>NC_087474.1:87434646-88929021 GCF_036417665.1 Passer domesticus
CTACTAAGGCTAAGACTCTACCGATTAATCACTATCTTATACCTAATCTTTAGTTTTCATCTCTAGGTGTCTGTATAAGATTTGAGAAATCAGAACAGAAATGGCAAAAAATTGCAATTTAAAACATTAACAACAATATCTGCTGCATTTTTTTGGTTTTTTTTTTTTCTGGTTTGACCAACAGATTTGAAAATCCTTCACCTCACATATCCCCTCCCATGAACTTACCTCAAAAAAAGTATCAATGTATTCTGAGACAATGTGCTCAGACTTTGGTTTGTTTTGGCAGTAAACTATGTACATGTGCAACCTTCTCTCCTAGAGGAACAAAGACACAAAATGATACATCAATATCAAGAAAAACACATGCCAGATTAAAATGGAGTATTATTTTAAGAAGTATGGCAGTTCATATGTATGCACTTAAAAAGACCCCTTAAAGGAAAAGAAGCAGTTACATATGCAGAAATTACAGACCTGAAAACACATTTATTTGGGAACATCGTTATGATTTCAGAAAGGCAACACAAGTGAAAAAAAATTCCCACAGCTATAAATCCTCCTGAATGACAGGTGTTCAGAGATGATAACTCAGCAGGTCCCACAATAAAGTTAAGCATGAAAATAGTTCTATTTTTCTTTCACCAAGAGCCATGGAAAGTTCGACAAGATGACCCCACAGTGATCCCTTCCAATCTTACCCATTCCATCATTCTGTAATGGAGCCTTTGAAAGACAGTATTTTTTATTCTCTTTTAATAATGTGATTTTTATTGAAATTTATTAGAATAATTACCTCCTCCTGTTTACATGTACAGAACAGTTAGAAGAAAACTTTCATGTCTTTTATTTATTATTGGCTGTCCTACTGGAGATTGGATGGGGATGTAGGTGATGAAGCCTGGATATGGAGGCACTGGCATTTTTTAACTCTGATCCTTTATCTTGTGCATGTGCTTTTAACACCAAAGCAACAGCAAAAGAGAGAGAAAATAACTTATGCCTTTAAGATTTATTCTTGATTACTGACATCTCTGTTTAAGAAATACAGACATACCTACTCCAAAATCTTTCCTATCATGTTGCTAGGATTTGTTTGGGGTTAGAGGCTTTGCTTCCCAGAGACTTACAGAGTACTGACCAGCAAAGATAAATGGTAAGAAAGAAATGAAAAAATAAGATGGAGATTGGAAAGGACACAGGACACAGATTAAGAACAGGAACTGAATCATTGTGTTCTAGCTGATAGGGTTTTGCTAGAGGATGCTGTAATAGCATCACAGCTTGCCTTTCCATCTGTAGTGGTAAAGGTGCCTTTTAAAGACAACTCAATTACAAATAATACCAGGAGAAAGTAAAACAGCAATCAGAAACAGGGAGAGCTACTTCCCACAGGTTTCCCACTTTGCCAGCAACAAATTCTCAGAAGGGGAAAGGATACAGAACTAGAACACACTCAAACTGGAAGAAGAATGAGGCTCTTTCCTATTTTTATTTCTTATATTCCATGCTATTGCACGGATACCTGGGATTAGAAGGCTGGTGTCACATGAAATGATGATTCCTTTGCACTGAAGTGTAACTGAATAGAGAAAAGGGGCCCACATTCATGTTCCCTCTCCACAGGAAGGTACTGGGGACAAAGACTAGCACATTTACTTCTTTTATTTATAGGCTCTTAAAAGTTATCTCTCCACCTCTTACAAGTGAAGAACATTGTACAGCACTTTCTTAACTGTGTTGTACTTAACAGTCAATCATGTTGGTCAGCAGCAGCAATAGTTTGCCAAAAAAGACACTTGTACTTACATGTTTAACAAACAGGGATCCCAGCTTTTCTGGATCTTCAAGGCACTTCTCCAACTCTCCTAAAAAGAAGCTGAACATAAACAGAATAAACAGTGTTTTTTCTGACATCACACATTATAGAAACAGGTAATTGCAGAAACAGGTCTTACTGCAAGGCAAGACACTTTTGTGCTCCTATCAGCAGCATTGGATATTAATGTATGTCCAAACTGACAAAGGTAACAGTGTAACATTTCAACACAGCTTTTTAAAAGGACATGCTGAATCCATGCCAAGATGAATAAAAACACCTGGCATTCACTAATACAATTATTAAATTTCATATATATTGATTGAAAACCTTCCCCTTCCTAATCTGAATGCTTGAGATGCTAATGTTGCCTTGCTAACCACACCTAACAAATTCTTATGACTGTATTGTTAAAGAGAAAGCAATGCACAAAGTTCTGTCAATATTAGAGATCCTCAGCTGAAGTACTTGCTATATATATATATAAAAAATATATATATACACAGGCATCTTTCTTTAAAGCAAATCTTCACACCAACATTTGTAAGCCGAAGTTACATTTTCTACAACTCAAAGCACAAAACCAACTTCATTTGCCTTGTATCTGAATATCTGAGGAAATAATTCCTAAACTCGATCTAATATTTTTAAGGTACAATACGTACTCTCTGTGCCAGTCATAAATCTGGTGAATGTTTCCAAATACAATCTTGTCTTTGCCTTTCATATCATCAGGTACACCATCTTCCTTCATAAGTGCCATATAACCCTGCAACAGTCCAAGTGAAATTCACTGTGAACATTCTTACTTAAAAAAAAGTCAGTTGTCTTCTAGTCCCCCTTTTCCCAGAAGATATCCAATGGCAACAACTGCTTGGGACACAAATTCAAACCAGAAAGCACAACATAAAGCACAGACAGAAAGTATCACAAATTGAGGTGAGGCTGTCTACACAACAGTGCTAGAAAAATTATTTCACTGTCTAATTTAGCCTTTGTGAACAGGATCGGAGCATGAAGGAGGGAAACTTCCACAGCCTTTCTCCTTACTGCCTGAAGTGTCAGAGCCACTGAAGTGGCTTCTGTGCTGCTTTGCTCTGTGTCTCTTATTTCACTAACCCCACACCAAATTGCACTGAGGAGGAAACTGCCCATGGGAATGCACTCCATGCACTACTGCTTGCAGTATGAGCAAACCAAACACAAAAAAATAAAAATAAACTCTGTTAGCAAGCTTTCTTGCTGCAATAAAGTTCCTTTTATATTTTCCCATACTCCCATCTTAGTTTTGGTGTCTACACAGCTGTCTCACTGAACAATTCTACCATATAGTTAAATTGGGATTGTTTTCAATTTTGTAACATTCATGTAACTCTATTTCTACTTCCCCCCCCCCAGTAGTTCTATTCCTCAATAGCCAGGCCTGGATTTGGTTTGCCAAGTGTATGTTTTGATGTCCAGCATCTTCACCAGAAATTATGTTGTTATTATTTACAAAAGCACATCTATTCAGACTCCTAATGCACCCTTTAAATACTGTAAAAACACTATCACAATGCTGATTGTTCTTTCCCTCCCTGCCTCCAAAATCGAGTGTAAGAATTAAACTTTATTAGGCTAAAATTCACTGTCATGCTCATTCTTTCTACTCTTCCAAATGCATTTTGTTGGTAGCTGAAGACTGTGGGGAGATATGTGATGTTATCTCATTTTACAGCAGGGGAAGCTAGGAAGTCTAAGAGAAGCCTAGTGGTAGGAGAGGAAGGAGGACTTTCAAGTCTTGATAGCCGCTCTGTATGCTGAGGTACAATTTTTTTTTTTTTAATTTATATGTGCTAAATAAACCCACTGTCTACTAGCACAACATCAGGCCAGAGGTAGGAATTAAAAAAAAAAAAAAAGAAGACAAAGAACTACACTCCTTAAAAGAACAAGGTGAACACAGTAACAGAAAAAAGGAGTAAAATGTGATGTAGCATTTTTATACATTAAAAGCTTACAGAAGGGAAAACTCAGAATGTAACCTTGCACATTTTTAGTCACTTCCTGTGTATCATTTTGTAAAACATAGTGAGGCTCAAGCTACATAGCTGGTTAGTAATACATTTAAAAAAAAAAAGAAGAAATCAAGAGAATTAAAAGCATCATACCTCAACTACATAGCCCAGATCTCGCACATAATCTCGCTCTGTCTCCACTAATTCCTGTAAGACATAGCTACAGTGGAAGGAAAAAGGTGAACAAATATTAAAAAATGGAACAGATTTTTCAAGAGGATTAATGGCATATGATTTTTTTGACATTTGCAGTCACATATGTTTGATAGAACTGAAATGGAAGAATTAATGTACATTGGTTCTTAGCAAGATACTGCTTTGACTTTGAAACTGGACAAGGCTTGCTTCTGTTTATCCAAAATCAGATGTTTTCTTAAACATGACATTAAAATTAAACATTTAACTATTGTTTAAAATAAAATGCTATTATGTCTCTGGTCTGGAGACTCTTAGCTATATGGACAGTTATTTCCACACACAAGTTTAAAAAAATTGAAACCAGGCATGTTTTTATTCTACCATGGTAACAGTTTACTACTACATAGAGAAATGAAGCATGGGTTGGAATAGAATGAGGGGAATGACCACTTTTTTCAAGCCTAATAGACCTTTGGACATTTAAAGATCAGAATCTTCCCAAATAAATTACAGTGAAATGCAGCACAAGTCAAACACAGGTATGACTAGAATTAAAAATCACAGATTGAATGTCACGGAGAAATGTGACCACATG
Organism: Passer domesticus; assembly: GCF_036417665.1. Lineage (NCBI taxonomy): Eukaryota > Metazoa > Chordata > Aves > Passeriformes > Passeridae > Passer > Passer domesticus. The sequence goes on from NC_087474.1 coordinate 87,439,256, forward strand.
CTTGACATCTAACACAAGTCCTCCCTTGCATTTTCAGACTAACAGCTTCTGCTGCCAGGTCAAAATAAGCTTGTTAAAAAAAAAAAGGAAATTGTAAAAAACTGGTCTTACTGTCGTCTTTTTAAGGAGCTGGATTTCCTTTCCTCCATCTCATCTATGGGTGACGAGGAGGATAGAAGGGAATTATCTGAAGGGTTGAAGGATGGACTGCTGCTGTCACCTTGATCTACCAACAAGGAACTTGGACGGTCCTCCAGAGCCTGAGAAGGTATTCAAGACAGTCAGCAACAATGGTTTATTTCTCCTTTATTCACATTCACAGGGACATTACAAGCTGCTGTACAGCAATCTATGGGAGATCAATTACTTTTATGTATTGTGGCAAAGCAAGTCACAAGCCTCCAGGAAACCAGGCAACAACATGGCTTTCCATGACAACTGAGCCTTTGAAGCACATTGGAGAAGCACATTTGAGATGACAGTCTTTCCTTCACAGGAAAATAAAGGAGCTGAACTGGTTTGAGCAGCAGCGGCTAAAAGTTGGACTCTCCTGTTCAGGATGCAAGCACTTCTATGGTGGGAGCGGCACAAATGTGTCCTCATGGCCAGGGATTAAATTATATTTGTCATATTTGACTTCTGGCATATACAAGTTACTTTCAACAATAAATACGACATCTTTAAAGGATATTTTTATGATGTTACATTTTTAACTCAAGAGAAGTGGTGTTCTCTGTCAGACGTTTTGGTTATCTTAATAAAAAGCCAAAGTAGCATCTCAGTGAAGGAAATAATGACTTCTACACTGACAATGTTGTTTATGAGCTTGTTCAGATCCTAGAAAAAAGTCCCTGTATCCTCTTCTAGATACACTATCTCCCTTGCATGGACTCCACAGTGTTCTGTTTGTATAAAAGATGAAGAAGCAATAGGAGGAAATAATATGAATATCTTCTATGAAGTATTCATTGGATTTCTTTAATTCAAGCCCATCATCTTGGATCAAGCCACAGCTATGTTTCACATTTTCCCTGCATGTGATACAGCCTTATTGAAAGACACATTTACTTCACCAGGGTGGGGTTCAGCTATAATCTATGTTCTTTCCTCACAAAAAGTAAAAACCAATAATGATATGACTAGCCCAAAACCCAGGGGAAGCTGAACCTTGGCTAAAACTGTGAAATGAGAACATCTCCCACAAGGACTTTATGCATGGATCATTAAGTTATATCCACTGCTAGGCAGCCTGAAAGACACATGGACTACCAAACTTTCCATTTACAAAAGACTGTTGAATTTTGCCACAGATTACTTTGTATTCACCCTGCTGGTGTAAGAGAAGTAGAAAGCAAAGTTAATACCCAAGAGAGTACAGAAATTATTTTTTGCAATAATGCAATTTTCTCTGAATGAGAGAGCAGAAAATATAATTTCTAGTTGTGAAAGTTAAAGCTGCTTCAATTTAGAATGAACCTGGAAAATATCAACCTCTGATAACATGGGGCTGCCATGCTTTGCATTGCTTTGCTATGCTTTGCATTTTTCACAAAGGCACTTCCTATTGAGCCCAAGAGGGGCTATGCTGCAAAAGATGTATTTTAAGGTTTTGAGGAAATCCAGAATTGCTGAGGAACCTCTTGAGACTATACAGTCCAATCTCAAACAGGGTCAGCCAGAGAAGTTTTTTCCCAAACTGGGTCAAGCTGGATTTTGAATACAAAGGCCTTCCTGGAATCATGCATATAATGAGAATCTTCAGAAACATAGAAACTTTAAAACATGTCAATGACAATCTTCAGAAACATGGAAAATTTAAAACATAGAAAACTAAAAAAAGTTTACACAAATTCTTCCTACTTAATTTGTTAGCAAGGATGGAGGCACTGACATGCAAAATGCTCCCTTTACTCTCCTACTTATTTCATATCATGTTGCCTAAAGAGCAACCAGATAACATAAATATTTCTGTTATTAGGGACACCTGCTTTACTGCTACCCTCATAAGATTTGCAATAAATTTAGTTCCAGGGATTCTTCACATAAAGGTCTATTAGTCTAAGACCCTGGGTCTTTGCATTCTTTTTACTAACAGGACATTTTCTTTTGACTAACAGGACATAGTAAATTTTCTACCATCTCCTCTCTTCCTCCTGTTTATTGCTTTTTTTCTCCTCTACATTGCCATTTACCTATTCAGCAAATGCTTTTTTACAAAATATGACCCTATACATCGACCCACAAAGTGACTTCGGAAACACACAGCAAATTTTACAAGTCAGCATGAAACATGCAGGTTTTCTCTGAATAGCAAGCTGGGACTTGAAGACACAAGTTCTTCAGACACGTGCCCCTGCTGGTCAGTCTCACCATTTTACTTTTGACGAGCTCCTCAATGGCACTGACGAGTTCTGCAGCACTGGGCGTCTCGGAGCTTGTCGGCCGCACCAACAATCGAGAAGAAGTCTGTGCAAGGACACAAAGGAAGGAGAGTCCCAGAGTTAGCCCAGTTCTTGCTCAAGATCAAGAGACTCCCTTCACTTCTCTGTCAGACAAAGGTACCTGACATGTACTCTCAGTGTCATATAACACTAAGATCATCCCTTCCAAACTGAGCAGCTGGAGTTGGAAGTTTCAAGTAAACCCCACAGAAGTTAAATGCTGGGATAAAAATTCCTGTTCCTACATGCAATAGAAGTCGAGGAAATATAATTGCTGATAATTCCTGGCAAATAGCTATGAAAATTGCCTGAGCTGACCCAATGGACAACAGTTTGTTAACCTATTTTATTGCTGCTTAAACAAAGCAACAACTGAAGAACACAAAGAGAAATCAAGAAGACTTGAAATAAAGGAGGAAGCACTATTATGTTAAGAAAATATACACCAATAACTCAGGGGCATTTACTTTTCTAAAAGAGCTGGAGTATATTGCCCAGATTCAGATGGGAAATTGAGCTCACCATTCCTTGTGCCATCCATTTTTCCCAATGGTATGTGTAGAGCACAGAAGATCTCTGGCCTCATAAGCTATAAAATGCCAGTTTATAGATACAACTGAAGGTAAAAGGTGTTCACAGTAAAGGATTCTGGGAGAAGGTCATTAAATTCAGCCTCAGTAATTTGCAAACAGAGTTGTTTGCATATTACGTTTATCATTTAGTAACTGTAAAGTGGAAACAGGGTGTAATATGAACTGTACTTCATATTACGAACAGCACAGTGAGCATCATGCAGCACAGGGCAAGCTGTCCTGCAAACGTTTCCAACAAACCAGACAAAGAAACAGCACAAATAATGACTCAACACAAGAGGTTCTGCTCAAACCAAGCATGGGTGTAGCAAGACTCCCCATAAGTAAACACAAAAAAAAAAAAAAAAGAATACACAGATTTTAGGTAGTTTGCCTTGTATTTGCCTTATTTGGAAAGGAAAGCAGGGGCTGGGTAAGCAAAGGAAATACAGATAATTTTAAACGGAAAGATATGGGAACTGAGCCAAAGCAGAGACAGAACACAAGTCAACATAATGCTGCATCAGAATTTACAAAAAGAGAAAACAAAAAGCAAAAATAATTAGTTTCATATTAACACAGCTGATCTTGAAACTTTTAATACTGCTTATCCAAAAATTAAATGCAAACAACTTTTAAACTGCCACCAAATGCAAATCCATGACGTGCGCAATGATTCTGCTGAATGAAGGAATGCATATAGTGTGCAGATGAGCTCTTAGGGGAGAAAATGGTTGTGTTATTTAGTGCTATTAAACAAATCAGCATGGCCTAACACATGATGTTTGCATGCACACCAAAAACTGAGCAATCCCACAAGCTGGCCTGTCATTTAGGCAATTTACATGCTCCTGACATCTGACTGTTGACCAGGTTTTCCACAGCTTGTGCCTGCATGTGGGTTTTCACTTTGGGTGCAGAGCTCAGGATAGTCTTAAAAAACACTGTCAGTGTTGAAATCAGGTTCTGGTTATTGCCTCTTTTATTGCTCTGTTGGGGTATGTGGGATGTGAACTAAAACTTCAGAACTGTGATTTCCAGTGCCTGTGCTTATAGCACGTATAATCTGAAAAAGAAGGAGCTGCATAGATAAAAATCCTTGCTGACATTCCTGATGATGCACTCTGGGAGCAGAACACATCCCTTGCACAGAAAAGAAGGAAAAGCTGGAGGGAGCAACTGAGCTCAAGCATGTATGAGATGCTGCTAAGGGCCCACAGCAGGCTGGGAAGGGAAGGAGAAACCCAGCAAACAGGGAGTTTCCAGCACTGAGCAGGAGCTCTGGAGAGAAAGAAATGCTTGCAGGGAGGCAGAGATGAATGCCAAGTTTCTGAGGTCACAGAAAGGAGGAGACATTCCTTGAGATCCGGAGTAGCTGAGCAACCCAAGAAACCACCCAGCATGGCAGGAATGTGAAGAAGGACTCCACCCAGAAGGCAGACAACTGGGAACTTGTTTGCAAGCCTTTATTGATCAGTAACTCTATCAAGAGAGCCAACTACCTTCTCCTGGGTAAAACTTTGCTCTGGCTTCTCACTTCTGTGTTCCAATAAAGTATTTACTTAAGGTGATAGAAGTTGGTGGTGTGTGGACTTCAGAGAGGCACACACAACCTCCCAGGATGCCCCCATGAGGGGACCTTTTGCCTCCCACCATGAAGGATAAATATTGCATAATAACAACACATTGCAGAAGAATCACTGCTTACATGCTTTGAAAAATTATGGTATAATATTAACTTTACCAAGTTTAAACTTTTCTGAAGTCTTCTCTAAATGTAGTTTCATCTACTTTAAAGACTGTCCCACCATGCATTTACTGATGTGGGTACATGTTAGCCTTTTAAGAAGTTGTGCTGGTTTTGGCTGGGGTAGACTTAATTTTCTTAACAGTGGCTGGTATGGAGCAGCATTTTGGATTGGTGCTAATAAAAGTGTTGATAACACGGAGATGTTTTTGTTATTGCTGAGCAGGGCTCACACAGAGCCAAGGCCTTTCTTGCTTCTTTGTACTGCCCTGTTGGTGAGGAAGCTGGGGGTGCTTGGGAGGAGTCACCAAGGGGTCTCACCAGACCCGGTGACCCCAACTGAGCAAAGGGACATTCCAGACTATGTGACATCATGCTCAGTGTATAAAGTGGAAGGAAGGAGAAGGAAGGGGAGGACATTTGGAGTGATGGCATTTGTCTTCCCAAGTCACCATTATACCTGATGGAGGCCCTTCTCTCCTGGAGATAGCTGAACACCTGCCTGCCCATGGGAAGCAGTGAATTAATTCCTTGTTTAGCTGTGCTTGTGTGCATGGCTTTTGCTTAATCTCAATTCACATGTTTTCTGTCTTTTACTTGATCCATTCTCTCCCTGATCCCACTGGCAGGGGAGTAAGCAAGCAGCTGGGTGGTAGTTGGTGGCTGGATGGGTTTAAACCACAACAGTAGTGAAAATAAAATTTACTGGAGATGGAAAGCTACTTAAAGAGTCTTTCTCTACTGTGGTACAGGTCTGACTTTGCACCAGAAATACAGAAGTAAGCAGACACTAGCTGACAAGCATATCCCTTTATGCAAGTGTTCTTGGTATGTAAAGAAGTCTATAATGAAATAAATCTTTCTGTGGAAAACTTTTTAGAATATTTGTAATCAGTTGTTTTCTGTCAGTGATGAAACACTGAAAAATATGGCAGCTTATCAGCAAGAGCTTAAATATATTTTCACCAACATTATTTTCATCTTATTTCTAAATCTAAAACTGAGATTGTTCTAGTAAGAAAACATTCTCTCAGCTCTGAAGGCTGGCCTATTTTTGCTTGTTTTGTTTCAGGAATATTTCCCAATATATTAACTCTTCAACTCATATATTACACTTTGTCAGTTCAGAAGGCACGTAGGAATTGAATGCACACAGTTCATAAGAACCGGCCATTTTGACCCTACAAACAACAGCTTCAGGAAGGAGTGAGATTCCCACTGAAAGGCAGTGTTTTTAAAAGAAAAAAAAAAAAGGAAAAATAAATAAGATCCACTAAAGTTATGAATAACATCTGCACCACTGAGAATAGACAGCAAGCAATCACAAAATTCACTAACAATATTCAGTGCTGTAGATTACAATTCTACAAAATTAAAAATTTTAAGGAGCAAAATGGCAAGAAAACAATGTGCATATTTGCTGCACAAGTCCAGATTATTTCCATTTTAAAACCCCTCTATTTCCAGACTTGATACTTGTCCCTTAAATGTCTGATCCAGGTTCAAAATTGAAATAAACTCTCTCAATGTCTGATCATCATTAACATTAAAGAAAAACAGATCACATGCAAGTAAGATTTCCATCATGCAGTTACTACCTACATCCAAAGTTTTATTACCGGTGTGAAATTTTTACCATCAATTTTAATGTGCCTTTGTTTGTGAAAAACAGATGGATGATGTGCTGGTTTTGGCTGGGACACTTAAATTTCTTCACAGTAGCTGGTATGGAGCCATGTTTTGGATTTGTGCTGGAAGCAGTGTTGATATCTCAGGGTTGTTTCAGCTATTGCTGAGCAGAGCTCACACAGCACCAAGGTGCCTTTTTTGTCTCTCACCCCACCAGCAATGAGAACGGGGGGCACAAAGAGCTGGGAGGGGACACAGACAGGACACCTGACCCCAGCTGAGCACAGGGATATTCCAGACCATATGGCATCATCCTCAGCATATAAAGCTGGGGGAAAGAAAAAGGAAGGGGGGGAGATTTGGAACAATGGTGTTTATCTTCCCCAGTCCCCACTACACGTGATGGAGCCCTGCTCTCCTGGGGATGGCTGAATACCTTCCTGTCTATGGGAACTGGTGAATGAACTCCTTATTCTGCCTTGCTTGTGTACATGGCTTTTGTTTTACCTATTAAACTATCTTTATTTCAACCCAAGAGTTTTTTCACTCTTCCCCTTCTGATTCTCCCAGGGACAGTGGAACAGTGACTGTGTGGGGCTTAGATGCTGGCTGGGGTTAAACCATGACAATTATTACCCTTATTTGGTAATTCCTTTCTTTTAGGCATCCCCCCAAAAAAACCCCAACAAAAACCAAGAAAAACAAAAGGTATGATTATAAAACAATTAGACTCTAATAACTAAATATGGCATCACCCAAAGTGATGTAAATCATCCTGTGAGCACACAAAGCAGCTCATTTCCACATCTCAAGTGCTAGCAGAAAAATTTCTACACTTGTGCTTTTAAAATAGAGAAGGATTTAATTCATGCTCTCAACATAGAACACCCTTTTAAAATTGTCTAGAGGGCAAAAGTGATTACTTCTGTCTACCATGAAGCTGTATTATGTACATTTTTGAGACCTTTGGAAGCAGAAGAAAAAATCTGTGCAAACAGAAGTTATCTCATCATGTGAAGCCTCCTCCACGTCCTGCTCCTACCTTGTCATCCTGCGAGTCGGGCTGGAGAAGACTGTGTTGCTGAATTGCCATGGGAGGAGGGAGCGGCACAGCATCTGCTCCCTCTTCGCCCTCCTCCTCTCCGCAGCTCTGCATGCCTGAAGAGGATGACTTGGAGAGAGTGCCACTGCTCAGCCCCTCGTTCCGACCTCTCTGTAAGTAACATCAAGATGTTCAAGCTCTGTTATCTCGGAGCATGAAGTTACCAGCATGAAGCTTGTTATCACATGCTCATTTTAAGACTATCCTGTAGTTTCAGCCCTCTCCCAACAATTCAAGATGCTCCTACAAACACTCCTTAACAGAGGGGAAAAATGCAGATGCCAAAGACAGTTTTCAATGTCTGGTAAAAGCAAAAGAATTCAAATACTCAAAAAAAGACATTCAGCTGAAATTTACTACAGGAAAGTGTTATGAAAGTCATGCTTGCTTTCCAAGTTTGCTTCTGCAAAGAGAAATCTGTATCTCTCTGAAATATGTATCTTGCTCTGTATCACAGCAAGGCTTTTGGAGGACATAAAAAACCCCTATTACAACATGAAGCATTTAATCAATTATCCTTTCTGTCCCAAACAAGGAACTCTGATTTCAAGTATCCGAAGTTTAATGCACTGATCTCACATAATAATTTATCTACCTTTACAGGAAGACAGCATAGATGGTTACTTTTTTTTCCTGACTTTAAGGCACTGGCCTTAAATTTTTCCCTTTGCTCACAGAATTGCAGAATAACAGATACTGCCAAAATGATGTTACAACTGCAGCACAGAGGGTCTCTTTCTACAGCCTGACATTCAAGGTCAGAGGCCAGTATTCATTCCTAACCAACATCTCTCAATTCATCGTGCTGCCAAGTCTTCCATCTTCCCTTTCCCTAGACTTACTGTGGCTCTTCACTAGTGTTCCAAGCATGTAGAAAAATATGTTGGGAAGAAGAAAAAAAAAAACAGCAATAAATAAAATATTGGGCAACTGAGACCGCTTTTCTGGATGGTTAAGTACCAAAACCAATAGTCAGAGTCAATCTAATAAAAGGGAATAACATGCACCCAGCTGTGCCCTTGGAAGCAGTAACATCACATTCATTTCAGCCTGAACTGTAGGCTTGTAACAGAGAATTTGGCTCTTCTCTGCACCTAACTGGAGGCCAGCTTTGTTCATACAAGAGTCCCAGACTTTGAAGGAGAGGGAGATGTTTGTGGGAAGGAGGGGAGCCCTCAGTAGACATCCTTGGTGGTAAGATTTGGAACATTTCACAATTTCCTTCTCTCCGATGAAAACTTCCAGGCATATTATTTGACTGGTGGTAACTGGCCTGCATCATAGAGCCAATAATTTTTCTGTGCTCTGACTCTTATGCAAGGTGCAATTAGAGCTTTAAGCAGTTAAGCAGCTCTCCCTACACTTTCCCTGATCCATCAACAAAAAAGCAAAGGAAATACAAAATTACCTGATTATTCCCAGACCTTGAAGCACCTTTACTCATTAAGCCACTTTCCTAATTAGCATAAGAGAGTAATCCAAAGGACAACATTTTATTCTCCAGTTTCTCTTTTTAAATTATAGGCACTTCACAGAGCTTCACTAACACTCTTAGAGGGCACAAACTGTCCCTGGTGCAGAGTACAGGGATCCAGGATGAGCACTTGGCTCACTAACACATTGCTCCTGACTGCTGGACAGTCAGGTGAGGACACAACCTTCACTTGACAACATTCAGTTCCTTGAAAAACAATACATTCAAGTCTTGGGAAGCTGCATTGAGCACTTACCTCTTCAACAGTTTCATCTTGTGGGGTTGCTGCACTGTCGTCGGAGTCCTTCTGAGAGCCTGCATCGGCACTCTTACGCACCTCTCTGCTCTTCTTATGCTTGTGGGCCAGTTTTTTGACGTGCCCATCTGCTTTGCCACTGCTCAGGCGCCTCACAGGACTGGTGAGCCATTTCCTCAAGGTGTTGCCAGGGCGCTTGGGGCCCGGGGAGCTTTGAGCACCGATCATGTGGGGCTGAAGTGACGTTACGGAAGCGGGAGGACTGGCATCATTGCTGGAGACTGAAAGGGAGTCTGGAAAAAAGAACAAGGGGAGCACTTTAAAGCTGAAGCAAGGGAGAAACAAGGCAAACGGATGTATGTAATAATGGAGATGGAATTGAATTTATGGACAAATCAATGGGATTCTTTGGAGGTAACCTGGCCTTTAATGACACCGCAGCTATCAGTGCTCATGCTGCACATGGCCATCCATGTATAAGCACCATTGATGTGTTTAGAACAGTCAAGCTTCATTAAGTTATTCCTGCCTCAACTATAATTCCTACTTCCACCGCTGATACTTATTTGATAGTGAATTATACTTTCCATATGTCATGTAACTTTATGGAAGGATATGCTTGTTTTATCTTTTAATGTTTATTGCTTTGAGCAAAGATGAAGGGTAACAATAATTGCCTCAGTGAGATAAGCAAATCATTTTTCAAACACCAAATTTAATTACGAATGCTCCAATTACTTCCGTTATTTATATATTTCCCCTACCCTTGGGATGGAGGGAAGAAGAAAACAGAAGACAGTTAAATGTTTTGTCTTTTGCTTAAATTTTCTCTGAGTTTTGTCTTGTTTTGTTTGTTTCTTAAAAAGGCACAAAGCAATGTTTAAAAGCCCACTTGCTGAAATCTCAGGATCAGCAGTAGTTCTCAGCATGACACGCTTGAAGTTCTGTAATGAAACAAAGGATACACTTTTCTCAAGCCGTAGTTAAATGTGCATGAGGTCAAAAACACTTTCCCACCAAGGTTCCTGTCACTTGACCAGGACTGTATGCTTATGATGAACACCCACTGGTTAGCTGTTGTGAGACTAGATTGCTTTTCTTCCCCATGCAGCACAATGTTGTTTCCCCCAGCAATTCTTTTTTCCTAAAAGTACTCTTTCTTGCGGGGGGGTGAAGTGGGGGCCTGGAAATATTCTTGCAACACCACTCTTAGAAATATTGCCTACCACTCATATATTAGCAAGGCTATCCTAGGTTGTTAAATATGGGGTTCTTTTCCTCCCTGTGTATGCACTTTTGCAGACAAATAGTTTAGATAAGGATGACATAAATAATGTTTTGTTGAATGTTTCTACTGCTGGAGTTAAAGGCAGTGCTTGTGCTCCTTCTTGAAGCTTGACACAGATGTTCAGGTCACCTCTTCTGGCAGCTTTTCCCTAAAGGTGTATTGCCAGTCTGACCAGAGATAGTTTGAATTTTGGGGAATAACATGGTCACATTGATGTAGCAATACACTTAATCATAAACATCCAAATGCTTGGTTCCACACACAAATATGTGAGGCTGTTCCATTTCCATGGAGCACTAAGAGTAAATGATGGTTTTGAATAGAAATGGGGAAAGAGACATAAAACGTGGCTATAAAAAGATGGGACTTGTTATTTTTCCTTCATGTTCAAGCTGTTTCACAAAGGGCATCCTTTCCTAGGAATCCAAAATGTGATCTATCATGCTGTTTATGAAAATGTTTCCCTGTTCCAATAAAATCCATGGCATGTTACCATTAAGATACATCAGCTCTGGTGCCAAGAACATTTGTAGCTTATACTGTATGAACACACACATAATAATTGCTGTTAACCACCACCTTCTTCATGTTTCCACAAAGCTGAAGATAAACTTTATAGAGCATACTTTCAGCCTAACAAGCTAGCTGCTAACTCTTTAAACCAAGTCATTCCTGCAGAATTATCTTCCAGCAAAAGCTGTAGCTGTTGTGAGCATAGGTAAGGAGAGTTCACATGGTGCCATTAACCTGGCTTCAAGGCTTTAAGTAATGGGTATCAGCAAAAAAGCAGATGAAAAGCAACATTAGTTGTGTTTGTCTCTAAATCTTGGGACAGCAGTGCTGAGAACTGCTACATTATTTTCTTGCTGAAGTGGAAAGCATAAGGAAGAAATTAATTATCTATAACAATGGTTTTCAACTTTCAATCTGAGTATCCCTCAAGACACTGGGATTACTGCTTAAGAGTTCTCAGCATATATGCAAGAAAAGTAAGCCTACTAGCCATCAGCATGCACATCATAACAGATTTTTTACTTTATTAAAAAAACGCAGATCTGCTTATTAAAAAAATTCCAAACAAAACTTGCAACCATCTGCAATCTCTCCACAGGAATCCAAACAATCTCCTATAAAACCTCTGTAAAAATTTAGTTTGACTGCTCTTTCATCAAACTTATCTTTACCTTGACTGCATCATGCATTTTAATCATTATTAATTGCCTTATTTCAGAAATCACAGCAAACATCAGCTGATGGGTATTTCAATAAATAACCTTCTGCTACTCTGCTAGTGGACTACAGAAGATGAGAAAACAGTAAGTTTCTTAAAGCACCAACTAAATGCCTTGTTTCCAAAGCACCAAGCTTGAAGATGTTATAACTACTCAGCCAAATTTTTCTTTCATTTGTATATAATTTTCCTCTCAATAACAGTTCATACAAGGTTCCTTCCCCGCAAATAAAATAGAGCACATTCACTCGTTTACATAAGAAGAAAAAAATTAAGCCTTTGCAGAAGTCAACCATGTACTGTTTTGTATTTTTCTATCTGTTGCATTTCTTTCCTTTGCAATTACTTCTTTCTAACAAAAAGGCAGCATGGTGGTGCAGTAACTGATTACATACAATTGACTTTTACATAAATGTGCCTATTCCTAAGCATGCAACATGCCTCCAGTTAATAAACCCCTTCTTTTTATAAAGTGTGTTCCACCTCCTCAAATTTTCACACATCTTTTTGACAAGCTACACTTAGCAACTACTGAATTTCTTGTAAAACCAAGCAGTACAGGACAGAGGCCCTGAAACTGCTGAAGGCAAGTATTTTTGTCTGACTGTACTACTATTGTACCACTCCTAACTCTTAACCCAAGTCAGCCACGAGTTTTTGGGCAGGAGGAGGGAAAAGAGCACAGAGAAGTAAGTAGACTGTGCTCAAGCAGACAGGATCTAAGAGACAAAACAATGTAAGCCAGACATGTTCCGCAGCACATACTTCAGCCATATCCTCCCACACAACATTAGTTTTCATTTGGCGTGCATCATGTAACTGCTTCTTATCTTCCCTTCTGCATGACTTAATATGAAATCCTTACTGAAGTATTATTAGGGCTTTGGGGAATCACAACAGTGGACATCTCGTAAGTAGTACACTGAAATGATAGCACTGTTCCACTTTGCTCTTTACAGCTTGAAATCACTCAGAGAGAAGGAAAATCACAAAGGTTGGGGACCTTTGGAGATCAGCTAGATCATGCCCACTGCAGAGTCTACAGGGTTGCCTCCAGGCAGGTTTTAAGTATCTCCTGAGAAGGAGACTCTACAACCTTTCAAGGCAAACTGTTTCAGTGTTCTGCCAGCCTCAAAGTAAAGCAGCTCTTTCTTATATTCAGATGGACCTTTCTATGTGTCAGTTTGTGCCCACTGCCCCCTGTCCTGTCACTGGACACTGAAAAGAGCCTGGGCACATCTTCCTGAAACCTACCCTTAAGATACTTGTATGCATTGAAAACACCTCTTTTGAAAATAAATAAAAATACGTCATTGCTATAAAAGCATCAGCCCAAAGATCAAATTTTATTAAATAGGTCATTAAAAATAGAGATTTAAAATCATCAGCGTTAACCTGAAAAGAATACCAGCCCACTAGGTCTCTTCAGTGACCAGATCTGACTTTTTGCCCTTCCTTAAATTTGCAGAAAACATCTCTAAAACCTCATAGCTAACACTCACTAGAAATATTCCATGTCAGTGTCTTCCCAGTGAGACCCTATACCATCTATTTTCCCATCCCATCCCAGCCAAGAGGCATCCAGATTTTCCACTCATTGGTTCCCATCTGTTTCCTCAGGACCCCAGTAACAATACTAAAGCACAGTCATGTACAAAACCTGGGTGCCCATGTTCATGTATTTATGTAGAGGCATTGCCAGATTGAAACATTAGGGAATATCAATATCCAGTACAAGAGCACAGAAAGACCTTTCACCTTCATTGTGAGAAGAGCCCCATGGGAGTGTATCATTTCTCCCTGTCCCATCACTATAAACTACTTCTATATAATTAGGGATATAAACTTGGTTTGATTGATTGCCATGCTTGGGATTGTTTACACTAAATCAGCTTTGTTTCCTTTATGACTACATAGAAAATTGTTTTTCTAGCATTGCTCAAGAATATTTTATCTCTAAGATACTTCCTCTCTAAGAGGAAAAAAGGAATATTCAAAATTGAACTGAGAACAACATGGAATTTTAAAACCAAAACAGATGGAATAAATTTGGGGTATGCTAACCCCAAATGTGTTTCAAGAACAGTAAACTTTCTAGTGAGAATCAGACTCCCTTTTAGAAAAAGATAAAGGAAACAGATGGACATCTTGGAGAGATGAAAAACCCAACACACATATAGCGATCACACACAGCAACACCAACCCAACAAGAAACCATCAAATTTAATAAAACCACTACTTGTTCAAGTAGAGAAAGTTCTGCAATTCAATAAAGTCCAATAAAGTAAAGCCCTAATGGATGGGCTTTGCTTTATAATTCATAGCCACAATAAGAAAAGAAGGCATTTAACTGCCATTTCCCTGAAAGTAAAAACCACATATGTTGCTCTGGTAGTGAGGTCAGAGGGTTCACTCAGAGTCCATAAATATATTTTTGAAGCTAAAGGGCAGGCAGCATGGGTTCCTACCCCCTCAAACTAGAAGATAAAGTTACCTCCAACAAACAGGCAGATTTTTGAAACGGGATGGGAAATGGGAATTCTCATTCTAGTCCCAGCTTTCTTAACACTAGAAACATGCACATCTGTGATTAATAAACTGCTTTTTTCCCTAAAAAATAAATCAGCCATGTTAAGCTAGTTGATGACTTGAAAGACTCTGCTTCATATTAACTATTTCCATATTGCTGGTTTTTTGAGTTTTACTGCAGGGGGCTACAGAACCCGTGGCTCCTTTACCTATGGAATCAAACTAAATCTGCTTGACGCTCTGCACCTCTAAACACAAAACGTTGCAAAATTAAAAATAAGAACATTTCACAGTCTCTGGACTCTAAAACATTGATGGGCAAAGACTGAAAATTGGAGCAAAGCAAACCCAGTAACCCTGACTGGTACGTCATTCTGCCACTGCAGATCTGCCATACACCATGGACTTTAGGGAACAAAAACTCAACCAACCAACCAATCAGCTGATCAATAAGATCTGCTGCAGGTACATTATGTGTGTTTGGGGAAAAGGGCTGTTTGTTGGTACAAAACACAGAGGGCACAAAACTACGGTGATGCACTTTAAGGTTTAATATGCAAGGTGGAGTTGACAAGCATCTAATGACAAAAGCTCATAAAAGCCTGCCTGCATATACAGTGATCACTTGTTATTAGATGAGATGAGGGAGGTGTGGAGAAAAAGAGTGCAAGGATTATTTTAGTCATGGGCACAAGTGCAGTTTCTGCCTGCGAAACAGCTTTTGAATAGGAGGTTACCAATCTGCCATGTACAAGACCATTCAGATAATTTTGTATGGGTCAGGAATTTCACTTCTCTCCTTGCTGGGAATCCTCTTAAAAATATCCTTGCTGCCTATTTTTTGCAAACCAGTAGTGAAATGTACATCAAAAGGCATTAGATGTGTTTCAACTTTTAAAAAGCCCTCATAACAGCAGTTACCATTTAAAGACAATGCAGCCTTGCAAATAGGGCATTCCCACCATGCCCTTTGGGAAGCACAGACATTACTTGCGAGGTAGAGTGATAAAACTTGCATAAAACTAGTTTCTTAAAAAGATAATTTAAAAAAATCACAAAATGCAGAAAACTCAATACACAGAAGAAAATACACCAATCATAGTTGTGTCTGGAGTGGAACAAACAGAGCCTTCATTTCTGGTCAGCAAACCTTTCTTGTCATTTATTTCAAGTTATGCACTATGCTGAAATACCAGTTAGTAATCTTTTAAGTATCTGAATAGACAAAGAGTTCAACTCCTTAGCACATCTTCCCTGATTAATAAATTACCTATATTAATTTTGACTGACACAGGCACTAGTTTGGAGCACTTTGATTTACATATATGCAATAATTAAGTCTTCCGCGTCATCAAAAGCTGATTATCTTGACATCAAATAGACTGGAATTCTAAGCTTGAGGCTAGATAGTCTTCAGCTTCTCGTAATGAGATACTAAACTGCCCAACAAGCAATTAAAAAAAACCCCAACCCTGCCCCTATGACTGTCATCTTAATGACTTCCAAAAGTCTTTCTAATATTGAGAAAAGTCAGTCAGCAGACATATTTGCAACTGCTCTACAGAAAAGAATCAAGAAAACCTTTGATTAAGAGCAAAAAGAGCACTGTTCATTTGAATTTAAAAATTAGTGGCATATGCCTCAAAGCTTTAACACACTTATATTATTGTCATGTTATTATTTTTTTCTTCGTATCTTCTCCTGCCTTCCTACCCCACACATTTAAAACCAAGTTTTTGTATATAAAGGTTTTACTAGTTTAACTAGTTTCACATGCATTACAGAGTGTACACAGAGAGAGCTGCAAATACAACTGCTATCTGTGAGCTAAACACCACCAAAATTCAGATGGGAAAAAACCTCCTCTTAGAACTGCTGGACAACTTTGCATCCCACACTTGTGTTGTTGTTTTTTGGGGTTTTTAGGCAGGAAGAAGGCATGATAGTGTGCCAGAAAAAAGCCCTCCCAGGTTAACAAAAGTAGTTCTGTTTGTGCTTCCTGGAATTCAGACTACAGAGAAATAAAACCTCTAATCTAAATCTTGTATACTGCTACAAGCACAAGGCAGCACTACAGAAAGGGAGAGTGGACTTCGTGGGGCACTTCATTCTTTGCAGTAAGTTGCTATTCTCCCCTATATCTGGAGAGAAATACATTTTGTGTCACAAGTAGGAAGTATTAAGATTTAGACTGCTGAAGTTTAGTTTCACTGTATATGAAAACCACAAGCTTTTAATAGATTAAATCTCAACTTTCCTCTATCCAGCTTACATTTTAATAGGAAGTGTCTGGATTTCAACTCTACTTTTTTGGCCACCTGTTTGTTCATATTTAAAGACAGCTACATCCATGTGCCTGGCAGGACATGCCACGGACAGATTTATGTAATTTAGCATAAAAATTTCTCAGTCAAGTTCTCACTCTATGTCTGTGTACTGAGCCATCCTCTTTACAGATCAAAGCAAGCAGCCTGATTATTTTAATATGACTGTCTCCCAATAGAAGGGAGGGTGCATTTCCCCTAAACACTAACTGCACAGGCACTTGCAGGCTTTTATGTAAGAGCTAATGAACAGAAACATGTTCTATTTTTCAGGCAAAGGTCTCTCCTTTTCATGCACCTCCAGCAAGTTCCCTCAGACCAACTGGGGCCATCATCCAGTTACTGATCTCTTGCACTTGACCTGTGCCTCCCCTTATAGGACATCACTTTACATCAGTGTGAAGGAGCACAGAAGATTATTTGCTCTGCAGACCTATAACAGGCAAGATTTTTGGTGACAGATTTAAGTTAACTCCCTCATAGGCACTGACACATACCACGTAATGTAAGAAAATTAAGGTGACACCCTTCTTTGATTAAATAGTTGAGAAAGCTGTTCAGAGTAAGCAGTGAAAGAAAATTAGAGAAATACCGATTTTCTATATTAGCAAGCAGGTTTTCCCACAGTACCAATGCATTTTCCCTATTTTGCTTTAAACACAGTAGCTTGTAAGATCAAATTTGTCAAAGTTTCACAAAGACTACTACATTACACTTTTCCAAAACATAAGCATTTTTGAGCTTTACTACCGAGACTCAAATATTTTAAACTGTCTGCATATGCTATTTGAGCTAGATGCCAGTATCAGGTATATATCCAGCTATTACAGGACAACCAATGTAGAAGATCCAATGAAGACAAGGCCCAACCACCCCTCCCTCCAGAAGAATGGATGCACAGGAATGACTGTCCCAGGCCCAGGGCTGCTGCCTCCTCAGTACCCTGAGCTGAAGGAGCTGTGCACAGCTGCTCCCCAGCACTGCTGCTGCTGGAGAGCTGAAGATCTCAGCACAGGAAGCTGTGGAGGGCACAAGGCAGCTACTGAAGCACTGGGAGCTGGCAGCGCTCGCTCCCCTCCAACTGCTCCATGGCACAGCACTCCCCACCTTTGACAAAAACAAGCAGCCACCCAGTGTGGAGAAATGACATCTGAAGCAAAGAATGGAAAAGAAGGAAGCAGAAACTTTGGGCCTGGGCCTCACAGGCTTAAGACAATAGAGTTTAGCTGGCTGCTGACAATCCATTGGCCTCGTGCTCGCCACGTGCAACCCACCTCCCAAGAGCCATGCTAAGGGATGCCAGCAGCAAAGCTGCAGCTCAGCTCGTGGCAGAGAGCTGTATGTCACACACTACGAACGGGAACCACTCCTGACAAGATTCGTGATGAGCAGTTTCGCATTTTAACTGGGGCAACTGCACAATTAATTCTGCTCATCTGTTACTGAGCTGTAGGGGTTTTATCATCTGCTACTCTTATTTTTGCTGTAAAGTAAATTTTTGCTCAGAAATGGATAAAAATAAACTCCAGTCCTAGAAATACAGCTCTGAAGCAGCAGAGCAGCTCATCTGATATGCCTTGTGCATCAGTCCAGAAGAGGAAGATTATGAACAGACATGAAACAAAAATGTCCATATAACAGAATGTCCATATAACAAAAATGTCCAGGTAACAGAACAGCCAACCAAAAGCGGGTGGAAAAGGATGCATTCAGCAAACCCTCAGCGCTGCTGAAAGCAGAGAAAGCTGTAGAGGAAGGGAGGGAGAGAAGCATGTCTGCAGAAATTGCATGAGGAAGAATAATGATCTCAGATGTTATTTAAAGCAACACATGCCATGCTTTCCTGTGCAAAAGCTCAGAAATGCAGGGCTTCCCAATGGAAGGAATTTATCCTATGCAGATTTTAAAACAGCCCCCACTACATCGAGTGAAAGGTTGTATACTACTAGGATATTGCTAAAGCAAGTTTCAGCAAGTCTGATTTCCAAAGGAAATAGTGAGACACAATTCTGCTGTACTACTGAAATTGAGAATGTCCACACAGATAGGGAGGAAATTAGCTTCCACTGCTTTACGTAGTCAATAGAAACAAGTCCCACAATTATGAAGGCAAAAACTAAGTCCACACAAAATCTGCATAAATTCTGAGCCAAAAGTATTTTTTCCTTTTGTCCAGAAGTTTGAAAAAAATTGGAGCAAGTATAACGTCTGCCATGTATTTACAAATGCGTGACCTCTAGAAAATGAAAGTAGATGCATTTTGTTCTCTCTTGAAATGCCTTAAAAAATTCCAACACATGAGAAAACCTCCAAAAATTCTCTACTAAAACTGACAGAATATATGATGAGTCAGTAAACACTTTAAAACACAAAGGGTAGATACTATTAACAATTGCTAAGCATACCTTTGAGTGTACTTGTAAAGTTTATAAAGAGACGGTACACAGTGTTAGTATTAAGTTACAAAAACAAATGAACTTAAAGAAAAATGTCTTCATCAAATTTCATTTGTTTTAAACCCCTAAGTTTAAACTACTTGTACTAAAAAAATACTTGTTTCCTGTTCACCTACTGCAGTTACACATTAACCTAAATACACACAATAATAATCCAACAGCAATTTTAACAGTCTTTTTTTCTTTTCCTCCCATCCTCTTGATTCAAAGCAGAAGAGCTCATTAGAACAACTAGCAATTGTTTGGAGCCACAGCTTTAGCAACAGCTGTACAAACACATCAATCTCAACTTAGGAACTCTGCCATAAGCTCAATAATAATAATAATATACTCATACTGTTTAGCTTTGGGGCTATTACAGTAACTTCGGTCATTTTCTCTTTCCAAATGTTATTCTGTTGTAGCCCGCAAAAAACACATTGAGAAAGAAATTTAGGGAACTGGGAGCCAAGATGGAACTGCTAAAATAGTGATAAAAATGGGTCCTCTAAAATTCCTATACATAAAAAATTATGTTTCCTCCTAATCCAATTAAAAATATATTGGTGATAGAGATTCATTATACAATGATGTTTGCTCCTTACCCAATTAATTGATATTAGTGATAGAAATTAATTGCACAAACATTACTTTGCATTGTAAAATGTTGACCTTTTTGGTGCACACACTGAAGCCCTTGTGGCCATGCCACTGCTTTCAGCCTCCCCACTGTGTAATGAGATGACTGTAGGTGATGACAGACAACTTCCTCCCAGCGCAATCCCACCTCAATACCCACATTACCAAGAGCAGACTTAGATGACAGTGATTAGAAACTGAACTGGTTTTATATTTTTTCTCTCAGGTGGGAATGTAACCTGAACAATACAATGAGAGCACATGTGATTTTAATAAAGGTCAGTCACACTGGAAATACAAGGGGTTTTTTTAAACAGACTCACTGTCAAGGTTGACTAGCAGAGAGCTGCTGAAAGTCATTATGCCTATCTGCTGCAGAGATGTCTTTTCAGGATGAAGTGTTTTAAGGGATGAGGAAAGGGGAAGATACTGCTTGACAAATTAATCAATCTTGAATACAGACTGAGTTAAAAGGGGAAAGATAGCTCCTTGATATACAGTATTTTAAAACTACATATATAGTTATAAAGTATATAAAAATATATTGTGTATATATAGTATAAAGTATATTATAAAGTATTTTAAAACTATAAATTAATGGAAGATGTGACATTTTATCTCAGTGTGCAATTCAAATACATGGAATATGGAATGAAACACTGAATACTGAAAACAGAATCACTGCCATGTTTGTTAACTTGATTACAGTCTCTTCAAGAATTTCATATGCACTGCTGAATTTTCTTTGGCACAATCAAGCCCATATCACGCACATACAAAAAGCTACATTTTGTCATGCAAATTTTCCATTGTTTTTGTTTCCTTGAATTTTCCCAATAAAGCCTCAGGACGAAGGTGATGCTGTGAACTGCCTTGTTCACCAAGTCATCTAAATTCCAATTCCCCACGTCATTCCCCAGCTCCCATCCATCTAATATTACTTAAGTGGCCACAGGAAAATTATGTGATAAGATCATGGGAGAGCTGTCCAAAATTGGTTTGGATGTAGGAAACAAAAGAAAAAAGAAAGGTTAAAAAAATTCTAAACTTATTTTGAAAGGCAATTAAAAGGCAATAAACCAGAACTCTCATTACTTGCTTTAATTAGACATGAAGCAGAGGAAGGGAAGGAAATCTGTAATAATTTCTATAAAACAATAATTACTGCTTTTCTAAGTTATAGACTCAACTGTAAGCCTACATTTTAGGGGCAAATAAGTTATCTGGTAGAAATTAGGAAATTTAATTAGCTTCTATTAATTTTTCTATTGAAAAAAACACTTCTTTTCATCAAGTCCCCAGCATTTCCTACAGTGCCTCTAGACAGCTGATCTCTATGAAAGTCTTCTTAGGGCAAACTACTCCACATAATCTATAAGTTGGAAGGTGTATTTTTGTAACCACTCACTCCAGAAGATTGACTGGAGGTGTCCACTCCCATGTCCAAACGCAAGGAAACAAAAAACTAGGTTAAGTGGTTTAGCAAGCATACTTAACTATTCTCTGTGAGGAAAACCAACCTTCACAGGGGAGGATTGTTAATGTTATTGATGTTGTCTTTTCAAAGCACGATGGATACACTTTTATCACCCAAATTCTGTTCCTCTCATTATCTCCCCTAAAAGAGAGTCAGTGCAAGCCTAGATGAGGAAATTCAATGGATTGTTACAGCTGCTTGTAGCTCTGCTCAAAAGCAGATTATGAACATATTGCTCATTACTAGTCTTGCAATGAGCACCTAGAGGAAACTTTCATTATGTGAGGTGACAGACCATTCTTATGCTGCTGCTTCACTGAAGTAATTTGTTTGAAAGAGAGCTGTAACACAGCAAGAGGGAAATTAAGCTGAACTACAAGTTGGAACATTTGTTCTTTGCTCAGTTTAAGCCCATCAATTCAATACAGATTTTTGACCATGATACAAAACCATATGCATCAGATGCTTAGATACAGGTATTCTCTCAGACAGCTGAAAGGAGGTAAAGATGCAAATATATTTCTGGTATGAAATTAAACTCCACTCTTCTTTCCAAAGTTTTATTAATATTCCTTCTGGTCTCTCTCTGGGAAATACTAAATCTCTTGGTATTGACTGGTCATAGGATGTTCCGTCATACTTTTGAAGAAAAATCTAGAAGTTCTTCACTAAGTATTTTGATTATGCTTCAGTAGCAATACACAGGAATACAGACATCTTAGCAAAATAACAAAAATACTTCTATATAAACATTTTCTTCCTAATACAAAAATGGAGTTAGAAGTCCTTATTACGTGAAGATTGTATTTTAAACCTAAAGCATACAATTTCCTTTTATATCTTTAAAATAAAGTTAAAACTCAGAACTGAGTAGCTGGTTTGAGAATGAACTGGGCTAAAAGAACCATTTTAAATTACTCTGTTTTCATGAAGTACTTATACAAAGTCTGAGTGGAAAGTGCAGTGGAGGGAGCAGACTTTTAAGGATTAGAGGCAGAAGGCTGCCTGGGGTTAACTCCATACACACCTCTGATCCACACTGCTGCTCCGTCTTGGCTTATTTCAAAGATCAAGTAACCTACCTAAGAGCTACAAAAATGGCCTTTTCAACAGACTGAAAAGTCTGGTCCAATATAGCCAAATTAAAGGAGAAAAAAGTCAGGTGTAGCTGAGACAAAAACGTGGATAGATGTGGATCTTATCTGCTCACTCAGAGCAAAAAACCCGAGTCTCAAATCTTTAGGTTTACAAGCAGAAATGGCAATGATGAAAGGACATCAGTACTTTTCTTGCATAAACTCCTATCCCTCATAACATTTTGCTGTTGTTGTTATTGGTTTTGTTGTTTGTGGTTTTTCAAGGGGAATACTGGAGTGTAGGAGGAGGGAAGGGTGTATCATTTTCTGCAAGATCTACTCCCAGCTCTGGCTGTCTGTGTGGCTGCTGGTGTTGATGCACAAGAAGCAGCTGGATCATATGTGCAAGCACAAGGTAAATAAACTAGCACTACCTGACATGTAGCTCATTTTTTACTAACCATGAAACAGCATCTCAAGCTAACTCTCTGGCAAGTCCCGCAGCTTAATGATTCAGAAAAGCCAAGAACAAGTGAGTAAGGACACAGAGGTCAGGAGAGCAGCACCTTTGCATGTGTAACTTTATAGCTGCTACATGAGCTCATTTTAAGGAGGATTTTTGTTGCATGCTCTTTGTGGAGATAGAAAGGCACACACAGCACATATTTAACGGCTTCCATCTGTATTCTAAAAGAATAGACTTTCAAATTGTGTATGTGAATCCATGCCAAGAATTACACCAACCCATTAGTAATAACTGGACTCTCCCACTGCATCCTCTGAGTTCAGTCCTCAGAGATTCTTATCCTCTCTTGGACACCATTTGCTAACAATTACTTTACAGTAAAAGCATCCTGTTTTATGGATGAATTATTTCTGAGGCTTGATATATCATAAAATGTTATGAAAGAGGAAAAAAGATAGTTTGACTCACATACATTCTTTTAAGCAATCTACTGTACATATATTAAACCTATTTCTTCAAAGCTAATTCTCTATTCTTTCTCTACTCCTACAACCACCTTTCCTCCTTCAAAACCCAGCTCCCAGATGGTTAATAACTTCAGGATAAATTTGGGGGTTGTACATTTATTTCCTGGATTTTATCCATGAGATTTGCCTCTCAAATTTCCCAAGTGAAATATAGACTCACATGATCCACTTAGGGACTAAAACACATACATGCTATTGTTTCTTCCAGCTCATAAGGTAACTGAAAAAATATGTTATTTTCAATATTCAGTTCCAGATTGAAACAATCTCTCCGGCTAGATAACCATAAACAACTTTAGTATTTATCTTGTCTCTCTGGTCTCATATGCAAAGCATTTTTAAGTTACAGAAATGGGTGGAATTACCATGAGAATTGGTTTCCTCCAACAAACACCACTGCTTTCTCCAACTGATGTCAGATAAAGGCAAAAATACAATACTTACACATTAGTTTTAGTAGTTTCTTGCCAATTCATTACTCAAAGCCCTATTTTCTTTCTCCCTATATCTGAACGAGTTTTTCTTCCTTCAGACTTGATGCATAAGTGGGGCAAAACCTCATTTAATTATGCAGGAATACATAATTCTTAATTGTACACGTATTCTAACATTTTAATGAAAAAGGTACCAAACTTTGTAAAACCTTAAAAAAATCTTTAAGCAATGTCAAAGTCTTCTACAAATAAAAACATGCACTAGAGTACATTTGGAATATTAAGCCTAAATCCCACATTACCCGTTTTAAGTTTCAGTGCCCAGTGCCCAGATACTACAGATACAATTTTCACACAATATTCCAGTTTAAGAGATGGCATAGCTACAGTTATGCTGGAATGCAACTAAGTTTTGTTCCCCTGTTATGAAAGGCTATTGAGCCTCCTTACGGCATGGTCTGTGTGCATGGACATCTGTTTTTAAGACACAGAAAGGGAACAATGAAGAATGTTTGTGAAACCACGTATGTTTGCCAAGCAAGACTTCATATGTGTCTACGATCTTAATTTATGGTCATAATGGAAAGCATCTCACTGATAGGAACAGACTACACCCAGCACTTTATAAAATGTGTTTTGTAAAAATTATTTGGAAGTAAACTAACCACTGCAACACCAAGAGTTTAAAAGTGAAGCAAGGGAGCTACAGCAAAGACAGGAGAATGCAAATCACCATGAAGGCGAGAAGACTGCTGCTGTGCCATGAACAGACCTCCAGCAGACTAGGCAGTCACAGCTCTGGGTGAGCACTTGCTCTAAAATAATTTGCTGCAGAACATTCTGCCTATCAACTACTATTTATAATTGACTCCTTTCACTCCCACCTTCATGCAAGAAGTACTGTAAACCTGTACTTGCTTACTTCTAAAAACTGGAGTAACTGCTGTTTAAGGAAGCGATTGTGCAGCACTTGGGGGCTACAGAGCAGCCTTCTGAGAACACAGCTCTATTGCTGGATCAGAGATGACAGCCTGTTAACATTAACTCCCACTGGCTGGAACTCCAACACCCCGTTACCTTTTGAGGATCTGCTGAGAGGTACGACCATCCACTGACACACGACCCTATTTCAGAGGTCTCTGATAAAATTAATTCCCATTACATCCTTAATTTCATGCTTGCAATCTTTCTACCAAACTCCTTTTCCTTTCATCCATCCGTAACTGCAGTTTGGATATTATCAAACAACACTGATTCTAACTTGCCTTTTGCTGCTTTTTTTGAGTTTATGCACACAGCATACAGCAAGAGGTATGTAAGAAGGCATCTCAACAGGTGCATCAGCTGGTGAGCACTGTTTTGTCCTGGAGATATTTGCAATGTTTTAACGTGTATCATACAAACTTGTTCAGAAGCAACAGTGCAAATGCCAAGCAGAAATATTGTCTCCTGTTTTAATTGTTAATTAAAAATTAAAAAGGACAAGAATGAGTTTAACATGAACATCCTTACCCTTACCTCTGTGCTCCTCCAGTCGAGACTGAAAGAGCACGGCTTACCTCCATGTTACATTTCAGAACCAATGCTGTCTCTAAATAAATTTCACAGACCGATTTATTTCCCAAATGCCCTCTCTTTTCAAGCTATACTTCCCCAAAAGCATTACTTCTCAACAACAATTTAACAGAAGTGACACATATTGAATAATCTATGATTTCTTTGGTTTAGCAACAACATTCTAAGAAAATTTCTGCTCATCTCTTAAAATACTACCATTAATAACATTTCACAGAGTAAGAGTTACCATTTCTCATTTCCCTAGACCAACTAAAAAAAACCCCATAAAGTAGCACATGCCTCTTAAAAGCTTTTTCTGAAAGAGTTTACTGTATAGCATCTCAGTAGTTTACAGAGAAGATTAATTCCAACACTGCTCCCTTTCCCTTATAGGTCCTTTCTGTAATACTCTGCGTTTTCTGGCTGGGTTAGATCAGAAGGAGGGGAGAGTAGAGAAGAAGGAAAAAAGAAAGCATCCTACTAAACTCCCACAATTTGAAAACATCCCACAACCAACCAACCAACCTACCTCCCCCTCCCCACTGTATCTGTATTGTGCATATTTGTACCTAAATCCAGGATCCAGTATTTACAGCCACTGGGCTGCCCGTTGCCGCAGCAGGTAGGATTTACTGAGTGAAGAGATCCCAGAGTATCAATCTGTTTAATCCTGTTCGGCATGGTGAGGAGTCAGCTGCTCCGATACCCACAGCTTCCAAAGAACCTACTCGCCTGCAGCCCGGGATGGGTTACAGCCTCTCCTGAAGTGTTCACCCAGATAACGTTACAGGCAATGCCATCAGCATGAGGATGTCACTCTTATCTTCTCAGGCTGGTTTAGACCCCTGCCTGCCGTCAGAGCAGCTCCTCTCTCCTCAGAGCAGGGATGCTCTCCTCTGACTCACTGAACACAATTCCAGTCTTTAAATTCACATGTGGGAATAGCCAGATGCAGCAGATTACACTCTACCGTAACTACCCTAATTGAGGCTCAGGGTGATCTTACAAAATACGGCAAACCAGCAATTTTTCCTCTCAGCCTTCAGAAAAGATGCAGTCTAGTACCCCTACAAAGCTCTATAGTAACCAGAATGCACAAAATGAACCTTTAACATCTCTTTTTATTTTACACTGAATAGTTTGTTTTTAATGCTTTAGCTAAAGGCATAAACAGAAAAATAGACGGACATTTTCCGGTCAGCTAAACCGTGCAGTGCTTTCCCTGGAACTTCCAATTTTCCTTGACAAACAACAGATTCTGTTCTCACCTTCACCTTCTCTTGAGCTTTGTTTGTGATAATCAGTCAATCAATCAACTAAACCCCACAGTACTGGAAAATCCACACTATTTGATAAATTAAAGATCTTGCTCTGATTTAAACTACATTGCAGATCTGTTTCACCTCTGAGCTCTTACTCTGCAAGATATATTTCTAGTTCATTAAGCTGTCTTCCTGTTCAGTAAACTGAGAGTGCATGTATTTTAGGTTTTGTACATGCATTCTTCACCTAACATGCCACAAAAGCATTTGTCTATAAATATTAAATTATGGGGGTTTTTTTGGGTTTTTTTTTTTGCTATGCATACCTAGAGGAGATGTTTGGTTTCTTCCCCTGAACACAGTATCAGCTAATTTTAAAGGAGCTACATAAAGCTACATTCACTAGACAAACAGCCAAAGCCAGAATTTAAATTTTGTAAACACAGAAAGGAAATTATTTCTAATATTATATGATCATTGGAAAAAAAAGCCCCAACATGGGATTGAACAAACAATACAATATAATATACAAACATCTAGAGAGGGTAAGAAGACAATAAAGCAGTGAAGAGGTGGCCAATGACATTAGCACAAACAAATGCATGTAATGCAAGGATTAATTGGAATTTTATGTGGAACTGACAGTCTATAGGGTCCCAGAGTCAAAGCAAGCTTATCACTAGCATGTAACACAAGTTGGGTACACACACCTTATTCTGTCTACAGTGTTGAAGAGTTGTGGTCACCCTGCACCTGAGAATAATCTGCTTTTTAAGAACAGCTAATCTAAATTCTGAATCAGTTTTTCCTTCATAGCCTCCTGCACTGAGACCATTAATTCTCATTCTTGATCAATTTTCTTTTGACCCAAAGCAACTTTCAAATGACACTGAATTCCTAAGGTGGGGGTGTTGCGAGGGGGGCAGGCAAGGCAGAGGAAAAAACCTCTCTTTCTCCAGTGTAAGCGATCCTTCTAGTTTACCACCTACAGTGAGACTTTCACTAAGGCTAGTTTACTCATCATGAAATTGTGGAATATTTGAAAATCATTCTAGTTTCTACTTGAGTAAGAAAAAATAAATTAAACAATCAATTTCTATTACTCTGCAACCGCTCCCATGCACATTGAGCACTCTCAAGAACATCCAGCCTGTCCTGTTGTGGTAAAAAAGTCTCACACGTTTAACCAACATCTGGTTAGATAGGCTATCAATACAGCTTTGAAGAAGTGATTTCCATATGTAAGAAAACTTCTGACCAAAAGAGAGCTACATTTATACATAAAACTGTTTTTAGATTGGTTTTATTTTGTTTTTAACTGCATGAATACTGCCCTTATAAAACTGATAATATATGCAGGAAGATATTATAAATGCTCTGGGAACCGCATCATTTGCAGCTTGCTATTGCAACAAGTTCTTCCGCTCCTACTGAAAGCAAACACTCTTATTTTTAGGTTTTGCTTTGACCCCTTCTCAGAGAAAAATGTGACAAGCAAATCAAGGTGGTGAAGGAGAGAGAATGACCACATGGACTGTCTCAGAGTCATATTTCACAGGTTAAATGGTTAAGAAGAAAGTATCATGGATACACAGTTTTCTTGGATGACCTAGTTTTTGTAAAACGCAATTGCTTCCCAGCAACACTGGAGTGGAGACAACAGACTCCACGTGAATGTGGTGCAGAGCCACTGGGCACATTAGGTAAGAATTTGGTTGAAAAACATCTCAATGCATATACTGAAACAATAGCTACAACTTATGGTCCAAGGCAGAAAGCTCAGACTTGTAAATTCTCCTGAATGCAGGCAAAAGGCAGATGGCTTCTGTATCACAAACCCAACATGTCTTAATTTAACAGGCAGGAACCATTATGCAGTACCACCGTCACCTGAGATCACACTTAAAACACCTCAAGATGTATCAGAAGTCTCAGTTTCTGAGACAGGGACCTGTATCAATACATGTAATTTTATGCCCAAACAGGCAGCCTATTAATTCTTTCCATGGTTTACTTCAGGCTCTACCACAAAGCTCTCTTTGTCTTTTAGCTCCATCCGGTTTTCTGTATTCCAGTGCCATATCCTGCATTAGCTACCCCTGTCTGCTAGACGGCTCTTCCTGCAATTCCTTGCATCAGCAATTTTTTGTAGCAAAATCTTATCCTTGGTAATAACAAACCAGTCAGGTAATCTTAATTCCTCAGGCAGGAATATGTCTACATGGAAAACATCTTTAGGAAAAACCCAGCTGGGTACAGAGCACAAGCTCAGCACAGAAGAGGTTGGACTGCACGGGGTGCTGCAGAGCGGCAGTGAGTTGCCCCTGCTTCATTTGCTGCTCAGTATTTGAGACCACAGGCCATCAGGAAAACAAACTCTGATGAAATTACTGATGAAAAAAGCTCATATATTGATCTGTGCCAATTGACAAAAGTTGGAATAGCTGTGGCTTTAAGTAAAATTAACTTTTCATTTTCATAATGTTTCATTTTTTGCCTTACCTGTGTAAATCCAAAATGAGTTTTCTTGGTTATACACTTTATATAATATTCTTTAAAAGAAATCAATAGCTATCTTAATTTCTGAAAGAAATATTTCACAGTTACACAAAATAGGGACAAAATAAATGTCCAGGTGAAAAAGTTGTATATTGAAGACTTTAAAATTCCCAGCCAAAGAGCCCACTCATTTTGTAAGACAGCATTTTGTAAGAAAGACTGCATCACAGTCATTAAACAAAGAAACTAAAAAGAAAAAAAAACAGCTAGCAAAGCACTCAGTGCACATCCCAAGTAGATCAGGTAGCACATACTTTTTATGATAGATGCCAATGAAGCATCAGATGCCTGTATCTATTACTACAGTGAAGGAACGGGATCAACTTTCTGCAGTTAATCTCAGGGACCACTGATGGACAAAGTCAGCCCCTCAAAACCATTTTAAGGTATTAACATTTTGCCAGCTCACCCCAGCACAGATGCAACAGCTCACCAGTCTCTGCCATTGACAGTCAAGAAATCAGCTCATTACAGCTCCAGCTTCTCACAGGTCCCAGCTCTTCACTGCAGCATCTGCACCCACCATTGCCACTGCGTTAACTTCCTTATGGAAGTGCTACCTCGTACGAGGCTTCTATTAATAGTCTTGCATGTAAGAATGGAAACATTCACCCCTTCTTTCATTTAACAGGACAACTGGAGTTAAGCTGACTGCATGTCTCATACTCCTAAGATATTTGCATGGCAATAGAAATATATAATAGAATTATATTAAAACACAGATAAACAGCATTCCAACTTAATCTTTATAAGGCCACATTACATTTTGCAACATCCTAGTGAAAACAAGCAGAACAAGAGAGGGAAGCTAATAAAATGCAGAAATTCCAAATTTAAATACCTATTCTGAGTTGCCTGACAGCAAGAAGCTAAAGAGCCAACCTTTCTTCCTTAATATCTGTCTGGCAGGGTGGGGAGGTGTCTGTGTTTGAAAGATTATAGCATGAGAAAACACAGCTTCAATATTGTTCTCAAGCAAAACTAAATCTGTCCTCTCTGGAATCTTGCTCCTCATATTCCTGACATTCCATTTAAAAAAGTAACTAATAGATTTTGGAATGAGTTCTACAAAGTTACTTAAAAAATTCCTGTTCATCTTAGGAGGGGAGAAACTTATACAAGATAACTGAAATTAATAGAAGTAAATTCTTTATTCAGTTTTGCCAGGAGCTAAATGTCCCAACTTCAAAACAATTTTTTGAAGTGATCTATGAGACAAATGCTTCCACAATTTAGTATTGCAGAGTTCTTACGATTTTGGG
The DNA here is from genome assembly GCF_036417665.1 of Passer domesticus. Classification (NCBI taxonomy): domain Eukaryota; kingdom Metazoa; phylum Chordata; class Aves; order Passeriformes; family Passeridae; genus Passer; species Passer domesticus. The sequence goes on from NC_087474.1 coordinate 87,469,543, forward strand.
TCATGTTTCTGCATATGGGAGAGAAAAGATTCAGACTTCTAAAACGGTGCTAGACCACCCAGACCTAGAAGCCAAAGTTAGACATAAATCCATAACTATTAAAGTTCTTGAACTAAATAACATGGCAGAAATCAATAGGAATTTTATTTACAATATGCATTTTGCATTTAAAAAAATAAATCAGGTTGACTTTCCATACAAACCCTATCTTTGGCAGCTTAGGCACTCTGCCCCACACCAGAATACTCTAACACAATCAAGAAATTGGAGACAGCAAAACCACATCAATAAATAAACCTGAGGTTGAAACTTCAAAGGTGAGCTCCCACACTACCATGAAAATTCTGAAAGGAGCCTAACTTTGCCTTTTCCTCAGTGTACAATGTGTGCACAGTTTAACTGCTTGGGGTACAGCTGCACCACTAGGATCTGGTTTCTTTAGCCCCACACACAAAGATCATCCTGTTCCCAAAAAATAGCCTCGCTGCTCCTCAGTCTCTCAGATAAATAACGCTGCCAGTCTGCAAGGAGCGGAATCATTACAGCAGCGGCTCTTTGGACTTAACATTCAGAGGGTTGCTTCCTGTTCTTTACTACCCCTGCTGCCAGCTGCCAGAGGCACTTTAAACTCAATCAGTCAGAAATTGTATTGTGCAATGAATTGTGTGAACATTCTTAATTTGAAATTTCCAAGAACTCCCTTCAAAATACTGGTATTTTTCAACAACAAAAAAACCTCATACAAACAAACAAAAACCCCCAAAAACTTGCAACCAATAGCCACCTCCAACAAAACACACTAGCTATCCCACCAGCTGGCAAACCTGAGAAAAGTATTTTCTGATTGAGGGTGAAGAGATATTTTCATCTGGGTGATTTATAGCCTTCCATTCTACATCTTGGGTGAAGCAACTGATAGCAGGACACTGAAGTACTCAGGCTTTAATTAAAAATATTGGGAAATGAATCATGTATCCAACTATTCAGTCATCCAGGCTAGGATCTAAACAAGTCCTTCCTGTCTCCAGCTTTGCAGAACATGCCCTAGCTGTTGCTCCTGACTACAGTAAGAAAGAATACCAAAAAACATATGACACAGTAAATTCTCTTCCATCTTAATCATTTGGCTATTATTTACTTGAATTTTTTAACTCTATTCTGTGCTGTAGCGAAGGTTTGGAGCCTATATACCACTTGCAAGAATGAAGAAGCCTTTCAAAGAAATGGTTAGATGTTCAGTGTCCCTGGTCTTCTGTTTATCTGGAAAAGCTTTGGGAAAATTCTGACTCCTCAACACAGTCACCACTGCAGCATGCCAAACCAGCTTGAAAAATCCCAGCCACTGTCAGCAAAACCACAACAAACCAGCTTTAGATAATTCAAACAAAATCTTTTGGATGAGTGTAAGGAATTTTGTTTCACATACATTCAGTACTTAGCAAGGGGTGGGAGGGGGAGAAGGAATAGGCCATGTGTCGTCTGTACTTTGGAGAAAATACAAGAAGTGTTCCAAGCAAGAAATATTTGCTGTCCTAATGAGACATATTGAAGAAACACTCATTTTTTTCATATTAATTTTATTATACAAGTCACCCTTCATCATTCACTTTTTTTTTTATTTCCACAAGGGGAAACAGTTGCTTGGTGTGAAAAAGAAATCTGGTCAGAACAAGGTTTAATTTTCCAAACCAGTTTTAGCTGCACATGTGGGTTTGGATTCTTTTTAGCATAAATTTCTTAGGTAATTATCTTAACTAAAAATGCATGCAGTGAAAGACAAAAGAATATATTCATCAGAAGTGCTCAGAATATTGAATTGCTCTTGACTTAAAATTAATTTCTTTTAAGTCACTTGAAAGGAGAATGAACAGTTCTACCAGGTCAAACCAGGTCATTAAAAACCCAAAACAACAAAAGCAAAGCTTTTAAAATGGGACACGTACTCCCTGTAAGAAGTTCTGATGCTGAAGTTCCACACAATGCATCTGACAAATTACTTCTTTCTGCTGCTTGGTATTATTCACCAAAACACTTTTCTTATTCTACTTCTCCTAAGTTCAAATTGTAAAAATGCTGTTTGGTTTGTTACAAAGGTTTACTTCACTGCTATCTCTCCTCCTTTTGCCTCTGCTCAGTACTGCCTACCACAGGTCCCCCTAAGAGAGCAGGTTAAGTCACATGGCCCTCCTAGGTGTGGCAGATGGAGCATAGCCACAATCCAATACCCTGCTGCTTCAGAAAGCAGGAAAAGCACATGGGCTCTGAAAGCACCTGAGTGGATTTCAAAGACAAGCATTTAACACAAAAAACCCTTACACACGTTCACAGCTTCCTTTATTATATTAAAAGATACTCGAGCAAAAATAAGCAACCTCCTCAGTTCCTCTGCATCCAACAGGAAAGCAAAGCCAGAAATGGGTATTTTCTCTCTTGCTCTAAGCCTGGATTTCAGATGCCCTGTTTTTGTAAATTATAAACACAGATTCGTTACTAAGTATATGTTTAAGTACATTTGGAGGCTAGATTTACCATAGGCACAACAGAAAAGAGGAGCAAAAAAATCCACAGGACTGGGACTTATTACACTTTGTCAATCAGAAGATAAAACACAGAAATACTTGAAATTGTACAGTGTTAAACAATTCCACAAATGTGAGAGTTTCTGGATTGTAATTAACAGGTTTTTTTTTTTATATCTACTCTGATTTATAAATGCAGCAAAATTCAGTCCTGAAAAAGGTAAAACATTTCTATTTTGCTTATACAGAACATGTTTTGTACCTATTAGAAAGAAAATTAGCTCTGAACCAAAGAAATTAATGTGATCACACCACTGACAAAATGGAAAAGTGCAAACTTCCTGCAAATTACATCATCACCCCTTAGCAGAACTGTGAATATGCAGTTATGAAACAGCCACTCTAAATCCATACTTTAGATATTTCAGTAAGTTACTACACTCAGTTAAGACAACAATGCTCCTTTAGGACAGCAACTAAATTTCAGGTGCCAGAAAATTGTTTCATTTGACACAATTTTTTTCCACATTCTCTTTTTCTAGTTAGTTCCTCTTGAATAAAGCATGCCATCATGGTAGAAGTTTTAGATTGCAAATAATGTTAACAATAACAGAGCAAAGCTTTGTTATTCCACAAACAGCAAAAGACAGTCAAATGCTGCTACTTCTAATTTACTCCAGTTCTGAGGACTGTAACTTCACATGGTCTTATAAAAGTGATGTGAATGTGCACCGGATCCCACTGCCTGGGCTTTTGCTTAAGCAAGCAACCAGGACACAAAGAGAACACACCACACAGCTCCAGGGTACCACCTGCTGTAAACACCAGCTCTTCAGATGTTACTCTGAGACTGTAAACAGAGCTCTGAGCCAGTGCCTTCCAAACTGATTCTGGCATGACTACATGTAGTCCTGCCACATCTTTAGGATGAAAGGATGAACACACCTAAGCCTGTTCTACCATATCAACCAGCATTTAAAATACATGTATTTTGTTACTCCTGAGACAATGAGAGAAGTCAGCATAAAATGCATCAGAACCGGCCAACAACTAAGTCAGGCCATGACAAATAAACTACCTAAAATAGACTGGATACTGATAAAAAAAATTTTAAGAGTGGTTAAAATTTGGTGGTTTTCACCAGCCAAGTTTTTCCTGTTTAATACCGCCTAAAGAATACTTCAATCTAGTCAATCAGTGCCCACCTGTTATGCTGCAGACCAGGGTTCAATTCACCAATGGGGAGGTGATTCTTCCTTCAAGGGATGTGGTTAGTGGTGCACTTGGCAGTGCTGGGTTAACAGGTAGGCTTGATGATCTTAAACCCTAGCAGCTTTCCCATCTTCAGCATATCTGTAGGTTCTTATATGCAGCTAGATTTCCCTGGACTCCATGCTTAAAGCATCTCCGCATCACCAATACTTTGAAGTTTATATTAAAAAATGAACAGAAACCTATTTAGGTTATGACCACACCCAGCATGGTGCAACAAGCACAACTGGAGTTTTTCACAAGGAGAAATACTTTTTTTGATTCCTTTCCATTTCTTACATGGAATAAACATATTTGGGGGCAAAAATTTTCAGCATTTCTGATAGGCCCAAAGGCACTAAGAGGAGTCCAAGACTCCAGGAAATACTTAGAACATACCAAGTTTCTGCTAGCAGTTCTAACTTTTAGCGTAGGGTCACAGGGTAACTCAAGTTCCAAATGGCCTCAAAAATCCATGCAATCTTCTGCTCAAATGGGATGGGTCAGTTATGACATCAGACCTGCATACCTGGGGTGTTGTCCAGTCTGCTCTTGAAAACCTGACACACTTTTAAGCTCTTCTTGTAACGGAGACTATTTCTGCTGCACTGTACATGGTTAATGAACACTAGAGGTTGGCCACAGTTGGTTACAACCACAGGAAAAAATTACAAGATTCTGGTTATCAAGAATAATTTGATATCAAGTTTACCTAAGATGATCTTTACTATTTATGCCTGCATGTCAGTTATTCAAATGTCTTCTGTTGCTATAGGGGTTAACCATTATATATGCATCCTAAAAAATGCAGACTGAAAATTTACCTGAAAAGCATTATCAGTATATTTTCCTGGGATCATTAAATGTTTTTATTAACTTAACAGCCTCTTTTACAGAGTTTGCTCTAAGAATTCAGTTTCTTTTTTGCTTCCTTGTTGGACAATAATGAATTTAGTTTCACTAGTTGTTTCAGATAGAGGAAAACATATTACTGTTTGTACTCAGCTCAAAACTAGGTGAAAACACCAGCATGTCCTGCATTGTAATTATACCTATGTCAGTGAATATGCACTCAAAATAGAAGTGTAACATTGCATAATAATGCCATCAATTTAAGACATGTCAAGGGCATCATCAGTAAAAAAGTTTCTGATAGTTAGATTAAAACTGGTGTAACATTTCTAGTTTAGCATGCTATTTTACTATTTCCAGGAAAAGCGAAATGAAGTCAATGGAACAAATTCAGCAGCCTCCTCAAGAAAAACCAGAATTGGAGGAAGTCCGTGGAACCCTAAATCCTGCTGGTTCCACCTGCAGGCAGAGATGATGACAGATGATGTGATGTAATGTAATGTGAGGATGTCCCAAAAGGTGCACAAGCTCTAGCCTGCTCCTTAAAAAAAGGAGCAGCAAACAAACTATGGGTAACAAAGGCACCCTCACAAAGTAATTCTCAACACTTCAACATGTTTTAGAAGTTTGTTAGAACTGAAAAGGGACAAGTTAAGAAAGCAAACATTACACTTCAGGATGGTTTTCTTCAATTGCAAGACAGAAACAACATTTGCGGGATATGATTTGAGTTTGTACTCTATTCTAACCTTGGTTAGAAAAAGAAACTGCTGTCAAAGGAAGGCTAATTGCAAGCAAAGTAACAACTCTCCTGGGAAACCTAAAGCCATCAGAATTGCTGGTTTATATCCACCCTCTACCTCCCAAAGATCAGCTGTGCAAATACATCTGTTCTAAGCAGATACTTTTTATGCCCCAACTTCCTTTCCAACTACAATATATAAAATAAATATATTTGGCAGTTCCCTGGGACCAAAAGTAGATTCAAGTCAGTATTATAAAAATTTCTTTTTCTCAACTGTAATACTGAGCTCCCAAACAGGGCAAAATCCTTTCATGAGCTATGTACAAAAACTCCAGAGAGAAATTAACCACATATTTATGCTCACAAATAGAGTCAGCATGGGAAATACTGCCATATCTCACAAGTCTTCCTGGGCTGCATCATAATAAAAGAATAATGCAGGAGTTAGAGGCAGATTTATTCAGAAATCAATCCTATAATGTTTCAGAGTACATGTGAACTTGATAGCGAGAACTCATCTAGAAATTCAAATTGTGAGATTCACTGAACCTCCCTGTCTAGTTTAAGACTGCACAATGCCAAGGAAGCAAGTCACAGAGATGTGACTACTTATCGAGGCTCAATTGGAATTTAGCTATTAACTTGACTATCTGGCACAGTTTGGCTATAAAACTCAATGCAAAGATTATTATCTAATGGACCACAGTCAATTGATGACATTTTACTTAAGTTTACTTATGCTGAGATGATGTTTTTAACTGCAAATGCAACTAAAACCACAAGGTGGGAAAGTCAGGACAGAGAATTCTTGTTTTACTTTATACTTCAGCTACTTTATTTACCTCGACTAAGGCATGAGAACATGTTTGAAAAATCACACACGTACAACCTAAATTCAAACCATCTTTGCCACTATTAGACTAGCAGTGCTTTTGGGAAAAATACCTGTGACTAAATGAAAATTTATGATTTATTACACTTTCAAAACAAATAGTAATTGTGAAGTTGAACTTTAGCTATTAAAATGCATGCATCTCTGTTCAAGCTCAAGTCTGGCTGATAAATAAGCTGAACTGACACTGCAGCACAGCCTTTACAATTCTTTTTGTAATCAAAACATGTGGACTGTCAAAATCGACTGACTGCTCAGCTTTGCCTCTCATGGGCTCCTTGAAAGGCTTTCTATCAGCTGGCTATCTGGACGGGCAACCTGTTACTTGGAAGTTTTATGGGGAAGTAATTGATTCATCAAGCAACAGGATTTTTAGATTAAGGTTTGGTGTCTTGTACAACTCCAACATATTCCTCTGTATCATTTTCTGCATGCGATCACATCCGTCTGTGTAGCAGCAGCAGATCTCTCTTGGTTTGGTGCCCTGGAAACTACAGTCCCCACCTTCTGCCACCTGGCCCCCAGGCAGCACAGCAAAGCACGTACCCCACCAGCTCATTGTTAGGAGTTACTTTCCCCTCTGGCCTGGGCTGGAACTCATTTCCTGCAGCTGCAAGCGCTGTCAGGCAGTCTCACAGGCAGCGCTTTGGCTCTGAGCCACGGGTGGGGATCCTTTTTCCTTGCACATGGCCTATGTTTCACTTGCTTGCAGTCTCAAAACAGCAAATCCTCCCTTTCCACAGCCTCCCTCTGCTCCTAAGCAAACAATTGCTGCTGCCCAGTCATCCTTCTTTTCTTCCACTACAAACCAGGAGTAGTTCTTCAGTTATTCAAACTGGATGCCCATTTTGCTGGATCAAATTCTCTTGCTGATACACAGTGCTTCCTCTTGCTGTATTGAACAGTATTTAGACTCAACATGAAACACTCCCTTTCTCAAGCATAGTCTTCAAAGATCTCAGTCACACATAAGACTTTTACCTTTACTCTCTCCCTTCTCCTTTCACTGAAAACTGGTATTCTGAATAGGAGCCAGTTGTGTGACAGCAACCTTACTTAATGTAACAAATTCAAGACTGTTTTAGCCCATTCTGTGGCCTCAGTCATAAAATATCTCTCTCTTCTTGGGAAATATCTCTAGGTCACCCACACAATTTCTGTCTTCCTTAATTCTTGAACAGAGGGGCCCTAGAGCAATTCAAGAAGAGCTCTGACACCTGCCCTACATCAGTCCTTCCCATCTTGCAGATATAGAAAATGGCTTACTACACAGCTATTTGAACAAATTTGTCAACCTTTGTCTTGCAAAGGCATTTGATCTGCCTTATTATGTTAAGATTCTTTGAGAGACACTACACTTCTGTGTTTATGGCTGCAGTCAGGACAGTATCCTCAGAGTAAAATCAGTATTCAGTATGTAAGTGGTGTGTGGTTTGGCACCGTGTTACTAACACATCACCTACCTCTCAGATTTGAACAAACTTACACAGATTCCTGGATTATGTGATGGTGTAAAACAGGCAAACACTGTACCTTCAGGTAAACAAGACTTCTGTGGCCAAGTTTTGACACAAACATATAGGAATGTGAATTGGCAATTAGACCTGGTCCCCCCACAAAATCTTATCACTTAAAGGAGACATAAATGTAAGCCTCATAAGCAATGGCTTGTTGCAGCCTTTGTATCTCTCCAAACAGTAGCTCCTACAGAATGGATATGATGGACTAGCACAAGTTCTTCAGAAGTAGTCACAGATTCAGAAGACAGTAAACTTGTGAGCTAAACAGGCAAGAATTCATAAACAATTTTAAATAGCTGCCAATTTTTCTGAGCTTGCATGTTCATTTTCATTACACTGAACCCTGTCCCCTGCCCTTAACCCAAAGCTCTGTGGTAGTGTAAATGCCCTGCAAAGAAAAGAAAGAGGACTGCACTTATGAAATAGGATGTACCCTAGAAGGAAAAGAAACCCATGTTAAAAAACAGAGAAGCACCAAATAAAACAACAGGAACAATCTTTCTCCCCCACACCCAAAAACATGTGGGAAATCATTACAAAAAAAAAAGTTGCCTTATGCATTACTTGTGAAAAACATGTTCTTCCAGAGCTAGTGATTTATTTTTGTAGAGTGCACCAACTGTTATTCAGCCTCTTCACTACTCCCTTGTTTCTCTTTTCCCCCTATTATAAAAGGGATTTAGATTTTTTTAAGATGTATTCATCTGTGTACTGCACATCAAATTGACTGAATGACCCAAATAACTTGCAAAAATAGATTTGATGTCCAGCAGAGCAAGCAAGAGGTCAGAAACCCGCAATCAACTCTCCCCCTGAGTTACTATTCCTGTAGTGAACATCTTTTCTGTGCAATGCTTTCCTCATATTCTTAACAAAGTGTTTATTACCTTAACTACCACAAAATTTTACAGATGGAAGATATTATAAATGTACTTTTAATCAATTCATTAAATGATTTGATGCTTTAGATAATACACATTCTTACAGGAGAAGCAATACTTACACTTGTAGGCAATTGCTGAGGGTCATTTTTGAGGCAGTCTTTTAACATGAGAATAAAACAACATTACCTTTCATGGTTGACAGATAAAGTGTGGACAGACAAGGAATGACCAAGATCAACTGTTAGAATTAGGCTTCACTGAACATATTTGCTGTTTAAATAATCATGCATGTTTTCCTACTTTGGATAATAATTTGCGATTATTTAAGGCATTCAGTATCACCCAACATTTCTGTACTCGGTGATGAAATGTGGTTTGACACACCATAAGAACCAGCTGCCAATTACAAGAAGTTTGCCATTTCAAAACTTTAAAGCTCATTTCACCTCTGATATGCTGCAGCTTTCCTTTTTTTCCCCTTTATTTTTCTTTTCTGTTTTGTTGGCAAGTGGTGCTACTGATAAACACTGTTGAGAAGTTCAAAATTGTAGGGTCCATAGATACTGAAAGGAGTACAAAACTCTTCAGCAAGCCATCTGTATAAGCTAAGCACTCTACACCCAAGTAATCAGCCCACCACTTCTGATGGTGATCACCTCCTCCTTTCCCCTGCAATACATAAACCCTCTCTTTTCCTTCAGCCGCTCCCAAGAGCCTGTCACGAGACATGCAAAAATTCCAGACTCATGTCTTAGTTCATGAACTATACAGAATTACTCAATCCTGATGCTCACACTGTGAGCCTCACACAGGATGTGTATTTTCAGACCAAAAAATCCTAATTTTTTGACTCTCTCAAAAACTCTGAAAGTTTCACTGAATTAATGTCAAAAAAGGAAAAGAAAATCTCTATTGTAAAGACTGAAGGTACTTTATTAAGTACTAGAAATCTAGGGAGTACATGAAAAATTATCCACCCAAGAACATGGACTGACTTAAAATTATGTCAGTCACTCACTTGTTCTTTGTTAGAGGATTAGTAGTGTTTTTTAGGAATTCATACCTCAATCAATACCCACAATGAACAATTCTGAAATCTTCTAATTGTTTTTCTATTCTTCTGATTAGCATATTCCCTAATGCTTTATTTAATCAAATGCAGCACTTGAGAAGGCATAATTGGTTTGTGGGATTGTCTGAGGTACTTTTCACTGGGGGGGGGGAATAAAATCAAAGCACTCCACTGGTTTTGCTTAATTTTTATAATCCCTCAGTGAAATGAAGACTATCAACCTCTTTTAAGCAACAGAAAGATGAAGTAGGGACCAAAGTGAAACAAATCCAGTGGTTTCAAGTGCCGTGTCTACCCTTTCTTTTCCCTGTCCAGACTACTTAACATTATATATCAGCTTGCATGTTCAAGGCAGTTCACACTCACTTCAGTCACAGGCAGGGGAAACTTTACAGATGAAACATCCATCTCCTAAAGCTTGACACCCAGCAATGTGGGAATAAACAATTAGCAGCTGCTTCTTATCAGTTGGGATTAGGATGGCATACCATAACATCCCGCAGGAAGCCTGTGGCAGGGACAGAAGGCACTTCGGAGGCTGCATTCAACCCTGCAAATTATGCTCATTCTAGCAATGGCTTTCTCTTCTTCTTCAGTGTCCGTGATTAATATAATTAATGAATGCTCTTTACTTCAAAGCACCATGTTAAACAAAGTAAAGTATCCTTGAAATGCTCTGCCTCATTTTCCCTAAACAAACTAAAGAAAAAAAAGGAATACAGGTCATGTCCACTGGTTTGATTAAAGAAGTTACTTTCGTAACTTCTCAAACACAAAACCAGCTCAGTCTGTCCCTTGGGATTCTGACAGGCTCAGGGTATTTCATATTATGTAAATATACATAGATATAGTCCACTACAATTTGCCTCTCCTAATAAAATTCGCTACATTCAAAGGTGAAGTCCCTAAGCTCCAAAGGAAATTGGATTTATCAGTTCTCGTGAGTGTTGTTAAAAAAATAAATCCAGATTTCATCCCCTAGTTCAAGAAGAAAAAAGTTTTAGTGTTACTCAACTATATTTTCCAATTTTATCATCAGAACATCTGCAAGCTTTCCCTATCCAAATTATTGTAGGACACAAAATGACAGACGACTACTACAACTATACAGCTCAATCCTTCAAACTTCCCCCCCAGCCCCTAATTGCCCTGCATTCAGGAAGTTCCTGCTGTGCCTGCCCCTAATGTAAGAAACACAGACTCACCCCTGTTTTTAGTCAAGCATATTTATAGTGTCTTCTAAAAAAATGGGGAAAAAAATGTAATAGCTGGAATGGACTGAATAATTAAAAAAATTGTGGTTACATTTATGAAAAACTTTCCAAAAACTAGAATTTTGTGTTTTGGTAGACAAATTTTCCACAACGTCACTTGTCTGCTAACCTTATTACCTGCAATAACAAACTCTTTGAAATGCATCTTTTCCCATAGCATATGACAAAATGCCTTCTACTAGACTATTTTTCTGGTTTTTTCCCCTCCTCCTTTTTTTTAAGTTCACATTTCTCTCTTTTCACAGCTTACAAACTCAAGTAGCTGCAAATGAGGCAAGCAGGCATTTTCTCTAATAATAATCTACTATTTGAGCCTGGATAGTTTACAGAGGCAAAAGATTAGAGCACACTAAAATCCTAAAACCTTTCAAAAAATCATCAGATTTTTCTTGCACCCTTCAGGGGAATATTCTTTCATGCATCTGAAAAAAACTCAAAAAACAGAGATGCTCTGGGAAAAAGTGTGCCAGTGCTACTCTGAAAAGCTCAGTTAAGTAAAACACAGAAGTCCAAATGAACAATTCCTGTGCCAGGGCATATGAAGGAGTGTATTTACCTTTTCCATTGCTGAACCTTCATGATTTCTTACTACAGGGTTTCTCAGGAAACATTGATAATCCATGCCAGAGATTTTCTTCCCTCCCCACTTTCAGCACACTTCTCAGGTACAGATTTTCCTATCACTACAGCTTGATCTAATACGATATATAACTCTTCACCAAGATATAATTTGCTTAAACCTCTTCCCTATCTCCAGCCACATTTTCCCTCAATGCTGAGAACTGCCAACTGCTTTTTCTTGGGAAAGACAGAGTGGCTGCTGAAAACAAGGCGGTGCAGAACACCGAAGCTGCCATATGCACGGTACTCTCCACCGCCCAAAACCCAGGCTGCTGCTGTCTAGACTTTGTGCCCATCACTCCTTACCTTTGTGGTTAAAAATGCCCTCCATCTCCATGCTGCTGCGAGAGTGGGCGATGCAGAGGGAGCCGCAGGGGACCAGGCCTTCCGCAGCTGGGGAGCGATCCGTGGTTCGCACCAGACACCAGTCGGGCTTGTCATGGGGCCTCTCCAGGACCTCCACGGTCTGCCCACGGCGGATTGTCAGCTCGTTGCTGTTGCAGGCGGTGAAGTCGTGGATCACCACAGTCAGCTCGCACCCACCAGACAACTGCGAGGGGACAAAACAAGGAGAAGCCAGATGAATGCTTGTTATCAAACCATCCGTCACGCACCGGTACCTATTTAGGGCTCCTGGCAGGATTTGTATTTTCGATGAGGTAGCAGGCTTCTGGGACTTTCCACATCAAGAACAGAACATTTCAAAATCAGGCAGTTCTGGCGTTTTAGAACAGATTTCTAACTCTGCTTGTCTCTGCCTATTGTTCAAAGCACACTGGTTGTGACAGTGCTGGGCGGAGGATTTAAGCAGCTTTTCTTGCTAGACTGCTCTGTATCCCAAAAGCTGAAGTAGCAGCTGCTTCTGAATATATTTTATGTGTGATAATTAGCAAAGAAAAGGATGAGATATTACTAAATACAGTCACCCATGTTATCTTTCAAATTCAAGAGAGAAAGAGGTAGTTTTTTCAAATGAACTTGTTGCCTTATTCCCACCCTACTCACAGTTTACACTCACAGGTCACAAAATCATCCAGGACACATGATAGACAATTGTAAAAGTCAGCATAAAGTTCTTCACAAAACTTCCCAAATACTCAACTGTTTAATAGAAAATTCACACAGGCTTACAACTTTCACAATTTTGTTGGTTTCCCCAAATAAAACTGCATAAACTTGAATTAAAATCATGCAAGCTTAGGGTTTTCCTCCCCCTCTTCAAAACACTTAATTAGAATAACTTTGCCTAAGCCTTAGTTTCCTCTCTTTGATTGTTTCATCTGCTTTGATGTGAAATGAAAATTATTATCAGAACTTTGCAAAGTTCCCAAGATTGCTCAGTGCCAAAGCACCCATCCAACTTAAGCAAGCAGTCCTAGAATTCCTTCTTCCTTACGGCAACATTTGCATTCCAAGCTACTTCAGTTTTTCATGTGTGAGCATTTCTATAGCTCTGGCTGCTTCAGTGCAACATTCATACCAGATCTCAGCTGGTATTCAACTTCTGTAAATTCAGTAATTTTGAATCAAGCCAGTGAACTCCTTCAGCTCAGTGAGGTAACCTTGCAATGCTCTACACTGACAAAGGAGGACCAATACCCTGTGAGAGTTCCAGCTGCATCACATCTAGAAGCAAGTGCCACACCAACACACTGCACAGATCCTGCCACATTGCTTTTGACTGTTTCATGGCTTTTGACTGTTTCATAGCTGCCAGCTACATCCCATGAGCTTCAGAAACAGGAGATAAGAGACTGCATTGTTTCTTATTTATTAGTGTTTGTTACAAGCCTGGAATGGAAACTGTACTGGACAAACTTTTCTAGGAAAATGCTATTTGTTATCAAGCAAGAATTTCAGAGCAAATGACAAAACCAGCAAAATCCCAGTAAGAATCAAAGGACAATTCCAACCTTCTCTTCCTCAAGTCTGCAACAAATGACAGAACATAACTCCTAGCAGATGGGCTGCAGTAACTCCAGAGCTTTCCCATGGTATCTGCCTGCTAACCTCACTGGCTAGCATTGCTTGTGTGTGCTTACAAAGGAGCAGAAGTTTTCTTGAGGGAATGCTGGGGCCAAGAAGGGCAGAAAACCTTCATACATCTAGTGTTTAAGGAAGATAAATCAGGTTGTACCCGTTTAGATACAGGCTAAAAATTGCTTCTACGCTCTCTCTTCGGACAGCCCCAATACACAAATTACAGGGGGGGTACACCTTCAAAACATGTAACCTCCTCCCTCTTTAAAATGTTTCCTGTTCCCTTACACTCCCTTTTTTAGTCCATGCAAAGCTATGCAAAGGGGAAAAAGTAAAGAGCTTTCCCTTGTTTTCTGGTATTGATTTATGTTACAGCCTTTGTCAGACCAACTCAGAAAGAATTGAAACCATCTGTACGCCTGATGGGAACTAACAAAAAGCTGATGAAGTATGACTTCACAAGGTGTCCAGGGCAGACCAAATTTTTCTCAGGAGTCCATATCCCATCCAGTGCAAGCACAGTAACCAGTAACAAGCTGACACTTTGCAGAAACTGCATCTTGTCCTTATATTTCCTCCTAAATATCTCCAGGAGCATATCTTTGGTGCTCTGTTTGCTCTCCTGACCTTTCACTTCCAACAAATAGAGATTAAGGCGTATTTTTTGTGACTGGTGCAATGGCCACATATTTTGGTAATATAGTTCTTTCTTTTCTTTCCCCTAATAAAACAAAAAGTAGGATCTCAGATTTTATGTTTTCTAAGTATTTTGTAACATTAATTAATATTATATTAATAATAAATATTAATATAACATTAGGCTAAAGGAAAAAGCAAATGAAGGTTGTCAGTGGCCATGTTAGATGGCCAAAGTACACCAAATTCCTAGTTTTTCAGATAATGTCATAATCAGATGCCCTAGCTGGCCAGTATTCCACTGAAATTCAATACTCATTCACACTTCAGTATCGTGTGTAAGACACTTCTTGCCCAGGGCTGTTAGGTCCACACCACCCTCAAACATGCACCTATGCTGTTACATGCAACTTAGTGCAGAACTTTTCCACTACTGCTAGGACACCACAAACAATGATTTCTGTACCCAGCAAACACATGTGACACTTGGGAGAGCTAAGCAAAAAAAAAAAGCATTTACCAATTTTCCCTTCCTTTGGGTTAACTTCCCTTCTTTCTGCCCACAACAGTAGTGGTTAGGAAACACTTCTTTCCTATTTGTTTTATTGCTCAATTTCTCTCCATAGCACACTTTCTGAAAGCAGTTTCATCTTTCACACTGATTAAATGCAGTTGGACAGCAGGGAGTGTCTGTGATTAAGAGCGTTGCTCAACAGCTGTTGTTGGACAGCTTTGGCAAGGCTCTCCAGGCTAGCTGCAGGGAAGAGTGAGAGGCACAGCACAAACTGGGAGACTGACTTGCACTGAAGGGAAAAGAGTTGCAAACCATCAAAATCCAAATTCAGGCTGAACAAAGGCTTTATATACTTTATCCATCCTTCTCAAGAAAGCTTTTATGTAAACTAAATTAATCATGCATGATAAAAATAAATGATGCTATGTCTGAAACATGGAAACTGGAGAGACAGACGAGATGAGACACAAAAGCCAGACAGAAACAGAACTGCAGATTACAAAAAAGCACAAGGTTTAATTAAACAGCTTATCATGGGACATAGTGCCTTGCAGTTGCTGAAATTAATGTTAACCATCTATGTTCACCTCTCTGGGGCCTTTTACTCACTGCTTCTTGTAGAGAGAAAGAAAAAACCAAATGACACAAACACGTGAACACTCAATGAGTATTCTTAGCATAGGTTTGCTGAAGTCAGAGACACCACACTAAGTCCATCTGCCACCACTACCTGCAAACACCATGAATGTCCAGATATTCAAGAGCCTTTACATCAGGCCATAGAACACCCTCTCAGGACTGCAAATGAAATTTAATTCTCCATGCTAATTTTAGATTAAGATGAAAGGAGAGCTAAGAGAAGCTAACAAGATTTCTCAATTATTTCAAGCATAAAAATCTTTAATCCCTGTTTAAAATGGAAACAAGCGCACTTCGGCAGAAAATAAATGGGACAGTACAAAAGTTCTGCCTCAAATAAAGAGCGATTTGGTTTGACCAGGTAGCTGTGCAGACTTGGTTTCTGACTCTGAAAAGAGGTGTGTACTCAGAGCCATGTCTGTTTTTTTTATTGTCCTTTTTTTTTCCTACTGATCGGAGCCTTTTCTCTTCCGGAGACTCAGCTGGCAGAACTAAATACTTGGTTGTCTCCTGCTGCTTCAGTCCTTTTTCTCTCTTTCAAAGAACTACATACAAGCTTAAAGAAGCATGACAATTAAATACAACTTCACATAGACAGTAATACAAAGTGTTACCAGCTGGGCACAAAAGACAATTTCTTAACAACAAAATATTGCTCTACTGACCACCCACAGCAGCTAGCATGATTCCTACTATTTAGGACAGCAGGCTATAACAGCTCTTCTTCTGAAAGCCTCTCATGTTCTTAGATACTAGTTTGGATTATTTTATGTTTCTACCAGATCACTGAATAGAAGCATGAAAAAACCTATCAGACCTCCACCGTTTCCTTCAGCCTCCCTATTTAATTTCCTGTGTGCTGGATCAAGTTCAAAAGACAATGTTAAAAATGAGACAAGGCTGAGGAAAGTCCAAATGAGTGGTCCAAGAATCTCTTTTATCCGTTAGCCACCTAAAATGCTGGCTACACACCTACAGAATGTGAATGGAAGGAATGCTGTGAAAGGCGAAGGGCAAAATATTTACTGAGAAGGGCACAATGAGAGCACTCATGCAGAAAACTGAGATGCTTTGATGGAGTAAAAATCTCTCAAAAATTCTGTATTTCATGCCGGATTTCATATACCTTCCAATGCTTCAGGATGGGTCAGTGCTATTGATGTAAATATTTAGCATGTCTTGTAATATGAAGATACACCCCATGATAATAAAAAAGGCCAGAAAGGGATCTTAAATTACCTAGTCCCCTTCATTCCCTTCCTCTAGAGCGTGATCAACCACATCTGTGTGAATCTTTAACATTTATCCAAACTGTTCTCACAGAATTCCAGTTACGGAGATTTCCCAGCCTTCACAATTACTCTGCTCTAAGTTTTCACATTTTCATACCCATAAAAAGTATTATTGCAATATTTTTAAAAAATAAGTAATATTATTTCATCCCATCCACTTAAAATATAGGTAAAAGCCTGTTACTAAATCTGTGCAGTAGCCTTTTTCACCACTTGAAGACTTAAAGTTCTTCCTCCTGCCTTTTTTTTTCCCTTTAGACTTGTTAGCCCCAATTCTTTACCTTGCCCTGTAAGTTAGGTTTAGTAGACTTCTAATCAGTCTTTTTCTTCTTTCCCTCAGAATTCTTCCAATGGACAACTGATTTCCCAAAATTCTGTACTCATACCGGATGCAGTATCTAATGTAAGCCTTATGAGTTCTGAGTAAAAAATGAGAACTTAGTGTCCTCAGCATCCCATTTCTACAAGCCAATATGCTGCAGCTTTCCTTGCCCTCCCAGATGTATCACACAGCTAAATAATAAACATCTTGTGAGACTCTGTTGCTTCTCAATCATCCTCTCAAAAACTGTTTTAGATTCTTGCTGTTTTCATTTCTTAACTATTTCTACCTGTTCATATAAGCTCAAATGTGTTCCTATTAAATTGCACAGCATTTTGCCAGTTAATTTTTTCCATTGCCAAGATTATTCTGAATTCTAATTCTGCCTTCCAACACTGTTTTCAAATGACATGAGGCTGGGAAGGATGACAATGTCAGCTTTATAAACATATGGTCTATTGCATCATCCCAGTCATTACTGAAAAGCAGCATTGCAACAATCAAAAGTTGAAATTCTAGCCTAAGAAGCAAGGGTGGAGAAGAAAAACGCTAATCATTAAGTTATTCTCTGTTGTTATGGCAATTACAATTATGTCAGAAAAAGGATGCAAGGAAAAAAGTTCATCTGGACAATATTCAACCACTTACTATCAAGGTTAAGGATTTTCAGCGCTTTCAAAGTATATCTCTGAGGAGGTGAGAAAGAATACTGACATTTGGATAAAGGACTTCATTCTTGATATACTCCCTGTATAACAGTTTAGCACTTCTAACCAAAACATTTATTTTACAAGAACGAACTGTCTGAACGTATAATTGGAGGAAGTAAAAGAATGGTTTTACTTGGCTGTTGATTAATATAATGTGTTTGGTATTTTTTGTCTTTTCTCAACTCAATAATGGATACACGTGAACAGAAAGATGTTCAGCAAGAGCTTAATAAGTAACATAGCACTAAACACTTCGACTACTTAATTATTACTGGTTTTAATTGCTTGATATTTTTAATGTTTCTTGGTTTGGAATCCCATCTCGGTTAAGTACATGCTCCAAATTTGACCAAGGAGTTCCACTGCTTCCTCTGGCTAACCACATCAACAGCACTTTAAATCTGTACAACTGTTTTACTCCATTTCTGTAAGACATTCACACACACTTCAAGCTTCTAGGCTAATAAAGCAGAGTTGATTTTAAACCCCAAATCAACTGCAGCTAATGAATTTTCAACATCCAAAGTGAGAGATTACCTCAGACTCGGTAATGGTGTTAAAACACCCTTCAGATTTCACTGGCCACTTTCCTGTTACTGTTCCTTAATAATTTTTATTTTGTATTTTAAACAGATTAAAGATTTTCTCAATGTATTCAGCAAACCAAAGCATACAACAGAAACATCAAACAAAGCTACACCGCTAATTCACACACTTTTCAGAAGTGTATAATAGTAAATTCCTTCCTTGGACATACAACACACAGAACAAGTAACTGCCAGATAGTCATCAGCTTGTTTTTCTTGGCAAAGGAAAGTCTAACAAAAATTTTATGCAAAAATGTAAGCTCTCAAAATTTTATGCAAAAATGTAAGACAACACTACAGTCACTAATCACACCTAAAACCTGTCAGGAAAATACTGAAAAGTGTTCTCCATTTCTTTTTCCTTCCATTCCTCCTCCTGTTGAACAGGTTGTTGGTAAGAATCCTCCTCATGTCAGACTGGAAAACAATCCTGAGGACATTCTGCTTGGCCACCTTTCTCAGCAATTCTCACACCATGCATGAAATATGCCTGTGAGGGGCATCAGGAGACAACTGTGCTATGCACTCTAGTGAACAGTGCACAAACAGAAGGGTGTTGGCTCTGCACGGCAGGGGTGGACTGCATCACCTCCAGCCTGCATGCACTCAGCCTGGTGTCTCAGCCAACAACCAGGGGAATCACAGACAGCATGTCTTGCTTCTGGATGTTACAGGTTATCTAAACTCTTCTCTTAAGAACTGTTTGCTAGCATACAAAACTCAATGTTTTTACATCCCTAAATAATGAAGTTAGAATGCTAACAATAAGAGCAAAACAAAAGTCATCAAGAGTTCTTCCTCTAACCAACTGTTCTTCTCACAGGTATCTGTAGAAGAAGCTACTACCAAAACTATAGACCAACCTCAGTACAAATGCAAAAAGTCAAAACATAGGCTGTTCTTGAAAAATACAAGAGCAACCTAAGCATGTAATATTTCCCTCATCCTGTCTGCTTCTCTATGGAAAAATCAAACCATAGAGTTTGAGCAACATGCGAAAATAGAGAAAACTCACTGAGTTTAGGTGATGATGGGAATGGTCAAAATACTATTCTGAGAACCTATTCATTTATCTACCTTGAAGAATTCTGGTTATTTATCTGCATAGTTTGAATGGCTCATCAGAACAATTTTATACAAGGAGGTAATAGACCAGAAATCCCTAACCAAATTTTAAAGTAATTTGCTAGGCATCTTCAGTGTTTTAATTCATTCTTCTGTTTGATAAACTTCTATTATCCATCTCCACCTCCCTCCAGGGTCCTAACACTTCTCACTTGCCAAAAATCTTGTTTCAATTCCAAGTAACACACACATTTCAGAAAAATTTTTATTCTTTTGACAGTTATCTAACTTCCACCCAGGGGAAACTCTGGCTGTGTATCCTTATGGTATAACCCAGCCAGAATCTACAGGCAAAGATGGAGGAAAGGAAACACCAGCACTAGTACAAAATGACAGTTTGGTGGGTTACTTCTGGACAATTCCATCAGCTTTCATGCAGAAAGTGAACACCTACTCCCTAACATTGGAGAGTACTTTTCCTTTACAACAGTAACTCTGTGGCGATCACCAGTCTGAAGCCAGCATGAAAAGCAGATGGTATGCTTTCAGGAAGGCTGAGATGAATATGAAGAAAAATTCTGTGCATCACTATCAAATTGTATGGAAAATAAAACTTTCATTTTAAACTGGGTCAAATCTTTGAGCAAACTGCAGAATAGAGGGGATCAAAATGGTTTCAACTTGTCACAAACAATCTCTTCATGACCTATTTGATTTAAACAATCACTCCTGCTCTCCCATGGTATCAAGATATTTTCTCTATTGCAGACAGCTATTTCTAAGAGACTGAGTATTCCCATGCCTCTTCTCTGACGGTACTAAGGATTAATCTTGGGTGCTAATTCACACTAAGGGACAAATCATCTGCTCTCAGCATAAAGCAATGTCTGGGAAACTTACCTTATCACTGTCTAGCGTGTTCTGGGAGGTTCGTGAGGCAATTGAAATAGTATCAGGCTGGCTGCTGCCATCTCCCTGACTGTCCAGGTCCTCGCCATCTCTGCAAAGAATTCAGTTCTCATTACAAGAGTGGCACTGTGTTTGTAACATGCTAGTAAAGGAAGTGAGACACTCCCAGTGTGGCAACAGACACCAAATTCACTGATGCAAGAATCAAATACTCAGTACTTAATACTCTTTTCTCAACTGTAAGAGATTAATTTGCAAGGTATACATCATGTAGAATTAAGGCAACACCAGTGAGCAAGAAATATGCCAACAAACTTGCCCAGTCACTTAGCCAAAGCTAGCAAGGAGGACACTTGGTGACACATTTCAAGCGTCATAAAATGAAAACAAAGGACCTGTGTAACACATGGAGAACTACAAAATCTAAAATGTACAGCTATTCTGTACTGTAGTTTGAAATCCCTTCTGTAATGCCTCATTTACACAAGCCAGGGACTGTTCAGAGCAGAAATCTCAACAAATTCAGCACTGCAGGAAACTTTAAATTAATGATAAGATAAAAGTGGACAAAATGACTCTTGCTTTTGTCCAATTCACTTAAAAGCATACAAAATTCAACACTCCAGAGGAAAGAGCACTGTTGTACACTTAGAGATCTCTGATTATTTGAAATACTACTTACCTTCTTCCTTTCTGTTTTGTTGTTGGTGCAGTTTTGGGAATGTGGATGGGCTCTTTCAATGCTCCTTTCAGATGAATAGTCCTTTCTTGTATCACTTCCCGGATGTGTTTGATCCAGTCCTGTTTATTCTCTATACTGGATGCCTTTGATATGCAAAAGAAACAAAACCCCCACAAAGGACCATTGTGACTGAGTAGATCCACACATACAGTCAGCTAATAAACACAAAGAGGAACGCATAAAGAATGACTTTGTGAAAAATTTCTGAAAACCTGAATAGATAAAAGGAAATTCTAGCTGACTGTCTTATTTTAAATTGCCAACACTGCTTTACACCTCGCAACATTATTAATATTGGTAATTTAAAAAAAAACATTTTAACCTTAATTCAGAGTTTACTTTTTTAACTTGATGACTAAAGCCCTGTATGCATCTCATGAAAATGAGATGAATTCCAGTAATAACTTGGAGAATTCCAGTAATAACACCTTGAATACTGGTATTTTAAACTCACCCTACATTTTAGGTCAATTCTAACTTGAAAGAATAATAATCTGCTATTACTGGCAAAAGAAGTTAACTTTTACTGCAACATAGTTCATTTATTACTCTTCCCACATTTTGATACATACCTCCAGGCACAAAGCTAATTTAGGGATTGTATTCTAATTACTGCCTGCAACATATCTATTTTTTTAATACTCCAGAAATTACTTGATATCCACCTGCCCAACTTGTAATCTTGTTGCTTAGCCCAATTTAACC
The DNA here is from genome assembly GCF_036417665.1 of Passer domesticus. Lineage (NCBI taxonomy): Eukaryota > Metazoa > Chordata > Aves > Passeriformes > Passeridae > Passer > Passer domesticus. Next base: position 87,491,274 of record NC_087474.1, read on the forward strand.
CTGCACCTGAAATGCTACTAAATATAAATATTATTGCAGATCTGAAGAAATTATTATATATAGTTTCCTTAATTATATACTACTTCTCTTAATTGCTGTCTCCTGAAATAACTTGCTTCAAATATATTATAAATATTTAATACATTATAAATATATAATAACGAGGAATTCTAAAGGGATGAAGAAAATTGTAGGAACACATGGACAGGTAGGAAAAAGAATTTTGTTTTCTTTTACAAACAAAAACATTTAGGAAAAGAAGCTAAACATGAACTTTAAAAAAATCTTTTATTTAGTTTTTCATGGAATTTACTTCTACTATTAATGAGGTAAGGAAGTGCTTGTTTCCAGCCTTCAAAACCAAAGAAACAAACACAGTCCACAAAATTGTGAAAGAGCTTGATGTATCATAGAAGTTTTGAAAATATCCTATGCAATAAGTAAAGTACAGAACAGAAACACCTTAAAGCAATCTTATGTAGAGAACCCTTAATTAAAACCTTTTATTCTGCTCTGCCCTGGGAGGATCATTTCAGGCTGCAAAGCATTGTCTGTGAAATTATGGGAACATTAAAAACTGAAAGAAAATCTAGTATGCATTAATGTTACATTTAATTTCCTTGCATTCCTTGACTGCTGCCAAAAAGCTAATGTAAGCTTTTGTTAGCTTGTAATTCACAAGGAAGAATTGAAGAGGCCATTTTTAAATGACATTATTCACTATTCACTATGAATATATGTGAAATCACAAACAAGTTTAATAGTAGGTGCATTAATCTATAAATGGGAATATGTACTTTGTTTCAGTTCAACAGAGCTCCTCAAAACATGCCAGATTACCCATTAGCTGCTTATGGTATTATAAAACAGGTTCTTCAGTAGAAGGAGTCCTAGGTTACACACCATAATCACAGAAAACACTGATTTAGCCATTCTTCTAGCTAGGCAAACAGCACTACTGACACCTGTAACTTGCCCAGACACAAAATTTATATACATTACATGCACTTTCTTCTAAAGGCAAGTAGCTTCAGAGAAACTTGTAGCCCACAGAAAGACATAAAAATCTTTTGCAATATTTGTTTGCTGCATAAAAATATGGGTAATGAAAACCAGCATCGCCAACAAGCAGCGATGACTTGACTGTCAAAGGTAACACTGATGCCATCATTTCTTTGTGACACCAGTTCCCTGCAAGCTAATTGCTGAAGTTTTCAAGCTTAGGGAAGTCCATGGGATCAAAAGCAGGTTTGTCTACTTCTTCAGTAGCCTGCAAAGATTCCCCTCTGCTCTCTGGCCACATGAGTTAGATATATATACACCACCACCTCTGCAATCCCAAAGAAAATTATTTGTCAGCAGCTGTCCTTCTCAAAGCAGGTAATCACTCCTTGCTTTCTCAACAAATAACAACAACTACAAGACTTGCTATAGAGACTAAAAGCACATCTGCTAAAATTACCTTGAGAACAATTTTGTTGTCTGAAGTTGGCGTCCTTCCAACCCACAGAGCAAACTTGCAGGGGTCTCCTTCTACATGTTCTGTGACACCCAATTCAGAAGTCTGGAATGAAGAAAAAATTGTTGGGACCACACAGAATTTTTTCTCAGAAGCCAACAAAGGCATGCTAATAATCTACAAAATTGAGCACTACTATATAAAGAGATTTTCAGAAGCTTAAAGCTAGCTCATATGCTAGAGAGAATCCTTTATTCTGGTGGGCAGTATGAGGTCTCTTCAAAAAAGGAAGAACTGCAAGCTTAACAGTCTTTTCTATAAAGTGACAATAAACAGTAACACTCACAATCTGAATACTGAATTGCTTATTTTAGTTTTTGGACTGGACAGTAAAAGCCTTATTACTCTAAAGAAGATGCTTGGCAAAAAGTAAGTTTTGGCTTCTCTCCCTGTTAATTTCCATTGGAGAACACTCATTATTTACTGATTTTTATGCTCTCTCACAGATAAGATATGCTTAAGAATTCTCTTGATATCTTCTAAAACTCTGGTTTCTTTTCAGTCAAATGAGACTTTCCTAGTGTGTTTCCTTCCTTCTAAAACAGATGAAATAATTCAGAAATGCAGTTTCCCTGGATAATTTTGTGAGACAACTACATGAACAATCAGTCTTTGGGAATGTTCTAATGTCCGACCTTAATAGCTAATTATCATCCAAAATGTTTTCACCTTCTGACTGGAACATCTCATTCATGTGAATTGGCTTCCACTTTAAACAATTCATAGAGGCTCTGTTCCAAAAAAATTTACAAACTAAGAAATAGAGCTCAAACTAAAAGAGCCCTCACTCCCCAACAGCTGCCAAGTATTCTCACATGATTAGAAGCTGTATTTTTCCATCATACATCATCATTAGCATATACACACCTGTACACATGGGATGCTGGATACCCAATACCTGAGTAAAAGTACTTTTTTTCTTGTCTCACTTGGATGCCAACTTGGCTTTTATTTTCTGTGTGTGAAAGCTTTTTAGTTATTTTTTTTCTTCTAAAGTAATCCCATCCCAACATCTAACCTTCCGCACATAACTGTCTTTACCCAATAGGCAGTAGAGGAACACGGCTCTCTGCAAAGGACGCAGAGTCTGCATGTGGCTCTCCAGGACACGCTCACAGAGCAGAAATCATTGTGGGTTACTGGACTGAGGTGAGGAAACTCCCAAACATCCAGCTACTGGTGTGTGTGTGTATGTATATGTATATGTATAATGCCATTGAGTATCCTTTGCTGGGAAAACCCTGACGGTCATCATGCCCAAAGCAAAGAGAAGGACCTAATTTTTGTAAAGCCACCTTCCAGAAGTCACAGGATAGCACACAAAAAGGATCTTTAGCTCAAATCAACATGCATGCTTTCAACACATGCCTTTTCTAAAGATCAAATTGTAAGAGCTACTATAATAGTAAGCTACACTATAGGATATTTTGCCAGATAGACTATGACAACAAAAAGAATCCTTATATTTCAAAAACTGAGGTACAATGAGAGTCTTCAAGATTTCCAGCAGCTTCTCTAAGACCTAAGGCTACTCCTAAATTCCTGTTGGAGGAACTGATATGACAATTTAACAGGACTGACTTTCCAGTTTTGTCGCCTCTCCCACATAATCCCTTGGCAGCTATTAATATTCTCCAATACACCAGCATTTTTTTTTATTTTGGGTTCTTAAGAGCAGCAAAGAAAGGTGTGATCAACAAACAGCTGCAGCTGTGTTACCTGCTAGCTATTTAGTATCAGGAAGGAAAGCAAGTGTTGGAAATGGAGTGACAGAATATGCAAAGAAAGATATGGAAAAAAAGAGTTGGTTTTTTTTTCACCAACCTGTTTTACCAGTTTAGACACAGAAGTGGGAAGTGGGAATGAATGAGGGAAAAAGAACAGAAGCACAGAGAAAAGACTCAGTATTTATACCATCTAGACTTAGTCATATATTCCAATAGGATCAATACAAGAATACTGTTTTCTAGAGTGTAGTTCTGAGATGGGAAGTAATTTCAACTACTTGCTCTGAACTATTTGGTATAAATGCTAATCTTGCCTTCAACAGATGCAGAGCAAACCATGGGAGACTGTCTTGCCACTTGGCTACCTAAATTTACGGAGTGTGAATACTGCTCCCACCCAAGTCATCTGAGGATAGGAAGGTAAGGATATGAATTCCAGAGTCACATTTTGTAAAGCATACATGCTAGAGATAAGGAAAGCAAGAGTGGAAGTTTTGGGGTTGCTTTGGGTTTTGTTTGTTTGGTTTTTTTGTTTGTTTGTTTGTTTTAAAAGATGGCAAAAAAATACATTTCCACCTTTACATCCTTTCAGTAGACCGTAAGTACTACAATTCTATATGCAGAACTTTATTGTAAGACTACTGGTCTCAGCAAACATTCTGGAATGAACTTTTCCAAAACAAAGTTCTTGCCTTCCCCAATCAGTGGGTGTAGAATATCCACTGAAACAAATCCTTAACCCAATAGTGAACAAGAAAGTTGAAGGCAGCTCATCAACTCCTTCCATCCTTCTGCTTTATACATATAAGTGTTAAAGAATCTGCAATCAACACACAATTAAGATAAAACGAGTCTAGCCCAATATTGATTTTCATTTGACCTGACACACCAAGACTGAAATGTACCTTTCAGCAGTTGCTTTGAGCCTATCCTTTCTACTCAAAAGCAAGACAAAGCACCAAATTTTAAAGGTTCAGTCTATACATTCCAAGGCTGTTCTTTCAGTGCCCTGTAACAGTTGTTTAGGTTTATCAGACACACTTAAATCACCTGAGCTCAGTTGAAGACTAATCTAGACAGTTTTGTAAATATGATCAGTTGTTCTCCCATACTTACAAACAGTTTGCTCTTGTAAATGTACTTGCTCCTTCCGCTTGAGTCCTTCACTTCTTTACTGAAAACCAAGGACATCTCAAAAAGGAAAAGGTGCCTCTCTCTTCCCTTTCGAATCAGAGTTTTTGGGTCCCACACTTGGAAGGATTCTTGAAGGATGAGCTCTCCCTGAGATTCTATATTTTCATCAAAGCCTAAAAACAGAGTGAAAGGAAAGATTCACCATGAAAAGTTGGTAATGCAAGTAGCATAAAAAGTACAGCTTCTGTTCATTAACCTATATGATTTTTTTCTCCCTGACACAATTTCCAAAAGATTCCAAAAAAACAATACTAAAAACAAGACTTGATTTTAACACTGCAATATACTAAATGTAGCTGCAGCTCAAGTGCACTTCCAAATTTGGACACCCAACTGTTAAGAACTTAATCAACTCTTCTGGCACTATTTTACCAACAAATGACAAATCTGTCAGATTCTGGTAACCTCTTCTGTGATGAAAATGATTTCTCTTATGAGCTTTCTGCCACCGTAGAAAGTAAGCAATTTGCAAAGACACAGAGCACATCAGGTTCTTCTGAGAGAGGCAAGCTCTGAAATGCCACCTTTTCTGGAGGTACACCTTGTCTACCATGTGGGCAATGAGCACAGAAATGTGTTCCAACTGGGGATGGAGAAACATGGCAGCTTGGAGCTGTTGGCATACAATCAGCCCGCCACTGGTCATGCCAGAATTGATCCACAGTAAAGTAATTACCAGCTGGACCACTAGTATTGAGACATAATGAAAAAAAAATGAAGATGGAAAACACCAACAATTTTACTTCCATTATAATGGTACCATGCTCACCCAGTTTAATACACAGCTTTAGAGCTGGAGGATAACAAAAATTGTCTACTACACTCTTTTGAGTGGTATCAAAATGTATTTTAAATAGCTACTGCTTGCCAGTTCTCATATTCTGAACAGAGCAAGAGTATGGAGAGGATCAGAGGCAAGTTCCGCCAGGATGTTCATTCAAATTCCTCTGGAGACATAAAGAGGAAATGTGCTCACTCACTATATTTGTCCAACATGGGATGACTCAACAATGCACGCACTATTTGTTGTAAAACCAACTTAGGTAAAAGATTAGGATATTCTCCAGAGTCACATTCCCAGGGTTAAAAGATTATTACCAAAGCTGGTCAGCCTTTATACCAAGACCACCTCCAAGACAAGCATTTGGAAGTGATCCTGTAAACTGACCAACATCCTTACTGCTTAAAATCAAGAAACAGAGGTGATTTGGGGCATTTATACGATCAAGGATCACGTCATACCAAGGCAAATTTTACAGTACCTAGTACAATATTGGAAGTTCCACAACAAGCTGCATGCTACTACCAGAAGGCAGAGAGGAAGAAAAGGTGTATTGACTAGAAAAAGCATTTATTCAGCAACTATTAGCTAAGAGGGCCCTGCTTTTTTCTCAAAAAATTTAAACACGCAAGAAAAACATTTTTATCACTAAATGTATGACTGCACCATTATAAATGATAATGTGCCAATTGCAAAACAGATTTTGGCACAAAGTTGTTCTAAGCACATAGATGCATTACATCCAACCTCCACTGTCTGCCATGAACATGATTATACTGGCTTAAGCTTGGGCTAAATTGGCTTATGCTGACATTTGACTGCCAGAAGATAAATTTCAACCAGAAGTCTGTTGTGGAACAGGCAGCAAACAGATGTGAAAAGGACAAACTTCTTGAAGACAATTATTTGATACATAAATCATCAAAATCACCAATAATACACTTATGAACCTCATACAAAGAAGCTAAGGTTGGAGAATGCAGCCAAAGTCAGCATATCTGACCAGTCACCTATTGCATTTTGGGTGAGTAGAGGACTACTTTCATTAGCCTACACGTTTTTCACATCTGCAGTGGCACAACTACAGATCAAGGTGAAAGAACAAGTCAAGAATTACTAAAACTCTAGCAGTTGAGTGTAACAATTTATTTTCCTAAATAAATGTTCATCTCCTATAGCCCTGCCATAATGATATGAAAAATACAAACGCTGAAAAAAGAACATATTCATAAAACAAAGTTAATCTGCAGCACAAAATGAACTGGAAAGGCAGCTTGAATCCTACCTTCCAGCATGCTGAGGTGCATGGCATCATTGGCTCGCTTTGGCACACTAAGCATCACCTCCAGGCCATCCTTAATCTCACCTTTACCTTCTTCACAGCACGTGAGCAGCTCCTGCAAAAGACAAGCCAACAAAATTACTGTCTATCATTCCAACAAAATGACTCTCTATCATTTGTTTTTACACTAATAAGACAGACAACCAAAGAGTAGTTATAACAAACCAAAAATAATTTTTGACACGTAAAATATTTTTGAACTTCTTACTCTGCCAATGACATGACTGTGTACTTTGTTTCTATCATGATCATCAGTTCTTCAAGGAGCAGCCCAAGCTATCAGCTAATGACTTCTAATTTAAAGATTTCTTATTAAGCAGATAAACCTGTTTAAAAGTTATGTTAAGAACAGAACTTTTTTTGATAAGCACAGAGTTATCAGATGCTGTGCTACATCAAGGCCCAGAACAATGCAGATGCCAAGTCATGAAAATGGGGGAGAGCAGGGCAGCACAAAAGGACCTTCCCACCTCCCTTGTCAGTCATCACTCCACTGCACCAAAAACCTGCTCTGTACAACTGCTGATAAAGAGAATTTATATTGCTTTATTTTAAGTATTCCATGAATGACTATTCTGTGTTCACAAAGTTAAAAGCAACCTACTGACAAAATTTTTCAGTACAAACTAGCATCAACTAATGGACAGAAGTTAGAGAATTTAACATGCTGAAGTGTTGTAGCAGAATTTAGGGCATACAGTTCTCTGTCCATTCAACATCCCACAGATTTAATGAAACAGTGTCTGAGCTGATATTCAAATTTCCCGGCAGCTTTCAACATTTGAACAGTATCAAGATAAAATGTAGGTTACATAACCAAAAGGGCATATTATGTTCCTTCTGTTATTCAAAAAGCCCACTTAATTCATTCCCTCAGGTTAAATTCCTTTTCCCCTTTTTAAAGAGAAAGCCATGTGACTTCTATTATGATCATTACAATATTTTTATTCAACTGCCAGTACCACCATTACAGCAAAACACTACATGATCCACCTAAATTTTGCATGACAACTCCACAGAACAGTGAGAGTAACTAAGTATCTCTCAGAGGCACAGAAGAGGAGCAGCTTCAATACCATTTCGAAAAACAAATGAAACTTCCAGAACTGTAAAATGTTTCATTTATCATTCAAGTTTTAGGCTCTTAATCCTATTATGCTATACATCTCTCTCCTATTACAGAAAAAAATAAGAAAAAAAAAAAAAAGGAAAGACAACCCAGAAACCCAGCAACCACCAGACAAATCCATTTTACTACACAGCAAAGACATCTGGCTCTGCAAACACTGGTGAAACCAATGTATCCCACCACTTCCATAAAGTTGCAGGCTAAAGCATATTAATATTAAAAATAATAATAATTGTTGGAATTAATTCCTCAGAATTTCTGAAACAGCACAGCCCAGACTATTTCTGTAATAATAACTTGACTAAGTTGCAACTCCTTGCAAGTGGAAAACAGACACTAAACTTCAGTCAAAAATGACAGACTTGTTTCCACCCAACGTGACCTGAAATAGCCTCTAATATTTTTCAGAAATGTCAAAAGCAATCACACATGGCTGTTCTCAAGTAAAAAGGGGAGACACAGATCAGTTTCAGTGCTTTTGTAGGCTGCTATAACAAAACAAGCATTGCCACCTAACAGCGACCCAGCACAGTCCAAGAACACTGCTGCTCACTCGAGAAGACATCTGTCCACTGAGTGAAAGTTCTAACTACAAGGTTCCAAAAGCTGTGCTTATTTCGCAGCTACTATTTACCTGACATTTCCAGGCAACATAACAAATAAAAACTCTTTGTGCAACAGCTCTACAGGTACAGTCCCTATGTGTAAATATTTACCGATACACACAGACATTTAAATGCCTTATAGATATTTTGTATTACAATTTTATATATAAATATCTATTTTACAGTATTTAATACCATCAGCATAGCTAATGCCTTGCCAAAATTTGGTGTAGAAACCATTACAAAAATGGTTTTATAGGCATATAGCCATGAATTACTTTTTTACCCTGGAAATGCAAATTATATTTTCTAAGTAAACATCAGTAGACAGGTAATCTTTTTTTGGTTTACAGAAATCTGGACAAAAAGCTGCTTGTTTATGCCTTCTTTCATTTTCAGTTGAAATTTTGCAGCAGTATTTGTGGCTGCCCAGGATGATGGAGTCTCAGAGAGTAGAGTAGAACAACCCCCCTGATTTTAGCAAGAGCTTTGCCTTCTTATAACCAGCAGAATCATATGAAGAACTCTGAATTAATACTGACCTTTAAAAGAAGCTGGTATTTTGTTATCCTTTGGACAGGTTTGATAAGGTAAGAGGAGATAGAGTTGGCCAGTCCATGTCGTTGTTGTATCTCCTACATGGAAAAAACAAACATTTGAGGACTGTGAGCACCAACACTCAGATATAAACTGTTTTGAGGGATATGAAATATTCCAGGCACAATAAATCATTATGCTGTGCATCTTGCTTGGTACAAACAGATGATTACCTCCGAGGGTACCTGTGAAACATTTCAACAAACCAAAATACCAAGAGCAATGATTAGGGACACGGAATGTGTGGTAACACCTTTTTTAAAAAACATTAAGATCTGTACTTCTTTTGCTGCTTGCAAGAGAGGAAAACCCTTCACATTTCAGTGTTTCTGGGAAGAGGCAGGAGTACCGGGAAGGCGGAGGTAGAGGTTTCTCAGCACCCCCTGCTATTTCAGTGCCAACAGCCACAGACGGCCGCATCCCCCACCAGAGGGAGCAGCAAGTAACAGTTTCTGAGGTTACCAAGCACTTGAAAACAAAACAGCCACTTACAAATAGAAAAAGGAACGACATCCACAAAGCTAAAGGTGGAAAACGGAATTATCTGATAGCTAAATGGGATGGTTACAGACTTTGGGTACTGATTGGGGCTGAACCGCACTGATAGTGTCTGCCATTTATCACAGCATTGGATCTATTTAAATCAAGCAATTTCAAACAGCAAGTTATGCCCCACAGTCTATGTGCCATCAAACCATGATTACAGTATCAGAAATTCCCAAAATGGGACACAGACAATATTTTCACATGGAACGGTGTTGTCATCAGTGGAAGCGCTCAAGTTATCTGTGCACAGAATTAAGCCTTCACACTCCTAATATACTTTAGGTGGATTAGGAGATGGAGAACTCTGGATATAGTGGTAAAACAAATGGATCAAAGGAAGTGGTGACAAAAATTTATTTCTAATAGTTTTATCAGAGCCCTGTATTATTTTTTAAATGGTATTTACTAAATTTTTCTTGGTTACATCTACCTGATTTTCTGTAACTCACCTGCTTTTCTTCAAACACTGAAAACTTAACAGAGGCTTCACAGAAAAGCTTTGCCTTACAATGTTCAGAAACCTCACTTCCTCAGTGATTAGATTTTTGACATTAACCTCAAGGGCTTCAGGGATTTCCTCTACTTCCCTCTACTTGTACAAACAATTAAAAAAAATTGTGGTGTCATTACACAGCTAGTGGCTCAGCTGGGAAAAAAAAAATGGAAAAAGACAGCACTCTAATTGAATAATCTATTAATACAAGATACCAAAACTCAGTCACCATGGCCAATATTCTCCCTAAAACTTCTAACACACCTACATTTTTGCTGCTTTTTTATGCAGAATATTACATGTGTAGACCATGCAACCATGGGACTGACTAAGGAGGTTCAGCCCTTCTGAATGACAGCAGTGAAATGAATTACCACTACATGCAATTACAGTTTAAAAGCGCTCCAAAAATTCAACCAACATTTCTATCTCTATTACATACAATGCAAAGTAAGCACATCAAAATGCTAAGATTTGCAGGATGTGCTTGTGTGAGCTGAAGATTCATGTCTCGGTTGTTGTTGCCAGAACCTGCTTCCAGTTCTGAACTGCTCTGATATTTGACAGCGACTTTTCACATCTGATTTGACAGCTCTGTAACACCAACTGAGCAATGGAAGTTAACCACGTGAGATACAGGATTGATTTTCTTGAGCTGACAGCTTAATAAATTGCAGTGTTATTAACAGGAAACTTGCATTTTCTTAACAAATTAGGCACTCAGCAGAACCACAAATATGAGTCAAGCAGCCAAGGTGTTTTAGCTTTTAAGATGGACACGATGTACTTACATCAAAGTATGCTCCCGCATGTTCTAATATCAGCTGAGTGGAATCTGGCTTATTTTTACAGTAGGTAACGTACATCTGGAATTTGTCTGCCTGCAGAACAAAATGCAAATTTTCAAAGGTTATCAGAGAGCATCATTCCTGTCTCAAAGTTTTTAGGCCATTATCAGAGAGCTTATCTTCCCTATCAAGAAACTGAGCTGTACAGCATTATATTTCCACTCAAACTGGCAGTGTAAAAATACACATCAGGCAAGCAAGACTGAAAACAACAGCAATGTATATAAAACCAGGTTATTCAAAGCTAAGACAAACCAAATCTGCACACAGGTTTAGACAACTTGCATACACTTCAAGAGCAGCTAAGGACTGGCATCTGACAGGAGTGCCCTATTATTGTTTTCTCAGTTAAAGATACACATTTTACTTAAATTTGCAGGAAGAGGTACTTTTACAAATCAAAAAGGGATCTGAGAGCAAGAATTCCTCCCATCATGCATCCTATCCCCCTCTTCTACTTCTAAACATAAGTCTGACTTCATTACCCAAGTAACGAAGCAATGTCCAACATCTTCTGGTAACTGTTCATATTTTTCCAACTCCTTGAGAAATATACTGTGGGTAGAAAAGAAACAAGCAGAACAAGGCATATGAAACATGTTCATTACAGCAACTTGTTTGGATCTATTATCTGTGGACAAAGACCATTAGAAAACTTTCTGTAATACCAAATGTATGAGCTAAGGAAATAAAGATAATGAATATATAAAAATGTGTAATAAAAGTACTAATATAAAACATAATTCAATAAAAATTCTGATGAGAAGATCAGAAATTGAACCAGTGGACATGTAGTTAATACATAAGAATACACAAAAATGTAGTAATTGCTGTTGTTCTCTATCAAGAAGGTTTCCTACTGTTTTCAGTTTCAAGAAAAACCTTAATCTCAATTTAAAAAAAACAAACACAAACCTTACTTTTTGGATACTCAAGTTGTCAAGTTAACACAAAGCATACAAAGAACTGTAAAATTGGGGTCTGGGATATGCGAGGTATATTTTATTATTTCAAAGAATCATAACCCAATACAAATGTGGACACAACCAGGAAATAACAAAGAAAGAAGATTCAGAGCAAGACTTCTGTACACAGATCCCCCCAGGAACCACATCATTCAGAAGAAAAGGAGTGGACAAGTCTCTTTTATGCTCTGTACTCCAGTAAATGTAAAGATGCTGGAGCATCTCCACACAAGCTAAGAAGAACCAAGAAGAGCTGGGAGCCCTACTCTTTCCCACTAACAGCTGCACTAATGTTTGTGCTATGTTTGTATTTTATTGAGTTCAATAGTTTTCATCTCTTTTGAACAACTGATAAACCTACAACAAAATTTTGGTGTATCCAAAAAAATCTCTTATATGCTGAAATATGCCTGGACTGAAATATATAATTTCTAAGGTGTACATATCTCTCTGCAAAAAAGCAACAGCTGAAATAATTTAGCAATGCAAGAGGAAAATCTTGCATTTTTTTCTAATGGGAAAGCATTTATTATTGAAATACACAGTATTTTCACTAGGAAATCCCACAGGTCATCATTTGGATTTAGCAGTAGTATGGAAATGGAAGATAAGTCACTCACTTATTGTGGAACTCATAAATTTCCTGCATGTTTCCGAAGATAATGTGTTCTTTGTTTACAATACCAGGTGGGATCTCCTCAACTCCACTTGTCATTTCCCATAGATATGTCTGCCCAGAAAAAAAAAAAGATGTGTGAAAAGTGATGATAGACTCCCAACAGATGCAGCCAGGTACCTGTAAGTATGCATTCCTGGAGAGAAACCAGGCAAAAATCACACAGCAGCATCATCTTCAATTGTGACAGTGCCTCTTGTGTCAAATATACCTTGTGATTTTGACAGTGAAATACAAGGTCTAAAACTGACAATTTAACATAGTCCCTGAGACTTCATAATTTAAAATGCATAGTGTTCTTGACAACCTCTAATGCTTCAGGATATTCCTTATCAAGGTCATGTCTGCAGTCTAGAAGTTCATGCTTTGTGCAACAGCTACCATTGAACATTAGTTGCTTCAGCATAACAATTACTGGGCACTTTTCCATGGAATCTCACTGAATTTCTATTCAGCATCAGCTAGTAGCAGAACATGTGATACAGATAATAAGAGAATTAGTACAAGCTCTCCCCTATTGCTAGCAAAGCAAATAAAGTAAACCCCTCCTTTTTCCCTCCTCTCTCTAAAACAAAAGCCCCACACACAATTATGAATTGGAAAAGAAACAAATACTGAAACTCAGTACCAACAAAAGCGAAACACATAGGGTGAATTCTGAAATGGCAGTTATCAGACGTAATTCTACGTTTCTTCTTAACAGCAGTAAGATTACTTAAGTTGATCCTGTGATTCCAAACCAATCATGCTCAGCTGTTAAAAGCAGAAAAAAACCACAAAGCAACAGATTGAATCCTGCCTTCAAAGATTAGTGAAAAAAAGAAAACTCACATCCATGCATTCCCGGAGGTCTCTTACGTAAGCCTTTTCTGTCTGAATTAGCTCAGCCATAATGAACCTTAGGTGACAACAGAAAGAATAATCAAATCTCAGTCTGTTAGATCACTGTGAATGCATAATAACCAGAATACATCGTTCTCCTCATCAGCTTTTGCTTTTCCACTGCAGCAAGAAAAATCTAAGAAGTGAAATGTGAAGAGAGACAACAGAGGAAGGAAACATACGAGGTAACATCCCTCCGTTACTAACTAGGACAAAAAGAAATGGGGAAGGAGATGGAATTTTTTCTCTAACACTTTTCACTGCTATAGTCATTTAACTTTTGTCTTGCTTAGCCATTTATTCCACATTATTTCTAAGAACAAAAAAAGCATGATAAAAGAAAAAGAACAGTTTTGAAAGTTTAAGATTCTGTCATGCTGGAATTATCTACGAGAACAAGCATGTGAATAAATGGCAATAAGAGATACTGAGTACTATCATTCTCTTTTTACCATTTATATGATTTCTAAGCTGCCAGACAAGCCATGGCAGTTTTTTCATTATCAGGACTGATTTATGCATTCTCATTGATTAAAAAGAAATAAATATATTACTCTTTCCTGCGGGCAGACTTTCGTTTTTCTTCGTTAAGCTCATGAGCAGCATCACGCAGTTTCACCTCTGACCCAGGGACACTGGCTGGGATTATATCCAGCTGCAAGCTTTTGCTCTTTATTAAAGAAAGGAAGAATTGATTAAGGAAGGAGACAGGAGAAAAAGGTAGCTAAATCAAATGCAAGTAAAGCTTGTTCGTCTGTCATCACACTCAAATTTCTCTTACCGATTTATTGGAATCTGAGGAAATACCCAGAGCTTTCTCTAAAGAGGTCCTGTATTTCTCCATGCGCAGGGAAAAGTCTCTGTACCTCTTATCCACTGCTGTGACACATTTTTTAATCTCTGTTGCATGAGCATGCCCTTTTTCACAAAAGCCATCAGCCAGCTGTATCAACAACTTCACCCTCTCTTTGGTTTGCTATGAAAACAGGAAAATATCAAACAGTTACAAGCTCTACCTGTCATGCAAAGGTTCATTTTGCTTAACTGCTACCAAGTGCAATTGGAGAAGGAATTGAAGAAGCTGCCTTCTTCCCCTCTCTTCCCAGAACGCCTTTAAACAGTCACCTTTTACTTATTAAAAATAGCACAAGATTAATGTAGGTTTCCTTGGGCTTTATTATTACATGACTAGAAGCAGATTATTTTTCTTTGAAAAATGTGCTTCATATCTAACCCAGAGATTAAATTCTGCTAGGCAAGCCTTTCAGCATGGGTACCGTTGCATCAATACAGAGGCATTTTGATGCCAAAGAGGGTACTTTGTTCATTACCACTGAAGCACTGGTATTAGACCTGGCCCCCAGTCTCAAGAATCTACCTCCTTTAGACACCACAGAAATGCTGAGATAGAAATAACTCTTGTTATATGCTTTACTCTTTAATGGATGAAGACTGAATTCTTTAAATCTCTTCTATATTATGCTTTGTTGGCACAGAGCTGTTTGAGAGAAACTAAGAGAAACAAGTAGTTACCACCAAATCTCTAAATACTTTTCCCAAATGACAAGCTGCCTAAGATTATGCACTTTATTTCATGTAAATCATAAATCATCCACAACAGATGAGTTTATACATCCACCTCTCTCTCTGTCATGAGTGAAGTGTACTGTCAGGGCCCTTGCTAGCAGGGAGTTAAGAAAAAGAGTCAATAAAAACTTGACTCTTACATTATTGAAAAAAACAAGTTTGTCCTATCTTAATTCTTTTTGCTCCCTAATGGTCCCTCATCCAACCATTTCTATTCAGTATGGAATTAGCAAGGGCTAACATATCCTCCCAACAGGTAGCAAAATGCCAAGGGAGTGACACAAATATATCCTTTCAAAAAGGGCACCAATGTCATCTGCAGGCTGAAAAGGAAATAAGGAGGAATAGTGGTGCTTTGCATACTGGAAGGGATCCATGAAATCAAAGTCTGAAGCAAAGATCAAACAGAAGAAAATCCAGCTTTGAACATCAAAAGTGATCTCTGTTCTTTCTGGATTTTCTTTTCTCCCTTCCCACACTCTCTTGGCCACCTCCACCTCCAAGTCTCTTCTGAGGTGATCCTTGAGACAAATGAACACTTGCTTACTTTCCTGGGCTTGATTATTTCTCTGTGAAGGTTGGAGAGCCAGAGGGAGAAATGGGTGACAGTTTGAACAGGTGGCAAAACAAAACAGAGACAGACAAGGCTACAAATTCAGGTAGTTCAGTCATGCAATGGCTGTCAGTCTTTCACATGTGAAAACTGGAAAGCCTCAGGAGCGACAACTTTACAGCCTCAGGCGTGTAAAGGCCTCCAGAGATGCAGAAAAACATTCTGCTGCCTGACTCAAAAAGATTTACAGGAGAAGAACAGAATACTGTAATAAAATGAGTTACCTAACACACAGAGCTTTAATTTTTCTAATATCTTCTAATTAATAATCAGAATAATAATATAGCTTCTTTTATTTTATATCCTAAATGAACATTCAGTAATCCACAGTCATGAAGATATGAAAGTAGAAATCAAAGGCTCTGAAACGTTTGTAGGTATTGAAAACATTTTTAAGCTACCTCACTATGATTTTGTCATGAGAAGTCAACAGCACATAGGGCTCATGGAGCTCCAGTAACAATGAATATCTGCTCACTATCTTCTGGTTTATTCTATTCTCAGCAGAAATACAGACAGAAAGCCACTGCAAGTAAACAGATCTTGATGGACACATCCTTGGGGGATTTTCTGATGGGCAAAGGGAATTCAGTTGTTTTATTTTGTTTGAAATCTCACATAATTCAACTTGTACTCAACTTGTTTATCGACAGCCTGGAGAAGGAACAGAATGCACCCTCAGCAAGTTTGTTGATGATGTGAAACTGGGGGGACCAGCTGTGCTGCCTCAGTGGGAGCTCAATAGGCCAGGGAGTTGGGCAGAGCAATCCAATGAAGTTCAACAAGGGCTAAGGCAGGGTACTGCAACTTGGGGAAAATAACCCCAGTACCAGCACAGGTTGTTGGCTGATCTATTAGGTAACAGCTCTGTGGAGAAGGAGCTGGGAGCCTTGGTGGATGAGCATGAGCCCGCAGTGCCCTCGTGGCCAGGAGGGCCAACAGTATCCTGGGATCCATCAGGTGTGGCCACAGGTCAAGGGAGGTGACCCTGACACTCTACTTGACCCTAGTGAGGCCACATCTGGAGTACTGTGTTCAATTCTGGTTTCCACAGTGCAGGAAAGACAAGGAGCTAATGGAGAGGGTCCAGCAGAGCAACACAAAGATGGTTTGGGGTCTGTAGTCTAATGAGGACAGACTGAGGGATCTGGGCCAGTTTAGTCTGGAGAAGAGCAAGAGGGAATCTCACCAAAATATAAAATACCTCACTGTCAGGGGATGGTGCCAGACTCTTCAGTGATGCCTAATGACAGAACAAGGACTAATGGCCATGAACTACAACACAAGAAGTTCCATCTCAACATGAGGAAGAACTTCTTTACACTGAGGGTGGCAGGGCACTGAACAGGCTGCCCAGGGATGTCATGGAGGCTCCCTCTGTGAAGACATTCAAAACCCACCTGAACATATTCCAGTGAAACCTGCTCTTGGGGACCCTGCCATGGCAGGGCGATTGGACTAACTGATCTCCAGGGGGTTCCTTCCAAATCTAAGTATTTTGTGAAAATTTTTAAATTTTATTTTACCTTTGCTGTGATCTGAAACTCCTCATGTTCTTTCAACAACTCTTGAGTGTGCTGGATACTGGAACCAGTGGAAGTATGTGTGGATAAATAAAACTCTCCATTGTCATGAATCCATTCCAGAGCCTAAATAAAGCATTAGTGAAGAAAAGTAAGAGAAAGACAATATATTTTTGCCAACAGAAACTATCTGTAATCAGAATTTCACAGGCACAGTTCGGCCACAGGTGAATTTCACTCTATGTCACTTGTGGCAAACATGTAATACCTCTACAGTACCAAATAGCTCATAGCTCTCAAATAATTCACATAGACGATGAAGCAATGCTTAGAGAATTAAAAATGACATACGAATCCAAACACTTCAGGGAAGTCCACTACTGCAGGACTACAGCAGTCCACTATTGAAAGGTTCTAACTAGTTGTGTTCACAGTTTTGATAGTATATTCCCCAGCTGAGGAAAAAGAAAAAAAAAGTCACTTCTTTGCTGCCACATGGGACAGCGATACTTAGAAATATGCATGTTCCAACTTATAAAAATGTATATAAGACTGCCAAGTGTGCAGGCTAAACTTTCCAAGCACGTAAGATTTAACTATCACTTCACTGTTTTGCTGACATGTATTCCAGCCTCACAAAGTGTGGTGGTCTGTGCTCCTAGAAATAAAACCTGCAGCAGAGAAGGAACAGTGTGATGTCTCAGTTAAACCAATTTATGTACGTGTAAGTAGAAAGAAAACAAGAACGAAGAACTGCAAACTAAGATTGTTTCCCTTCCACATCCTGACACTTTATTGGCTCACTATTATGAAAAATGCTGATCTTTTCAATTGTCTGTGCTTTACCTGCTGCCCTTTTAAGCATAACTCAGTGGTCGTGAGGAATCTCTGGCTCCTGGAAAAAGCAAGAGCTGTCTCCAACTGCTGCATAACAGTGAAAATCTAACTGACATCTGTTCTGCAGCTCTCAATACAGGCTTCCTACCGCAGCAGGCAGAGGGATGGAAGCTTAGAAACTTCTCGTTTCTGAAAAAGCCAATAGCAGATGTTCACAGGGTTTTACACAGCTTGCTTAGAACCACCTTATTACTAAATGTGTAGCTTCTGTCTCTTCAGTAAATACACAGAACACTAGACAAAAATGTAATACTCCAAGAGAAAAAGTAGATTGCTCACTCTTCCCTTGAAAGGATAAACTGAAATTATGAACATTATCTATCCACACTAGCAAGACCAGGAAAATATTTATCTTGGCGGACAGTAGATATGTATGTTTCACACACATCACCTTACAATGAATCACAAAAGGCACTCTCTGTATTAGAATTTCACCAATGATTTCAGCTCATCAAAGCTGTGATGCAATAATGCTGATTCCCTTACTTCCACTTCAAATGCTTTTCCTTCTTGGTGCAAAACCAGAAATGAGTAGAAAGCCTTCAAAATTCAACACTGAATGTGAATGCCAGGATGCCATTTTCTAAGTCACATACTAGTGCAGGTGCAAGCCTGATAAGACGGACCTATACTTTTAGAAGTTGCTGATGGAACAACTGTTGGACTTCTGTCAAAAAGTAACATTTCAACCAACCACCTCTATGACACATGTTATTCTAATGTCAGTCTTTGCAAGTGAAGACTGACATGGAAAGGCAGAGCATGGCTACCTATTACCAAGAACATTTAATACTTCTCTGCCTTTTTTTAGTGGGTTTATTACATAATGCTGGAATGAATGATAAACAAAAAGCTGCCCAAATCACAGAATGGTTTTGATTGGAAGAGAACTTAAAGATCATGTAGTTCCAACCCCCCACTATGAGAATGAAATGTTGTCTTCTCATAACTTGCTGGCAGCTCTCTAGAGGCACAGTATGAGAGAAAGTTTGACTTGATCTTAATTCCTATGGTTTACATCAGCTTTCATTTCACCTGAGGTATCACTACAAGAACTGGAGGAATCACTTTAGGGATCAGGTAAGCCCTTAACTCTGAAAGGATTTGAGAATCTAACACTGTTCTTACAAACTGGTATGGTATCTTTTCCATCACAAGGGCATCATGTTCTGAAAGCACAAAGAACACGTTCTTCCAAATTCCAGAAAGACATCTAAATAAAGACAGCAACACTTCCATTTTTTTGGCTAATCACTGTGGAGTCCCATATATGGTTTGGTCCGCTTTGCTTTTTGATGACTGAGCTGGTGATTGCTGAAAAATGGGATTTACAGTGAAAATGCTGACAGATCTTTATCTCCAGTGTTTGACTGTTGGTTAGTAATCTCTACACAAAAACAAGTAGATCATGTGCTTGTCAGAGGTTTAAATTAAGGTTATTCAAAAGTAGGGTGGGGAGGCGAGGGCAGGGGGGCAGGGAAGGGATGGTGGTGTTGTATCAGACTTCAAATTTACTCCAAGATGCATCTTGCATTAATTTCTTTGTGAAAGCACGACAAGCAGACTTGAGAATTCTTTCAAGAGAGCAAACCAGACCAATAGTATTTAAACTTTTGTCTGAATTAGCTGTCAGAAAGAAATAAAAGATTAGGTTTTTGAGCCCTTTAAAGAGGATCTGACTATATTTTACACTATGGGCATTTTCCACAGAACAGGAACAGAGAGCTTCCTTTCTCTGTCTTATAACCAGTTTAAAAAAAGAAAACAAAAACCAAAACAACAACTAAAAAACTATCACAGATCAATCTACTTACCACTTCTGCCTTGAACCCGGTACTTATTTTTAAGGCATGTGTTTTGATTAGTGAAGGACATTTTTTTTTTTTGCGTGTCTGGTAGTTACTTAATAGTTCTTTTCAGACTGATAAACTCAACAAAATACCAAGAGGTGGATGTATCATGCAGGAAGCCATGAAACCAAACACAAAGAATTGAAAAACCAAAGTAATTCAGTTATTATTGTTTAATGAGTTATCCAACTTGTCAGATTTCTAGAACTGCCAATCAACTTAATTAGATATTTTTCCTCCAACATCTGAGAAAAATGCTGCTGCCTGTAATTTCCCCAGACAAATTAGGTGTGTGTGTAAAAGTAACAAGCATAACAATTTGTCAAACACAAGCTTGCAGAAATTAGATTTGCCAGTACCAGATGAAGCTGGCAGAAGCAAAACATCATCTTTAAGTTACACAGTTACAGACACACTGCATCACCGAATTTAGTTGTTCTGTATTAAAGGGAAGGCAAAGAATTCAATTTGCTACTTCTATCCTTCTGATGTTTTAACCATTTGAAATACTGAAGTGAATGGCAAATTTGTTACTGTGAGAAGACAGTGTATGTCAAGCCCCGACCACACCAAAGAGGATTTTCATATGAAACCCTCACCTGTTTGGCACTTCTTTCAAACACCACATACTGCTGGCACTGATCAAGACGCCTTTTACGCATGGTCCAATAATGCAGCACACGGTTCTCCCTCTGGAAGAGTTCATTCAAGATATCTGAAGAAATTAAACAGAGCTTTTGACAACCAAATTCAAAATATCACACCAAAATCAGGGGAATAAAGTACTTGACATTGTAGAATTTACTGTACACTTACTCTGTTAGTCCTTGCTTTGCTTTTTTTCCTGATATTAATGAAACACAGAGTGTTCCTTTTTCATCACTTACAGAACTACTGGTTAAAGAAACTAGAGATGCAATTAAAACTTACTACTGATGTGTTTTTTCCTCTCAAATATTTTTCATAAGGGGAGTGCCACTGCTTATAGCATGATTGAAAATGTAGGCTGATACAGATGGCACTTGATGGGGTTTCCTCAGAAAGAATAAGCATGCAAAAGTAATCACAACATGCTTAACATATTATATTTAAGTAAAAATGGGAATTTTTAATATATCAGTCTCCTATAAAGTATTTTAACAATTTAATACAGATAAACAAATATACAACCTCAGGTCACCACAAGATCAAATGCAGCATAAGTAAGCTGACTTGTTAAATATGAATGTTCACTGAACCTTGACAGAACTTCCAGGTAATCAAATAATTAACTCCACAGTTTGTTATTCCTGAGTATCAGAAAACTCACATCCAAATCCCACATGTCCAACCTTTTAAATTCTTCCTAGCAAAGACCTTGTGCTTACAGTATTCAGAAGACTTTATCTGAATTCTGCTTCTTTAATGGTTATGGTTTTTCCACCAAAAAAAGAAATTCTAGCAGTTTCCTGTGAAGCTCATTTTAACCTCTGCCGCTTCCAGAGCAGCAGCCCTACTTGACTTTGTAGCTATTGCAAACCTGGAGGGCAAGCTGAGGACAGGGGAATGGGGACACTCAATGTCTCCACCAGGTGATTCTGTTGCAATTGCACAGAGCCAAAAGAGAGGTCCAGCAGAAGCAGAAGAGACCACAAAAAAGTCTTACTCTCTACACCAACACTACTTGCTTTTCTACTTACACCCAGAGCTGGCTATTTTCCATAATCCATAATTATGAGTGAAGGCTATCAGGTCCTAGGTGTCTTAAGGTCTCTGCATTCTGCTCTCCCACTGTGCAGGTCCACCATGCTTTACATCCCAAAAGCTAACAACTCCAAGAAACAGTATGACAAGAGAAGCTCAAAAAACAGGAAGCCTGAGGGGAAATGCATCTTTGTCTACCTCATCAGGGATGTGGGATCAAACACAACCACTTGTCATAGCCTCCCTGAGGATTATGAAACCTGTCTGCATCACTGCCAACATCCTTCTGCTTACAAGCACCATATTCCCACTTGCCACAGGGTGCTGAGAACACCCAGAATTTGCTTTTGGTTGGAATGTGGTCACTGTGGCCAAGGTTTTATTTTTTTCTGGTCAGGCTCCCCTCATATGCCAAGCTATGAGCTGCTCTGCTGTGAGCCTCCCCTGCTTTCTCAGTTTAATTTCTGCCTTCTGTCACCTCCAAAACACTTGCTCAGAGTATTTGCCAGATTTCAGGAGGCAGGGAGGTCGAGTGGGTGGGACACAATTATCACTATACAATGCAACACATCCAACTGGACACACCATATAAGAAGAGACATCTTGATAATGACGCAAGCAAAGCAGTTCTGACAAAGAGCAAGAGAGGTGAATTTAGCAAATTGGAACAGCATTTGTTCTGTCAGGACATGATACAGATGGCAAGGCAGTGAGAGATATTTGGCTGGGCACTGTTAGTGTTAGTGCCATTAATTTCTTGGACTGACGAAGAGGAGAAAAAATATTCTATAAACTACTCTAAGGAAGTTATAAAACATCAATATTTAATACTAGGTTTGGAAAAGCATCTCTGTATCTCAAGCCATCTGAACTACAGTCCCTCTTGCTGTCATTTACTTTGATTCCAACATTTGTTAGTATTGTTCCCTAAACTTTCAGCTTCTTCTCCAAGCTCAAAGAGCTCTCAGCTGTCTCTATGCAGTCTTCTATCAACCTATCTAAAACTACAAGCACCACTGGACAAGTTCCAGCCAGTACAGCAGAGACAGGTAGCACAGATGCACACAGACTTGGCAGCCAAAACAAAGATGCTCTCATTTCTGAGCTTACAGGAATTGTCACCAACTCAATCCACCTGCCACAGCACAGTTTTAGGCCACAGTTCCTTCCTAACTGAGACAATGATTGGGTACCCTTAACTGCATATCGCAGAAATTATTTACACTCATTTGCAGGGACATAAGGACACCTTCAGAGTTCCTGTTCCCCATGAAGCATATGCTTAGCTAAACTTTGCCGAGATTAAGACATCACTTTTCCAGATAACTTAATCTGCATCTGGGAATAAGGATCAAGTATGCCACTGAATGAGGTTTTTGAAAAATGTTCAGCAGTTCTGCATGAACTCAAGGGTTACTTAAGTTTTTAAAGCATTAATTTATAAACTATATTCTGACTGCAGTCTGCCAGTCTGAAGCATACACTTGAGTTGTAATGCTCTATTAGAACACTCTCACTATTGTAACCTCTCTTGCACTAAAATAAACACTCCATTCTTTTCTTGATTTAGAAAAGAGGTGAAAGGAGATCTCTTTGTTTCTTGACACACATATTTGAACAGGAAGAAGAGAACAAATTTTTTTATCATTTGGTCAGCTACCACCATACCACTGAGACCTAACAGGAAGGAGTCCCCACTAGATCTATCTTAACTCATGTTTAATTCTCAGAAGTATATACTACATGGTTTATGAAGAGAACAGCTTATTTGTTTCTACTTGGGGTTTTTTGTTGGTTTTTTGTTGCTTTTCAAACATGTATCACTCATCCAGGATTTTAAATGTATGCAGAACATGCATAACACTATGGTTCTGATATGTAATTATTACTCTTAAGGACATTAGTAGAGATCTTTCTATTTTTTTCTATTCTTTCCTCATATAAGCACATTTACCTTTCTCAGAATGACTGTTCCTATACATATTTCAAAACTGAATTTAAAAAAATGTCTAATATTCAGTAAGTGTGGTAGCTACAACTTCCTGCTTTCTTCTGCTCTTTGTTTTCTTTGTTTCTTACTGAAAGAAGAACTAAGTGACAAATGCCAGCTTCAGTTACTGATACATTTGTGTTGAGATTTTGTTTTGTACAGTTCTATAAATGTTGGGGACAGAGGAAAAACAATGAGCTGTTTAGCCCTTGTAGTTCAAGTGAACCAGTGAACATGTCCTTTTCTAATAGAATCATCAAGTAAATTAGTGCGGAAGTGACCTCTGCAGGCCATCTGTTTCAATCTCCTCCTCAAAGCACCACTAACTTCAAAGTTTTCCAGAGGCTTGTTCAACTAAGTTAAAAAAATTCTTACAAGTACAGATCCTACTATCTCTCTGGGCTACCTGCTCTAATCCATCTTGCTGTAACACTTTCTCCCATTCAGAATTTTCCTTGCTGCAACTTCTTCTCTGGACTTACCACCATGTTCCTCTTGAATCTGGCTACATCATATGCATAACTCCCCTCTGGGTAGGAGCAAACAGCATTTAATTAGAAATTAGACTTCACTGATTTTGAGACTGTAGTGTGGCCAGAGTGTTCAGTCACAGCTTCAAAATGCACAGAGCAGAATATGACTGGCAATTAAATTATTAAAATACAATATTTACTTCTGAATCTGATCTCTGTTCTGCTACCACATCCAGCAGTTATGCACACCCTATTAATTTTTGAACTTTTGTCCCTCAAAGCCCTACAGGTCTCTCTCTCTCCATTCCCTAGAGTGCTTATTACCCCTTAAAGCTGTACTACGTATTATTAATCTTAGCAAGAGCCAAGCCTCACCTAGTAGCTCTTTACAGCTTCACCTCAGCTACTACCTGTCTACACATGCAGTTTAAACATGATGTAAGTTACCCCATACTTCATGAAGTTCCTCAACACTGATTCAAACTATCTGAAGAGCTCAAGGGCATTGTACAAGCAATAACCTCATATCACTCTGGCACTCCCAGGGAACTTGCAGAATGCCTGACACCAACACATTGAATAAGCTTACACTGATCAGCTCCCATTTGGCTTCAGACCAAACATTATCATGTGGAAGTTTACTACCTCATTGACTCAATAAAAGCAACACACTTGGGTCTCAAATAGAAAGAAGATTAGGTGTAAGTAGAAGATAAAAGAATTCCAAGCAACTTCATTTGAGTATAAGAGACTTTGAAGACTGTCAGCGCCTTCAAAGTGTGCAGGCAGTTTGTTTCCCGTTAAGCCTGACAGAACTCTTTCTACTTGGGCAGGCTTCACTACCCCATCACCAAACATACCACAGCACATGATGATCACATTCTTGTGAGAAGAAAGAGAACAAGAAGTCCCTTACTTTTTACTTGCTGTTCAGGTGCTTTGATGTGTGTCACCATCCCTGGCATGTTGACACTGTTCCTGTGCAGGTATTTCAGGAAGACATCAGCATTCCTCCGAGCCAGTGTGCAGGCCTAAAGAGTCAGAGGTACAATTTTATTTGAAGATGCAAAAATAAACATGCAGAAGAAATTAAAGGTCTTCCTAACTCTCTTTTGTACATTTGTCACCCTCTTCAGTTTTGGAAAGCACTGCATGTTAAATCTTTTCTACAAGTAAGCCAAGCCAACCCAACTATTAAAATAGATATTCCACCGAACAGCAGTTACACCTTACCTGGCAGAGAAAAAACAAAGCAGATAAACAAATACAAATAAAATAAATTAATAAAATGCTATTTCTCTTTTCTGAAGAACCTGAAAAGCAGTTGTATGTTCTATGGCTTTCAGCATGACTCAGAGCTCACAGAGAAGTTTGTTTAGCGTATGTGCCATTTGCCACCTGAAGCTGCTTACTGTGTAAACAGTGCACATTCTCATGTACCCACCTGCATATATCAAAACATCCATTAGTAAAGCGAACGTTTTGCTGAAGTGAAACTGAAAGTGCTAAAATAGTAATACCTGCTCTTAAAATATGAAGGCAAGGCCTTGAGAGCTTTCAGTTGTTGCCATTATATTGCAAGCACTCAGCTCAGTTGTCATCTTCGTCTTAAATATCAAATACTACATATTGGTTGTCTGCTTCATTTTTAACATGCAAGTTATAGAATGCTACTTTAAAAGGTTAGATGAAGGTAGAATGGTTTGATACAGTAATGAAGATACTAAGTCATTTCTCATACCATTTTAAAACAAAGATTAATAATTCATGCCAGCTGCAGAAGGATCTATTAGGCTGTGTACTTTGAGTTCTGTTGATATGTTTTTGAGTGTTGTAATCCATGTAATGAGAATAAGTTTCTAACAAAAAAAATTTTATTCTCTTAGTAGTCTTTCATGGTGATGCTCAAAAATGCCTTTGATAACAAAGTTAGTTATAACTGCTCTGCAAGCACATGCTGCACATTTAATTCAGTATGATCAATAAACTTCTTCAGTAGGACATTAGCTGGAACAAAAATCTTTCATTTATCTGAAGACTATTACACAAAACCCAACTACTTCCAGATGGCTGTCTTGCCATTTCCTCCTGTATTCCTCTGTCGTCCCAGTACATTTGAGAGCTGCTCTGATGCACAGAGCAATGGCACTGTGAGCCTTTCACTTTTCTTCCAAAGCAGCAGCCTTTAAGCATTCTTTAGAGTGACAGTTGCTCAAAGCAGTGACTTCCAATTCCTCTTCAGGCACACTGGGAGATCTGACATCTACTCAAGTTCAACAGGAAATGTATTTATAAAACTGGCTACAATTTTATGCACTTGGCAGTATTCTCTTAATCACTGTCAGAAGCAGTTAACATGCCACTTCCCACATCTTTGCTGTTGGGGACATACCTGTAGTTTGGAATGGGCACTGTTGCTTTCCACAGCCACGTCAGCACTGTAAGAGCTGTTTGCCTGCTCTCATGCTTCCCAAGACACAGGAGACCACAAAAAATCCCCAACCTTACCTTCAGAAACGCTTCCTTCTGCTCCAGGTGTTTGCTTATCATGGGAGTAACGTGATCTGTTTCAGAGTTGGGGCCCAGTTTGTCTGCTCCCCCACACCAATCTTCTTCTCGCTTATATTCTTGTTCCAGGCTTTCCAGCACACTGCACACCTTTCAGGAAAAAGTAGGACAATTCAGTAAGGCAAAAAATCAAAATTCAGGCCTCAAAAAAAGAAAACCCATCTGCCCCTTATACGTACCCCTTAGCTTCTGACACGTTTTGTCTGGGACTTAAGGCAACAAACTCTGGCTGTAGGTTTGCAAGCACTGGCCTGCTTATGCGGAAGCACTCAGAGGCTGTCCCTAAAATTGTTCATCTTTCTCTGCCTCTCTGACTGCATAGTTCTGGATGGGCTTAAGTTATGACTACAGAGGAGGCAACCTTGACAACCTCCCCCCAAACTTTTCTGTGGACAAGCAGATTAAGCTGATTTTTTCTGACTCCCACACAAAAACCAGAATTAGCCATCAAATGAGTAAAAATAACCAAACCTCATCAACCATTTCTTCAAGTAATGCTGTTTTATGCCACACTGAGGAATTAACCAAGGCAGACTTTCTGCATTTCTGTACCTGTTCAGAAGTTTTATAGAAGGCAACAGAGGCATTCACAAGCTTGAGACGATCCTCCATCTTCAGCATCAGCTGCTGCCAGTGCGAAGCGACCTTCTCTGCACACTCCCGGATCATGTCCATATCATAGTGATTGGCCTGCAGCATTGCCTCTGCCTTCTGCTGAACCTGCAGGGCACTTTGATGTGTTTTCTGGCAAAAGGTGAAAAATCAGGAGTTCAGTGGAGCACTTCAGTTCATTTACTCGGAGACCTCAGAGGCTCACACTTCCACTGTGTCGATGACACTTCCATACGTGCACCAACACTCATCAACTAAAAATGACTGTCTAATACTGTGTGACTTCTTCATGCAAATACAAAGGAAATAAATCCTGTAGAGATTTATCATCAAATCAACACTAAATAGCAATACTTAACAAATAGCAACTGTTTGGCATTAAGTTACATGTGATGTATCTATGCTGCATTACATCTTGTTGCAATTATGAATTTCAGTTTGATTTTCTTTCCCTTCACAGTGAAAAAAAGAAGATGACAGAAATCTATCTTATGCTGGCAATTTCTACAGCTTTAACTTCAGTCTTTTGCACATCTGTAGTGAGTAAAGAAAGGTGCAGGTGTGCAGACCAATAAAAAAGACACCTGTCTATTGATTGTAAGCAAATTTTTTTAACCGTATTTCTCTGTGCAGAGAAACATTTGCCTAATATAAAAATATTAAGGGGTTAACTACTACTAATTATTATTATATCTGAGTAAAGAATGGCCTAGGACACACAGATTTTTAAGCGTCCTCATAATTTATTCTTAAACTGACAAACACCTAGAGGTCTCATAACTTTTATACTTGGGAGTTACCAAAGCTGCTCAAAATGAGGGTGCATATAGTGCAAACTTTAATTTAAAAAAAAAAAAAGAGAGGGGGAGCATAAAATTCTACCAAACAGGAAAAGAACATTAAAGAGTTACTGCAAGGCAGAATACTTCTGAAAATAGTCTACCAAAACAATCATAATATTGCTAATATTATCACTAAGTTACTCAGTAGTGCATGTAAGTAAATAATACTGTACTTCAATCAATCTTAAGAACCCTGCCTATTTTTTTGCAGCAATATGACCAATCAGACAAGTTTAGCTTGAAGCCATGGCAAGGAGATGGACACACCACAACACAGAAGTTTCACTGAAGCCTACTCTCAAACAAAAATGGAAATATTAAAGGATGACCTCAGAATACACAAAACTGCTGCTTCCTGGTCCACTTATTCTTGATTTTTTTACATTTAGAATTACAGGTTATGATCTAGAAAAGGAATAACAAATGAAAACACTATTTTCAGCAAAATTGCTTGAACAGCTACCACTTTATAAAGATGCAAAAAGGCACTAAGAAGATGTTCCACCTGGAACTGCAGCTTGAAAATAAATAAGAACAAAAACCACCTTCTCAGTAAGTGCTTTTGTCTCTTTGCCATAACAGCTTTTCCTAAACTGAAAATACTATAGCATGAATACAAGAGTGCTATTTACAGAGAGTTGTAAATACAAGGCCATGGTCACTAAAATGGTGCTTTTACCTCTATTGCATGTTGAAACTGCTCATGCTCCCTCTGTAACTGTTCTGCCTCCTGCAAAGAGCTAGCAGTGATGAGCCCAGCATTTAACATTGACTCTCCATTTCGAATCCAGCCCAAAACCTGTAACAAAAGAGAAGACCATGAAACACACAATTCCACTGCCAACCAGCAAGAAAACACCACTGTAGGGGCAAACACATTTAAGGTCACATCAGCACTGGAACGGATAACTAAATAATTTGTTAATTACATACTACAGTGAATTTGGTATTGAGTAAGCACAGTGAGTGCTTACATTCAGTACAATTTCAGTGAGCTAACAACTCACAGCTTGCAGTCAACCACTACATGTCTGTGGCTTCAGTTCATACTCTTAAAAAAGGTTGTGCTTCTGAATACTGTTTCTGTCACCTGAAAAGCTGGAACAAGTTAAAAGTAATAGTTGCCTGAAAGCCAGTGTCAGTAATGCAAATGAAAGATATACAGCTTAATAAAAAGTATGCACACAATTCTGAACAGTAATGCTGAGAAAAATGTGGTCATTGAATGTCCTTCTAACTGCTTGAAGATTTTAATTTTTCAGTATGTGCCTTCTTTGATATGCCCAGTGAAACTGAAAGAATCCATGTCTGGGCAGAAGCCTCAGGAGGCCACCTTATATGTTCCTTATC
This sequence comes from Passer domesticus, assembly GCF_036417665.1. Classification (NCBI taxonomy): domain Eukaryota; kingdom Metazoa; phylum Chordata; class Aves; order Passeriformes; family Passeridae; genus Passer; species Passer domesticus. Next base: position 87,520,566 of record NC_087474.1, read on the forward strand.
AATAGCAGGAACATGCAACTTTTTAGACCCCTCCCAAAAAAAGAAAGACAAAAAAAAGGACATTTTCTCTCTCTATCAGCTTTGTTTTTTCCTCTCCTTTTTCCATCAGGAACATTATCTGATTCCCTCCTTTAGACTCCTCTTATCTTGTTGACCACAGTCTCTTCAATCTCTTCCATGTGAAGTCAGACACTTTATTTTTCTAGAACACTGCTCTTTTATGAGCTCTCTCCAGTTGATAACCATGACTTGGTCATAATTTTTCAAATGCTGAGTAAAATGGGACATAATCAGGTTATTCACTGTCATCTGTACAACTCTTCTATGGAACTGCTGCCCAACCAGTAATTCCCCTGTATTTATTCAGCTGATTATTCTTTCTAGTACATCATGCTCCGTATTTTTCACTATTTGAACTTATATCCTTCTTAAAGCATAGTTCTCCCATCAAGATAATTTCAACTGTAATCCACTGTCTTCTGATGAACTCAAACCCCTTTTCCAGCTGCTCATGCTTTTAACTTCAAATTTAATAGTATAATTGCTAACACGTAGATTATCTGACTAAGAACATGAACTGGTAGTATCCAAATACAGACAAATTTTTTTTTTTCATTTTTAAATCTGTTTTCCAATCCACTGAGTCTCTTAACTTTTGTTACTGAGTATGTTTTTTCAACAAGTTATCATTTTTGGTAATTTAGTCTCATATAACATTCTCATAGTAAGTTAGGGCCAGGCAGACTGAGTTACACTATTTTAAAAGCTTTGACACTGCTTTTCCACCCCTCCCAGAAGAGCTGTTGCTTTGTCAGATAAAAAAGGGGGGTTTATCAATGGAAAGCTATGATTAATTGATCTGTGTTAGCCTTTTCTCCTTTTGTCACTGTTCAAGTTTAATGATCTACTTGTTTCAATATTTTTCCTGGGGACTGTGTTAAACTAGCTAACCTCCAATCCTCCTTCAGCTAGTCCTTTTCCACTTTTGAGATGTAGATGTTGAATTTCAGGCCTCCAGAATCTCATCCAATCTCCTGATGTTTGGAAACAATGGCAGTTTTCTAAGTATTCCAGAGTGAATTTCTTTAGGCCCAGATGATTTGAACTTCACCAGTTTTTCTAACTTTTTCCTACTAATTGATCTAGACATTTAACCACTGCTAATAAATATATTAACTACCAAATCAGTTAGTTCTTAATACTAAATATTCTAATCTAGGGATCTGCACATGACACTATCAATTATAGCACTAATGCACTAAGTAATCAGGATAATATGACTGCGCTTGCAGACTGGGAACATGGGCAGAACCCAAGAAAATGACCTATTAAAAACACAGTTCCTCACAACCTAAAAGGCACATGTGAGTCTACAACCAAAGTACACTCTAACATATCTGACAGCTTGAAGCAACTGAGGTCTAGCCATCCTGACACAACATCTATTCCCTCAAATCTGTACCACAACCTCACCCTCTGACTTACACTTATCCAGATTGTGACATTGTTGTGTTATTAATGCAGGTTTTGCCATTTCTGTCTGCACAATGAATAGCTAACAAGTTTGGGGTTTTTTTCCCATCCTGATAGCATGTATTCGAATTCTCCTATATAAATTCTGGATGTCTGTAGAAAAGAGTAAGTCTACAATGTAGAAGGGAGGGCATGCCAGATGCGTGACTGGGTGCACATTCTGATCTCCTGGGGAGAAAGCACTGGGTCAGGTGCAGCCTTGCAAGCAAGGGGAAGATGGCTCCAGCTTTGGAATGATCTCTCCTACTGCAAAGGTGGCACCTGCAGATCACAGCCTGTGGGCACACAAAAGGGACTATGAAAGAAACTGGGAGTTCCTAAGTTGCTAAGGCACCAGGGGATTTTGAACACTCAGAGAGAAAGCCTGGGTAAGTCTCAGGAGCAGGAAAAACAGCAGCTTTTGAGGGAAGCAGATGGGTCCAACAGACTGTAGATAGAAACGTCTCCATATACATGGACAAATATGGACTATATTTGTCCATATACATGGACAAAGAAATTGTCTGCAAGAAAACAGAGGCAGATTATTTTTTAATTCCTTTTTTATTTTTATTTTGTCTTATGCAAGTTATTCTAGGTTCCTTCTCTACCTTAAAAAGTAATTCTTCCAGGTATGGCATAACCAAACACACCTTTTTAGGGTTCTTATACATCTAGCCTTCTTCAGAGAATTTTAATGAAGGAGGTTGCTTAGGCAGCACCAATTGAAAGCTTCTCTTGACTTGGCATCCCATTATTTACAGCAGCAACAGCTAGAACAGAACATGCCATTTCAAACACAAAGACTTGTCCTCCTGCTTGGTGCAGGTCAGGGTGCAAGTACACAAGCTGGTGAAACTCACAGGAGGAAATTTGCCAACAGTACTCTCTCCCTTCCTTCTGCTCTGACTCAAGGGAAAATATAAGCGTTAGGAAATAGAGAGCCTGTTCTCCTTCCAGGGGTGCTGCCTTCAGGGTTTGTTGGCATGTTCATGTTCCCACCACCTCCCTGTCTGAGTGGATCACAACCCCCATCTTTCCCCTCGCAGCCTTCAACAGGCTAGAAAAGCATCAGCAAAGCATCAGCAAAGGTGTGGAAAAGAGACAGAATTCAGGTCACTTGGGACACTTGAAAAGGTCAGATAGGTAGATCTGTAGGTAAATGCTTGATGTAGGACTAGTTTCTTGAACAGATTTTTGACTGTAACTAAACATGATCACAAGACAACCTGCTTCAGTCTGCTGTCTTAGCTATGTTTTCATATCCATATGGCACTACATGGAGTGCCAGGATACCCTTCCTGAGTAGTATTTTGGGATAGTCAGAGCTCAAGCATCAAGCTAAAAGATTTGCCAGTGAAAACACAAAGCAGCTTAAGATACTCTTGAGTGCTGAGGTATCTGTACACCACTGTACATATATTCATACAGTTATATATCCAAGAATATACACCATGATCAGAACAGCAGAAAACATTGCACTCAAAAGGCTTAATCAGCATACTGAAACCAACTGGATTGGGTTTGAAGCTTGGTAGGGATTTTGACCTTAAACACAGTAAAGCATTCACTCCACACAGTGTAGAGTAGCAGTAAGTAATCCAACAGCTGTATGTTAGGTGATTAATAAAGAAGGTTTGTCTGGCAAACATGCAGCTGGAGTTCTGCAGGAGACATACATTCTCATAAATATTACTCTGCCTCCACCTACTCATATGTCCCTGCCCTGTAAGAAAGTGGTCACATTTTCCTTTCCATGTTACTTTCCCCACATAAAGATGTCTCTTTTATTTCAGTCAGCGTTCTCTTCCCGCTGTCTTCCATGTTTTTTCTACACTGTAATTTGCTATCTGCTTCTGCCCGTTCTGCACATATTACACATCAAGTTGACAAGCAAATTATTTGCAGGTTTTATTTAAACCTCTGTTTGTCTTCTGGCTCTTCTGCTTCCTCCTAGTCCTGAGGCTTGAGATACAAACCTTCAATGCCACAAAGCAGAACTGGCACAATAGTTAAGGAAGAAGCAATACTGAGTGGTTTTGTCTACTCCCTGTGCTTATTTGATAAAAATTCATTAAGCACAAGGTTTCACTACCTAGTGAAAGCTATGGAAGAGAATCCTTGCAAATATTTGTCTTAATTCCCGCAGTGTTCCAGTCTAACTGCTTCACATGACTACAAGCTACATATTTTTATGTATTTTATGTAACTATATAAGTGTGTGTGTGTGCACGTGTGTGAAAATACAACAGCAGTAATGTTGCTTTGGCAGGAAGGATTTAAATGGAAATACTGTCACAATTCCTGCTATGGAGGCAGGATCCGCTCTACATAATAAATATGCTTACACCCAGTTCATCAGCAATAAATCTAATAGAAAATCACAGTAATTGAACAGGAAAACCATATGTTCACTGCTTCAGGCCACAAAACACAAATAAAATAGACTGAAGATGAAGTTTACCACTTCATTTTAATCTCAGGTAAACCTACCGTGACCTGCTGAGCTATGAACTTTTTCCTAGTGCAGAAGAGACATGAGAAGATTATGCTTCCTTAATCATGTTTAATAAAAATAAATCAGATGCGGTTCTCTGAAAAGGCAACTGAAATCTCAAAACTAAGATTTACTAGCTTCAAAGCATTGCAAAGGGCCCAAAAGAAATCCTATGAGACAATGTATTAACATTCAGATTGAGTTCCATTCAATTTTCAGGCCTCAGGCTGGGCAAGTATTGCAGGTGAATCTGTAAAAGTAGAATCTGTAAAAGTAATATAGGAACCTTCTGTCAGCTACATGTTCATGTATGATTGCCTGAAAGTTCACATATATTATGGCATTTAATTCAACATAAAATCCCACTTGATAAGAGGTGTGTTCTAGAAATATGAAACAGAATATGTTTCTTTCTTCCAAATCTCAGTCTACCAAGAAAAGACAGCTGGGTATGTTAATGTACTCCCTATACCTTAATTAGAAGATAAATTTTCCAGTACTTTCTTAAGAACCTAAATTTTAGCTTCAGTTTCAGTCAGGACTAGTAGTGGTTCAAAAGTCAGAAATTTCTTAAAGAGTCATCTACAAAGCACATACAAAATGCACTAGGGGTATTCCACTAAAATCCATGATGTTCATCATCTGCTTGTTTCTGCCAAAATAACACGTGTCATTTTTGTAACATTTAACTTGCACACAAACAAAGTTAGTGGACCAAAGTACTCACTTTATTGTGTAAGCATGCAGTATAAATAACTATTTAGTGTCTTCTAATATATTACATATCACCAAACTGCTATATTCTGTTCTTTTACTGAATATTATTTCAGCAGTTTTTTTTTCTTACTAACTCATTCCACCCAAACTCACTGACATACCATAAAGGGATGAGAGTGCCTCAGCTGGCATTATTTATTTTAGTTTTTTTCCTTCCTTTGCAGATGTGCACTCTCTTCCTTCATCTTTGAGATAAAATGCAACTGAGTACAGAAACTATCCTGATCTGCAACAACTTTATCTCAACCATTACTCATGTGGAAGGAGGAATTTGCAATCTGCACTTACCAACATGTGTAAGTGCTAAGGCAGATAGAGCACAGTTCAGTAGAGTATGCAAAGCCTTGAAATAGAACATCAAGTATTTGATTGACACCTATGGTGCACTGACAGCAGACAACTATCAGTTTTGTGCATTCCTTTAATTCAAGACCACACAGAAGCTTTGCATCTGCTACTGTAGAACAACCAACCACTGCCTGAAAATACTTTAGGAACCTTCTATTCACTTCTCCTAGTCCTAACTGGACCCCTTTCATATTACTTTGCAATGTGGAGTTGTCATTCAGTCTCATTATGGGCCACAGTAATACAACAGACTATAGCAAACTCCTGTGATGCTGCCAAGTGTGAGCAAGATAAAAAAATCTCAGCTTTTTTAGTGTCTTGTTTCTTTTTTAAACTTTCACCTACTTCAGTGCTTATCACTATTTGTAGATGTTTCAAACAACAGACCCAGAAAGTATCAGGTCAGTGTGCAGGGACTATGACTGAGCATTGTTGTTCATCGCCGTACAGATGGTAAAAGCATACGTTTAACATTAGCTCAAATCACTCTATACTTCAAAAACTTGACTTGTATCTATAGAGTATCAGAATAACTTGGGTTGGAAAAAACCTCTACAACCACCACGTCTGTTAACCTAGCACTGCCAAGTTCACCACTAAAGCATGTGTCTCATATCATGTGTCTCAGCGTCTCATCTACATGTCTTTTAAGTATTTTCAGAGATGGTGCCTCCATCAATCCTGTTCCAGGGCTTAAAAACCCCTTCAGTGAGGAAATGTTTCTTAGTATCTAATCTAAACCTCCTCTGGCACAACTTGAGGACTTTCCTTTTTGTCCTATCACCTGTTACCTGGGTAAAGAATCCAACTCCTACTTTGATACACTCTCCCATCAGGTAGCTGCAGGAGTGATAAGGTCTCCCCTGAGATTCCTTCATTCCAGGCTAAACATCCCCAGCTCTCTCAGCTGCTCCCATACGATCTGCTCTAGATCTGCGCAGCAAGATCGGTGATGCAAGTTAAAAACATGCACTTAATGTTAACAGAAGATGAAGTTTCTCAGGTGATCACAGTCCTCCCCTGCTCCCAAGGCAGGACTTTCTGCACGGAGGTGCTTTCCCGCGCGTGTTTTCGGGAGCAGAGCCCTCGGGCAGGGCACGTACCTGCTTGACCTCTGCCTGCAGGTGGCGCAGCTGCACGCACTGCTCCAGGTGCTTGCGGTGCTGCTCCGCCGCCACGTCCAGCTCCTGCTGCTTCTCGTGCAGGAACTCCAGCAGGTCCTGCACGCGGGTGGCCATGTCCACGTCCCTGTCGCAAAGCAGCTCCACACCTGCAGTCGGGATGGTCGGACAGGAATGACTCGCAAAGCTTCCGAGACAAACTGCCCGCTTCCACTGTTCTACGCTTAATTTCCTACTTCCTTCTCCAAGTTCAACCTAATTCTTGGAGGATTTGCTTACATGAGTATAGGGGTTTGCACTCTTTAAGAAGTGCAATATGGGGGTTCTTTTAAAGTCTGATACTTACCCTATGCGATCATATACAGTGAAAAATATCAAATGAAGGGGAACAAGGAACAAAAAAGGAAGATGTTTACTTGAAAGCTGAAAATCTTTTCTTGACTGCATTGATCTGACTACCTATAAAACTAACATTCCCTTATTTACTCTAATTTTACAGACTTCCTGAGTGAAATCCCTTTCTCTAAAAACTAAACACCTTCAGGTGTTACCAACTGATGACATTTATGTGCCAGCATGTTCTCATGAACACCACTGAATGATTTGAGTATAAAGGAGCCCACATCTCCCCAGTTTACAGTTGACCAGCATCCCTGTTATTTTCACGCATCCCATGAGGAGACAGCTGGATAATTCTTAGAAAGCCACTGCCTGGAATAGCACAAAGGAGCCATCTTACCAGATGCCTGCACTTCATTGACATACTGCAGCAGATCCTGCCCTTGGTGGATGACATCAAAGGTCAAGTTATTCATGGTCAGGGCTTTGTCTGCATGATGCTGGAGCCTCTGTTCTGCTATTGTAAGATCTTCAGTGTCAAAGTCATTCATCTGCTGAGAGAGCTCATCATTCCAAGACTCAAGGTCTGAAATAATCTGGGGGAAAAAGGAAGGAGACCATGTTCAATTACCCACTACACAAAAGAAAACAGTTTATTTCCAGTGTCGCACTGATGACTGAGGTAGGGAACTCAGTGAATCCAGCAAAATCAAAAAGCATAGTTTATTACAACATTACTGCAATGTCAGAACTAAATTTGCTTCCTGATATTCTTCAGCTACACTTCAGTTTTCACATTTTAATTCTGGATTTTATTCTTTGTTGCAGGATGTCCTAAGAAGTGTAGCTAAAAAAGTTTTTGGGGTTTTTAACACACATATAAGTAAGTTCTCCTTGTCTGTCCACACAAGTGTATTTTCCAAATCATACTGCAAAGCCTATCTGAAATATAAAATATTCCTTTTAATTACGGTACAAAACTGGTTTTAAGGCTAACATGTAGTGCTTGCAATCCTCATTATCAAAGTGGGCTGAGTTTGTACACATTTGATGCATCAGTTACTTCAGAAAAGTCTAACACACTTATCCCTCAAGCAAATAATCAAAAATTTTCCAGAATTTTCAGCAGTTTTAGCACCAACTACTGCAGTTCATTGGGAAAGCAAAATTATAGGTATCAAGAAACAAGTATGGGTTAGTTCCAGTGTTGTACGATTTCAGGAGTAGGGCAAACTCATGTGAATGGTGCTAAATGAGAAGAAAGTACCTAAAGTGCTAAATGAGAAGAAAGCAGCAAGACACAACAAAAAGAGGACCTGACTTAATGGGCATTAGCAATCAAGTGTCTAAGTGCATAAGTATTTAACCAAAGTCATTTGTTGTCAGCAAAAGAAAGATGTCACTACCCCTTTTCAAGTGGCTGTAATAGTTCCAAAGTTGGTGAGACAGTTAAATGACAAGAGAAATTCCAGGAAAATAGGAATTCTTGATAAAAAGGAGAACTGGGGAGATTAGAAAAGTTAGATCATTTATATAAAGTTTCTGTAGTTTACTACAATCTCTCATGAAGGCTTTTTTCCATTCCACTCACATGATGCCATAAAAAAAACGGACACATCAAGCAATTAATATTGAAATTGTGGCACCAGTGAGTTACTTCCTGTTTTAAAGGTGTTCTGCAAAAAAAATTCCACTTGAATCACTAAGTATTTGAGTTTTACATCACGTCATGATGGGAGATACCAAACAATTAAGGTAGCTATTTGCAATCCTTAAATCTGCTCCGCTACCTCTGCTGAAGTGAAAACATGCAGAAACTCAAGTGCCAGGGGTAGCACTGAAAACAGAAAAGCTAATGACCAAAGTAGACAGGAAGATAGACAGGACAAGGCTTTTAGCCATTGCTTGAAGCTCCTTTCATCTTCCAGGTGCTCTAAATCAAACAGTCTCTATTTAGGCCTTGTGAGTGGTTTTCTCTCTAAAGACACAAAAACAGACCTCCTGTCATACAAAACCCTAAACAAGTTCCCTTAATTTCCTTTTTACTTAGTCCATGCCCAACATGTCTTATCACCTTCCTCTGCTCTTCCCTTTAAGTGATCTGAAATTTTAGGGAAACTTTAGGTTTTCCTGACAGTCCAGCCAGAGAAATTGCTTACTTTCAGCTACCTCTCTTTTCTGCTCTTGTGCATCTCAGCTTTGCTTTTCCCAGCTTCTCTCTGAAATTCTGTGTTCATTTATTATTAGAAGCAGTGGAGGTCATCTAATGTTTGTTTCTTCATCCACTGCACTAGGGAAGTTCTAGGAAAATAGATTTATCATCTTATTTTCATCCAGGTCAGTTAACAACATTCAAAAGTTACCCTGAAGAAATATCTGTAGTTGGACTTCGTCAAACAGAAATCTGAGCGTTAAAAAAGGTTGTGAAACTCCACTATTAAAACACCATCTTTCTAAACACCATCGCATGAAGGATTAAGATTCAACAAGGCACATTTATAACACTGTTTTAAAAAGAAAGCCAGTTCATCTCCCTTCAGAACAGATGATAAGCCTTATCTCTTTTACTGGGAATTTAAGTGGGAATAAAGTAAAAACACACCAAGCTCACAGTATGGCACTGCTGTGGCTGTGTCAGTATTGTTATAATAATGAAATAGACTGTAGTCACTAGCTCCTAAGATTCCCTCTACTTGATAGGAAAAACAACTGGTTTCAAGGGGTCATAACTGTGTCTTGCCTCAGCTAAGAGGTTTCACTGATAGTGCCTCCAAAGAACAGCCACAAACAGCCAGTAAGAATTATAGCTTTTCCCATGCTATTTCATACAACCAACCCCATGCTACAGATCATGGCACACATACTGTTTAAAGCAGTTTAAAACACTCTGAACCAGACCAACACATTTCCTTTCCCCTTCAAAAGATCAGGATGCCCATGATTCCAATAAATAACACCAGCATGTTTTCACAGTGATTCAAAAGCTAAGTAGTCAATGACCATCATAGAGAAGTTTCCTAACAACGGCAGTAATCCTCATATTTTATCATCAGTAATTAGGTGTTGCAGGGTGATCTATTTCAGCCATTGCACCCACTGTGCAAATCTGAAAACAGAGTTAATACAGAAATATAGCATTCACTAAGCCCTCTCTGCCCACACTCATCAGTGCTTCATCTAAAGTTCTGCTTTACAGACAACACTTTCAAAGCAAGCAGGCTCCCATTTTGGTTGTAAAGTTTTGTCAGGACAATCAGCATTAAACAAACAGAACAAATCACCAATAGAATTCTAAAGTAACTGAATCACAAATTCATACTGCTTTCAGGAAATGGACAACCCAGCATAAACACAGGCTAACAATTTACCATAGCATGTGTTCAAGAAGTTCCTGGTGCAGATTCTGAACTGCCTGACATCACTGCATTCTATTAAATGTAAAGGAAACACTGACAGGAAACAAAACAGGGTATAATGGAAGGGATGCTTTCACACTGAGTGGGAAAGAAATAAAGAACCACAGGTCTCTTCCCAGAAGTATCCACCATACATGGTACTAACTGAGTGCTCATCAAGACCCAGTAAATATTGTGTGCTTAGTAGGAAAAAAAATAAGGGAAAATGGGAATGAGAGAGGAGTTAGGTCTCTGTGATACCCCAGCATTTTACATCCTCGTCTTTTCAGCAGTGTGATTTAACAGGCATCTTGTAAGTATGGTATAAAAATAGAGTTGAGATAAAGCTGGAGCTGAAAAGTGTGTGGTATGCTCTGTGTAGAGCCCCGGCACAGGCCTCAAGGCACGGAAGTTACAGACAGGCAAAAATGCTCAGACACAGATGAAACAAACATTTTGGACTGTGTACTTTGCCAGCAGTGTTACCATCCCACTGGGCTCACACACACCTTCCTCATGCTTCTAATCACACTAGCAAGGGAATCTTCACCTACATTATTTTGTTCATTCTTGCCTTTAGCTGATACAGGCATTTAAAAGGAGTCCTTCAAACAACTCACCAACGATGGCACTAAGAATCATGCTGAAGATAGAAAAGGTAAAGTTTATACGCCAAGAGCAAGGGGCAAAATAGAGGCAGTACTGCAGTTATACCAATTTCAGAAAAGCACGAGTATCTGAAAAGTTGTAGGAAAAAATAAAATGAAGCATTTTATCAGCAAATTATAAGGGAAGAGTAAAGAGAAGAAGGGAATTAACCCTGCCTGCTAATCTCACCAGTGTCCCCAGAAGAACAGCTGCATGGCTATAACCCTGCAGTGCTAGGGAGTCCTTTGTCCCATTTTAGCCTGTGTAATTTTGCAATCAGTAAGAGAAGCTAGAAACACTACTTGCCTTCAAGAAAAGCTGTCCTCCCAGGATGCTCCCCTGAATTAACTGCCCCTACAGCCAAGTCTTAACTGACTGGACCAGTCACACAAAATCCTGGAGGAAGGAGAAGGTCAAAACAAGGTCTGCAAATTCCTAGCTGGCATCTGGCTCCTCCTCATTATCAAGTTACTTCAGCTGAGCTTCTGCTTTCAAACAACTGACCTGGAACTAGTCCCCACATTTTCTTCCTGGAAGCTTCCGAACAGATGTCTGCCTTCAGGGAGAGGGAAAAGAGAAGCGTATTTTGCTGAGGAAGCAGAGAAGACATGGTACAAAGACAGCAAAACAATCAACATTTTGCTGAAGTCACTGCAGCCAGGGCCATTTTCTTCCTTGAAGGACTCTCCATCAATCAAAAATAGGCATGATTTCCAAGCCATATAGACAAACTCTTTCAACAAGCTAACCGGTGCTTTGCTTTACAATGTATGTAGCAAAATGTGAAGCATGCCAAGTGTCAGGTTTAGAAAAAGCAAGACCTGTCAAGTGTGTGCAGTTTTGGGCACTACAATATAAAAAAGACTAATCTATCAGAGAGAATCCTGAGAAGGGCTACGAAGATGGTGAAGAGTTTGGAGGGGAAGCCATATGAGGAGCAGGTGAGGTCACTTGGTCTGTTCAGCCTGGAGGAGACTGAGGGGAGAGCTCCTGTTGTGGTGCAGGGTTGCAGTGCCCCCCTGGCTGTCAGCTGCCTTCAGCTCCGCCGGTGCAGCCTCCTCCCTGGCCCGGGGGGGTAGAGAAAAACTTGGACAGCAACTCGGCAAGCTCCCTCAGTGGAAGGGCAGGTACCAATGTCTTCACTCTCATGACCAGTGACCAGACTCAAGGAAACATGAAGCAGAGTGAGAGGAGGTTTACATTGAATATCTGGAAAAGCTTCTTCTCCCAGAGGGTGGTTGGGCACTGGAACAGGCTCTCCAGGGAGTGGTCACAGCACTAAACCTGACAGAGTTCATGAAGCATTTGTGCAACACTTCCAGGCACATGGTCTGACTCTTGGGATGTCCTGTGCAGGGTCAGGAGTTCGACTTGATGACCCTTGTGGGTCCCTTCCAGCTCAGTATATTCTCTTCTATGATTCTATGAAGTTAGGATTTGAAGTCTTCTGATGCAAAATCCTATGGGCATCACCAAGTAGCAGTACCGGAAGTAGTCCTACCTATACAGGTGCTGTCCTAACTGAAGCACTAGAACAATCTGCAAAGCAGGGCTCCTGCAACCAGCCTTTTGCTACTGAAGAATCCTGGCTTACGTAACTTATAACAGAGAGCAATCAACTTAAAAGCAAACTTCACTCAAACCTTTATTCTAATTCCTCCATTAATTTTCCTGGTATGCACTGTCCCACACAGCTGCCATTCCTTCAAAAAAAGCGTTCTGAGAACATCTCACAGACATCAAGCACTGTTGATCTCTCCTGCAAAGACTGTAAGCATTGAGATAGCTACTCTCACATGATCAAAGCAGAAAAGCCACTCGCACATAGTCAAAATAGAAAACTCTCTGCAGACTAGTGTGAATTGCAAAATTGGAAAAAAAAAAACCCCTTCTTTGTCTTCCTTTACAACAGAGTTGTTATTACTGTGGAGCACACACTCTCACTTCCTCTGTGGGTAAGGATCAAGGAACTGTGTCTGCCTATTTCTGCACTGCCCCTAATAGTGTGCTTAGCTAAACCAGACTTCAGCCATGAAGTCAAATCAAATCCTAATTTTCCGAAGGGGAAGAAACACCCAAACCAAAACATTAAAAATCCGGGACGCTATCAGTAAAAACCTGAGAAGCTTTCTGCTGACTGTCTCTTTTACCTTTACATTCATAACCAACAGTGGCAGCTTTTACTACACACAAGCAATGGGGCAAACTTATCATTTTAACTCATGGTTTTCAGAATTTTGAGGTAAGTCATTATACACTCAAACAAGAACATTTACCAATAAATAACCCTGAACCTCACAAGGTACCAACTTGTTTCAGTCACTGTGTACAGCATTAGTAGTTTCATGAAATCATATGAACTTAAAGTTTTTAAGTGCAACTCTGCTAACCTAAGTTCCTTATTGAGTTTCATGTCTGTTTGTGTACACGTTCCTGCACACAAACAGAAACTTTTCAACTGATAAGCTGATATGTAACTCCCGTCGAAGTTTGGACAGGCTCAAAACTTCTTGAAGTTTTGCAGGGGTGAAGCACTACAACAGCTATTGAATTATTTGTGGAGGTGGAAAAGAATTTTATTTTTAAAAAAATAACAGCCCATAGAACATCCTCAGTGATCAAGACAGAATTTCAAGTACCACTTGCAGCTGCCAATTGAAAACTGCTGATTTGGTAAAGGAAAAGAAGAGGGTTGTTACTACAAAGCATCAATTTAGAGGGTTTGTATGAAACCATCTTGCAAGTCCTATTCAATCAACTTCAGGCATGCTAGTTGTATCAAGGTAGTCTGATATTCAAGCTAAACTTAGCGCATGAAGTAACTGATGCATTATAATTTTACCTAACATTTGCTTAAAGATGCACCAAGAGCAAATCAAAAAGCTCAGCTCTGCTGAGCACTGAGCTCTTTGGACACTTTCACACACAGGACAAAAGCCTTAGTTCAGGTAAGAATTAAGTCTACCAGCCATTTGAGCCATTGTAGTTTGCCAATGCAACTACACAATCTCAGTGTAAACATTCCTACACTAGAGAAGAAATGCATGCAGTGCAAGTCTGAGAGCAAACACTCACATCTATTGCATCTCTTTCAAATATGCGGAGCTGCAGAAACAGCTCAAGCTTGATCTTGCGTTCTTGGAAAAGCTCCTCCATCTGAGACTGGGCCTCATCCAGCTGCTGCAGGACTGTCTCTATGTGGTTGATCGAGCTGTTATGGGGGGTCTTGTTACTAGAAATGGCAGAATCCCTATTCAAAGCAGAGAGAGGGGAGGGGGAAGAAAAAAGAGCATTATTGAAAAAAAACCCCATACGATTTGGATGCTATATATATGACCACAAGATATAAGCCTGCTTCGGATAAAATTGTTGCAAAACATATTGCACAAAATTAAAGTCTGTACATCTTTGTAAATAAAAAGTCCAACTACGTTCAAGTACTCGGAAAAAAAATTAGGAAATTAACTACCTTCATTTTTTTCCCAATTCAACATGTAAAGACATTCTGTTTACAGGAAGGATAAAATTTAAAACCAGAGACAAATGCTGCCACTGTGAAAAGGAAGTAGCATACGATAACTATTTACTTTCCTGAATCTTCCTGGCAAGGAAAGAAAATCAAAATTAGTTCATTAAAAAAATTACCTGATCTTTTATGTGAGTATAAAACCTGCAAATTCAGATTTGTTAATCTCCTATATGAAAGAAGACCAGCTGGGAACTAAATTTATTTACTTGATAATTTTTTGAATGAAATGGACCACAAACTTGGCTTTTACTACAATGAAGTTACTTGTCAGTATGCAAAACAAATTCAAGTGTCTCTTTATAAAAAGGCTGCTACTCAGAATTCAAAATGCAGTGGAGCCCTGCATGTCAGACTACAAAAACACATAACTGCTTCTATCAAAAAGGTAGCTTATGTCAATAAAATCTCCTTCTTGTGGCAGCAGTGTTTATAAGCTGAGCTTCCTGTAAACAGAGGTTTAGAGACCATCAGTACAGCATGAGAGATCCCTGTAGTCCTAATATTTACAAGTTTTATTTATAGGTCATATCTTGTACTCATCATCTCTACCCTCAAAATAGAAATAACCTCACAGAACATCAGATAAACACCAGGAGAGATTTAAATAAAAATATGTTTTACCTTAGTTGCTGTATGAGATCTTCACCTTCTTTTATGACATTGACTGTAACCTGCAGAGTGGTCTGTTGTTGTTGACCAAAACGTTTAATCAGGTCTTGGACAGCCTCCACAGACTCAGCATAGACATCATCAAGCAGTTCTTTCTGAAGCTCTTCAAGCCACGTCCACAGCTAAAGGAAAGGGGAAAAAGCAAGAAATGTAAGCCCGAGGATCAGGCAGTCAACTATTCTGAATCCATCTCCCTGGACAAGAGAAAACAGACTGAGGTGGCAGGAAGAAAGAGGATTTGTTTTTCTTCATAGAAAAATCCCATCCTCATATTAATGAAGACAAGCCTTCGTTTCAAAAAAGGTTTTCGCTTCTTGGAAATACCAGGAAAGCTTTATCCGTGTTGCTAAGTCACCCTTTCTTCCCCATTTTGCTTCTACAGAACTGAGCGTATCCGATTGAGCAGCACAGAGTTCATAGTGAGAATCCCATCTGCAGCTCTGCGCGAGAGTCCCTGGGAGAGAAATGCTATGGTAACACTCTCTGAGAGAAGGGAGGAAGGAAGGAAGGAAGGAAGGGAGATGTATTGTAGCCACCATCAAATTTGCACTGCCAGGCTGACACTGCACACAGACAACATAACACGTTTCAGTGGCCTTCAAAAAAAGGAAAATGAAAGAGCATTTCAGAAAACAAAATACAGAGACAAATCAGATATAAGATGTTATTGTTCTATCATGATGGTGTTTGCCCTTCTGATTTCAGTTTCACACTATTACAGCAAAAATCATCATAAGCAATTCTACCAGTTAATTTGAAATTCATTCTCCCTGCTTCCCATGTGCACATATCCCTGGCTCAAAAATGGCCATGCACCACGGCTTACATAAAAATCCCTAGGTATATGCTGGACAGGTATCACTGCTGGTCACGTGAAGAACCCTACAGTGTTCTTTTCCACAATTTCATGATGGAAACTCTTGCCATTAGCAAACCATTAGCCATCTACTGTGGAACTGAAAAAAAGCAGCAGGAGCATGGCTGTGTCCTGCAACACTCCCATGAGCAGCACCAACATCCCACTGGAACAGCTGCTCTTACAGGAAGCATTCAAACACCCGGTCTCTCCTGTCTATTCTACTATCCCATCCCAAATGGTGCTATTCCAAGAACAGGAGTTTGCTTTTTATCCCAAAAGAGTAACTCTGAACCCATAAAAAGTATTACGGTCTTTTGAGAACATTTTAATCTCTGCCTTTGAAAATTTTAGAGACATTTGAACCTAATTAAAATGTTAACAGTGTTAAAATACAAAACCAAGCAATCAAAACTGGCTGAAATTCAAAAGAGAGAAACTTGACTGTTTTCTTTATTTCTTTGCTAACCATTTTCTACAGAAATAGCCACTTCATGCTGCTGTTTGTATATGTATGTTTTGATCACAAAGGTTTCCTAACTAATACATTAAAATAGAACTCAGTGAATGATTCCAGGTGTTGATTAATTAGTTCCTTTGAAACTTTGTTTTAAAATCAAATGCCAATTTTGGTATCTCATAGCTTTATATGCCTCCTGTAGATTTTGAGTAAACCAAGCTATAGGCTAAGTTTTCACAATTGGGATGAACTAATGAGATTTAACCAGACTCTTGTCTACAAATCTCCTACCCCCTCCTCCGCAAACCAGCACTGTGTGTTCATACACACTGTTATTCTGACTACTCATATGCTTCAAAGACAATGCTTGTCACAAATCTGAATGCAACTCCACAGTTGTCAGCACCACAGCACAGCAGTCTTTCTTACTAAAAGGACCACAAATCAATAGAACTTTACAAGTGGGTCAGAAACACTCGTCAACATTAATTCCAGCATAACCCAATGCAGCATCCAATTTTTTTTTCCAAATGCATACTTCAGAATGCAACTTTAACTGGGAAACAAATGAAACTTAAGAGCAAGAAGTTAGAAAATATAACCTGAAGATTTTACTCAGTGCCCAGAGCACATGCATTCATTCCTCTCTTAGATTGTGAAGTTTATGCCTGACCCATAAAAATAGGGCATCGAGTCAGAGACCTTCCAAATGAGCTGTACAGTACAGCTTGCAACTGTGCAGATACAGACATTTGAGAGCAATACTTTGTTGTTTTCTGCAATGTGCTTGGTGCTGGCTAGAAGACATTGCTGGGTCTACATGCTTACATACACTCCATGCTTACTGTACTGCCTACAAAAGGCCAAATTCACACAGATATTTACTACAGAGGAACTGGGATTAAATATATTTTATTTCTCAGACTGTATCAAGTTTGCCCCCTGGGTCTCTTAGAAGTACCTGTACTGCAGTTCGAGACAGGTCTGAGAGCCACTTCAATTCTTAACAACATGCCTTTTGCAGCTGAGCAGTGTCAGTCCTTTACAAGGAACATACCTCACCTCTTCATTTCTTATTCACATACACTTCAGCCACTTTTATAACTGGATGGTGATCCGGCAGAAGCAACAAAACCTGCAAGTGCTGAACTGGTGAGGTATTGTGCATGTGAATAATTCCCTCAGAGCTCAGCCTGGATGCTGGAGACTAAGCCAACAGAGGACATGCAGACCTTTCCCTCTGCACAGCCAGCTCAAGGCAACACCACCTGACTTGAGCAGAAGGACATGGGCACCAGCACAACCAAGTGTGACGCTGACTGGCTAAGTGCCTGGTCAGCATGGCATCACTACAAACATGGTATCTGGCCCCCAAGGTACCAAAGGGCTCAAAAATACATTTGCCTAGCCCATGACCTGAATTGTACACAGCTTGGGAAGCAAAAACATCTTATGAAGAGTGCAGAAAGAGAAGGAGAGTAATTAGTATGCATTACTTGCCTAGCTGTGATTCATACGCTGTTGAAAGTGGAACAAGTTAAGCCATTTAAGTGACTAAACAGCTCTGTGACACTGCCATAGCAGAAGTTACTCTAATACATTGCCAAATAAACGTTTTACATTTATGCATCAAGTAAGTTGCTGACAAAAATCTTCCCCTCAAAATAATCTAGGTGTTTATAAACAAAAGTTATGATAAAGCCACCACAGATGAATAAAACTGTCAGATTACTAAAGCTGGATAGAAATTCATGTAGTGTATTGAGAGAAGCTTAATTCTTAATGGGTGGCAGTAGCCAGCTGGCTTCTCTGCAGCTTTCAAACCAGAATGAACCCTGGATATACTGGAAATTACATAAATTACCTGGTTTTCAGATACAAAATTAAGGTTGAAGACTGTACAAGGTTGCACAGCAAAGCCAAAAGAAAGCAAACAGTTTACAGCAGGGGGTGAACAGAGACTAGAGCTTACCCATACATGTTCAGCAGTGCAGAATTACAGATTTTACAGTGCAATGACTTTCTGAAGTAACACATTATTCCATAAAAGAGAGCTTGGCAACAAAAATCCAGTGGGGGAAAAAAACACAAACTCATCATTAAAAAACTATTAACTTTCTCTCGGTATGAACTTTTGAGCAACTTCCAGTCATGTTTTTTTCTATTCTTTGTAGAGAAGTAGCATGAAGATCCCTAAACAAACATCAAATCCTCTGATCTCAGTAAGAACTTTATCCAGCAGCAAGACAGCTCTAACACATGGTGAGAAAAACTGCATACAAAACTCAATCCAGTCACAGAAGGAGGTTCTTCACCTCTTTTCATCTGCTCTTTGTATCTTATCAGAATTAAAATTAGAGAGGAAAATAAAATTCTGAATCCCTGACAGGCAAATGTTTCACTCAGCAGATTTTTTTTTCTTGATCTAAATATAGCACAGACTAAGAAACATCTGCTTGAATGAGCCTGCATCCTGTAGTACCTCTTTCCTAAGTTCTTGGGAGCATGCCATTAGTCACTGAGATGGTATTATTTCAATTGTCTGCAACATCCTGGAAATTTCAGTGTTTCCATCATGGGCCTCTATCCATTTAAGTCCCATCTCTGCAATCTCCTGAAACACTGCAGTTAAATAAGACCCTACTGTATTTTGCTGAATTTAAACAGAGAACAATTGTTTCTGAGTAAATACTTCACCCAAGAGCACAGAGTTATTTATTAGGGTAAAATATCCATCATACTCTTTCACAAGTTATTTTTTCATTTTTATAATACTGGCTTTTGGATTTGCAGTCTGCCTTTTCAGTAGGCTCAGGCAAAGAAAGGCACATGGTTTCTGCATGTAAAAACTGCAAATTCCTCTTTCTGCCCCCGTCCCCCAGCACAGTGTTGCAGTATGTGCATTACCACAGGCACAGTTGTTGAAGGACCTATTATTTGTACAGGGCCAAATGTTATAATGGTGTTCCCTAATAAGTATGTCTAGGCATAGGAAGGGGCTGGTGTGTGTGTGTCTGCCTGTAAGCTTTGGCTTTGAGGATATGCAGTGCACAAAAAATGTGACTTTTGACAAACAAAAACCTTAAGATGTTAAACACCACGGGGTTTGTCTTCCAGGGCCTTTAAGAGGCATTTAAGATGTTAAATGCTTGCATTTTTTTTTCATTAGATATAATTATCTTTAAAAGCTTCAAATACCCCTATCTATCCTATGGTTATAAAGGAATTAATTTCTGATTCAGAATAAATTCATCCTTGCAGCAAAACCAAGTTTCCCACATGTTCATAGAATTACATCAACTACTACTACCCTGTTAACATTTGCCCTATTTCTTAACTGAACAAGAGAAAAATGTCTATACATAGCTTAATAGAGCATAAAGGCCTACTTCTGCCTCACTTTTGTCAAGCACTCTGTGCTACTTCAGTTACACTGAGACTTTAATTTCATCCTTTTTCCAAGCAAAGAAGCGACCAGTATTAAAAAACTCAAGAGAGAAGAAAAGCTGTGCTGGCAAACTGAATTCCAGTCCTACCAGCAGTAAGCCACTACACATTTGAGTGTGCAGCCACTGAGAGTAATTCTTATTTCTGATTTAAAAGTGTCCTCCACAACTCTCACAAGATGAGCAGTGTATCAAAATACTGACCAGAATGCGCTTCGTATCTTTTAACAGACCTGTTATATTGACCACTGCTGTGCTATAATGACACAATGAAAATATTAGAGATGCATGAGCCAAATCGATAAAAAGCCTTTCCATGTAGATGGGGGCATCCAAGAGATTCTCTGCTGCTGGAAACAGCACGAAGAGGAGAAAGCAGCCTTTTTTGTGACATCCAAATTTAACCTGTACACTGCCAGCACAGAAAGATTAAATACCCAGGAGGGGCATGCAACCAAAGGAGCAGAGCTGTCATCTCAGGGTCTACCTCAAGACAACATTAATGCAAAGCTGTGCTATGGACACCTTCACATACTGGGCAACACAGAGCAAAGTGTATTTCCAGGAGTGAGTTGTAAGACAAAGCAAGACTACTATCAACAAGCTTTTTTGAATCAAAGGCACATGCCTCATAGGCGTGAATGAATGGGCAGCAAAGCAAGGCCTCCTCAGCCCTCCCTTGCACTGGCACCCTCAAAATGATGCCACCTTCCCTCCAAAGCTTGCACAGACCACTGTTTCATTACTTTGGTAATGATGGCTTCGTATCTGAAAACCCAGCCAATTCCACTTCCCTTCTCTTTGTTTCAACCCCAGTCTATTCTGGAGCAAAGTTTAGTTTAAGACAAAAAAAGTAGAGTCATGCCTTCTAGTAACACCATTAAGCATTCTGTGTTTACATGAAAAGCGCTCTGAGCTATTTTATAATCAACTTGTCAGAATACACACAAAAGGTTATATGCAAAAAAACAACAGGCTCTTAAGAGATCATTCCCTTCCACATACAGTCAGCCTGATCTGCATTCCCACACTTGACTCCAGTTAGGAAAATATCTGTTGCTCTTCTTTGGCACTACAACAAACACCTGGCTTGGACAGGATTTCAGTCTTCCCACTCACAGATGCTGAGGGAGCCATTTTGGAGACAGTGTGTGTGAACATGTGTATGAATGTGTATGGAAGAATTTGAACTCACACCAAAATGCTGTTCATCTCTAGTCTGTGACACACTTCACAACAGAGACTATTGAGACTCCTGCTCCTGTGTTCTGCACACAACCTTTTATGATAACATTTGAAGATAACAGGAACAGATAAGCAGTTATCTTTTACCAGGGCAATTTTTTTTCACCTCATCCCTTGCCATCTTATTAAATGTCCAAAGGCACAAAGCCATAAGGGTTCCACTGTCTTGCAATGGTCTGTGTCAGATGTTCAGCTGTTGTATGCTACCCATCCTCAGGCCAGGAATCTGTCAAGACACTGTACTTCCAATGCAAAGATCCTGACAGGGATATTTATGATCCAAAACACTTCTAAAGCTTGGCAGTGCACAGCTTAACTTCAGTACATCACTTCACTGAAGAGTCTGGCTTATAGATTGAAATTTCGCACTGTAGGCATGGGAGGTAAAAATCAATATTCACAACCTCACAATTTTAAAACTGGTAATAAGATAGCAGTATGTAATCACAATTTACAAATAGCAGGCAACTGATTTTCTCAGATCACTGCTAAGCAAAATGAGTTATACCATTACATGACATTGTATTTCTGTCATTTCTGAATAGCTCCTTTTTCTCCCCAGTGAAACATGCTGTCTGTTGAAGTCAGTCTGTGAGGAGTCTGAGAACTTATATGTTGGTTTTTTGATATTTGTAAGCCACAGGGAGCTCTACCAGCTTGTAACAACCTCACTACAAAACTTCTGGAAAGGCTAAGGACAGACAGTATTTTCCATGTGCATCACAACAGGCTGCTGCACACACAGCACACAGCTGCTCTGTGCATACAAAGAGCAAAAGTCTGTTAGTTTCAGGAAGAGCTTTTCGTGGCAAGCACACTGTTGAAAGCAAAAACTGCCGATTTACTCAGCATGAACAGAGTGAGAGTACTGGGCAGTCACTGAAGGGCTGCTGCTTCCTAGACAAGCGGAGAAAACATGCAGGCAAATTCTGCATCAGGTATAAAGGTTATGTAAATCTACGGGGGAGAAGTGGTAACAGAATACTCTCATCCAAATGTGAAGCATTCATTCAACATGAAGTATTTCTGGAGGAAAAGAATAAAACATACCTCAGAGAAATCAAGGGATTGGAAGGATTTGGAGCCAGATTTCAAAACCTCAAACAGCCAACAACTCAGACAAACAGCTTTTCTAAGGTCTGCAGCTCACTCCAAACTCACATACAAACAGGAATTTAAGTCTTCATGTCTATTTTTTTTTAACCAGGAAAATACAAAAAACAGATACTAGAGACAGAATTTGCCCTGAATACTTCAAGGGCAAAATGCATTGGTGCGGTTTTGCTTTGGTTGGTTTTTTTGTGTTTTGGGGGTTGACTGGTTGGCGGGTTGGGCTTTTTGGTGCTCTTTTTAAGGGTTTTTTTTTTATTTTACAACTACGGCACCTCCTTCTGCTTCAACAACTAACCTATTATCCTACTGCCAGAACTGCTCTCTTCACTAGCTATGTGTGCATGTTAATTTCTTCACAATACAGCAGAAAGGTTATGTTGCTTACAGGTATGCACTAATTTATTCAGCGACTTCCCACATCCTGCAGGAGGAACACAGTTCTCCTGCCAATAAGCACGGATGTCTTTCAGGTTAGGGCATTTTTATCTTCCATCTGCTTTGTGATGCCTTCTCAGCACTCCATACGTATGTTTGATAACAAACAACATGCTCTTGAAAATAGATCAGAATACAGAAAGTACATGAGAGCTCTGAGCTTGCTGTTTCTTTGCACCTGAACCAAGGACTAGTCTACTAAATATGAACCACCCACCTCACTCCCTCATCTGTATTTTTAAGTAGATTGCAAACATATAAAAATATATCCTTCACAAACAGGTAGTATTAATTTTTTTCTGTGCATTGCTAGGTATAAAGGCCATTCATATCACAAAACCAAACTAAAAAATCAACATCAACCACTATAGTACTTTCCCCCCAAAGTCTGGACTGCAAAGAGGCTTCCATACTAACAGCTGTGTGTGCTTACAGACTCAAAATAATAGCCATTTTCCCAAAGAAATAAATCAAAATACAGAATACCTATTTTTTTTCTTTTCAATAAAACATTATTATCTAGGGGAGCACTGGCAATGTGCCAGCACATCTGGATCAGCCTCCCAGAATTATTCAACAGTGACTCACATATCAGTCTGCCCTTCAGGGTTTTTTTTCATTTTTGAAAGCAAATCCTTTTACACTCTTGGTCTTTCACCACCACAAACAAGTGTATTTTATTTAAATACCATTCCAGCTGTTGTTTTTAATGCTAAGAGAAACAGGCAATGAAGAAATATATATGAAAAAAAATGAACACATTTCAGCAGCTGACTGCTCCTGCGCTTCATAACAGATAAGGACCAGTACTATTTGCTTGACAAAGTGAAACAAAAAAGCTGCCCCCTAAGAACAGTTTATGAAACAGCATTTATATTTTGTTTGAACAAGCAGTGTCCTGTGAGAGTATTGGCAAGGAACCATCTAGCAGAAAACTGATGGGGGAGCTATGTACTCATGTCTAAAGCTAAAAAGTAATTCAGTCCTGACCTCCTTCAAAGACCAACTGCCTTGTGCTTTTGTTTCAAGTGTAAAGCAGATGTTTCACTTACAAAAAACTCCCACTCATCCTCTAGGAGGTTTTGCTGAAGAAGCTACTTTGAATACTATGCTTTGCCACTGAACAGACCATTTTGCAATGTACAGTGTGAGGAAGGAAGGCACACTGGAACATGCTGTGATCCAGAAGCTTTTCATATTTTCACTGAGTTTGAACAGTGAGGAGACTTAACACGAGCTTAAAACAGAACCCAAGTAACATAAGACTGTCAAAAACCAAAACACGTTGCTGAAGTCCTTATTCTTGCTGTAGCCTGTTCCACCTTCTCCCATGAGATTAAAAATTCACATTCTGTGTTTTGAATTGGAGCAAAAAGCTAATCTTACTGAAAATTAGTATGGCTGAATTTTCTTTTTCCTGGTGACCTTGGAAGAAGACTAAAAATTGCAAACATGAGGCAAACCACTGCCATCTTATCAGATAAGATCTTTAGGTTGCAAAGAACTGTCAATATACCAGATAAAAATGTGATGTGCAAAACAGAGAAATTAAAAAAAGTCTCTCTGGGCGACAAGGTTGCCTTCAGTAGCCTTGCACTTCTGCCATACATTTCATTATCCTGAACCATGTCTGTCCAACCATGGGTCTGGTATGTCAGACAACAGGAGAGCTAGTTGGATAAAAAAACCAAAAATGCACAGTATCTCCCTGCACAATGCTGACTTTTAGCGATACCAGATCCCTGATACGACCCTTCTCCCTCCCCTGTGACTGAACAAGCATGTGGACTTGTGCAACTAAGGAGGTAAAAGCTGCTTCTGAAAGTAAAAAAAATAAAAATAAAATAAAATTTTAAAAATCCTTAAGCAGAACCACACACAGTGGTTCTGCTTAAGGACCACAGCCCACAATCCACAGTGAATTACAAACCAACAATCATCATACAACAGAGGTTTCATGGTGGCCTATGGCAAGTTTCTAACAATGAAAGTAACACTGGATAATACTGGGTTTAGGACTTGAAGTTATCATCACAATTAGTGGAAGTTTTACCTCTTTAACATGAGTGTGAAAGGACACAGACATGTCCAGCAGGATCTTGCGCTGCTCCACACGCCTGACAAAATCCTGTATCCGGTCTTCGAGCTGATGGGCAGCTTGATAAATCTCCTCCGGGTCACACTCCCCAGTCTGAGCAAGCTGCTCTGCTGCTTCTAGGAGCTTATCTGCATTCGTATATGTGTTCTGGAGAGAAATAAGTTAGTTTCAGAGTATTAAATGAAAGAAAAGTCAGTCAGTACATTTTAAAGCCACGTCACTAATAAAAACAAAATTACAAAAAGGCCCTTGGAATGTACTTGTCTTTCTTCTTTTCTTAAAGGCAACACAATATAATCTTACTAAAGATTTTGTTACATTTCTATATGATTTTTCACTTAACTGTGAATAAATTCCTTAGCTCCTTATTTATGCCTATTCAAAGGTTTCCTCAACACAAAACATGAACTTAGTATTTTATATACACATCTAGAGTAAAGATCACCCAAAATGCCTAATTCACTACATGAAAACTGGCCTATTTCAATACTGGAAAAATCACTACAGGCAGGGACAGAGGACTTTTCAAATGTGTACTACTAGAGCTGAAGAAATTCTAACTGCTGGTAGAGATACTTAATCAAGGAAGGTGGTAGAGACACTTCCAGCAGGAAGGTGGAAAGTGACCAATCACAGAAAGAGAACATTTCTCTCCATCCTTAAAGAAGTCAGAGATCCAAAATTCATGCACCAAATGTATCATCATTTGTGAAACAGCAGCAGCATAGGAAGATTTAGAAGTGAGCTATGGCTGAGTATCCTAGTGGAACAGTGTCCCAGTACATCCCAGGATTAAGAAATGCAGATCAGAAGGCGTGTAAGAGACTTGAGACTAAGCAGAAAACAATGGAAAAAGTCTGGTCTCTGATGTGCTAGGAGTGCTACGGTGCAGAGAAGAGACAGGTGTTTAACAACTCTTAAAGCTCTGCATTGCAGCCTGCCTCAGTATCTTTCTGTTAATTCGAAACAGGACTGAGTCCAAACCTTTGTTGCTCTTTTTGAGCCTAACCTTGGGTTTTCATGTTTTAGAATGGTTCTCAAAACTCTCATCAAGGAAGGTTAAAAGGATGTTAACCACTGAAGTAAAAAACTGAAGCCAAGTCTAGCCTGATAGGTTGGCATCACAGACTAAAACAAGAAGAAAGCATTCTTGACAATACAAACTACACCTTTTGCTTCTCCTTTCTACCCTTCTATGTTCTCCCGACCTCTTTTAAACCAGGCAAAAACAATCCCTGATAGGGGATGAAGCCTATGCAAATGTGCTTTTCTTTGACATAAATATAGTATCATACATCTAATTAACATTATAATATCCACAAAAATTAAATCCAAGTCCAGCCCTAAAACTGAACTAAGGGGCAGGAAATAAGAGCTCTCCCCCAGGGTATCAAGGTAAATTACCAGACAAGCCCAGGACAGATTACATGACTCAGTGAAGCTTTCACATATTTGGGGGAGCTCCCCCTTAATTTATTATGATCTATTTATGCATGGAATTAAATCCATGCTGTTCCTTGACTTTGACTCTCAAGCTCTTCCTTAACTTTTAGCTTTTTAGTTGTACGAAGAGATAGATGGTTTCCCTGGGAAGCATGCAGAGACAACACGAACTTATGCTATTCAGGGGGGAGCAGGCTACTCCACGCCCCAGACCACTGTCTCAGGCCATGCTGGCCCTGAACACACTCTGAGCTGTGCTTGGGTGTCCTGCCTTCCATGCCTGCAGCTCACATGTGTTCAGGAGGCAAGGACAGAGAGCCTCAAGGCACTCCTCAAACAACAACTACTTCATCAGTCCAGAGCACCACACCCAGCTGCAGATGGCTGAAACAGAAGTTTCCCATTTTAATGAAAACTTTATCTCACATGTGAAGCATTGTTTACGAATTCCAGGAGTATCTTCCGCATTACACAGGCCCAGGCACATCTGACTTCTCTTTTCTGTAAAGGGGATGGTGAGCTGCCTGTATTTAGAAAAGAGCACAGCCTGGATGCTGCTTCAAAAGGGGTTGCAATTCTCAAACCTGGCAGTAGGCACATGCCTCCTTGCTCAAATTTCACTTCCAAGTAGAGCTGGAGTATAATATAAACTGCCCCTTGGATAGAAATCACATTAACTAGGTGTTCAGTACCACCTACTGCCTCCCCCAGCTCTCTGCTTGCTTCTAAACAATGCTCAAAGGGAAAAAAGCAGTAATGTGAAGATTTTTGAAAATGCTTGTCCCGAGGGGCAGCCTCTAGCTGAAAGTCAGGCAAAAAGAGCAAGAGTTCTTCCTTAATGGTGCTTATGCCAATTTCCTAAATTCAAGGAAAGGCAAGGAGCCTTCAGGGTGACAAACTTCTTCAGGATCTCTTCACTGGCACACTCTCCCCAGACCCCAGGGGAAAAGGAGTCCTGTAAGAACTTCAAGATCACCTGTAGTCCATCCTTCTGTGCCCCAAGGTGCAAGTCTTTAATAGGCATTCTTCTCCAAAATGATGAAAAATTCTCCATAATGGAATTTACTACCTCCTCCAACTACAACGTCCATCATTTTTCCCATCTTTCTGTTAAATAATGTTTTCTCAACATTCTTCATAAAGAACAAACACCATATTTTTAGAAAGCATATGAAGTGACGCATCACAGAAAACCCAAAGATTAAATTTCAGACACTAGTGCAGATATGACTACTACTGACAATAAATACAGAAACAGAAGTAAGTGGAGATATGGACTGCACTTCAAACAATCTGGAGTTTACTGTGGTCTGGAAAGGGAAGAGCGACACATGGATGGCCAGAGACCAGCAGAGGTATCCAAATCATTAAAGGTATAGAAAACAAGATAGAAGACTCATTAAGTACAGTGGACACTATCACATTTAAGCATCAGACAATACATTTAAAATGAAAAAGCAAAGTACTTTTCATCTAAGGAGCAATTAAATTGCATAACTCATTGCCACAGGGTCTGGCACACATTCCAAGATCATAAAGGGGTTCAAAAAGTAGCCTAATTAAAGAAAGAAAAGTCCATCAGTGACTGGTTCAGATACATCCTTCAGTTCCAACATCAAACAGGCTCAGATAACTGGGAGGGTGAAGGTAACTTTTTAAGCATACAGTCCCTTTTCTTTATGCATCCAGTGAAAACCACAAGTCAGTGTAAGACATGGACCTTTAATTTGATGTATTGCAACCATTTCATGGGTAAAGTTCAGAACCAGTCCAAATTCATAACCCATTTTTATGGGAACGTGGGAACAGGTGTTGACAGTGAAATGAAAGGTGTATTCAGACAAGGTCTGCAATAATCTTTCTTGCACATCTCTTGCACCAAGAAAACTTACCTGTGGGAAAAAATCCCACTAATTAATTGCTGCCATACACCTTTTGTGTTTCTTGAGCATAGACTACTGTCAAATAGCGGATACAGATTACATTTGAAACCCAAAATCTGATTTAGAATTTCAGACAAAAATGCACACAGAAGTACAACTATAATATTGACCTGTATCCAGTGTTGTAAGCTGAAAATTCATGCCCATAAGTGAATCAATTATGTCAAAATTTGGACACTTGACACTTTAACCAAACAGTCTGATGGACACAGAGATGAACATGGAGAGAGGGTCAAAAAAGAAAGAAAAATATGGGTAAGTAGAAATTTAACTGGACAGGCTTCACATGAAAAGAAAAACACAATTTTACAATAGTGGGTGCAAGCCAAAGTATGTAATGTGTAGAATTAATTTGTAATCAGAATTTAGGGAGGATTATTACCTGAGTTTCGACCATCTAGCTTTTGTAGTGGTAAGAAAAAGTGTTAAAGAAAAACAAACCTTCATTTCACATTAATTCAGAAGTGACTAATTTGTGAGACTACAGCCCATTGACTGGAATGTCTATTCCATTTGACACACAGCTTATTTTAACATCTCTTTGTATGCTGTTGAGGAAATGGCACCTCATTCACGTTAGAAAAAGAATGTGGGAAGAAGCAGAAAGGAAGAAAAAAGAAAATACATTTTTCACTCCCCTCACAATCAGGAGTTAGCCTTTGACCAGAAACATGTCAACATAACTGTTGGCTCCCTGGATGTGCCAGAACATTGCCATGCCAGTGACACTTCATTTAGCATTACTTTCAACTTCTGGCTGGAACTGACTGAAAACCCCTAATAAAGCCCAGAGTCCTACTAAAAACAAACAAAACCAAAATCACAACAGAAAGAGCAACAACAACAAAAAAAGCCCAAAATAAAAAACACAACAAAGACCTGGATCAACCAGAAATGTAGGCAGAAAATAAGTCAGCCAAAAGTTACTGGTGCTTTAACAAGGCCTGCAGAATGCTGTTTTATACTCGAACATAATCTTCCTTGTAACAGCAACAACAGGAATGCCTTTTGGGCTGCTTATGTTCATTTTTACAGCAAGTAACAGGAACAACTCAGAGGGTGTGCCTCTCTTGGCAGTAACTCGCTACACATTCAAGAGTTAGAGATGAAAAAAATACTTATTAGATCATTTTGTCCATCCTTCTGTCAGTGGAAGATAGTCCCCTGTAGTATATTTAAGTTCTTTGACCAATCTAAGTTTTCAGTATCTCCAAAAATAGAACTTACACCCATTCCCTGAAGAGAGAATTTCAAACTCCAGTAACATTCAGTCTAAGGAAGTTTTTAGTAAACATTTGCTTTAAAATGTTCTGCTTTAAAGTCTAATGCAAATTAACAAGATGCTTTTTTTAACATCCAAGTAACATTTCTATACACTTCATCCACTTTTGGCTACTCAAAGATTTTCTTCTTCTTTGCCCAAATAATACAGTATTAAGTATGAGATCATTCAGGCTTTGTTAAGTATCTTACAGAAATAGACTCCTGCTTGTCTGACCCAGAAAAATAAGTATTTCCACATGGAAAATACTACTTTTTACTAAAAAATTAAGTAATAGACATGCATATAGGAAATCCAGCATGTATCTACAGAAAAGTAACAAAACTTATTCTTTTCGAAAATTTTACAGGAAATCAATATTGAGAAAGTTTTCTGACGCTATTTCAAGTCCTCAGCCACTGGAGTGCTCTAAGACTGTATTTACAATAAAATTTTACCAAGAGTTAATCCTACACTAGACAGGCAAACTGTAAACAACACTTCTGATGCATTCCCCATAGCAGGTGTCACTGCCAAGCTCCTGCATACAATGCCACAATTATCTAATAACTTTGCCTTCTGTTTGAATGAAGCACCCCTATATAAACCTCACCTTCAGAGATTTTTCTTCGTTAACCTTGGAAATAATGTTTTCTCTTACCAATCATTAAGACTGGACAGACAGTGCATGTTACCAATGGGAGGATTCTAGCATTCAGCTTCCATCACAGGGTTTTTCTTCACCTCACATCCCCTTTTAGAGGCTAACACAGCTACACCAGCTTCTTGTTAACTTTCCTGCATTCCTTTGTATCTCTGTTTTGATTTGTTTCACAGAAGAATGTGTTCTGAAATTGTAACATCACTTAAGGCTAAACTAAGAGTTATTCAGAAGAGGAGAACGTGCACAAACTCAATTGTATTCAAAGAAAAAAAACTCAACCCAGGTTGGCCAGTTTGCTGGCTCACTTGGCTTCTTAGGAGTCCCCTTTCCTCTCCATGAGACTGCAGTGAGAATCTGGGAGCTCCCCAAGCTCAAAGTCAGCAAGCTCCATCCTCTCTTACAGGCTGCAGAAAAGTTTAAATCCTATAATCCCATGGAACTAAGTTACTTTGAAATGAGAGCTTTCATTCTTCTGTAAATCAATATTTGTAAGTATGATTTTGAAGAAACAACAACAACAATAATAATAATAATAATAGTACTGTATCAATCATGCCAGAGCAGTTCTATTGTACTTTAAGGCTCACACTCTCTAGGACTGTGGAAGTTTTTCTTTTTCATCTCAAAGCTGGAGCATAAAGGAGAAATGAAATAAAAACTTGCAACAGAAACAAAACAGTCCCTTTCTGGAATGGAATGTTTTGTAGTGGAGCTCCCTCTGCACAGCCCTTAAGTGCAAAAGCAGGAATTTTTCACTTATTTCCGTGAGAAGCGTACAGTCCTTCAGGTGATTGCTTTTACCTGCGCAACCTCTTCGAAGTCTTCATGGCGTTTCTGCAAAGCTCTGGCCCGATGCAGGGATTTTCCCACTCCAGTGTGTTTGCTAAGAAAAGCTTCTCCATGGTTTTCAATCCAATCCAACACCTGTGGTACAGAAGAGAGACACACAGAAATCCTGAGTGGCTGTATTGAATGTTACAACAAAAAGACAATTATTCAAGCAATTGAGAAACTGTAAAGGCACTGCTTAAAAAGAACTGAACTGCTGGATTAAAACACAATGTTGCCATTGAAGGACATTAATTACATCTCATTTAACTTTTCTCGAGGCGGTAATTAGCTCAAACTAGCAAAATAGTATGATTCAAGATTATACCTGTATTTTGATGCCTACCAAGGACAACCCCATTCCTCCATATTCATCAATTTGACAGTAATCTGATCCAAGGGTTGAGACCCCTTGTGATGGTCTCTCTAATCTGTTTATGCCTTCAGCTGACAGAAGAAATGCCTTGCATTTTTCTGCAAGGTAACACTAATTTAGCTTGCACATTGCTGGTGAATAACACAGTGAAGTTCTACTTTAGATGATAACTCACTTCACCTTCTACTTTAAGGTATATGATTAAGTCAAGAAGTAAGATTCAATAGTAACTAACTTCAATTAACACAAGAATTAGTTGAAATCATTATGAGATAAATGTCTATATTCAGAGCATATGAAGGAATATGCTCCAGTTCTTAAGAGGCATCTATCACCTCAAAACATCAGACATAATTGTTTATTGTGAATTTTATAGCTGAAAAAGTGGCGAACAAAACACATTTTAAGGACCTTAATGCTTCTACCACGACTGGGGTGACAGCTTTATAAATAGTAAAAACTATACATGTAATTAGTTCCTGTCAGTTAACACAAAATATTTCTGCACACATACCAAAATTCTGATGAGTAAATGAAGAAAAACATCTAACCTCTCTTCAAACTAATACTTCCTACACATAACTTAATCTATTAGTTCAGTATGCATATGGCATTCACTTTTTTGGAAGATACTCAAAAGGTTCAAGAATGACATTCAGAATTAAAAACAACAGCATATAAGCAATTTTCTTAAGTCAGCTAACCATATCTACACAGCACTTATGTAGTGGTGCAGAATACCTTACCTAACATTCACCTCCAGTGTTCTTTTTTCTTTAAAACATGAATATTTTAGTTGGTTTTGAAAATAACTTCCAAAAGCCTGTCCTGTGCCTCTTCTTATCTAGTATTGTCCTTTACTCTGATTCCTAAAGTTGGGTGAGGTTTTCTTGACAGTTTTCTTTTACTGAAAGTGTAACTGAGTATAACTAAAGAGAGACTTTTTTTCTTCCACATAGATTTGAGAACCATTCCTGCAACACCACTCCCGATCACATTCAATACACATGTAATCCCACACACCATTCCCATGAGAAACATCCATGCTTTCTTTAGCAAAAGAATGAAAACATGGTTTTCTCATTTATCTTGACCGTGCAAATATTGTTCCATTTGCAAGCTCTCTACTACTGGACATCTTCAAAACAACAAACAAATCCCTAATAGCACAAAATACAGCTACTTCAAATCACCAACACTTCATTAAATCTCCATTTTTAACTTCTGCAATACTTGCTTTCCCAGTAAGTATTGCCAAAAGAATATTATTGTGTTTTAGGTCAGCGCAAGTTTTCATTGTTTTCTTTCAAGGTGAAGTATCGATCAGAGAAAGGAGCGTGAGGAGCTAAACATAGCCTCAGTTATTATTACCAATGTTTTTAACTAGTTTCAGGAGACTACTTTTCCCATTATAAAAAGAGCTGAAAAGAGATATGTTTGGATGAAATAATTAGACTGGACTCTGGAGACTACTAACAGTTACAAGCTAACAAATGAAATCAACAGCAAAATCAGCCCCAGAAAGCATGGGATGAAATGCAGAAAGCAGCCCAGGGAGAATGATTTTTGCTCTGAATAATGCTGAATAACTTCTCAGGGGAAGAAATTGTCATAGAAATCCAGTACACAGATCATGACATAAACCACTCAACTAGAGAAACATTACTGCCTCTAAGTGAAATCAGTATGAATACACATCTCATTACTGTACACCCTTCATACCTTGATTCTTAACAAAACTGAGGAAGGACTCTGGGGATTTTACAGCATGAAGAGGCAGAGTCAAGTTAGGCTCTTCCCATCAGTAAGTGCTTTGCATACCACCTCAATCAAAGGACAATACCACTAGTTGGCACTGATATTAGCCTTTTAGCCACTTACACATTTTCTTCCTCTTCCTCGGAGAAGTAAGAGTTACAGAAATCACCATACTGAGAACACTAAAGGGATCTTCTACCAATACTGAAATCAAATGGAATTCAGTCTGGTACTTAAGGATACATAGGAGTCTAAGAGGTTCAACACCTTTCAGTGAAAGGGTGAATAGTATCACCCTCCACTGCAGCAAGTTGCTTTAATGATGCAATTAAGTTCTATTGCAGTATCAGCAAAACCATCCTTATACCCAATACAGGATCTAGAAAAATGCTTACTTTTCTAACTCCCAAAAGAATATACGTCAGAAGAAACTACTATGGAAAAACAGCTTCATTTTAAAAAGTATTGCTCATGGCTGTAAAATATGTGGTATATGCTGCTTGTAGAAGTAAACCTGATCTTTTGCAGATTCATTGTGCTCATTTGCACCAGTCTTTCCCACATTATTATCCACTCCTCACCCCCCCCACCCCTTTACCTACTTTGCATACATTCACTTTTCTGATCTCCACTTACTTGCTGCTGACATAGCATTCAGAAGGGGAAGATGGAAGTATCTGCATTTCTGATCTTCGGACAGTTAAAATGTGGAAATACTCACTCAAAAAAAGTCCCATTTTGCACTGGAACCGCCTTCAAAAGCCACATGGGAATCACACAGTGAAATCATGTTGATGCTAGCAAGTAGCAAGCATTCATGGCCCGCCCTTCATTAGTCAAGGCTGAACTAGTGTCTGTAACCTGTCTTGAGGCAGGCAGATCAAGCAAGAAGCAGCACATTTAATCCAAAATGGACAGAGAAGACACCGACTATGATCAAATAAATGTATTTCTGGGGGGGGAAACCAAGCCAAACCAAATCAAAACACCCCCCCCTCCAAACAAGAACAACAAAAATAACTAATCCCCCTCCCACCCCCAAAAAAACCCCTCAAAACATCTCCTACCAGCATGTTTTACTAATTTCTGGCTTGCAAGCTATCAGGAGAGTTTTTCAGGCACCAAAACTCTGATCACATAAGTGTCAGCGGTATCACTCTACCAGAAGCATTATCTTTATGCTCAATTTTGACCTGTCATGGCCTAGAAGAGCAGAACATTTTGCAAGTCTGCTTTATTGCTTCATATCAGAATCAGTCAGCTTCGTTCCTTAGGTGAAAGGCTGACTCTTATTTACTTGTAAGCTTATTAAGGCTTAAAACACAAAATCATACTTTCACTAGCATGTAGAATGACTACACAGACAACTGAGTGCCAGTGGCCAGACTTTGTTAATATACAAACTAACTGGGAACTAGATCTCCCAGACTGAATTCCATTTGCTTTCAGTATTGGTAGAAGAGCCCTTTAGTGTCTCAGTATGGTGATTTTTGTAACTCAAGTCAAACCTAAAGTCAAACCTTTGACTTTAGGTTTCTGCTACCTAAAGTCAAACTCAGAATTCCATTCAGTTTAAGACTGTCATATGTTTTCACATTTCAAATTTCAGATTTTCTGTAATTCACTTATTATCTACTATTTCCACTATTTCATACACTACTTTCCTTACTACTTGTTTCAAAAGATCAGCTGATGATTCTTGATGTACTCAAGGTATCACCACAATGTTTCTGTTGATTTGGAAGGCTCCACTACAAACACCTTCCCAGTATACAAGAACATGCAAGACAGAAGAAGAAATCCAAAGAGCTTTCTGAGGTGGAAGTAACACAAAGTGTTACCAGCTCAACACGGCCAATTCCTTCCCCCACCTCAGCTCTGTCACTCACTTAACACTTCCATGAACTGAGTTATTTCATTAACCCAGCAGAGGGAGGAGGAGGAAATCAGAGACTCATGCTAAAGGACAGTTATGGATTCACTTACAATGCTCTTGGTTGCTTGCCACTATGTACAAACTAACTATAAACAGTGGAAGAGAGCCACACTTAACTTATTGTGAAATTAAAAAAAAAACAAAACACCACATTTAACTTTACTGACAATAATTAAAAGATGCTTTCATATTAATTTCTCAATCAATTCTAACTGAATTTTTTAACATTTGAACAAAGAAAGAAAGTGCAAACAAAAATGAAAGTATTTTAGAAAGAAAGTTGCTTTGGAGCTCTACATAACCATTCCAGAACTGTCTTGGATTTAAATTTAACTAATACCTCAAACTAGAGTAATTTCATGAACTGAATGGTATTAATGATTATTCAAATGAAAAACTACCATTTCTCACATTAATTAGGATGATCTGATTAAGTTGTTTTGATTTTGTTTTGCAAGAAACAGGAGTATTTTTATTGAAGATCACTTTTTTCCCCCAGATAAATTTTCAAAGCCAAGGGAGCTACAAACTCTAAGACATCTGCTGTGACTATTAGATTATCTCTCTGGTACGGATGTTGAATGGTCATTGTCTTACAGACTGACCTGCACTGAAATCTTAGTATGAAAAGTTGTATTATGAAAGGGAACAGTGACCCCAAAATTCACACTGTGATTCATAATGCAGTGCCAAAAATACCTAATATCTGTAAAGTTAAGTTAAAGCAACATAAGGAGCTATACTTCCACATGCAACATTTCAGTAATTAACAGTCATTAATAGAGATAAACCAAAGGACAACTCAATCTCTAACAGTGGTAATTACTGGACACTAAGGGAAGGGCTTAGGAATACAGCAAGCAAGGGCTGCTCCTGTAGATCTAGCTTAAAATTTCATGTGGTTGATAAAGATGTGCATTAGCACACAAGGCTGCAGCTTCAAATTTGCAAGAGGATCTCTTGCTACCTTAATTCAGTGTCTGTCTTGCAAAGCATAAAAAGAAACCACAGGCATAAACAGGATGAAAGGAATTTCTCCAACCAGTAGGTAAGCCATGTGCTGAATAATAAGTCAATGTGGACCACCATTCTCGAGACAACTGGTTCATACTGAAAACTTCTGGTGAACTCACAATCCACATCCATGATTTGGGGAGCACATTCCTGATACTGGAAGTTATAAAAATATGTAAATCTGTTCACTTTTTTTTTTTTTAAACCTGTGACTACTTCATCTTAAATGCAGCAGTTCCAAAGGCTGATGAGTCTAATACAGAGAAGGAAAATCCAGCATCTTGCTGAAAAACCTGGTGGTGACTGCACAATGCCTTGAGTCTAATGATGGGTTATTTGGCAACTTCAAAGAACAAAGCAGTCTGAGAGCTAACTCCTCCACACCAAGAGCCATGATTTAGGATGGAGCAGAAAATGAAAATTTCCTATAAGCATTTTAGGACTCCCAAGATATTAAGGGCAAAGAGTAGGAGCAATACAGTAAGACTCTCTGCAGAATTTAATGAACACCTTCCCTCAGGAAATGAACTGCTTAAAACCTGGCCTACAGGCCTGAAACTTGAATTATGTACCAGGCAAATTACCTCAGGAGACCCCTTGGCCTAGATTATCTAAGTAGGTCCTACTTGAAACTGAATTCAAACTAGAGGAGGAAGTTACACCATCCAATCCATACTTGTTGGCACCAGACTGTTGAGAGGAGCTACATTTTTTCCCTGAGAATCAAACTACTGTGTTAAATTCCAGTTTCTGAAAATTCCTTATGAAGCCTTTTCAATTCAAGATGCGATTCATTTGTGTGCTGTGCCTCATCACAGTATCACAGCATATTTTGAGTTGGCCCTTCACTGACTACTCATGCAAGTACCAGCACTGGACCCTCCCCACTAGCAACTACTTGCGTTGTAATCTTCATGGAGAGCCTCAAGGATTTATACAACGGTATAATGAGTCTTCTGTTCTCTGTGCCCTTGCTGACCATTCATAACATTCCCTATGCTTGCTTTTCCCTTTTTTTGTCAGCTAATATTTTTCATACCTTTCTACATCCTTTGTCACATCTCAGCATTGACAATCTGGATAACAGCCTGTCTTTCAATATATGCTTCTTTTTAGATATTGAAAAAAAACCAAACCAACAAGTAATAAATAATTTACTGCCTAAGTATTTAAGTTATTTTCTTTAATTACATGAAGAGATAGTCACCAGATGTCAAAGGAAGTTCAGTTATCAAGATTGCTCCGTCTCCCCACCATCTGACTAAATTATCTTTTTCAACCACTGTAAATGACGAAAATTGGTTATTTCCCTCCCAACTGCTCATATCCAGTATCTTCTTCAAACAGAAAAGTACAAGAAATTTAGCTTGAAGTGCAACTAATTCTGATGAAAAAAAGATTAGTTTAACCAGAGCTATGGCTATCTATCTAAAAACCCCATTCAGAAGTTGTGATTTCTGGACACTATTACACTGAAATGAAAGACCATGATCAGCAAATACTGGCCATCTTTACTTTTTTATGAAGATGAGCTCTTAAAGGATAAATTACTAATGTCTCTGTTAACTGAAGTCCAAAGCCAACATTTTATGCTTATTAAAAATCCATCAACCAAGGAATTTTATGTTGTTTAACTTTCAAAACATAAAGCTGTGTCAGAGATACTAATGCTTGTATGTAACTACTAACTTGTCATAATAATAAAAAAGAGCAGATAATAACAATTAATTCAAGAACAGTGTTATTATAAGAAAGTAATCTAATCCGTAATTTTTATAATTATAATTATTACAAATTTTAAAAAATTATAATTTTGGTCATTTTTATGATAATAACTACTCTCAGGTTTTAAAGAAACACTATTAAGTCAATTAAGTATGACTGAGGATTTAAAGCCAAAAATTTTACAGAATAATGCTATTAATTTTTTGCATGTTACAACAAGAAGCCTTTTTGACACTTCAAGTCCAGAATTTTACCTAGAATGTGAATGTCAGCTTCCAGCACAAACTGAGAACAGCTGTCCATATTAAAAATCTTTTTATCATATATGACTTAAAGTAAATATTTAATTTAAAACCAGAAAAATATGAAGTACAACTAACTTCCAACTATAATTGTTATCCGTAACAGCCAATACCCCAGTTCTAATAATACCCAGAACATGGTATCACTCAGTCAATCTCATGCAACTATTCACTTGTTGTACAAAAAAATATGGGAATTAGTAGTGAAAACTCACCTGTCAGGGCAATCAGGCTGACAGAATAGAAAGGCATTCAGACAAAATGAAACAAAACCCACCTGTTGAACATCCTGCTGAAAAACGCAGAGCTGAAGCCGCTGGTGCAAGCGGACCTTTCGATGCTGCCAGATATTTTCCAGTTGGCGCTGGTGATGTAATACTTCATGGATGACATCCAGGACATGATGAACTGCTTTTGAGTAGTTGGCAGATGCAGTGAGGGAATCAGAACTCCCAGGAGTCAAAGGTCTCTGAAGTTTATCAAGGAGTGATTTCCCATCTTGGCTCACCTGACCACCAGAAAGGATGAAGAATTACATGTCTTGCCAAAAGCTTGTTGGGCTACTACTTTGTACCCCACCCCTTCTCCTAGTTCTAAATGTCTTCAAGAACTCAGGCAGCAATGATAAAGACTCATTTTATTGCAGGAACGATTACCTACGTGCAGTTATTACAGGAAAGAAAAAATATATATATTCTCTTTAGCACTCTTCTCAATAACAGCCTGTCTTTCCATTTCTTCATTACTTTGAGAATGACTTTCCTGGTTTGAGTTTTTTGTTGTTGTTGTGAGCTTTTTTAAAAAAAAACTAGTAGAATCTAACTTTGAATCAATATTCTTCATCTCTTTCCCTAGTCAACAAAACACCTAAAATTTGTCCAGAATTATCCTTCCTAAACAATCTCTCTCTTCATTTGCTGTAAAGGTGAACAGGGAGGTTACTTTCTGTAGGTTAATATTTGACAAATACATTTAAACAAACAGATATAAAACTTAGTACATGACTCAATCTGACACGATTTACAATATCTAAATTATTACTGCTACTGGTAAGTCAAGGGAAAACTGCTGTTAGGGCAAACTTAATTCTGATTAAATCACATAAACCTTTTCCATGTAGCACAGTAAGGTACTGTTTTCCAAAATGTGTTTAACTACTGATACTGACAGAAAACATTTGTCATTTCTAACTGTTGTCTTCTCTGATTTATATCACAGCAGAAATATTCAGATTTACCTTGCATGCTAATTAAAAAGCAATAATCCTCTCTTATCTGGTCACTATCAACATTTAATGTTGAAAACACTTTTCATTGGTGTTTACTCTGTCACTTTTAGCATGAAGCTCAGAGAGCTGTTACAATTCAGTATCATTATGCTACCTGCAAAGAATTTTTCTAACAGCTCATTTAGCAGGCAGGAACAAACATCATCTGAAACCGAAAGACACAAGTATAAACAATAGCCTGAATCCATCAAATCCACACCATGTCAGAAACAGCACATTTGCCAAGGCCTTCCCCCAGTGGGTCTTTTCAACAATTTTTACTAAGTCTAGGCACATTTTAAACTTGTTATTCAGTAGTCAAATAGATCCAAATGAAAATTGTTTTCTGATAATTAGGTTACAAGGGAGTTTATTTCTCGGTTTCAGTTCAAGCTCTTTCATTTTAGCAATGAGTATCAACACAGAGAATGATGCTCACTTCTGAAATTAGCTCTAGTAAAGTCAGGTCAGCAGAAAAATGAATAGGCAATAGCATAGTTACAATGATAATTTTTTCTTTTCTGTATCCAGAAGAATTATCTAATAAGTCCTTCAAGTATTTCAAGATAATGGACTTCAATTATCCATTCTGAGTCCATAAAATCTAGGTGAAAAAAAGTAATTGTGACAGCCCCTTGATCCAATTAGTTTATTAGCTTTATAAACAAATGACTGCACAGATTTTACTTTGGAGTTAATACACTAAAATTTTCTTCCTTCCTAGTGCATGACTGCTTTAAGATTTCAGTGAGATGTGTAACTTTATTTATATATATAACTTCCTTTAAGCATCTGTCGGATTTTCAGGCATACCAGTTGTCTCATCTTGTAAACTAGTAAGTTGATTTACTAGTAATATACAGTAATTACCCTCAGTAAAATCAGACTGTCTAGTCTTAAAAGCATTTACTTTCTTAAAATTACTGTCTTCTACTTTGCAACCAAGTCGTGTTGTCAAGACATTGCAATCTAAAATGAATGACAGTGTTGTGATTCCCATAGTGTTGCTCTCTCTCTTCCCCCACTGCTCATTCATCACAAAATGAAAGGAGCTCCATACTGTAAGAGAAATGAAGTCATACATCTAATAATGATAACCAATAGTGCTGTAATATCCTGACACAAAGATGCCTCCATCAATCTTCAAAAAGGAATGCATGTTTGAAAAATGCAAAATAAAACCTTCTGCCCAGAGAAGGAACACAAGTTGTACATACACATACAGTTATTACTTCTGCACCAATTCTGGTTACTAAAGACGAAACTGTTTTTTTACCAGATGGGAAAAAGTAATGACCAGAAAT
The DNA here is from genome assembly GCF_036417665.1 of Passer domesticus. NCBI lineage: Eukaryota > Metazoa > Chordata > Aves > Passeriformes > Passeridae > Passer > Passer domesticus. The sequence continues at coordinate 87,560,875 of NC_087474.1, forward strand.
CAGAAGAAAGGCACTTAGTGCTCTTTTTTCCTTTGAGCAGTAGCAGTGAAGATTTTGTTAAAACATCTAGCTAACCCAAAGTCAAAAGCTACAGCTTTGAAATCCTAAATAAATTTTCAAGATATGTCCCAAAGCAATCGTATAATCTACCAGTCTAATTTATTTTCTTTATGCATCACCAGCAAGCAAACATTATTTAATATGCTAATCCACAGTACTTATTTACACTTACAGCAGGCTCATCCAGTCACATCCCTGACATAAAACAAAGAACCCACACTCAAACCAAACAGAACCAAGTAGAAAAAAAATCAATGTCAGCCCTTTATAATCATTATTCTAGAGAAATCTAACCTTCCTCCTCCTTGCTGTACTCTCATGAAGCATGCATCCCAGAATGCCTCTCCATGTAAATCTGTTACAATCATGCTATGTCTCTGTCCCTCACAATGATGAAAGTTTATCATGAAGACAAGGAACATTACTACAAAACATGCTTTCAAGAATGAGTTAAAAGAGTTAATGTGTAAGTAAAACTGCAAATATTATCAGGTGTGATAGTATGTCATTAGATCAGTTGACACAGCAGCGTGGCATAGAGTGAGAACAGGGATATCAATGTGTATTTTACACAGAAGAACAAGAATTCATGAACCCTGGACATCTGACTCAAGGTCACAAAGTTTATGCAGGCCCTAAGGTGGCAGGTATTCAAAAAAGCCAGTTTTGATACACTAACAATAGGATGGATGATCAGCACTGATCTTACACCCTTACTGCTAAATGAAATGACTTAGGATTCAGCTTCCTATAATAAAGCTGGTTCATCAGAAAGTAGTTTTAACTTTAATGTAATGTATAAATCACAACCATTAATTTAAACCCACATGACCTCCTTTTAAAGACAGGTGCAAGGTGTGGCCTAAGCTATCCTGTGTCCACTGATCATTTTTACTATGATTTAACCAAACATGGAATTTCAGTACAAAACTACCGTATTTCATCCACAATAACATCACCAATTGAATAGCAAAAACGGTTTTACCCAACAAGGAGAACAACCCTAACAGAAGAAGGAAAGGCAAGTAAAGCAGGAAAAGCAGAAAATACCTGTTAGCTAATAATAGTGAATACCAATTTGACTTCTGCTACATAAAGCACAACAGAAAACTCAACTTTTGAAAGAAAACAAAAATATAGTTGAGTCATCACTTTCTAGACACGTTCAGAATAAGCATTTTATCTTAAGTTGTAATACAACTACTAAGAAATAGTAACAAATACTATGATTCCAGTGTGTGCTGAGTCCAAGCTTAGAGCACCAGCACAGGATATGCTAATCTTACAAATGCTGACTACATAGGCATCCTAGCTCATTTAAGTGTCTTTGAGGCTGATGAGACTAAGTGCATTAGTCTCTGGCTTCTCAAGTAACATCCTTTGATAGTTAGTTTTTTTTGTGAGGCAATTTCAGAGATGGATTTTCAAAATACACTTAGAGAAACCCATGACAACAGAATACCTACCCAAAGAATGCTGAGCTAACTTCAAGTAAACGCCTAAACAAAAGTATCCCACTGCTACTCAAAGGCAGTAACATGCAAAGGCAAATTATAACATATTTAGTACTTGAGCGCTCCAAGGGTTGTTTGTACCGTACATGGTTAAATCTATCCTTTTAATTTCTTTCCAAGGGTTAAGGGAGGACTTTAACCTTCACTTTTGAACAACAATAGCAAAATCCAGTATATAAAATTTAAAAAGAAGTTCAGCAATTGAGTTTCCAACTAACTCCTAATGCAACAAGTGCTACTGAATCATGATCCAAACTTAACAAGATACAATTTTATCGAAGGAAACAAACAAAACACTGACCTCAGAGTAAGCCAGAGTAATGTGCTCATATATCCCTTGATGATGATGGATAGCATCTTCTAAATCTTGCAGTTCTGAGGGAAGCTCCACCTCACCACAGGCTTTACACCATGAGTCCACATTGCTCATGTACTGCAACAAAGAAACATTCGGCTTTGATTTCAGCTTCTACCATGACAGTAATTCACAAAAGGACATTCATCTCTGTCACAGACACTGAAAAGACTTCTTTTAAGCGAAAATTCTTTACAGTATTTCTCTCTGAAAGAACCAGAAATTTATATCAGAATAGAAAGAAGTTTTCAATGCTGACTAGTGCTTTTAGGTATCTGAAACTCATTGAGCTGTTAGGTGACAGGCAGGCTTAGTTGGATGTTAGCAGTCTTCAGAACCAATTTAACTCTTGGCAATATTGATGCTTCAAGTGTACTCTTGCTCCTTCTCTTGATTTTACAGCTAAGAAGAATTTTCCTTCATCCTGTGCCTACCATTTCAGAAACACAAAAGCCAACTAAGGTCTTGCTTACACAAGGAAGTAAAACATGCTACAGCTTTCAAGTCCAGACCCTTGGTTTTTACCCATCAGCTCCCTGTGCAGATACTCATGGTATCATGAGGTTTATCACCTCACGTCCTTTTAATCTTCAGAGAAAAACACGTTACTTTGCACATGCACACAAAGAATTACTGCTGAACCATTCACTGAAACACTCCATAGTTGTCTTTTGCTGGAAAGAGGTTATCAAGGAAGTAAAGCAGTGTCAGGGCACAGCGAATTCACACCTCAGTCCCTAAAGAACTTACTTCTACGTGCAGAGAAGCACTAAATCCATTTGGCAAGCTACTACCGCAGCAAGCATGTAAGGGATTTACAACTTAAGTGGAGGTCTCTTAGGACTAGCATTGAACTTTGAGCACACAGCTGTATCAGCATCGCTGCTCGAGTCAGGCCTTTCAGGGGAAATTGAGGATACTGCAACAGAAATCTCTTCTGCAGACAATTTAAGTTATCTCTGAAGTTAAGCTGTCTTGACAGACAAGAAACTGCCATCACAGCTATACGCACAGCAGAAGTTCTGCCAACTTACTTTTTCACAGCTAGGGGGCATGAATTTTATACCCCTGTTATGCTAGGAAGGGAAAGAGGAAAAAACAAATGTTCTTCTAGGACTTTTCATAGTTGTTAAACCTAGCACAACCAAGCACATGTGAGCTCTGTAAAGTAAATTTTCTATATTCATGTCAAGTTCAAGACTCAAAAGTTATGAGACCAAGCCTTTTGTTTCATCATACATATCTTAATTCTTGGAGCACAAGTAGTCTTTTGAGAAAAAATGAATTCGTAGATCACTTCTGGTACTCTTCTATTGTTTGATAGTGGAGCAGAAAGGTGGTGGAGTATATAGCTCTAAAATACTTCTTTAATTCTCATTAAGGGCCAGTTAAAAAATCTCTAAGGTTAAGCATGAACAGAAGCTCCATGTGCACCAGTGAGCAGGCACTGATAGCTGGTACAATCTTCACTGTGCCTGACAGTAGGCAGCAACGCAGCAACACTGACCTGTCCCTTGCAAGAGAACACATGCATTCAAGAAGGGTATGTTTTTTCTTGGGCTGCTTACATTTTAATCTTTTTATGTAGGTCAAGCGTCACCACTCTCTAAAGGGGTCATTCCTCATATTCCAAACCCTCTTTCCTTGAATTTACTCTCCACTGCTAATGAAACAGCTAATATATCACAGGCAGGTATCTTACAAATCAACTGGGGCAATCCATTGCAGCTAATCATAAAATGAAAACTGCAGAATGAGCAATTAAAAGTAAATTAATCCCAGCAGATGCTGCACTATTTTCTCTCATTTTTATCTTTCCTCCTGTTCACACTTGTATTTAGTGGTAAAGAAGGTAACACTGACCCTTGCTGTAGTTGCCCAGCACACAATCGCACAAAAAATTTAGTCCTTTGACTTCTGATGAGCATAATTTATTATTTTTCTTATGAAAAATGACAGCATTTGAGTCAAGGTATACCTACCTGTTCACATTTCATTCATCTCTCTCCTACATGTATGGCTCAAAGTGCTTAAATGCAAACCCAAATGACCCAAGTAACTAGAAACATCAACATTGACAAGGTACTGAACTGTGTCTATCAAAAGCTGCAAGCTGACTGCTGACTTTTCTATCATAATTCTTTAATCTCATTTTTATGTAGCTTTTCTGTAAAACCAGCTGAAAGGACTTGTTACTGTGGCATTTTATTATATTAGTCTGTCTAAGGACATTAAGCCAATGTCGCCACTAACATAACGAAAAGGAACATGTATTTGCATCTTAATACACTCTCATTTCTGAGAGGTAAATGTCTAGGTATTTATTCAAGTTAAATATCCATGTAGTAGAAATCAGGGAAAAAATATCTTAAAATCAAGTGTACTGCCTCTCTCTGTTTCTGAAGTTTCCAGCACTCAAATGCTTCCCTCATTCACTCCAAATTGAAGTCATATCAGACATTAACCTTTCCTTGGATATAATTTAGCAAGGCAAAATGAAAGAAAAGTATCTACATACAGCACATCAAGCCATACCCATCCAAGAACCTCTCCTCTCCCAACACACCAGGAATGCACAGAGCAGTCTACAAGATCAGCGGGTGACTCAACTGCGCACACACAGCAACTCCTTCAGAACTGAACTCCCTTGAGGGTGAAACATGCTTTTGCCATTAAGACTATTAACTTGGGGATATTTATTCCTATTTCCCCTACATATACCTCTTCTCTGGCAGTTACACATGGTTAATGACTTAATTAAAATAATTGGTATAGGCCTAAAGCTAAAATGTTTTTATAGCATAGGAGGAATCTCCTATGGAATACTAAGTAAACATCTCCCACCACAATTTCAGATTCAGAAGGCAGTTAATTAACTTCTCAACTTTCAGGCCAGTTGAACTTATGCTTTCTAGAAGCAATTATCATGAGTTAAATCTTGACACTCAAGGATTGATGGGAGTTGAGTGGTCAGGACAACAAAAGAAGTGACAGCTTCTAGATGTACAAAGGCATTATATAGATACTTAAAAGGCTTATATACATAAGCATTTCAGTCCACTTCATTTTGGTTCATATAACTAATTTGGTTGTTTTACCTTGCACTGATGTAGGCAAAGCATTCTGTGGACTAAACTGAGGAGAACAAGGTTTTGTTTGTGTATTGAAATTGGCAGAAATAAATATTCTGGTTTTCTTGTCAAACTTTTCAATCACTTTTTGAACTTTTGTCCAAAGCAAAAACAACCTGCACAACTCCCCATTCTAAAGTTTTGTTGATGCCTTCCTTCATTTACTAACCATTTACTAACCTGTTCAGCTTTTTGATGGAAGATGGAGGACATGTCCAGTAACGTGCTTCGTTCTTCCAAGGCTGCAGCAAATGCCTTCCATTCCTGTTCCAACTGACTGGCAATCTGTTTGATTTGCTGTGAAGCGTAATGACCAGACTCGATCAGGCGGTTTGCTACTGACATGATGCGGCTTATGTTTACATACACATTCTGTGGAGAAGGAGGGGAAGATTAGTGCAAGTCAGCAGACCAAATAAATACAGAAGTATATCCCTAAAAAAATTCTACTTTATTACAGTACTGATCAGTAGTCTGGTTTTATTCAGCAAGCTTATGCATGCCAAACTTTGGATTCTAGGTGTATAATGTAGCAGCCTATCCATAATTGACAAGTGAGAATGATTACTTGAAATAATCAGTTTAAAACGCATGTTAACAATCAACTTAAGCCAATTTATATTACATGAAGACACATTATTACAATAAAGAGGAAGAAATAACCATATTTTACAACAACCTCAATAAAAATGTTTATAGACATTCAAGTCAACAAGATATTCAGACACATACAATATAGGAAAATTGAAGTATCATTACTAAGCCCTTGATCTATCCACAATATGCAAGTGTGCAACATCTGTGAACCTTTACATCAACTTCAAAAGTAACTTTTAAAGACACAAAATCAAAACTCTGAGCTACAAGAAGTTTAACAGTTTTACATTTTATTTTCTTGCGGCTATACTGCCTCAGAGCTAGCACTCAAAATTAGACAAATGACATCCAAGATCAGAAGTATTCTCTAGCATACTTGCATTAGTCCTTGATGGCTCTTAGTCAATCTAATTTTCAGTCAAGAGTTTCTGATTCCCACAAAGTAAAACAAGAATGATTTTGCCACCAAAAACTTTCTGAGTAAGTCTTTCAGAGCTACATGCATCTAATACGGAGTTGACACTTTCTTCAAATTAGGCAGACTCTTGTACATCTAGAATGAAGTTTCTAGAATCACAGGATTGTTGAGGTTGGAGATTACCTAGTCCAACCACCAGACATTGAGCAAAACCAGGTGGAACCATGACCTGCTGGCATCCAGCCACTGCCCAGAGCTTGACACTGCCTGGCTGGAGCAAGTGTCACAGCTTCTCCAGGCTTCATTGCTCAGACTCAGATGAGTGGCAATTGGGACAGGTCCCTATTGATGGTAAACTGTATGCATGTATGCAAGCAGGAGTATACCTGACACAGCCTACAGCTCAAGCTGGTCTGCTCAATAAACTGAGCACAGCAGTGTCATGTTGGCTGTCTTCCTTTCTGCCCAATACTACCTCCTACTTTTTTACGTTATCCCACACATTTATGCTCTGCTTTTTAAGCACAGCCAAACAACTGGCAGAGTACAAATCTGCTATTTCCAATAAATTTTAAAAGACTGGAGAGCATTCAGGCCTATTAAAAGTGTACGTAGCATAAATGCAAGACTGCTAAATGAATATAGAAACCCCTTAGATGGTCTTTACAGTTGTGAGAAGAAACAAGTGCCAAAAGGGAAAAGAATAAAGGCTATAGTAGACTGCCATTTGAACTCTTTCTGTAACATAACAAAGCAATTTTAGAAATTCTGAAACAGCAGTTAAAAATGAAGGACATGGCACCATAAAAATGAAGAAAAACAAATTGAAACTGAGCTGTGGTTAACATGTATTCATTTTCCCATGGAAATCAGGCTTCACACATCTGGAGGAATACAGCCTATAGCAGTATGAATATGAATTAAAACGTTGACAGTTGAACACTTTCCAAGCTATGTACAACACATTCCTTTCCTCAAAAAAACAACAAACAAAAAAACCAAAAAAACAACTTACAATAATCTAAACCTTTCACCTCACTACGTGATATATCTACCAAAGTTTAAGTGTCAGTATTTTAGAATGCAATGACCCAAATGAAATAGATTTGGTTAAGGAGGAAAATGATCTCTCATAGCAACTCACTATAATCAGACTATCTTTTATTGACCCTTGAAGGTCAAAAAATTTTGTTCAATTTCCTACCTAGACAGGCAATTCCAGTGTCATTATTATAAGACAACTGCATATTTTGCACACTGCTTGAGAGATGTGAAACACTGTTACAAGTGAGCTGTCTGTCACCCATTTACCAGAGACTGGTATCTTATTCATTGTATGCATTTACAACCTGGTTTTAGTTAAGGAAGCAACAGCTTGGAGGTAATAACTGATACAGTCTTATTTAGTGACCTCATTTACACCACCTGCAGCTTCTACACTTGTATCAACTGTCTCAAAGGTGAAAGGGCAATGTGATATTGCATTTCTTTAATTGTGTTACACACATAACTATCCTAACAAGGCTTAAAAGGTAACAATTTAAGTCACTGCATTACAAAGGGTTTAGTAAGGGTACAAATGTACTTAGCATGATTGTTTTCTCTAAAATGTTCTTTAGCGAGAAGCTTACGATATCTGGAAAGCTCCTCATTGCAGATTTCACTTCTTAGGAGAATATACAAATAAAAAAAGGTATTGCTCAGCAAAGCAACACAGATTAGTAGCCTATGTTTGCTGTGTCATTCTTTGTTGTGTACCTGAAAGGCAAATACACAGAAAAAATAAAGGTGACAGCCTATCAGCTAACTGAACTTATATCACACTCACCCAAAATAAAGCTGGCAAGTGACCTGAAGGTTCCATTTTATTTCCTGATTTTCCCAGACCCATTTATAAAATGTTTGTTTTGCTCCAAGATTTCCAACAGCAGTTTTCTGACACAGAGACTATTGTGAATTCAGTTTTAAATGCCATCAAACTCACTGACATGGTCCATAAGCATCATAAGTGGCACCTCTCTATAGACTGCAGTGAGCTGGAACTATTTTACTGCAATAGAATCAATTTAGCAATGGCATTTTCAAATGATCTGCCACTTCACACACAAATGACTACACTACATGGTGTAGTATTAACATATGAATTAACACCTGCTTTAATGATTTACACGTTCTCTAACATTTCTTCTAGAATCATTTTTGAAGCAAGAGTAAAACTATCAGTTTGGGAATACAAACTTCAATAATGAGGGCTGCAGGACAACTAAAGGTAAAACCTGATCTATTCCCTTGAAAAATATAAACTTGACAACATCCAAGCTGCAATTGTTTAACATGTTCTTCAACTACAAGAATCCTCAAATATTCACAGGCAACCATTTAACCATTTCCACTGCCATCAGCACTGGAACACGTGCAATATAATTTCACTCCAACTTTCTTCAAAAATCTGATTTCTTTCCTACATTTTTCACAGTGGACATGAGGAATCTTACTGCAAGACTATATAGTCCAACACCAGCATTACTTTCCTTCCTTCTTTACTTTTCACTCACCTTTATTTAATCATAGTAAATGCCTATGCCTTCAAACTCTCCCTACAGCCATATCACTTTCATGTATTTGTTTCCCATTACAGCACTAAGTATGGGGCTCTAAACAGGACCTAGTTCTGTAGTAGGACCAACTGAATCAGAGCATTTTCTTTACAAATCTGAAGTTCAGCCAAGAATAAGATTTGCTTCCTTTCAATAACACCACTGTCTGTTCCCTTAGTTTGTGATTCATTAACATGAACGTACTTGTTGCTGTATTAACACCTCAGTAACTGACTGCTTTTTAAAATCTGTTTACTTGCTTCTTCCCTCTTAAGGACTGCACAGTTAGCCTGTTCTGTTTAGTCTTGCTGACTTTGGAGTGCTCCTCAGAAGCTGAAAATAGCCTGAACTCATTTTACCTTTTCAGTCTATTCTCAGGCTGGTGGCACTCAGACATTGTGTCTAAGTGTTAACTGTTCAGGCACCACAAAGATTCTGTTAGGGATGTACACCTGTGGTCTTACTCTCATTTGCCCGAAACCTGAGAGCCAAGGGCAGTCTAGAATGCACATGGTGCTCTAGTCTATCTCAAGAGACAAATCGGTATGGTTAGACAAACACATACTTGAAGTAAAAAGAATCCCAGGGGTGAAATATGTCAGTGGTACAAAGGAGGAGGAAAAAATTACACAACCTCTAAGACTAGGTGACTTTACTTCACCTGACTTTCTTCATGTTTTCATTTGTACCAGTCCCTGAGGCTGGATTTGAGCAAGACATCTTTTTAACTTTTAACTCTGCACACCTAGGGATATTCAATCGTTGTGCTTACACTTTTATTTTACCATTCCAAAGCTCTCACCAGTGCTCATCTCTGACACTCTCTTATTGGATAGCATTCAAGATTTTATTACAACCCTGATGAAATGGTTTAGTGTATGCAAACAGCCTGTTCTGAGAACATTAATCAACTTAGCAATACACTGACAATTGAGATAGGAGCTTTTGGATTATAGTTAATAAATGTAACTTCTACTCATGGTCCTATGAACACTGAGACAAGAAGCAGTCATAGCACATCCTTTAATAGTAGCATGTGTCAGCTTTCTACAAACAAAGTTTCATTTTGCCTGCATCACTCTTCAAGCATTTTAACCTTCCCCAGTGCAGGGAGAGGCACAGTTAAACTGTAATAAAAGCAAGGCCATCTGATCTAGCAAAAAGAGCAGAAAATGTTCAAACAGACAACATCCTCCTCCTTCCCCATATTTCACATGACTTCTTGTCTTCCTTGTGTCTCAGCAGATGTATAGAAAATGGCAGGAAAAGGAGTGGACAGACATATAATCAGTCTTTCCTACTCTTCTATGCAGGATGGACTAATCATATAATCATGGGTACTTGATTCTTGCTGTTTAAAAACTCAATACATAATTTTTGTACTTGCAACTCCTCAGATGACTTATTTGAAAGTTTCTCCCTTAAAAGGTACTAAAAACTTGTTTTGAGAAGTGAAGCATTGATTTAGTCACCCAAATAGGAACGTCAAGCTGAAACTGAGTATTGCTTAACTCAAATAAATCTCAGGACTTGACAACAGCAATTTACTGTTGTTGAAAGCAGGCCTTTAAAATTGTACTGAAAATCCATCCTCATTTTCAGAGAGCGGAATCACTGAAATTTTGTTTTTCCCTACAGTTATGGAACATGGGATCTTGCCCTATAAAGAAACAGCCTTGACTTTTATCTGTACACAGCTTCTCAAATTCAGTAACAGGAAGTCACATACCTATCCTTCCTACAGCAGCTCCTTTAGCCACATCAAACTGTGTGTAAATTCATGGTAACCATTTATATGTCTCTCTTTAATGCACAGCACTACACCCATCTAGCTTTTCTCTGGGACAGATTTATTGCAGTGAGAACCAGTTTGTGTATTAAGCTTAAGATCTGCATGAACTTATTCCGGTTACCTTGGAAAGTGCAACCACATCAATACGTAAGATTCCTAGATATTCCCTTTGCTAATGAAACTGGTGAAAGTAAAGTTAAATCTCCTCCACAGATGTATTCTTTACCTTTTTGTTTTAGAGCATCTGTCTTACACTTCCCACTATTTCGTGTCCTTACTGAAAACCAACATTCTAAAAATGGCACAAAGCCATTACAAGAAACTGAAAAAAAAAATTCAGCAAATCCTCTTTGTCCTTGATGTAACTAACTCTTGTTCATGACAGGAAATAAGTAGTTTTCACAATGGTTTACATCCAGGTGGCTTGCTTCAGACTGGAAGACCAAATCAAAATTTTGGCATCTCACCCAAAGGTTGTCACTCTTTCTCAGCCAAGTTTGGCATAAGCAGCTGCAGAAGTTGCCCTCCACCTCTTGGAAACAAACTGCTGCTTGGGAAGGAAGGGGACATGAGAAACCCAGCTACTGACAGAGGGTAGCACCTGCTATGGAGGGGAGCATGTGCCCTGCAACAACCACAATATGTTGGGAAAAGCAGCTGCAACATCACTTAGAGTTAAGCTATGAGCAAGTGCAAGAGGTTGCATGTAGCTGCTTGAGGAACATTTATTCTTCTAACAGTTTTTTCCCTACCTCAAGTGAGCCTAAAAAAAATTGACTAGAAAGCAAGATCTATTAAGGTCCAATTAGGGCCACAATGCAAAGTCTTAAAAATCTGCTGCAATAAATAAAGCTTATACATAGTTGTCTTCCTCCCTCCCTCAACTCCATCCAAATGAATCATTTCACATGGCTGTAGATAGGTTAAAAGTTAAATTTCACTTCTGGTATTAAGAGTACTCACACAAGACGCCTTAAATCCACTTTGATTACTGAACAGTTACACTGATGGGAAGAGTGAACAAACAGCAACTTGTTAAGCACAGAGCGTAAGTGGAGAGTGGTCAGGGAGAAGCTGAACATTTTTGCAGGAGTTAAAGACTGCCCCACATTTTTCCAGTTGAAAGCTAGTGAAAAATAAGGCCTGCCAAAATTCAATCAGTTCACATCATTTTTTATGTCACGTTCAGTTTAATCTTTGCCCTTAATCTATAAGAAAGGCTTTTGTCATTTAACCAAATAAAACCCAGATAATCTGAGTGCTGCTTAAATGAAAACCAAGGACCAGTCATACTGAATTTACATTTTCCTATTTCATGGCAGAGAGCCCCTGCTGGGGTAGACTATGCAACAGAAAAAAATGCTTGTTTTTACCCTTTTGAGTGTTCAGATAGCTTAATTTACCCCAAATTTAAGCTGCTCCTTTTAAGTTTTAAGAAAACATTTTGCAGGCTGAGAAAAAATCCCCTGTAATTAATGCATTTGACAACTAAAGGCAACGGAGAGATTAACAGGAAAAGACTAATAGCAAACACAGAGCAGGAAGGATTATGCTGCATCGCTCAAGTGCTTCCTACTGTTGATAGCATCTGAACAGTCACAAGAAGGAAAAAGAATAAAAAGTCATCCAGTTTGAAGAAAATACTACAATAGTGACTAATATGAGGACAGGCTTACAGAAGAATTTAACCTTTGGACTGCAACCCCAAGAATTGTGTGGAAGGCCACTCAAAATTACTAAGTTCCAAAAGTCATCTCATGTCAATGACTCCTACTGTCATCCTGTGTTTCTTTCTGCTCTACTTCATATGCAGAGCAGTGAAGAACAACAAGGTGCTCCATTAGGCACCAATTCCCCATCCTGTGACCCAAACCTACTGGTCAAAACTGTATATGATGTTACATAACTTAATTGCCAAGGTCACCAGCATTTGCTTTACTCTTTTCAGAAAGTTCATATTGATTTTAATTCTTTTAAACTTTTGGAAACATAGCTGAGTTGCAAAAGAAGAAAATGTGCCTGTTCTAATTGTGTTTTCTATTGTCTTACCTACAGCTACACCATACACAAGAGCTGCCTTACTAGTCCTTCCATTATTTCTACAACCTAGGTACATTTATTTTGCCACTTTCCTGTTCTACAGAAAAACCTTCTTGCAAGAGTTCATTATTTCAACCATACTTTAATTCAATTCCCATCCTTGGACTGCCAAGAATGTTAATTTGTAACAAGACTGGTAGTGTTCTTCCTTCATTGATCTAACAAACAGGAACTGGACTTAGGCCCAGACTCCCAAGGTTATTTAAACACCTACAATGTGTTAAGGATATAAAATGTAACTTAGAATTTTGTTCCCATGTTCAAACAGCAATTCATGAAACTGAAAGTAAGTAGCTTTCACTCACTGTCAGTTAAAATCCAAAATTTTTTATAGCCTACTGATCATATTTGACCAAAAAAATTGTCTTAGCTCCATTCTGCTGTGCCGAAAATGAGAAGTATCTTCTTGAAACCATGGGGAATTATTACACCAGGCTCAGTTACTTCTCAGAACTTTTTGCCTGAGTTGAAATCTCTTCAGAAGATCCTGAGAGCTATTTCTTTCAGAGTGGAGAGATAAAATTTGTATTACACATGATTCTCTGAAATTTTCTACAAGACCCAAGGTAGTACTCAAAGATACATCCCAGGTTCTAGAAGCTTGGACACTCATATTTGAGAGGTGCTGAGGTCATGTTGAACACTGCCATTTGTCAAAACAATTGTATTGCTTTACCACAGTTCCTCTGTACCTGACCACCCTTTATTTTCCTCCATTGTGTTTTATAACCTCACTGCTCAAAACCAAATTTCCACTACTTTGTAAAGAAGGAACAATCTTTAAGTGTTTATGCACTTAAAAATTCTACCTTAACACAGAACAAACAGCCAGCATGTCTGTGCAGGGAGGCCTGTTCTTACCATGCAGTTCATGGCGAAGTGATTGTGCTGTGTCTGAAGTTCCATTGCATGGGGGTGACTGGTTCCAATCTCTGTGTAGCTGTTCAGAAACAGACCTTTGTTGTGTGTGATCCAGTCAAACATCTACATGAAAATGTTAAGGAAAGAAGAAAGTTCAGTAATTTGTTATGGCAGAAATCATGAACAAGTAATGGAAGATACCTATGAACACAGAATACAGAGTATAAGGCCATGAAAATTAACACCGATGCTCCTTCCATTTTAAGTTACTGCATATTTTAACTCAATCATTGCTTTTTGGATCAAACAGCTGAGGCTGTTACTGTTATCTTTACTGTAGGTGTTTATCTCAACAAGCTACAGTAATGTCATAATCATAAACTTCATTATTACAAAGAAGTCATAGTAAACAGACTTGGAGCACAGCCCTGAGTTGCCAAGCTTACACATTCTCTAGTGTCAGCACTTACTGACATCAGCAGCTTAGCAGTTTAGAATGAAAATGGTAACTCATGGAAATTAAATATAAATTCTTTCATGCTGATCAAGTACTTCAGCAGCTAGTTTAATATTTTTAGTTCATAAGTTTACAGCAGACTGGAAAACAAATATTCTATTTCTAGATTAATTATTAAAAGTATATGTGAGCACAGAGTTATCTTCCTCCAGAGAAATTTAAGGATAATCTTTAAATATGCTTGTTTTTAAAAGAAAAAAAGGAATATTTTAATATTAAAAAAAAATTAGGAGAGACCTTATATGACAATGGCCATCAATGAAGGCACACAGGTACATTAACAGTGGGACTGGAAGACAAAGTTTTCAAAGACCAAGCAACACAGCAAAGAGCTGTTGAACACCCCACCTGCTCACAATGGTCTTGAAATCTTTGTTATATCTCAGCAAAAGAGACACCCCACCTGCTCTCTGGATAAGCTGAAATAGACTGTCCAGGAAAAAATGGTAGCAGTAGGCAGGAAGTATTCATTTAAAGATCTTTCCAAATATGCTGGCTAACAAAACAACATTATCAAGCCCAGTATTTGCCCCAAGTCCATGACAAACTAAATCATAAACAAACCACAATATGGTAAGAACTGTAAACCAAACTTTTGAAGTTTAAATAACAGACAGTTGATCACATACTCCTAAAATTTGAAGCTTCCTATCTAGAACTCAGTGAGAATGTGTTAGAACGTTATTCAAAACAGACACTGGTACTGCTTGTGACCATCCTCCTCTAGGGCACTTGAATTTGTTGCCTTCAGATACTTCAAGGAGCAATTTCAATCAGATTCCTTCCCACCTTGCCCCTTTTTTGCCTTCTCTTCTTCTGAACCAGTCCAAATTCCTTGCACTGAATTGAACAAGTCCTCCAAAAGGAACATGTTTATTTCTCCCCATGCAATACCCTTTTTCTTTCCAACAAAGATCCCCTCCTTTCCTACATTTCAGTAAAATATAGACATACACTGATAAAAAAGTCATGAGCTGTGAAATCTAATCTGACACAAGCAGTAAAAATACAGGCTGCAAATAGATTAAGTGAAGGGTCTTAATCCAAAAGTGAGCTGGGATACTACACAAACCTTCTTTTTAATCTTGTTTACTGGTTAATGAGAGAAAAACTGTCCCAGGTATAATAGCTGCTGTCAGCTTCATTTTGAGGTGCCTAATACTTCCCTTTTGAAAGAAAGAAGTGTTAATTTAATATAGACTTATTCCTGGAATCAGAAACATAGAAAACACTGATAGGAGCTTATGCAACCACATGGCAGGACAAGAGGTCAATTCCACAGGCTCAAGTATTTCGCAAGAAGTTTGTTAAAGCACGAGTTATGTAATCAATTTGATAAAATATGATAAAATTAACAAAATGTATTTTGATGGTGTCACATGGTACTGAAAGATATTCTATAATGAAGTGGCTGCAAGGTTGCTAAAATTCATTTGGGTCTTAAAGAGCAACACTAGAACAACAGCTTGCATTATTTTCTAAATCATCGTAGAAATAAATAATAATTTCATCTTTTTTCCAACTCTCTATGTATTTCATACATGTAGAGACGTACTACATACTCCTACTATTTCCAGCTATACCACCCAGTAAACATTTGATTTAAATGGTACTTTAAAAAAATTATTTATTTTTTAAACACAGCAGAAAACATTACAGTAGTGTAAAGAAAGTTCCTCAATTGAAATGATGGGGGTAAGGGAAAGTATGGGCAAAGAATACAAATAAACAAACAAGAAGAAGTTAAGTTTTTATCTGTTTGCTCTGCTTTTACTCTTCCCCATGCATCTGCTAGTGACAGCTGCTGGAGAGCAGAATACTGGTTTAACATGGACCGTTGGTTTCATGCAGTTCAGGCAATCTTATGTAAAATACTTCAAGAAATCTGAGTACTTTAAGCTCTGACAAAAAACATACTTACCACTTGACTGCATAGTCTAGATACTATTACTCCCAGAGAAAAAATCTCCACCCTTCCTTAAAGCTATTTGTTCCATGGTAACAAGTCAATAATAAGAGATTGCAAAACCATTCTACATGAAAATAGACCTAATTTGAGCTCATCTAAAAGTGATCTGCCTGCCATACTTCCTCTTCAAATTCCATGACAATCAAGGGCTTTCTCATCTGAAGGGACTGGTTAGCCCGAAACATTCTGAAATCACTCAGTTCCCTGTTAATGACATATGCACTGTCAGAAGAGATACATCAGTTTTTAGCCTGGGACTTCAAACCCTGCATCAATGAAGCAGTTCCCCATGTCAACCTCTTCAGGCTTTGTTGACTGCCTGTCACTCACTTCCCAAAGATCACTCAAAAAAAAGACCAATGTAGTCCATAATCATCTGTATTTATAAAGTATATAGCACTCTACTTGATGCATACAAAAGCATCTGTCTGGAACAAATGCTTAATAAAATAACCGCTTTGAAGTCATTAGCAGTTACAAATTTCTTTGCTAAGAGCTTCCTGTGCTCCTTACAGCTTAGCAGAACTATCCCATGCCCCTCACTCCAGAAGGCCCCGAGTGCCTCTCAATCAAGAAGTCCCTTATTTCTCATTAAAAGGCTAGTGATTAACTTCAAAGACAAAAATTACTATTTTCAGTTACCCTTGGTACTTCTTTCAAGTCCATCAAGCATCAACCATTTATAGTCTCCTCACTCAATCCTTACCTTTTCAGCATCCTGCTCAAACAGCCTGAGCTGAAAGCATTGGTCCAATTTCAATTTCCGCACATGCCACATCTGATGCAGATGCTGCCGTGTTGAGTGCAGCCTGTCCAGCATGGTGGACACTTTGGGTAAAAGGTTCTGTAAGTCTGCATTCCCTGACCCAGAGTTCTTTTTGGGAAAGCTATCACTGCTCTGTATCCGCTGGAGCAGCTTTTGTCCTTCCACATCAAGGTCCTCGATAGGGGCCTTAATGACTTTCTTTTTTAATTGTGAATGCTCCTCTATCATATTGCGAGCACCTTCCAGGTCCTGAGGCATTTCCTTTTTTGACAATATATCTTGCAGTTCCTCCAGTCTGGACAGCATATGGGTTGCATTGCTAATGTAGTCCTCAAAGGCAACTCTGATTTCTATCCACTCCTCATGGTTGTACTCCAAACAGCCATCAAATTCTGGGGTTAGCTGAGAAGGATCAACTACTTTGGTAAGGCCTTCCAGAGACACCATATTTGTCTAAAAAAATAAAAATGGAACGAAAAAAATGCTGTTACTGAAATGAATTTGAAATTTCCTTCCAAGTTTTTGCTTTTCTTTTTGTAAGAGAAAGTTTTTGCTTTTTCTTTTTGCTCATGAAGTCCACATGACAACTTTTCGTACACATTTCAAGTATCAATTCTGATCAGCAGAAGACAGGAAGTCTTGCAGGTATTTTCCCACATTTCTTTCTTACCTCACTACATTTAAGAACAAAACAGCAACCACTCTTTCGATTACTGTTTTAACTTTGTGTATTGCAAAGCTTCAGGAGGGTAACAGCAAGGTTCATTCAGCTGAGTTCCTCTGGATTCTGGAGATATCAATATTACCATAATGCAAACTAAGATAACAAAGAGACAAAACCTAAGTTTTTATCATTAGGGGGAAAAAACCTAATTCAGTCTTTCTTGAGCTTATAAAAAGAATATAAACAACAACAAACACAATTACCTAGCCCAAGTACATGAAGAAAACCACATTTCTTCTAGCACCATTGGTCTCCCTTTCCAGCCAGAATATAATTTATGTGAGAGATTTCAAGGGGCTGATCATTAGTGAGAACATTTAAAACCACAAAATAAATACACATTTGTATACTATAGGGGAAATTACCTCAAACTCGAACTTAGAGCTGCCAAAGTTAGTCCTCTGTTTCTGCCAGAAATTGTCTGGCTTGATTATCAGTGCAACATGAATACAACATGGAAACGATTCCTGTAAAATCTTCAGCAGAGGCTTTATGGAGTCCCATTTTGACCCACGCATATCTACAATGACGGTGAATCCTCGTTTACATACTTCCTCACTGCAGAAAACAGAAGGAAAGGTTATCAAGCGTTTCAATTTCCAACACAGCGCTCTACTGCACCACGCTGCCTAATGAACGTGGTGTCCTCAAGTGTCTCACTCCTGACTAGCTGACCATACACAGCAGATCTCACAACTCTCTCAAGATGCTTCTTTCATCCCCAGGACAAACTCCTTCTGAGGGATAGCTCTATATCTGTTGCTGATTTCATATTCTACCATTATCTTCACTTTCATTTTCACTGTTTATATTCACGATGATTCATCGTCCAGTCTTGTTTCTCCCTCACCTTACTAAGGTTTACACAGTAATCCTACCATTTCCTAAAGCAGCAATATCTAATACATTTACAATTTACTCTTCAGAACACACACACTCTTACTTGACTGATAATAATATTCATGTCTTTCTAATGATTGGGGGGATCCTCTAAGAAGGCAGAAGATGGCAAATTGTTCTTACCTACCACTTCACAACTTTTCCAAACTGTCTCAGATTTAGAACCATTTTATCTGAGAGTTAGTCTGTAGAGGAAAGACACCCATTTATTGACAATTTCTTTTGTAACAGGATTGATTTGTAAATAGTTAAAGGACAACACGGTATTTTATGGTTGTGAAGAAAACGACATGAATCTGTTTCTACAAAATTTAAGCTCAATTTTGCTGTCCAAAAGTTGATAGACCTTATACGCAAATTCTCCGGAACTCCTTCTGAGAATGGAAAATTTAATTTCTTTTCATCAATATCTTCCGTACATTTAGTTCTTGCCACTGATCAAAAGTGACAATCACCACCACCACCAGAAACTCTAGTTTTCTTCCAACAGAATTTGCTACATGACCTTGTAGTATAACCATAGGAAGGAAATCATTTCAAAACCAATGCCTCATAGCCAAGACTATTAAAAAGTACCAAATGTCCATTGTTTGAGTATGAGTCACTTTCAGGGATGTGACTAATTCAAATGCCATTCTAGAATTCATGTGGTGAGGTTTCTAGAGTGTCCAAGAGGCAGGGAAGCTTCACTGGCATATTTTACTCAGTCTTACTGGCCACATTGCAGAAAGATAGATTATGACTGCTATAGGAGATCTGCAAAAAGTGGTAACATTGGTTCCTCAGAAAGGGAAGGGTTTTTTAACTTTGACAAGTTTAAAGCTAGGGAAAAGAAGAGAGAATAAACATCCCACAACATTTCAAAAAATGAATTTATCATGATAAACATCGGCTCTCCCACCTGCCCATAAGAATGCCAGAAATGGAATGGCAGAAGCAAAATATATTAAAAGTAACTAGCTTGGCATACATATAGGCTACAACATACAATTTTCTGACCATGGGGAAAATGTTTTCTAAAATCATCACAGAATTCAAGGGGAAAATTAACTACAGTCTTAAAGATAGACCCATCACTGTAAGGTCAAATGTCAATAGGAGTGCTGCTCAGCCCATCACTATCATACCAAACTGAGGATTGCACAGGGAATGCTTGTCACTAATTCACAAGGCATGTATCTACTGGGGTGTCCAAAGTGGTCCCTCATCATGTGCTCCATCATGGAGCCACATCATCTCACACAAGCTGAATGTCTTTTGGCTAAGGATCACAAGATTTGTTCAAGGGAGTCAAACTCATGTGATGGTAAGCCTGAACTACACTAAAATATCTGGCCCACTCTGTGGTGATGACATAAGTTCAGCCATATTTTTAAATCAGATAAATTGTAAAATCAGTAAAATTGTGAGATTGAGTCAACTTAAGCTTTTGGATCTCTTGCCAAACAACTGATATGTGTGATTCTTCAGCTACGTCATGTAATAGTACTGCAACAAATAAAACACAACCCAAAAGTTCGCGGCTATTTGTACCAATTGGGACTTCTAATTAGCTAGAGCTGCATAATCAGTCCCTTAAACATGACTTGTATGGAAATAAGTCTTAGTTTTGATAAAGCTCCCTTTTTTCTCAAAAGATTGCCATGCTTAAAAAGTATAAAATATGCACTAACTTTCTTTTAATTTTAGAACTATTGATCTAAGCTAACTAATATACACCTTTTGCCAGAGGAACGCTGCTTCTTGCCCTGATTATCACTAAAAAAATTATTGGACATATTTTGATGCATATTTATCTATTAACTTATCTAGCAACTTGAAGCTCTAGATGGCTAAAATACATCTCACCATGCAAATCTGAGACCAAAAATTTCAAGCCTTCTTCCTGTTCTCTTTTCTCTAAGTCCCCTGAGACGCCCAGTTAACTTTACAAAAAGGAGGCCATGTATTCTCTCAGACAGATGCTTTGAAGTTGCTTTTATGAAACCACCTTTCCCAGTCAGAAACTGGTATTTGACTATATCAAGTGCAAAAACTCCCAGTAAATTAGCACATTACACAAACATGGAAGATATTGCACTAGGGATGTTGTCCAAGGAATTTTTTTCAATTGTAATGACAACTGCTGCTTGTGGTCATAGACAGACTGAGTCAAGCACAGTCAGCATTGCTCCAGCCTGCAAAGCTGGAAGGTTCCAAGATGGACCTAAAGTCAGAGTCTTAGGATCATTTTTGTTCCCAACTTGAATACTACAGAAAGCAAAGTTCTGAATGAAGTATCTCATACATATATACAACTATATATATATATATATATATATATATATATGGGAGTGTATATATGCACACACACACACTAGCACTGGATTTGACTTCTGTCAATTTATTTAAACAGCTCAATTCATAGGTTGAATTGCTGATAATGCAATGATATCAGTACTTTCACAGATGACTCCACAGGTTTATCTGAGACCTTTACAAACAATTTCTCATACCTTTCTCCTGATTATTTCCGTGCTGTATCAGGACACTATGACTTATCTAACACAAATAACAGTTAGGAGTCCTGTGCTGACTGCACTCCACACAAGGCATATGGTGAAGGATGACCAGCATGCTTCTAATCGTTGATATACTGAAAGCCTTTGAGTTGTATTTGCAGTCTTCAACACAGCAAAACCAATGTGGCATGGCAGTGCCATTTCCGAGACACAAACTACTTTTAGCTAAAGCACACCAGCCCTTCTGCCAGCTGCCTTCCTTTTGCAAGGCAGAGTAATTACTTCTCTTCCAGAAAGCCATTTGAAAATAGCAAATGACAAAACTTGGTATTGATGTGCTCATGTTATTAACTCACTCAGTCTGCTAGCTTGTGGGAGTACTGCAACCTAATCCATTTATTTTGTTATACAGCCTTAGAGGTTAACAGACAATCGCTTACCTAGGAATACATGCTAGATATGAAATTAGTCTTCTAAGGTCTTCTTGCCGTATTCTGTCGTGATTACTACGAGCTGGAAATGTTAGAATGGGACCTCCACGCTTATCTCTGCCACCTGAAAAATTAAAAATGTTAGAAAACCCCACAACATAACATAAAATTCTTTTTTGCAGAAATAGTCTTCAGTATCTACTTTTAAAAAAGTGATTTTAACTTAAATGCCAACATTGTCATTTTGAGACCAACTTAAAGACTGAATTTTGGGAGTATTGATCAGCATATTGCCACAATTCCTACAGTGAGAAAGCATATACCAAAAATCTGAAACAAAGAGTAACCAGAGCATTACACTTAGACATTACAGCCACCTTCAAGTTTGACTGGTAGTGTGATATCTCCAGCAATGGCACTCTGTTATGTATTTAATTTTTGACTCAGCAATTGTACAGATGTAATTTAAATACAGAATTATGCTACTTTGTAGGAAAGTATGTAGATGATATGGCAGCAGAGATCACAGCTGTGGGAGGTGTGCCCAGGTAGAGAAGATCCTCTGCTCAGTGACAGAGCTCAGGGAGGAGGTGAGTAGGTTGAAGACAGATGGATGATTGTATTGGAGACTCCCTTCTGAAGGGACCAAAGGCCCAGTGCACCAACTTCTTCAGGAAGCCTGCTGCCTCCCTGGGCCCAAGGTTAAAGATGTGATGAGGAAGCTTCCTACCCTGGGAATGGCCCTTAGGAAAACATATTATTATTATTAACCCCATACTTCAGCAAAAAAGCAGGATATTGCAATAAGAAGCCCAAGGGCAATCAAGAGAGATGTGATTGAAGTCTCTCCCTGAAAACTTTAGGATGACTGGTTGGAGGATCAGGAACACAGGTAGTGCTTTCTCAATGCTTCTTGTTGCAGGGAATGAAAAGGGAAGAAATGGGAAGAGCCATCAGATCAATACCTGGCTCTGAGCCTGGTGCCACTGGGAGATTCTTGGGTTTTCTGATCCTGGGTTGGTTTATATGACATTGAGCCTGCTGGTGACAGACAAGTTACACCTGCCTCAAAGAAGGAAAAGCATCTTTGCACAGGAATTATAAGGGCTACTGAAAGAGCTTTAGACTAGATTTGATAAAGCCATGTTCTCCAGAGATTAGCATGGAGGCAGAAGACCAGTGTCTGAGGAATGGTGAACTAGCAAGGTCTTTCAGTCTGCCATCTCACAGGAGGTAGGAACAGAGATCCATGCAGCAGCCAAAATGTAAGAGATATGGATGTGTCAGAAACCATGGAAGCACCTGAGAATGGTCATGTAGGAATTAAGCCTTCTGCCCCAAAAAAGGTGACAGAATTAATAGCCTAACTGAAGTGCATCTATACCAATGAACATGGCTTGGGCAACAAACAGGAGGAGCTGGAAGCCATTGGGCAGCAGGAAAACTGTGATATAGCTGCTATCATGGAAACATGGTGGGATGATTTGCACAGCTGGGGTGCTGCAATGGATGTCTGTAAACCCTTCAGAAGGGATAGGCATGGAAGGAGAGTTGGCAAGGTAGCCTTGAACGTTAGGAGTGTTATGATTGTCTAGAGCTTAATGATGATGACAAGAAAGTTGACTGTTTGTAAGAATAAAGGGGAAGTTTGCAGGTGATGCCAGGCTGGGCAGGAGTGGATTGATGGGCCGAGGTCAGTAATATGAGGTTGAACAAGGCCAAGTGCCAGGACCTGCACAAAAACCCAAAGCATTGCTAACAGACTGGGGGAAGAGAGGTTGGAAATCTGCCAAGTGGAAAACGACCTGGAGGTGCTGATTGACAGCACCTGAACAGGATTCAGAAGTGTATCCAGGTGGCCAAGAAGGCCAATGGCTCCCTGGCCTGTATCAGCAATAGTGTGGCCAGCAGGAGCAGGGCACTGTATTTGGCACTAGTGAGGGCACACCTCGAATCCTGTGTCCAGCTCTTGGCCCAGTTACTACAAGGAGGACATTGAGGTACTGGAGCTTGTCCAGGGAAGGAAAGCAGAGCTGGTGAAGGGCTTGGAGGACAAGGCTTATGAGGAGCCTCTGAGGGATTGTTTAGCCTGGAGAAAAGGAGGCTCAGGGGACACCTTATCGCTCTCTACAACTCCCTGAAAGGACGCAGCAGTGGGGCGAGTGCTGGTCACAAGGTAACAAGTGACAAGATGAGAGGAAATTACCTCAAATTGTACCAGGGAATGTTTAAATATCAGGAAAAATTTATTTACCAGAAGAGTTGTCAAGCTGGCAACTGGCTGCCTGGGGAAGTGGTTGAGTCACAACCCCTGGCGGCATTTAAAAGACATGTAGATGCAGCACTTGGGGACGTGGTCAGTGGTGGACGTGGCAGTGCCAGGTAAAGGGCCAGAATGAAAGACCTTTAGGACCTCTTAAAGGTCTTTTCCAACTTAAATGATCTTGTAATTCAATGACTGAATTAATTACTACGAGAATTTACGTGTATAATATTTCACACTCAATACGCAGATTGAGCGGATGG
The DNA here is from genome assembly GCF_036417665.1 of Passer domesticus. Classification (NCBI taxonomy): domain Eukaryota; kingdom Metazoa; phylum Chordata; class Aves; order Passeriformes; family Passeridae; genus Passer; species Passer domesticus. Next base: position 87,584,634 of record NC_087474.1, read on the forward strand.
AAACTATTTAAGTATTTAATTTGTATTTTTATCCTGTTCTGATTTGCATATTCCCAATTGTCAGTTTATAGTTTTTAATTTTGTTAGCAACACAAGAAATTCTGAATCTGCTTAATATATAAGGCAAAAAATCTGACGTAAGTGGTTCCACTTAAATGCATTCATCTCAGCCATAAAATTGCACAGACTTGCTGTAGTCGAATAGTAAAATATAATTTTATATCCAACCCCTTGCTAGTGACAACAAAATGTTACTATTGCTAAACACCAAATTCAAGCCCAGTAGGATGTCTTTATCGACACATCTATAATAGCACAGACAGATTCTTGCAAGCTAAACTTCACATATATGTTTTCAACCACAGATGTGTGGACTGTTTTCTCCCGTCCCATGGAAACACAGAAAAAACACTATCTTCAGCCCAGAATTTCTCATTTCAAATCAGCTTCTCATTGCAACTCCATGTTGCTAAACAAAGTTTTTCAAAAATCACTTAGGAAGGCCAAGAGAAGATAAAAATAAATATTAAAAAAATAAATAATACCAGTCACTCAAAGATTCATCACTCTACCCTCCACCACAGTTAGTATGTATTTGCCGAAGACACCAAACCTGGCTGTCAAAGTCTCTTGAGATTGTCTACACTGGACATGCTCCCTATCAGACACTAAATGAAACTCAAAAGAGGCAAAAGCATCTTTGAATCTCCATCAAGCTACAATGCAAGAAAGCAAAACTTAAAAAGAAATTAATATCTTTATCTTCCATGACGTCTTAAGTGAGACATAAGATGAAAAATGGAGTTGTTTCATTCTAATGGAGAAAAGCAAGTCTTGACCATCCTGACTCACTTGTCAAGCAGAGAGCTTTGAGGATTTTTACATTGCAAATGAAGGAAAAGAAACCAAGACAGCAGCTGTAAGAGAAAGGAATGATAAATGACAAGACAGAGTCCAACAGCGGCCCTGCTGAGCTCCAGAGCCATCACTGGGCTCCAAGGCTAGCAAGAGTAGTTGATAGTCTACTAGAGCCCTTAATGCTCTCTCTCCTCATTGCACCACAGGCCACTGCCTTTAGATCTACCACTTTCAACTGGTAAGTGCTACTGACTCCAGCCCCCCAGAAAAAGTAACTCAATTGCTTAGGGTGAATATTCTTTAAAAAGCAGCAGCTAGCAGGCAAAAGCATAAGCTGAATTGTCTTTAACATTCTGTAAGTTTTTTAAGCAAATGCTTTGTTACGTGCAGTCACCTCAGACCAGTCCTCCAGGCCTTTCCCACACTGCAACTCCTGTATCATGCAATTTCTCAATATGGCACTTTTATGTCATTCTGGATGCCACTTCAGTTGGCTCTAGCTCCACATACGTCACAGAAGAAGCCCATTTTCTAAAATGGTGGTTAAATTTCTGATAAATCGTATCCCGAAACTTTTGTACATCAGAGACAAACTTTGTTGTACAAACTCCACACCTAGATGAGTAATAAATTAATACAGCCTTGATTTCAGATGAAAAGAACTTGACTACCCAGTCTTAAAACAGGTGGCAAAATTGCAAATAATAATACAAAAAAAGTCCCTAAGACATGGGGTTTTTTCATCAGCTCTAATGACAGCTTTCTTAGGTCTTTTACAATAACTAACTCTCATTTCCTTTGTTCTTGATGCTCCTGTGTCACAGACAAACGGGAAAGTTAAAAGCAACAATGCATGAGGCATCAGTGGGAATTTCCTGTCTTGCAATAGTCTTCATCCAACTCAACCTCCTATTAATGTTTAACAAAAACATACTACATTACTACTGCTTTCATCAGTAAGACTTCCATTTTAATCCATTTCCTTTGATACACCACCCCACCCCACTATCGAGATATTCTGTTTACGCCAAAGTGTGTCACACAAACATCTATCCGATAACTCACGTGAGTCACCAAACATGCATCATTTCTGTCTAGTGCACATCACTAACAGCAGTATTCTCAATGGCCTCCAAATGGCACTAAAATCCAACAGGCTGAGTAGTGCAGCTTTTTTAAGAAATGCCTTTTAACCTAGTTACAAAGTACTCTGGTAAAGAAAGCTTAACAGTTGGCTTTTATGGCAAGACAAGTTACCAAGGGCTATGTCCTTATATGAAATCAAGGTAACTGCACCTTGTAAGAAAATGCTCTCCTTGTTTAGCTATGTGTAGAGATATTTGTATTTTGACATGTTTCAGTCTAAACTTAACACAAAAAAAATGCACTCAAGACTCTATTTGGACTTCATAGAAAAGCCTAGAGATGTAACTATTTCAGATGGTAAGACATCCAATACTCAAGCTTACTTCTCAGTTAGGTGAAAATCTGCTCAGAAAACCAAATGAACAAATATCGTTGTGTTCCCAGGTATAAAGCTTGACAGTTCTAGTTGCACAGTGGTTAGGTCCTAGTGGTGATGGTACTTTTTTAGGGGAAGGGGGAGAACACACTGAAGAGTATTGTTGTAGGTTGTTGTACTTAAGGGTTTTTTAATTCATTTGCACAATTTATGTATCTCATTCCATTTGAGTTCCACTTGCAATGGAAAAGTGAAACTATGGATTTTGGCAGATCAGTTCTGGCCAGTCATGTTGCCCACAGCCGTTTGCTCCACTCGTCCATTAGGAGTTGCTACCTTCACACAGACAAGTTGGCAACCGTTTATTTCTGCCAATACCTCCTCTGTTCTGGTTCACAATTTATCATCTCCCCTTAAATTCATCTTCATCTTTCATTTGGCCCATTTCACTTTCACTGAATTAATGCCTTTCAGAATGCCATCTGCTTACGAATTAACATTTAAAAAACTCATCATTTTTCAGATCCCTTTTAAGGGGTCTAAACTAAGTACTGGACAACTTAAAAATTCAGAGGTTTTGGAGTGACAACATTTTCATTCAATGACATAAGACAAGGTCCAAAAAGTAATGAGGGATTGACATATTGTACTTAACCTCCTTTTCTCCTCTTCTTTCCCTCTAAAAATAAGAGTTCTAAGCAAGTCTTCACCAGCACTACAATTCCCAAGTTACAATGCTACCAGGAAAACTGGTCTTACTCACTACAGTTGCCAGGATCTTTTAAGAAAAGAGCACAAAAAAAAAATCTTCACCCACACATCTTTTTGCTTTTGTACCTCTACTTCAGTCAGGTAGTGGACCGGATAAAGTACTATGTACTACATGCTGTACATGCAGGCATCAGCATCCATGCACAGCAAATCTCTTAAAGAGTACAACTGCAGAAATAATTGTATGTGTTTTAGTATTTACAGACAAGAGCTTTACTTTTGTCATTCTTGAAAAATTATCCAGAAAATCACTTGCAAATATGAGACTGTCCTCTAAATCACTTGACATTAATACTATGGCCGAGAGAATGATGGTGTTTAATCCCAACAGAAAGTCACACCAAAAGGCAGTTTACAAAAATAAGCACCTCAACCCATCATTCCACCAAATAAAGATACTTATGAAGTTATAGACTATGTTATGATACAAACTCATACAAATCCCATCTTTAAATCCTCCTGCTATTGGTTCAGTAACCAATCAAATTCAATGTTCATGTTGGAATTACCTAAAATTACATGTTAAGTCAGTTCACCATGAAAATACTAAGTGTGCTTCAAAAGACAGACAACTGAAGTTCACTTCTGCAATAGACACATTTCTGCAGAATATACTGCAGATGGGTCAATAACAAAGGCATCTCTGTAAAATTCCCCATCAGAAGAACCAGAAATAAGACAAAGAATATGATATCAGTACAGCAGGTTCTAAGTTGCTGTAAATAGTGATGCGTCCAGGGGGAATGCAGGACTTAACATGACCAAGACAAAAACTAGCAATGTTCCACATTCAAGAAAACAAATACCTCCTTCATTATGCCTTTCAAAATGTATATCTTATGTTTAGGATATCCAATAGGAATCAGTGCTGCCCTAGTGTTCCATGAATTTTGTAATGACATTTGAAGTATTTAAAATACCATTTTATATGCTACTAACAACAGAGTTGGGTATTCTACAAGAGAAAATAACTGTACCTGAAAGGTATGCAACCTTTTCCTTTAAAATTGGCAATACTTCCATAGCCTTCATTTCATCATTTTTGCGAAACCCTGAAAAAAGAAGAGAAGATGATTAGTGAAAAATTCAGACAAGCCCAGCTTCTACATTTAATGAATGCACTGAAAAATATATACCTTTGGAATACATTCTGAATGTTATGATTACAGGAATTAAGATAATCTTACAATAAAAGTCTGTCAAAAAATAAACTAAACTTTAAAGATCTATTAATGGACATCACTTTGACCAGCTTAACACAAATAGTATGGCCTGTTAGCAAGCCTCAGTAGAAAACAAGATTCCAGAATTAGCCTTTTTCATCAGTTAATAAAAAGTGTCATATGAATCCATGGCTTTTATGCATTCCAAATCCCACTTTCTTTTCTTTTTTTAATTTTTTTTTTCCCAGCAGAGATGAAGAGCATCAAGCTATAAGAAGTTGGTATGCTTAGAACAATTACCATTTAAAAAAACAAATCCCAAACCAAAAACCCCACCCAAAATCCCACAACAACAAAACAAACAAAACAAAACAAACACAACCACCCAAACAAAAAACCCCACCAAAAACACCCCAACCCACCCAAAAAACACAAAAATACCCACCAAAAATCCCCAACACTATTTACATGTAACATTTCTTAAATCATTTCTGTAAGCAGAATTTTTTTCTGCTACCTAATAGGAGCAGCATTTTGCAACTGAGAGGACACTTTATCATACTAACTCTGTACATACAGGGAGTATCATACAGTGCCCAAGGTGAGTGACCACAGTCAGTGCTGCAAAGCAGCACATCATCAGCTTGTCCCTCCTTTTCTACATCCTATTTCTACTACTCTAATTCTGTGGCTAAATTCTGAAGTTCTTCTCTCTTTGACAAGGAAAATTTAGGAAGCATTTTTTTACATTATATTTCACCTGTGGAATACAGAATTTGTCATATTTAAGCCGATTTTGTTCATCTTACAAGAAGAACTGGGTGACACATCTTCAACTTACTTATGTGTACAACCCCTTCTGGTCAGTTTGGATTTAAGTGTTGTTTAAAACAATCCCGTATCTGAAACTCTGCTGGGCTAAGTGGGAAGCTCATTGCTTCTCTATAACTACTGAACCACAAAAGTGCTGTTAAGACTCTTCCTCCTCAAAAATATCCAGATGCTTCATATCCTTTCGTCTCAGATTCTGAGCTTAAATGAAATAGCCATGCATTTCTAAACTAAAACTTGAAGGTACCAAACTAGTATCATCAAGTAATAAAAGACCTATACTTCAGGGCATCACATATGGAAATTACATATGTGGTTTTCTACTCCAGAGAGCAGTGGTGAGACTTCTGTGCCCCTACAGTATCTTGCTGTGGGGACTACCCTTAAAAACAGACCCAGGGTGCACCAGGCACAACACCCAAGGGACAAAGATGTTCAGGTGTTTGCATGTAATCATCTGTGCATCTGTTTTGAGTGAAGAACTGCAGGAAGATGTGGTGGCAGTCCTCAGAACAAAGCCTACTTAGTGACAAAAGCCTGCATGTTGTGGACCTGCAGAATTTAAAAGCTTTGAATTACAGCAAGAAATTGTAGACAGCAGGAATTTTGTAAAGAAAGAACTGTGAACAGCACATGGGATTTCCTGTGGAAGACTACGGCCTATCCATGACCGAGGATTTTTAAAACATGTGTTCAGACAAATGTCTGTCAGCAGCAAGTCCCTCAAGTTCACCATAACTCAAGTGTTCAACCAGGGCATTGTCTCAGCACTCACAGAATGCAAACAAAAGAAAACAAAACAAATCAACTTCCAGCCCGATGGAAGTTCCCTGGCTAGTTCTTTGTTTTTTCCATGGACACCACAGACCATAAACAATCCCAAAATTCAGCACACATTCTTAGAAAGGCTAGACCAGGAAAACTGGTTCCTTGGGTAACCACAAAGCATGGAGGGTTTCTGCATGATGGACAGTATTTTGCAATTACACAGCAACTCCAGACTGCCAAAACAGTGCAGGGTTTACTTTCACGTTTGCACCTAGGCTCTCAAGATTCTAAGACACAGCAAAAGGAACTTCATGCATGATTACTCCTCCAGAGAATGGGCTATAGTTATCAGCCTTTTACTGAAATTGCCTACAGTTTTGTTCCGACTACATTTCTGTTTGTTATGGACTAAAACTCGAAATAGCTTTAAGAAAAAGCCTGAGCTTAAATAAATCACCTAAAAAGACAGCAAACACCCTTTTCCACCTTGAAATATTTGGGCTTCAGTTGACTGCTAAGGCATACAGGCACACTTCCAGAGTTAATTTTTTTTCATGTGCTTTGAGCTACCCACCATAAGCTTAATGCCAATTTAGCATGCTCAGCTTCCATATCAACCATGGCAATTCTTTTTCTTTACAGTAAATTCGGAGGTAGAAAACACTTTCTCCTCACCTAAAAAGCATGCAGAAACTAGTGCCGTACTTTGCTGTCTCTCTTAGCTCAAAATTACCCAAGACACTGATGTTACCGCAATTGCTTGCTCAGATTTCTAAGCCCTTAAACTACTTCACCTCGGATGATGCTGCGCAGTAGCTGCACGTTTTACTTTGCCTGTGGCATGTAAGAAGCGAGAAACATTTAGCTAACATTTCTCTGACTATTAAGGGGCCGCTCAAGGTAAACACCCTAGCAAATACGTTAGTGCTTGGCTCATGTTCTGCATCTGCATATCCTTAAGGCTGACTGCCTTGGATTATCATATTCCTGCTGCTCTAAACAGTCTATTTTTATTCCAGTTCTGCAGTGGTAAAGCTTAACTGAAAAGACTGTGGGGATTACAACAGATGAAAGAATGCTGGGGAGCAAAGAGGGTGAATACGGCAGGAAAGTATCGTTTTTATCTCCAACGAAGCAAAAATAAAACAAAAACCAGCAATATAAGCAGGTCTTAAGGGCTTGGGGTGGGTCCTCCCTCCCCCTTTTCAAAGCCTCTTCTCCACAAACCATTCGTGGATCTGAGGATTTGAGGATTTAATTAAAAAAAAAAATTAAAAGGCATTTACCACACTCAAATGAAATGCCATAAATATCTGCACCAATCTCTCCCTCCACAGCTCAGCATCCTCCGCGCCAGCCGGCTGCATCACATGTTCCTGGGGGTGATGTCATCCCTGCCGGCCCGGCCGGCTGCAGCTCCCGCCGCCGCGGTGCCGCCGCAGTGCCCGCGGCTCCGCCCCGCGCACACACCGGGGCCGCGGCCATCCCCGAGCCCCGCGGCCATCCCCGAGCCCCACGGATATCCCCGATACCCCCGCGGCCACCCCCGAGCCCCACGGCCATCCCCGATACCCCCGCGGCCATCCCCGAGCCCCAGGGCAGGCACAGGCTCTGCCCGCACGGGATTCCAGCGGGTATCTTTCCCACGGCACACGCTTCTCCTTTGGAAGCACAGTATGCACCTATGGCACGTATTTATGCTCTGCCACCTAAAAAAAAAGGCAATCTGACTTTAAAAGTGTTGCTTTCAATATTAAATCCTACATCTTTTAAAAACCGTTTTACTCTTAAACTGGAAAGCCGACCGTCATATTTTCAATACCTATTAAAGGAATACTCATTTCACAGTTTTGCATTTTTAATAGGTAGTAGATGCCCTTCTGTTGTAACATACAGCGTACACGTGCTTTTGCCCAACTACCGGCAAAGAGGGAAGAAGCTCAAATGATGCTAATTAATAATTAACTGCAATATATTCAGTAGAATAAGTAACACACGATTATGTAGTCCATTTCAATATAGGAGGTTCTCCCCAGCCCTCATGAAGAATTACACAATCACACAATCCCTTGAGTTGTCAGATACAGTTTCCTACTAAACAGATCCTTATCAAAAAACAGCTATTTAAATGCTGTATCACACAACTAAAGATCTTTACAAAATGGAATCAAGAAAACGTCACCTAAACATTCCTAAACATTGGAAAATTAAGAAGTCTACCCGACAAACACACCATTTTCTCTTTGCCCCCACAACTTCAGAGTCTGAAGACACCATCAATTAGCCAAATTCAGCAAACCTGTCTATATTAACCCTTTTTCTCACGCTGTATGAAGCTAAGATATTTTGCTGCAATATATAGTTTTATCCAAGTTAAAAGACCCACGAAAAGAGAACATTTTGGGATAGAGAGATCACCCTATGAGGTTTCAGAGAGACCCTTATTTGAGCGGCCAGGACAGCTCCTTCTCATTTGGACTGCAAGTGTTCCCAAATCCCATGGTGACAACCTGTCTGCAGAGCTGCCCGTCCATCTGGCCTGGAGGACAGAGTAACCCTGTGTAACATGGCCCCCTTCTGCCTAGAAATCACAGCATTCCGGGAACTGAGGGGCTCCCGATACCCAGCTTGCTGAAGCTTCCCAGAGGCACTGAAATACATGGAGAAAGTCACCTTTAGAGGGGTAACAGGAAACAGGTACTCAGTGTGGCAATTCACACAACCCAGACAAATGCTGGATTAGCCTAATGCCGAGGCTGAAGGAAAGGAGGTAACTGTGCTAATCATCTTGCACTGCACAGATCAGTAACTACTCAGCCACACAATTCAGGGGAGCAGACAAAATTACCTTACACGCACCTTTTAAGGTAACAACTCGATTACAGAACTGTGATACAAACCAATGTTGAAAACAAGTTTCCCCAAGAAGCACTGCTTCCCCAAGTACAGTGAAGTGTTTGCTTCAGAGGTAGCTTCAGTGATGTGCATCGTTCAGTTACGGCAACAAACAAAACACGGGAATAGAAATTAGGACAACAAAAAGACTCAGAAATTGAGGCTAAGAGCAGCACCTCTTCGCCAAAATGTTGACCAAGCACTCATCCATTGCTGTCACACACAACCGACTTGAAACTTTTCTGAAGCATGGCTGAAGAAAAACAAACGCCAAAAAGGAATGCTCTCATCCTAAAAACTCACACTCCTAATAACACAACTGCTTTTCACCTTGCAAACAAAAACAATACCTTTGAACAGGCGTAAACAAAAAATGCCAGACTCAACCCAGATTACTTTGATGCTTTAGGCTCTCTTTGGACTTCAGAATGACTCTCTGTTGTGTCATCAGCAGAAAGCAAGTGCCTCATCTGCCAGGCTGCTAACTCTAGCACCAGACTTCAACCTCCACCTCTTCTTTGAAAGAAATCCCATGCTGAATCGAAGCAACATGTTTCGGTGAGTTGTTTTCCAACAGAGTATTCACTTCAATGGACCTAATCCAATAGACTTTTACTCAAAAATGCACATTATGCTAAGATCTACAGGAAGGAAAAAAGAAAACCCACATAGAAATTGCACTCAGAACTGCTAATTACCTATTACTAGGTAACAACTGGACTGATCTAGGAGAGTCTTAAGTGAAAAGAAATATCTGCTAAAAGATGAGAGATAGAACAACTTCCATGGGTGGGAAGGACACACTTTCCCAACCAATGCACCTATGTCCTTCACCCAGACAAGGCAGTCATAACTGCAAACTATTCTACACAACTCCTTGCATCCACTGGTCAGTCCCTTTGTGTTAAGCCTTATCTTGGAACAGAAAATCTCTGAACTGTAACTAATCAACAATTAAGCAAAAAGAATACAAGATGTTAATGTCTTTAGCATTTTTTCTATTTCACAGCATGACTTACATAAATGATATGACACTGAAATCTGAGCTATTCTCTATTTGTACAACTATCCTAACTACATTTCAAGACAAATTGCTTCTTGGTTAATCAAGCAAGAAGGGGAGGGGGAAGAAAGAGAGGCATAGAGAAGCTCAAATGTAATTAGATTAGTACATTACAGACTGATTAGGGTTTCATTATTTGCCCTTATTCATTCCCCATATCACAAGATGATGACATCCCAAAAGATTTTAAAGATGATCTTAAATCTTAGAATCCGAAAGGTTTATTCAACTTGGTTATCAATTAACTGTGTATGATAAACCTCAGCTACACACTATGTCCCACATTTTTCAAGTGTCCAGAAAGAAAGCACAAAGCAGGCTCCTATTATCCATTTTAATATGGAGAGGCTTTAAAAATCAATCAGTGAGTAGATTTCTAAATAAGGTATTAATCAGTGAGAAATAATTTTAAACAAGATCTGAGGAGATTCACAAGCAGCCATTGTAAGAACTTTTATATTCTTATTCTGAAGTTACCACAGAGAAACCAGTATAATTAAGTCAGCACAACCAGTGGATTCTCTTTTTTTAAATCACGTTCAGAAAAAATGATTGCTGAACTCCTTAAGTCTTCAGGTTTGTAAATGAAATCAGACTATTAAGACAAAGGTGATAAAGAAAACTGAACTTTCCTAAGCAGCAAATTGCAAAAACCCATCAGTAAGTGAGAACATACCCCAAAGGGGTGGCAAAGGCAAGCAAAAGGTAACTAAAGTTACTGCATGTATGCGATTACTGATAGCTTTCCTTGATTTTAACTCAAGTATTTGAAGTGCCAATTTCAGTTTTATGGTAGGCTTAACTTGTGGATGCAAGTAAAGGATTCATAGAGCAATCAGAGCTGTCAATTCACCAACTGCACTGTTACTGCTTCCCATTATAGACATTGCCTACATTCAGTGCTGCTCAGAAATCTCACACCATCTTTCACATTGCAACAAAGCAAGAGAATTCAGGAAAATTATGGCGAATACTGCAATTCTCCTATATCTTTTCTCAAGCTCCATGAGCTCACAGATGATCAGTTTCAAAATCATCTCAGGAACACTAACTTTTAGGTACACCTCTTATGGCATCTTTAAGACTGCAGATCTTTCTTCCTAGGGCTAACAAGGAACTATCAGTAGGTTTTTTCATGGCATACAGATCACTGGACAACATCAGTAACCTTGTCATTCATCATTTATTCATTCATTTTTCTCAGTCCAGATTCTAAAATCACTGAGGGATTTCAACAAGGATACAGTTTAGGGGCATACCATTGAAGCAGCATGATTTCAGAGTTGTGCCAGCAGCCTTAGCCATGAGCTTACGCAAAGTATTCAATGTAATCATTTAATGTTAAGATCCTAGTACTGAATTCAAAGCAACTACAGGAGTACACCTTTGACTGCCTGCAGCTCTGATCAGGCTCAAGATCCACTCATCAAAAAACATTGTATCTTCAAACTCTCACTTTAATCACAACAGCTCACAGAAATGTCCCTGCTATTCCCATTTGGTTTTGCATTCCATGCACTCTCTATACATGCTGTGGGGAACTGCAAGACATCTGTACTGAGCAGGCATGCAGTGGCAACCAGGACCTCACAGAAGCAGACAGCTGAGAAATTGTCTTGAAATGAGAAAATGAGATTCATTAGAAGGTTACTAACTCTAAGTCACTTTCAGGTTTTGGCATATTTGCTAAGTGTTAAGAGGATCTCTCTTACCATTTTCAACAGCTCTCTGCTTTGTCCTGACAGCAGGACACACCTCCCATCCCCGCAAATTATGGGAGAAGCACAAAGTCATGCAGAGAGATGTGGGCCAAGAGAAGACTGCTAGTGTAGTTGACAGCAAATACTCAGACAAGATCAACTTCACAGACTGAATAACCTTGCTTTTCTTGGAAGCTGGCAGACTCAGCTATTCCTCAGGAGCAATTACCAGGAAATTAGCCACCTCAGGTGTATGCTGCAAAACCTGTTGAAGAGCTGTCTTAAGAATCTAAGTTAAGGAAAATACTAAATGCTAAATCACTGCTAAAAATCTGTGATTTCCTTTTAAGTGTGCAAAAAGAAGCTTAAAGGTATCCATGTAGCGAGGTCCTATCCAACCTGAATTACCCTTTGATCCTATGAAACGTGCAAGACAGAAGTACAAGCGTCCATTTTCTAACTGCAACTTAAGATGAGACCATCAAAATATGACCAGTTTTCCCCTTTTAAATGAAAAGAGCTGCATTCCTAAATTTTTCTGTCCCTTAGCAATGTTCAATTTGTTGTTGCTGCCCTGTCGACACTGTTGGAAGTTCATTTGTTTTGGTGGGAACTGCTCATCCATCTCTAAGTGCTGTGATACTTCAATTCACTGCCCTGCTGAGGTAGCAAACCTTTTTGTCAGGGTGTCCATCAGTAGCACACAGCTCACACTGCAGTCAGACACTTGCCCTGTTCACTCATAGCTTAGAGGTCTACACTCTCAGGGCTATCAGGAGGGTACCCAGCCTCCCATAAAAAACTGGTTAACACACAGTTGTTTGAACAACAAGAGCTCTAAGCAATCTTACTTATTTTTTTCTGTTCAAAACACAGATCAAGTGGAAGGCAGTAGCTTCTAAATTCTGTGCAGCAACAGCTGGAACATAACGTTTTAGATCATGTCCTTTGGCTCTTGTTCCAAACCACCATCTGGAGAAATCTCTTTCCACAGTGAAATTGATGAAGACTACAGCAAGGGCAGTAAAAATAAGCAACTTAAAACAGCTTGAAAATCATCCTGCATTGTTTCATCCTGAGCAACAATAGGAAGAGCTATTTCCATCAGCCCTGAAATCAATCAAAATACCTAAAACTAGATTGCATATTCTTCAGTAAAAATACCTTTTTATACCATAAAGTACTACTTTTGGGCTTTCTATCATTCACAGATCCCAAGAATAGACATTTATTGGTTATGGTATTTTTCCTGTTCTCCACCCTTTTTTTCTTTTTAAATATGCACACACTCTTACAACATTTTCATCACCTTATGGAAACACATATGCAAAAATTATACTCTGATAAATTCATATTTTGAGACATTAGTTGAGACATGAGACATTTAAACAACCTTTTTTGTTGTTGTTGTTGACTATTCCTCCTCCCTCCCCCTTCTCTCTTTGCAGGATATTTCATATTCCTTCTGTGGAAAAACTAGCCATTTACAATAAGATGTATGCCAAATAACCTGATTTGTGCAGAGCTTTCATTCTTTCAAATTCCCATTTTATTAGTTTGCAGCTGTAAGTAGCTTGAGCTCCAAATGCCTTGAGACACAGGAAATGTAGGATGAATCCCAGCTTCTCTAGCACATTACAATGCACATACATGAGATCTATGCGAGTAAGAAGGGGGAGATGCTTTTCTTCATCCTGCATTGCAAAAACAGTCAAGTTGCTATTCAGTCAAACGACAGAGAAAAAGCATTGTCCCCAGCTTGTTTTGTACCACCCTTGAACTTAAGATGTGTGGCTGTCAGAAGCATGTAGAAGGGGGCAAATAGAATAGGGAGATGCTCTGATGTAAAAGTTTATCTCTTTACTGAGCTGATTTTACTTAAAACACTGATTAACATATGCTACCCGTTAGAAGGAACCGATTTGTAAGAAAAGAGAGTAGCAATGAGGAGTCCGCAGGGGAATTAAAGCTTGGGTATTTCACTTTCAGTACGTGAGCGGTTGCTAACAGCAACCTGTCTCCCTCCCTCCCTGCCTTCAAGGGAGAGCCAGATTAGCACGGAACGCCAAAAGGGATGTCCAACACACGTCTCGTTTGCTCAAGGATTACGTTAGAAATTCTACCCTGAATTACTCTGAGCAGGTGTGTGCTCTCACCACACATGCCGCCGTAATGAATAAAAATAAAAATTAAAAAAACAAAAGGAAAAAAGCGCGTTTAAGACAATAGACGGCGGAGAAGGCGAGGAGGCGCGGGAGGCCGGCGGGGCAGCGGCGGGGGCGGCGCAGCGCGGCTGCCCTCGCCGCCGCAGCGCATTACAGCACGCATTACATCACCGCCTTTGTGCAGCGCTGAGCCGCGCGGCTCGGGGGAGCGCTGCCAGAGCTGCAGCCCCGCATCCACCCCCCACACCGCACGGAGGCAGGAAAAGAAGCGATCTGGAGTCACGTCAGCCTTCCTCTCCCCTCACTGCCGAAAATCCTCCCCTTCTGATCCCTTTGGGAAATTTCATTAGAAAGAAAAAGACCCTTGGCACGCTTAGCTTTATGAACGGATTTCAGACAAGAATAAACAGAAAGGATTTTGCAGATTGTCACGACTAAGAAAGGGAGATTTCATTCTTCATTTATCAAATTTGTTCTAGCAGATTATCTCCTTCAGATGACAAAGGCGAGCAGCCTGAATCTCATTAGAGCTACATTTAACACAGCTACTGAAGTACACAAATTTAACCTAAATCAAGGCCGGGTTTTCTTCGTGAACTCCAACTTAGTCAGCGCCTACGTTACTGCAATGAGAAAAGATTAACATCTTGCCTTCACTTTCTTCCATTTCTGCAAACAGCTACATGCTACTATAAATGCAGCATGTGCACTTTCACGACTCTGGTCAGAAGCACAGTCCCAAACTCAGCACCCAAATCCAGCATTTCTCAGCAGCTCACCTATCCTCAAGTCATGAGTAAATAAGCTTCAATCTCATTTTTATTAAGGATATGTAGTATATGCAATACCAAGACAGACAAGACAAAGCAAGCAGCTCCCAATGCTATTTAGGACAGAAATCTGCACATATAGTGCTCCAAAGACATTCAGATAACTGTTTCTACAGCTTTAATATTCACATGCAATGTCAAACAATTGGAATCGATTACAATAATGTTTCTTACAATTAATTACATTTATATTTCTTTGGGAACAACAGTTATTTGAGAGTAGGGGCACTGCATTGTACTCCCGAGTGCACTAATCAAATTCTCCTTCAACTTAAAAAAAGATCATATACGAAATATTGCTCCATTTATAGACCAAACTAGTAAAAAGCTATTTAAACTTAACTGCAATTTACTACCTCCTGCTACTTGCCAGCACAACAAATGCAGACTAATAGTTGTGAGCATGCACTAATGCATGCTCAAATTTTTAACATCCTAACTATGGACGCTGATCTGGTTGTTCCATTGAAGTAGCAAATATAGTTAGTTTTCTGCTAGCACAGACAGCAAGTATTCACCCATCAGCTTCACCCTTCTAGAGGATGGGTAGTACAAAGATGCTATATGCCCAAACTATCCAGCCATTCACCTCCATAACACTACCTGCTAAATATCAACACTAGAAAATGTTTTCCTTATTATTTTATTTCAATAGAGGGCATTCCTCACATGGGCATGTTCAAGCACCTCTGGACCCATGCCTTTAAAAAACATGCTGGGACTTACGAGGCATTATACAGCATCCTACAGATACCATGTGATACCATCTGCAAATCAGGATAATGACAATGATTCAACCACTGGAAGTTACAGTATTTTAATTAAGTTCACAAAACTGGCCTAATTTAAGCTCAATTAAAATGAGTTTGTTGGTCTTCTACTACACTGACTCACGCTACAAAAAATTCTAAATGCATATGATTTCCTGGAAAAGCTCTTCAAGACAACAATAGGAGCTAACATTTTAATTGCATTAAAAAGCAGCTAAGTACTTTGGCATGTGTATGAATCCATTACTTCAGAAGTCTACAATGTATTTTAAAAGCACTAGGTAAGATTTTAACAATGCCTCTGCCTTCATGTCTTCAGTTCCTGACATCATTATAGATTCACAAAGTTGTCTCTGAAGATTTTAAACTCTAAAACCAATTAGCAGTCCATCGGTGTACTTCTAAGTGACCTAGCAAGCTTAATTAGAAATATTGACTTCTGTAGAGTAGAACAGTAACAAAAAGGGAATTACATTTCTCTAAAACTGTTTTCATCTTTATTATTAACACACCCAACCCTTCTTATCCCATTAAAACACAAGTTTATGGCATCAGTTGCTATATTGTTTAGTTTGGGGTTTTTTTGCACATTATAAATAAGAAGCATTCTTTACTAAAGTGCTTTTGGTACAGAGCCACTTTTGTTGTACACAAGTCATTCTTATGTGTTTTTGAGTTCCAATACCCTGACATGCAATTCAAATTGCCAGCTCTCATATCTACTATTATTTAACAGCAAAATCCTGTGATATTAACTATGTCAGAGGTTTACTGAGTCTTTTTTTTTTACCTGGCAGCTATTGTAAGCTTGAATAGGAAGTAGGATCACATCATTTTCCAGCACAAGCCATTTTGATGTAGACGGATAATGAATATATTCGGGACTCAACACAGGGGGAAGTGTACTGAGTCCGACATTACGTACCGGAGCACAGTTAGACTGCAAGAGCTGGACTGCAACTTCTCCATGACAGACTTCCCAAAAAGTTCTCATAGCTGATACACCTAACAGCCTCCTTTTTATGCTTCCCTAACTCAGCACAAGTGTATACAACCAGCATCACACAATGCATTTGATATTTAAAAACATTCTTCCCAAGTCCTTTCTACATTCAGTTCTCCTGATATACTTTATCCTCACTACCTCTGCATCAACCTTGCTGATGCTGACGACAGGTCAGTTCATTGGCAGTATCTGACTATAAGGGTAATAAAAGCAGATGGAGCATTTTATCTACTGTCCATTTACATGCACCAAGAAGACTAGTCCAAAATTTACTGAACAGAGTCTGAAGTATATGTACAGCAGTATGAGATGTCTGGAGACCCTTTCGTCCAGCAGATGCTCTGATTCACTGTATATCCATTCTCACAAGACATCATCTATTACCACACACAACTCAGTTGTATACAAATTTATCCCAATTAGCTCGAATCAGTAAACTGAGCTCTGAATTCAGCAACTGAAAATCAAGCACAAACTCTGTGGCTTCTAACCCTTGAAAGAAGGAGGAGCAAACAAGCTAGCAGGATATGTTAGTCAGAACACTATTACTATCAGCAGCAACAAAAATGCCCTGGTTTCAAAGCAGACCTAAAGTGGTACTATCATCTCAGCATCTGTGCAGAGCTATTATGAAGTAGTTGAGACTGTAAAAAGCAAAACTGAACCAACAGGACTTACTCTGTCACTTGTGCTTGAAATAATGATATGCATGATAACATTAGGAACCTAAGTTACAGCACCACAATCCAGCATCTCTGCTTGCCTTCTTGAGAGCTTTGTTTTGTAAAGGAAGTTCACTTAAGATTCAAAAATCAACAAAGCTGAAGTTTATTTGGATTTATGAGAAAATACCTTGAATGAGTCCAAAAGAGTTCTGAAACAGGGCCAATATCAGAAGCTTAAGTTGCCTACCAAATATGAGCATTGCTGGCAGATGTGAGATAATCCCATCCTTACAGAAGGCCTGCTTTTGACCTCTTTGGGTAATTGACTGCCATTAAAATCACTTTTCAAATGTCCATTCTTACATTCAGATTTTTTTGAAGTGTCATCCGTCAGGCTCTTGGCTCAATAACTTTCTATGGATATAAGCTCCCTGACCTTATCAGACTTTTTTTACCTTTCCAATTTAGAGCATACTATTCCACATTAAAAGGCATTGGTATTTAAAAATTTGGTTTCTCATAAAGACTTCCAATTAAATATGACAGTCAAGTTTATTGTGGCTTCCTAGTTTTTGTTGCTCTTGAACTGTTTGAAATGGCTTATGATTCTGAACAATAGCCCTTTATCTCCACCGAATATTTGCTTTGCTGTATCAAAATAACTGAATCACTCTCAGATTAGTTATAGCAAGAAAAAATTGCTTCTAGATAGGAAGTAAAACTTTCTAGTCTGCTTCAATTTCATCAGTTCAGCCCAGTGTTGCTATCTGGTAGTTTATCAGCACCTGCCAAGAGATTACAACTGAATTGAAGGCTTCATTATACCAGACACTGTAACTTCTATCAAACATATACATGCAATATGATACAGATAGGGCAGACAGGAAGTAAATATTGGCAGCTAGTGGACAAAGATTTAGAAGAAAGTTACTTGTAGTTTTCTAGAAAGGAGGTAATTAATTATTAGCATTAAGACTCAACCATTAAATGCTAACTCAGAAGTCCACTATGAAACTAAAGTACTTTAATTTTTCTGATACAAACATCTGTGCAAACAGTTATAGATAGCTCATGAAATAGTTGTGGGGGCAAATGTATGCACACATGCACTGGCACACACCAAAAGCCAAGGAATGGGCTCGGTCAAGTTCCATGCAGTGCACTGTCACAAGCATAATACAGCGAAGATTCCCTTTTGGTGGCAGTGCCAGCTTAAGCCAGAGTTTTACAGTAATTACCAAAAGCAGGTTGGGGATTCTTAGTTTGATTAATCAGTACCACATCAGTAGTCTACTATTACCATGTTAAGTCAAATATCTGTAACTCGCCTTACATATTATATTGTTTCAAAAAATGTAGACTGAATTACTCATCTTTCTCTTCCTTAAGGGACAGACCAAAAGTCACTGGTTAACATCAGGACACTCCATCCACATGAGTATGTGCACCTCCAGCAGGAAGGCACAGGGATATCCACAAAGTGACTGCCTATAATTAACACACATGCCTGTAACAGATCACACAGCAAAAGATACATATAATATGGACTTGTTTTTTAAAGTCCCTTATGCTGAAACTGACAATCAAAAAAACAAGAGAAAATATGGTCTGCTTATTCAACACATGCCTCATATCTCTACACACTGATAAAGTACAGTAGGACAGCAGTGTATTATTGAAGAGCTGGTTCTAGTAACTGACCATTGAGCTAATCCAGTTCTGAAATTCCAGCCCATTAAACACACAGGAATTAGTTACTGCACCCATATATTTTTATTCAGGGGTACCACACATTAGCAGCTCAGTTGAGTTTGGATTTATACATACCGTGGCATGCCCAGTATGTTACCTGTAAAGTTAACTTTTTAACTGTCATATGCCAGCTTCAGTCTTCAGCTAGGAAAGATCTTCAGTGGTTGTCTTTGTTTCCAAGAAGATATGCTTATTTTTTTTTTAAGGGAAGCATCATGAAACCCTGCATTACAATAATATTAACCTGTAGCAGACAGGAGCACTTGTCGGAAAGCCACAGATCAAATTACAAAGGCCAGAATTACTGCATAATGCCAGCCATCTACAACGCCATCCTCTGAATTCTTCACTCTCTAGAATAGCAGCTTTAGAGCAAGAAAACAACTGGCTCAAAGATCATCTTTAAACAAATAGCTGTCAGGTGAGCAATGCTATTTTGACACAAGCAGCCATTTGCTTATCTGTGTACATCCTTTATCTCTACAGTCTTCTTCCTTTACTTGGAAGTGGTATTCGCCCTGAACACACCACAGGCATTCCTTCTTCATAATGAGTTCAGTATCTGCATTTATGCTCCCTTCAGTGGATGACTAATATTACAAGCACGCTATTTTGATTGACACCTAATACCATAGCTGCCATTATCACTTACATCATATTAAAACATGAAGTGTTACCCACATCTATTTGGAGAGTAAAAGAATACAGAATTGCTTTGACACATTGTCAAGCACTGTCAAGATTCACCCACCATAGCTGTGTTTTCTGTTTCTCCATCTTACAAGGTCATTAACTAAGAACTAGAGATGATTTTACCACATTATAGCTACACATTCAATTTCATTTTGAGTATTATATAATAATATGCTAGTACAACACAAAGTTCAAGAAATACTCAAGTGACTTACCATTCAGAAGTATCAGTACACCAGTTTTTTGTTTTGCATCCCATTTATACGAACACATTGTTCATACCCCCAGATACTCAATATGTCTGCAGCCAACAGAATGGATAAGCTAAACAGTGCTTGGGAACAGCAGCAATTTAAACCCTTATGCCTTATCAAGAAAAATGAATCCCTATTTCAAAAAACTCAGATTTGAGTTCAAGACCCCAGTAAATGTGATGCAGTTTCCCTAAATGCTAGGTTTCTATGTTCTATTTCCAAGTCAAAACATTTTTCAATCTTGTCTGAGCAGTCAGATGAAAAAAGGTACAGTACATGTTCCAAATCCAAGTAGTCTTTGTCAATGAGTGTCTTCTGCCCGTACCCTTTGCTTGACTGTCAGTTTGCTTAACAGTTGCTCTGCCTGGATTTACTACCAAATAGGCTTTGACAATGATTGCTATTTAATCCTATGTAATACCCAGATGCAACTGTTCCCTGATCAGAGGAGAGTTTAAAAACACAGTCTCCTTCCTGGCTACATACAAGCCTGGAGACACACACTAGAAATTTTGTAACTTCAAAACTCAATAATAGAAAAGACCACTACTGTAAATAACAGCTGTTAATTTTTTGTGTATTTATCTGTGGCAAGAAAAATATTATTATTATTATTATCGCTATACATTTCCTTACTCCTTATCTAAAATTTGAGTTTAATAAACTGAGCTTTCTAATGCTTTTACTTTAGGCAATGACACTTCAATAAAACTGAAGACCAGAGTTCACCACCTGAGTGTCTGGACTTAAGCCACCCACCACTAACAGCAAAACATGCCATGTAATTCAAACTCAACAGTCAACCCACTCATCTTACACAAGCTTACTATTTCAGTTGTAGAATCTGTACACTAGCCGGATGTCCACTAACAATTCTCAGTTACTACTGCCACCTTTAGAGCTGTCAACTTCAAGGATCTGCAGGGTTTTTTTGTATTTGGATCAGCTGTAAATTGAATCTAATTATTTGTTTTCATGCATTATATGATCTAGATTTGTTACTCAAAATACCTCAGTGTACACGAGCACTTGCTAGCAAGGGGACCCTCCATAAGTCCAAAATTATTTCCTTAATCATTTAATCTCTCCTTATATTTACTTGAAATAGATTACTTCAATTATCCCTGAACATTCTTACCCCAGTTTCTGAAATGCTTATCCTCCTGAAAAAGATACTGCCATGATCTAAGGTCAACATACACACTGCATTATAAAATGAAAACCGAAGTTAAAATATTTTAAGTTTATCTTGATCTCTAAAACACAAAAAATTCCTTTCCAAAGCAAAACCAAAAACCCCTATCAACACCCCAGTATTCAGTCTAGTTACTACTCTAAGTTATAAACCAATAACCTGCACAATTATTAACTGGCTGATAAATTCATCATTTCAACGTAAGACATACCTAAGATTTAGATAACACTCTCCATCAACAATTTAATTAAGAACAAACTAAGCATTAGTAGGGTGAGTAACAACTCGTGCCTACAGCACCAGATGATAAAACATAAGATAAAGTACAGTGAAGAACAAAATATTCTGTCTGACTTCACCTTAAATATAATGTTTTATTCTTTCAACATCTCTAATCAAAATTCAACATACCTGAATAATATAACCTATGGATTTAAACTTCTTAATGCCATCTAGGAGAATGAAGGATTACTGCACTCAGACAAAAGAAATTGGCTCATTTGGGTGGGTTGACAGGGACAAAACATGAAAAACAATGTAAAAATTTCATTCACTTCCCAAGAGCGACACATGTGCTAGCACAAGAAATATAGGCCATAACTGAAGCATTTCAGGCAAACTGACTCAATGTCTCTACTCCACTTCTCTACTCCAGGACAGCTCTTGTGAAGTGCCACATCTTATCAGGCTACAGTTTAAGCCCTATTCACAGGCAGGCCACTGTCTTAATGCTTCAGGGAAAGCAGAATTCTGATTTGGCCTCTGCATTACCTAAATTACCAGCTTACACCACAGAAAAAAGTAATATGCTAATTTATTTTAAATTAGGCACTGACACTTCAGTGCTTCAAGAACTCCAAGACGTTTAAGATGATGACCTCAAATTAAGACCGTCCTTTCTCTCACACTGTTCTGTGGAATACTACTGCAGTACTGTACAGAAGTATTTTGGCAGACAAATACTGCAGCCTCCTGTCAGCACTGGTCTTCCACAGACTTGTTTAACAACTTATACAGCAAAATTAAGAACAAGCCAGATAGTTCCTGCATACATTTGCCAATACTTTGCAAACCCTGCCTTTGGTTTCCAGGACTTCCAAACAAAGCAGCATGATTTTGTTAAAACAGTTAACAGCATATTAGCTCATAAGAAAGAAAATTGATCTAAGAAAAGCCTTTTCTAAGCAAATCAAGACAGAATCTCCTTCTACTATTTTCCTGTGCTCATCATGTAGCAGAATGCTTCCTGATGCACGTATCAGAAAGTGTGTCACTGGCAGTCAGCTACACAAAGGGGAAAGCATTTGATCTGTGTCACAGTCAGCGTGTCAATCCACAGCACTAATACCTTTCCCAACTAACCTACCTTTCCCAACTAACCTAGGACACAGCCTGTCCTAGCTGAGGCCACCACAATTCCATGTCAGTCTACACAAAAAGAAAATTAATAAACCCCTCATTCTTCTTCAGGAAATGAGAGTACAAAGGAAACCAACAAGGAATCTCTTTCAGCAGTTTCCAGACAACATGCCTCTAACATGACTCAGGCACTTGAAAGAGTGTTTTACCATGAAACACTGCTCCATACATCAGCAATTACTTCAGTAAGACTATGCCAACTATGCAAGCAATTCAACTTAGAACACGGTGCCAGGGTTTAATGCTAAACATGAATGCAGCTCACTGTGAGAGGCCAGTAAGTATCTGTGCAGTACTACAGCTGGCCTTGCCAACATCATATGGTCAAACCTATCAAAGAAACTATTTTCCCCCAAAGAAGTGGAAAGAGTCTAATACACACTACCTAACTCCAAGCTAAACACAGATTATACAGCAAACTCTTTCATTTGCAATGGCAGGCACATTAGGGCCAGGCCTGCAACTATTCACTTCTACCCAGCAACTGCCTGGCACAGCCTGGGTGCCCACACCATGGGGACAGGGAGGAAGGAGCCCAGCTGTGTCTGCTGGAACCCTGAGAGACCACCATCAGCCACTCACTCGCCCCTCAGCACACACAGACAAGTCTCCAAGGCACAAACCCACATCCTGTTGCAACAGCCTGCATACCTAGCAAAAGCAGCAGCACACGTGCTGAAGCTATAAACTGACCACTGTCATCATTTTCTGTATCCTTTCATGGAGTCTCATCCTTCTGCTAGTTTTCTATTTTTTCTTGAAGCATCACTGCAGTATTAAATCATCAAGTTAGAATTTACTCCATTTATCTCAATAAAATTTCTAAATCATTCTTTTTAGTTTACATGAGCATGTAAGAGAGAATTGGATTTGGGGGTAACAGGTACACTTTTTACTAGTGATAGAAACAATTCTCATTCTGCAAATCTTTTTTTTTTTAATATTAAATCTTATTTGTATTTAATTCTCAGGACATTCTTGCTTAAAAATATTAAATGTCAGTGATTATTCAAATTCCTTCAAATTCACCCTTTAAGTGAAGGGAAGCTTGTGACTTTAAACAAGTAGTCCAAAAATTCTCAGGTAACAAGGGTACCCAGAACATTTTAGGACCCTGAAAGCCAAAGCAGCTCCCACTGACTCTGCGTACCTTAGATCCTGGCTCCAAACACAGAATGGCTCAGATTGGAAGGAACCTTCAGTAGCTCACAGCTCAGTCTCCTGCTCAAAGCAAGATCAGTTCTGAGGTCAGGCTAGGTTGCTCAGGGTTTAATGCAGTTGAGTCTTGGAAATCTCCCAGGGCCATATTCCACAGCCTCTCTGGGTGACTTCTTCCAGAGCTCAATTACCCTTGTAGTGAAAACCTGCCACGTTTCAGCTCATGAAGGTTTCCTGTTCCTCCCACCACATGTATAAAGAATGTATTAAGAATCTGATTTCTCAGTTCCCTCTTTCTTGGTTAGAAAGTTATCATTAGGTATCCCTGAAGCTGCCTGGTCTCCAAATTGAACTTCAGCCTCTCCTCAAGTGGCAATGTGTCCAATCCAACAATGTTGGTGGCTCACCAGCTGGATTTAACACACTACTCCAGATATTGAATACTGTGTGAAAACTGATAGTCTTAATGTACTAGCTAACTTCCTGTGGACACAGCCAGGACACTTACCCTTCCTCTGCTAGAGCACACTGCTGGCTCATCTTCAGCCTACTGTCCAACAGGACAGCCAGCAATTCCTATAGAGGGCTGCTATCAACCACCCAGTCCAGCACTGTAACAAACCACTACTGGTTGATCCTCTCCTCCCTGATTCTTCTTTGTAGGTACAAACATCTGGTAGATCTTGGTGGTGGAAAAGAAGGCTTTAAGGAACTCAACCTCTGCATCAGTGGAAACTGAACCACCCACGCCACTCAGCAGCAGTGCTTTTTCCATCCTTATTCTCCTTTTGTCAATGTTGGAGCAGCACTACTTGTGACCCTCAATGTTCACCTCTTATTTCAAGTCTAGCTGGACATTTGCTTTGCTTTGCATTGCTACCTGGCATTTTTTTCTGCAGATAAAACTCTCAAACTTTCTTGCACATCCCCTAATTCACTGTCTCAAGAGCTTTCCCCTTGAAGTGACTGCTCCTAAAGTCTATTTTATCTTTGGACCTGGCGAGAAAAATACAACATAACCATTTCATTGCGCATGGAGACATTACTTGTTGCTGCTTAGTTTCCACAACCTGTTCCAACAGTCCAAGTCTACAGACCAGCTTTCTACAGCTACCACTGAGCACCTAGAAATACATTTCCTAAATGCATTTCTCATTGTTATAGTCTTATTTGCTTACCCAGAAATGAGCTTATGCTTAAAGCAGGGAACAATTAGAGGAAATGGTGAATCATCCCAGAAAACCCCCTATATTTATCACACTATTAATTTTCCTGTTAAAAATCCAGGTGATTGCAGCAAATTGTTAAACAGATGTAGATAGATAGATAGATAGGCAATAGACTGGCACAGTTAAATGCCCACAGTATCACAGGCCTATACATTGATGTCTGAAAAAAAAAAATGACATGAAACACTGGCATTGTAAGCATATAAAGAAGCTCTAAAAATTCTTCTATTGACCATTAAATCATAGCAATTTGTTTTCAACAATTAAATTTTGAGCTAGCCAGTCATCTAGTTCAAAACTGTAAGGTTATAGTAAAACATTATTAACTACTCTAGGATTATTTACTCCTGTCAATGGAGACCCAACAGTTCAGCCACTTGCATCCACTTCCCTTTAGTCATCTTCTGCCAAAGGTTAATAGACAGAAGGGCAGCTCGCCGTAATTTTAAACACTCAGTCCAAGAAAACCAATTCTAGAGGTTCATGTATGAAATGTTGTTTGTGCCCTTTTTACATATTTAAGTATAACAAGCCAAAAATCCAACAGATACAGTCATAGCCTGTTAGGGGAATTGTAGTGAATTTTCAGACAAATAAGGCATTCTACTTGGGAGGCTGAGAAATACAATAAGCATAATGGATGGTTAGATGAAAAGTGCTATGCTTGCAAACTACAGCCCACAATAAATCATCTTTCCAGGAACACATCTATCTTCCCTGACTGGAAGCAAAATAAAACAGCTTTTAAAAGGGATTTTGCCAAATAGGTAGGTGAAACTACTTTCTTCTTTAAATAAAGACAACTGAAGTCAGGTGCTGAACTCAGCATTTGCTTTGGTTCTGACCACAGTGTCTCCTACTACTCCTATATGTAAAATAGCAATAGAAGCACAAGAGGAATCAGTTGTGCTACTGTCATTCCTAATTAATCACATGGCAATAATCAGTGCAGGTATCACAGAAAACATAATTTCACAAATGCTTCTGCTTACTATAGCTACTATAATTGTGATAGGTTTAGCTGCACTTGATTCAAGTGGTTTGACTTGCCAACACAGGAGAGAAACTTCAGTCTTCCAAATACTGCAATTCAGTGTTGGGAAAATCCTGCTGTACTGCAGGTGAGCCAATACCCAATCTAATTTATATCTGGCAGGCTTGATTATCACAGAGAACACATGGTAGCAGACTTTAGGTAGTAAAACCCTTCTAAACACCACCCATGAAAAATTACTTTTATCAATTTTTGGAAGTCAGCTAAGTGATAACTATTACAGTTTTGAACATTACAAAAATGTAATGTTTCGCATTACATTTTAATGTAATGTTTCCTTTCACTACTCAACTTTTTGCATCCTCTCAAGAGATCTTAGCCTTAAACTTCTCAGTATAGTTTTTTAAATGACGCTTTTTCCATCATGGGCTAATCCCTACAATCCAGAAACTGTAGGCTCTGGCCCCAAGCAAAGGAAGGGAGTTCATCTCCCTCACTCCAGTGGCTCTGTGGAAGGGTTTTTACACTGTAAACTGCCAGATAACTGATCCATTTCAAGTCTACAGAAGTGTAATGGCAAACCAACAGATTACACTATCCTCACCTACATGTGACTTATGTGACTAAGCAGTTTAGTTGCATTCCTTGAGAACTGACAGCTAACTACTGGGTCAGCTCTGCACAACAATCCTGCCTGTAAAAAACAGTATCTTCGTTTAATGATGAACTTCCTGGTTAAGCACCTCCAACTTCTGTATACTGAAACCTTCTATTTCAGCAGAAAAGTTTCCACTATCTAGTTTTAATCTTCATCCACTTGCAACTAACTTCATTTCATTTCCTTTCCATTAAAATGACAATGATTCACATTAAGAAGGTCAGTCCACCAAGTCAGTCACAAACATTTATTTTATTTCTTTTTTAAAAAATCAATTTCATCTGCCATTGAAATGCATCTCTCTCTGCAAAAGTTATATAACTGGAAATACGATTTCTATCCAGCTAAAATATTTTCAAACAGCAATATCAGACCTGAATTTAAAAAGTGTTGATAATAACTCATTTTCTAAAACTGATCTGTCAACTCTAAGAATGCTATAAATGCTGACCTTGTTTCTCACATTGTTTCTAGCACCCTGAAGCTTAAGCTTTGGTTAATTGCATTTAGATATTATATGATTCTGTAAATACACACATTATTTAGCCATTACAAATATTTTAATTGGACTGAAATAGCCATTTCATTTCTATCCCATTGAGGTGACATATATTTAACATTGAAAATTAACATCAACCACCAGAACATGCTTTAAAGTAATGCTGTAGAATTAAAAAATGCCAAGTTATAATGGCAGCACTTTTTGTAATACTGCAGTTGAATCTCTCAATGATCTCTCTCCCTTTAAAGCTTCCTTTGCTTAATGGTTGAACTATTTTTATTGTAAATTTCATATCAAATTGCAATGACAGATTGCCTTTGGATGTGTTTCAGGGAAATTAGCAAAGATTTGTTTGTTTGTTTTAAACAGATAAGGAGATAAACTAACAGGAATGTCTTAAAGTTGGCTACCTGTGCCAAGAACAAAGGTGTAGTATAAAAACAATTTATGACTTCTCTTCCCCACCCTGCATCCAAAAAAGCCCCTCTTGGCAAAAGGTATGCTTTGTAACAGAGATGGCGTTAAACATAAATTTCTGTGTGAAACTCCAACTCAGAGAAAATGAATTTATGACTAGAGGTAAAAATTACATTAACCAAGTTCTTTAAAGCCTTGAAAAACCTACCATGCAGAACACTTAAAATGAACTTTGAGAGACTAATTTTAGAGCGTGAAATGCCAACCACAACATACAATCTAACATTCAGCTCTGTGTTCCTGATCAGTATGTATCACTAATGCTTAACAATTCTGTGTAGACTTAGAAAGTTCTACACAATTCTTTCCTAGTTTTTCAAAGAAAATGTCTCAAACATGTAAAATTCTCTGCAAACATACCTAGAAATGTTCCACTACACTTAACCAAATCTCAGGTTAAATTAAAAAAAACTTCTAAGATAAAATGGCTTTGGTATCCTCTGCCTTATCAAATATTAGCTCATGTTCAAGATGTAATATTCACAGAATGAAGGCCTGGTTTTGTTTTGGGGTTTTGTTTATTTGTTTGGCTAATGGGTGGAGGGGATGTGAGATTTAAGCAGAGAACAAGAATCTATAGTATTTTCCTATGTTTTTATGGTAGTAAAATACTGAACTTGCATGTCCTCTTGGAATAATTTCCTAACCTTTACAAAGGGATCCCTAATTTCCAAGTACACACTCTTCTCTGAACTATCTACTTTAAGGGACTTTTTGTCATCCGGAATGGGGTTGACTTGACAACTGTGTAGGCTCATTCCACACTCACCAATTGAGCACAAAGTACAGCCTGCATTGTAAATGCAGTTCTGGTGGTATCAGGTACATCAAGAGCCAAGGGTCAGTTCAGCCTCAGTGTGCAGCTCAGCCCTCAGCTGTGCCAGTTGCACCATTGTATTAAATTATGCATGTACTGTAAGCAAGCCTACGTAGAACAAATCTTTTTAGACAGGCCAACAGCAATGCAATCAGACTGACATGAGCTGAAAGATGCTTTCGTTTTTTTCTTATGTGTTGGAGTACCCAACTCATGCCACTGCATCAATGGTTATCCACTTAAAAAAGGACTTCACAGTTCTCCAAAATAATTGTCACTGACTGGACTGGTTGATTTTGTTCTTAATGTCCATTTATCAATTAGTAAACTGGGTTTTTTTTAGCCCACACCCACACTTCATGGAATCCAAGACTGCTTAAGGCAAACAGAGGTTTGAAAAAAATATTTTAACTCCTAGAAGAGAGCTATCAACTCCATATTCCAACTTTCACCAGTCAACTGAGAGACTCAGACCTGATCAAAAGCAATCCACAAAGCTATTTCAACATGACAAATTCTTCCACAAAGATACATCTGAGTAAAAACAAACTCCATTTCAGGAGAAGTTTCATGAGAAACAGGACACAAGGAGAAACCAAACATCTACCTTTAAGCTGCACCCAAATATAATCCACCCCCAATAGTTTCTATTTTAATTATTAGCAATTTTTCTTCCTTGGCTTACCAGCCACTGTATTGCAACTGAACAACTTCTGAAATTCCACCGAGGAAAAAAAAAATCATACTATACTAGACCTACAGGAGTATTAATTTATAAAGTCTGGAAGATTTGTAAAACAAATGCAATAGTGAATCTGCATTTTTATTTGCCTATAGCCGGAATGCACCTTTCAAGACTGCTCCAAGTCATGAAGATAATCATTGGATAACCTACATAAACTCCCAGATGAATTAAATAGCCAACAATTCCTTTTAACACAATGAATTTCACACAAAATTCTCTGATGTTTGCCAAAATGAAAAGGCGCCTGGTTACAGGACACAATAAAACCTGTTTGAAACCTAAGACTGAATTTATGGATTATGAACAGGTGGAAAGCACACTTATAAACTAGGGATTTTGCACCTCTTGCCTTTATCTGTTCCTTCTTATACATTCTTACACTCAATTGCTAAACAGCATTGCTTTACAAACTTCATTCTAAACTATTCTATTTAAACCCCACTAAGAATTCTGTTTACCATTAACAGCACATATAGAGCATAGAGGAAGAGAGTACATACCCTTTCTGTTTGTGTGAGAGACCTTAGAGCCTAGAAACATAACAATGAAATAGTCCAGAGAACTCCAGTAAAAACCAGTAAAATTAAAAAAAAAATAAAACAACTAAATTTCTGCCAGGGAAAGAGTTGGGGTTTGGATATTTATCTTCTCTTTGTTCAAAGTTTGTCTATAAAACAAGCCAAAAAGCACAGGAAAGGACTTCATTTTTCCAGAACTGGCCACTTAGCTATCTGACAATGTTACTATTGACTACTCCAGAGAGTTCCAACATTGCAACAGCAGCTTTGTCACACATGCACCTATCAGCCAGCAAGACCAGCAGCAAGCTTAAGGTTAATCTTGCAAACACAAATCCACTGGGCACAGTGAAGCCCAATCAGAGACTTCCGTCCTTTCCTCCTGTTATGATATGTCTTTGATATGTCTTTTACACTTGAATACATTCTGAACTGTTAGCATCTTCAACAGGTTTAGCTTATACAGCAACTGTAAAATAGCAGCAGCTGCTGTTCAGTTCATCCTATTTCAGTTTAAAACATTTTTATTTAAGACTTAAAAGATCATAAGAACTTCTTTTTACTGTTCCTCTCATGATACAGTCAAATTAGAGTTTGCCAAACTAAGCTGTCTAGGCATACAGTGATTCAATCAGCTAAAGCTAGGCTGAAATAAGTAAAACAGGGCCTGCCCTACCAAACTACACATAGGCACTGAAGTGATCAAAGAAGCACCCAAACAATTAAGATCTGGTTTCCCCGGAAGCCTCCTTATCAATTGTCAATTCATTGAGACATCACACCCTTAAGGGGATGGGAGACTCACATATCTATCTAAGATTCTTAGATGTTTGTGGTTAAAAGGAAGGCAAAAGCAGAAGGGCCACAAAAACTTTACAAGTTTTATTAGTAATTACACACTTGGCATGGAAATTGGTGTGTTAGTCCCTGATTTCCTACATAAGCTCATGGCAGTAGATATTGAATAAAGACACTGGGTGAAAGGGAAGAGAGATCAATTAAAAGGAGGGAGGGAGCGACAGAGAAAAGAAGGAAGAAAAAGAAAAAAAGAAATCACAAGTCCTGGCTTCACTGCTAATCTAGCCTAGGGTCCTGAGGAGCACACTGCACAGATTTCACTCTTTTTACAGTTAGGTTTTCTCCACCCTAGAGATAAGTTTCTTGCTTTCTATGCAAATTAGTTATCATCACAGTACATTCTTCTAGATCTTTCTAGAAGTGGGGTGAAGGGCTTTGGGGATGGTCTTGCCTAGTCTTGATCCCTTCTCAACCTCATTCCTGTGCCTGTACTGTACTGTGTGTTGTGCTTGTCTCCTGAAGCTAGAACAAGGACGCTTGTCCTGGAAAAGTGCTGCCCTACCTCCATTGATCCCCCTTCTCCAACCACACCCTGTTCTTTCCCAACAATCCTTGGTTGGCTCCACAGCTATCTGGCTGTTAATGTTGATTTGTACTATACACACTAGATACTTACCCTTCTAGGCTTCTACAACCACCTAGAAGAGACACATTTCTACTATTTGTCTCTGAAGAGACAAATTTCTACTACTGCCAGACAATTTAAAGCACTCAACATTGGTTCCTGTGGCTTTCACCAAGTTCTCCCAGCACTCCTAGATAATTTAATGGGTTGAAGAAAGTTGAGTTCCTCTTAACAGAATCAGAGTTCCCTTCACAGTAATAGGCTCAAACCTAATGTTGACATAAGCTCCCAAACACAACCGGAATTCTGGAAAATTTTATTTAGGCATCTGATACACATATGCCACCTGATAAAGAACACCTGAAATTGCCAACTCAGCACATCTTGGTGCAGAAGCTAAACATTACAAGCCACACATTGGTTCAACTTTTCTTCTTGCTTCCCTACCCACACATTTTGTGTACATGGAGTAAATCTTGACATACAGACTACAATTTTTTCAGTTTTCCATACCACTGCATAAGAGTTCAAGAAGTTCAAAGCCAAAATGTCAACAATTCCATGAAGACTATTCTCATTTTGAGGAACTTAAAGAGGCCATGAACTGGAGGTATAACAACTGGGTAGGGAAAACAAGAAATACTCCTTAGTCCCCCTCCTCACCTCCCCCCACATCCCAATTTCCATTGTCTTGAATAATAAATATCTAATTATCAGCAGGAATCATCTTCTGTCTTACCAGTGTGATTATTATAAAAAGCTATTAACAAGTTTTCTTTGATATACAGCCTAAGAAAGCTTAGTCATTTAAAGTGATGTTTAAACTGGTTTCAACATAAAATGAAGTGAGGAAGACACGAAAATATCTTATCAGAGGGAATACGGCTGTCCCAGCTCTCCTTTTTATTAATAAGAACTAGGGTACAGTTCTGGGTCACGAAGTACAGCACCAAAGTCTTCTCCTTTTCTAATTTTGAATTGAAAATAAGGCTTCACAGCCAAAAGAACTGTCTATGAACCATACGCTGGATAGGTCACAGAGCCAAAACTTTGTGTATTTCTCTCCCACAGCATTCAGCAACATGTGAGCTACAAACTGCATCAGCCCAGAGCACAGGAAAATTAAGGTAGCCAGTACTTGGACAGGATGCACACCCAAAACTGCACACAGTGGTAGTTATACTGGTAGCAGCTGGCAGTGGTAGTATTAGTTATGCTTCTCCTTTAATACAAAACATGAAAAACAAAACTGTTTTCCACTTCCACTTCAGCCTGGCAGAAATAGAAAATTTGAGCTAAATTTCACAATTAAGCTTAACTGACATCACTTTTTTGTTTCACTGGCTTGAGTCGCTTCTGTATTAGTCTGCACAGACTGCATTTACAAGTGGGGTTTCTCAAGTAAAAGACAAATTTTTTTCTTACTTTTCCATGCTTTTTGAATAACAGCCTAATTTCAAAAAACCCTGAAATGTCTTTGGAAAAAAAAAAACCAAACTTCCTAGAAAAAAACCTTGGTTTTCTTCTTTAAGAAGAAATGGAGCCTCAGCCTCAGACAACACCCAACTTTTTGGGTATACATTGTATAAGGAAAAAATTTCTCGGCTATTACCTGTCCCTGCAGACATATTTTCTAACTCTTAATATTATTCAGATCTTCTTCTTTGCAGAATGTTGGCAGAATTTCAAAAGTGAGTCAGTCTCTTAAAATACATCTTGCATCACTGTAGGGATACCGTTCAAGAGTCCACTTAAAATTTACATGGAACATTCCTTCTAAAATCTATTTCCAGAAAGTCAATGCCCTTTGAGAGCAAAGCAAGTAAAAGTGTCACAGCTACTGGCTCTCAAGGAGCTCCTAAGCACCAGCTAAAGAGGTGCAAAAATCCAGTCATCAATGAGCAATTAAACATGCCATTTTGAACATCACAAGTGACTTTTTGGAAACAGTTTTTGCAAGATGCCTCTTCATTGGGTACCCGACCAGCCACATTCCTGCCAACTGCACACTACATATTACTTCCACTCAACCTGACGATAGTGAACTGTCAGATGTCCTAGTGCTACTTCCCATTTCTCAGTCTTGTCCTTTCACCTTATCTTCACCATGTTCAGCCCACTGACAGAGCCATGTGTTTTGGTGTTTGCTTCATCCCTTTAAGTATCTCCACTCATTAGTTACTGGAAAAAGATAGAATATGCTAACAGAGAAAGTGTAAAACCTCTAATAAAAGCCCTACCAGTGTTGAAGGAACAAAATGGGAACACACTTGGACACCAACAGTGCAGAAACAAATTAAAGCCAGTTGTCACTGTTAAAGTCATTGGAGACATCAATTATCAAGCAATCTTACCTAAATGCATCATTTGATAGAGTAATGGATTGTGTGTTTAGCTGAACTTATTCTGAAGGATCTCACCCTAACAAGCATGGCTTAACAAAGACTTTTACAGCAAGAAGAAATCTGTCCCACTCAACAGTGCTCCAGTCCCACAGTCTCCACTCCCCTCAATGCTCAGACAAGCTAAGCTTTCCACACAATTAACAACTCTGTTTTCACTATGTAAGCAGAATGAAAGCATCCAAATGAAGCCAATGTTCTATCCTCATCTCTTCTATCTACAGAGGAACTAGGAGAACCTGTGGACATTTTGCAGCAGCTAGTCAAGACTGAATCAGAAATACCTTCTGCATGTCACAGAAGGTGACCCTAGGGCTGCAGCAATGCTTACAGAGGGCATCTCAACTATTAGCAAGTCACAGTACAGTCATCAGCAGAGTATGGCATTTTCAGATGTCCAGCCATCTCCACATAAAATGAGATTCAACTGAAATACATGGGTATCTTAGAAGCCTGTGCAAGGTGAAATCCTTGATACTCACATAGCCCTCCAGACCTGCAAGTCAAGCTTTCACATGAGCCTCACCATGAGACTTCCTTTGCTTAAACAGAGTGAAGATGCAGACTGTGGCTGATGGATCCCTAAGCTGATCCAAAGGGCCCATGTTCCCAGCGACTCATTCCTGCCCCTACACTGCTCCCACTGTTGTGCCAACAGAAGTATTTGTGCAGCTGCATGATGAAAAGCAGCAGGGAACTGATCCAGCCAAAGAGTAATCTGCTGAAAAGATGGGGGTGTGGGGGGAAGGTCTTATACTGACTCAGTTTTGTTCAAATCCAGCATGCATAGGAACCAGCATGAGTGGCCAGGAAGCTCAATCTGGCACTGTTTCTGAATTGCAAACTGCATTACAGCCTAAGGTGAAGATCCTTTTTATCCTCTTTCTCAGCAGGCTTTCTGCTGAGTGCCAAATCAGCTTTAAGACTTCTTGCCACCCTAAATTAGGAGAGCTGGTTTAGCTGAGGCTACACTCTTGTCTCCTATGCTAACCAAATCCTTCCAACAGCTTTCCTGCCAGTGTCACAAAAGAAGGCTTTTGGAATGCTTTTCCCTGCAGGTGACTTCAACTAGGATGCTTAACAATAATCCAAAAACAATGCTTAAAATTCACTTACAGCTCTCCCTGGCAAATGACTGCAAATATTCAACTTATGATAGTTATAGCTTAATTTCTGGAACTATGTTTTGCTGGTACTAAGATATAATAATTACTAGTCAGCACAAACCTTTATAATTTTTATTCAAGCCAAAATTATTATATCTCAAATACCAATGGAAAATTGTGGAGATTCTTTTTCTTCCTGCAAGTTCAAAAAAAAGTGCTATGAAAGATAAGAGTAGATGACCAGAGGCTACAGAAACTGATCACAGAAACACTGTCTAAATGCAGCCCACCCACGAGCTGAGCAGCATACAACTTTAGGATACCACAATTAATATCAGAAAGTGTTGGGAAGATTTAAGAGTAAGTTTTCAGCTCCTGGTAAGAAACTTAATACAAAAAAGCGTAAAGAAGACTCTTTCAAGATCTATGGAAAGAGCAGAAAAGGCATAAAATCTAGGGCCCCATGCTTTCCCTATTTGTTTCCAGAATTACACCAAGGCTGCACATCATGAGGCCATATCTTGTGCAGTCCCCCTGGAGTGCCTCAGAGCCCTCAAACCAGCTTGCCTTTAGCAGATCCTTACAGTCCTTTTACCTACCCAGTATCCCCTGTGCCACAATGCAGCCACCCAGTGCTGAATGCTTTGTCACACAGAGAGCAGAGGCAGAGCAGAAGCTGTCCCCTTCAAGATGGAAAGGGAGCCAGGAAGGAGTAAGTGACAGGAGAAGAATGATGGTTCCTCTCCGTGGCCTGTGCAGCACCAGGAAGACAATCAGCAGCAGCCGGGGCAAGGGCTGCAGGTCCATCCAGGCTCCATCCAGGCAAGAGAAAAAAGTGCAATGGAAGCAGTGGATGTGTGGGGCAGGGCAGGTGAAGTACCTGAGGAGAGGCAAAGAGGTCCAGCATGAAGGGGGTACATAGAAACTGAAGGTGTTGGGGTGAGAGCAGATGGCAAGTGTTGAGCCAGGCCTTGACAGAGCCTGCTGCGCAGCAATATCTTGTGTGATGCCAGAGAGAGCTAGGTTGTAAAGTGGTATGGATCGTTTGGGGTATTTCTGAGTGTGGTTTGTTTCTACCACATATTTTAAGCTAGCCTTAGGCTCACAAACTAGTATTTTCAGTATTTGACAGGCACTACCATATTTCTCATGTTTGCCTGTATTTATAAGTTACTGTGCAAGATAATACTTGACCTCAGATTTGTATTCCTCTGCTTCACATGTACAATTTCTTATTTCAGAAGGACTGAGTAGATATATTTCAGAATATCTTCTTATTTACATCGAAACTGAAATTCCTTACACATCTTATAAGAAATCTGAAAGAAGACCTCCCCACTGGAGGAAAGGACATATCTTGCTGCAACAGTAAAAAATACTTTTAAGTGCAATAATATGAGCTGCATACCAGGCTTGTTCTACTAATAAAGCACTACTTTCTTCTTCAGACTAAAATAATCTTAATGTAGAAAAAGGTGTCCGCTTTTTAGAAACAACCAATTCTAAAAATACTCTTTGTATAATATATTCAGATTTCCCTTCCATTACAATAAATTATAGTTCTGGTCTTAATTTAATTCACAAATTTCCATTTCAGTTGTGTATTCCAGGAACATAATGTAAAGCCAGAAATTCAAGTGACAATGGTTGTTTGTTTGGGGTTTTATTTATGAGAAATATAAAACTTATCTTGTACTTATTTCTACTGCTGTTTCATCATTCTAAAAGGAATGAGACAACCCTATACTACAATTAACAACTCTCATTTTGTCCTTGCAAGTGTATCTATTTAAACAAAATCTTTCCTTGTAAGAATTTCAGTGTCCTGTCCTGTACAATGCAAAAAAAAAAAAAAGAAACCTAATTTGTCACAGTAAAAATCCCTATCCTGATTCAATAACACCAAGAACAGAAAGTTTAAAACAAATCCAAACAGCAGGGGATAAGGAGAAAGCACTCCTACAAACATCTTCAGCTGAAACCCTGCAAGTTCCCCTATCAAGAATAGCAAAGTGGAGAGTAATGCATTGAAATGACAAACTGAGGCAACTCATTTAAGGAAGAGTGCCTTGAGGAGTCTGTTCTAAGGGTACTCAGCAAATAAAGCAAGCAAATCATTCTGCTGTATGCTCCAAACAGCTAAAAGAATGATATAAAGTTACCTTATCCTAACAATGAAGAACTGATATATGGCTAACTACTTCTTACAGTTGCCTGTAATCAAGTCATTTAAGAAGGGAAGGTTTCTCAAAGCCCTGAAATATAAAAAGTTTTCTCAATCATAATGCCAAATCCTTAGTTCCACTTGAACAAGGAAGGCTGCTAGTAAATGTAAAGCACCTCCAATTAGCCAAACCATCAACAACAAGAAGACAATGCACCTGCTTCCTACACACCTTTAAAACTAAGAGATTAAATCCTTTTTCCTCTTCCAAGGATCTGTCACCCTTTTACAAGAATAAATGCTAAAAATTTAAACCATTTTACCCATTTACTTGCAGTTTTTCTGCTCTGTTACAATTTCAACTGCAAGATTAGAAAAGCTGATTTACTAATTGTCACTGAACCACTGAAAACTACTCCCCACACACTGGTACTGCAGTAGTTTCTAAACTGATAACAGCCCAGACTCATTTTTTACTCCAAATACTCCCCTTTAGCTGTTCAAGTGCTTGGTTGGTTTCCAGGTTTAAGGACACAATGCATCAGGAGGCAGGAGATGCTATCAGAACACCAACAGCTGTGCCTGCACTGTGCCTGCTGCTGACATAAGGATCTCAGCCAGAGGACTCTATCGTAGTTAAGAAATGCATCGCTTCCCCCTGCCCCCAACACCCAAGTTATGTTTCCATTGTCTAACAAAATTCAGGAAACCTGTTGCTGCTGAATACTGCCTTCTCTTTGGTTTGTAGAAAGCATTTCACTCAGTTCTAACATGCTGTTTGCCATTAAGTCAGACCTGATGTATCTCTATGTACTGTCACCAAACACAAACCCCAAAGTTTGATGAGACAACACTTCTGTGACAAGACATATGCCTCAACTCTACTCAGCCACTTAAATGTAGTATTTTTTCCAAAATCACTTCTGATTTGCACTGTATCTTCACATTACAAATCACAGTAATTTTAAGATAAGACTAAAATTTAAATTTCCTTCCACAGACTAAGTCACTGAGCATTTTCTGTTTTTTGTCTTCCAAACTACATTCATCTTCTACCTACAAATCCTTCCCAGCTTGTCACTTGGTCAGAGTTCTCGCCAATACCCTTCTAGAAGACCTTCACAGGTTTTGGTAACAGCAAACAAGCTTAAAGCCAAAGGAAGACAGCTGCCTTACTCATTCTTGCACTAAACACTTTTTGTGCCAACCATCAGTTTCTAAATAGCAGTAGTTTACATCACTGTAAATGAGTTACTGGGGATTGCAGGTCAGGTGTGTCACAGGTAAGAGAACCAGCTACAAACCAGCACCATCAAGTTCTGGTGAAGAACGGATGAAATAAACACATCATCACTGAGGTGGTGCTCAGTTATTTCAAGGGTCACCTTAGATCCAGAAATATCAGCCTTTTTAAGTTCTGAAATGCCTATCTGATGGCAGCTTACAGACAGCAGGAGATTCCACTCAAAACCCAGCTTTGCTGTGAATCCTGTGGTCTCAGACCAAGTACCCTGTGTGGTGACACCACACACATGGAAAAAAAACTATGCTAATTAGTACAGGCTCAGCCTCACCTCTGTTGAGATCTCCATGAGTTTCAAAGTGCCACAGTACCCCTTAAGTCTGTGGTTGCTGAGAAATTTTATAAACAAGAACAAATAAAATTCTGCTAGATATAAAATAGCCACTGTGTTGTGTAAGCACCATACTACACCCACCCAGATCTCCATTTTATAGGGGTTACTTCACCCCCTGCCAAGCCCTTCTAGAGGGTTACTCTGGCATATACTTTTGTTTCATGACCAGACTACTACAATGAGAAGATGTAGGAGGAAAAAAAAAAAAAACAACAAGGTTAACATATACTGACTATCATTAATCAAAACTGGCTAATACCATTTGATTCTACAGGCATTGGACTATGTAATGTAGTAAAGCAATGAGCTGACTGTGTATTTCACAACACAATCCACATATTTCTCCTCCCTTCCTATGAAGCCACAAGCTATGACTACAGCACTCAGCTTCTTCAGCTCCAGCGTGTTTCCATCAGACAGAACTCGGGTGTAGCATCACTATTTCCAGTAGCTTGGGCCATAATGCAATCTGCACATGCAGCACTCCACAAGATAAGAACTCTCCCAGTCATACCAAATCCCCTTGGAAAGCATTCATAAGAGCCTTGATAATACTACTGACCGCTCTTGAGTGCAGATTACCACCAATACCAGCAACTTGTATTATTTCAAGAGCAGATTAGAACTACGAGCAAGTTTACTACTAGAGAGAGCTCTAGCAGCTCCCAGCAATAATCTTCAATCTTCTGCTGACACAATCAAAAGCAACAGAATTCAGAGGTGGGCAGAAGACTGTCTCACAACAAGGGATACAGGACCCATGATTTTTAAACCAAAATGCTAGCTAGCTATTTGGCTACCAATAAATTTAACTCCTTACCAACAATCTCTTACCTTTCTAGTTGTAAAAAACTAGCTACTTCCTTTCCACTGCTTATCTTAACACCTTCATACTGACAGTCAAATTATATTTGTATCTCCAATGACAGCTTGGATCATTTGTATCCTAAGCTCACAAGCCCTGTGTCTGTGTTGCTTCTGTGGCATCAGTGGGTACTTGGTGACAATTCCAAAAGCCACTACCATGTCCACCTTGAGTGAATGAGTTAATGTTTGATTCAAGAGACTAAACACTCTGTGTTATTAGTATTCAAAATCATTCCAAAAAGCATTCTTCACAAAACTCACTCCCTTGATATGAAGCAACCTCATGTGTTTTGCACCAAGCATTATGAATTTCTGTATAAGGTGAGGAAGAAAGCACAGCACTTAAAATTTAAGTTGCACCCACCAAGCTAAATGATGGCCTTTGCTTTTTGATTGAACAAATTGTTTAAAAAATCGTTCTAACGTCCTCTTGTCAGATCTACACTTTCATTACTCTGTGTGCCAAACCGACAATTATTTGTGCTTAAATTTCCCTCCTTTATTTTATATTTAACCAAAGAGACAAAGAAGACCACCTTATTAAACATAAGAACTCATT
Source organism: Passer domesticus (assembly GCF_036417665.1). Taxonomy (NCBI): domain Eukaryota; kingdom Metazoa; phylum Chordata; class Aves; order Passeriformes; family Passeridae; genus Passer; species Passer domesticus. Next base: position 87,624,150 of record NC_087474.1, read on the forward strand.
ATTAGTTTAAGTCAGTTAAAATTTTAATCAAATTATCAGAAACACTTAAAAGCCTGCAAGGTTCCATTTCTTCTTAAACTCCTGAGAATGTGCAAGCTGCCTCTCCACTGCTCCAGTCAAAACACCTCTCTTCTCCGCAGCATTGGTCATGCCTACAGATGGAGAGCAACTCATAACAGTAACATTAACAAGAAGCTCTTCCTCAAGCGTCTGAGCAACCAGCACGTCACCTGTGTATATTACTCTCCACAATCTGTACTCTGTGTACTACTACAATCTCAAAATTAGATTTCAAATCCTAAGGAAGTGTCATATTTTCAAATCCTAAGGAAGTGTCATATTTTCTGGAAAAATCCCTTCACCAGGATTTCTCTCCTGGGAAGCTGAGAAGCCTCTGAGAAAAAGGAAAACAATATTATTTAATTTGGGTTTTTTTGTGTTTTACTGGTTTGGAATGTGGTTGGAGATTGTTTCATTGGTTTTATGTGAACTGTTTTTGACTTATTGGCCAATTGGGGCCAAGCTGTGTCGAGACTCTGGAGAGAGTCATGAGTTTCTTTAGTATTTTCTTAGCTTTCTGTTTGTATTTTTTTCTGTATTCTTTAGTATAGTTTAGTATAGTATTCTTTAATATAATATAATACCATAAAATAATAAATTAACTTTCTAAGAACATGGAGTCAGATTCATCATTCATTTCTTTGTATGGGAACCCCGCAAATACAAGAAGGAAGTAAGACAGGTGATTTGAACTGAGTCAACCTCATCAATATTTTCATATTCACACTGCCACAAAATTGCACACTTAAGCTACAAATTGAAAATCCAGGCAATATAAGGCAGTATACCTTATACCCATGAGCGGCAAGGAATGCATTCATTTGTATGTCCAAATTTCTCTTGCAGAATTTAACCCTCTTCCTCTACCCATTTCTCCCTTACCCATGTCCTTGTTAGCTCAACAACATCTGACCTATAACTTTCTGAATAAATGAGCAGCTACTCTGTTTCAAAGAAACTACTGGACTTTAAAACAGGAAGAAAAAAACCAAACCAAAACAAACCACTACCAAGCATGGATCCTATGCTCTTATTTTACTAGCACAAGACAAAAACCAGCACCTTGGCAAGGAATGCCTGGACACAGATGTGTGCTTTCTCCAGGTGATACTGGATGGAAAAGAGCTTGCATGCTTGGAAACAGTACACCACCGCCTACTGCTTCACCTCTCATTTTATCTGGCCACAGAGTTACAACATAGAAAAAAGAGCTACCAAAATATCCCTATAAGCACTAGTAACTACTCTCTTTGAAGCACCTCATCACCTACTTTCTATAGCCCACAAAATAGCAGGTGACTGACTCAGCCCAACTTGAGAAGCCTTGCAACTCTTGACATTCCCAGTACTTTCATTTCATAGTTCGTACTGTGATCACAGGCCAGGACTGAGCAATTCAAAGGTATCATTAACAAACTGCAATAACACTTTTTCTTTCCTTTTTTTTTTTTTAAAGTATATTGTTATTTTTCTCTGGCTATGAACCACCAAGGACTGCTACAAATTTGCACTTATTTCCTTATCCTTCCAACTGCCAATGTTTGACAAGTCAATGACAGGCATTCCTCACTCTAGCACCATGAAGTCCAAATGGTTCAGTTTGAGAAAAGTTGGGGTTTTTTTAAGCAGTCATCAAAATGCCCTCATTTTATCTACAAAACCTCATGTACTAATTCCTAAAAAAAATCCTTCTAATATGTTTCTTATTCTTTGCTCAAAGATGGACCAAAAGCTCTCACACACAAGTCTGGCTCTTCTTCCCCCTGTCAGCTAGAGCTGTTCAAATTGACATTTAACATATTAGAATTCTTCCTTAAAAAGTAATCATCACCCTCACTTTCAGTTACATGTAACTTCAATATTGTGGCTGCACTGATCTCAATCCAAATGTTTGTGAATCTATATTAAAAAAAAAAAAAAACAACACAAACAAAAAACCAAACAAAACCAACAAACCAAAAAAACCCAAAAAACAACACTGTACTCATCTCCTCTAAAAGTATGGATTAGATTTTACAAAAATTCTGCACACTTGTTTTTTTTTCAGAGCTGTTAGATCCAAGCACTTGCAAACGTGTTTTAAAACTTTACCCAGCAGAATGTCAGTATTGTGAACATTTAAGTCTGTCAATGAAAAATACAGGTAAGACATAAAAAATCTGGAGAATTTTCAGTGAGGTAAAGAAACCCTCAATCTGTGCTTTAAAGGAATTACTTCTTTTCAGTAAGTATTTTGATTCCTAAATTGAATTTTTAATTTTAATTTATTTACCATAGAACATCACAAAAAAGTATTCCTGGTGCAGTAAATAACCCTCCATTTGTTTCAAAAGTCTTTACTGTTTGAAGAGAAAAGTATCTTCTGCAGTGTCTTCTAAATGTATCCTGGATTTTGCCTCAACCTTCAAGTGCCCCAAAAGAACAACAAACTCTCTAAAAACAGTGAACACTAATTTTTACCTGCTAACTACTTGTCAGTCAAATCTCACATGGCTAAATACCAGTTGCTGAGGTTTAGTATTTTTCCCATTACATATGGAATAACTGAAGATTAATTAACTCAGCAATCCAAAACATCTAGGTGGATGTTTAAGTAACTTTCATTTCTTAAAGCAGCCTGTCTTAAAATTGAGTATTTGGAAAAGCAATTGAAACTCACATTTATTTATATTCAATTTACTAAAGTTTTTAGTTATGGACAGTTTGCTTTTATTTATGTTAAGTATATATACCCACTTCTTAGTAGAACACATATTTTAGCTAAGCCAACAAGAGGAAATAATTAGAAAGTAAATTTCTTTTTTGGACTGAGATGCAATTTCTCTCATGTGCATATAAGCAATTTCTGGTTTGGATCTTCATGTTTAGGACAGTAATTCTACTGTTGTACATAAAGATAAAATTATCTTAAAAGTAACAGAAACTATTTCTAACATTTTAAACACTGAAGTTATCAAATGTTTTAAAAACTTCATTATAAAACACTTTTTTTTAGGTTTGTGTTTTCAGTAAGAGCAGTTCTTGTTCCAACTACAACAGCTCTAAGAAACCAACATTTTTGCTACAAATCCAAACCCTAGGGCAAACTTGGGGGATTAAGTCACTTCCATTAAATGAGATCTTATCCACTCAGCAGTGTTATTTGTGTGCTGTACAGCAGTACTATTACCAGACAGACTGCACTAAGCCACTGTGCTATTAATGCAATTGACTGTTACATCCACTGCTAACATCCAGGCAGTAAGATCAAGGACAAATACTTAGAATGTCCTCATTTTTTTTCACACCTGGGAACTTGAAAAAAACTAAGTTAATAACTCCAAGACACACAACACAGCTTTGTTTTTGTTTGTTCATTTTGTTTTTTGGTTTTTTTTAGTGCGACAATACTACCATGAACTTGTATCAGAAGATGTAAACTAACAAAAACACAATTAAATAATACTAGTGCCTGGCTTTATTTTAAATGATTAAAGCAAAATTAAAATCCATAGAGCAAATTCAGGGGGTCTCACCCTGTAACATGGAACACCTAGTAACAGATCATAAAAATAACACTACTTCATGATTCAAAGAATATTTTTACTAACAAGTAAAGGCCTGAACAAAGATACGTTCTTATCTAATCATAACTTTTACAAACTTTTGGTATGCCCATGGAATATTCAAGCTAAAAATCCTGTTACATAACTATGCAGGACATCCAATTCTACATTTCTACAACTTCACGCGAGTGGGTTTTGCTCCTCTCCCCTTTGGGGATCTACATTTTCAATATGCATTTGTTCCTTCAGATCCCAGTTTTAAGGCTGACAACATTGAAAAACTGAGCATTTAGTCCACTTCACTAAACCATCCAACCTCTGGACTTGTTCTGAGACCTCTGCTGTGTTTCCAGTCTCCCCTGCCTGAGCAATTCAAAAGTGATGGTCTTTCCATGACACATGGCAGAACCACGTTTAAGACACTCCCCAGTAATAGACTGTGCTTTATAAACAGTATAGACATTATTCTAATTAAATAGCATTCAAATTGGTCTATATGCACTGCACTCGATCAATAACACCCTTTTAGTTACTTGGAATACTTTTCACCAATTAGAACTAGCAAATTCATTATTACAACACTGCCTATTGCCTCTGGAGAAGACTCAAGCATGTCAACTAACAACTAAATTCATTTGATATTTAGAATTTAATATTTATTTTAAACAAAACTGCTTAAATTTTCACTAAGCGCAGTTAGGGGCAACTAAGAAGTTCAAGTAACAGCTAAAGCCTGACTGAGAGGATGTCAGTGTGCTGTGAGAATAAAGATTTAATCAGTAGTTCTGATACTGAAATAACACCCAAAGTAACTGTTTATGTTAACTCCACATATACCAAGTTTTTACTCAACCTTCTCTGAGAAGCTACATACTTGTTTCTGAATAATTTAAAAAATGAAATCACACATACACACACTCACCACCCTCCCTCAATATTGGAAACTGGGGGCTGAGGGTGGTGTATGGCTCCTCCAAACAAACCAACCTTTATGTATGACTTTTATGAACAATTGCTGTACTGCTTAAAAAAGCACCTTCACTTTGGAAGCTCTGGGGACAACTCAGTCTGAAGGCACTTAAAAAGAATGCTTGGTACCATTGATTCTAACTGGACATTTCCTGCACTATTTTGAGTTATTTGGCATATCTAATTAGCTAAACCCCTTCTGATAACAACTTCAGCAAAGGGGATTTGAAATAAAATAACACCGTGTTTATCCTTGCTAAATCCAATTCAGCTACAGATATAATTACAAGCTTGAAGTAAATATTTAACAAAAACACCCACAACCAATGAATAAATACAGCAGACTCCTTTGTAACCCTGCTAGTTAATGACACCTGTCTATTTTAAATTCAGAATTCAAGTGCTTTTTAAATAAAGTTAAAATCTTCTCCTTGGGCAGATTCACAGGTATACAGAAGTTTTTTCTAGGATTTATTACTAGGAAGAACATGAAAATCCAACTGGTAGCAGCACCACTTTTTCCTAAGAAAAGCAGCCTTGGGCAAATTAAACCACAAGCCTGGTAAACTAATCCAAACTATGTCCTGACAACTCCCATTTACAGAACCAGTTAGCTTTCCTAACATGCACAGAAGCAAAGACATGGCATTTCCCTTTCTGTAGTTATGTGCATTTACACTCAGTCTTAATCCAAAACCACTCTTCTGCAAACAGAACAGTAGCTTTGGTATTAAGCTTATTTTATGAGGACCACAGTATGATTAAGGATAGTAATGGATTTTTTTTAAGTTCTTTGTGAACAAGTATTTAAAAATAGAAACAGCTAGATATTTGCATCTTCCTCATAAACCATAAGTTACATTATCCTACATTCAGGATAAAAGTATGAAACAATGTAGTACTTTCATGCATGCATTCTGGATTATTTTACTGTATTACAATGCTGGAATTCCATATAACCTGTACACTTTGTTTACTGTGAAAAAGATCACTCCCCCTCCCAATTTAAACCCACATTATTACTAGTTTACAAGGTACTTACTGACTTTGTATTGTACAGTTAAAGACGCAGCATTTTCTAAAGCTAGTGACATATTTGACTAAAAAAAGAGACTGAAACCTCAGCTTTCAATTTTAAGTATCTGCAGATAATTAAGGACTGTCATTTTATCACCAAATGCAGGTGGTATGGATAAAAAAACTTAGATTTGGATGAGAACTTTCAAGAGATTTATTGGCTTCTCTTCTATGTAAGAACAACAGCATAAAGATTATTCAAACTCAATTTGTTGGTATTTTAAGTCATCATTAGGCTGCACAAATATCTTTGGAGGACTAAACTGAATATAGGTTGCACTGCCTAGAGGTTATAGTAATTGGAGAAGTCTGGAAGATCACAGGTACCTTTGCTTCTCTCTTATAACTAGCATTTTAAGGGCATTTAGAGGGCAATTTATCTTAAAATATATTTACTGATATCAGTACAATTACATTATCATAAACTACTACAAGAATTATAGAATTATGAAATAGTGATAATCTATATTTATCATTATTTAATGTTGTAAATACCAAGTTCCTCAAATAATGACCAGTTAATTCAACTGCTGCAGAGAAAACTTTACTTGGCTAAGACAAATAATACACATAGCATAAGCTCTAATATGATTACAAGATTGTCTCATTTTATTATTCCTTGGAAAGAACTCTATTTTCACATCTCTGCAATACAAAGCATTATCTACAAGTGGAATTTGTGTGCAGCACCAGGTCTTGGTTCTTCCAACAAAACAAACTGTAACTCTCTTAGAACTGCCTCTAGCTGCCAAAGACAGCCAGCACAGCTCCAAGCCTCTGTGTGCTGCTCTCCTCTGCACCATCCCACATACATAAAGCATATTCCTAACCATTCATGGATACTGGTTTCATTTGCTTCACCAAAAAGGTTTGGCATTCAAACTCCTTGCAAGGAGTTATCTCAATTGGAGAAAAATTAAATAAAATGGAAAAATCTTACAAGCTGAAATGGACTGGACCAAACTATTAATAATAATAATTCTTCAAATATGTCCACATATTTACATATATTTACATACATAAATGCCAGCCAGTATTCACAAAAGCTCCATTCAGTCTCACCAATCAAATGACCTGAGATACCATGATTTCACAGTACATCTTTCTGGAAGCTCAGGCCATCCACAACAATTTCAACACTGTGTACTGCTATCAGAGCTTAAATACAATGTCCACTTCCAAGGCCTATTTGAATGTCAATATTAATCACACTGTCACATGCACATGTCACCAGGCACAGGGGCTCACTCAAATACAAAGAGAAAATTATGACAGCATTGGTCAACACCAAATTAAACAACAACAGCTGTCTTTGTACATAAGATTTTGTATTTTCCTTCTGTAGTTACAATGAATGAATAAGCTTATTTTAGAATGAAACAACACCTTATATTTCTACAATCACTGACATCATCATTATCTTGTTAATTGACTCCACCAACAGATGCAGTAATATGCACCCCATAAAAGGCATGCTGAACAAGGCAATCAGTCTATGTTAGAGGTAATATGCAAAAGGGATGAGGAACCACACTACCCCTCTGCAAATAAAACCTCATACTCAACGCCCAAAAGTTTCTCAAGGTCAATAATTTAGAACTGAAGTTAATGAGAGAGAGGATTTGTAGAGACTAGAAATAAACCATCTTGCATTTAAAGATTTAAAACCTAATTTCAAGATGGTCCTAGACCTGAGACTCGTTGCCCATTATCAGGCAATTCAAGGTCACAAACACCTTCACTACTTTCATGACAACTGTCCTATCAATATTAACTTTTTCTTACAAGGGGACGTTTTTTAATTCTGCATCTAATTCCTAAACTACATTAGCTCTGACGTGGTAGTGGCAACAGTATGATTTACAAACCAACAAAGTATTTTGGTAACCATATCTTCAAAGATATGCTCAATAAAGACAAAAAACAAAAGCACCCATATATGGAGAAAAGGATATTAAAGAAACAGATTAAATGTTCAGAATTTATTGCGCAGTAAGAGAGAATGACACTCAAAACATTTCACAACTGTTTAAAGTTGCAATATGCTTACTTTTTTAACAGAATCTAATTCCACCTTCTCAAATAGAAGGTAGAAAAACCTAAGAGAGTTCAACAAGAGCAACAGGGATAAATAAAATTCATCAAAGAAGTCAAGTGCACCCTCAGCAGATTTGCTGATGACACCAAGCTGAGTGGTGCAGTTGCCACACGTGAAGGATGGGCATCCAGAGGGACCTGGACAAGCTCTGGAAGACCTAGTTACATGCTGAGGTAAGAGAATGGAGAAGCTTCACTGATGTTTATGCATCCTTGTGGGCTGTTTCCTGGGGATTTAGTTTGGTCACTGGTAGAGCTACGATAGTGGGACAGATAAATATTTGGTTTGGCCTAGAGAGACAATAGCTCTCCATGTTTCTGTACTTGAAGACATTTCAAAGAGGTTTTCAGTCAGGAATTTCAGCTGCTAATAACAAGTTTCATAGATAGCAGCACCTGTCAGAACACCAACCAAACCCCATACCATGAAATGACAAGTATTCTGTGATAAATCACATCCACAGTTTATCATCTAAAATGAAAGCTGACCAAAAGATAATTTTTAATCTATTATTAAATTTATTAAATTATTATTATTAAAAATATTTATTATTATTAAAATTATTAAATTTTAATAATTTTACTATTACCTGGGGAACAGTACTATAGTATTCTAGTTAGAGGAACAACTGCCCCTCTCATTTGAGTGTTCATAACTAAGATCAAAGTAATGTGTGCCCCTTTACACATGCAAACTTGTTAGTCAAATACCCAGTCGGGGATGAGGGGTACTTTTGAAAGGGACAACACTGAATTCTTGAATATCTCTAACTGGAATTACACCTGGGAGAGGCAGAATTGAGCTTAAGCCAACATTCCCATAGGAGCTCTGTATATTCCAGCAAAACCTCTTCTGAGATCTCCTGCTTGACATTGACATACATGTCTGCAGAATTCAGTAGCTCTGTCACCAAGGGACACTGCCCCCATAGTACTGACTGGGAAATGGAGTGCTAGTGTGGGAAAGAGGCTGTACTAGCAGAGAAGAAAATTACCCCACAACAACTCCAAATATAGAAATTCTGACTCTGCAGGGAGTGTTTTCAATCACGCCTGACAATTTTGATTTTACAAGTGGTCTATTATCAGTCACGCAAGTGACTACAGCTCCTTACGAGTATCCACTAGAGGAGAGAAGAATGCACCGAAGTTCAGGGCACCAGGAGCCATACAAGGAAGCCAGAATATATTGCAGGCTGAGGTACCCTTTTTAGGCCACAGATTTCTTTCACTTGGAAGCACACCTTAGAAATACTATTTCACTTTCTCTGAACAAAGAGGTGCAGTAGCAGACTGGTTGAGAATGTTCTCTTCTGAAGGACATCCAGGCATGTTTGCCCACACAAGCCACTTGCCTCAAGAGATCACAGCCAGACTGCCAGTCACAACCTTTTCCTCTCCCTGGGAAGGGAAGAGCAAAGATGTGCCTGGATTTCTCTGTCACCTCAAATTGCTGTCAGACAACATACACAAAGTCCAGGTTGAATTCTACAAATAGCTTTATGAAAGCAGCAGGTTAACCTATAAATGCAGCTAAGGGAAGCAAAGTAAAATTGAAACCCCTCCTAAACCAAGATTTGCTGCCTTCCTTTTTCCATCTTCCTTCCCAGAATCACTGATTCTGGGATGGCAAACATATGCCACTTAGTTTTTATTCCACAAAATCATTGATAACACTGTTATCAATGTAGCATCTTAAACGTAATAAAGGTTCTTTTCACAAATGCTATTTGGTGGTACTTATATAAAATTCAAATGAATTTACTCATAAAAGTATTTCTCAAATACCCACTAAACCATCTCATTACTTTATCCTCCCTCTCAAGAAATGAAGCAGTATAAGCAGATCTCCTTAGGGCTGGCAGGCTAGGCCTGAAGTCCAGTAGGAAACAGATGGCTGCTGGTTGTTGATGCAACAATGTACAAGCACCTAAAGAGTCACTAGAGGACCAAGGCTTACACCATCCTCTAGTAAAAGGATGTCATTATTAAGGCGATGAACACAAGGCAGAAAGAGATGCATTACACACAAATTTGAAAGATGCAAATGTATTGCCAAGCAGATATTTAATTCTGAGTGGACAGGAAACCTTACTGACAGTACCAAAGACTTTGACAATTTTTCAAATTCAGTGTTAAGTCTTCTTACACCAGAGCTAAACATGAAGCCTACATCTGGAGTTTGGAGGGACTGGAAGACTTGTTTAAAGTCATCAATTCAAGCCTTAGATACTAGATAAACTTTTTAAAAAGAGTTTTTCTATTTTCGTGTGATAATATCAACTTACAACTCATGACAGATTTAAAAATAAATTGTCTTGCTCATCTGCCAGAGCTCACCATCTCACCAGACAAGCCTGCAAAAAAGCAAATGAAATCACTCGCAGTAGGTCTTCGAAAATCCAAATTTTCGCCTTAGTCTCCCATCCCTGCTCCTGGGCAATGCAAACACTCTCAGCAGCCAAAAGAACAAAAGAATGGAGGGCTTGGAAGGTTTTATTTAAGTTGGCAGCAGCCCTTAAAGAGACAGGATCTCAACAAATCCTTACTGCTAGCAGTGACCTTCACTAAGCCCTTCAACACATCTTCATTAAGTACAAGGGCTCCACAGCAGCATTTTTAATCAAAATTGATCAATGTTGCCTACAATTTCATATTAAATTCAGTTTCCAACATTCTCTCCTGGAGTTATCCTCACATCTTTCTGCTGCAGATGCCACCCACAGAGAAGACAATAGCAAGTGCTAACACCTCCACCAAAGCAAAACCTTTCAAACCCATAAACCAGTAACATTTGCACCCAGCTGAAATGATGCTGCAATCAAGCAGCTGGAACCTCAGAAAATATTCTTCAGGTAACTCTGCTACAGAGATGAGAATTTTGGCAGATGGGCAAATAAGTAAACTCTGGCTATCACAAGGAGGCTACTTGAGCTCTAAGCCTTACACTGATGGGTCTTACAGTAGGCCAATCAGTAGCACTCAAAAATTAATCTACAAATTGGGAGTTAATTTATGCTTATCAGAAGAGGGACAGTGAAAGGATAACATTATCCACTGGAAGTTATGCTTCTCCAGTCTGTTACAAAATACTTCAACTAATGATGAATTCTACAACAACATTTCACATTTTTTAAGACGTATAACCAGTGCTCAATTATTGATGATTTTGTTTCTGAATTCCTTTCTGAATAAGTAACTTTGGAGCAGCTTTTGGATGAGAAGGATTTCTCCAGCCTATCAGCATCGTAGAGTCAGTTCACGTGCCTGCTTTCTGACTGTCCTCTTCCTACAGCATTTCACTTGTTTCTTGGCTCTAGGTAGCTCTACATCAAAAGAACTTGTAGTTTCCAACACAGAAGTGGGACATGTATGGTTATCATCCCATTCACACCTCAAACATGTTTTTTCTAGGAGTGAATGGGTGGAGGAAGAAAACACTGTCCATCCAGCCACATTTGGTAGAGAGGAACCTCAAATATGTATCCCTCCCTAGAGCATTAGTGATGAACTTGTGCTTTTTAGACACACAGAATTCTTCAAAAGTTGACAAACAGGTCCCAGGCAAAACTGTAACCTGCATTAGGGTGGTGCTGAGAGGTAATCTAAGTGCCTTGCCACAGGAGAAAACAAATGCAACAGCTGCTGTGCCACATGAACACCAGCCCCTCATCTCACACCTGTAAGTAAAGCAGCCCTTCAGCTCTCCAAGTCCTTGCAGTCCCAGGACTATTCGGATGCTGAGAAAGGTTTCTGAAGCACAGTCCACTTTTTCTGAGCGATCATTCATTTCACACAGTAAATTAACTCTCTGTCACTGTCGGGTCTTTGTTTCTTCATTAGAGCATCTGCTGAGATTCAGGACCTAGCTGCTGACCCTCTTTGATTAAGTTTACACTTGAGCGTGGTGCACAGTGCAACAGAAGATGGTCAATAATGCAAAATCCTGCTGCAGAATCTTCAATGACCAAACTGTGTATTTTGAATGAAGTTTTACAGGAAGTTTTACCTTTGGCTCTCTGTTGTCTGGTTCTGTGGACTTATTATTTATTTGTAATTGGTGTATGAAATTCCTTTCAATTTCATCTGAAAGGAATTCTGTTTGTGTGCCTGAGATGCTTCACATCGAACAAAGAACTGTGAAATGAGACAATCAAGACATGCACTCCAAAAGAACACTTTGATCTGAACTAAATTTCTAATGGGAACAGCCATTAAGAGGCTCTAGATAACCAAACATATTCTGCACAGTTCCAGGCCTACAGAATGAGGGATAGAGTCCTCTTTCCTCCTACTTTTTGTCCACTGAAGAAACTTGGTCAGCATTACATCATATCACTGAAATACAAACAATCTGAACACACTTTAAGATTTAGGCAGGTACAGGCATTGCACCTATGTTGAGCTGTGGAGCAATACAGTTTGAAGCCTTGTGCTATCATCCAGTAATGTTAATTGTGGTACCAAAAAGCAGATTTTCAGTGGCATAAACTATGACACCAGGAGTAGTTTTTCATTGGATGACAAAGTCAAGCACTGGAACAAAACAAGTCACCCAGTGACAGGGAGCCCAACTGATTTGGAACAGTGCGAACAGCTCAAGTCTATCTTGCAGTCCTCCAGTGGACTAAGAAGCCACTGACCTGAATAGCAAACAAAGTAAAACAGTTTTTAAAGCTTGCCTTCCCACTACAGAATGCAAATCTAAGACAGCAAACAAATCTCATCCATTAAAACAGATTGGTTTGTCTTTTCCTTACTCTACTGCATAGACAGTTTGTGCATGTACTACTTAACTGTGGTTATTTTTGACAAAGGTCACATCAACATGGCAATCTGAATCAGCTAGAGACTTCCTCAAATTGCAGGCACCTGGAAGTTGTTTGTATCTTCTGAAACTGGCATCTAGAATATTCTCAATTTTAGAAACAGGCTACACAGATCTGAATTTTCATGCCACAGAAATAGAAAGGAAGCCACAATCTCTCTCATGAGAAAGCCACAATTGAAATAGTTCCCAAGGGAAAACTGTAATCATAAAGGTTATTTTTCCCTCATTTTAATTTTCAATTTCAGTCAGCAAATGCAGAGCAAAATGGACATGTTAAACAAGGCCATTAAAAAGCCAGTCTCTAGTTTATGAAAACTTACCAGGTCAAGCTACATGCAGTGTTCTTCCTCATACTGAGACAAGTGTGTATCTCGTTTTTAATAGCCTTCAGACAGTTTACTTATTCTTTTTGTCCCACACGAGCTCCAGGCACTTCATGGTAAACTAGCAAACACCTTTAAGTAAAATAATCATCAAGTCATTCTCACTGCATATAAGCTATTGCCATTTCTATGAAAGCCTTGACAAAAAGTCAAAAATTGAATAAGAGGTTTCAGAGAGGCACAGTTGTAGGATGATTTTGTAAAGGAAGGGCCCCTAAGTTATCTATCCCTGTTAATTATCATGTGGGGACAGGCATCGATTATCTGTGCAAACACAGAAAAGGACAGTGAAGCTTTTGAAAAGGAGCACTGAGGCAAATAAGCAATTATTGATTCATGTGTTTGGCAAACATTTTCACCCACTCACGAGAAGGAGAGTTTAAGAGGATTTTCACTACACAGTAATAACAGAGGCAGCCTCTCCAGCTCATAAAAGGGAAGTCAGACCATAAGCCAGATGCAAAACTCCAACAAACACTGATTCACAGCTCCAGTCACCCTCAAAGTCATGTATGAAATGAGCAATTCAGCCATCCAATAAGCCAAGAAGGGGAAAGAGAGGGCAATTATGTCTCTGTTCAACAGAGCACCATTTAAAGTATTCCTTCTGATTCAGCATCAACCCTTGTGATCAGTATTCTTGGCCTACCATCAATGAATTTAATTACACAATTATTGAAAAAAAACACAGCGTTCTCCCTTCCCTGCTTGCCCACAACCAGTCCAATATAAGTCACAGGAATTAGTCAGAAAGAATGTATAAAATAGCTACCTCCACTTTTTTTTTCTGAAGTTCAAGTCACAGAAATATATGGATACTAGCTCAAGTATTACTGAAAATTATGTGTTCCCTTTAATTGAGCAAAGGGCACTTAATCTTCTCTATTAATTGATACAATGTGAGGTATTATGAAAGGTGCACCAAGTTACTGAACACCCATTGGTTACTTCTTTGAGACTCTGGGATATTTAACTGGCAGCTGTATGTTTGGATCCATGTCTTCTGGCATGGTTTTACCCAATTGCTGGATCTTCCTCTCCTGCTGAGCATAGAAAGGCAAGTTGAGTTTCAGCTCCTCCCTACTTCTGCCTTCTTTTACCTCCACAAGCAGCTAGCATGTTTTAGCAGCTCTGCTAACACACTTGCTCTACCACAGCCAATGCTTAATAACTCCTTTTTTTTCCTACTTGAAACAGCTGCAGCAACTAATTAATACAGATACTGTAGCAATAAGCACAAAGTTCCTACCATTCAAGCTGATATAAGTGTACTTTAAAGACAATGTTCTTAAACAGGAAGGAATTCAATACAAAGGAAAGAACAGGGCCTTAGCCACGTTAAAACAATACTGTTCTACTGCAGACTGACGCATTAGTGACTGGTTTGGGAACGAGATGCCCTCTTCCCATTATGCCAGGCTTGGGCTTTTTCCTCCTACACTTGGGGGCTGGTGGAGGGGATGGTGACTACTACAAGGCAGAAAGTAAGGAAGTTATGGCTCTCCTCTTTCCACTTGTGCCATCTTCCATAGACAAAATATTTATTTGCTTTTATTGTTACGAAGTGACAATGTTAAGCAGGATTCAAGACCCAAATATATTCCTTAACATAATAAGGAATTGCCTCATTTTCAAAGCTGACCATTTCAGAAGGCTTTTGAAAAAGACACTGTTCTTTCAGGTGCCCACATGGCACTATCTATTCCCAAGAGGCAATTAATTTTGGATCCTGACCGATGCCCTGATGTTCCAACCATATTAGCTACGTATTAAGCAAAGGACTTCATCGAAGGACAGGAATTTAATTGAGTCTATATTCAGGTATGTCTCTGAAAGCTAGAGGGTAAGGCAGACACGCAGGAACTAAAAAAGTTTTAAAGAACACAAGTACGACCTCTTTCTCAGGAATTCAAGTTGTGTAGCCTACATTGAACTCTCTTCAACACACAGGAGCCAGTCAGACCACATGTTCCCTGTTCTGAGCACAGTAAACTCCATCATACAGCCACTACTTCAGGAAAAGCTTTCACACCAGCTCTAAAAAGTCAGGGAATAGGAATATAACTACAGATATCCAGAGACAGAAAAAGTGCACTATTATTGGACAGCAAGTCTGATAATATGTTGTTAATAATATGTTACTAACTAATGGTTAGTTAAGTTGTACAACTTAACTAAGCATTTCTAGCCTTAGAAACAGCTACAACTCAGAAGTCAGATCAGAACATGTTGACAGGGAGAAGCACTGGGAACAGCAAGGGTGCAAGAGTATTTATTTCCACGTTTGCTGTCTAAGCCCAGACAGAGGCTAGTCTAAATCTAGTCTAATTTTTTCAACTACATAAAAACAAGCCTCTTTTTACTTGTCCCTCCATTCCACTAACCATTTTTTCCACTCCTACCTTTATCAGATGCCATCATGAAGCCTCCCTTTAGCAAGGTCAATTTTAAAGGAAAATACAAAATTACCTTATTACTACGCAGCTATCTTTATAAACTCATCCCGTTACTTCAGAACCATTTTCAAGCGATCGGCCAGTTACCATTTGCATACATTTGGATAACTGACAATTTCCTCCACCAGCTTGAAATGTCACAGTACCAATTTTTATTTTAACTCTAGAATGAGGGCCAAAATACTTCCAGTGGACTCAGAACTCTAACCAAACCAACCACAAAAACAAGGCACCCAGTAGTAACACCATGCTTAAATTAAAGGCAATGAGTGAAGCATATAGGTTGTGGTTTGCTTGTTTCTTATGGCAATATATATTCCTAATTTTAGACACTTGAATGCTGTTAACACTAGATAAACTGTATACATAGCAACTACTGAAGTAGATGTCACTTGAAAAAACACTCAACCATACTCACTTTCTACGCTAAACTCAAGGCAGTGTTTTAAATATCACAGGGAATGATAATTCTAATTGCATACTGCAGAATTAAATCAAATATTGCTGTCAAAGCAACATTTCAGAATATGTTAACTTGGAAATGTCTGCTAGCCCAGGGAGTAAACTCAAGTTAGCTCTTTCTTAACTTTGCTTCAGTTTTTCAGCTATATGAACTGCCCTTTTTGGAAACTTATTTTTACATTAATAATGTCAGCTTTTCCTTCAACATATTTTAGTAGGCAGGAACAATCAAAATTTAGATGACTTGGCTGTCTCTCTAAAAGTTTAATACAAAATTTATGCTTCACATCTCTAACTACTTCACCAAGAACAACTTTTGACTACAAAGAAGAAGTACCTGGGAACAAGTCAGCCTGAAATTAGTCACAATTAATTTTCATTCGATAGCATACATTTGCCAGCGCAGGAAGTTTTGATTGAGCTCCTTAAGCAGAGAAAACTGTCAGCAAAATAACCACCATTTCCAAATAGCTTTATTTTTCTATAGCTGTGACATTTCTTTAATTAAAAAGTGTGATTAGTAATCTCATCCGAACACAACAAGACGATTACCTAGAGATAAAGTTCAGCAAATCTCCTGAGATCAATCCGGCCCTGTACACATATCTTTTACAGCAGACCTGGCAGATCAGAGCCTACAGCAAGGGGACTAACCACAAACGTGGTTATTAGCTGGGGTCCTTGTGGAGCTCAGACTGCCAGTGACCACCTCGCACAACTAAGCTGCTCTTTCCACAAAAACACAAGTAATACATTTTAACTGGGAGTGGCAGGAATTTGAGGAAGAGTGTAAGAAAAAATGTAATTTTAAGGTCAAAATAGTTAACATTGACTTTCTTGAGTTGTGTCATCAAGGTTGTACTTTGCATTACAAAATTAAGGAATTCTATCCAAGTTCCTTTCCATTTTCTTGCTCTTCACTTCACTTGCTCTTCACCATTAGATCTATCTAGGGCAGGGACTGTTAGCAGCTTGTCTTTCTGATTTGAGCACATTATCCCCATAAAGCAAACATCTGAGCAGCATGGTACATAAAAACACAACCCACCTATACATTTCTTTCAAGGGTCAGTTCTCTTTGTGACCTCACTGCACTTCCAATCCCAAGTCTTCTGCATCATATATCCATTATCTCCCTTCCATTCTTCTGCCTAGGCTTGTCCCTCTTGTGCTGTGCTTCAAAACATGAAAGGTTTCCTTTTGGCCTTGAAATTGGTTGTTGCTTCAGGGAAACAGTACATTTTCTGTCAAATGGCCTGTGAAAATTCAGGCCCCCTTGCATCTATTAATCTGCCTGTGTATATTAATAGAACTGTTAGTTTTGTTTCGGTATAAGACCTTAACCACAACAGAAACAGCATATTTTGCAGTAGGTAGGTAGTGTGGTGATTTCCAGTATTTCTGTACACAAAGTGACCCTAACCCTGCGAGTTACTTTCTTTGATTTTCTCTTTCATAATTCATTGTCTCAGATATAGTCCTGCCTGCTCCTAGCCAGCTATTGCTGCTTTCTCAAAGATTACCTCTTGTACCAGTGCCAAACTTGAATATATTGGAGAAGAACCAAGACAAGGTCAGCAAAGCTTATTCTCCAAAACTGTACTTCAACTACTACAAGCTCAGCAATTCACACAGACGTCCCACCTCACTGGTTAGAGACTGCTTGACTGGTCTCCAGAACAAGCAACTGTCTTACCCACTTCTCTCTCCCTTTCCCCCGATATCAACAGTGCAACATGAACAGATATTGACTTGAATCCTGGCTTTATTCTCAAATTTTCTACAAAAGAAATAGATGCCCGCATGAGCAATGCAACACTTATATATACTTAATTCATTCTTGGTTTAAATGTGGCTGGTAATACTACCCTTATTTGTCAACGCAGCACACATGCTGTATTTCTCAAACTCCACAGGGCTTTTCCACAGGACCCCCTACTTATACATGTGCACATAATGGATCTCCTGTAGAGATGAACACTGTGTGCTGTTCAAAAGCTAACCAACCCCCAACACAGCACTTGGAAACCAATAAATATTGACATTTCAAATATAACGCCAACATATTCAGATGTTTGTCACCTTTGACTTTCAACTCCACTAGGGAGATACAAGGTTATTTTGTTTCTGATAATTAGCTCTCTACCAGTCACCTTTCAATAAGGAATACATTTCATTCCATTACAATATTCAGCTTGACATGGAAACAGTTATTCCATATAGTCAATTTCTATTCCACAGAGGAATGCAGCTCGCACACAGCAACATTACAACTAACTCTCTCATACCATGTAAAGAGGCACCCCTTTATCTCCTTTTTGGTCCTTTCTTGGAGGTTACACAACAGCTCAGTTCAGAAAGCTTCTTAATAAAGCAACAATTTTAGTCCACATAACTGGCAAAATAAAGAGTGCAATTATTTAGGTCACTTATCACTATGAACTTCCAATTAAGTCCTTCAGTGTCATATATACTTCCACTGGTGTTCTGTGTGTGAATCCTAACCTATTATGCTATGGTAAGCTTTCCTCACCTGAGAACATACTTTGTCTTTTCACTCTTAATTACCTATTGCTTGTGAAAGGAAAATATATGATTTGGTTCCTTTTTCCTCCTTGATATTTGATAATTTTTACATCTTGCTTCATTTAACTTTTATTACCATGGCAGAACTAACATGATGCTCAAGTGGCAAAAATCAATTCCTAAGAAACTGAACACTAGAGTGTATTTGGGTCTATTAAAAAAAGTAAAAAAAAAAAAGAAGCAGTAAAGTACCTAATTTATCCTCAATATATCTATCTAACATAGCAGCTTATACATCTGCCTTCTTTAATATTGCACAGTAAATTAATGCTTTTGTACTCCCAAAATAGCTCTGATGTAACATAGTAACCACTGCCCCCAGATAAAACCAATGCCATCTACTATCATCCACTAAGGCATTTAATGAAAACTTTACATAAACTCTAAACAATGACTCATCTCAACAATGAGACAGGACCAGGTGTGATTGAAGTTGCCACAAAGAGGATTCAAAAACTAGGTAATGCAGCATTAAGGCCTCCTCTGCAACCCTTATTTGTCAACGCAGCACACATGCTGTATTTCTCAAACTCCACAGGGCTTTTCCACGGGACCCCCTACTTATCCATGTGCACATAATGGATCTCCTGTAGAGATGAACACTGATGC
Organism: Passer domesticus; assembly: GCF_036417665.1. Lineage (NCBI taxonomy): Eukaryota > Metazoa > Chordata > Aves > Passeriformes > Passeridae > Passer > Passer domesticus. The sequence continues at coordinate 87,643,225 of NC_087474.1, forward strand.
CTCGTGATTGAGCTTATTGTCTGCTGGACCCCGTCTTATTTACTGAAGAAAAGGAACAAAAGAAGGGATCACAGAAGCAGAGACAACAATTAAGACAGTGAAAAGCCAGTCTGGAAAAAGAAAGATGCCTATCCCTCCTCTAACATTCATCTTTCCTGTAGTTAGACAAGTCTCATTAAACTAGCAGATCTCATATCTGAAGATTTTGTATTCCACCTCTCAAGTCAGAACAGGAGCCAGAGCCCAACGTATTAGCAAAGGAGACAAGTTAGAGTGAGATTCCTACCCTAAGTAGTAAAAACACTTCACAAAGAAAAAAATTAAAGCTTAAGATACTATTTTGGCTGCTCAAGACCACAAAAATCCCTGCTCTCATTTGCTGCTGTATCAACATGCAACAAAGCTTCAGCATATGCACAGAAGGAGTCGATCTCTGGCAGCCCAGACAATTTACAGACTGCACTTTAAGTGTGCCACCTAAGTATCAAAGTATATCCATCCTCGCTTACCACACTCAAACACTGGGCTCTGCCACTTCTTTTCACTGCCTAGAGGACATAAATCAGCATTATGGAGAGCACCTTCTTGCTTTTTGAAGCCACTCATGTTGCCTCAGTGGACATGAATGCAAGTCACATCCTGCTCATGAACTTGCCTACAAGCAGAAACACCACAGGTTGCACAGCCACCCAAGTTAACCAAGAGCTCTTGCAAAAGGGTTTTACAGCTTTAACTTTCTAACAGTGGGTTAACACAGTGGAGACAGCAACACGGACAAATCCATTCTGAAAGCATATTCTAGAAAAATATGAGATTTTAAACAGAGTAGTTCTCATACTCTATGTAACAAGATCTTCCATAAATACAAAGTTTAAATTGCCACATTCGTATATAACCATGACAGTAGGTAGTCAGGTCCTTTTGCTACAAACTGCTCATTGCTTTAACAGATAAACTGCTGCTTGGAAAAAATACTATTTTTAGTAATCAAAGACTCCAAATTTTTTCAAAGCAACCTTGCAAAAACAAACATTCCCAGGCTCCACTGGAAAACCAAACAAAAACATAAAGCAAATAAGAGCACAACTATTTATACATCTGCCAAGCAAATATTCTACAGCAAGTGATATAGTAAAAAAAGGAAAGGTATTGAGTAAAAAAACTAACCCTCAGTTCTTGTGGGAGTGATGGGTGGAGAGTTACTGCTTGAACTTAATCTAATCAATGCTACTATTTTTACCCTTAATATTCTATTACATTTGCTATATTTGGAAATGGTAACATTTGTTTTTCTGACAAAGTCAGTGAATTAATACATGTATTTCACCTCTCCAATGCAAAGCTTCAGAATTAGGAGTCACATCATGAAAGAGCTGATCTTCACTAGCCGTTGGCAAATGCTAAACCACAGGGATTCAACTGCACTGTGCCTGCTTCAAGACACTGGAAAAGGCCAGTTTATAGTTAGCAACATTGTGTTGGTTGCAATCAGTTATACAAAAAATGTATTTAACTGTTATGTAACTCAACTGTTACTTAAGGAAAATTTGCTTATCTCCATTTTCATGGCACTACCTCAGTCATCTAATTTACACTCTCAAACAAGCTTACTCTTCTTCAGCTCAAGGAAAGCTGATAGCTTCTAACTTTGATTTGTGTCAAAGCAGAGAGCAAATCCTTTTAGACAGCCAAACATCTATTCTTAAATGTACAGGTTATCATTCCTTTCTATGTACAGATATGAGAGGCAAATTTACTGCTTCTTGAGGAAGTTGGGGGAAAAAATTACACCCCCTCACAGACACTGCTTCTAATTGCTACTGGTTTAAAACTTCTGTTCAGTAAAGTCAAGAGATATCATTTCCACTGAGAAGTTCTTCAAAACAAACAAAAAAACCCCAACACAACCCACAATCCATTTTTCCAAGGAGCTAAACTGTGCTGTAACAATAATTGTCAAGAGAGAATCAGGCTTCTCAGCGCTGTCGATTTAAGCACTGCAAAGCAAACTCACAAAGCTTGACACGAGTTTTCCTCCGAAGCTGTCTGCTATAAAGCTGAATGCAAGAAAAAGCAGCAATATCTGAAAGGGGTTACACCACTCAGTTATGTAAGCCACAAAGGTTCAAATTTAGATTTATATTTAGTTCATCAATTCCCACCCAGAGTTCAACTCAGTAAACTAATCTATTTTTAGCTTTTGACTCTTTTGGACATTTCCTTCCTTCATCTGTGTAAATGCGTCAGAGCTTCTAAAATGTTTCCCTTTGGCTAGGGTAGGATGCATCTGATTCCAAGCTTAAAAAAAAGCTAACACACACACGCCGAGTGGTTATTGTTGGCAGAATTACACCCTTGCTCTGAGTTAAGCATAGGCAAATTTGACTCCAATCCCCATGCTGTACTAGAAAAGATATTGCTCCTTCTGCACTGACGGGTTAAAGCATGTCATGGCTAAACTCTACAAGGATCATGAGATAAACCATATTTTATCAACTTCTCTAAGCAGGCTTGACTTGGCTCTCCTGCCTTGGTAATTCAATAGACAAACAGTAGAATCTTCCCAAAATGGGGACAGAAACGAAGTTCAGTTTTTTAACTTTCTGCTCAGCTGCCAAGGCAAGAAATTCAGTCAAGTCTGATTCCTTGTTTTTCTTCCACAGACAGCCTTCTACTACATGTGGAGAAACTGGTATCTTAGTTTTTATTTAATTATTCATTTAATATAAAGTATTACCAAGCCAATTCCTGGATCTGGCCTGGAGGGGACATGATTAGGACCCGCAGTACCATCTCATGTCATTTTCTGGGAACAAGGGGAAGGGCTCACTCCTAAGTCAGGGCTACGTGGCAGAGGGAGCAGTCAATGTCCACAAGGACAATGCTCCACAAGGGGTGAGCAATAACATTATTTTTCTTGTACACTCTGTCATTTGTATATTTACTGTCTGTTTTCTTACCTTATTACTGTTCCCAGTAAACTGCTCTTATCTTCACCCATAATCTTTACCTTTTGTGCCTCCAATTCTCCTCTCCATCTCGCTATAAGGAATACGGAGGGGGAGTGAGCAAGTGGAGTGAGGGGAACACCATTCCTAAACCATGACAACCAACCAACAAGTCATTAGATAAGTCATTATCATCTTTCCATCTGAAAAGGTGTAACTGTCCTAACAAATTGTAATTTGGCTTGCCTCTGTTGTCCTTACAGAAGCCCGGCTCAGATGATACCCTGTCAGTTAAGCAATGCACAGCATTGATTTCTTCTTTGGGCTTTGCAAACTATGGCAAATTCAAGCCCAACAACTATCTTTAAATGCAGAGAACAAGTACTTAAGGGACAGGAAATGTGACTAAGATGTGTAAAGACCATAAGCTACTGCTGCAGCTGTTCCATTTCCATTCTTTTACGACCAACCCTATGTGCAGTATCAACTAAAATGAAGTCGCTAACATTAATAAAGCAAATAAATAAAGACAGGGAAAAAAAGCTTTGAGAGTAACATGTTATTAAAAAAATAAACAATAACAATGGTTATTCAGGTTCTTTAGCAGAGAAATCATAACCTATTTTATTACTCTATAGTGAAAGACAGAAAGAGGCATCTAAAGATGGGGTTTGGCATCTTCTCAAGTCTGATGTTCAACGTACTATATGCCATCAACTTCTGCGCAGAACAGGACTATCCAGGCAATTTATATTTCAATTCACCTTGATTTTCCGTCGGCTTTCTATATTTTTTTCCAGTGCTTTCAGATGCATACAGCTGGAATTCAAGGAATAGGAGAATTACAAAGGGTAAGGACACTTTGACCGCAGCCTAAAGTTTTAAGAAGAGGGTGGAGTATTTTTATGATCCCATAAAATGGTATCATCTTTGTACTCAATGCTACTTAACCCAACATGCCCAGAAGTCAGTGACATGACAAACACTTCAGAATTGAAGAACTTACTACCTTAAGGCCAGTAGAAAATTATATCAAACCAACACTCTACAGCCAAGACTACATAATGGACACAAAGTCTGCTGCGTAGCACAGGAGGTTAGCCAACAACTATTGGTATTTAAATACTCCATTTACTCTAATTCACTTCTTGGGATATTCCTGATGTATCCTCCCTTTATTATCTAGGATACACTTTAAGAAATGTCATCTGACTTCTTCTCAACAATTAACATCTGTTTGGGCTCTGAAAACAAGTAGTCCCCAAGACTTCAAACACTTCTGCTTTCATTAAATTTCACCAATAACATTCTTCATTGTTTGGTGGCCTCAAAATCATTAACCAGCTATGTGACCATCATAAACCTTAGTGAATAGCTTTTGACCAAATGCCTTGATAAAGTATGTCATAAGGCTGAAAGTTTCCACAAAATTACCCACAAAAATGCAGAAATTCTGTAAAGTGTAGAAGTTTTGGATTTTGAATTACTCTTTTATGCAATAAGTGAGGTACAGAGTAGACAAAAATAAGTAGGTATTTGCCTGATAGGTCCCTGTGAGATCTATTTTTCTGTAGTATATTTTCTTGTTCATTTTTAGCACTTAGGAAATCTCACTTCACTATAACCCTGGATCCTCAGACTCTAATTGCTAAGCAGTCATCTAACCACAAAAATCACTACTGGCTGTTTACACAGTCTGCAGACACCTCAGGAATAACTATTACTGCTCATACACGCACTAAGACTACAAGAAAACATGAGTAATTAAGCTCCGGGTAGTTTCACAGATGACTAGAACGCGTTGGGATTACTCACAATAGCCCTGTTCAGTGCCTGCTGCCCAGAATACTTTCTCCAACTTTTTAACAAAGAGATTTGTCATGCAAACTCAAGTTTTTGAAGGCACATGGAATATTTAGTTTGACAGTGTATACATGTACATATGTATCCTCATGCACACTAGTAAAACAAACCTTCCTGAATCTCACGCTCATGTCAGACTATTACACATGCCAATAACATCATCCTGACTCTTGCACAGATTTGTGGGAATTATCCAAGCACACTATACTACACCTATAGTATAAAACATAAAGCAAACCCCTGATATATTTTGAATGCTGGAAGTCCACACTTTTCTCCCTATACTTGCTATCTTGCTTCCTAAACATCTTGGGCCCTGAGAGACAAAAAAAAAAAAAAAAATTGTCATCTCCCTGTAAAGATTGCTTTCTCTTCCCACCATAATTATAAAACACTAATGCCTATTTCAGTTCTTCAGCAAAGTCCAGATTACAAAACATCATATTCAGACATACCAGCAAAAGACACAGTTCAGCACTGCTCAGTAGGAAAACCTGCTACATATTTGCAGTTGTGTATATGAAACAATGCTACTGCCACTTATGCAAGGCAGTAGCACAGGAGATTAAACAAATTTGACTAAATGATTTCAGAAGACTCCACTCAATAGCCTTGAAAAACAACCCTATTTTTTAAACACATGCACAATTAGGCTATTTCAGATGACTTAGAGCAGCTATTTGGCAGAGAAACCACTGGAACAGGCTTTGTATCTTTAAAGCACAGTCTTGTCACTCAGACTATTTTGTGAAACTTTGTGGACACAACCCATTTATGACCCTCCTCTTTGTGTATCCATACAACAACCTACTCTAGAGGCTGAAAATCAGATGCTTTAATGTACTGTAGTGTCTACTGCTAAAAGCACTTGAGTTGTTCCCTGTCATTTCAATTCCTCCTCCTCACTACTGGGTAAGTGATCTGTTTTCTCAAAACAGCAGTATCCTTCCTGGAGGAATATGACTCAGCTTTGCAGATCATCAGTATTACTTCACCAGTAGTCTACTTTTTGATTTTACTGCACCAAGAAAAATGTTAAGTTAAACAAAGATCCTTCTCCAAATCAGGCAAATTTCTTCATGAAAACAACAAATAGATGTAACCATCTTAGTCATTAAATTAAAATAGTCTGCTGTGACTTTCATGGGGGTTTTTTACCTCTTTTTTTTAAGATTAAATTTGGTTGTTACCAATATCAAGCAGAAAAAATTGTTTCCCCTGTTCTCTTTAAAATTATCACCCACTTTCCTTCAACCACCACTGCATTTCCAAAATTTCAATGTGTCTTTACTGTTTTAACACTTTTGCTGACCATTAACAGCTATTTCAGTGATTTTACTTCCTTCTTCAAGATGCAGACCAAAAATCACTATGCAGTTTCACCCTATTAAACTGACCTAGGAGTCTGCACTAAGTATTTTTTGACACTAGAATTATTTTAGTTTTTATTTTCAATTGAAAAGGAGTAGAGAAACATTAATATTTTCTCTGCATATTTGGGTACGGAAAGTCTTTCCAGTCTTTCTTTAGATTTTGTTTACCTAGACAATGATTTTACATGCAAAAGCTTTTGGAAGTCATGTGATATTTTAGGTTGAAATTCACACCTGTTTCTGTTAGGTTGTTGTGGGACACATTTAACTGGAGACACACCACTTCTACAACAAACATCATTAACCATCTTCTACACAGTGACTGAGCTCTGCAGCTGATGAAAGCCTCAGCTCTACCAAGTCTCTTCCTACTTGTGTCAGCTCCTTTCTGAGCACATCAGCACTTCATGCCGGCTCGAATGTACTCCTTCCAAGAATGGAACCGGCTTTTCTCTAACTCCCATTCACCTTCCACTCCAAATGTGCATTTAGTTTATCATCTGTCAGCTATCGAAGATGTTACCAGTAACTGCCCTCTGTCCTCTCTTAGAAATATTCATGACTTCTGCCTCCAACTGTTTCAAACACAGCCTAACCTCTAACTTGATCTATCCTTGTCTATCTGCAGAGAAGCTTGGCTGTTTCACACTAAGCCAAATTGCACAACAGCTGCTGCATTTCACACTGAAGCTCTCTATCCTCATCTTCATTGTTCCAGGGAATGTCAATTCAACAATGCTATTTCCCAGCCTAACTTCTCCATTGTAACTTCATTGTTTCTGCTGTTATTTTTGCTCTGCATATGCTCATCAGAAACTATCGAGTTGTGGCATTTTTCTGCGGTATTTTTCAAAATATCATTTACACACACATACACACCATCTTGCTTCAACCATCTTATTAAAATGGATATTTCTGGAATTGGATCACAACTCCACAAAAGAGCCCACTTCTTCAGCCCAGGTCAACTGGCACTAATGACAGCAATACTGCTGCAACCTTCTCATTTACTAAAATGACTCAAAGCTCAAAGTAAAAGATTTTTGAAAAGTTTACACAACATTGTGAATTTTTGTTGTGTTTAATTATTTAATACACATACTGTCATCACTCTAAGTCACATGAAAGAATGGACAACTTGTTTCATACTTTACATCCTCTGCATGCTCACCAATTCCTAAAAGACACCTCAGCTCCTGACAGCCACATGGCCAAGAACCAGTACTTGAGGACAGCAGGGAGCTGTCATGTGAGCTGCCACCAGTGCTGCTTGGCAAAACTTCACTTTTGGCTTCACTATTAGATTATTTCTATTAGACACTCGTAACAACTCTGTAGCTGCTCCAACTGGAAAGCCAAGTAAGCAACAACAACTCTGACTACCTTCTCTCTAAGTTAGGTACAACACATCACAAGGAAATAGTGCCTTCCTAAGAAGATTCACCTATCCTAACTTTACAAATGCTGTGTTGTGCTTCATGGTATTCAGATGGAAATCTGGCTTGTTTTTCACATTTGATGCCTACCTTGAAAGCCAGTTTGCCCATGATCTAAATGATAGTGTGTTTTTATCAGTAGTATTCTTGAAAAAACCTGCTGCCTTTTAATACACATAATCATTCCCAACCCTCTCTCCTTTCCTTACTATGATAGAATTTTCAATGCTGTCTACTACTTGCAGTCAATTATCCCAGCCACTATCACACTGAACATTAATACAAAACAAGCAAGGCAACTGTATATAAAGCAATATAATCAGGAAGAAATAAAATATAAGTCCTCCTTGTAAACTTGAAATAACACACTCCTAAATGCTGGCTTTTATCTTTATAGTATTAAGTGATTTTCATGAAAACTAAGCCAGCAATAAGATCATTATTTAAAAGAAAAAGAAGAAAACCAATCATATTTTCATGACATTCATTAATACTTCTTCTAAGGTCTCAACTATTCATGCAACTACCAGCATAGGTTGCTATAGGCAGACTTAATCGAACCCAGACTAATCAAAGTCTCAAATTACTAGTACTTGCATAAGTCTTCAAATGTCCACAGCCACAATAAATCTCAGTATTTTGCTTTCCTAAAATACTCACATGTTCATTTTGGTACCTAAACACAGATATCTCTAAACAAAGTTTTAAATCCTGTTATCATTATGCTTACATTAAGAAACACATGCACAAACAGGATACACTAAATGTACAATATTAGAACCGGATGCTATTTAAAGCTATTCTGGCTACCAGCCTGTTCTCTAACTTCACCTTGAGAGAAGTGGCACACTGAACTCTCTAGTTGGAACAACCACTTCCTCCAGACCCACATCCTTCTCCTGAGAAAGCACTGCTGCCACCTGTGTAGATTAGGTTTTAAATGCAAAATCCTCCACTTTTTTGTTTTCCTGTATCAAGGAATGCAACATAATTATGTTCAGATTTGACCTGGCAAAGCCTGGACAGTTATTCACCTTAATGACAAGAGTTTTGGGGGCCCTTGTTTTTCAAACACTTTTGTTCCTCCAACCAGTCCCTTCCCATTGCTCAGTATGTAAATTGTGTTCCTTCCAGGCATGTGGCAAGTGTTCACATAAACAGGTGGTGACAACGCTAATCTCCTCAACGGCTTTGAAAACTGTATTGTTTGTCCATATATGAATAAAGTTACTGCAGTTTGTAGAGGCCACTCATAAAAAATGTATCTTACAGGAAATAACTACATCCACTTTCATCTCACAACTGTGAAGAGTTATCAGCCGATTGGGTTTTTTTCCATGAAGACTTAGCAGAGTAATTTAAAAAGGCACTCCCTACGCTGTCTAGCCAAGGGCTGACTGAAGTGCTTACAAGCCTTTTGCTCTGCAACATTTTGTATTCACAGGTATCTCCATCATACCAGAAGGGTAACTTTAATTACCAGAAGTTTGATCAACATATCTTTTACTTGGATGAAAAATGTTTTGCTCTTTATGCCTAAAAACTAAATTCACAAACTTCAGCTAGCAAAAATACTTTGGTTTGAAAAATACTCTTATAATAACACGATTTAAACTTAACAGACAGCCCTCATTCTTGCATCCTGAAAATGTCAGTGGAGTCCCCTTTCCAAAGTATCGAGGACTCACAGCTGCAAAGATGAAAATTAAACCACGACAACCAAACAATATCTCTGTATGGTTACTGCCCTATAAGCCATGACTTTATGGCACTCCCTCAAATTCAACTTGGCTCATGTCAGCTGTTTTCAACTACACAGAATTTTAGGTCGAAACTCAGAACACACTTCGAAAAATTTTATCTTAATAAGTATACAAGATCTATTTTTTATGAAAAGTTAACACATGTACTAACACCACTCCACACAACCACTTAGACTCTGTGCTACTGGGTTTTTGTACGGTAACAATCTCTTTTTATAATTCCAAGATATTTTACCAGTCCTTTCAAGTCACAATAGTGAACTTTTTAAATTAAAAAACGGACAATTGTCTATACATTTATAGTTCAAAACATATTCTACTCTCAGTTTACACAGCAATTTCTAATCTCCAACTTATACATAGGACAGAAAGGCACTTCCTACAACCACTGTGTTTTCTCCTTCAAAATATAATCACTTTGCCTGGCCCTTAACTCTGCTTCCTTTACTATTAATCCTGCCACAAAGATGACAAACCTAACAAGGTACTCTGTTCTTTTTAGCTGCAAATAATGAGATTCAGAAAACAAATATGTAACAGAAAGTAAGCTGCCTCAATTTCTTCCAATTCCAATAAAGGGATTCCTCATTTACATTCAAGACACAGAGTCTTTATGTGTTCCTACTACCACCACCTCACTTCCAGTTCAGCTGCTTTCCTCACATTTCAACTGCAACTTTATTTCCCCAACAACTCAAGAGAGTTTAAATTTACATAACCAAAGTGAAAACTGGAAATGTGTACATTTCAAGTGATGTGAACCTAGCTGCTGTTCAATATCCTAACAAAATCTTCCAAATAATGAAACTCCATTTTTCGGGCTACTTTAATTCTACTTCAAGCTCAGTCTTACAAAAGGACAGGAGGAAAGCCAATAACCCCACTTGGCAGCTCAACTGACCAATTTAACCAACCCAAGATTAGAACTGATTGTTTAGGCAGGCTTTTTGTTGTTGTTTGGGGTTTTTTTTTTCCTCCTCCTAGAAAACACTGCAACATTTTTACTCATTTACTCTTTTAAGTAACAGCTAGAGCTTTGCTAATATTCTCTGCAAGTGACAGGAAAAAGGAAGCATTTGTCATTGTAAATTCCGTAAAGGGAAAATATTTTGTCTGCTCCTAAGTGCACCAAACAAAGTTTTTTCCTTGTTCATTGATCTCTGCGCCCTTTGTGTTCCAGTGAAAAAAAAGTGCCTCTTGTTCAAACAAAGGGAAGCACCGGAGATCTCTTAATAGACCCTCTCCTTATAGAAGAGTGGATCATGCACAGAGTCTGAATTCCAAGAGCTCTTCTCAATGCCAAACACCCACAAGAGATGCCAGAACATTTTCCAGTGTATGTTAGAGCCCAGACTGAACCAGATAACCTTCACATGTAAATATGGAAATAAGAATGCCAGTTGTTGAATATGCTCTAAGAGTTTTTTGACAAGCATGTCCTTCTACTGCTTTAAGATTTTCAGATGTTGCTAGACTGAGCTCAGTGCAACTTCCCTATTATCAGAAATTATCAGCATCAGAAGTCATCACTGCACCACTTACGAGCTCACCAGCTGTAGCATCCCTCAACCCACACATAAATGTGGAAGTTGATTATTAATCCAGCTGGCAGGGTCTTCCAAAACTGCAAGATTACTACACAAGCACCCATTTGTAACTACACTAGGCAGACTACTGTGTGTAAGCCTACTGTTCTAATTTGTCATTTTGTTTTCATCGGGATTTTTTCCTGGGAACAATAAAGCTCAGTCCTTTTTCCACGATAAAACCCACTAAGGCCAGCACCCTGACAAGGAGTTTCACATTCAATGGCTCTCATGTGAAGCAGGTTGCCTCGGGAGCATCAAGCCCTCCGGAGGGGACACAGCCCCCTGTTCGGACCCTCTATCCACGCAAACGCAGCTGCCAGCCCTGCTTCAAGGATGCCTGCTACAAATCACACCTCCTCCTTCACCCCCGTGAAACCAAACACACTGAGCAGCACCACCGACCGCAAGCAGCACTGATACGCCGTTTCCCACTTCCCTCGCGGACTTTCCTTAAAAACCCAGTGAACACAGCTTTTACTACTATTATTACTACTGCCATCATTATTTTTCACACATGAAATCGGCCAACCCCCTCATCTTTCCTGCGGTGAGTCTGCATTTCCCTTGCTCGCCGCTCCTTTTTAGGCATCCAAAAGGAGCAAGTGCCCGGCCCGGCCGCTCCGCCCGGAGCGATGGCCGGGGGCTGCCCCGGGGGGCGCGGAGCCGCCGGCGGAGCGCACGGAGGGGAGGAGCCGCCGCCGCTCGGGGGAGGGCAGCCGGCACCGGGGGGAGGCTCTGTAGCCGCCGCCGCCCAGGCTGCCGGCAGGGCTCCGTCCCCGCCGCCGGCGGTCCGTGCGGCCCGGGCAGTCCGGCCTTCCCCCGCTATCCCCCGGGGGAGAGTGTCTCGGCGGCGGGCGCAGCCGCCCTCCCCGCCCGGCTGCGTGCCGAGAGTAAACACCGAGGGAGAAGGCAGCCTCCATTTTTTTTATCCCGGCAGCCTGTCAACAGGCTCCCCCCCTTCCCCTCCCGATCCTCCACGCCGAGCCCGGCTTCCCAGCCCGGCAGCGCCCGAGAGTCGCTGCTTCCCCGCCTCAGCCGAGGCAGCGACACAAATTAACACAGGCTTCGCTTTTTGTCTGCCTCTTTCTGTTCTCCTTAGAACATGCACTTTCCATGCCGCTTCTCCCATCCCTGCCCTGTGCCGCCACCCAGCAGCACAGCACAGCACCGGAGGAGCGCTGCCTTTTATAGCGGTGTCATCCTTGCCTGCTCGCCGGCGTCCCCGGGGGGCCCGGCCGGCGCAACCGGCTCCCCGCAGCCCTGCGGCCCCGCTCACCCTACCCGCCCCTCAGACACCCTGGGCTTCCCGGATCGGAGCAGCTTCCCCACCCGCCTCCCGCCCCGCAACCCCCGGCAGGACATTTTCGGGGGACTCGGGTCCGCCTGGCGCTGGGTGGTGCCGCCCGGCCCCGGTGACGCGCCCGCTACCGGGCCGGCATGGGAGGCAGAATCGCACCTGTCACCGGCGACACCACCCCGGGGCGGCAGCAGCCCCGCACCCTGCCGGCCGGGCCGCTCCGCCGCCGCCCCCGTTTTCACGCCTCGGTTCTGCCGGCGAGGGTGGCGTCCCGCCCGCGAGTTGCCGTGCCTAAGCCCCGCTGTCCCCGGCACGGGACGAGGGGGCTCGGGTGTGTTCCCCGCCGCCTCCCCGAGGAACGGACGGGCAGTGCCGAGGCGGCCCCAGCGGCGAGAGGCGGGCGAGTCTTCCCCGAGGCCACCTGACAAAGCCGGCTGCCCTCTCCTCCTTTCCCGGCTCCAGGGGAAAGACGTCGCTTGCCCAGGGCCACCTTTCGCCTCTACCTCCAGCCGCGGTCTCGCGGTCCTCTGTTCCCCCAGGACAGGAGCGCACTCACCGGATCGGAAGAACGCCGCGATGTCCGCCGAGTCCTTGGCCGCCTCCTCTGCCCCTTCCCCCGCGCCGCTGCCGGCCGTGGTGGCGGCGGAGGTGGCGGTAGCGGCGCTGCTCATGGCTGCTGCTGCTGCTGCGTGTGCCGGCGGCGGTAGCTCCACCGGGCGAGACCCGCCGCCGACCCCGCCGCCCCCTCCGCGGATCCCGGCTTCACCTCCGGGCGGGAGCGGCCGTCAGGGCGGCAGCCGGAGCGGGCGAGCGATGCGGGGCGGCGGCGGGCGGCCGCAGCGAGCGCAGGGACATGAAGGTATGTGCGGAATGGCAGCTCCGGGAGCGCCCACCCCCCGCAGCCACCTAGGAGGCGGCGTGTGCATGCAGGGAGTCCGGGCGGGCGGGCGGGCGGCAGCCGGAGCGCAGACAATCGCGGGAGGAGGAGGAGGAGAAGGAGGAGGAGGAGGGCGACGACGACGACGGCATGGGAAGGGCCAGCGGTCCGCGCAGTGAGCAGCCAGTGGGCGGAGAAAAAAAGGAACGTTTCCAACCTTTTTTTTTTTCCTTCTTTTCTCCTTTTTTAATTTTTTTTTCTTTTTTTTTTTTTTTAAGAAGGAGAGAGGAGCGATCCGGAGGAGCAGCAGCTGCCCTAGCCACCGCGGTGCCAGTGGCCGCAGCAACCGCCGTCCTCCATCTTGACTGGGAGGAGGAGGAGGGTGGGAAGGGGGAGTCGGGAAAGGAAGCGAGTCCCCGCCCGAGGAACAAGGGCGGTGGAGCCGGGAGCGGAGGGAGCTCGGGAGTCTCCGGCAGCGTCCGGCCCCGCTCGGGATGGGGCGGGGCCGGGCGGCGCAGGACGTCAGCGCTCCCGCGGGGCCCGTGCGCCCTGCCTGGGCCGGGGCTTCCCGGCGGCGCCGCCGCCGCCCTCCGGGAGCCGGGGGTGTGCTCTTCGGCTTTGGGGCTTCTTTTTGCTGGGTTGGCGGTTTTTTTGGTGCTTCCGGCTGGCCTTCGCCCTACTCCCAGCTTGCCGGTGTGCGGAGGTCGGAGTGGAGGTCCGGAAAAAAAAAAAAAAAAAAAAAACAACTAAGCAAATCCAGTCCATCCGCGCCCCCCCGGGGCGGGGGCGAGCGGCGGGAGCGTGGGAAGCGGCGCGTGCCCCGTGCTCCTGCCTGCCGCTCCCCGGGCGCCGCCGGCCTCCGCGGGGCCGTGCTCGGGAAGAGACCCCTGCCCAAGGTCGGAAGGAGCCTGGCTTACCTGTGGAAGGCACAGGGAAAAAGGGATGCGCAGATTTATCTTAGAAGGTGCCTTTAAAAGGTTTCCGTTACATTGCTGTCTGTATTGTGGATATTTTTTCTTCTGTTATCACGGGGGCACTTCAAAAGATCTTATGCTGTAGCTCGGTTCAATTAATATCAAATAAGCAAACAGCTCACGATAGGGAGGTTATAATGTGCCCCATCACCGTCCTGATCTTCATGCTAAGGCAGTATTTTGTGTCCAGGTGAGGTTGAGGAGAGCGTATCAGAGCAGGAATCACAGTAGTTGCACGGATTGATGAATTTGAGCCACACATCTCAATCGCTTGTGGTAAATGGTAAATCGTTAGCACACTTGAAATGCAGAAGTACAGCTTCAGGAATTAAACTCCTGAAGCTTTGGTAAGTGTTAGAAGGATGGTAAGTGCAAGAGAAATGTGGTTCGTACAATCATAGAATATCTTGAGTTGGAAGTTAGTTGCAAGGATCATCCTAGGATCCTGTGCAGGACCAGTGCGAGAATCCCATGTGCCTGAGAACATTGTCCAAACACTTCTTCAGCTTCAGCAGGCTGTGGGTTATGAACACTTCCCTGGGAAGCATAGTGCCCAACCAGCCTCTGAGAGAAGAACCTTTTCCTAATGCCCAACCTAAACCTCCCCTGGCAGAGCTTCATGTCCTTCCCTCGGCTCCTGTGGGAATCCTGACAGGTTCTGTTAGGTTATCAGTCAGATGATGAGGAAGTCATCTGCAAGGTTTCCAAGGTTTGTATTTATCTGTAGTTGTATAGCTTGATGAAAAAGCTTTTGTGCAACCATGCCTGCCTTAATTTTTCTTAGAAGACATTTGTTTGACTGAAAAGATTTTTTTTTTATGTTTTTCTTTCAGACAGCAGGCCCAGGAAAGAGTTCCAAATTAGCATCCTGCTGGCAAAAGTGGTTGCAACATTAATTTCTTTCTAACTGGCACCATCCACTAGCAAAAAGCATTAATGGAAAAAATGCTGCTGTTCCCTAGCAAGCAGTGAGTTGACCTAGGGGTAGGAATGGAATACTGTATATCTGCCCAGAAAAAAAAACCAACCTGCGTAAGAATATGAGAAAATTGGGTAAGTGCATGTAAGGTGTTAATATAATGAGTAAAGAAAAGAACAGGAATCCATCATTCCAGCTTTCAGTGACTAGAAAGCAAGAAGTGCTTGAGATTACTTTTGTTTGCAAATTTGAAAAAAGACATCAATATGCTGTGCAACTCTGAAAAAAGCTTTAGAAGGCCTTTCATTAGTTGTTGAACACTCTGACTTTCTGTCTCAGTTAGTTGCACACTCTACAAATTCTAAGTGGGCACTAAAAAGGCAAGGTTGTTTTGAACACTTTTGAAGGATTTGTGACTCAAGTTTGTCCCTTCCTTTGTCCCCTCCATCTGCTGAATTGCAAGAGATGCTGGGTTTGCTTTTTTCTTAGTACATGGATGCCCTGAGCCATGTCCCCTACTACAGGAGCCTTTCATCACTGTGAAAGTGATTGAGAAGAAGCTGTAATCAGCAACGAAGGTGGCCCTTACAGAAAATCCTTCAAGAGCCAAAAATATCCTTCTCACAATTCATAAGATTATAGTAATGCATAGGGTTCATGCTAATGTTCAGAATGCAATATTTATTGAAGGGTAAGTAGAAAGAAAGAGACAAATATAGGAAAATGACATTATGGCAAAGTTACTTAACACACTTATAAAACAAGGATTTAATTCACAGTTATGCATCTTAGGTATAAAATACCAGATTTAATATTTTGACATTAGGAAATTAAGTTTCTGAGTCTGGTTCTTAGTCATTTTAGGCTTCAAACAAAAACAATACAGGTATGAATTGTCTATATGGAGAATGTCCCACATTGGAAATTTGTGTGAATTTGAAAGCCTGTCATTAGGGAATAGCCATATTCTTCTCAACTCCTGCATTGCTTATCTCAGTTTTTGTCAGCCTGCAAGTGTTTTTGCACCAATTGCAATGGTAAATGTAGGAACGGAAAAAATATTCATGGTGTAAAACATACTTTAGCAGTAATGTGACCTGTGAAATACCAATAGTGTTAAGGCACAGAGTCAAGTTAGGGTTTTAGATTGTATACTAGGAGTTTTAAATATTAATGATGTTCAAGTTCTGTGCTTAATTTCTCTATTTTATATATGTATATAAAGCATTTAATTTTATGTAAGCATATTGTTCAAAAATATTTATACCCCAATAAAATAAATGCCCAAAGAGAAGTGTTGTTTCATTTGAATGCCCTTTATTTTTACTTTGTTGTGTCTAACTGTGGTTGAATGGTCACTCCAAAATCAGAATGCCAAATACAAAAACTTTATTCTTGTCAAAGAGGTGTCTTGTGAGGGAAGAAGCTTGCCCAGAGCCTAGCCATGTGTATCCAGGCTGAGAAGTGTCACATGTCACTTCATGTTTCATCCCTAAAGGAATTTGCAGACTTGATATTTCTTGAGTTTTTTTGCTGCAGTATTTGCTGCCCACTTGATCAAGAAAACAAAGAACGAAGATTTCCCCATTTCTCCAAGACGTTAATGAGAGCAGGGCAAGCTTGATTTAAAAATCACTAATATTTACAAACTTTTGAAAAGTAAACTAGAAACTCACTGGTTTGGACAACGTAGGAGACAGGAGATGGTATTGATCTGGGGCCATCAGTTGGAGTTGTCTTCTCACTTAGAAAGAGTCATGGAAAATAGACTTCAATTATGAAAAAAAATCAAAAATGCACAACAACAAAACCCAGCCAACAACTAGCTTTTTACAATGGAGTTCTCTTCTTGTAGCTGTTTTACAAGCTTGACTATTCATTTTGGAAACAAAACCACAGAGCACAGAGGGTAATGTGGGGACAAGGCTTCCACATGGAAAACACTGTAAGGGAAAATGCACATCAACTTCAGGCCAGCCAGCCTCTAACTGTTTCTTGCAACCCTTATTTTTCTGCAGCAGGTTTTTGGGGGACACAAATCTATAAAACAAGTTATAAACACAGTAAGTAATAGAGAAGGCCATATCAGGTGCTACTGTGCTTTTAAGATGATAAGGCTTCTTTCAAGTTTGCAGCAGTTAAGGAAAGCAATCAAGAGTTATTAATGTGCACCACCTTGGAGTTGCTATCTGGTTTCTGATCTAAATGGTGTTTGCGTTATAGCAACATTCATCAATTTCAAATTGTTCTCAGAGCACATGGTGTATCTCTTCTATCTGTAGATGGGCATTGAGGCATTTTCCAGCCGTTATCATTATTATTGCCCTCTTTTCCACAGAAGCATCCAAGTATTTTTAACAAGTTGTCTTGAACAGTATTAAGCTTATGTGTTCCACTTCCTTATCCTATAAAATTCTTGTTTCATTGTATGAGTTCTGGCAGCTTTTGAAACTTTGTTTATTCATAATTTTTTCTATTTTTCTGCAAAACTATTTTTTTTTAGCAGATGATGCACCTATCACCTATGTAAAGTATTGTCAGTTTAACTGAAAATATTTTCTCCATACTTTCCCTGGTACAACCTGACACATGCAAGTTTGAGAAATGAGCCCATGGTAATCTCATGAGTTTTAGCAAGACCAAGTACAAGGTGCTGCTGGCCAGTATCAATCCAGGCTAGGGAATGAACAGATCCAGAGCAGTCCCAGAAGGACTTGGGGATGCTGGAATGGCTGGACATGACCCAGCCTTGTGCACTCACAGCCCAGAAATCCTGGGCTGCATCCAAAGCAGTGTGGGCAGCAGGGTGAGGGAGGGGATTCTGCCCCTCTGCTCTCCTGAGACCCCACCTGCAGTGCTGCAGCCAGATCTGGGGTCCCAGCATAAGAAGGGCATGGCCTGTACTAGTGAGTCCAGAGGAGGGACACAAAGATTATTAGAGGGATGGAGCACCTCCCCTATGAGAAAAGGCTAAGAGAGTTGTGCCTGTTCAGACTGGAAAAGAAAAGGCATCCTGTAACCTAAATGGGGCCTTCCAATGCCTGAAAGAAGCCCACAAGAAAGATGGAGAGAGACTTTTTACAGGAGCACAGAGTGACAGGACAAAGGGGAATGGTTTCAAACTTCAATGAGAATAGATTTAGAATAGATATGAGGGAGGAATTCTTTACCGTAAGAATGGTGAGACACTGGAACAGGCTGCCCACAGAAGTTATTGATACCCTATCCCTGGAAGTGTTTAGGGTCAGCTTGGTGGAGCTCTGAGCAGCATGGTCCAATGGAAGGTGTCCATGCCCATGGGAGGGGATTGGAACTTTAAGGTCCCTTTCAACCCAAACCATTCTGTGATTCTGTAATTCTTGCATTTCCTAATAATCTTAAAGCAGCACTGCCAGTCCTCCCCAGGACAAAATTTCACAAACACTTTGAGCACCTTTAAGGAGAGGTTTAGTACACCTAAGTCCAAAAAATGTAAAGGGACAGTATTGAATGTAACTACAAATAAAGTTTTACTACTTATGTGGTCATGACTGTCAAATCTTAAGCAAAGAATTGAGCAGGTTTTTGATAGCCTACAGACCAAGATGTGTGTTTTTGCATATTGCTTACCAAAAATACTAACCATCCTGATTTTATTTATAACCAAACTGTTTTTTAAAATTCTCACCATTTCAATGATGTGCTATCTCTATAAAAATCCAGCTCCCAGTTCTGCTATGTGGCATGTACTGACTTGTCAATGTCAAGGACACTTACATGTAGAAATTATACTAGACGCCTGATGTTCTATAGACTATTGGTGGTCTATACACCATCTGTTCACTAACTTCACCTAAGGAAGTGTTGGTTTTACTGTTTATGCTTAGGCACACATAATTCCACATTATTGTGCAATTGATGGTGGCTGAACCACTAAACTGAATCTCAGAAAGGTCATCCCATTGCCATTTCTACCCAGGTTTTCAGAAACGCTTGTTCTCTCCACCAGGAAGTACGCAAACATGTAAATGCACACACATGCACACCTTAATTTCAGATTTTCTATCGCTATCATTAACATTGTCAATCATACTTGACTTTCAAAGAGTACTTTCCTTTTTGTCCAAAATTTTCCAGGCAGAAATGAGTGCAGTGCTTCAGAGGCTTTCTGAAAGAATTGAACTTAGTGTGCCAGACTGAAAGCAAGGCACACATGCATTACAAGATCTCAGCCTAGAAATCCTAACAGTAGGACAATGCATGCTAAAGTCTCTATGGGTGATTCATTCCTCTTGTTTTCAATCAGTTATTCACCAAGTGGCATGACCTCTTAGTCTGCTTTTAAAAGACTTTCCTTTAGACATTCTGCAGTGTGCTCCTCACTCCACAACAGATCAGATTACATATTCTTCATCATTTTACTTTGTCATCCCTGAATTTTTGAAGACTAGGTTTTGATAAGGTATGGTTCCAGGTAAATAAAGAAGAGTGATGTGATTTTATTTTCCCTGGGTAAGGAGACTGGTGACAAGAGCTGACTTCATCGTAATTGATGACTCGCTCAATACATCTTCTCCATCTTTCTTTAGCCTTAAGAGCATCTCAGGAAAAAACTCAAGAGAAAAATTCAGCATTTTCTTTTTATTGCTGAATTTCACCTTCTACTGTCTCACATGTTCATCTAGTTTGAAGTCTTTGTCAGTTTAAATTAAATTGGGCTCCAACAATCCAGATCAACTGAAAAAATTATGGCTTATCATTGCTAGTTTCAAAGCAAAAGCTGTGACAAAGTTTTTGCTTACACTACAAAAAGTGTAAAGAGCTTAATGTTGTACATATTTCCTTCCTAGCCTTCCAGATTCTTGCTTCCCTAGTTTCAGCTCTTTAAGCTAAGCACCTGATTGGTACAACCTTCTCAGTGGCTTGTGCCATGTCACATTATTCCCATTGTTCTGAATGTACCATATTGCCAAAGCCCTCTGTGTACAAGCCACGTTAAGCCCCAAAAGAAAGCTTCTGTATAATGCCTAGCATCCTCCATGATCTGCCTGTTTCCTTCTCCTGTTCAGGGGATGTAATAGCATAAAAGGTTGCCAAAAGCAAGGTGGGCCCCTATCACGCTTATGTTTCAACAATTATGCTATCAACTATATGCGTGTGTGTGAATACTACTGGAGAGTGTTCAAGCTTGAGGACATTTTATGCATTGAAGGCACTAGTGGTATTTTATTTGATCATGATATACAGACAACTTGTGCCAGAACAGTCTCTGCCCTTCATGCCAAAAAAGTAATAGCATGTCCACAGGAAAGAAAATATGTACAGAAAAAATGTACCATATGTATCTTTAAACAAAGACCACTGTTTTGTATCATCATGATGAAAACTCAGAAAAATAGGTCACCAATTAAGCTAAGCTATTGCACCAGTGATTGCCAATAGATCAGCAGACAGCCTTACATTATGTTGCTTATTTTTATCAAGCCTTTGATTTATGAGAAAACTCTTCACTTAGTATCAAATCAGTGTTAAGTCCAGTTGACAATAACCCTTCTGCCTTAACAGTAATCATCTGTTAATTGTACTGGCTTGCCTACAATTATTTGTCAAAATAGTGCTCAAGAATTGGCATAAGGCAGCACGAAGAGCCATATGTAAATTGGAGTATTTTAATTTATGAGCCTAAACAAAGTGAAAAGTCAATCAAAAGTGAAGCTTAAAACAAATAGCACCCTGTTTGAAGACTTATCTCCCAGAAGAGAGCATTTAAATCAGTTCTACTACTTGTCTACTTTTATGTATATAACTTCATCTGTATGCTGGTTTAGAGTTGCCCAGTTTGGAAAGCATCTTGGATGCCTATGCCTGCATCACTTCTGTCAATCAATATCTTATAACAGGGATTGAATAAAATTGTGTAATTCCTTATGCAACAAACAAACCAGAAATGCGTAGTTTCTTTTCAATACATAGAACTGAATTTAGTTTAGTTTGAGTCATTTAAAAATGACAATTAAAAAAAATATTTATAATACTTTTGCATCCAGTGCTAGGGAGCTAGCTTTATAGCAATCCATGTAATTCATAAGTTTGTTGTTTTTATATGACTTAAGTCTTCATAGGTTGATGATTCCCCAAGAATGTGTTCAATCCTTGCTGACTTTTTGCTTTGAAACAGGAGTGTAAGTTTTTTAACCAGGTGTTATTTACAATTGAACCTTGAGTTTTCCAGGTTCACGTGAGAGCTCACTAAAGAGACACTTCCAAAAGATACAGAATTTTCAGCCAGGGTACTAGTAAAGGCTGTTCTGCTGCAGTGGATCTAAACTGCATGAGTTCCCAAATGAATTCCCTGGATTATTTTTTTTCACTTGGAAAGAACAGATTTGCTCAGAAAAAGGCTTTCCAAATTCACAAGGTGACTTCTTGAAACCCATGGCATGGTTCCCCCATCACCACCTCCTGCTGCAAGAGGTGATCTCAGTTATCAAAGCCACATTTTACAAACATGTTTATTTATCTCTAGGTATACACATTTATAATGATTTCTCCTGTACCTTGGTTTTATCAAGGCAGTCTCCACTTCAGTCTTTTTATCATATCCTTCCTGCAGATATTTCATACTGACTGTGGTCTCTATACATAATACATGATTTATTCTGGTCAGTGCTGCTTAGGGCAGTCAGATTGTAGGTGAGCATTTGTCACTCCTTAGTACCAATTGTCCAACATTGTCATCCTAGTTGATCATGCTATTAGCTAGACACTAGCAGTGGGTGTTATTTCTGACATTTCTCAGTTTTAGAATGAATTTTGTGATGATGCACAATGATGATTTGCCAGCCTTGCCTTCTTCCAGGAGTTGCTGCAATGGGAAAGAACTGAACAATGTGGAACAAAGTTTCCTAGTGTTTCCATTGCTCATAATCAGGAAGTTAAATTCCTTGCCACGCCTGGGAAGCCGCTTGGCTTTCAGCAGCAAAAGAGCAGCAGCTGCAGCATTGCTCTATGGATATGGGGCGGTAAATAAACTGGTTTTATTTTTTTCTATACTCTCCGATTTTTCAATTGTAAGACAAGTCCTCTTTTATTTCCCTTCATCCTACTTATTCCCATCATACTGGTAAGCTAATTGAGCAAAAAGCAACTGTTGCCTGCATTTCACTCCGTGCGCTTGCCTTCTCCTCTTTTCTATTTAGCAGCTGATTTCACAGGCAGTCCATTTTCTATATTTAATTGAATAGACTACTTGGAGTGGAAGCTTTGGGCATAACAGTGGTAATTTTTGATATTGACCCTGAAAGGTATCCTGCACATACTGTTATTGGCATGTTAACCCCAGCTGGAGCCAGCTGCTTCCTCATATGTTCAGCCATTGGGAAACCATTCAGGACTCACAGAGTCACTTGGTGTTCCACATTCCCTCCAGGGTCTCAGCTGCTGTTTCTAAAGACAGAAATGCAGAAGGACTTCAGCTTCCAAGCCTTTCTAGTTTGTAGCCCCTTTGCCAATACTTGTACACAAGACTGAACACATCATCTGTGCACGCTTTCATTCTGGAATAAAGGGTTGTTCAGTTTGTACATGAAGCAAGTTTACAGATCACATGCTCAGCATGGCTTATGTTGTATCCCTACCTCTCAATCCTCACAGAGGAGGAGCAGATAATGTGGGATAAGAGCTGTATTCAGTTGGCAGGACTCCCAGGAAATGCCTACAAACTTCTGGATCTTAGCATAACTGTAGCATAATTTTTGCATTTCTTTAAAATGATTCTGCCCCTTTTGTTCCAATTAATAACCCCAAAATAATACTTTTCCAAGTAAAAAACTACATCCAGTCATTCCAGCTGTCATTGTTATTATTGTATGGACTTGAAGTTTCACCAGTGGTCTGATTCATGTGAGCCAGAGGTGGGTAATGACTTTTTGACAGTAAATCTCTAGCAATAGTGCAGTCAGATCAGAAGCATGTAGGATGCCATAGAAACCCATGTCAGATCATTTGCTAAATAAATGTATAAAGTTTTTATTGAAGTGATAAAATTTAAATTATCAATACTTAGTGAAAGATTTCTTGTTAGGTCTAAGGAAATACTGACTTGAAGTTTTGCTTTTCTAATGATGTGCCTAATTTTCTTTCCTATTTACTGCTTTCTCCTAACAGAAGTATTTCTTGCATGGCATCTATCAATTCTATTTTCTCAGGTGTTCTCCTAGACTTAAACTGTTGTCCAATAGATTTGGAAATTTGCACAACTTTTAAGGAGGTTTTGGTTTGTAATGGCTGCAAGGGTTTTACAGAAGGGACTTCCATAGGAATTGCAGCAGGTAGCGCCACTCATGTGACACCTTGTCTTTGCAGCATACACTGATGATTAGGACCAAATTTTGTTCTCTAGCCAAATATGAAATTTTCATATCTTCATCACACAATGGAAATCGCATGACAAACAACCACTTCATTACAAAAGTGTCTTTCCCTTGCCTGGGTGTATTTCAGCTACATGTTGCTTCAAAGATCTCTCTGCTCATTTGGAACATTCTTCATAAACTTTGGTGGCTGTGCTGAGCCATAAATGAATACCACTGCTATCCCAACCTGCCCTTACATTTTGTTAGGAATAAACCACTCTTTTTAACTTGCTGAAATACATACAGCATTTAGTCACTTTTCTTGTATTCCATTTGTGTCTGTTGTTGGAATTTGATTACTTTGAATTATTGTCTATTTCTACCAGTGTTTACTAGGACTGACATCTCGCTTCTGTAATAATTAAATGTTAGGCCTAACAGCAATATGGTATAAAAACTGTTGCTGTGTTGCAAGAGAAAAGCCAATCTAGTCAGCCATCTTGTAGGTGGAATTAATTTTATTAAAGTTTTAGTTTACAAAGAACTAATAATTTCTGAGTAAACTGCCCTTTTTAGTAGGGTGATTATCAAAAGAGAGTGCACAGGTCTGACAAATCCATCATACCATAAAAATAAATTTTTTCTTATGAATGAAGATAATGTTAGGCTGTAAGAAAGTAGAATTTCAAGACCTTTACAGGAAGATCTACTGTGGTTGTACTTTGACAAGTGTCACTTGGGGACTAACTAGAACTCAGATGAACTTTTATGATAAAATCACAATGCAGTGTACTTTAAGTACATTACTAATTAATTCCTTTCTTTATAAGTCAATGGCTTAACTTTTGTCATATTTCATAGTATGCAAGGAAGTAAGCACGTGGCTTTATCCTTTTGAGGTTAAAAATATGTATGTCAAATCATTTCAGTCTATACTAACATCTACTACATGGATTATAATTTCTCTCATCTGTCAATTTCTGTGCTTCACCATGCATTTTTCACTGTGATATCTTGTGCTGTATTTCATAAAAGTAATGGCTATTAAGAGAACAATTCTGTTTTTGAAGTGTATGTAAATGTTGCATTTAATGATGGAAATACTTATAGCAACACTTCCAAATATCTGTTGAGCTTTTTTAGGGGCTTCCCCTAATTATGATATCAAGACTAGCAATGAAGCATTCAAAATCATTTCCTATCCCTGTTAATGAAGGTTTGTATACAGGTGGTTTTTAAAAAGGGCATTCCTTGGTTTTTTAGTAAAGAGCAGTCAAGCCTTTGTTCCTTTTATATCAGTATTTTGGTACTAGCTTTGAGCCATCAGTTCTCTCCAACTGCGATTGCTTTGGCAGGACTAAAATCTAGTTTTCTCTCTTTTCATATATGATTAAATTAATTGACTCCTTCATCATCCATCCATGAGGCATATCTGTTCATTGTAGTACATTTAGAAACGTTATTTTTTTGCATTGATTCATCAGCAGGTTTTTTTTGTTTCTAAATTATGTTCAGAAAGCAGTTCTATCCTAAATATTAATATTTTCATGTATCTAAGAATATTAATATTTCAGTGCATCTCAGACTAATATCTTTACTTATCATAAGCTTTTTACATTATATTAGACCACATAATAAACTATCTTGTGATAAAAATGAATATTGCAAACATCCCAAAGAAGGAAATTTTGTTTTTATTAATACTGAGGCCAGTGAACAAGGCCAGTCAGAGCACTATGAATAGACAAAACAAAACTGCTCACAAAGGTGTTGCCAGTGCATGACTTTGGTGGCAGCTAAAACTAAGGACCGTCAGCAAAGATGCAGGACTGCCTCAGAAAGGCTTTTCATAACACACCTACTGAGACAATTTATGATGTGTGTGGGAAAACAAGTAGGGAGAGAGGATAGTTTGCAGAGCTGAGATGAATATGCAATTAACTGATATCCATGTTTTCTATAGAATGAACAGTTTTAAATGATGGAATTGTCTGTGCTTTGTCCATGACCAGTGACCTTCATGTGAAATTGTGAGCAGTATATTTACAATGGAAGGTTTGCTTTCTGTTAGTCAAACACAAGACATGTGCTTTAAAAAGAAAATGCTGATCTGAAGTGTAGTTCCATCTTGTTTCAGAGTGCAGGGGAGGCCAAATGCTACACAGAAACAAAATAATTGTTTTATCTTTATTGGAAGTTTCATTCTGGCCCCGTACTGCTACCCTGTACCCTAAACCACAAATATTGCTATCCTTTAACATATTACATGCATTGTGACTATTGTGTCTGCATGTGATAAAAGTTAATTGAAAAACTAAGTAGGAAAAGGTGGTACCTTTGATCAGATGAGCTGGTACAACTGGAAAAGCCAGGCACGGTTTCAGACACACACATTCCTCAAAGCAGATGGAGTTGTTTTTTGCTAGCAACAGTAGTTGGCTTAAAAAGACTTTCTTCTCATTAGACCTTTACTTTCTCCTACATATTTAGAAAATCATGGCAACAAAATATCATGTAGTCCATGTAGTTCTTTCTTGTGATTGGTTTGAATATACTGCTTTTAATTAAATAGGTTATTTTTTCCCCATTTGCCTTAGAGAAAATTGTAGAGGTATGAGTTCTTACTCTCCCATGCCATTTACCACAATAAACTTTGACCATAGTTGCAGTTATCATTCTCTGTATATTAAATGGTCTTAAATTTTTACATGCATTCCCTATATGTTCAGTATTAAACTGTGATTTGTGGTCAATCTATCTAAAAAGTTCATGTAACAGAAATACACTTATTGCCAATTTGTAATATCCTTATCTTACAGTTGCACAAAAATGGGGATTTATTACATTCAGCTTGGTAAATAAATAAGTTTTAAATTTTCATATGTTCAGTTTTTGGTGAAATTTTTTTAGTTATGATATGGTAATACCAACAAAGTAAATAAATATAAATAAATAAAACAATAAAAAGAACAAATTTGACTAGAAGTATGGACAAAAATCTGTATTTATATAAACATAAAAAGTTTCAAAAAAGGTTGAATAAGTATGCATAAGCAGTAATACAGATTTAGTTCCTTGGGAGTGTGTCCTACAATGGATGACCTCTGAAGGTACCTTCCAGGCCTGTAATCTTATACAATTAAATGCATCATTAAAATGTTTAGACCTCCCTGCACATGCATTAGTCTACATATGAATATTTACAATTCACTTAACTTTCATTCCAAATTTAAAAGTTGAGTATATACAGTGGTCTTAGTAGCCTTTCCTCCTTCAAATCAGAGTGCAACAGAAGTAGAACAATAACTCCACTTGCTCTTTCTCTTCTCTTCCTGCTTTTATCTTTTCTAATTGCCCTTTACTCTGTGATGTGCTTCTTCTCTCCTTTAAAGGAATTTATCTGAGAAAATTTTTTTGCATGGAAAATAATACTGCATGTGCTAACATGTCCATTTATACAGTAATTTTTATATCAGCATGATTCCTTTCACAGAAAATTTTCTTCACTTTATAATACATTGCTTTGTAAGGAATTTTAACTATAGTAAAAGGACTTATTTTAATCTAGAACAATCATGGCTATGGAAGATTAATGACATTTTAATGTCTGTATATTGATTTGACAATATCACTACAAAATATGCAGTGATATAACTATTCCTATAGAAACAGTCAAATACTTCAACAGAGACAGAATCTTTCTCTGTTATAGAATTTTTTGGATCAGCTAGCTCTAGAAAGCTAGTCATACCTTAGAACCACTATATGACTGAATGTATTTTCATTAATGTTAAATAAATAAATATTTCAGTAGATATTTGTGGGTGCATTTGTCTCCAACAACAACAACAAAGTATTTAAGTATTGAGATAGCTTATGAGAATCATTTATACCCTTACAGGAGATCAAAATGAAGCTTTGAAATATCAAGCTTTGGCTATAGGTAAATTCAGATAATATACATTTGGGTGCTGTCAAAGTCCATTTCTAATTTTATTGCTCTTCTAGATCAGTTTCACGTGAGCTGTGCTGCTTATTTTTCTTTCTTAACGGTTGAGTAATTTGGGGGGAACTTTTTTCCATCAACTCTACACGTGCTACCAGACCCTCTGCCTAAATCCTAGGAAGGAAGAAACCTTTAAGCTACATATAAACTTCACCAAAAATCTATCTGTGTGGGTTGTGTATTGATGTCCTCTAGCCCATGGTTTTTGGACCTTTGTAAAGTGAAGGATAATGTTTTGTTTTGTTTTGTTTTGTTTGTTTTAATCCGAAGACAAGGTTATGAAGATATTATACTGCCTTCACTTACAACCAAATTAAATTAATTTAAAATTTATATTTCACTTCAATACTCTATTTCTTATCCATTTTTTCATCTGATTGCCAGGGAATCCAGGCATAGTATATTCAGATTTTTTGTTATTCAAATTGTTTTTTCCCCAGACTACCTTTTGATGATTTGTGATCCTGAAGAATTTGAAAGCCACTAATCTTCAATGACTCTTGTCATCTACAGAGAAGAGAGGCTGAAGAAGGGTCTGTGGTTTGCCTGCTCTTGAGGGGACAATGGGTTGGGAGCCATCATAGTGGCTTCATGGACACTTTTGTCTTTTTCTAGTAAGCTGCCATATTTGAGGACAGTTTGCAAAAGGATGTCTAAAGAAGTCCAAAAATAATCTAAATACCAATATATATGAAAGGATCTTCCTTTGCTGCCTCTTCTGTAGTTCACAAGAGCACCATATAAAGAGTTGGCCTTGTTCACTGATTACTATCAATATTTGAACATTGCTGAGTTAGCAGCTGTCAAAATATGCTCCTTGCTTAGCTTTTAATTAATGATATCTGAATCATAATAGAGGTAGATGACATTTGATAAGGTATAGATCAAATGGGCACATAAAAATTTCAGGCAGAGGCAATTTCTACTGGATAGATAAAGATACCAGAGATGGATCTTGCACTTTTAGTTACCTTTTTATTGACAACATTGAGACCTTGCTGCAGACCACATAAATCAATACTTTCTTTCATGGCCACAGGAGAGCCACTATTAACATAAGAATTCAGAATAAGGGCTTCCTTACATTAGTCTCAAGTGGGTGCAATATCACAAAGCAATTAATGGCAACAGGGAAAAGCTGAGAGAGTCTCATTTTGAAATGGAAACACTCTGACAAGCAGATCCTTATACCTCTTGTGGCAAAGAACTGCTTTCCCAACACAGCTACCTAGATAGCTGACATGGGGGATCCTTCCAGAACTAAAACTCATCTTCTTTTCACAGTTCCTGGGAAGCACAGCACTGCTCATATGGAAATAAAATGCAGGGGGGTCAAAACTTGGAAGCCACTGTCAAACCCTACAAGCATCTTAATTGTGTGGACTTGATCAAGTATTCATTTCCCAGCTAGGTTCCTATCTTTCTTCAGCTGATCTTCTCCAGGTGTTTTACGAGGCACAGGACACTTTACCTCCATGATGTGGACTAACCTTCTGTTTTCTTCAAGTTTATGGTTTGCGGGGAGGCTCTGCTATGTGACAGCCCTTCTGGGCAGATGGAATTCATGGCAGAAGACGTGGCTGCATAGATGCTGCTGTGCTTGGACATGAACTTAAAAGAGACTGTAAGAATTATCTGTTCTTACCTGGCAAGGGAAAAGGAGAAAGAAAAGTGAGCTGCCAGCAACCATTATCCTTTGTAGTCCCAAAAAGGGATAGTCTTGCCATTTTAAAAAGTAGACCCTGGTCTTAAGAAGCACTCAGTAACTTCTAGCATGAGAGCCAAAATAGGTAATAACATTAAGAATTAATTGTAGCATGCTCCCAATGTTTCTTAAGTTTAATGATGGGACCAGAAGTGGTGATCTGAATTGCAGATGGTAGTGGTTCCTTCCTCTCTGATTTGGCTTTGATAGTTCCTTTGATGTAGAAGAACTGTGAGCTTAATTTGCATAACATTACTCCCACTCTTATCAGTCTGCTGATGAGATATCTTTATTAAATTTTTCACTATTTCAGGATTATTTACATACTTTCTGATTTTATAGTGAGGTTCTGCTTTACTACACAGGGAGCCTACTGATGAACATCTGGTACCTTATGAATTTTGATCGTTTTAGTATGGTATTTTAAATTTTGCTTCTGTTACAAATTACTTCACTCCATCAGAAATTACTACCATTCTTAATTAAGTGACATGCAATGTCTTTCCAGGAAATGGCAACTGGAGATGATTAAATGAGTAGTAGAATAAAAATTATGAACAAGTTCAATTGATGAGTTTTCCTTTTATTAATATGAACGTTTTATTAATATGAACATATTTACAAAACAAAACATGAAAAGAAATATTTCTGTTTTTATAAATTCTCCTCTAAGTTATAATGTTCACTTTTATTCTAACTTTTTCTTCCTCTCTTTCTTTTATATAACAGAATATCTCAAAAATTTTTTTCTTTTACTGCTGGGCGAAGAAGAAGAATAAATATATCTTTTGAATGTAAAGAAGAACCAGTTTTTGTCCAGAAAATAAATTAAGTTTTTTGAAACTCAGTTAAACTTGAAATGCATGCAGTTACTATTCTTATTTTCCTTAATTTATACAGTTATACTACAATATGACATCACTCAGTTCTCAGTTACTGACACTTTTTTCCTCTTATCTTCTGGTGTATTGCTCAATTTTGATTTCAGACAGCACAGTGACAAAGATTTAAAAAAATCCAGATTTACAAGCATATGAAAGATTTCCTTAAAAAAATTATTAATTTTTTTTATCCATTAGAAGCAGTTCAGGAGATGAAGTCTACTTTGTTGCTCAAAACAAAAAACCAATCTTCATAGCTGTTCTAATCTGATTTGCAGAGTTCCCCCATGCACATCCCTGGAACAGGAGAGAGGGAAGGTGCTGATGCACCCATGACCAAGGTCTAATTCTGCTTACATTTTGGAGACTTCCACTGCAATTCAACTAGCAATGAAAGCATTACTTGTTCAATATGCAGCCTATTAAAAACAGTTTCCATGAGGAAGAGCTTATTTGCCTACAGATAAAAACAAGAATTAAAACAAAGATTCTGGAGAACAGCATCAAGGAACTGCAAGGTTGCTTTTTTAGGAGGAGTGAGAAAGACTGACAATGTTATAGACCCCTCTGCAGCTTGCAAATTATTTTTATTCCACCAGGTAATTTTTGTAACTTTTTATTTCACAGGTTGACAATTTGTCTATCCTTTAAATCAGAGTATCTTGAGGCCTATGAAAGTTCAAGAATGCACTTTAGTAATGAGAATCTTGATAGCAAGAATATACTGGACTCACACTGAAATAAAAAATAAAAAATCGGAAGGCTTTTTTTAAAAAATTCCATTATAAAAAGCAGTACCTTAAAGTAGAATTTATTGAATAATGTATTGTATTCTAGGAATTGCATATGAAGGCTTAAATTAAACATCAAAGAATTACACCATTGGCTTGTTCTTAACATGTGTGCTTTGTAATCTGTAGAACATGTTCAAGTAAAGAGAAAAGCAATTTACATGAATCTCTAAATGGTACAACCATTTAGCCTGTGTGGTTGATTTCGATTGAAAATATATTCTCATTTCCTTCTCCCAAAGTAACCATTGATTTATAATTTGAATGATAATATGTAGCTAAACATTCATATTTCAAATAATTTTTACATATTTGCAATGTCTATATAAGACAGCAGGTTCTCTAATTACCATAAGGCAGTACACTTAATATGCTTTAAAATGCAACACTTTTTAGATTGTGTTTTTCCTTCTTTTAAAAGAACACTAAGAATTTGGAAGGGTACATGGAGGGGATCACTTTTTTATTTGATGAATTGAGTTTATAATAAAATGGCTCTGAAGACCAAATGAAAAATATCTGAGATGGCAGAAGGCAGGATATTAATGTATTGATATCATCTGGATAATAATACAGTATGTTCCTGAACTTAGAGGTCTTCAGAAACTCTGAGAACTAAAATGACTATGTTTTTCATGTATCAAAAAGTTATGAAGTACATTTAGATTTTAAAAGGTGCACTTAGAAATAGATTATATGTACACACACACACATGTGACTGCAGTGCTCTGATGAAGCTGCAAAATACATCCATAAGGATCAACTCTCAATAGAATTTGCTCTACAAGGAATAAGTGGATCTGGAGTACTCCCATGGTAGCTCCATACCTCACGATGCAGGAAGCAACAATGCAAAATATGTGTAAACATCTCAGCTGTCCACAGATGCCAGAACATCCCTTGAGGCATAGGGTAGCTTGTGTTCGTGGCTGCACCAGTACACCAAACAGGGAGGCATGAAGTTTCTCTATGTCACCTTTGCCCTTTTCTTACACCTTCAGGCTAAGCACAAGCCCAAATTTGTTGCTGTGATATGTTTGCATTGTGGCTGAGTTATTTAATACTGAGTGCATTCCAAAAACACCCCTCTTTTCACTGTTCTCAATGGTTAATTCAATAAACAAAACACAATAAAAACTACTGAAAAGTCTGGAGCAGGAAGGAAGCTGACTTACTGCTCCTTGGTTTCCCATGCTGCCAGTGTAATAAATTGCCATTTTCAACACAGTGGCTGCAGCTGGCTTAGAATTTAACTTTCTTTTGTTATTTTTCAAAATATTCCTATTACTAAGTAATTGAGATTTAGCACATCTTTTAGGCCTAAAAGCGTGAGCTCTTGTTGTGGGAGGAGGAGAGGGCCAGAAGAGTTTCGTTGCTGATCCACTCATTGTGGGAGGATTCTCCTTTGAAAGCATCATCTTTTTGGGTGATCACTGGGGTAGAGGAAAACACCTATCCTAGGAAACATTATAAGAAAATTGCCTTTAATGTCTGTAAGGACAGGAATCTGACTTTTTAAAGAAAGCCCAATAGATATTTTTAAAACTGCCAACAACACCTTATACCACTTTTTTTGGTGCATCTCAGTTCCCATGATCTACTTGGCACTTAAGCTTGTGTACAGGAAGAACTTCTACCACTTTCCTCACATGCCTTACTCATCTTAATATGGCTGTGCTTTCCCCCTTTTTATTTTTTCTGTATGCAATTTTTGCTATGTATTGTCCACTTGGTTTGCTAAACAGATAAAATGTTTTTTTTTAAATGTGTGTGTTATACTGAAGTATGTTTTTCCATAAGCTTATTTCACTTGTCACTACATATACTGGGTGAAATCTTTGATCATGGCCTAAATTTTAATTGAAAAGACAACAGTTGAAGTACCACTTAATTGTTTTTAGATGGCAGACGTTATTTTTATGTAGATTTTTCTGGGTATGGGTATGAATAAAATGCATGACTGTGAAGAAAATGACACTGATTGTGCTTCAGGTTTTCAGAGCACTGAATAAATACAGCTTGTACAGTGTTTCTTTTCAGGTCTCTACAAACGCACAGACCTGACCTGAGGATGCAAATTCTATAAGGGGATAATTTTTGAAAACAGTATTTTAACTTCTACTCATGCAATTGTCAAATTGTTCACAGGGCATTTAATGCCTTGGGGTTTTTTTAAAGATACAAACTAAATTCACATTCTTTGTACAAAAGGACTTGTTCCTTTATTGAGCAGATTTTTATACCATATGGAAGAGCAGTATCTTCTCGTTACTTGAAAGTTAGGCCTTTGCTTTACCAAAT
The DNA here is from genome assembly GCF_036417665.1 of Passer domesticus. NCBI lineage: Eukaryota > Metazoa > Chordata > Aves > Passeriformes > Passeridae > Passer > Passer domesticus. The sequence goes on from NC_087474.1 coordinate 87,676,281, forward strand.
ATTATGTGCCTCTGAGACAGGAAGAAAGCCTGTGCAACAGGTTTCTGCACCCTTTCCGGCATGTTCAGACAAATTAACTTGTCATGACGAGTTGTGCTTGGTCTTTCCAAGGGGAGCTAGAGGGGTGTGGAGTTCCATAACACCACCTCACTTTTTCTCAGTGGATGTCTTTGATTTGTAGCTATTTGAATGGATTTTCTTTGCACACGTGATACTCCCTCTCCAATCTCTGCACTTGCATAGTCCTCGTGTAACGTAAGCCTACACCTTTCTCCTTGCAGTAGGTAGCTGAAACAGCAGAAAGCTGTTTAAATCTCCCTGGCAAAGGCTCTCCTCAGTCTCACCCACATTGGATGCATATACATGGTCTCCTGGCCGTCAGACCCATCTGTCAGGATGGCATGATGCCCATCCTCAGCCTTGTGAGATAGATTTGCTGCAGCACAGACACAAAGCAAGCATTGGGTTTAGGGCAGGCATTCTATATGGAGTGGCAAATAATGTCTATTATATAGGAAATAACACCTTTGGGCTATTAGCAGCACCATATGTTTATTTAGCCTACATGTGTTATGTAGATACATGTCATGGGATATGTGGATACGAAAGACAAGAGCCAAAATATTTGCACCTGGAAGCATAAAATTAGATTCCTGTGTATGTATGTCTGTGTAGAGACACATATATACACATATATATGTGTGTGTCTTGTTTTGCAATAAGCAGAATGCCCTGCAGTCTCCTGCACGAAAACTGACACACACTCACACCTTCTAAAAATCAAACCAGTTGCAAATATGCACTTGAGAGACATCCAGAATAGTGGGGTTTTTTAGCAAGAGGCTCTCCTTTAGCCTCACACTTTTGTTGATTATTTCTGCTACTGCTCTGGATGAGACTTCCATATGGAAGTGAGAGTTTGAGGAAACAGGCTCAGTCTCCTGAGTGCAGTGAGGCAATGCACCAATGCCTATGGGGAGGTGGCATTTACTGCTGGGGAATTGCTTCTGGAGCATCACTTCAGGAGCACACAGGCTGATTCACGCTGTCTTTTTCAAATAATGGACTGTGAGGCTCCAGCAAACTTTCTCTTCAGAGTTTTGTGTACAGCTGCTCTCTGTGCACTCTCAGTGTGAGGTCTTCTGACTTCTTGCTCTGTGGGAGGGTGGGTTAGTGTTTGCTGGAAATGTGGGCTCAGTGATGGCAGTGTGCTGGCGGCAGAACAGCAGGAGGTCTTGCATACATCCACTGAGCCAAACAAAGGTCCCTTTGTGGGAGTGCAGCAGCTTCAGAATATACAGTTTGTCATCAGCAATTATCTGGGTGTCATAACTGAAGATCTGCCACAACACCTACAACCCCGAAACACAGCATGCCTCTGGCATATGGTCAATTTTTTTATTATCCATTATTACTCTAGATTCCCTTTGCAGCAATCTGAGTAGGTGAAGGGGTCTGTACACCACCACATATAATGGATGTACACAGTTCCCCAAGCACTATTAAATGTTGGAAAATGTAAGAGCACCAGAATAAATGAAAATGCATCCCATATATCTTTCTTTGTATTCATGGTTAGACCTCATAGAACTGTATGAATTCCTTATTGTTTTAAAGAGTCCTTTTTGAAACACATAGAGGTCCATTTATACCTTCAGGGTTCATTAGGGGCTGCTTCTGAATAGAGGAGAATGGCAGTTGGTCGCTAGTACTATTTTAAAAATTTTCTCTTTTCCAACATTCATTTAAAAGAAGAGGTTTATTCATGGATTCAGTTAAATTCACCGGGGATAGCTACACAGGAGAAGGGACTGAAAGCTCCAATTCACTTTGATTTGTCTATTTGCTTACAATCTGTATTGGAATGCAGTACCAAAGAGACAGACTTTTTTTTTATTCATGACCAAACTTTTTGAATTAAGTGCATTTGAAAAGACACATTTAGTTCTGAGACCAGACCATTATAAATTCTGGTTCTAGTAAAAGACAGGCAGAGTTTTTTGTTATAAAACCACTGCCAAATTAAGTTCTTTGTGGATCTAGTGTGGCAGAAAGTGGAAATATGAAATTCTGTGTTTCACACCACAGGGGCATTGAGTACTCTTTGACATCATCAATGGGCTTCTGCTCAGAGTTTGCTGTTGGACAAAACTGTTCTGATGCAGCTGACATCAAACAAATGTTAAATCTCAGAATTCACTCAGGCCTGGTGCTTGAGTGTTTTACTGATTTGTGCCATGAGAGGGCTAGCAATCCAAAGGAAATGAACACAGACAATTAAGAAAGCAGGGAAGGCAAGCATTCAGCATAAAACTTCAGTAGATACTGCATTCAACAACATCAACTCTACCTGTAGCCAAAGGATGACAGTATGGTATAGACTTGGCTGGTTGAAAATTTGATCACAAATTCAACACACAGCCAAAACTCAGGTAAACTCTGGAGTCCAGTTCACACCTTTGGGTTACCACTTGTACTCTCAGCTCTAGTGATCTAGAGAATCTAGGGGTTTTGCAAGGCCCAGGCTGCTACAGCTGCCATATGAAACTTCACAACTCCATCCTAAGCAATGGATTTGCTGTGTAGTCATCCGTTTACTACAGGTCTGGGGCAAAAATGTTCATTCTCAGCTGAGCTGATGCCAAAATGTCCTCATCCTGCCCCCCTAACTATGCAGGGCCTCTGGAGCATTCCTCTACTCCCCAGGAGTTAGGAATTAGTGAAGCCCTTACTGGTTGGGTGATCAATTGGGTCCTTCTTAACCCAGAAAAAAGAGTTTGCAAATTGGTCCAACTCTATATTTGTTGGCATAAGTCCATGCATGAACCATCAGAATTACAAAGCTTCATCTTTCTTTTTCCCAAATACATGATCTACAAAACAACCACATCTTTACAAAGGAAATTGTGTGTGCCTCTTTTAGAAAGCACTTGTTGTTTGATAGATCTCAAATACTATGTATGTATTTATGCAAATATCTATCTATTGTCTCAGTTTTAGTTTTGTATTGTTTCATTTTTTGCAAGCAGAGAATAAGTGATATTTGCTGTATAACAAATAAAAGTATCTGATTATAATATTTGATATGTGATTCTCTGAATGATAAATATGTTAAACTAATTAATTATGACCTGAAGTATAGTTACAAACTGATGTGGCAGTTTAAATAAATGAGCACTGCTGTACTCAAATTTTTATTTTATTTTCATATTATCCTTTGGCCAAGGAAACCTTTCTGAAATAAAAATGTGTATCAAATGTATAGCATTTTGTCCAGTTTTTTTCCTCCAAATTATATTATATGTCATATGTTATGTGATATTTGTCCATCTAATTTAACAGCTTAAAGAAATAAGCAAGATTTCTAAGTTGTGCTTATCCCTGCTAACAATATTTCACGGTCTGTGGAATTACTGTCCCATAGGAATTTTTTCTCTGGAGGTTAAAATAAAGATCTTCTTGTATATAAATGAAATATTTGTAGTTGTAAAAGGACATAATAATTTCCTAAATATGCAAATTAAATAACCACTTTAGCCTTGCCTAAGGTACAGAAAAGATGGGATAAGATGTGTCTTTGTACCTGTGTGTCCTCAGTGATATGTCAGCATCTCAGTACAGAGTTGCTCCTATTAAAAATCTGCATTTCTCTGCAGCCCTTCAAAAGACAGAGCCAGAGAACTGAGTTATGTTCTTCTGAAAATCTCTCACTCTTCCCTTTAAGAGAAATGTCTGTATTTTGAGCCCTGAATAAATTAAAGTATTTAATTATTAAAACTTTTTTTTTAAGTAAAACAATTTTTAAAAAGTTTTCCCTTATTAACTGAGTACTGACATTGACCACAATCAGATGTATTTGCTACTGGGCTGAATGTGATATTTTGTTTAAGCCTTTGTAGTGATAGTATTTGTTTTGGAAGTTTGTCCCCTGGTAATGGTGCCAGTTCTCACTCTGTAACCACTGACTTCTCTTCCCTACTGAGTTCCCTGGGCTGTGCCAGCTGTTTGGAGCCACACACTGCACTGGGTGGATGCATAGATGGATAGATGCATGGATGGGTGGATGGATGGACAGATGGACAGATGAAAGAATGACTGAATGAATGAATAAATGAATGATAGACTTTTTGTTTCACATTGCCAAGTCTACACTGGTGTGGTCCTTGGAAATGAGCAAGGAGAACAGTATAGACATAGACTGTGGATACCACTTGTAGAAGACAAACTAATAGCATGAATATCCGTGTATCATAAAGTTCAGTACTTTATTTACTGCCTTATCTCTCAAATAGCAAGGTAATTTTGTGTTTATGCAAAATGGTTCTAAATGTAAAATGAGTACCAATTTCTAATTCAATATGTTCCTGAAAGCTTGCATTAGACAAGAAATTTAACTCATAACTTATCCATTCAGAACATAAGTACTCCTAGCCTTTAAATGCTGTCATTTGCACTGCCTTGGTGTCAATTCAGAAGTCATTGTCTTCAAGAAAGCCCAGAAGCATAACCTGAAAATACAATATTTTCTGAGTGTGCACTCTCAAGTCCAGCAGCTTCATGAAAAGACAAGAATTAGCCAGCTCAGTCATGCAGAGATTGACATATCTGCTGTGTTCTTTGCCACAGGCAAGGCTAAGTTAATTACATCCATGATAAGGTGAGCTTTTGCTGATATATGAGGGCAGAACACGCATGTCTAAACTATCATTAACACAGGTGTGAAAGAGCCATTTCTTGCTGGCAGAGTCTGGCCAAGCAGATAGAATGCATTCCTCCAGAATTAGCTTTGTCACCTTCCCTACAAATTGTTGACGCATTTTGAATTTTCACAAAATAAATAATTAAGAGGAATTGCATGCATTGCAACAGGCATGAAGGTTCCTCAAAGACAGCAGAATAAAAGGTAGCAGAGAAAATCACTGTTTTCTCATTTTTATCCCAGCTTGATAATTGGATGAGAAATAAGTCTGGTAAAATATCTGTTCCTTTAGACATTGATACAACCCTTGTGCTGGTAAAAAAAAAGGTGATCTAAATTATGACATTGACAGAAATGAATCAAAGAAGTCATGCTTAAGTGTAAAACCTGCAGGTTATGACTACTAGTAGAGTGCAGTAGTATTAAAAAAGGTAATAGCTGGTACTAGCAGAGGGGGTTAGAAAGGGCAGGGTGAGATTATTACAGTCAGGAGGGGAGGTTGTTGCTGTGTAAAACCAGCATAACAAGGAAAAATGCAAACTGAGGTGCCTTCCTCATTTTCTCATCTTTGGAGCGTCAAATTAAAGAAAAAAAGCTAAAACTTGCAGGTTTCTTTGATTCAGCAAGACCTGTTTCAGTTTTGGAGAAAATGTTATGAAGCTGATATATAAGGTATTCTTATGTGTGGCATTCTTACTGTTTGTTGTTATTATTTTAAAAGTATCATTTGAGTAGCTGTCTCTGCAGCATGGCAGATAAGGATGCCACCCAGATCTGAAGATCACAAAGTTCCTTTTCTTCAGGAACGTGGAGTTGCTTGGGACTTCCAACTGGAGCTCAGGGAGGTCACACAGCCTCTGACTATCTGCAGCACTCTGAGCTCCTCACCTTTCCTCTCCCTTCAGTCTTCTCTACTCATTTTAAATAGAGCTAAAAATGACATATTTTGGGGAGGGCTCATCTAGAGACATTTATGAACTATTACTTTGGGGGTTTTTTGGTTTGGTTTTTTTTTTTTTTCCTTTTCAGTCAATTCACTGAGCTAAGTATGCTATATATATCTAACATACAATCCTGTTATAAAATGAGGAGTTATTAAGGGATTTCAGCAGCTTCCAGAACTGGTGTGATGACATGTGAATACTGTAAGGAAAGGCAAAAGGGAAAAAAGATGTGACTTTTTATCATCCTGCCAGTTAGTGTAAACAGGCTGTAAATGGTCTGGCTCAGCATGTAAGCTGCCAGTGATTTCTCTCCTGTATCACTCCTCTCAGGTGCTTCTGCTCCATCATAAATGCTGTTATGAATGGCCAGGCATTTTTTCTCACTGTATCACAACACTGTTTTAAAGTATGAACTTGAAATGCATGTATGATCATGTGTTCTGTGTTTTCTGTATTTCTCTTCAGTGATCTGTTGTGACAAATTACAGATTGTCTGACAGAAAATTTAATTGTTAGTATTTCAGACAATTCTCTTTTTCCTTACCTCATACCCTTAGGCTCTTCCTAAAGGAATCAGTCTACTGTCAAGGCAAGTATCTGGAATCACAGTGACTAGTGAATCAATTTTTGTGGCAACTTTTGTACTTTAAAACAAGTATTGAAAGTAGTTTGGACTTTTCTCTCATTGTAAAGGAATTTCTTTCTGTTTGTGATTTCCTGCCATGAGAGATTTCATGTAGATAATGGTTTTCAAAGAATGTAATTGCTTGCGCAATTTGAGACGATAACTTACTAGTTTTTGTTTCCTGTCACAGCCAAGAACAATAAGAAAAGCTTAACAGAAACCTAGCAAAGTTTGGGCTGCTTTATCATTCTGCTGCTGCAAAACAAAAATGTTAGCATAGTATAACTTACATCAACTCAGTCAAAACAACGTTATTAGTCACTGACCTGCTTTCCTTATCTTGCACGTTACATATTCTCAGAACACTTGAGATCACAGGGTGTAGCTTAACGCAGTGATGGGATTTCTAAGACAATGCTTCTGGTTAGACCAACACACAGAGCCATATGCTAGATGCCAGGCTTCAAGACAGGCTTCTGGTTTACACTATATTTCTGTCAGTCCCAAACAATGGAATCAGATTTTTAACTGTATGGTCAATACATGCATTGTCAGCTTTCTAAATATACTATGGATTATTTTTTCATATGGGTTAACCCTAAGTGTTTTTGTATTCAAAGCCTGTGTTGCCCTCAGTCTAAGATATTGCTGTTCAGTGAATAATTTCACACGTCTGCTCCTGGAAAGTCAAAGAGAATTATGAAAAGGAATTGCTCACGGATTTAAGTTCTGCATTAGGGTTTCATGTGAGTTGTTTGTCAATCCTTCAATGCTTCATTAATATTCAAGAACATTTATACAATAAATTATGGCCTCTAAACATTTTTTATTAAATGTTAATATAATCAAACATCTACACTTTTCCCCCAGGTACTACCCTGCAAATATACTGTTATACTTAGTGGGGAGTTTTATTATGATGATAGTAATTTCCTAAAGGTATGCTGGCATTATTAATATACATTTGTATTCCAGACATATAAAGAAAATCTTAGTTGGTTAATAATAAGGAATTAATATTAAACTCACCAAGACTCAATTTTTATTTTAAAAGCTGTCTTAGTCTAGGGAATAAAAAATTATTCAAGTAGAAAAACAGAAGTGATGTTAATAGCAGCAACTATAAGACAAATTGAAGGAATAAATTAACAGACAAAATAACAGAGAGAATCACATATTCTTGTAAGCTTTGTTTTGTTATGGTTATGTACTTTGTATCAGCAATCCTGAGTACTAGAGGCTGGTGAAATGTACACATTAACAGTAGAGTTTCACACTTACTCAGCTTTCTGGTATAAATTCTCTTAGAAATACAAACTGTAAAGAGATTTATACACCATTTTAGCTTTTGAGGCAGTCTTTTTATGCTCTTGTTATAGGAAGAAGGTCTTATGAGTGTAAGAACTACTTATCAGCCAGTGCTTGATTTACAATGTGTTTACAGCTTGATGGTATGGAGCATCTAAGATGTTTTCTTCTCAGTAGAAATCATGAAAGATGTAAGGAAGGAAGTCTTTCCTTCTCCATTTTTGTTTCTGGTTTTGAGTCTTTTATTTCCTTCCCAAATGACTTCCTCCTGTTTTTCACAAAAACATTTTCTATAAATATCCTTTCCCACTAGACATGTGGCAGAGAATCTGCTGCCATTAGCTCATCAACTTTTTCTTTCTGCTGGACTTCACAGTCTCCTTGTCTCCAGGTCATTCCACTGCTGTCTCTACACACTCACTAAAGGGAGAAGCTGTGAGGGAAAATGGGGATGTTCCACTCCCTGCATAGTCCTGAAGGAGGCAGAACAACACATGGAACTGCACAACCAGCCAGAATGGGTTTCTGTTTGAGCCCCAAAATTTTGTACCCAAGGGGAGAAGACAGCAAGAAACTTGAGTCATTTGTTGCAGGACAAAGCCACCTTAGCAGGGGAAATAGCTGCCTTTGGCTGGCTTTCCAGAGGGTACAGCAGAAACAGGGAAGGTGTCAGCCAGGAGTTTGTCCATTCCTGAACAGATTTATTGGTGGGTGTGAAAGTTCAGAATTATTAGACACTCCCAATGGATCTGGACTAATTGTAGCCTGGGTTTATACCAATTACCATACCTGCAACAGAGGCAGGCCTGATGTGCATCCTGCATACTGGGAACTAACAGCTGCCTGCATTCATTTTAGGGCTCTTCCCTAGAGGATTATCCCATCCATCTGTTCAAGAAGACACTAATATGTTATACTCATTATAGGTGAAAAATTTGCTGGTAAGCATAATACAGTGCATGAATCACTGAATATAAAACAAGTTTGCAAACAATGTTTCAGAAATATTTCTACATTAAAAAATTGCGTTCTGAACCCACAACTTCATCTTTGAGATCATCCACATTTACCAAATGGGGATTGGAGTCTTTTCCCAACAGTGTTGACTCTGTTACACTGAGGGAATTCAATGGCTCACATTTATATTATGTGTATGGAGTGAAGATTTCAGAAGCATCTCTTCTGCTCACTGCCCTGCCTATGGCATTGTATTCAGTTTGTGTGCCAGGGTTTTGGTAGCTGGGAAGGGCTACAGGGTGGCTTCTTTGAGAAGTTGTCACAAACGTCCCCCATGTCCTACATATCCTGTGCCAGGATGGACCTGCCACTGGCCAGAGCTGAGCACACCAGTGATGGTGGAATCACCTCTGGGACAATATACCTAAAAAGGGAGAAAAACTGCTGTGCTGCATCAGCTGGAGAGAGAAGTGAGAATATGTGAGACAAACAGCCCTGCAGACACCCAGGTCAGTGCAGAAGGAGCGGGAGGCGGTGCTCCAGGCACTGCAGCAGAGAATTCCTTGTATCCTGTGGTGGGGCAGCTGTGCCCCTGCAGCCCATGGAGGTCCATGGGGGAGCAGAGACCAAGCTGCAGCCCATGGAGGACCCCACATTAGAGCAAGTGGGTGCCTGAGGGAGGGTGTGAGTCCATGAGAAGCCCATGCTGGAGCTGGCTCCTAGTGGGAACTGTGGAGGCCTGGAGACAGGAGCCCACTCTGGAGGTGGTTTGCTGACAGGATTTGTGAGCAGCCTGTTCCTGAAGGACTGTACCCTGTGGGATGCATTCTGTGCTGGAGCTGTTCCCAAGGAACTGCAGCCCATGGGAAGAACGCACCTTGGAGGAGTTAGTTGAGGACAGTCTCTTATGCCAGGGACCCATTCCAGAGCAGTGGAGGAGTGTGAGGAGCCCTAACATGGAGGAGAAAGGAGAAGCAGAGACAATGTTTGATGAATTACCTCAGCCCCATTTCCTGTCCCCTTGTGCCAATAATGAAAGGATGAGGAACAAAGTAAAGCTTGGGAATAAGGAGGGAAGGTGCTTTTAATTTGGTTTTATTTTTTATTAGGTTGTTAACAAACTAATTTCCTCCAGTCAAGTCCATTTTGCCTGTGATGGTAACTTGTGAGTGATTTCTCCCTGTCCCTATCTTGACCAACAAGCCTTTGGTTGTTATTTTAGCTCCCCTGTCCAGCTGAGGAGTGATAGTGACTTTGATGAACACTTGATGTCCAGCCAGTGCCATCTGCACATCATGGTCTCTGTGGCTGGCACTCTCTGATGGTGACTACGGCCTCCTGAGGGACCAGTGAGGATGTGGCTCCTGAATCAGGAGGTGCAGAGAGCATTTCTTAGCAGAAGGGATTTTATGTCATCGTGGTCACAAAAAAGGATCATAGTACAAACTGGCTTGCATTGCACACAAAAACATTGCAGCCACTGGTGAAGATTAGACTCTATTAATTTTACAATGTGTTAATCCAAAATATGTTAATCCAAACTATAATTCCCAGTGTGATGAGACGAGAATTGAATTCCAGTTCCATATCTAGACAAGTGAAGTTGGGAACTGTAGGAAAAGTTTATGCTCACAAATTACACATCACTATTCAAATTAATGCTGCCTACTTTGTAGTTTAGTGTCCTGGTTCCCTCAATATTACAGAATCTCTCTGGGATAGGAATCTTCAGCAACAGCATCTCGGTGACCTCTATCCTGTTGTGCAAGACAGAAAGCTGATTCCTCTTGAGTCTTTTGTAGATTTCTAATGTTTGTGGTGACCAAAATCATGCTATCCCCTTTCCCAAAGGCTCTTGGAAGCTGTCTGGGGGAGGCGAGCTGCATACCTTCCAGGGCCATCAGAGGCAGGGCAGCATTCCTCTGCTCCCAGCCCTCACCCATCTGTCCTCCATCAGCTGGGGGATACTAAAATAAATTGGGAGTGGGCTGATGCACAAGCTGTATTACAGAAGGTATGTCCTCCCCAGGAAATGTGTAAACAAATATTTGAAAGATCTAAAAATATGAACAAAGATGTCTCTGTGACAAACAATGAACCTTCAAAAGTCTGCAGCACATGTTCTACATAGAGTTGTTAGGTAGTGAAGTTAAATTGCTAAATAAAATTTGTTTTAAATAGCCAAAGCTGTAGAATCTTCAGCCTGAATGTAGCATCCTTAATAATAAGTTTTTAGTTTAACATCTTGCTTAATTTTGGTGTGGCCTCATCTGTGTATTGTATTAGATACATGAAAAATAAATATTATTGCAAAGCATCCACTTACTCCTACAAAATGTTCTCCTTCAGTCTGGTATTTGCTACTGAAAAAAAAACCAAACAGGCTTACATCTGTAATATTGTTCAAAAAGTTGGAAGTGCTGCTGAAGATGACTGTATCTGCCCTGAGTTCTGTCTAGTGCTAAGCACTTGAAAACTTCCTGCTTCAGCTCCAGTAGTTCTCCTCTCTGACTGTGCTTGGTCAGTGAAAAGTCAGTAAGAAGCACAGTGTCAGGGCAGTGCTGTAACGTTTTCATTTGGCTGGTCTCTAATAACAGTGTTTCTCCCAATTCAAGCATGCTAACTCATATCCTGTCCCTCTTGCTCTGTCCAAGACCTTCTGATGTTTATGACTCTTTTCCCTTGTGCTGAACCTCTGCCCAGCTATGTGTCATGAACAGCCTCTGCTTCCTTACAGCCATATTTCCTCCCCCTGGCCAGAGATCAGCATATAAGGAATGAAGTCACTCCCAGCCGTTACTGGTCTCTGTGGCACACAGCTCTTTATGTTTCTCTAGCCCAAATTCTTATTTTACACTAGTGCTTTCTGCCTTTGCTCTCCAAGTTAGTCCATTATCTGTGCAATTAATATGTCCTTACAATATTTAATTACCTGCTCTGTAAAAAGGTCTTTAACAAGCTTTTTAATGTGGTTGTAAGGAAAGAGGTCTCCAAAAGACCAGGCAAAAAAGGAGCACCGTTGCTCAGCTACATTTTCAAAAGCAGTCCAATTTATCAAAGATGAACTCCTTTCTGATACTTTCTGTGAATTATCTCCATTTAAAGTCTAACTTTCTGGGGGCTTTTTGAGTTTCACTCTAACCAGTACTTTGTCCTCTTTGTCTCATGTGACCTTCCTTAGCAACAAAGAACTGAGATTTTAATGATGTTTTAGGGTTTTGTTTGCATGGTCACAGCCATATAAATGCATAAATACTACTTTCTCTCTGTTAAAATTTGATACGTTTCATTTTTTAAAGGTTTGCTTTAGCAGCTGGAAAGCAATTTCATGCAAACGCTAATATAATATATAACCTTAGTCATTCCAGCTACCAGTTTTCGTAATTAAAAGAATCTCTACCCCTCATGAACAGTACTGTTTGATTTCAGGGCTTCCTCTCATCTTGCTCAGCATGCACAATTCTAGATCAGTCCTCTGCTGCTCCCATTGGTCTACTACATCTCCTCTCCTCAGCTGTTTGTACCTTATTTGCAGAGAACCCGTGAGGAGGGACAGGAGAATGTGTTCTCACAGCACTGCTGCCTCTCTAAATTTTTATTAATGCTTTGCACTCCTACAGCATCACATTTACTCATCATAGCCCACACCACCACCAAAGGGCATGGGAAAACCAGACACTTGATCTCCTGCCTTCAGAAAACTGGATAAAGTTTTCATTTGTTACTTTTTAAAAAGAGGTCAGATTGATAACTACAACAACAGCTTAGTTTCTCTTCTCTAAAGTATGTTCCTTGAGCTACTTATCTCCCTGTGAGACGAACTTCATGGAAAAATTCCTGTTTCTGTGGCTGACCATTACACCTTCTATTCCAGTTGCCAATTCTTGACCTTTTGATCTATATCACAACGATAACATTTCTTTTTTACTACTGTTTTGACCTCCTGTCTTGGTGTATCATTTTTCTCAATATTGATTTTTCCTCTTCTGAGAAATGAATCTACACCCAAGGGAATATATTTTTATAATTCACATTTATATCTATATGTGTGTATTATTTAATAATATTAAGCCTTCTGTAAAATACTGGTTTATAACCAGGTAGAACATAGAGTCGTTTCAGCTGCTTACATCACCCAGGCAAAAGTCACAGAAAACCAATTACAACTGTTTGTGGTTCTTCCTGACCACTCCTGAGGGATGCTAAAAGAAACTAAACATTCTTTTATTTCTTCACTTTGGTTGTAATTGCTGTTGTGGTGGATAATCAGTCTCTGCAGGCCTGCCCCTCTGCTTCCCCTCTGTGACTGATGGGAGAAGCAAGTGAGATCAGGGAATTCCTGGAGCTGTTACATGGATGTACAGGCCTGTGCTGGGACACATCTTCCTTGGTTTTGCTTGACAGATTAGCTTTTCAGAACTATAATAACATAATGTCTCACATCAGCCTCACAAATTTGCCTAACAAGTCACAATAAAATACAAAACAATTCTCCTGTAATCAAGTGTCACCGTGGCTGCCACAGATGAGGATTTTATCATAGCTGTATTGTGTTTGACAATGTTTAACAATGTTTATTACATCATAGATGTGGATAATTACTATGTTCCTCTCCTATGGAGAACCATAGGTCTTGATTACTTTGTGATACAACACAGTTTAAGTCTTCGTTATCTTGACTCCATGGGCTCCTAACAGCGACAGAGACGCTGATCTGAGTGGAGGTGGAGCAGTCAGGACTGTCACTGTGACCTTGACAAATCACTAGGAATTTTTTTTTTATGCTTACAATAGATAGTACAGATTGATTTTCTGTTTGGTTTATAAATTGACATTTGCTCAAAGTGTCATAACCTAACTGCTTGAATATGTAACATATATTCTTATTGTCTCAATAAGGGTGCTTGTGCTTGAGCACAACATGCCACAATTTTGTCATCTGTTAGAATTAGTGAGCTGAAGATTGCTGAAGTTACTATGAATTTAAGGTTCCTTAAAGGAAAATTGCTGAACCCTAGAGTCCCAAAATTAAATCACCCTGACTGAGAAATTGTAATTTAAAAATCATCTGTTAATTACTAAATAAATGGACAGAGCTTTCTAAGGAAAGGCCTTAGGTCTGGCAAGGTACTCCTGATTCATCTGCTGGGCCTAATAAAAAAATAATAACCCAACAATAATTCAATATGATTAATTGTAACTGAATACCTGTACTGTAAAAAAAAAAAAAAAATTAGATGTTTCGGTCATGGTGATAGAAAGTAGATTCAAATGTATAAATTCTGCCAACTAGGATTAGAACTATTCAAGTGTTTGGGATTATCTCCCCCTCTAGTGGCTGTTTTATGCAAAAATATGAAAACTGGGATTATCTAGATATACTATAATGTTTGGAGGGTTCATAGAAAGTTTTAGGTCAGATAGAAGTGACCAAAGTGGGCTGTTTATTTTTACTGCACTGGATTTCAGTGAAAAGGTGCTGGCACAAACCAGAATAAGATTTGAAATTCATTATTTTCTTAAAGCTTTGGCAGTGATTTGGATATAATGGAATCACAGAATTTATTAGGTTGAAAAATAGCTCTGAGATCATTGAAACCAACCTTTGAATTAAATATGTCACAGGCTAACCCATAAAAATATGAAATTTTGCATTTGGATGTGTACAATAATGTATTTCTTTTGTCTCACTGTGATTTTATACTTTTTCTATTTGGTGCTGCTCAGAATTTGTCCTCAATGCTTTCCAATTTCATGGTATGTGTTGTGGGTTTTATCTGTGCTGGGTGAACAATTATTACTGCTGGTGGTATTGATAAGGGGAAGCTGAATGGATTTCAATACTACCAAGTGAGGCAGTATTGCTACTGTACTTTTTGTTATCATGTCAGAAGTCTTATTTGCTCTCCAAGATCAGTTCTTAAAAGTATTTAAAACTAAACTGGTCCTAAAACATTATCACTGACCCTGCAGTTACAGTAAAGAACTACACAAAAACCTCCACTTAGTAACCAGTAGCAGTAAGCAAAACAAAGAACACACTACAAATTTTCAGGAAGGAAATAGAAAGCAAAATGGAAAATGTAATTACAACACTGTATAAATTGTTTGCCCACACCTTGAATATCCTGTGCCGTTACAGTTCTTCTATCTCAAAAAGGACACATAGGAGCCAGAAAAAGGAAGAATAGGGCAGCAGGGTGACCAAAGGACTAAAATGGCTTCCATAAGGAGGATGGCTGAATTGGCTGGAGAATAAGTGTTCCTGCAGGGCAAGATACATCAGCAGACTACAAAAATAAGAGTGGCATGGAGAAATGGATAGAGATAGAGTGTTCACTGTGTTTTTCACATGTAAATATGGAATGATAGAGTGGGAACCAGGTTCAAAACAAATAGTTGAAAGATAGTCTTCATGCAACAGACAAAAAACCTGGTGGTCCCTTTGCTGAACAATGCTGTAGATTCAACAACTTTGCATGGGGTTAGTGGGAGGCTAGAGAAGGATCTGAAAGGGCTTCCACTGTGATTTCATAAGCAGACAAAGCCTGGTCTTGGCCTATTCCTGCTCCCAGAGAGGTTCCCAGTGCCAGGACTGGGGCTGCCTTGGGGCTCCTTGGCTGCCAAGCTCCTGGCTGAAGCAGCGGGAGCTGCCAGGAGCTGCTATCACCCACCCACCCACAGGGCCCCTGGTGCCCTGGCTGATGTGTCATTGTGGCACCATGACAATAGGCTCTAAAAATTGCCTAAACTAAAGATGATCAGAGCCTGGGAAAATATTATGCAAAAATATCACGTAAGCTTGCTTTCTTCTCTCCCAAGGTGTCTTGTGACCGCTTCTGGAACCAGAATATCAAACTCTGGAAATATTCCCAAAAGCATTCTCCTAAATTTATTTAGACACACAAATAAGAGCATGACATATGAATAATCCCTTCATTCCATGCTCAATTAGTCAAGCAATAACTGGAATGTTGTTTTTGCTGTAACTTAAGTTGCAAACAGAAAACACTTCTATGCTTAAACCACCATATAGCTATTACCTGTAAAAATGTACTTTTTCCTTCAGTTACAGAAACTTGTATTTGTGACTATTTCAATGAAACGTCTTTCTATTTTTATAAGTATCAATGGGTTTTTAACAATCTGAAATTCAAAATAAGCTTTTGTACAAATCACTTTGGACGACTTTTCTGTCATACACTTTGCCATTAGTGGAGCTGAGGGAGATGCTGGGGCAGCAGGTCCACCTGAAGGAGCTAACTTGGGAGTTGTCAGGAGTGAAGTGGCTGACAAAATGAGCTGAGAGGAGCTGATGGAGTGACAGGCAGGCTTGGGTGAGTGATTGAGGTGTGTAGTGTCAAATTAGTGTCAAATAAATAACTGATGTGATTGAAGTCAAAAGTGACACAAGAGAATTGAGGGACCAAGGTGACTGTAGTGACTCAGGTGTGATGAAAACTGAGGCTTTCTGTGTTTGGACATACCTATATAATCCTCTATACACCAAATATAAGCATGGATTGCATTGCTGAGAAAGGGTTACCTCATGGCATGATTATCAGTTCTGAAAATCTAAAAATTTTGTGTCTTTGTCATGTTTCAGCATGGATTTAAGAAGGAAAAGTTGTGCTTAACCAGCTTGACAGGTTGAACATAATCTGAAACATAGGAAATTCCACTAAAGCACAAAGAAAATAGAATTATCTTGAGGGTGTTTAAACAGTGGAAAATTTTAAAGGATTCTGTTGGAACCATTAGTAGAAAAACTTCCTTTTCTACTCTGTGGCTTCTAAGGCCACTGGAAGAGTTTCATGTCCAGTTTTCCATGTCAAATTTTGGCAACAGTCCTGACAAACTGGAAAATCATAAAGAACAGAACCTACGAATTCCAAGAGAACGATGAAATAAATAGCTTTTATCTGAAACAATTATCTTATTTCTAGGAGAGAAAAAATTGACCAAGAAAACGCTTCCCACTGGGGGGCAGTGAGCAAGAGGCTGTGTGGCCTTTAGCTGTCTACCAGAGTTAATCCACAACAAACACATTAAAACTATTATTATAAAAGTCCTTTTCCTGCCTAGTCTCTGAAGGATAGATGAGAAAAGAAGGGTACTTTGAAGTAATAATAGAAAAAAAAAAAAAAAGGGGGGGCAAATTTAACGGACCATGCCCCTTGGGAGGTTTGTGTATGCTTTGCCTTCCAGAGTTTAAAGAATAGGTGGAAAATCCTGTTAGGGGATGATGAGGAAACCTGGGGTTTCTTCAGGCTTTTTGGAGTGCTGTCTATGTATGTTCCATAAAAGATGAGCAGGAGACCCCCTCCCACCCAGAGTTCAAATTACATCAAAAGGATCAGAAGAGAAACACATTCCAAGGTGAATACCTGTCTCAAGTCTGGGCATTGGGTTTCTTACACTACTCTGTAAAGAATTTCAGGTTTTCTGCTCCTGAATTATCCGTGTTTTACTCCTAGTATTTAGTTTTCACATTCTCGAGGAGGGGTTGCCATAGGTTGTGGGTGAACAAAAGCTGCTGATGCCTCAGTGTCAGGTTGTACATATTTAGTGTGTCCTTCATGTATATTTAATCTTGGTCAGCTTTCAGTACTTTCATGATGCATTGTAACCATTCCCTGTAGTGCAATTACCTCCCTGATTTATATCTTTTGTGAGAAGTTAAGGAGGAAGAGATTTTCTTGGGGATGGATTAATTTATGAACACCTTTGGAATTCGATTTATTCATGAACGATCAGCATGTCTAACAGAGCGTCAGCAAGCTCTTTATTTTCACTGCTACCTTCTAGGAGCAAGGAGCGCAGGAAACCTGATAACCAGGAGTTTCTCTGGTCGTTTGAGAGGGCAACCCTCACTGCGTTATCCAATTAGTAGAAGGATGTGCACCTGTAGCATCCAGCTGTATTAAATTTCATTGCTCTTTTATCAAGCAGTTAAAGCAGCGGCGTTTGAAGCTTTTAACTCTCCTGCCTCCCTCAGACATGCCAGGCGCGAGGGCTGCACAAACGCAAACATTTGGGAGCTCCTGAGAGCGAGATGTTAAAGGTGAGATCATCTCGCTGTGCCTGATACAAGTTTTCAGCTTTTAGGGCAGTAATAAGGTGTGACACCGTGGGCAGTCGGGCGGTGTTTTCGCTGGGGACAACCTGAGCCAGCTGGAGCGCGGCCGCTGGGAGCGGGGAATTCTGCGTGGCTGCAGGCTCTGGCGTCGGTCCCGCTGTGCGCGGAATCTCCCAGCCACCGGCAGCCCGTTTCCATGGGAAGCGGGACTGGCCTCGGGCGGGGAGGGGAAGTTCAGAAAGCGCCCAGCAGGGCAGCCAGGCCGGGCGATGGAGGCGGCGGCGGGGCGGCCGCAGGGCACGGCCCGGGCGCGGCCCCCCGAGCCGGCGGAGCGCGGCGCGGACTCGCTGCAGGTGCGGGGCGCGCCGGGCCGCGGGAACTGCGCGCAGGGAGACTGGGAGCCAGGGAGGGTGCCGCGGAAAAGTCCCGCGGTCGCAGCCTGCGTGGGAAAGGCAGCTATGCAGCGGCTGCGCCGGTGCCCCATTTTGAAATAAATAGCGTAAAAGATCTTTCTTCTTTTTAAACGCCTTTATTAAAAACCAGCTCGAGTGGGGAGAAAAGATGGGTCGCTCCCACGCCGTCGCTGTTCTCCAGGAGTGGTACGGGGGAGGAGGAAGAATGCAGCTGTGTCCGCTGGTATGCAGGCAGAGCTGGGGCTTCCGTCCTCTCGAGAGCACTAGCAGATTCAACTTTTTCAGTCTGACATTCGAGCTCCTCTTTCTAGTCGACGTCCTTAGGTTAGGGTGAAAGGTAAAAAGGATCTTAGCAGACGCTGGATTCAGTTCCTCAACTTTAGACATCACTTATATCTCTTAATTCCATGGTGGCACATGGTTTTAAGGGTTTTTCTTGCAAGATTTGGTGAGGGGCTTCCTCATCGGCATACCAGCTCTGATGTCACCTCCACCCCTACCTGCAGTCTCAGGTGTCATCCTCCAGGAAGCAGCAGGGGGACACTTGAGCTGATTTCTAACCATCAACAGGTGATCACAACATGAAGTTATTAACAACAGCAATTGGTTTAACTTGTTAACTCTGCAACTTAAAAAAAAAAAAAAAAAAAAGGACGACTTTTCTACTCCTAGCACCTCTTGTTCCGAAGGTGTGCGCGGAGAGGGCGCCCGCGAGGGTGCGGAGCCGGGTGTGCGGGGCGCGGTCACCGCCTCTCCCTGTGCGCCGCGGAGCCGTGCGCTCCGAACTGGAGATAGCCAGCCGTAGTTTGCCCCCTCCTCTTCCTCGGAGGCATTTTTATCTGTGATGAAATTCGAAGTTTTGCTGTTCATAAACAAGCTACGCGTTGCTGTGTCTTGAAGGGGGCAGGCGTTTCTAATGGCAATTACTCTTCTTGTGACAAGGCTTCACGTATGAAAACAGTGAAGCAGTGTGTTTTCACGAGTACCAGCGTCATAGGGTGTTCTTAAGTCCTCCAGTAAAGAAAAGGAATCGTGCTAATTCCCTTTTCCTGCATCACACTGGAAGTCTGTTCCTATCAGTTCCACTCTGATAGTTACTTTTTTACTAGCTTTGTCGAATAAAAACACGCATGAGCATTATTTCAAGGATTAACACAGTTAATGAAACTGTTTCTTGCAAACTATTTGTTTTTACTTTGTTTTGGCTGAGTCCTCCTCCTATGGTCTTTCACTACTGATGGGAGCTAACTTGATTGCTTTTTCCTGGAAGGGGTGTGTAGTTCATAGATGCTAGGAGTAGTTGGATTCCATATAGATTCCCATAATGCTAAAGCAATACAAGTGCCCCTCATTCCTAAATTTTGCAGTAGTTACCAGGACAGGTTCCAGATGCGTTTGAGCTGCTATTTCGGTACAATTGCCTACTTAAAAAATAGTTGTGCTTATCTCTTACAAGAGTAACTTGTTTACCAGGGGGGCTGTCCTACCCAAATTTAAAATTTTCAAGCAAAGAGAGTCAGTTCAATGCTGTGTTAATATTAATATAATCTAGAGTACATTAAACTTTAATAAATAGATATTGTTTGGTTTACAAGAGGTTAATTAAAATGTAATTAATTAGGTATTTGATATGTGAAGCTAGGGACGAAAATGAAGCCACTCTTTCTTATTAACCTTCATTTGAATTTTAATCATAGTATTATTCAGTTGAGAATTTGACTCCTACTTTTTCCTTTAGCTTATGTGGGTATGAGATGATGTATATAGAACTCTCAAAAATGTATAGTTTGACTACATTTATCATTTTACATCTTCATGTGCTAGAAACTTTCTTTTGTGCTACTTAGGAATGAAATCTATATTAGTAAGCAATCTGTATCTTGGGGATTTTTTCTCTTTTATAGAATGTGTCTTGGTGATATAACTTTTTAATAACCAAAAGTGTCCAAATGTCCTCCTACATTTTAACAGCCTATGTTTTGCAGGGAATGGAAAGAAGGAAGACAGAGATGAAAGAGAACTTGTTCTACACTTGAGCAATTCACAGTTCAACCACTAAGGACAAAAAAGTAGCTGTGTTACTCTTGTGTAGTGTAACACAGCTACTTTTGCCTTAATAGGATTTTTTAATAAACAGACCGTTATAATTGTTAACCTTTTAAATTCTGCCTTAAGTCTTGGGATATTCAGGTGCAGTAGCCCATGTGGAAAGGCAGATTCCCTTTCCACTGCCTCCTGAGTGGATATATATTGGATTTTTAAAATAATAATGGGAAGTATGTAACAAACATCTCTCAGGTATTGGCAGTTTCCCAGGGAAACAAAATTAGGACATTAATAATTGCTCAATACCAGAAGTACAAACAGGGAAAAACATTTGGTATGTCAGTGAAAATATGTGAAAAGGTTTAAGACTGTGACGTCTGTTTGGCAGTAACTTTACTAAAAGCAATAAAATGCTTTCCTTCCCAATAAAAGATTGGGAAGGAAATTTCAATTTCAATTCTAATTCTATACGCCATGATTTTGGTATTGCCCTGATGGAAAACAATTCTTCAATTTTTTTAGTGTTTATTTTCTGAAACAATATATAGAAGAGGCCCTGCATTCACCTTCTACCAAAGGCAGGTTGTTATAGGTCTCCGAATTCATGTACACACACTGCAGCAGTTACAACTCTGCAAGTCATTGCTAAGAAAAATCCTGCACTCAGCAACATAGATCAAAATGAACAGGAGCTGGAAGCTACATGACGTGTATTTTTCTGAGGATGCATGCCAAGTTGCAAGGAGAGAGCGTTAAGATGTAGGAACTGAAAAGAAAAAGTGGATGAAAAGAAGGAGCTGCTTCTTCAATGCCCAGTGAAGAGATAAATTTTTTGGCTTTTGGGTCTGTAATTTTTTAAAGCAATGATTGGCCATCTTTAATCAGATTTAAAAGTGCCCATTTGCTTGCTGCTGGCAGAAACCACCGAATACTGATTCTGCATGTCACAGCATGCAGTAAATTGCATGAAACAGGCTGTTACTGTAGTGTAAGGTGGCTGAAGTAAGCTTAGCAAAAGCTGATGGTTAACCTGCTGGAAGATGGAAAAAACTGTCTTTTTTTTTTCATCACCAGTAAGATACTACCTAGAAATTAAAGAATGTGCAGCAGTGGAGAGAGGAACTGATGCAGTAGCATGAGAACTATGTGTAGAGTTAATGAATTGTCTAGCAGGCCTTTCTAATCAAAAGAAAAACAGAAGCCCAATGATGCTGTTTTATTTGGAATACAGGGATGAATGAACAATAAATCAATATGGATTTCATTTGCCAAATATGTTTGGATAAAATGTGACATCATATGTTTAAAAGGGAAAGAAGGATTTTTTTTTTAGGCACAATCAGGCTGTGACTGGTTAAAAGAATGTCATGGGTCCTTACTGGTTTCAGTTTTTAGTAGCCAAATAATGTTTGAAACTGCTTGATAGACACAAGGAACATTTCCAAGGAACTGTGACTGGTAATGAATATTTCATCATTACAATTAACATCCAGAAGATTTACAAATAAGGAAGACCTCTGTCCCTTAAACTAGATCACACCATGTGTCATACTCCAAACACATCAAAAATGATGACATTTCATGACAAATATCATGTGCCACAGAAGCAGAAGGAGGTTTAACAGGCAGCAGCTACAGGGCATTGTGTCCAACCCCCTCCACTCTGAATGTGCAGGAGGAGATGGTAAGCTGGGGACACAGCAAAAGCACAGCTCTGGTTGCTCAGCAACAACTGCAGCTTTTTACTGTGAGTGTGTGTTAAGCAGGCGCTGGCAGTCATGCTTTTTCCAGAAAGGTTTGATTTAGCACCAAGCAGCCAATTCCTTTTTGACATGGTTGGAAGGCACAGGCTGCTCACATATAGTCCAGAAAGGCCAGGATAAATGTATAACTTTGCATTATTGCCACTTCAGTGGAATTGAAAAGGTTTTGGCATTTGTTTATGTAATGTGGAAATTTGCAATCTATACTTCCTCTATTGCTAAGGTTATGTAAAGGGAAATGCTTGCTTATTGGCAAATAACTGGTTTTACTTTTAGGTTTCTGAGTAGATACTTAAAATACCTGAAAGGGGTTTTGGGGTGGGGACCTGGGGTTGAGCCACAGTGAAAGAGATAAAAATGAACACTTTCTGCCTCTGTGCAGTGGAACTGCTAATGATGAAAGGCTGCAGCTGGTCCAGTTTAACTGCACAACAGAAAGGGACAGAACACCAACAGTTCAGGGAAATAACAGTGTGCCTCCTGTGTTGCTGTGTTCCTGTGACACCCAGTACACTGCAGGGTGTTGTGGTTTAACCCAGCTGGCAAATAAGGCCCATACAACAGTTCACTTACATCTCTCCTTGCACTGCAATGGGAGAAGACTATTAGAATGAAAGTGAAGATGGGTTGAGATAAATGCTGTTTAATAAGGAAAATAAAGTCCTGTGTGCAAGCAAAGCAGGTTAAGGAGTGCATTCACCACTTCCTATAAGCTCCATCATATGTAATGTGACTTGGGACAGCAAGCACCATTTCTCTGAATGTCCCCCCTTCTCCCCCTGCTTTACAAGTTGAGAATGATGCCACGTAGTCTGGAATACCCTTTGGGTCAGCTGTTGTGGCTGTGCTCCCTCACAACTTCTCGTGCTCCCCGAGCCTTTTGTTGGTGGGGTAAGAATGTCTTGGTGCTGGCTGAGCACTGCTCAGCAGTGCCTGAAACATCCCTGAATTGTCAGCACTGCTTCCTGCACAAATCCAAAACATGGCCCCATACCAGTTACTAGGGAGAAACTTACCTCATCCAAACCCAGCACACAGGGTATTAGGGGAACTGGATTAAATGTGAACAAAAAGGCTAAGTGCAGAGTGGCACTTGACACTCCTTATACTGTCTAAGATTAAGGAAGGTCAGGCTGAGTTACAGAAGACTTTTTGGAGGCTATTGCAGGACAAAAAACCTCAACCCTCTTTATTTACTCTTTTGAGTACAATTTGCCCTCAAGCATCTCTTCTATTTATACTCAAATCAAGTGTCTTTCCTGCTTGGCTGAGGAAACAGAAAGGAGGTGCCCTCTGTGAGGATGTTTGAAGCATTTAGAACTCCTAGAAAAGCTGAAGACGCTGCTACAGTATTATGACAAAAAAGGAGAAATATTAGTATGTTGCATGAAAAGTATTAGAAACTTCAGATTCTTGGAGCAATGAATCCTTCGTGTTGCTGATTTTGTAGCTGTGTCTTCTAATCTGTGCACCAAATCATATTTTCCTATTCCATTTTTGATTACCATATTGTTGTTGTGACTAGCACATATGAATGTAATTGTTGCTACAGCAGGTTGAAGAATGGTCTAAATTGCAAATTTTAGACTAACTTAAATGATGTCACTTCTATTATCCGAATGAAGGAGAAGCTGGGATTTTTTTACTGAAATATGTGATTCCAGCCTTTGTATTTTAGATAATAGTTTACAAAAGAAAATATACTAGGTTTTTTTTTCTGCAGCATAAAACACGTAGTGTTCCACAAACACTAACAATTTAAAGAAAAATCAGATTTTTACTATGGAAAAGAAGTGGTTTTTTTAGCAGATAATAGAGGGTGGAGTATTCAAGCTCCAACTGCGAAGGGATTATGAGATCATAACTTGGATATGTAGTCAGTACCAGAAGTTTGAGTCAGTAGCTTCTGCTTTACCATCTTATTGCTAATAATCTATATACCAAAAGCATTTTAAATGTCTAACATGGAGAATAATGCATTCTGCCTTTCATGAACTTTATTTGGCATGTTTTGAGGTGCAAAAATGTAATATGTGGAAATTGAGATTTCTCCAATCTATTTCTAATGATCTTTAGTTTAATAAGGAATTAAAACTTCCCTTCTTCCTGCTCTGAATTGTTTTCTCTTTTCAAAGTTTTTGACCTCTTCAAGAAGAATGCTTATTGTATGTGAACTGTTTATTAATATAAATCAGGTCAAGAAGAACAGAACTCCTTTGTATGCAATAATTTCTTTTACTCTTGGTTTTCTATTAAATGCTGTGTGTGTACAAAGGATGTATAAGTAAGAAGATCTTTCTGTGAGGATTTATTAACAGGATTTTTAGCTGATGGCATATGTTGGCTGTGAAGAAGAGAGATTGATTTTTTGAGGGAAATGTAAAAACCAACAGAATGGTGGGGGTGAGAGTGAGAGTGCTCTCCACCAGTGTGGCCAGGTGATGGGTGCCTGCTGAGCTCCCTCTTAGACTGGTCTGTCTATGCTTCCAGTGCAGCAGGTGGCAGTGATAAAGATAAAACTCCCTAGTGTTACTTCTTATTGGAGTATGCCAGTCAAAGGTAAATGTTGCTTACTGGTTTTTAAATCTCTTTGCACCCATGTTATCCAGTAATAGTTATCAAGCATCTCTACGACCATTTTCTACTGTGTTATGCATTATGGTTTTTTTTTATAAAATAAAATCTTCCAAGACAAAAAGCAAAGAAAGGAGTAAGTGAGGAAGGGTGATCCTTTTGCCAGAGGGAATGACTTTCTATAAACATGGCAACAGCGCTTTAGGGGCTTGCAGGGGCAGGCCATACAGAATAACAACATAAGAGTATTAGCACCAGCACAGCAAAGGGGAAAAAAAACCAAAAAAACCCAAACCAAAACAAACTACCCACAGAGACTCTGGAAAACAGCTTGGGTGCAAGACTACAGAACTATAAGCCTTTGGTGTTACTGAGGTGAAAGTACCATGCCGTAAGATGTTTTCAGATTTGTTGGAATTTAAAAGCTGAAGTTGAAATCTACTGAAATACATGAAGGGACTGTAACAGTCTCAACAAAACAGTGAGTTTAACCTTCACCTGTGGTGGGGTTATTTTATATCCCTCCCAGATGATATGAACAGGCCTCTGGACAATTATTTAGCTGTAGTAAAGAGGAAATTTCTGCTGAAAGCTGAGAAGCAGACTTTTCAACAGTGTCGGTTTAGCCACATGCAGACAGTGCAGTAACTTTGGGGAAAAGCTTTTGAAATCTTACTTTGTTTTCTCAGGAGCACTGTTACAACAGTATTCAATTACAAATAATCTTAAATATTAAGAAAAATGTGAATAAAGGGGTTTGGATATTATCTTCCCCCTGCCCCAGCTTGCTGTATTGCAGTCTTGGGATCATGGTTGGGGAAAAAGGCACTGGAAGTACCAAGTGAAAGAGAAGTCTCAATAAAATGGTTTGTTAGGGGAGAGCCTCCAGAGGTCCATTAAAGGTAGTAATCTAAATCATAGGTTAATCAATAAATAAAAAAGTCTCTAAATGCTTAGAGCATAGAGAAAAGTGCCTTGTTAGAGGATGACTGATTTCAGAAAGAATGAAAGACTAAGAAGAGAGAAGAAAAAAAATTACAGTGTGGAAAAGAAATAGAAATCTATGGATATGCTTATTACCTTTTTATTTCTCCAGAGAAAAAGAACTGGTATGAAAGCCAATACTACTACCTTGGCTGGTTGGCAAGCAGTGTGTTTTTCATGCCATAGCTGCTACTATTAAAAAATTGCCAAGTGGGTGTTTTTTAGCTATTAGTCAAAGAATTAGGTATCATGAATTAAACGTACTTGGTTGCTGCAGCTTTGTTTAATTAATTTTTTATCAAACTTAAATTTTAAGGAAATTAGTAGGTAAAAGTTGCATTGAATTGAATCCTGTTTGATGGTAAATAAACCCAATAGACTGAAAAATGAGTAAGGCATTCTTAAAGACTACTTGGAAGTAAATATTAATTTAAAATGTCATAACCTTACAAAATAAAAACACTTCCCCCATCACTTTCTACATTTTGAAATCTATGTGTGGAAGAATTTAATTTCCTTTAGTTGTGCGTGTATTAGTAAATTACAGGAGGGAGAGAAGACAAAGAAGGCATTTTACTTTCAATGTTTTCAAACTGAAGACTCCTTGTATGGGCTAGTAACACAGCTGGACAAATATCTCTTCCTGAGTTACTGTGGAAGAAGTGCCATGCAACTTCTATTTTTAGCTAATGCATCTAGCTCTTTTTGGAGATGGTCTGGTAGGCACGCCTCAAACTAAGACTGGTAAGAATGGTCCAAAGGACAGTTGGAGGTTTAAATAACTTCTAAGTGACTGAAAAAAAACCCCAGCAAGCTCAGCATAGCTAGTGAACTGTTTTAATGAATATATTGTGCATAACAGGGTGATACAGTACAATGGAAATACCTTTTTATGAAAATCTGTAATGGCATAGATATGTAGTGCACAGGTTACTTACATCATGCTTGCTATATGGTCAAGCTTTTATGACTGGACTGTATCTTAAAGTGTTTTTCACACTAAATGTTTCTATCACTTACTCAGTATGAGTACATCCTGCTCACCTGCAGAGCTGGCTTCTTTCTCTGGGGCATAAGAAATGCTTTTCTCGTGACCTGTAGGTCAGAGGAGTTACTCCTGTGAGCTCAGTGCACCTGTGAATGGAGATTTTAAAAGCTGTAGAGCAGTTTAGTTCAGCTGTGTCTGAACAACTCTAAAAAACAATAAATGAGTGTGGTGAAAAAGCCTAAATTCAGCACAGCAATAGACCCCTTCAAATGTTAATATTACTAACAAAAGGAGAAAAAAGCTTTCATATCTGTTTAGTTGCTTCTGTGTGGATCCAGGTGTTCTTTTGGTGCTGGCAACTAAGGTTAGGGTAGTTTTGGGACATGGAACAACTTGCATGGCCTGAATCAAAGGACTTATCTGACAAGAAAAAAAAAAAAAAGTGAGCTTTTAACTGACAATTTTTTTGGCTATTCCATGGAAAACAAATTATCTAAATAGAAATTTTGTTATTAGTGCTAAGCTACCCAGAAACATCTCAGGTACAACCAAGATTTTAGTTATTGATTTACTTATGTGGTATGAATAGCAGGAAAAAAAAATCAGGCATGTGTCTTTAAGGCTTGTGCTGCTGAATCCTCTTCCAACTCAAGTAAATAAAAGGCAGTGGAACAGAAAATACAAACAACTACAAACATCACTACCTTCACTTAAAAGGATAACAAAACAGCTTGTCGAAAGTAGTTAATATTTGGAAAAGTATTTACTACCTGAAAAAGTGATAAATTACATAAATAATGAGTTTGCCCAGTGTCCTATGCTGATCTCGAAAAAGTACAAATAAATTTTTTGACCTTTATAGTGATAGAAGTTGCATTTTATACAAATTTCTATTTCATCATCTAATGTGCCTAAAATGGAAATGTTAAAAACTTGTCTCCAGTAATCTTTTGTATTTTTTAGACTGGGCATTTGTCTTAGGCTTAATGAAAAAGGGAAATTTTAACTAGCAGTGATCATGACCCCTTAAATTAGGATGATTACTAATTTGTATATGTTAGCCAGTTGTTCACAAAGGTAGAAATAGGCTTTGCGGTAGTAAAGATCAGTTCAGAGACCATAATTTTGATGTGAATTTTGGTCTAGATTTGTTATTTTCCCATTTGCTTACACTGAATTTTCATTTGCCATTCTAATGCATCATAGTTGCTCAGTCTTGGAAGTTTCTGTAATTCATTGTGCTCCTCCTTATTACCTGGAATAACATACTTTTGTCTGCAGGTGTCACTCTTGTAGCTTTTCCTTTTTTCACCTGACTGTGCAGATGCCTGGAGTGTTCCACTTATACCTTAAAACTGTTGCTGTAAGATCTAACTATTCATTTTTTTCCTATCCTCTCCATTCCGACATTTAATCAAGTCTCTATCTTTGAAGGTCATTTCCCTTATGGTTTTCCTAAAAGCACTTGACAATTGATCTTTTTGAAAGCTTTATTTGCAAATCCATATAATTTAGCTCAATCTTCTTTACACTAATGCTTATTAACCTCTTTAGTGAACCTCAGCAGTTCATGACGAGTGTTTCTCTCTTTTCACAAAAATCTTTTTGGGTTTTCCTTTGGAAATTAAATAATTCAAGCTGCCTCTTAATTATATGCTTTAATACAATGCCTGTTACTTTACCTACCAAGGCTGCCTCATCAGGTGTTTCTCACTCAACTATTCCTGAAGGTGTGCATTTATTTTATTAGCCAGTGCCCAGTCTTCTGATACTCATGCAGAGTACATGTCACATTAAGAAGTTTTACTCTTTTGTCTGAGTTCCTTTGCAATTTTTGGGCATCTAGCCATCTGAGGCATTACTTTCCATTCATTTAGAGAAAAAAAACCACTTTTTTTTTTCTTGTTTAGCTTATAAACTCATCATCTGGCCCTAATATATTTCCTCCTTAATGGGAGATTTCTGTGAAGAAAATATTGAATTCTGCAGCAAAAATATATACAATTTAGTATTCGTCTATTGCTTTCTTATAGAATCATAGAATGGTTTGGATTGGAAGGGATCTTAACATCTAGTTCCAACCCCTGTGCCATGGGCAGGGACACCATCCAGTAGACTAGGTTGCTCAGAGCCCCATGCAGCCTGGCTTTGAACACTTCCAGGGATGGGGAACCCACAGCCTCTCTGAGCAGTCTGTTCTGTTGTCTCACCTTCCTCACAGTAAAGATTTTCTTCCTAATATCTAATATAAATCTAACCTCTTCCAGTTTGACTGTGTTTCCCCTTGTTTTGTCACTACGTGCTCTTATAAAACATCCCTCTTTGTCTTGTGAACTCCCTTCAGCTGCTGGAAGGCCACAGTTAAATCACCGCAAAGCATTTTCTCTTCCAGGCTGACCAAACACAATTTTCTCAGCCTTTCACCTTAGGACAGGTGCTCCATCCTTCTAATAATCTTGCTGGCTCTCTTCTGGATTCACACCAACAGGTTCAAGGTTTTCCTGTGCTGGTTGCAGCACTGCACGTGGGATCTCACCAGAGAAGAGTAGCGGGGCAGAATTCCCTCTGTCCCCTGCTGGCCACACTGCTTTGGATGCAGCCCAGGACACATTTGGCTTTCTGGGCTGCAAGAGCACATTGCTGGGTCATGTCCAGCCTCTCATCCACCACCACTCATAAGTCTTGCAATGCCATGTTTTTTTTAAGACATTGTGGGAAGTTTTCTATTATTGTGGTACACCATGGCAGGGATCTCATTATCACCATTTTGTATTTCTTATCAGCTATTATTCAATCTGCTTTATCTTGCCTTATTGGATCTTTGTCTAAGCTGTCAGGTTTTAATTTATCTGGATTTTTTCCCTGTCTTTGTTGTTCCAGCTTTTTGGAGGATACCTGCTGGCTTTTGCTCTACTTTTTAGCTATGCTGACTGGCTTACGCTTTTTCTCAAGTTTTTCTGTGGTAGAAACTGTGCAATTGCACTCTGTTTTCGGTATGGTGTTCTTAAATAGTTTTCATGTTGTCTGCAAAGATTTAATCATTTTGGCTGGTTATTTTTATCTTACTTTTAGTGGTTCCCCAGTTTGAAGATGCACTGGCTTTTCTAAAGCTTTTGTTAATGCTGTTGTGATGACCCATCCTTAAGGGGAAGGAAGCATCTAAGATTTGTAAATGCTCTTTGGTCATCAGGAACAAAAAATGTAAGAGCATCTGCAAACAATTAGAAAATTTTATTAGTAAATTGCACACCTGGATGGAAATTGGTGTGCAAGTCCCTGACCTACTATATTAACACCCACCAGGGGCTTGGATGAAAGAGTGTGGCGGAAGGGATGAAAAAATTTAAAGAGTGAGAGATTAATTAAAAAAGGGAAATAAAGGAAACCAAAAAGGAAAAGCAAGAGAAATTAAAGGGCGAGAGATGAATTACAGAAAGAAAGCAACAGAAAAAGAGAGAAAATTATCATGGCTTCTGGTTCCAGCGTCGATCCAACAGATAAGAATTGATCTAGCTGTGTCAGTCCACCAGTGAGACATCCAGGGTCCTGGGGGACACAAAAGTACCTTTTTTATGGATAGGTTTCTCTCTTCCTATGTAGGTTAGTTATCACGTACAGGCTTTTCTGGAAAGGCATTGGAGGCCTTTGGGGGTCACTGATATCTCAATCCCATGTTATAGTTCATGCCCACTTCCTGCCACTCATTCCTGCACTTGTGCTCTAGTGTGTTGTGGTTCCTTCCCAGGGAAAAGTGCTGCTCTATCTCTAGCCTGGCCTTCCAGCAAAGTCTTGCTCTTTTTTATGATGTGTTAACACCATGAATGGGCACCACTCAGGTTGTTGTGTGGCCTGGGTGGAGTGTGGGGATACATCACAACTATCCATCTTGTCACCAGTCAGGTTCTCTGGGCCTCTAGAGCTGTGAGGTTTAGTGTTTTATTTGAACTTTAATATTTTGAACCTGATATTGTGCCTTTTTAGGCACTGAGGCCTCACGTGGTTTTGAATTATGAACTTTCTATTATCGATGTCTAAAAAAATTAGTATCAGCATCGCAATCTGAAATGGTATTTCCCAGGTGTATATGAATACAGCTGAAGTTACTTGCTGATTCTGTTCCCTGCCATGGGACCCTCCTTGTCACTGTCAGCATGTCACAGTCAATACTTCAATGCTAATTAGGCAGACAGTAATATAATATGCTGTGCCTATCTTGTTTCTCACTGAAACTTTAAGCTGTTGGGCTCTGGGTGACCCTCTAACTTGTTTGAACACTGAACTCTTAAACCAATGTGCACTTTTCCACATTTCCTATGTAGTAAATACCTTGATGTAGGACACAAAGTACCAGTGGATATCCTCCTTATGCTATTCTGGTAGCTTCTAGTTCTATTGTTACAGCCATTTCTTAGTTTGAAGGTAGTACCTCAGATCCCCTATCTTTGTTCCAAGGACTTTTCCTGCTTATGTAAAAGCAGTTATGTACTTGTTTTAGTTTTCTAGTTTCTCCTACTTTGTTCAAAAGAACATTTTACTGTCCAGCCTTTTGCTCTGGCTTGTAGTGTGACAGGTGGAACCCTCTGCTTTCTCATGTCATTAGCTCCCACTTCCTGCCACTAGTGTTTTTCATGCAAGTGGATGTGTATTTTGAGAACAAATGATCTTTAGCTCCTGATAACATTTCCTCAGGCTAGGTTTAAAACTTCTTCTCTAATATTTAAGAGTAAAAGCCACCAAGTTTATCTAATTGTTTCTTCCAAAACTATTCCTTTAATTTCAGTACTGTTCTCATCTTCCAGGGAATCTGGGCCTTGCTTCTTTCCTGGTTTTCAGTTGCATGCTGAGAATTTATCATTCTCTTTAGTCTGCATTTCTAGGGATATTGGAATATCTGAGTGGTGCTACGGATGCTTGTAGATCCTGAGGTAGGGTATTTCTGCCTTTGATCCTTGTGCTGGGCTAAGTTGATGGGTACAATGTCCACATAATTTGAAACAGGAAAGAGTGTGTGAGGTTTTGTAGCTCCTTAAAAAATTGGAAAATGTATCATTTACATGGTTACCTGAATGGCAATTTTCTGTCCTCACAATGTCTCTTCATTTGGTAAGACCCACACATCCTGTTTGTCCTGGTAAGCAGAAGGTTGATTATCTGTCAACTATATAATTAAGTGTTTTATCTTTAAATTTTATTTTTTTATTGGTGGATCAAATAGGCAAGCATAGCCTGGAGAGCAAATGTTTTGCCTAAAACAGAAGAGGGAATTACATTAGGACTTCCTACATGGTAGGCTAGTTCTTTAAACAGTACTGTCTTTCACATAAAGTCCTTGTTGAATAGCAACGTAACTTGGTTAAATTCTTAGTCATATCTGTTACTTCATCAGTCAATTAAGAAGTGTGATTTTCAGCTATGATAGCTTTTCTTGTTCTCTTTTTTCCTTTTTTTATTAAATATCTTTCAGCTGAGGACATTAGGTGGCTGACAAATTGTATTGTTAGACATTTTAAGACAAAAAGTATTTTTTGGAATGACAAGTGATCCATATGCCTAGTAGTGAAGGAAATGACTAAATATGTTGAAGTTTAATTTTTCTCAGCAAAGTAGTTAAAAATTATTTATTTAAATTATTTATTTAAAAGTAGTTAAAAAGGTATTAAAGCCCCAGTGTTATTTGACTTTGAAAGCAGCTCAAGGTAATGTCTACCTTTAGCTCTAGTTATTTGCATTGTAGCTGTATCAAGGGAATGCAGCAGAGTCGAATATCCTTTCCTTGAAGTTCCTTCAGTTACATTCAGTGTAGATTTTAATTTGTGATTTGTCAGTGATCATCTCTGTAAAGAATATTTCAACTGCCAAATTTTATATAGACTATTTTGTGAAAAAAAACTTGTAAGTCATGTACACTTTCAGCTTTTAACCACTAGATGGTAGCTAACTGTTATCTACTACTCCTAATTTCCCACAGTAAAAGAACCCTCGTTGCCAAAACTGTGCAATGTAACACTAACAAAAAAAATCATAGAATATACTGTGTTGGAAGAGACCCATCAGGATAATCAAATCCAACTCCTGGTTCTATTCAGAACACCTCAGAAGTCACACCGTGTGCCTGAGAGCCTTGTCCAAATGTTTCATGAACTCTGTCAGGCTGGTGCTGTGGCCACTGCCCTGTGGAGCCTGTTGCAGTGTTTAGTCACCCTCTGGGTGAAAAACTTTTTTCTGATATCCAAACAAATCTTCCTTACTCAGCTTCAGGCCATTCCCTTGGGTCCTGTCACTTGCCACCACAGAGGAGAGAGCAGTGTCTGCCTCTCCTCTTCCCATCACACTGTGGGGATGGAGCCCTGCAGAGCCCCGCTAGTGACTGGTCTCCAGTCTGATCTTACCCCATTTACTAATTTTGATACTGGAACATGAACAACGTCTTTTGGCATTGTGAAATGAACTTTTATAATTCCTAAAATAGTATGACAACTCAATATTTTAGTTTAAAAAGTGTTTCTCTGACACAGTTGATTGTGTGCTTCATAATCTTTTACTCATCTGCACAACAGTAATTTACCCCAAATCTGACACTTAATGCTTTGCTGGGTGTGGAGGAGAGCCCAGGCTAGCCAGAGACATATGAGAGACTAAAATTACTCTTGGAATTCTCAGTTATAATACAAGATCCTCATTAATGTAGAAATCAAATTATTAAAAATAATCCAACTTCACCATGAATCTTGCACTCCTGAAGCATCTGGAGAGGAAATGTGTTTTTCAAATTACAGATCTGATGGTGTATCACCAGTAAAATAAAGGTAAAAGAGGAGGTTTTTTTCAAGTTGGTTAAAATCTGCAAGAGAACTTTTCTTTACCCACATTATAAAAATGTTTCTATAAGTCAAATTAGGTACTGGGATAGAACAAGGAGTCTTTGTTAAGCTCTGCCTCAGCAAGGACTGTTCTGGTCAAAAATCTGAAAAAAGTCGACCTAGATTATTTATCCTTTTACATAGCCAGTATACGCTATCCACTATAATGCTCTAGTGGATGTAAAACAAATTCCTAAAGCAGTATTTTTATAGCAGTTTAAGCCAAAATCAGCTAAACTATATTTAAGGCTAAGCATTATTTGTTTTTGTGGCTTATAAGCCAAAGAAGAGGTAGAGGTTATAAGAGTCTGGCATGTAATTGTTGACCAAAAGTTTTCTTCTCAGCTGTCTGGGTTGGTTGCATTAATTGAATTGGCTTTGCTGGAAGTCTGACTTTGGACCCCAGGACAGCAGTGACCAGATGGTGGCAGTTAAGCACTGCCTCAACCACTTCGTTATTTTCCATTTTCTTTTTTATAACTTAATGAGATGGAAGATCACAGGAAGTTAAATTCCTTAAACATCAATGATTTTTGAATAACTCTAACCAATGTCAGTGCATAATCTAGTACTGTAAATGCAGGCTGCCCCAAGGGTTCTGAGGATATATTACAGTTGCAAGAAGAGTTCCTGTGGAAAGTAACGATTTGTGGTTATTTGATATCAACACATATATGGGTTCCCTTCCTGGGTTAGATTAATCCTTGTCATGATTGACAGCCATTTTAATTCTAAAAATGTCACATTCCAAGTGACATTAAATTCCAAGTTACTTAAATGACTGAGATTTCTGGAGTTCAAAGACTGTTTCTTTTTTCAAATGATAAATGAGCTGACAGAGATGCTCTGTCAGGTTTGCCATTTAAAAACAAGAAAACTAGTTGAAGGTAGGCAAGTTGAGAGAAGATTAACTGCAGGAATCATGAGATTGTGGAGTTTAAAACCCTGAAAGAACCTTAGACTTTATAACATCAGATTTTTGACTTCTTGAGGGAATCTTCTTGGTG
The DNA here is from genome assembly GCF_036417665.1 of Passer domesticus. Lineage (NCBI taxonomy): Eukaryota > Metazoa > Chordata > Aves > Passeriformes > Passeridae > Passer > Passer domesticus. The sequence goes on from NC_087474.1 coordinate 87,710,528, forward strand.
GAAACCCATAAAGGACTTCCCTAGTACGAAACAGGGCTGAAGAAAACCTTGTGACCTGCAAGTATAACATCATTGGAACACACATTCAATGTGTAGAAGGAAGAAGAGACCTTGTAGGAGGCCAGCATGGATCAACACAGAGGGTATGAATGAAAACATGCCAACTTCCTTAGAATTTTGGGATGAAATAGAATCAGGGCCACGCAGGAAGGATATAGACACAATGAGTGTCTGTAGGATATGGACGCTCTGGGTTCACAGAGAAAGGGTTAAGAAGCTCAGCTGGAGTTCAAACTTGTGAGGAGGTCAAAGGGAAATGACAATATAATTTTTAAGTACAGTGACAGCACAAGAAAATGTAGGCCCACTGCTCAGGGGAACAGGAGACTAAGGCTCAAAGAACATAGGAAACCTGAAGTTTTCAGCGACTTTTTAAATCAGTTTTCATGAGCTGGTTTTGCCCTCTGGCTCTTTTAGACCTTCAAGCCTCCTTGCAATGTGAACAAAAAAGAAGAGATTATCTGTGGTAGCCAAAGGTAGTGTTAGGGAGCACTTAAGCCAATTGGTTGTATAGAAGTCCATGGGGGCAGATAAAATACACCTGAAGGTCCTGAGAGAGGAAACCAATGTCAGTTTGAGGCCCATCTCTCTTCAAAAGGCCATGATGATCTGGGGAGGTTTCTGATAACTAGAATCAATTGCATTGGAAAAGACCTTCGAGATGGTTAAGTCCAACCTATGACTGAACACTGCTGTGTCAACTAGATCATGGCACTGAGTACCACACCCAGTCTTTGTTAAACACCTCCAGGGACAGTGACTCCATCACTTCCCTGGGCAGCGCCTCCCAATGTCTAGTCACCCTTTCTGCCAAGAAATTCTTCCTCATGTCCAACTTAAACCTCCCCTAGTGCAGCTAAAGACTGTGTCCTCTTGTCTACAAAGAGGAGAAAAGGGAGGGTCCTGGGAATGACGCACCAATCATCTGCTCCTGGTCAGGTTGTGGGGCAAACTGTTGTGGAAGCCATTTCATGGCACACGAAGCCCCAAGAAGCTGATTGTGAACAGCCTTCATAGATTTACAAGTGTCACATTCTTCATGATCAGCCTGATCACCCTCTGTGGTGAGATGGATGGCTGTGTAGAAAAATGGGAAGCAGCAGTGGTGGGTACTGAGAGAACTCTGCTCATTTAGCCACAGGGAGAAAAGGCTAAGGGGAGATCTTATTGCAGCCTATAATTGTCTAATGAGAGGGTAGAGAGACAACAAAGCTGAACCCTTGATTAATGCTTCATTAAGGTTTGTGGTAGTAAGAGCCAACGTACACAAACTGGAACGTGGCAGATTTCAGCTAGATGGGAACAGTCTTTATGCTGGATGGTGAAGTTACGTTGGGCAGAGTTATATAGCCCCAGAGGGTGCAGAATTTCCACCCTTAGAGATATTAAATCTGCAAATATCTCTGAACAACCCACTCTAATTGGACCTGCTCTGAGCAAAAGATTGGTGTAGATAACTTTTGGAGATTTTTAAAAATTCTTATAATTTTGTGATTTGCTGTGACTTTATAGCATTTTAGGAAAAAGATCCATGATTTTTAGCTGATTTTTCAAGAGATTTAAGTAAGGGGTTTTTTCCTCCTTTTTTTTTTTTTTTTTTTTTTTTTAAAGAACTTTTATTGCTGTGTGGTGAAGTTGAGCCTGTTTGCCTGAGATTTTACTTTAGAACTCGCATACATAATGCAAATAAGTATAGAAGCAGAGAATGGTTTTGGTTGGAAGGAACATGAAAGATCAGCTGGTTCCAGCCCCTCTGCCATGGGCAAGGACACCTTCCACTAGACCAGATTTTTCAGAGCCCCATCCGGCCAGCCTTGAACACGTCCAGGACTGGGACATCCACAGCTTCCCTGGGCAACCTGTGCCAGTTCTTCACCACTCTCACAGTGAAGAGCCTGCTGTGCTGCAGTTTAAGGCCATTCCCTCTTGTCCTACCTCTACTATGCCATTCCAGCCTCTTTCAGGCCCCTGTTTAGGAAATGGTAGGTGCTGGAAGATCTCCCCAGTGCCTGCTCTTGTCCAGGCACAACAGCTCTGGCCCTCTCAGCCTGTCTTCACAAGAGAGTTGCTCCAGTCCTGCGAGCAACTTAGTGGCTCTCTGAACTCCTTCCAACAGAATGTCAACAATTAATTCCTCAGTAGTTTGAATATATCCATAGGAATTAACTTTATATGTAATATTTAATAGTGTGATTAATTTTAAACGATAACTCTGTAAAGGGTTCAGAAAAATCTGTGGATGTTTACTTTTACCCTAAATGCAATTTTTCAGTCTTTCTCTTTCAAACATGTATGCACAACTGGATTTGATTAGAGTAGGTGGGGAAAATGTAGATAATGCAGGGGAAACGGTTTTTACTCATGTGATTTTTGTCAATGCTAAGGTTGTCAAGTGCTTTTAGACATTACTCACATTGATATGAGTGGAAGCAGAAATATTTAGGGACATTTTAAGCCAGAAATAGCTGTAAAATGTCTGTTTTCTTGTTCCTAATACTGGATAATTAGATTGTTTTTCTTGGCATTTTCAAGAGGACATTGGATTATGTTCAGTCACTGAAGGGGAAAAAATTAAAGCTCTTTTAGGAAGGAAAAACCCAACATTTCTTGCTGAAGAAAAATTTCTGTATTAAGCAACCACTGTACAACTGAAAAATAAGTGTAACTGAACGTACTTCTATAAAAGCATTAATAGAAAACTCAGTAATTTACAAGTCTGTAGGTAAAAGATATTTGAAAGTTGCTTGACTGTTGCTGTATATTTAAACAGTCACCTGTGACAAGGAAACAAAGATGCCTGTTGACACAAGGATTGCTTCAGAAGGCTAAACACAAATCAGAGAAGCAGTTATAAAATTGACTTCTGCAAATACTTATGGTGCCCTTGAGTGTGATGAATTGTATCCAGCCGTGTTTGTATGTAAACAGTATCACCTTAACAACACTGTGGTTGGTAGCAGTAACTTTCAAGGCCTAATATATAGGCAGTAAATTCTGGTGGCTAGAGACCTCTTGTTTCTGTGGTAGTGCAATTTAATTTTCTAGCATTTTGTATGCACACAAGAACTGAATTTTAAATACAGAGATAAGGTTAATAGGTACTGGGGTTTTTATGTCCTTACTATATTTCCTGGAGTTATTTTGGCATTCCTACTGAAAGGAAAGAAACAAGTGCAAACAAAAGGTTGGGGTGAGTACAAAATGATGACTGTAGAAGCTTTCCCCATGGACTAGAGATTGTTCCTGAAAAAGAGTGCTTGGTGCTTATATTGAATAGTACAATGTTTAGAGCTGGAAGAAAGCAACTTTGGAAACGAAGCATTGGCAGAGTGATAAAGGTAAGGAAAACTGAATTTTGAACTAGGTTTAGACTAATAAATGCATAATTTGAATAAAAATGTGTATTGAGGGGGGAAGGCATGGAAAAAAGTGTTTTAAAATAGGCGTAAGTGGATGATAGTTGCACAATTTTTTTTGAAAGGCAAATTTGCACTGGGAGGTGTTTATGCATTTGGCTAGTGGTGCTTGTGTCTTGCCCAGATTGTTGCAATGGTCTAGTAATGGTATAATTTCACAAATGCTATATTAGTACACTAAAGAGTTTGATGCGGCAACAAAACACGGGTTGACTCTACCATGAAGGAAAATAGAAATGTAACATCACTTTCCCCATACTTCTAAGATGGAAATAGAATTTTGAAGGCAATACTTAGCACTGAGAAACCACAACAGACTACAGAAATCATTAAGATACTTGGACTCATTAAAAGCTGCTTATTTAAGCAAACTGTTCCTGAGTTAATGCAATCTGATAACACATATGCAGAGCTCTGATTTTTGAGATTTAAGAGTTAGATAAGGGATCTGCCCTAATTCTTTAGGGTTTGTATTTTTTTGGAAAGAGGAAATAAAAACATTGAAATTTGAAAATTGAAAACTCAGGGTGCTGGAAAATAAGTGAAATGGTGTGCAGTTTACTTTTGATGGGAAATTCATGAGCAAGGCTTATGTAATATAAAGAATCTTAGGAAGTTAAAGGAGAGACAAAGGAATTCCACTCTGGTTAAATAAATTTTGGATAAGTCAGTAAATTAACAATAAAACATTGTTACTTTTTGACTCTTTCACTATTGAACTTCCCTGTAAAGTCTTGCTCATCAATAAGACTCTGATTTCAGCATGTCTAAATTCAGTGATGCTCAGTATTCTGACAACAAAATGTCTCATTTGCTGGATAAAGAGTGTTCAGAACAAGTTTTATCTTGTGTGCATATGACTTGCATACTAAACAACATTCTTGCTAGCTCTATTCAGGGTGTCTGCATCAGCAGCTACAGTCTGTAATGGAGAAGCTGGCAATAGTCAATAGCTGGTTTCTAAGCCTCTTGTTTCAAGAAATGAACCCCTTGAATCCCTGACTTGTGCTCTTTTAGTACCTGCTGCTTGAGTATATATCCTTTTTTAGCAGCTAGGAAACTTTTTCAAAATTTTAATTTAATCTCAGATTATTTCTTCAGACTGATGGTGGGATGTTTATGGGTTTAGGTATATGAAAGATAGATTTAGGAATCTCTCTCTTTTCTTGCTTCAGGAGAAGATGTCTGTTGAAATAGTTTCCTGTGCCAAATTTTTAGTATTTAGGTATTAAGAATTTTAAGATTTTTATGAAACATAAATCATGCTACGTGTTACAAATGGACTAATCATCAGAAAAGGACATATCAGTTAATGAGTTTATCTTTGGACCTTCGTCTGTTATGGCACTGTGTCATATAACCTTTCTTACCTTCATAACCAAAAGTGGTAAAAGAAAGCCAAAACTAAAAATGACCATGTTACCTGCGTTTTTCTTTACATGAAAAACTGAGCTGAAGGTGTACCATTAAAAACTTGGGCAATCTTTCCTGATATCTGAGACCGTGTTTATCTCTTATAAATACTGCATTCTCTTACATCTTGGGACATTAGGAAGAGGTGTTGATGCATGACCTTGATCAGATTTGCTGCTAATCCTTTTCAGGATTTGCATATTGGTGTTACTGCATGAAACAGCAATTTCTCTTTTAACTACATAAATGATCCTGTGTGTTTTTCAGCATTCTTCTATCTTCAAATCTTCGTCTTTGTATTCTATGAAATTCTGAATTACATAGAGCTGCCTATTCTTGGATAATATTTTTGGTATAGATTCTGTTTAGGCCTATGTACTTCTGTAGTGAATACTGCAAGATGTAAAATTACAAAAACTCTTAGGCCATGACCACAGTGCTGATTTGAAGTGAGATGTGAGGGTAGCTAAAAGGGAAAGGCAAGAATGAGACGTAGAAAGCTCAGCGTTTTCTTGTAATTAATTCTCTGAAATTCCTAATCCTAAGTAAAGAATATCTTAAAAATTCATTATTTTAGTAGTATGCAAATGGAAGCTCAGAAGATAGACTGGGAGACAGTTTCCAGCATAAAACATAAAAATGCATTTATGCATTTTTAAATGCATAAATTAGTGAACTGCTATTGAAAGCACTGAAGTTAGGTTTCCTCTACTTTTCTGTGTACAACCTAGTCCTAAAAGTGAGGCAGAAGTCTCTTCCAATGATTGCAACAGTTAATGTGCGAGTTTGTGATGAAGCAACACTTCATTTGGTAAGGAAGTTTGTAGAAAGGATAACTCATCAAAATATAGAAGCATGACAGCTTGAATTGTATCAAGTATTCTTGCATTGCATTGTAGCAACTCTCAGGAAAAAAATGTGTGGAACTTGCATTAGTAATAGAAATATCCAACATGTCAAAACAAATACCTTCCAGTAGTGATGTGATAAATACAAGTCAAAGTCTTAATCTTCACAAAACTATAGCTTTACCATTTAGTTAATAGTTTCCTGTTTCTCTAGGCATGGTTCATTGAGTAATTTAACTTAGTCTTTTAAAGTTTGGTGGTATATTAATGAATATTCTTGTTGGTGGACTTGGACAACAAATATTACCCAGTGCTTTATGAACAGCTATATACAATAGCTTGTATATTTGTTATAGGGCTTGAGACACAGCAATTAAAATTTTTTAAAAAACAGAAACAAATGTCAGGGCATGATTGTTCAGTTTGAGAAGAAGGTGCTCATGATTTCAGCCTATACAAGCAGCAACTTGTAGAAGAAATGGAGGCTATGAACATGTCAAGAGCAGCTGTATAGGTGGAGCTGGTGACTGAAAAAACAGTGTAAGATGTAGTCTTGTATAGTAATATATCTGGAGCTCTACATTGGAAACACAAGCAGAGTATGAAAGTAGTCTCTCTGTAGTTTAGGTAAAACAAAAGGCTTATTTCTGTATTAAATAGAAACTAATTGATAGAGTATTGAGTTGTATTATTATTATTGTTTTTTAAAGATGCCCTATCAGTTGTGTTCAAGTTACTGAAACAATAGTTTTGAGTATTCTATTGTTACCACCTAGTGTTAATGAAGTTAATTCAAACAAAATGGTTGGTTTTTGCATGTCTAATGAGGAGGAAAATTTCTGCTCATGTTTAAAAACATGTAGGAAAAGCCAATCCCGTGATGACACTTAACTTTCAGGAAACTGAAGACCATGTCATAGGGTATGAGAGGGGTAAAGTAGCACAAAGTACATGTACAAATTAATCTGCTACTGTGTTCTTCAGACATATTGGCATAAAGAATAGGATTTGTATGCTTGTCTTTTATATGGAAAAATATTTCAAATGCATTCAGCATTTATGAAGGCATTGTAGTAGTTACAAGTATACCAGGTATTTGAAAATTCCTTCAGAAAGTAGGAAAGATATTTACATAAGGGTATAAAGTATATTATGCAGGTCCTTTTGGCTCTGCAAAAGCTTGTGGATAAATCACTTATGCATACTTTATAAAGTTACTAGTTTTCTCCTAATCACCAGGGAAATAAGGATTGAATTTACCACCAATGAAACATCATTCTAAATTTCTTTTGCAAATGAAATTATATTGAATCTTGTAACTCGCGAGCACAATAATACCACTAACTATTCCAGAAGGCTATTTTGTCTATAATGTAATGAGGTGTGTTACATATGGGATTTCAATTTAATTAGAAGAGTAGGTTTACTGCTTGAAGAATGGTATAATAGCTATAGTTAAGCACATTTGTAAACACTTGTGTACCTTGAGTCTTGTGGTTTGTTTTACTTCTCATTATATTAAAGAGATAATGTATAAAACCCTAGCTTCCTCCAGCAGCATCTGTCTTTATTAGAGAGTGCTTACAATATCTTCCACGAATAACAAAGATCAGTCAGAATCCTGTCTTGACTTGATGGTCATACGTGACTAGACTGAAAAGCTGAGGCAAAGGACTTAGGGTGTTGAAGGTAACCTGCAGAATAATGGAACTGTACATATAAAATACTGGGGTTTTTTCACTACAAAACCTTTCAACAAATTAGCTTTCTGTACAACATTATTTATGATAGAAATGTTGTGATAAATCTGAAAATGGAACACCAGAAACAAACTGTAAAATTGTAACAAAGGCTGCTTCTAAAATTTTCATTTGAGTGCCATAGAAACATAAATCATAAGTATGGATTGAATGTAATAGGCTTTACTTTTAAAAATAAATTTTATAGCTTTCTTTATTTTTGTGTTCAATTAGATAATGAATTTTTCATTGTCCACTTTGTATTTAATAACAGCAAAAGCTCAAGGACGAGAGGGAGGCTAAACGTGCTTGTCTGGATGGCAGACATGATTACTTACTGGATATTGTTGCCTCTTGTGTCAATCTGGACAAAGCAGAAGTAGAAGATGCTATTCTTGATGGAAACCAGGTAATCTGATGAATTTGAAAATGAAGCTCATAGTATACTTTGGAACTAATATTACCTACCATTAAATTCTTGGTGAGATAATTTTCAGACTTCACACCTGAGGTAACTCAAGTCTTCTGCTTGAAAAAATATTTTTCAGCATTTTAAATTAATTTGAACAAAAGTGTTCTTAATTCTAGGACCTGTTGTAACAATATTGATTTTTAAATTGATAAGAATTTCTCCTTTCCAGTGGTTATAGTTAATATGCTGAAACCTGTGACTGTATTTCATAGTGAAACCACAGTGTGAAATTTCCCAGTCCTTGAGTACACAGCACACAGAAGTTCAAGAGTCCTGTCCACAGCGGGTTATGTGTTGTTACTGTAAGGCTGCCAGCAGCATTTGCGAGACTGTACTGCAGTTTAGCAAATTAAAATAGGTAGAAACTACTTGACAAAATGGAATGGCTTATGTGATCTGACTGTGACTGCATGACTGCTGATACAAACTCATATATTGAGACATTGAAAAATATCACTTTTTAAAACAGCTAGGTAGATGGAAGTAGATATTTTACTTCCTGACACTAAAGTACACATGGCTGTGGTTTGGGTTTCTATGATTTGTTTTGCCTTGTATTCTCTTTCCATCTGCATGCCTTCAAATTATGCATTCCCATTTCAGTGCTAATATTGTTGAGAAACTGAAGAAAGTCCAGTGGAAGAACAGTAAGAGAGTGACACAGGGCACATGAAGTATGAGATGAGGGAGAAGAAGAGGTTGAGTGGCAGTCAAATAATAGCCTGCAGCTGCTTGAAGAGTGGTTGCAAAGATGAGAGAGCTGAACTATTCTCAGTGGGTGCAGATGATAACTCCAAAGATAAAGCTACATCTTGCAAAATGGCCACCAAGAGACCCTTCTTCACCAGGAGGGTAATGCATGGGAATAGGTTACTTCAAGTCAGTTGTGGAATTTCTGTCCTCAGGGATTTTGAGACTCAGCCTAGGAAAAGCTCTAGATGATCGGAACTGTTGTTGGTGACACAGGAAGCTGGCCTCAAGACCTCCCAGAGGTCCCTTCCAACATTTCTGTGAGTTCGTGAGATAGCAAATGAGCAGTGCAGAACACTGTCATGCACATTAAAAACCAGAATTTGTTTCAGCCTTTGTGCATTCTATCTCTAAATGGGTTTCCTGGCAAACTATAATGCCTGAGAATAGCTGTCAGATGAGGAAAATATTGGCAGTTTCTACACTTGGAAAGAGAGAAACGTAATAGTTGTTTTGACCTCATCTTGGAGGGCTCAGCCAAGATTTTCTGGAATAGCAGTTCATTATCTTGGTGTAACTGAGGCTTGTTATTAATGGAAGAGGGATAATTGTGGCTTTCTTCCAGCTTCTGGTGATCTTTTAGCCTTTTTTCTGCACTAAAAAGCACAAATGGTACCACCTAATGTTTCTGAAGGAGCCTTTTCTGCTAAAGATAGCTATGTAGTTAGGGACTACATAGAAGAGTGACTCAGATCTAGAAAAATAGTGGGTGAGGCCAGACTTTCAAGTGCTAAGACATGGATCAGCATATTAGCATAAAGCAACTCAGTTTCTTCCTCAGCCTGTATGGCCTATATATGAGATTTGTGGACTGCACTACCAATACCTGCTTCAGTGATGCTTGATGGCAGCCTTGAATTGATGAACTGTGAAATTGTCTTGATGCTTATAAATATGTAAATAAGCAAAGGCTTTGTCTGTTGCTGTGATAAGAATCAAATCAATGACATGCTATGATCTCAACATGTTTTAAACAGATAGAGCGCATGAACAGGTTCCTGGCCCCTGGAGGTCTGCGTCACCTGATCTTCTACTATCAAGATGTGGAAGTAATGGATACAGGTAAAACAACTTATATCCTGCTGCAACGTGTTACAGTTGTGCTGAGCAAATGTGCAAGGGAAAAAGAAAATAGTCAAGTTTTTATAAACTCGGACTTAAAGCAAGTCAGGTTTGGTCATACCAAGGCCTTGATCCCTGCTCATGAAATGACAATTGATGAAATTACTGAAGCTCATAGTAGCAATTCTGCATATTGCTACTATGAAGCAGCAGGGTACTTCCTTGTGAGCTTGTGAGCTCAGCAGCTCTTGCCTGTGGGAATTAGTTTTCAATAATTAAAAGGTGACTTTCACACAAGGTGAGCAGTGAGAGATGCCATTTCTCTCCCCTTCAATCACACGACCTCTTGGCCTTAGAAGCCATCCACATTTCTTGGCACATGACCATCCCTCTAGGAGGTCCTTTTACGTGACAAATGCCTTCATGAGACCCACATTATGGGCAGAAGGGTGTCACCCCAGAAGTCCCTTCTGCATGTATCCCTTTACTGAGTGCCCCCATGTTCCCCATTTCTGGGGGAAACCTCCCTTACCCTGGAGGTAGCTCAGGACCCCTGTGACAAGGACATTCTCCTTTTGTCCATGGCTCCTCTCCCAGGGCCTCCAGTGCTGCTGCTGTTGGGACTAGCCAGGTGCTCTGTGATCTCTCAGAGCCTGTGACTGGCTGGTGGGAGCCCACACCACTTGGTTACCCTGGATGTACATGAACATCCCTGCAAACATATCTATGCTTAGCTGTATAAATGTCTTTAGACATAGGTAAACATATACCTAGATGAATGTACAAACAGGGATTTATATTTCATGCATTTTCAGTATATATGTATGTATGCATTTTCTTCCGTATATCTGTATATATCTAGAAGGGATGAAAAGACTATTTAATATGGTATAAGCAACTTTAATAAAAAAAAATTCAATACACATAGAAATACAGTTAAATGAAAACACAACTTTAGAAACCCCTACCACCCAACCACTACTTTAGAAATCTGATAAGCAAGTGTTAACATGCCTGAGATGAAGTGGTGAAAGCATGACAAAGAGAGTTTGAGGCAAGGGTCAAAGCCTAGGAATCTAATGAGTGTTGCCCATGCCCACAAAATCCCAATCAGATCATGCTACAGTATGGTATGATTTTGGTAGTTTTTTGGCATTTGGTGCTACATATAGACAATATGGAAAGCAGTAGGAAAAAACCACCTAAGCAAAACCCAAATGAATTCACAGAAATGCATGCATTGGGTGAATATACAAAAGTCCCTAGAACATCAGGCACAGGAGGAAAAAAAAGTGGAAAAAAAGAAAGGGGTAGTGATGAAGAAGACAGTGGGAATTAAGTGAGTGGGCTGGAGACTGACTTTGCCCACAGCTGTAAGTGCAGTCACTTGTAATACTGTCAGACAGTAAAACTTCTGTTGTACATTTTCCCTTTGTAGGTGGAGCAGAGTTTGTAAAAGAATTATCTGTGTTGATTGTTCAGGGCTGTGGTTCACAGGTTGTCAAAGCAAAAATCTCAGTTGTGGTGGTAGCTATTAACTGGTAAAGCTCAGTGAATTTTTGTGGCATTACATGTACCTTCTTGGCAAGGGCACTTACTATGGGCCACCTCATACACAAGCTGGTTTTTTGACCCTGATGTGGGTCAACCATCATTGGTGTTAGGGCAGAAGCTGATCCCCTGAAGGGAGTGTACAAGGAATTTTGTGTTTCTGCAGGGCAGGAAACTGTATCTCTGAGTTCAGGAAGATCTACTTCAGAGTCCTAAGGTGTCATTTAAAAGTTTGATTTCTTGCAGTGTTTTGAAGATCACTATTCATTTTAAAAATGAATTTTAAAAACTTCTAGCATCCTTTTCAGTAAGAGTACATCTTTTCTAAAGAGACTGCAGGTTATACTACCTACTTCACCTCCACAGAATGTGGGAAAACTCTGACTTTTGCTGGTCTTGCCTCTGTAATTACTTGTGGCACTTTGACCCTGCCTGGATGCCAGGCACCCATGAAAGCTGCTCACTCACCTTTCCCTGCTACAGCTGGACAGAGGAGAGAGAATTTATTGAAGGCTTTGTGAATTGAGATAAGGACTGGGAGAAAACACTCCAAGGGCAAAACAGGCTTGACTTAAAGTGAATTTATTACCAGCTAAATCAGAGCAGGACAATGAGAAGTAAAATAAGCCCTTAAAATACTTTTTTCCCCCCCAGCCCTTCCCTCCTTCCCACTGACAGTGCAGGGAGACAGAGCGTGAGGGTTTTGGTCACTTCATCACCCAAGGTTTTCTTTCACATTTCAGGGAGAGGAGTCCTTTCCCTGTGAGACTGTGGGGCCCCTCTCTCCACTGGGTCCCCCACTGGATCACAGCCTCCTCCAGGCATCCACCCACTCCAGCATGGGCACCTCCCCATGTTCTCACCTCCTCCTTTTCTCTGGCTGGATATAAAACTGTGCCCCAAACTTTGTTTAGCTTTTCCTCTCAAACATGTTATCACAGAGGCATTTCCACCCTCTCTAATTGGCTCAGCGTTGGCCAGCAGCATGTCCATCAGGGATTGGCTCTGCCAGACATGGTGGAAGCTTCCAGCAGCTTCTCACAGAAGCACCTCTGTGGCCCCCTCCCTACCAAGAACCATACAAAAGTGAAACATTACTGCAATATAAAGATAGCCCAAGTTTATTAGCACGCAATACATCAAATTAATAGCATTTACACAGTCAGGTCTTTTGCTGGGACAAAGCCCTTGATGTAATTCTGAGGTATATGAAAAGGAGACTTCAGATCTGCGGTGAAAAAAGGGAGAGACAAAGATCATGTGAACAGAAGGATGGGGATGGAACTTACTGTGACCGCCTGATCCAAAATAGGGATCCCTGGTGCAGATGGTCATGTACCTGAAAGAAAAAAATGTGCAGAGGGGTCTGTCACTTTTTGGATGTTGTCCTTTAACTGCTGGTATCAACAACTTACTTTTTCATCTTCTTATTGTGGTAGTGCCTCACTGACACGTGTATGCGTGCAATTTTACTCTGAGGTAATACTGAAAAGCTAGTAACAAGGTTGTGTGAGGTATCGTGACCAAAAACATACGAGAAATATTTTACCCCCAAAGACACTGCTTCTTTTTAGTGACCCTTTACAAGTGTTGCTCCCAGCCTGAACATGGGAGCAGTATATTCATGTTGGGGGAAGAAGAAAGGACAAGGAGCTCCCTTGTAGCTCCCTTATTGGTTTTTGTTTGTTTGCTTTTGCCCCAAAAAATCTACTATGGCCTCTTTCGCCTTATTTTCAGAAGCACTCTATTTTTTTTTTTCTTATGTTTACGTATTTTTAGGGAAGGACAGTATATAATAGCTCCTCTAAGGTAAAATACATCACTACATTTTCTGATTTTTAATTTTTGTTTTTCAAGCAAGAGAGCATTATCTACAACTGCATGATAGAGCATATAAAAGGACCTTGAGCCTGAACCATTATTTAAAAAGAATAGAAAAACCAAATAAATGAATAGAAATCAAAGGCTTTTGATGCAAGAATGGCAAAACTAGACAAAATATCCCTTACTGTGCCATGAAGACCCTGAATGCTGCATACTTTCTGTGGATGGTTCCGTGAGATGCCTCCAGGAGACCGGGACTCAGGCACAAATAATGACGAACTGTTTGCGTAGAAAATTTTTCTTTGAATAAATGATCAATGGGTCTTAATTGTTTATTTGTTTGAATCTGTAGAGTACTTTGGCCTTCCAGGAATAGGAATGAACTCTGATTTGACCAAGAAGAAGAAACTGAAAGTATTTGTGACAGAGGGAAAAGAAGTTGCTTTAACTGGTGTATGCATTTTCTTCATTAGATCTAGTTTTTCTAAACCAGTCACAACTGAGAATATCTATCAAGTAAGTCAGTGACTGCTCATCTCTGTACATAATCTTGTTTAAAATTTGTATTTACTATGGGGTATTTGCTCTCAGCATATAATTTGACATCTCTTTACATAGAGGAATGAGTGAGTAAAAGGGCACAAATGGGTTAAATGACAGGACAGAAAGGGAGGGGAATGGAAATAATGATATTATCTTGTGGCAGCAACTTGATGTATATCATTGATATGAAAAAGGATACTGAAGAAGAAAATTTAAGACAATCCGTAATGACAGAGTAATTAGTCAATACCTAAATACTAAGGTGTTAAATTTCAAAAAATCTAGCAAATTAATTTGAAAAGCAAAAATTATTTTACTTTTGAGAGTGTATATGTAAATTGTATATAACTAAGTTTTTACTGGTGAAAAAATCCCTTGTATTGTGTCTCTTTTACAGGAAGTCAATTTTAATATGATGGATATAGGTCGAGATGGCTTATTAAAAAGTGTTGAGCAGTTGATATCAGAAATATTCATTCCAGCCTTACAGACTATGGACCGTGGCTGGGTTGAACCTCAGCAAGTTCCCAATATTAAGCAGGACTTCCTTCGTGCCCTTGAAGCATTTGTTAGTGTTCTATCAGGAACTCAGCAAAGTCTGTTGGAAAAGGTAGTGTGTTCATGTGGGAAATAGAAAGTGAGCTAGCTGTAGAATGCCTCTAGCTCTGGACCTTTTGAATTAACTGCTGTTGTAGGTTACTCTAAAATTTGCTTTTGTTAAAGTGGAGAATAACCCAATGCCTCTGTTTATTGTCACCAGTAACTCATTATACTTCGATCTGTGGTTTTAATAGTTCTGTAGGTGCTTCTGCTCTTGTTTATTCTGGGGCCAGTTCTTTAGAGCTATTAACTTCTTGAATTCCCACTGGCTGTGGTCACTCTTAAATGTTAAATGATTAATGTATGACAAACTGTTGTTGGTTTCTACTCAGCTTTTATGAAGGAAAGGGCATGAGAGCAGAACTGCCTGGTTGAATTCTTCAGATTCTGGATTCTGGAATTTTCCACCTCTGGCTTAAGCCAGTTTAATTTGGAGTGAGCTGGGAATAAGAAGTGAGATATCCCAAGTAGGGCAATGAGTTAGCCTTTAAAGTTCCTAGATTATTTGCCATGAACATTCAATTTTTTTTAAACTTATGTTTTAGGTCAGCCTGAAGAAATGTGAAACATATGACCTGAAAACTCTACGAGGACCTTCAGATTACTTGATGGTTGCTAACAGCATAGAGGATCTTGAAAAAATAGAAATCTGCATGAGAGAATGGACCAAACAAATTGAACAGGTGCTACACGGGATAAATGTGAAATATGACAACATCTGCATCTTGGCAGATATGTTTAATCCTGTTGATGTTATAGCTGCCTTTCTATACATTTGGATGAGTTCAATATCTTTATTTTAATGTACTGTTGGTATTTTTTTTTGCTTTTACTTCTCAATGGAAATATTACTGAGAACTTTTCCATGTGCTTGTTAATACGGGATACACCAGTTGGGAAGCTTAGTCCCCTGTCTTTGATTATTACCTGTTATTAAACTACAAAAAACTTAATAGTTCCCAGTGGATTTAATGAAAACAAAAACAACACTGTATTTGAGTGAACACCTTTCTTAGTGGTCACATTTGTACTTTTAAACATGCTTTGCAGGTTATTTGCAGAAAATGTAACTGTAACAATTGCTCTTGGAATAGAATCTCTTTAACTTGGAAATAAAGGGATCAAGCAAAATCAAGTTTCTTATATGAGGTGGAGGCTAAGTTAGGTAATTTATCAGGCGGGGTTAATACCACTTGTTAAAAGAAGAATCAATCCATGCTACCTCTGCAGATAAAAAATATGAGCATCACTCACATTACTGTGTGATAAAAGGTTCTTGCAGAAAATGACCAATTGAGAAAAGAAGCAGATGACCTTGGACCACGAGTAGAGCTTGATTACTGGAAAAAGAAACTGTCAAAATTCCACTACCTTATGGAGCAGCTGAAGAGCCCGGATGTGAAGGCAGTGCTTGCTGTACTCACTGCTGCTAAATCCAAACTGCTGAAGGTTTTTATTTTAAATTATGACAGATAAAAATACTAGAAATGCTCTTAATACCCTAGCTCATTTTGATAACGTATGTAACAATGCTCATGGGGAAAATGAATTACATACAATTGAAACATCTCTGGCTTTTGTTTTCCTTCTCTATTCCTTAGCTTCAGTACATAAAGTTTAAATCTAGTTCAATTTATTGAAAAAGACTGGGAATCCCCTCAGTCTAAAGGATGATAATGTACTTAATCCACATAACTCAGCAGAAATGAATAATTAAAAATATTTGATTATAATTAAAATAATTTTAAAAAGTTGATTATTAAATCAGATTATTGAATTAATGGACTGGATATTTAATGACAAAAAAAATCAATCTCCCCATTTTTAAGCCTCATTTTTATGTTGTTATAGTGCCTGTCAAAATTGTTTGTGGAATCATAACTTACATTGACATAACAAATTTAAAGTCCCATCACCAACAGAAAATAAGTAAATAAAACAAAAAAGCTCATCTCATCAAAATGAGATGTGGAACAAATACACAATTATATATTCATAACTCATATACTTTACAGCAGCCTGACTGCACACTACCACTGACTATTTAGCTGAGTGGTCTAAACCAGCTGTCTGTTCACAGTCAAGTTATTGAACCAAGACAAGGACCCCATGTTGAGTGAACAAGTATAATTCTGAAGTAAAAGATCAGTGCTTTCAAATGTGTTTAGAAGCTAATGACAAACCAAAGTGATCTCAAAACTTTTTTTTTTTGAAATGCATACTTTTATTTCTTTTTTTCAACCTTCTATTCTTAGAGGTGGAGAGCATTGGATATTCGCATCACAGATGCAGCAAATGAAGCTAAAGATAACGTGAAGTATTTGTATTCTCTGGAAAAATATTATGACCCATTATACAATAGTGATCCTGTAAGCAGAACTTTTAAATTCTTAACATAAATGTATTGAGACAAGCAACATGAATATATTCTGTAGTATGAGTATGGAAATTAAACAAAACATTTTACATATGCAACTCCAGTTTGAGATTTTGTGCAGTTGTGGTAAAAGTGGATTAATGGGAATTTCTGACTACAAAATAAAGTACTTGTTATTTTCACGCCATAGTATCTGTAAAGCTTTAGTTCTGATGATTCTGTGCTATGGGAGAAAGTGAATTCCTTAATATTAAAAAAAAAAAGAAAAGTAAACCTAATGCTATGCTAAAGACAAAGTTTGATTTTTTTTTTTTTTTGTGTCAGTGGCTAAGTAGTTGTTAGACTAACATTTATAGGGCAATTTTTAGCTTCTGGGGTAGGGAAAAGGTAAATAGGATTATGTAAATATTAAGACAAAAGTATACATCACCTTCTCATACTATAGTATGAGACTACTACAGTATAGTGTTCTATTCATTTAGTATATTATTATACTACAGTATAGTATTCTATTCATATAGTATAGTCTCATACTATAGTATGAGAATGTGTAGGATGATGCAAGCATAACATGCAATAAACAAAACCAGCCACCCTAAAGTACAGGACTGGAGGAGTTTCCCTGGTTTTGAAACTGACTGCATGTGACTTGCTAGTCAAAGAAATGTGACTTGTAGCCATGAAGACTCAAACCTGACCTGTCCTAGGTTCCTCTCTCTCCTCTGAAACTTCTCCCAAAACCAAATTGTTTCCGAAGAGTGCTCTGGGCAACCATGTTTGTTTCCATTTACTAGGTGATATTAGAGCAGTGTGTTCTTTCAGTGTTTGCAATCTGCTATTTGAGTTTCTCTATTGAAAGGTTATTGGGTTATGATACCCATAAAAACAGAGTAAAAGCTTGGTGAAGGGGTTATCTCTACATGCAAGCTTACACCAGGTTTAGCAACTGAGCATATAAGCGCTTTTTTTTTTTGTGAAAAAAGTGGTTCTTTTGAAGAAGCCTTTACTTCTACCAAATTTCACTTGCTGATCTGAATTTTTCCAGCCAAGATTCCAGTGAAAAATTTTCCCCAAAATTAAATTGTAGAGCTTGGGGAATGATGTAGGACAGGCAGCTCTGCATGAGAGGCCCAGGTAGACATGGACAGAACCATTCCAGAGACCATGTTCATAATTCTTCTGCATTCACTAATAAGGTGGTGTGATAATATGGGGTAATAGAGGTACTGAGCAGAGTTCAAACTGTGTATTTCTTTCCAGGTCTCAATGCTGGATGCTATTCCAGGACTCATAAATGCAATTAAAATGATTCAGAGTATCTCTCAGTATTACAACACTTCTGAAAAGATCTCCTCACTCTTTGTGAAGGTTGGTGCTCAGCAGGAAAAGAAATGTTCCCAGATTGTTTTCTAACATTTATAGGGTAATTTTGGGAAAAGATAAATAGGTTTATGTAAATACTGAGACAAAATTATGTGTTATGTATTGTTGCTTGAGTGCAAGAGAAAACACGAAGGAACCAAGCAATTGGGGAGGCAGCACTTCAGCCACTATAATGCTGCTTTTTGAACATATAAAGAATTGGAAATAGTGATAAACTACTTCAAATTTGGACTTATTTTACTCCTGTAATTTGGAATTATAGGAACATTTTCAGACTTAAATCTCACCTCTGATGTACATAGAGAAACTTTTGGTTGCAAGTTTTGCTTGTTATGAATGGCTTTTCTTGTAGAACCAACTACTTTAAATTCATATTGCCCTTAAACCTCCACATGTTTGTATGAAGAAGGAAATGGATTGGAAGGACAACCTGTTCTTTATCATTTATACTGTCATGGGATCTTGATTTTACCTTTTGCTTTCAGACCAGACAAAGTCTTATAACTTTGTAGCCTTCAATGCTATTTCAAGGCTGGTACAAGATGTGTAGGTTTAGGAGGAGCATAGTTAACCAACAAGATTTTTGTCATGTCATGTTCTGGAGGCTGGGTGTTGCAAGGAAGACAGTCCATCGATGTGGCTGCTATTTGGTATTGCTATTTGTCAGGCTTTAGTTCAGTGGAGTCAGAGGAATGGGAGAGTGAGGATGGCAAGACCTGCTTTGTCTTGGAATGCTGTTTTTTTCATTAAGTTAAAACTGCTTTTAGGTGACCAATCAGATGATTACAGCATGTAAATCTTACATAGCAAACAACAGCACAGCCACCATCTGGAATCAACCGCAGGAAAGAGTTGTGGAAAAGCTACAAGCAGCTATTAGACTTAAACAGGTAGGTGGGAAGAACATCTAGAAAACAGATTACAGGATGATATTTAAAAGAGCAGGAATAGGAAAATTTTATGTGAGAAAGCACTGTAATAGTGAAGAAAAATGAATTAACTGAAAAATATCCACTGGAACTGGAATGTTTATGCTGAAGCTAACAAGGAATTTAGTCTGTTGTCTGCTGATCTTCTGCAAACAGAATTTTGATGCTTAGTCTATCTCAACTATGCTTATAAGAGAATTGCTTGTTTTTTCATGCCTATGTTTCTCTATGTAGTGTCTTCTCACTTGATGTGGAGAGTTATGAAATAGAAATTAAAACAAGGAGAGTTACTGAACTGAATATATTCCAAAGATGTGTGGAAAAGCTATACGTTTATCAAGTGCAAATTAGTGAACTGAGAAGAATCCAGACGTTCAGTTGACCTAGATTTGTTAGGAAGATAGCCTTTGGGTTTTTTTGAATACGCTTCTGTGATAATTTTTTAATTTTATTTTTCTTTGTTCCTTTTTTCCCCTTAAAGTGTAGTATTATAGGATAATTTGGCTGGAAGGGTCCTCAGCAGGTGTCTAGTTCAAGGTTCTGCTCAAAGCCAAAGCAAGGGCAGTATGAGATCAAACTTGGTTTCCCAATCTTTTATTCAGTCATGTCTTGAAGTTCTCCAAGGATGGAGAGATTGCAGAGCCTTTTTGGGCATCCTCTCTCACTGTTTGACTGTTCTTGGGATGAAAGATTCTCTCCTTATATCCAGTCAGAACCTCATCCATTTCAATTTATGCCCTTTGCTTCTTGGCTTTCTGTCCATGTGTTACTGTGAAGAAGAGCCTGACTCTCTCTTTCATAATCTCCCTGTACATATTGGGAGCTTCAGATAGGCTTTCTGCATTATTTTTTTTTTTTTTTCATTCCCAATATGTGCTTGCAGGACTAAAGCTTTATCCTAATACCTCCTGAAGCAAAAAATCTTGCCTAATTCTAGCATAAATTAGTGTAAGTTTGTATGACACCTCACCATCAGCAATGAGCACTAAATTTGTGTTTTTCTATCAAATTGTCCAGTTGCTGCATGAAAATATGTAGAAAAAATAGGTATTAATGTGCATCTTACTAGTTCCAGAAACTTTCAGAAATTCAATATATTAAAACTTAAAATTTGAATCATGAGCAACATAGCAAAATCTAGACCCTTTGTATTGATATGTCCAAGTGGGGTTAGGAAAACCTGGACCCTTTGTATTGATATCTCCTAGTGAGGTTATTCATATATAAATGTGATAAAAAGAATGAACATTTTGTTATAAAGAGAGTCACTATTGAAAGAAAACATTTTAAGCAAATCTGTTGACTATGTACTTTCACTCTGGGAAGAATTTAGCAAGTTTGGAGTAAGGTTTGTGCCTTGTTATGAATTCAGAATGAAAAGTGGATGCTATGGAGCAGCATTAAAACTTCAAGAAGTTATTTGTTCTTGAAAGTGATTTTTGAACCTTGATTACTCAGTAAAACTGCTCAGCATGCAAACATTTTCAATCTCTGGGAAACTGGGTTGTCATCTTGGTTATTCAGTAAACATATCAAACCCTGCTATGAAATGGAGGGAGAACAGAATTTCATGCTAGCTAAGGATATGTACAAATACATACCTGTGCAGTTTGGTCATTTGATCAAGTGTGTAATCCCATAATGGCATTGATGGATTAGTTTTCAGATGCAAATTCTGTTACTCTCTTTATAGTGTTCATGATTGTTTATTGATGAAACTTCTACTTGCAATCAGGTTAGGATAATACCTATATGTGTAAATTTTGTTCTAGCTAAAGACAGTGCCTTTTGTTATATGCTTGATATTTTTAAAAATTCTTTGTTTTAAGGAGTATCAAAATTGCTTCCACAAGATAAAAGAGAATTTGGAACAAAATCCAGCTGAAAGACAATTTGATTTTAGTGAGATGTATATATTTGGAAAATTTGAAGCCTTTCATCGTCGTCTGGTAAAGATAATAGATGTTTTCAGTACTATGAGAACCTACTCAGTTCTACAGGAATCTAAGACAGAGGGATTGGAAGGAATGATCGCAAAATATCAGGTACATACTAGATTTTATACATGAGGTCAGTCTAACTTGAACCTTTATGAAACAATCATGAAAATCAGGGAAGTGCTTATTGAGAGAAAAATTAACTCTTTAAATGTGCTAAAATTACTGGGTAATACCAATGTAAATATGTGATTACTGGGGAAATGAGCAGACAAGATGAAAGAAAAGGTGGACATGTGAAAGAAGTATGGTAATATCAAAGCTGATTGAAAAAAGCAACAAAGTGGGGTGACTGTGACAGGAGTAATGGGAGCATGGTTTTGTGCTATGATCATGAGAAAAAATGAGATGTGCTACATTTCCATCTCTACAAATGTTTGGCTAGCTGTGAGTGTCCCTTGGCTCATTAGTATTACTGTGCAGTTTTCTTTCTTTTTTTTTTAAGAGAAGTGTGACTTGAGCAACAAGGAGATCTTTTAAGAATATAAATATGTTAAGTTGTGCTCTTTTCCTTCCTTCTTTCTTAGATAGCTTTCTTTTCTACCAAATGGAGTCTGTCCTGCTTTTACTGAGCCTGAGTTAGCTTCATTTTTTCTGTAACTTTATTAGTGCAGTACTATAATTATGGTGCCTGTGAATATTAAAATAAATCAGAAGGTTTCAATGTGTGGACTTTGTAGACAGATTTTTGAGATCACATATGAGTCAGTGGCTGTACAGGCAAATATGTCATTCTAGTTTGCTTTACTCTGTCCTCTGCCTTTTTGTTGTGGTCAGAAGTCAATCAGTTTGCTTTAGTGAAATAACTGCAGCGTGAAATGTGGCCATTCCATGGTCCTTCCTGGTTTGATTTACTCCCTCTGTAGTCTGGGTTTTTGATTACTTGAATACATCATTCACAGTAGCCAGTTTTCCACTTTGCTATAGTCTTCTGGGAGCTAGCCAGGCAACAGCTGTAAGGATAGCTTAGTCCAAGACTCTTCCATGTTGGCAGGATGGGTGTGGACTGCTGTAAATTTTGTTTCCAAGAGCTGCTCTCCAAAGCTGTACCACCAGGCTTCTCAGCAACCCAGGTTGCTGAGAATTTTCAGATCATGCCAGTGAAGGCAGTCTTTTG
This sequence comes from Passer domesticus, assembly GCF_036417665.1. Classification (NCBI taxonomy): domain Eukaryota; kingdom Metazoa; phylum Chordata; class Aves; order Passeriformes; family Passeridae; genus Passer; species Passer domesticus. The sequence continues at coordinate 87,732,609 of NC_087474.1, forward strand.
GTAGGCTGGAACACAGGAATCTCATTTGTATGGGGCATTTGTGTCTGAAAAGCTGCCACCAGTGACCATCAGCCCAGGCTGTGATGCAAACTTTAGACAGATACACCTCATTATCCATTGCAGCACCCAAGTCCTCAAACAAGAACTTTGTGTGAGACCCAGCTGCTGTAAAGTCAATTGTGTTTCAGGATGAAGAATGCTTAGGTAAAACAATGTTACGTGGAAGGTTCGGCATAGGTTGCATAAAGGGCAGAAAAGTGATCACATTTCTTTTTTAGTGACAAAATTGAAGCGTTTAACATGGACCATAGCTACAGTTAATATGTGATTGAATATACTCTTAAATTTTTTTACAGTAAGAGTTAACTATTTTGCTGTTCTTTATGCTTTAACACTTAGTCCCTGTCTAGGATTTGCTTGTTTGAGGAAAAGATGGAGTTTTTATTCACAGCAATGCAATGAGACAGAATTTCAGTTGACTTACCATTAAATGATGGAAGTCATCTGAGCTGGAAATATGCTGAGCTTCATACTTATACTGTGGTAAACTACTAGGATGTTGAACAGTAGTTTATCATTAGAAATCCTTTATCTGTGTACACCTCAAGGGAGATGCTGATTAAGATATACTTTCATGTGTGTAGACAGCAGCTGTGTAACAGAAGCCAGGAATACTAAGTTGTGGGCTGGTGATGTGCTGCATCTTACTGTGCTTTTTAAATAGTCTATTTATATATGGAATCAGTTGTTTAAAGGACATAGAAGATAAGAATGTGAAAATATTTTTCTCTGTTGAACTTTTTTGAACTCTGAAGTTTTTTATAGAAATGTACTTCTGCATGATAGAATATTTAATGAGTAAAAAATGACTTTGATGAAAAGCAAGTCTGAATTTTCTGTCAGTTCTAATTGACTTAAAGCAGAAATAAATAATACAAATGAAGTTTCAATGGACATTACACCAACTTGATTCCAGCAAATATTTCTTTTAAGGGGTTTGCTTATATTGCTCAGTAAGTACTGGGAACTATTAGGAAAGCTAAAATGCGAACATGCACAGCCTGTTGTGCTGAATGTTTGGTGTGGTAAGTATTTTTCATAAGACATTTTTTGGTAATAGTTTTCTTTTTCTGTGAAATTGTTTAGAGCATTGCTGAAAACATGAAGAATAAGCATTATGATTTCTTGGATCAGCGGAATACTGATTTTGACCAAGACTATGAAGAATTTTGCAGAGACATAAATGATCTTCATGTAGGTTGTATTGTACAATTATACAAAATAATTTAATTTATTTAGGAATCCTTATTATCCTCTCTGAGTTACCATAAAAATATGCAAATGTCAAAGTTTGTATTCTGAAATTGAAAAATTATTCCAATATATTTCACTTTGAAGCTTTCATTTACTATCTTTCAGACTAGTTTAATGGAATGGGCCACTGAGGGCCTCCAACAAAAGGATTTTTCATTACTGCATGCTGGCAAGAATAACAAAAATGGATGATTTCATTGAGTGCATAGGAGTGTAATATAAATAAGTCAGATAATTAACTTTCCAGTAGTTCTGAAATCACAAGCTGGGGAAAGGAAAGGGTATCTGCAGAACAAAAAATAAATAAATGCTTGTCTTGCTTTGGTTGCCAGAGAGGTAAGCAAGCATTCTTTGAGGCCTCTCAACATGGTGAAACATTGGAGGGTACAGAAGCTTTTGCTGGTTGCAGAGCTACACAGGGAACTTAGAAAGAAAAAGCCTTGAAATTTGGCTGTGTTTTGTTTAATCATTGTGGGAAGAAATAAAGGGAAATATAATACTTTTTTGAGATTAGTGCCACAGAAACAAATTATCTTCTAATATATTGCTGGTTAAACCCTGTCAAATAATACTTGGCATATGTGATATGTGTTTTAGGGACTTATCTGATGTAGAATTATTTACTCTTCTTCAGGATGAATTAAGGAGGTTCATGGACACTACCTTTGAAAGTATTCTGAACACTGAAAAGGCACTGAGTATGCTGCAGAAATTTGAAAGGTAATTTGTCCTATTTAGATTGCTAAAACTCTGCCAGGCAATGGAAATAAAATGAGGATGGTGGAAAGGGGGGGATGGAAGGAGAGGAGAGTAGGAGGCATTTTCTTAAATACAAAAAAAACCAACTCAACCTCTTTACTCTCAGCTGTTCAGCCCTGTTAAGAGTTGTCTTAGTAGCTTGAATGAATAAAAGCCATATTTTTTTGTATCAGAAACTGCAAAATATAAGTGGACTTTGAACTTCATCTTTCAAAATCAGCTTAAGCACAGGAAAACAGTCTGTTAGCCTATTTGCCTTAGCTTTGTGCTCGAACAATGACATTAGTTTGTTACCACAATGCCTTTAGAAGAGAGCAAAATGCTTTTATTAAGAAACAGTGAAATTTGTCTTTATAAATTAACATTGTTGCAAAACAGCTTCACTCTTTATTCTGTCAGTTTTTGTATTATAATCTGTTTAATAGAATAGACAGTGAGTGGTGAATTGGTTACAGTTTGCTGCACATAATTTCAGCCTGGTGTTTGAAAACAGTGACAAAACAGAAAATGTGTAGGCTTACTTGGAAACTTTTATCATCTGGTCTAAATCTTTGTTGCTTGGAATCAGGTTGTGACAGCATTTGTTCAAGCTGAAAACTCTGCTGCCAAAGTAGTTATTTTCTAAAGCATGCAAGGGAATCTGGAACAACTGTTTTCCAACAATGCATTAGAAGGATTTCAGAAGTGTTGAAGGAGTTTTTTCATTATTTTTCCTAAGCAGATTGCAAATTCCAAATCTTGGCATTGATGAAAAGTATCAGAAAATATTTCAAAACTATGGCCATGACATAGAAACCGTCTGTAAGATCTACACTAGGCACAAGAAGGACCCTCCACTGGCTCGTAATCTGCCTCCAATAGCTGGCAAGATCTTGTGGGCACGTCACCTATTCCATAAGATCAAGGAGCCCATGGAGACTTTCCAGAGATATCCAGCAGTTCTTCAAACACCAGATGGCAAGAGCATAATCCGCAATTACAACAAAGTAGCAAAAGTTCTTATGAAATTTGAGGTGATCTACCACAGGGAATGGCTTCAGCAGGTAAACCAGCTGGTTTTGATTAAGATATTCCTTAAAGAAAAAAAAAATGGTGTTATCCCTGGTTAGTAGCAGTAGTCAGGTATGCTTAACCTGACTTATGCTGACTCTCAAATCAGGGGTGGAATAAGAAAAATTATTTTACAAGAAAGTGTTCCTGTTAAAAAAATAGGGCCTGTAGTACCTGTAGCTGATTTTAGGAACAACTGAAAGACCTCTCATTATAACTAAGTAGTTAGACAAAAAACATATAATGAATATCCAGTGGTAGATTTAGCTGCTCCTCTGTCTCTGCCACGTTCTTCTGACGGGTGCAAGATCATCATGTCTGGGGAGAGGAGTTTTGTCAACTGGTTGGCCAGAAGTGAAAGCACAGACAGAGGTTTCCTCTGCTCTGGATAAAATGAATTTTGAGTGATAATCCATGGGTATACTCTGTAAATACACATGTAAAAAGCATCCAGTCTGAACAGATAATAGCATACTCAGTGCACAAGTGGGCTGTGAGCCACTTGTGGGTTAATCCTAATAGGCAGTTAAGCACTACACAAATGCTCATTCACTTTCACCCGTGCACACCTAGTGAGACAGGGAAGAGGAAAGGAAAAGCAAAAGCAAGAAAACTTGTGGGTCAAGGTATGTTGTTTAGTTAGTAAAGGAGAAATGGAGCAATAAAGGGGAAAAAAAAGGCTGCAGAGGCAATTTCTCACCATCTCCCATGGGTCAAACAATGACTAACCAATTCCAGATCCCAGAGGGTGGCTAACCCTTTCAACCCCTGCCTTTCCCTTTTTATTGCTGAGCATGGTGTTATATGGCAAGGAATATCCCTTTGCTTGTTTCATAACATCCTTTTGTTATTTCATGACATCTGCCTGGTTTTGTCCCCTCACAGCCTCTTTTGCACACTTCATCCCTGCTCCCAACCCCAGTCTAGTCACTGTGTGGATGGAGTGAGAGCAAGAGACGGCCTTGATGCTGTGCAAGCACTGCTCGACTGAAACATCACTGTGTTATCAGCTTTGCTTTGATAACAAATCTGATGGCACCACATAAGCTGCTATGAAGGAAGTTAAATGCCGACAGAGAAAATGAACCCAATCAGAACCAGTACAAAGTACTTTTGTTTCCTATTGACAGTTTTGGGATACATGTGTGTGGGAAAAGGGGGAGGTGGGGCCTTGCCCTGGCGAGGTAGTGCACCTCACCTCTAGAGCAGGTATCTCAGCCCTGCAGTGGCTGCCAATCCCTGGCACACCAGAGCCACTGATCCACATCCACCTTTGGAGCCCCTGACCCAGCTCCTGAGTGGCCAATGACTGGAAGTCCCACCCAGGGGAAGGGCCTAGGAAGGCTGAAGGGTATTTAAAGCTAAATGTGAAACTATCTGATGTCTTGACCCTACTTTCTCTTGGAATTCTATCTGAACACTGCTGGAACCCAGGAATTGATGGCTCTATGTATGCTATTCTATGTATTTTCAGTCTTTATCTTTCTTCTTCTAATTCCCTCTTGGAATTTTTGGAGTAACTTTAAATCAAGTGGGCTTAGAGTTTGAGAAATTGGATGGGCCAAGTTAATACTTTGATAAGTGTTTTATGTTGACTGAATATGGTGCTAAGCCTTTTGCCAAAGTTCCATGATTTTCTGAAGTTGCCAGTAAAGTACTTTTTTCTCTCTTGACAATATCCGGTCGGTGTTTCTCCCATGCGTGCAACTCTGGGTACATGAACAACTATAAGCCCTTTTTCTTATGCTGAAATGTGTCTTGCTGAATGAGTTGTTTGGGGCCTTACAGGCAGAACACTTTGTAGCCTGAATATTCTTCAGAGAACATGGTTTACCTGAAATTCTAAATCTCATTTGGCTAATTTTACCTTCTTGGGTTTTATACGTAGAACCTCTGACTACCTTTATATTATCAGATAACTTTTGCAGGGGCTGCTTTAAGTCCTTGAAACCTCTGCAAGTTTCTACTATTGTTTTGGCATATTTTTGACCTCCAGTTTCTTTGTTGCCTTGTCAAAGAGCATCTTATAGAAAGGTTGACCTCAGCCTTGCAAAGCTGAAAAAGAAGGATCAGAATCTTCAGACTGTGGTTTTGAAGGTAGCATGATGCCTGCCAATGCATTTGCCTGTTGTTTTTGGAACTCAGGCCCAGCTTTTGTACACTGTGGAAGTCTCTGGTGCTGATAAACATCAGTCTTCTGTGAATATGTAAGGTTTCACCAATCCTTCCTTTTTCATACTTGCATTTTACATGCGGTGTGAAACGTAGTTTAAAGAGTCACCAGATTTGATTGGTACTGTAAGTGGGAATTTTTTGTGTCAATTTGGTATAGTAAGTCAGGAGAAATGATTGCAATATTAGAGTACATAAAATATGCTGTAGTGAGACTTAGTGCTGAATATATATATTATTGATGATTAATCTGGAGTTGAGTGCAAGTTCGAACCAAGGAACCTGATCAGTAGTACCTCAATTGTTGTTTCATTATACATTACTGCTCAGGAACATCATATCAAAAATTGGCACCATTAACTTGCATATAGTTCGTCCTTTTTCCAGGCAGTAATGAATCACAGAATCACAGAATTTCTAGGTTGGAAGAGACCTTCAAGATCATAGAGTCCAACCCATCCTATCTTATACCTCAACTAGGTCATGGCACTAAGTGCCACATCTAGTCTCCTTTTAAACACATCCAGGGATGGTGACTCTACCACCTCCTTGGGCAGATGATTCCAGTGTTTGACCACTCTTTCTGTGAAAAACTTCCTCCTTAGGTCTAACCTGTATCTCCCTTGGTGCAGCTTGAGACTGTGTCCTCTTGTTCTATCTGTTGTTGCTCGGAGAAAGAGACCGACCCCCAGCTCACCACAGCCACCCTTCAGGAAGTTGTAGAGAGGTCACCTCTGACTCTTCTCTTCTCCAGGCTAAACAAACCCAGCTCTCTTAGTCGTTCCTCATATGGCTTGTGTTCCAAGCCCCTCACCAGCCTCGTTGCTCTCCTTTGGACACGCTCAAGCATCTCAGCGTCCCTCCTAAACTGAGGGGCCCAGAACTGGACACAGTACTCTAGGTGTGGCCTCATCAGTGCCGAGTACAGGGGAAGAATGACCTCCCTGCTCCTGCCGGCCACACTATTCCTGATACTGGCCAGGATGCCATTGGCCTTCTTGGCCACCTGAGCACACTGGTGGCTCATGTTCAGCCGACTGTCAACCAGTACCCCCAGGTCTCTTTCCACATGAACACTATCCAGCCACACCATCCCCAGCCTATAACGCTGCAGGGGGTTATTGTGGCCAAAGTGCAGGACTCGGCACTTGGACTTGTTGAACTTCATCCCATTGGATTCTGCCCATCCATCCAACCGTTCCAAGTCCTTCTGCAAAGCTCTCTGTCCCTCTAACTGATCGACACATGTTCCCAGCTTAGTGTCATCTGCAAATTTACTAATGAAAGACTCTAAACCCTCATCAATATCATCAATAAAAATATTAAACAGAATTGGCCTATTCTGCTAGTATAGGAAGTTCATATGCTTTCCTGTGCTCCTCACAGAGCATATCCCTGGTGAATATCCCTCATATTTTATGGAATGAATTGTAATGCTTCAGGAAGCCTTCTGCATTTGTTTAGTGCTTCTATCTTGAACTCATTTTTTTTAAATTCCAGTACTGAGCTGGATACCTGCATCATTCAAAGTATACTGATGATAGTTTTCACTGCCTTGTCTCATCTACAAAAACTAAGGAGAATGTGTGATTCTTCTTGGGCTACATCTTTGGCTAGATGATCTAGTGATCACATTTTCTGACATGTACCGTGCCTTGATGGAGCAGTCAAGTACATTTGCCTTTCATCTTTTCTGAAACAACTAGAACATCCCAGGCATCTCCCCTGAAGTGGTGCCTTGCTTTATGATCTTCCTTTATCATCTGAGTTCTGATTCTGATCTGTACTAATCTGTACTGGTCTGTTGTAACAAATCACACTTGCCAGCTATATAAACTTCCTGACCCTGCTCCAACTTTGTACTCATTAGGTGGGAACGAAGAGAGGTGGATTTCAACAAAATTTCCAGTTTGAAACATACACACATGAATTGAAAATACATGAGTAGTATATTCACTTTAACATGCATGCATTAGTCTACTAAGTACGGCAAAAAGAAATGTAACTGCTGCTCCGTAGTGTCGTCTTTCAGGCAAGAGTGCACACGGGTGTGGACATGAATGGCACAGAACACAAGGTGGAGCTCCTGCTCTACTCCTGAACCAGAGAAAAACTCGAGAGGGGCAAGTGTCCCGTGGGGAATACAAATGGAACACGAATAGGGCTTCTGCTCCTACTACTTTTTATTCTTCTGTAAAATGTAAATGTTAAGCTTAGTGTCACTTTCTGAGATTTCTGAACATTTTTGCCCCTATTTTTTCTACTTATTATTGGGTGGTTAATATCTTATTACTCCAGGTTTTTTTAATAACAAAAAAAAAATTTTGCTATAGCAAATGATGTTCAACTTAGACATATCAAAAATAATTAACTACAGACATATTAAAAATAATTAACTACCTCGAAGTGTAAAAGTTACTATAATTATCTGGTGATGTGAAATTTGTGTTTTCAATATACCTCTTATTTCCACTGCCATTTTCTGTTACCTTAACAATGAAAACTGCACGAGAAGAAAACATAAATAAGAGAGGAAGACTTGAGAGTAGGAGTAATGAGTATGAAGCTTAAAAATGAGTACAGTAACATTTGCTGTTGAACTTTACAGAAAAAAATCCAGTTTCTCTTTAAAGCTGTTGAGCTTTTTTTTTGAAGACTGATGATCATGGCTAAAGCATGACATCTTCATTGACAAAAATTGATTAGATTATTTGTTGAAAAATGCTGTGTAAAATGTCTTGATAGTGCATGATATTGCTGAAGCAAGCAGTATGCTCCACTATATTTTAAACATTGAAAGGTGGTGCAAATTTTCTGTTTCATAAAAAAATAAAAAAGTGCACTGAAAGATATCAATGGAAACTGAAACTAATGCATAGAAGTAAACTCCATCTCAATGTAATGTGATACATGAGATTTGAGGAGTGAATAAAGAACAATAACGTTATGTCAGCCAAGGACAACTGGAAAATAAGAATAGCAACATTTTTAATATTTTGTAAAAATTTGCCTGCCTAAGGCAGGTTTGCTTTTTGGTGTCAGTCAAATTTTCAGTGTGTGATGGTCTAAGGAATGCTGTCCTTTGTAATCACATAGAGAACAAATGGTCTTCTAATATTTAAATAAGGCAGTTAAACCAATTGTGTGATTATGCTTTGCTTTTAAGAATTAAAAAAAAATAAATCTATAATAAGCATTAATTTTAGTGTTTTAAAAGATATGCCCAGATGTTGGATATAATTGACAATACCATTAAGATTGGTATATCTATTAGCTATTGGCAAACAAGTGAAAGAAGAAATGGGGACAAGTTTATTTAAAAGACGTGTGAAGAGGTTATCCAAGAATAATTAATTGAGGAGGTTATATGCTGCCTTATTGGAGAATATGCAGTAAGTTCTAAGGAGATGAGGGTAAAGATTTAAGATGGTTGAAACAAGAAAATCTATGGCTCTGATTTGGTTTTGGATTATGGAATGCACATTATAGCATCCAAGACCCAACAGAAAAATATCTCTTAAATAAACAGCAGCTTGATTATTAAGCATTTGAATCCATACATATTGTCTTAATAAATTTTGGTTTTAAATTAATATTTATCAATATTTATCAGCAGTACCTGATTTTAGTATCTGCAAAAGTGATATTTATATGCAAACCAAAGTATTTTGTTGTAGTGGCTTGTCTGATCAGGAATGATGACTTTATTTCCTGCAGATTGAATTAACTAAAAGAGGACTTCAAGCAACTCTCTTGGTAAAAGCTCCAGAAACAGGAGAATTATTTGTGAATTTTGACCCTCAAATATTAACTTTAATCAGAGAAACAGATTGCATGGCTCACATGTCCCTTGAAATTCCACCATTTGCAAATGTTATTCAACAGCAGAAAGACTGGTACAAGAAGATTGTCAACAATCTGCACGTGGGTTTACATTAGTTATTTTATGTATGAGTACTGTACATCAGGATTCCTGGGTTCTATACATATGGAAGAGGATAAATGAAGATCAACGATTGTCACTAAGAAAACATTTGCAAATCTATTTTCTCATTTGTATGATTGTCTTGAGCCAGTTTTCTTGGCTTTATATTTTCTATGAAGTTACTTTGCAGATGCATGGGTTTGGGGAAGCTCTGCAGGGTGTGGGGCAGAGATAAAAATGGGGAGGAAAGGAGGCATACAAAATGCCTTGTGCTGTTGCTTGCTTTCTAAATGATAAGCAATTTATTTCTTGTCCAATGATGAAGTCAACAATGGGCAGCATTTGTTTTGAGAGGATACCTGGGAGGGAGGAACAGGTGGTCTGCTTTTAAAAAGTAAAGCATGCGGCAAGGAGCAGCTTTTATTTTTTTTTTTTCTGCCACTGGTGTTTTACACAGATGTCTGTGGAACAGTTTAAAAAGAGAAGGTGAAACTTCCCTTTCTCTTGTCTTTTAAGTCCTTCAGATCATTTTATCTGCCATGAACAGACAAGATTCTCAATGACGCAAGATGGGAATTCAAAAATAGATGTCCAGAAACCTATAGGTTTATAGTAGTCAAATGATTTTATAGTAGCCAAAGGACTACTTTGAAATGAAACAAACCCCGTAAGTCACGAAGTCTTTGTGACTTTGTTGTACTGTTATTGCCAAACATGTGAAACTGGATGAGCAGGTTAAAGAGTCATTAGAAAGAAAATAGTATAATATAGATCTGGTAAGGCTGATTTTATTAGAATTGCTGGAAAGTTCACCTAGATAGTCTTCCTTAGGCTTTTTGTCTTCTGCAATACTCATCTACCAACTGAAATTTGCAAGATTTTTCTGTTATGTGGTCTAAACCCAGTAGGCAACCAAACGTCATACTGTTGTTCCCTTACTCCTCTCCTTGGAATGGGGGAGAGAATCTGAAGGTTAAAATGTAAAACACATGAGTTGAGGTAAAGGCAGTTTAATAGGGAAGGCAAGAGGTGCATGCACAAGAGGAAAAAACAAGGGATTAATCTGGTAAAACTAGGCAGTATCACAGCTACTTGGGAAGACAAACACCATAGCTCTGGGTGTCCCCCTCCCTCCTTCTTCTCCCAACTTTCATTTTTAAGCATGATGTCATAGGTATGGGATCCCATTAATCAGTTGGGGTGCTGGCTATGTTCCTTCCCAGCATCGTGTGTCCCCAGTCACCAGCAGAGCAGTGTGAGAAGCAGAAAAGGACTCAATGCTGTATGAGCACTGTTTAGCAATACTCAAAATATCAATGTGTTAGTAACACAGTTGTGGTCACAAATCTAAAACGTGGCATCATGTCAGCCATTGAGAGAAAATTAACTCTGTCACAGCACCAGTGCAATCAAATATTGATTTCTGTATGAAGTAGTGCTTCATACAGAGCAACAAATACATATAGAGATATAAAGAGCAACAAATAGTGAACTTCTGCCAAAAATAATGAAAACCTTTCCCAAGCAATTAATTATAACTTCTTAATAATTTCATTAATGTGCATACAGATGAATTTTCTTAGTTTAAATAACAAATATGGTTCAAATCAGTGTATATTAGCTAACATTTTCATTATTTATTTCAGGTGATGTTGGCAGAATACAAAAGAATTAAACTGAAAATACAGTACCCTTTTGAACAACTGATGGCTCCTCGATTAGTAAGTGTAGATGATGCTATCCAGCCAGGTCTAATGTTACTGAACTGGACATCCTTGAATATTGAGAAATACATAAATGCAGTTTTTTCTAAGCTAGGTAGGTTACTTGCCTCCTTCCATTAACTTCTGGTTATTTCTTCTATACATATGCAAATTATATTATAAGATTACAGTTCTTTACATGATTTGCACTTAATTGATTTATATATATAAAAGATGCCAGTATTTTCACCTGTCCTCTGTTACATGAAACGCTTGTTTTATAACACCACCTTCCTTTTGTCTTGTATGTTCATCAATTTTTTACTAATGTATGTGTTAGTCAGTTGGGATTACACCAAACGTAAAGTGTGGCACAAAAGGCCTAGTGTAGTCTGAATTTAAAGAATGATAGCTACTTTTTAAAAGAGCTCCTAGGTTTTGGACTTTTTCTAGTCCTGCTTTTTTGTTTGTATAATGTACAAAGCAACTTTTCAAGGAATAAAACACTGACTCAGTTGCCAGTGTAATTGCTCAATAGCATTTCATATTAATTTTTTTAAAATATCAATCTCTTTAAAACTAATGCACACACATCTTGGACAACAGCTTTAGAAAACAGATGAACTTGTAGTTTTTTCAACAGATTATCATAAGGTTGCACTGAGATGTGGTTTTTTTCTGAAGACACCAAATTCCTTTTTCTTCAGCTTAATTAATACAGCCAACAGATTTTGTTTCTTGAAATTGCATAAGTAGTTATAGTGGAAATTTTCTTCAGTTGAAATGGCAGATTAAAGTGCATTTTGGATGCTAGCTTGACATTATGCTTAATTTAATTTTGAATAATAAAAGTAATTTGAGTCTGGTTCAGGCACCTTGCTGCTATTTCAGCTTCAGCATTGAGAGGAGATTGCTATTAAACTTTTAAAATTACAGTGATTGTTTTCTGTTAACTATTGTTTGGCCTCTAACATTTGTTTGAATCATAGAGATTTTAATTTTCTCAAAGTTACTGTTTGTAGTAGATTCCTTAAGTTGAAACTTGTTCAAACTGTAGGAGAGGATGAAACATTGTTGGCCCTCAATTAAATGTTAATGTCTTCTTGTTTGAAATACATATTCTTTAAGTTAATCTTATATATATTTATAATAGGTACTATATTTTACATAAAAAGCTTTACAATTTATATTTGTACAATAGTTTATATAGCATTATAGTTATCTTTTAGCATGTAGATAGCATATGCTAGGTAGGTATCTGTTATGTAAGAAGTTAATTTTGGTTCTTGTGGTGAAGCTTGCCATGAAAGTTTAGATGTTTGGAGTAAATTGGTTAAGGTGCAGGAGTCATATACAGTTGAATATGACAGTTTGTTGAGGTAAGATGACACTCTGAGTTGTTTGGTAACACTCGTTTCTTGAAGTAAAAGAACACTGAGGGACTCTGCAAAGGCTATTAATTCAAACTTTTAAGCTAGTCTTGAATCTTCTGTTTTCTTCGAAAGCTGGGCTGGAGTTATTGCTTGATCGAGTGAATGACTTGGTTGAATTTCATATTGAGGCTGTCCTTCAAGAAATGAATAGAGTGCCACTCTGTATGTTACCAGATGATGAACCAGAGAGCTGTGAGGAATTTCTTCAAAAGACTAAGGTTAGTAGATAAAAGTTTCATGAAGAAGGGATTAATGACTTTGAGTTCAGATACTTTTCTTTTTTATCAGATGAAAAATTCTGAATGCAGAATTAATGAAGCATGCATGGGATATGATGGAAATCTCCACTTGCTTGGCTGGGATCTTAAAAAGGAACAAAAGTACCAAATGCAAAGAGATCTGAGCTGAGATGTTCTTTTCTATTTATTATTACTATCAAGCCAGATAGTGTATGATATTTCTTTTATGCTTTCATATCACTCAAAAATTTTACCTCTATGATAGTATTTTCTTTTTTTTTCTTTTTTTTTTTTTGGTCATTATTCATTTTAAATAAGGACATTTTCCAGCAATTGCCTAAGGAGAGTAAATGCTATGGAAAGGATTGTGTAATGAGTATCTCAAACTCTCCCGAGTTGGTAATGGGATGTGGAAAATATATGCAGGAGTATCTGGGTAAAGGTGTTCTGGGAAAACACCCTTCACCCCATCAAAATACTTTTATGTTGAGGGTAATTAACTATAAACATGTTAATTGTTGGTTAGAAAGCTGATTAAGGTCATAATTATGTCAGAATAATTATGTCAGGCAATAGTAAGGTATACAGCATTTTAGGTTGTAATGTCTAATGTGTTTTCTCCTGAAATAAAATTTGGTTTGATAAAGACTGTAGAAAATCAAGTAGATAATCCCCATTCCTTTTCTCTTGTAGCAATAACTATTACAAATGAAAGTTTTGATTATCTTAGTGTTTTTAACTCTTTGGCCTTTTCTATTTTGGCCATTGTAACAACTCACCTTGTTGTTAAATACAGACTAAAATTTAAAGTAATATTATGTGGAATGAGTTGTAGTTTGTGAGCCTCACAATCCATAATTGTTTTTCTTGATCCTGCTGCTGCCTTCCTGATTGGGCAGGCACTAAAATGTATATTCACTAAGGTAAAAATATGTGAGAGTGAGCAAAAAATGTTCTCTGCACACTATGGTAACTTGAAAACTTGAACTGCTACATAGCAATTACACACACAGCAATTACAATGGCCAATTGAGTTGAGTTAGCAGAGTAAGTTGTATAAGAACCCCAGTCATGGGTACAATGAAAATAGTAACAGTTTGTAAGCTTATGGTAATTTTTTAGTCAGAGGGGACTAGAAATAGCTTCTGTCACCTAACAGGTGTCTTTAAGTTTCTAAAGAAATTGCTGCAACAAAAATAATTACCTGGTAGAAAAATCCCGGAGTACTTTGTTTATTGTTGCTGTGATATTAGAAGTCTGCCTTCTGTCTCAACTCAACAGAACTATTAGGAAGGCCAAAGATTTTCTTAAAATCGGGAAATGGCTGAGTATTTCCAATTATTGATTTTTATTTAAACAAAGGTAGTCATGTTTGTTTGAGCTGGGTGAAATCTAAGGTATCAAAGAAAAAAAATTTCTTTGGTACCTTATATTTGGTACCTTATATTATTATACTAAAAAATTAAAAGGCCATTATAGATAAAAATTATAGTTAGCTGAAGCATGCTTGATTGATTTTATTATAAATATTGGAGAAAAAAAAATGCACAGTACTGTAATAAATTTCTGAATTTTATTTAATCTCATTCTTTGATTTCATCTCTCTCCAGCTGATAATTTTAGCGTTTTTTTAAATAATAAATACACCTTGTGTAGATTTTACCTTTTTTTTTTTAAGCTGTAAATGGGAAATAGGATTGGCTAATACTCATTGTGGCACAGCCAATTGATGTAAGCTGGCAATAATTAAAAGAAGTGTTGAATCTCCCATGTCTACATTGGAAAGCTAAGAAAATTAAGAAGCCCTTGCTTTTGGGAGCCTTTTAGTAAAACTAGACATTATAAGTATTGATTCATTATATTAACTAATAAATCATGTGATTTAGGAAAGAAGCCAAAACAATGATGAAAGGCATTTATGATGCCGTGTCGATCTGTTGCTGTTCTTGTGTTTTGAAAAAAAAAAAAAAAATTAAAATTAATTTTGTATATAGATCTGTTTTTTTCACAAATCTTAAGCCTTGACATTTGTGTTATTAAGGCTTCTGTGACTGTGAAATTGACATGAGAATTATGACAATAAGTACGTATTGTTTTGGTTTGATAACAGGAGCTCTGCATAAAAGGTGCTCAGACTTTACACTTAAAAAGCTCACTGGTGGAAGCTGCTGCTAATGATGTGATAAACATGTTACTTGACATTGAGGAACAGGGCAGTAAAGAGGATGAGAAGTCAATTGTATCCAGTGGTGAAAAAAGGGACAAAAATACAGGTAAGAAGATTGTATTGTATTTCTTGGTGTTTGTTTCTTTTTCATGCTAATCATTTGTGCTGGGGACATTATAGCTTAGGTGACTGAAGTACTGAATAGCATCTAATGTCTAAGGACTTTTCTTTATATTTGCCTGGATAATGAATAATCTAACAATCATTTATCGTTTACAAAATTGGTCAGTATTATTTCTCTAACTTGGACGTTGAAAGGTTCATGCCATAGAACTACTTAGTAACCTTGGTTAATTGTGGACTTCTAGAGAAAGAGAATAAGAAATAATATTTAAATTTTGATCATAATCATACCAGTTTGTACTAAATAAGAAGGCAGATAGGAATAGGCTTGTTACACGGGGTGCAGATTACAAATGAATAATTCTGCCCTTAAAATTATTTCAGACACATGTGGAGGTGTTGCATTATGGTATTTTCAAGTCCCTTATGTATATTTAACTAACTGGATTTATGATGTTTTAGCAACAGAAGAGGAAAGAAGATCAAAAAGCTTGACTTCCTCACAAAATTCCAGTGAAACATGGGCTGGCCTGTCACGTACAGCAAAGAGGAAGAGAATGGATTTAGAAAAGTTAGAGGAAGAAGCCAATGAACTGCTATCTTACTTCAATGATCGTAACATTGATGCCCTTTTGAAAGTCACTCGACACACTCTGGAGACCATCCGCAAGCGCATTCACGCATCTTCCACCAGCAACTTCTTAGGTGGCTGCATTGTAGTACATTGCTCTTTTAGACTATATAAAGTAAAATGTAACTGTAATACCCCATAACTGTATAAATAACACTTGCAAGTGTAATAGAGGGGAAAACAAAGGAATTTTGATTAAGCTGTCTTGTTAAGTTACAATTGATAACATTGTGTATTTCCAAAGGCTTTTTTTCTTGTGACAGTAAGAAAGTGTCATTACAATGCTGTTTCTCTTGGGACTCACTGTACTGTTCGGAAGCCAGTATTATATTTGGAGCTGGACTTGATAGATCAGTTCCTACAAGACCTGGATAACTTGATATCACTTAAGTTAAAAGTTATCAATTATTAACTTGACAAATTAAGACCTTGATAACTTGACAAGATATGTTTGACCTTGCCTTTTACATAAAACTGTATAAAAATATAGAGGTGTCTTCTTTCTCTTACTAATTGCCTTCAGATATTTCCATACGTGGTGATAGAGCACTGTTTTCAGTGTTTTGTTGTTGCATGCCTTTATGAAATGAAAATAAGGGCAGTTGTCTTTGGTCTCTATAGTTTATAAGGCATACAATACTATGAGACTTTAAGGAGGAGTACCAGCCAATAACAAAATTGTGTGCTAAACAGAGTTTAGCTTCACAGAGCAAGTTGAAGAGGAACTTCATGGAGAAAAATAGCTTTGCACTTACTTTTCGCTTGTGCTGCTGTAAAGTTTAGCAGTACATCTTATAAATTACTCAGGAATTCTTTTTCCCTTCAGAAATTACACTCAATACTCTACATTAAGAGATATATTTATTGGTTTATATCAAAACTATGCCTAGTTTGATGTCTTGAAAAAAATATGAGCAGCCTTTTTGTTTTTTTGTCTTCTGTTTTGTCTTTTATTTAGAAAATCACAGTATGTCTAAGCCGAAGAAAGGTGCTTATCCTATAATTAGGACTAATATCAACCTGTCTATCCCTAATATCATCATGACACCCTCTTTGGATGAGGTACAGCAGACACTTAATAAAGCTGTAGATAGTATTGTGAAAGTAATGAAAGGAGTTCAATGTTGGAGTAAGGAGAGAATATCCAAGGTGGGTGTCTTTAACAGCCTTACTTAAAATTAATGGTGCAAAACTGCTGCAAATAAAAAATAAATGTTATTCTCTCTTCAGGAGAAAGTGTTAGAGAGAAAAGTTATTCTGTTGCGGTGTGGGAGCAGAGACAGCGATTCTGATGATGGAATGAAAGAAACTGGAAAGAAAAACATCCATGGTAATGATAAACTCTGGCATCACTAAATTTAAATGTTAGGTAAATGTGATTTATACAGAATGTATTGGAAGATATTAATTACAAAATACATCAAAACCAGTAGACTTGAAGATTTTAAACAATCTCATAGATTTAAAATTGCCTCAGAGATGAAATCTCTTTCTCATTAAGAAAGCACGTTTTGCCACTTGTCCTTGCAATATTGGTGTAGAGAGGATTGTATAAAAGATTGAATAGACTAGAATTTCTAAAAGGATTTTCATTATTCTGTTTTGTGACCAGGCATTAAGTTATTGAAGTCATTAGTTCAAGGAAATTTCAGATGATATCTTTGATTGGGCTTTTCTTCTCTGAAACGGTTTAAAATGAAGCCAAGTTAATTGTTTTACATTGTACCTGAGATACTTAAAAATACATTTGAGTCCTTTTAGGCTAACTCTCTCTTATGCACCTAAAAAGTAGGACAGTAATACTTTAACTGGCTAAGAAGTTAAATTAGTCTATCAAAACAAAAAATTTTGCTTGCAAGAGATGAAATTAAAAATTATGATAGTCAAACTTGTGGATATTTGCTAACTGATGGACTTTTTTTAACCTTTATTCTTTTTTGAGGACTGGTTATGGTCATGTTCTCAGAGTTAATGTTAATTTGTATTTCAAATTGTCAATTGTGTGGTATTTCAGAAAATAATAATGCTTAGTGTTGATATATGAATAAGCAAATGTTGATGTGTAAATGAATCACTTAGGTGAAGCATACAGAATAAACCTTGAGGAAGGTTGAGAAGAGAAGAAGAAAGATTCTGTTTGAAAGATTGGTGTGGAACTTGGTCCAAATTTGACAGGGTACCTAGATGGAGCAATTTTACTAAAATGGAGATGTTTATGAATTTGTGTTGACCTTCTTGACTTCTAGTTGCCTTTAAGGACACCCAACTTTAAAATGCATGCTTGTTGAAAAAATATGTCATTCGGTTTTTTCTATAGGAATTTACTTCTCCTAACCCGTATGTCTGTCTTAAGCCTGCTTTATATTTGAATCTTCTTCTATAGATGGCGTATCAGATGCAGCATCACTCAGTTCATCTGACACAGCACAAAGCCAGAACTACTTCAAGAATGTGTCAGAGAACAAAGAAATTATTAAATTAGTATCTATACTCAGCAGTTCCATCAATTCTACAAAAGGGGTAAGACAATTGAGATGTTAATTTAATATCGCTATCTGAGGGATATTAATGTATTACTTTTAATGTCCTTGGGTAATAAGGGTAGGCATTTAAAGCTGTGATTAAATGTTATAATGAAAAAGTTTAGGATGGTGGATGGAAAACATGTGGTGGAAAATTTGCAAATATGCTTTAAAAGTGTAACATGGGTTACACTTGTGCTTTGAACAAGTGTGCTCTGATCCATGATTTAAGGTTTTTAATACTGTGTAAATTAAAACATCATAAAAAAACTCTAAGTGTAGTTGTGTTGTGTGTAGCTAATGAAGCCAGCATGATTTCTACCACATTACAAAGAGGTTATGAAGGTTTTTATTATCTATCTTAAAGGATATGCATAGCTTCTTTGCCTTTTTCTTATTCTATGCACTGTTAAGTAAATTATATTTCTTTAGGGAGCTCTGCATAAGTTTCTTCTGGGGCTTGTCCAGTCTTGTAAGAGTCCTGCCATGTGAAAATCTTTGACTCAAGGCCTTATAAATTCAGTGGTACTAAAACATAACTACCAGGCTGCTGCTGAGTACTTGATTATGGTGGACAGTTATCATGGTATTTTAATATTTGGTATTTTGTAATATTGTAAACGTTTATCATTTAGCCAGCTTTAAATGCCTGCATGTACTATATTTATCATAAGTGGATTATCTCTCATAGCACTCATCTCTCATTTACTTGTTTAATTAGATGCAGTGATGATTTACCTTTAACTTTCTCGCATTTTTCTGAACTCCTGAGAACCAGAAGAATAATTATTTTTCACACTCGTTAAATGATATTCAAATCAAAGAGACCTGAATTCAGTGTAGAAATTAATGTTAAAAAAATTGTTTCATAGCTTCATTATTTCAAAATAAATTATTCTTTTTATATTGGGCCCTGGAACTCAGGTTTCAGTTTCTAGCCCAAGAAAGGAAGGACAAGTGTACTCTATCCTAGTTTTAAACTTTACTTCCCAGTGATTCCAATGATTTTATTGACTGAAGAGTCACTTAATTGGCAAATGTTTAAACTAATCTGACAAATTGGATGTGATGAACATAGGGTTTCTGGCACACTGTGTGATCAGTAGTGGAACTTGCTTTAGCATAAATTTACCGGCAACCTTTTGTTTAGTGAGGTGATTCAACCTGCTCCACTGTGGAGTTTGTAGTGTACTCTAATGAGCAGCTGCTAAGAAATTAAATGCATGCTATATACCTGATGCTGAGAATCTTTCTTTGAACCTTGTGAATGTCTTTCAGGAAGTTCTTACAGCTTTGGAGAGTTTTAGTTGTTACCACCATATATGGCAGAGGGACAAGGAGGAAACCATTGATAAATTAATGGTGGGAAACCCATTACTCTATGAGTTTGAATCTGAAATTCTGCATTTCCAAGACCTGGACCTGAAAATCAATTCTGAGCCTGAATTCATCTGCGTGGGAGCTATTGCACTGTACACTGGTAGAGTTCAGCTTCTTTCCAGAGACATGTACTTTATGACTCCAGTAGGAAGAAGAGATGTGACAGTTTCGGGTGGGTTAACTAGATTAAAATGTAAAGGAGAATGGGAGAGAGAAGAGCTGTTTGCTGTTTTGGCTGTAAATTTTGCAAACAAAACACTAACATTAGAATATCTGTGAAGCTCAGCTGGAGTTTATTACCTCACCTGGATCCGTCTGCTCACTTATGGGGTGGATAGTAGATGTTTGTCCATCCTTATGTCACTGATTCCCAGGGGTACATACTTCATAGGAGTGAGACGATAAGTTCATGTTGCTTTTCTCCTTGCCCAGCTGCATGCACTGAGACAGCTGAATCCCCTTCTATCTAACAATTTCACCAATGCTATGATCAAACTTTGTTTCTTCAGCTTTCATGATTAGACTCCTAATTTCCTCCCCACATTTTTTTTTAAAGATTAATTTTTGGCAAGATTTTAGGCTTAGATGAGAATATTAAGCAATTCATTAGTCATGTACAGAACAGAAATTTGTATAATGGTAAATGAGCAAGATGACAAGTATGGAGGCCAGCCTCATCTTTCCAGTAGGTACATCCTGAAAAAATCTATGATATCTAATACCTATTAATTGTTCAAAATTTCAGATGATCTTTTCAGTAGAAAAGATGATAAATTCTGAGAAGATTAGGAGGAAAGCAATCAGGAATTGCAAGCAATTTTATAAACCACTTCAAGGTGTTAATGTGATTTCATCATCTCTGTATGTGAAGGGTTAGACCGAAAAAGCACAACTGGGGCACTGGAGAGAATAAATATAATAAAAAAGATTGAAAATGCATCTTAACAAATATCTAAAATATCTAATATCTATTAATTGTTCAATATTTTTAGCTGATCTGAAGCTAGCACTGAGATCAGAAACCAAAGCCTGGATGACTTTGCTGGGGTGTCATTGCAATAAGAAGTACAGAACACAGATGGAAGCAATTTTGACTTTTATAGAGGAAACTGGCAAGAAGTTAAATCGCAGCATCACGGACCTGGATGATATCAGAATAGCCATGTCAGCTTTAAAAGAGATCAGAGAACTACAGATCTCTATTGACTCTCAAATTGGCCCCATTGAGGTAGCTAGTGGACATGTTGCATGTATGGGTACTGTTTCAAGAGAGCAGTTATTTTCTGGGTTAAAGGTTAACAGTGAATTTTGAAAATGTATGATTTAATATGCATTGAATGTTGAGTGACAGGCTTGTTGTGATTCTGTAAACCTTTTTGTGTGAAATTCTGATTTGGGCAATGTGAACTTGCTGAGGTGAGATGTGGTTTAGTTAACAGTGTAGAAATTGAGTGATGTAGGGCAGAGGAAGATGAGAATACAGGTATTTAATGCAAGATATCTTTTCATTCTTTGTGGAAGAAGTCTGTGTATGAAAAGGAATGAGATTCCTAATTTTGGGTTTTTTTTTTTTTTTTTAGCTAAGCATTAAGAGGAGTAAAAAGCCAATATTAAGCAGACTACATGAGATTGATTGCTTTTATCAGCTGTATAAGTTAAAATAAACAAAAGCATCTGATTTCCTAAAAAAAATTAATGTGATAGAATGCATTTACTGAACATCAGACGAATGGCAGGCTTAAAAACAGATGGTAACTGTTTCTCTGCATTCCTGACCAGAGTATTTATTTAAGAATGCTATAGTATGGCAAAATGCACCTTTGATTTTTCAGTAGAATTCTTTTTCCTAAGACATGCTCCTGATTCCTGACATGTTCATGATCCTGATTGCCCATAAGCTTCCAATTCTGGAACCATGAGCCTTGAGTTCTGAAGCACAAGAAGTGATGCCTCCGTTTTGAAAGGGAGGTTGGCATGTTTTCCACACAGTGTTGTAGTAGAGAGATAGTTATGTTTCCATTTTTCCAATTTGCCTACAATTTGATCAAACTGGAAAGCATGAATGGAAATAATTCCATTTCATTCAGAAATTTTCAAATGAAACTGCCATGGGTTTACTGCTAACCTACCCTGTGCTAATTTATAGAAAGTGAATGTCAGTTGTGTTTTAGTGAAAATTCACTAAGGGTTTTCAGTATGTAGACTGTTCATATGTTGGTGGCGCAAGCTGAAATCAATGTTCTGAGAAAAAAATGCAATGTTTCTTCCAGTTTGGTATTAGTTTGCCCAATTTTGATAATGGCTATTCAAGAAGAACAGAATTTCTTTTTCTAACAAATTATTGTCCGTTCTTAAAAATTTTAAATGTTAGCATTTTGCATATATGTTTTCCATATATGTTTACAAAGTTAACTGAAGTTACCATTTTATATATCTTTATCCAAATTTCTGGCAGGAATCCTATGCTATGTTAAGCAAATATGATCTACTTGTTGCCAAGGAAGAGACAGAGAAGGTGGACACGTTACATTACACTTGGGAAAAACTGCTAATCCGTGCAAATGAAGTGCAGAATGAGCTCGTTGCTTTGCAGCCAAACTTCAGAGGAGAGCTTATTAGTGCTGTGAAGACTTTTACTGAAGACTGTGCACAGTTCTACTCAGATTATGATCAGGCAAGTGTTTCTGTTTTATTGTATTAGAGAAATTCTTTAAGAGCAATGGGAACATAGAAAGGTTTTTGGATTTGACTAATTAATGGGATGGCCCTCTACTGTTGAATAGGTTTATTCTTGTTAAGATGGTATTTGGGTTTCAGTGCAGGGGAGGTTTGGTTAATGTTTTGTATATGACTGATATGAGTAATGCTGGTAATCAGTTCCTAAAAATTAAGAATGGAGATATTTAAGGTTTTTGAAAAGCATCTCATTACCATGAACAAATGTAGTGACTAGGATTAATGATAAATTATGTTAGCATCAGAAAACTCTTCTTTCTCTCTGATATATGTAGAAGTGACTTAAGCTCTCACATTCTTTTTCATTAGAATGAATGAAGGTGTACTAATCTTGCATCTTCTTTTAAATAATGCTGTCTTTTACTCAAAAAATGAGCTATGATTTCGTAGCTTTTGTAGTGCAATGAAAAATGTCTGCATCAAAAATACAATTAGTTGCATTATTTGAATTTTTAAAATATGTTTTAAAAAAATGTTCTAGTAGGTTAACTGTCATCCCTTGGTTGAGTTGATATCTGATTTGGGGAGGGGATCTGGAAGCTGCAAAAGTGTTTGATGTTAGCATTTAGAAAGTGGGGATTAGAAATAAGTTGGTAAATCTAAACTGATGTCTTTTTATTTTTTTCCTTTTAGAATGGGCCAATGGTGGTTGGTTTAACACTTCAGGAAGCCAATGACAGGCTTACTATATTCCAGGTGCTGTTAATTTTAAGACATAACTTAATACTTACAAGAAGTGAGCTTATACACAAAGGCTCTGAGAAGAAATCTCAGTTGAATGAACTTTCATTGATAGATAGGGTTACTGATTTGGCAAAGTCTGCTTTGTCTTAGTGAAAGCTATGTTGCAGTTTTTCTATGCATTTGGAAGGAATGCTGTTAAAATCTAAATTTTTTAGGAGTCAACAGAAAGGCTGCATAGATAATGAGTAATGATTGCTAGATACAATATTCTGATGAGCACCTTCCCACAAGTTTAGTGTATTTGACTGTAGGCTGTTCTTGTGTTCATTACTGTGTTTATTTTTTTTTTTGGTTGAAGTCTAACTTTCTATCATTATTAATATCTATTCCTGCAATAACAACTTCTAATGCTTCTGCTTTTCCTCTACTGCTATTCATTTGACTTCCTGCTATGTTCCCTAACTTATATTGCAATTGACAATTAAATTGTTTTTCTTTGCTGCTTTAATGGTAGTAATTCTTCCTTCAACAGTCAATAAGATTTGCACAGCATACTTGGAGAAGTAGAATTTGCTGTATCCACCTTTTTATTTCTTTGTGTGTCATGCTTCACCTCTTTCAAGTGCAGTCTTAGCATTTATTGTCCTGTCACTGTGCCACATGAAGTAAATAGTTTTCCTGTCAGCTTCTAAAGATGTGCCTGCAAGCTAGCTGAAAGTTAGTTTTCTCAAGAAAATCATTGACAAAACTGTTGACAGTGTAAGCTGTTACTGTCTCTCCATATCTTTCTATTTCCTAGCTTTTAGTCTAATTCAGCTCTAAACATCATTTCATATCTTGAATATTTAGTAATTTTTATTAACTTTTAATTTATTTGTTATTATTTAGCTATTTTATTTAACTTTTTTCTTTTTCTTTCTTAGAATCGATGTGACAATCTCTTTCGGAAATATATTACTTGTGCAGGTGGAGAAGATCTTTTCGGTTTGCCAGTTACTCGGTGTCCTCAACTGCTTGAAATAAAGAAGCAACTGAACCTGTTGCAGAAACTCTATAATCTATATAACTGTGTCATTGATGCAATCAGTGGGTACTATGATATTCTTTGGTCGGAATTAGACATTGAAAAAATTAACAGTGAACTTATGGAATTTCAGAAGAGGTGAGAAACTGCTGCTGTGTTAAAGTTGCCTAAAGTACTTCTTGAATATGATTATAATTGGTTAGCACCAATAATCATATATGAGCGTGTACTTATTCCGTGAGGCATGAAAAATGTGAATTTAAATTGAAAAATATATCCTTTAGCAGCATCATAAAGTCAAGGAAAATTTAGATTCTAAATGCTGAGCATTGTTGTTCCTTAGACAGATTCTTGGCTATCTTTTTAAATAAGCTTGAAATATATGTTAAAATTGTTATTTATTTTGTTCATGAAGGAGAGTTTCTCCTTGAAGGAGAGTTTGTTGTTGTATTGCTGTTCATGAGAGACAGATTTATGCTAGATATTGAAGGCAAGTTAGTGAATTGCTGAATAGTTTTTCTACAAAATGAGTTATATTGCATACATAGGAACTGAACTTTTCATTAAACCAGTAATCAAAAAATTTAAATAATTAAGCCCTGGGGAGCAGGATTTTTCTAGAGCTCAGAGTAGTACATATCATCAGTCTCATCAAAAGATGAAATCAAGATGTAGAACATTTCAACTGGTTTTGAAGATCACTTTCACAGAGTTATTAAAATAATGCAGCTACACTCCTTAATGGGAGGCTGTAGCTGCCTACCTAGCATCAGTTATTGAAGCAGACTGGAAACAGATTTTCTCACATGGAGATGCACATACAGAAACTCCAAACTAAAGGTAACCTGAATTTGGAAGGTACATGTTCTGCTGTTAAAACTGCACATGTACTGTGGCTTTAAAGAAAGAGTATTTGAAACTTTTTTGAAAAAGTTTGCTTAATCTTCATGTAGGTGCCGAAAACTCCCTCGTGCTGTAAAGGAATGGCAGCCTTTTCTTGACCTAAAGAAGACTATAGAGGACTTCTGTGAATGTTGCCCATTGCTTGAGCACATGTTAAGTAAAGCAATGATGCCTCGGCACTGGAAGCAGATTATGGATCTCACTGAATGCAGATTTGATGTGGAGAGTGAAACATTCAAACTGAGGAATATAATGGAAGCTCCACTATTAAGATGTAAAGAGGAAATAGAGGTATTGTGAAGGAAGAAATATGGAAGCATGAAACTAACAATTTGTTTGTATAGTATAGGAGTACCAAAAGCAAGAAGGAAATAAAAACATTTCTATAGAAAGAACAGACATGTGGACTATCACTTCAGGTTTTTGTATAAAATTATGACACAAATATATTGTGGTGTCAACTTTTTTGTTTTAAAATTATGCCATTTGTGAGGGTGCCTTGCTTTGTGACATTAAACTTCCGAAAAATAATCACTGTCATTATTTTATTTCCCCTCCAGAGTTGATTCAACTGTGATGTGGTATACAGATTATTAGCTATGGTGTTTGTATATCTGTAGACCTTTCCCCTAAATAGTTGTTCATGAGCCTAATATTACCTAGTGTTAAAGGAAATAACAGCTAGATTCATATAGCAGGGACTTGAAGGATTCGTATATTGTTTTGACATCCTGTTTATTTAAAAGGATATTTGCATCAGTGCTGTGAAGGAGAGAGACATCGAGCAGAAGTTAAAACAAGTGATAGCTGAATGGGATAACAAGATCTTTAACTTCGCAAACTTTAAAACTCGTGGGGAGCTTCTTTTAAGAGGTGACAGCACATCAGAAACAATTGCTACCCTGGAGGACAGCTTGATGATTCTAGGTTCTCTCATGAGTAACAGGTAACAGGAAAGGGAGGGAGGGAATGGGGAGAGAGATAAAGATATTAGTAAAAGGCTTTGTTTTAGTGAACAAATCTATCACAGAAAAGAAGATAAATAAACATCTAGATAAAACCTAAGAGCTTGCTTGTCCTTGAACTGTTTGTGGGCTAGTTCTTTTTGTATCTAGTTTATCCCCCCAATAAGTTCTTTTGAAAACATGTAGCTGCAGCTCAGATTTCCTGAATAAACAGCTGAAAAGTTTTCATTGATGCAAGAAAGTGGGGACATAAGAGAGAACACTGCCTGGCTATGACAGGCGTACTACAGGTGTGACAGGCACTGCTACTGTGTCCTCATGATAAGTCATTGCCTCATGCCAAAGGTGCTGAAAATCCCAATTAAAGTGGGCTTCAATTTGTCTGGTTTCATATGCCAAAAGACACAGATAAATAAAGAATGCAGAACCTGATCATCAGGCAGATTCTCAAAAGCAAGAGTTTAGAAGAGTTCAGGAACTCTGAGTTTACAGCTTTCAGGATGTTGAGTAATCTCTTTACCTTAGAGTGAAGTTGAAGTCTTGCTCTCACCCTAGTTCTGTGCTATGCACCTTGTGTGCACAGCAGCAAGTTGGAGCTCATTGGATTTACAGCTGCCAACTAGCTGAATTAAATTTTCATACTTTCACTTGTTAAAAATTTTAAGCATAAAACTAATCCTCATCTTAGCAGACTCATATGCTGCTTTTCAAGAGTCTTGCTTTCTTAAAATAAAGAAATGCCTTTTTTTTTTTTTTTTTTACTTGTAGATTCAATGCACCATTCAAGACACAGATTCAGAAATGGCTGCACTATCTTTCCAGCACAACGGATATAATTGAGAACTGGTTGACTGTGCAGAACTTGTGGATTTATTTAGAAGCTGTTTTTATTGGTGGTGATATAGCAAGGCAGCTTCCAAAGGTTTCTAGACATGCCTTTTTTTCAGTTTTCTTATCAACATTTTAAGAATAAAACTGAACTGTGTTGTCATAATTGATGCAGTAACATAAATTTAATTTCTCTTAGTATTTAACAAAACTGATCTTGCTAGGAAATTAGGTAAGCAGTGCCAATGGAAGACATGGTGTTAGAAAGAATAAGAAAATCATGTGATCTGTTTGACCTTTTGATTTCTAGACTGTAAAGCTGTTAATTAATATGTATTTAAACATTGTGCCTAGTAGTAGCCTTGTGTAGTAGTACCTACCACTAGCATAGTAGTACCTAGGAATCCTTATCTTAAACTTTCCTGTATGGCTTTTCAAATTAAAAATGAACTTTAGTTTTAGAAAAAAAAATCTTCAGCTTTGAAGCTTCAATTCAAGTATAATGAGTTTTCTGTCTTTTTCTTTAGAAATGTAAGAGAAAGTACAGAGCGGGCTTGACAGCCAAGTATAAAATAAGCTCTATTGTGTAAGCAGAAATAATTGTGTCTAAGCTGAAATACTTCTAGAAGATATGCTATTGAGTTTACTGGGTGCTGGTTTTGGAAGCAGGTGCCTTTTCCCTCTTCTCTCTTCCTGCCTCCATTTCTTCCATTCCACATTCACTGTCATGTTTCAACAGGAAGCAAAGCGTTTCTCTAACATTGATAAATCCTGGGTAAGGATCATGACCCGAGCTCATGAAACACCCAATGTTGTTCAGTGCTGTGTTGGAGATGAAATAATGGGGCAGTTACTGCCACATTTACTGGAACAGCTTGAACTCTGTCAGAAATCGCTCACAGGGTAAGATTACCATGAGACCATGTTCTTGGCCAGATGGTTGTGTGTTGTGTAACTAGGGAAAGAGCAATTGCCCGAGTACTGTCCCATGAACTTTAAAAAGATCATGTTCTTATTCTACTATGAAAGCAGTTAACTGAGCAAACAAGTTAGCAGGATAATACAACACTTCCAAAGAAACCAACTCCTGGATAATTATTTCATTTGTGGCTAAATGTCACTCACTATCTCTTTTGAAACCAAAGCTGGTTTCAGCCTAGTTTCAATCCAGAAGGCACTCTAGAATTGTGTGTGCCATTCACACTTTTCACAGGTCTGGGAGATATTCAGATTGAGAAATGTAAATAGCAGGTAAAATATTTTATTTTAATAAAAATATTTTATTTCAGTTTGATTTTCTTTCTCTTTTGTTGGTGTTTAGATTATAGCAAATAATAAAATTTTTCCATGAAATGATATCTGATACTAAGAAGCTAGCTTTGAAACAGATGTGTAACATGAATGTATGATGGATAAAATTTGTCATTGCTACAGCTAAAAATTGTGTAATAAATGTGAGAGAAATAATTGTGTAAAATGGTGAGAAATACCACTTTCAAAGAGGAGAGGATGTGTAAATTAACCCATATCACTTACCATCTACTCCCTCCCGGCTTCTCTACCAATTTTTTAAAAATACAGGTATCTGGAGAAAAAGCGCCTGCTATTTCCACGATTCTTCTT
Source organism: Passer domesticus (assembly GCF_036417665.1). Classification (NCBI taxonomy): domain Eukaryota; kingdom Metazoa; phylum Chordata; class Aves; order Passeriformes; family Passeridae; genus Passer; species Passer domesticus. The sequence goes on from NC_087474.1 coordinate 87,760,790, forward strand.
CGTGTCAGATCCTGCTCTCTTAGAAATTCTTGGCCAGGCCTCCAACTCTCACAATATACAGGCACATCTGCTGAATGTGTTTGACAACATCAAAACCGTCAGGTTCCATGAAAGGGTATGTACTGCCCACACCTCAGTGTTACATTCCTTCACATTAACAATGTGTGATACTTGCTAAATTAGAGAGCTACTTGCTTGAATAAGGCATTCTGCTGTTTTACTTTATTCACTATTTGGTGCTGTGTAGTCTTTCTTCATTTAAGATTTGTTTCATGTCATCATTTATGATGTAGTAAAACTTCATGTAGAATAGCAAAACAAAAATTTGCACCAGTGCTTAAATTTCAGAAAAATCCACCCATGTACTGAACTTTTTTCTGTGGCTTCCTCTCAAATAAGCTTTTGAGTCTTTACGGGCTGATTTGTATGTTCACATTGCCTGTATTTGTATTTTTCCGTTCATTATTTGATTCTAAGAAAAAGTGTATATACTGTCTCTCCTGTTTCTGACCTGCCCTTACTATACCTTCACACACAGTGTTTGAAGAACACTTTTCTTATACCTTTTAGAAGAACTGACAGCAACATTTTCCCCTTATGTATGCATTTTCTTAGAAACTAATTAGCTCCCCATGCTTTTGAACTTCCTTTGATTGTCCATGTTCCTTAACTTTTCTGTTTTCATTATTTTTGATTCTAAGGCTGTAAATTTTGTTAGACTGTTAACCCACCAATAATGGGCGAAGGCTTCCTTTTTTGTGACTGTAAAGTGGATCTTGTTACAGAATCACAAAATGGGTCAGGTTGGAAGGGACCACAGTGGGTAGTCTGGTCCAGCCTCCCTGCTCAAGCAGGGTCATCCTATAGCACATGGCACAGGATTGCCATTGAAACTTTAGTGAGATTGAGGAATTGTCAGTATATTAGCTTTTGTCTCCGTGTTCATGACAGTGTTTTGTTTAAAGCGTTTCTGCGTAGCAAAATAATGATTTAATAGTCTTTACATTTCATTGAACAAGCTGATATAATTTATTAGTTACTTAAATCAGTGAAATTGAGTTATTGCAGGAAAATACAAATTATTGTAAAGGTAAATAATGTATCTATAAACACAAGATATTTTTTCTTTTATTAGGTATATGATCGTATATTGTCAATTAGTTCACGAGAGGGTGAGACTGTAGAGCTGACTAGACCTGTAATGGCTGAAGGCAATGTGGAAGTTTGGCTCAGCTCTCTGTTGAAGGAATCCCAGCTATCACTGCATCAAGTTATTCGCCAGGCAGCTATGGACATCCAGGAAACAAATTTTGAGATTAATGAATTTCTTTCTACTTATCCAGCCCAGGTACTATCATTGTTAAATGAATGAAGAATTATTCCCAGATATCTATCAGGTTTTTTTCTTGTCTTTGCATTCAAAGTTGCAGCCAGTGTTAAATACAAAACTACATTTAATTTTATTTGAATCATCTCAGTCTTTTAAGTTTCAGGTTCACATAGCTGAACCCAAATAAGATAACTTGCCCTAAAGCTCCTGTTTAAAAAGGAAGCTGAATGCAATAAATTAATATAATGAAATTAACACTATTTCTGTACAAGCTTAATACTTGACTACTGGAGGAAAAGTAATGAAATTGTATGTTTGTTCATATATTAAGGATAATGCTCAAGATTGCTAAAGATTTGAAACTGAGGATGGTGTTGAGGGAAAATGAGTATTTTTTAGTAGAAGCTTCACTTATGATCAGGAATGTTGGAGATGGAATAAAGACTTTATGAATTACTAGAAAAATATTTCAAATTGAAGTAATTATTCACTGGCTAGTTATTATTTATATAAAGTATATTTGTTACATATAGTATTTTTATATATACTGTAAATTATATAGAGCAGTTGTATAAGCAATGCACTGTAGGCATTATCTACAAGACCAAAGTACAGGCTTAACTACGCATTTATGAATGCAGCTGAGACACACAAAACATGACCTCTGAATGAATGCCTGGAAAGTAATTTTATATGCATAGTAGGAGAAAAATTTCTTTAGTTTTTGTCTGTGAATGTACATTTTAGGTGAAAGAGAAAAGACTATGAAGCATATACTTCTTGTTTCCAAAGGTCGGGTTATTGGGGATCCAGATGATTTGGACAAGAGACTCAGAAGAAGCTTTGACTCTTGCCAAGCAGGATAAAAAAGTTATGCGTAAGACAAACCAGTTTTTCCTGGATCTTCTGAACATGTTGATAGATATGACAACAAAAGACCTTAGTCCATTTGAGCGAGTTAAATATGAGACATTAATCACTATTCATGTACATCAGAGGGACATTTTTGATGGTCTTGTAAGTATTAAAAAATTAACAATTAATTACCAGGGGTTTTCAACATAATACAATGTGAAATTATAAGAAAATATTATGATACCTATGAACTCCTTCCTCATAGGATAAAAATTTAATTTCATGACTGTAATGGTTATGTGTACTGAAATATTATAAAAGTGCTGATGCTGCTTCAACCAAGTCTTAATTTCCTTTTAAGTAATTCAGTAGGTTTTCCTCTCCCCAAGCAGTAGCAGAATTTTGTCATGTTTCATGTTGGTCCACTAAAGTTAATAGTGCCTCTGTAGCATGATCAGTTAGGGACTTCTTTTTCCTCCTACATTTTGTTGCAAGTAATTTTCCTCTTTCTGGACTGCATAATGAATTTCTGCAAGTAAATAAAATGAATATAGACTTATAGTAAAGGGAAAAGGTTGAAGTTGCTATTCTCTCCGTTCTAGTTTCAACAGCATACCTAATTATTACTTAGGGATTTTTTTATTTGCTTTATGCCTTCTCATGCTGACACAGGATCCTAAAATGAGGAAAAAGAAAGTGTTTAGCTTGATCAAACTTAAAGCTAGCCTACTTTTTTACCTATAGGAAGTCCTGGACCTGATTCTGAAATTAAGCTGTCCAAGAAAAGAATTATTGAGTTTTGGCCCATTAGTACTAGGCAGGCATTTATCTTTTAGTTGTAGAATCATTTGTTTCTAGTATAATCATTTTACATAAAGTGTAATTTTTAGATACAAACTAAATTATGTTTTTAAAATACTGTTTAATATTCAATAGAGCAAAAGTAACTTATCCTCAGTTCTGTCACATTCCTTAGATATTTCATGGAAGTGTCATGGTGCTGATACTTTCTTCCCAGTATGCATGTGATTTCATACAAGTCTCATAGCAATTTATAAAATCAAATATCACATTATGTGCCTCTCACTCATGTAAAAAATAAAGTGGTAGAGAGGACTAAAAGGAATGGCAATTTTAAGGTTAAACTGAAATGACTCTTGTTTGAGGCTTATGGACTGTTAATTTGTATTTAGAATTTTTACATACTTGTCTAAAGCCTGAAGTTCCTCTCTCTAAGTATGTGATTGAACAACAATACATTAGCAATTTTTGTGATAAAAATCCAGATAGATTCTCCACTATCCACTAATATTTCACTATGTTTGCAGTGCTGCCTTTGAATCTACTACTTAGGTAACATAATATAAATGTGAAAGTAAATGTTAACCATGAATGCCACAGCCTTGTCTTCCCTCTCTTCTTAGTGCTGCATGCATATCAAGAGCCCTACGGACTTTGAGTGGCTGAAACAATGTAGATTTTATTTTAATGAAGACTCTGATAAAATGGTGATTAAGATCACTGATGTGAGCTTCACATACCAAAATGAATTCTTGGGCTGTACTGACAGGCTTGTCATAACACCTCTTACAGACAGGTGAAAAAGACTAATTTTATTCCTTTATTCTTTGCTGCCAAACCTTGGCTTTTACAAGAGCAATTTTGTCATTCCTATTGGATGCACATTGATCTCTGCAGAGTTTATCCTTTACAGTCCTGTCAAAGTCAGTACTTTCATATGGAATGCTTCAATATTTTTGTTTCTGTGCCCTATAATGTGAATAATTTCCAACTTATTTTCTCCAGCATACTTGCACTGGTCCCCGCATACATAATGTAAGTGACCTTCATTCTTATGTACATGAAGCCATCATACCTGAGGATCTGATATATTCAACAGCTAAAATATATAGAGATACAGGACAAAAGTAGGTGTTTACAGACAAGCTAATGAAAAGAGCTAAGAAAGAACAGACAGGAAAAGCAATTTTTATTCAGCTGCAGTAGTTTGGAGATCTTTGATCTAAAAGGATGTTGAAAGAATTCCAATCCTATTTAGAGAGAGATCTACCTGTCTAACTCAAATAGCACAAAGAATGCTTTATAACCTATCATTGGCAAAATAAAAGTATTTATTGGTTGTGGTTCTTTTTTTTTTTTTAACTATTCCATACAAACATTTCTAGAGCTAGTCTTGATATATAATTATTAGCTGGTGTTTTGCTGCATTATGCATGGATGTTTCATTTATGAAAAAGAGATGCACTGTGTGATCAAATTTCAAAGATGGACAAGAAAGGAAAGGTTAGATGTCTTTCATTATTGTACTCCACAGTATAATGTGTTTCAAAACTACTCCAGATAAAATAACTCAGTATCCAAGCTATTAAAACTAAATTAGGCAGCATCTCTGTATCTGCTTTCTTCCCTTTTTGTGATCTTCCAGGTTGCAGATAATTGAGGATTATCTGTTCTTTCACTTTATGCATGATGAAATGAACCTTAATATTCCGGGCATCAGAGACCGAGTGAAAGGGTTTTGTCCTTACTGATCTAAATTGTAATTAGTGGAATATAATTTCAGCACTTCCCTTTTATTCTTAAATCAGACCTTGTGTAAGTCCCTCTAGCACTATACAGAAATGTCTGCTGCAGCCTGATTGATTGTTGCCTTTTAGATGTTACATCACTTTGGCTCAAGCTTTGGGCATGAACATGGGTGGAGCACCCGTGGGACCCGCAGGAACTGGAAAAACTGAAACTGTGAAAGATATGGGACGATGCCTTGGAAAATATGTAGTGGTCTTCAACTGTTCAGACCAGATGGATTTCCGAGGACTTGGGAGGATCTTCAAAGGTAAGATGTGGACCAAAGATGAGCTGTTGGCCAAACAGTCAGTTGTTTTCTGGGGTGCACAAAGCACAGTATAACTAACTGGGAAGAGAAAGTGTTCCACTGTGCTCAGCTTTGGAGTGGCTACATCTCAAGTACTCTGTAGTTCTGGAGTCAACAATGTAACAACATATAAAAATACTGGAATGTATCCAAATGACAGTGAAAAAGATGGTGAAAGAGCTAGAGGACATTACTTAAAAGGAAGAGCTCAATATACTGTTTATTTTGCTTTGAGAAAGAGAGAGTGAGGGGTACCCTCATTGCTGTTTATGACTTCCTCATGAGAGGGAGTGGAGATGGAGGTAATGATCTCTCTGGTGTCTGATAATGGGATTTGGGGGAATGGCTTGAAGCTGCATGGGGTGAAATTCAAGCTAGGTATTCACTGAGATTGTGGTTTTGCACTGGAACAAGCTCTCCAAGGAAGTCATTTGGGTCTCAAGCCTATTAGTGTCCAAAGAGTAATTAGAAATTATCTTTATATATGGTTTAACTTTCAGATGCGCCTTTGTGGAGTCAGTAGTTCTATTTGTTGATCCTCCTGAGTCCTTTATAAGTTAGTCCTTTATATTCTGAGATATTTTAGGAACTATATGAAAGTTTCAAAGGATAAGAGGACACCTTCATGAAACAAGGTTGACACGTAACTGGCAGATGATTTCAGCCTTTTAATAAATGCAAGTAATTAATATCTTGTTATGTGTATAAAATACAGTTGCAACACTGTCTTCAGGAAATAGAAATGTCTGAAAACATTTTATGAACAGTTTATGAAAGGATAAAGTCACTTAAAATGACCTAAGGTCAGAAGGATAACTGCTGCCATGAAGAGAAAATGCTATGAAATTTATTGCTGAACTGGTGGCATGTGCTGAATTTTGATTTCAGAATTTTGTCTCAGTCAAATATTGAAGTTTCTATCAGTAGAAGAAAATGCATGAGTAGTTCTAGATATGTTAAAAACAATTGGCAGAGCTCACTGAAGCTAGATGCAGATGACATTTTTAGGCATCTGAAATTGATTCCTGTCAGTCCTGGCAGATGTCAAATTAGAGATCAAATGGAGGTTCTTGATTATGGTATTGCTTCAAGTGACTGTGTCTATGATTTTGTTTTGTTTTTCCCAAAATATCCAAGGAAAAATACAGTTCTGGAATAGACTGACCTCCAGCTTCTTGATGCAACTGTATTGTCCATTTTAATATGTGCAATAAGCTGTTGACAACCTGTCATATTTCCGTAGAATCACTGGAGGAATTTTTCTTTGGGGGTTAAAGAGGGACAGGAAAACATTCAAGATATAAGAAAAATATGAAAATATAATATGCTAGAAAATCCTAAGGACTTGGTGAATTTGTGTTTTCTTACTTGAAAAGGAATTAAAAGTCTTCTCTTTGTTCCTTTCCCAGCCCTCAAAAATAAACACTTTTCTCCCTCCCCTTCCTCGAGATAGATTAACATAATTTTTGGCTTGTGAATTGCACCAAAAAAGGTTTAAAAATGTAATGGTTCTATGCTTAGTTGCTTTTCTCTTTGAAGGTCTTGCTCAGTCTGGCTCCTGGGGTTGCTTTGATGAATTCAATCGTATTGATTTACCAGTGCTATCAGTAGCTGCACAGCAAATAGCAATTGTGTTGACATGTAAGAAGAAACGTAAAAAAAGGTTTATTTTTACTGATGGAGACAATGTAGAAATGAACCCAGAATTTGGCATTTTTCTTACTATGGTAAGTATTCAGTAAGTTTAAATACCAGTGATGATTGCACAATAACCAAGTCTAACTTGGTATATGAAATGTGCTTGCTAACTCTTATGTAATTCAGTTCTTAGAACTAACTCACTGATAGTTTGAGAACATTGAGCATTACTGCAAACACAGTTTACAGGGTCTTGTTTTGATAATATCAAGCACATGCAACTAACAAATGCAGGCAGCACCATAAATACAAGTTATCTCAATTTCAGATTGCTTCTACATGCCAAATTCTGGCTCCCAAAGTATGCTTTTTGCTACAATTACAGAAAAATTCCTATAGGGATATAGGTAGGAGTAGCTAGTAAAAATAAGACCTATAAGACCAACTCAGATTTGAAATGCTTAGATGGAACATTTTTCATACCTCGTGGTTATAAAAGAGGCAAAAATTCTGTCGAGATATCATGGTAAGTCTGCATGGCAATTAATTTTGACATGTGACTTAATGCCAATTAATTATTTTTACCTACCAACATGGCATATTCCTTTGCTGACTCTTCTGTTTGTACAAGGTACACTCAACTTCAACACCGTTTTTTCCTCTCCAGAATCCTGGATATGCTGGACGGCAGGAACTTCCTGAAAACTTGAAGATCAATTTCCGTTCAGTGGCTATGATGGTTCCTGATCGTCAAATCATAATTCGTGTTAAATTGGCTAGTTGTGGTTTCATTGCTAATGTTGTGTTGGCAAGAAAATTCTTTACACTGTACAAGCTCTGTGAAGAACAACTGTCAAAGCAGGTGATTATATTCATATGATGCAGCCTGATTATTTTAGGGAAAAACTATCTATGGAGTCACAAAATATTTGTGTGAAGAATAAGGAAATGTTCATGCTCACTAAGTAGGCTAAGAGACACTTGCGTTTTAGTAATGCAGTCCTCTGCTGTCCTGGAAGATGAACTCCTACTGCAGGTTGTCAGTGCAAGGATGGGCTTTCATGCAGAACACTGCTTATTGTTAAGATTTAACTTTAGTGAATGGTGATGACTGAGACAACTAAAAGCCTTTGTTGGTCTTGCAAAGTGGCTTGAGAGGCATTTGGTTTGTGCTGCCTGTGCTTGTACAGATATCTGTCAGTTTCCAAGGGCCACAGAGAATTCAAAATAATACTGATAAAGTATTTCTCAATAGTCCTTGGGAACCCTGTCTTGATTCAATGACTTATGGTGACATTTTTTTTTCCATCACACCCTAGATTTTAATAGATGGTAGCTGATTTGAAAGTGAAGTCGCCCGTAGTCATACAGCCAAAGTTGATGGGTGTTTGGAGGCATTTGAAACACATGAATCACTTCTCCAACATATCCATCTATGTCTTAAATAGTGAATAAGAACTGTTTCATCCCTATTAACTTGGGGAAAATCTTCCCAAACATCACATATCTTCTAGGTGCATTATGATTTTGGCTTGCGGAATATATTGTCTGTGCTGCGTACGCTGGGAGCAGCAAAAAGAGCAAATCCCACAGATACTGAGTCTACCATCGTCATGCGTGTTCTGAGAGACATGAACCTGTCTAAACTGGTAAGTTCTGAGGACCTGATAAATGATTTAAACTGCACTTTGGAGCTATGTGATCACTAGAAAATTGTATGTGACCTTTACACTGAAGCTACCTTGGAAATGTTTCATTCTGAGTGGAACATTTTTGCCTGGGATGGAGATAAATTTCTTGCAGTACCCTGTGTGGGACTGGGGAGGGAGTGAGCTTTCTGTTGTTTGAGTTTCTACCTAGGTTTAACCTTGAATCATTCAGAATTTTTTTTTACATATTTTCTCTGCTGCCTTTAGAAGTCACTAATAAAACAGATGTCTACGCAGAAACTCCTTTAGAAACTTTGTGCTTAAGTATTTAGGCACTCTTGAAAGAATCTGTTATTCATAGTAGTGAGTACCATTTCACCTGCCTAAATAGCTAGTAACCCTCTTCTGTTGCTGTGATAGGTCATCTTTTTTTTTTTGCACCAAGTAAAATAGACAGTTTTCTAAATGTTATAGTGAAAATCTACTACAAGAAATTCAGTCTGCAACTTAGTAGTTTATTTTGGCAAATAGAAGCATTGCATGATCTCTTTCTGCTGTGTACTTCTAATGTTTAGAGCCTGGAGGATTATATAGATGGTTCCTTAGGTTCTCAAGCATTTCTGTAGGTTTTCAGGACTTAGGGATTGTTCTTTCTAAAGTTGATAAAATAAATAGAACAGGTTTTAATCTGTGTGGATTTTTGTTTTTCCTGATTTTCACTAGATTGATGAAGATGAACCCTTATTTCTGAGTTTAATTGAAGATCTGTTTCCAGATATCCAGCTTGATAAAGCAGGCTATCCTGAACTTGAAGCTGCCATTGACAAACAGGTGATATTTCTCGTGATTTGTGGTGCTCTGGCATAACTGTCATGAAGTGGCATCTAAGAATATTCTTCTTGTGGAGTCTATCCAGCTGTTAATGTTATATTTTGCTATTTAGAAAAAGTGTAAGCTTTTCTATAAATCTTTACCACTGGCATAGTACTGTTCAGCTTACTCTTCAGGAAGTCACTGAATTGGGATTATAGTGTCCTGTGGTTTTCCTGAGCCATGGTTACTGGGGTCCAATTTGAAAAATGAACATATATGAGCTTGCCTTATGTGACCCAGGATTTAATATTTATCTAAAGTCTTGACAATTAGAATATTAATTTGAGAAAATATTTTTTTTTAAATTACATTTCTCTTAATTTCCCATTATGTGATTGTAATATTTCAGTAAGGCCAATTTAAGAATATAATGTATATATATTAAAGATATATTATACGTATATCCAATAGGTCATAATGTACACAGAGGCTGGTTTACCTTATTTTTCTGAATGCATATTTGAATACCAAATGTATCTTCTTTTTCCAACAGGTTTTTATAATATACACAAAGCCTCTACAAAGAGTACAGTAATCTGTTTATATCTATATTTATCTATCTATATTTTGTGCTCTAAAATAATAGTAATTTGATTTTCTGTCACTGTCTCTTAGGTGGAGGAATCTGGCCTTGTTTGTCATCCTCCTTGGAAACTGAAAGTTATCCAGCTGTTTGAAACCCAGAGAGTAAGGCATGGGTTGATGACACTAGGACCTAGTGGTGCGGGAAAAACTACCTGCATCCACACCTTAATGAAAGCAATGACAGGTATGTTAGTACTTATATTGTAAACTGTTACTGAACTGTTACACTGTAAGCTTTAAACCCCATTGTTTCTTCTCAGTTGCTTGACTGTGAGAACATATTTTTGGAAGAATAAGTTTGTATGTTGAGAAATTATTTATTCTAGTAGCTTAAAAATGTCTGACATTCAAAACCGTATATTTCATGTCCTTTTGCCCATATTATCATACTTTTATAGGAAGTTATTATTCTAGATAGCTTAAAAGAGCAATACAGTCTAGGCAGGCAGCTCAGACAAGTGATTAAAGCATCTCCTGGGTTTTGTTGAGGTAATGCTGGAACCTTTTGCTAATCAGAAGTATTTATGTCTTTTTGAACACAATATGTAAGACAGGGTCTTTGCAATATAAAATAACTGGTTTTATAACCATAAATTCCTGCTTTAGACAGTGAAAAAGTCTTCAAGGGTGTTAGTTTTGTGTCCTGGCTGGAGGCTTGAAGACTGTGTCTGGTTTTTTTTTGTCATCTCTATTTCTAAACAAAAATATTAGTTGAAGAATGTTGGCTTGATCTTATTAAAATAAAGGGTCATAGCCTGGGGAGAAAAACATCTCTTCTGAGGTAAGCTTGTGTTACCCCATTTCACAAGTTGCTTACATGATTTTCCAGAATTGAATAATTTCTGCAAAAAATAGTTCAGCAAGTCTCATACAGGCAGTAATGTGCTGTGCTTAAGAAACACTGTAAGCTCTACATTGCAGTGGAAATGACTGTTCCATTAAAAAAAAAAAAGCATAAATAACAAAGTTGCATTGCACAGTTTTCCTATCTTTTTTTCTTGCACTGAGATGTGAACTACTACCAAGTTAAAGTCACCTCACTCCTTTTTCCAAAGCTGATTTGCTCACACAGCCTCATGAAATGTTCAACTGATCTGTCAGGCTTCTATCTTACATGTTAGTGAAATCTGATTATAATTAAGTAATTTTGAAATAAGTAATTTCTTCAGCTCTTTCTTTCAACATCTTACTACTGGCTCCTGGTTATGTTTTAATATTGGGTTTTTTGAAGATGTCCAGCATTGTAGTTTTTAAGCTGTTGCAAGTGAGATGAAAAATAAAGGTTATATGGTCATTGTATGGGTAGATAGAATTTGTCTGTCTGAGAGAATTCACAAGAATATGCCAATATTGTATATTTTATCTTTTCTAAGATATAGGCAGGAGCACAGAAGGGCAAAATAATCAATAATCTGTCTGGTATTTATTCACTGGGTTTTAAAAATGTGCATCTAAACCAAATGTTTTAAAGCTCTATTGTTTTATAAGCCTTCAAAATGTTAAACTAAGCTTTGAATAAATTTCATCTTGCTGCTTTTCTGTTCCCAATGAAGCTATGAAATGTGAATTGAATATTCAGAAGTTTCAGATCTTAATTTTACTTTTCTGATGTCTCCAATTAATGAATTTCATATAGCAAGAGAAGATTTTCAAGTAAATACACATGTTCTTATAATCACTAAAGCATATTAAAGCACATATTTGGGTGTAATGAGTTTGAGTTTGTCAAAGTTCTCTTACTGCTGAAAAGAAATGTAAAAACTAACTGGTGGTCTGCCTTCACAGATTGTGGACAGCCTCATCGTGAAATGAGAATGAATCCTAAAGCTATAACTGCTCCACAAATGTTTGGACGCCTTGATGTGGCAACAAATGATTGGACAGATGGAATATTTTCAGCGCTCTGGAGAAAAACTTTAAGAGCAAAGAAAGGTATTGTGGTGGGTTGACCTTGTCTGGACTCCAGGTGCCCACCAAGGTGCACTACAACTCCTTTGCCCAGATGGATAGGGGAGAGAAAATAAATGGGAAACAACTCATAGGTTGAGATAAGGCAGTTTAATAAAGTAAAATGAAAAATTTGCTTGAGCACAAGCAAAGAGGAAACAAACAAAAAGGTTTGTTCTTTATTTTGCATGAGCAAGTGATGTTCAGCCACTTCCCAGGAAGCAGGGCTTCAGCACACATAGAGGTTGCTGTGGAAAGCAAACGCTGTTAACAACAGATGCTCCACCCTCCTCATTTCCATAGCTTTTTGAGCAGATGTCATGCGGCATGGAATCTCCCTTTGGATATTTTGGGTCAGCTGGCCTGGTTGTGTTCCCTCCCAGGATCTTGCTCACCCCCAGCCCCTGATGTGGGGAATCTTGAGAGACAGAGCTGATGCTGTGCCAGTGCTGCTCAGCAATACCCAAAACTCTGGTGTGTTATCAACACCTTTCCAGCCACCAATGCAGTGCACAGCACTGTTTAGGGCTGTTCAGGGAAAGGAACTCCAGCTCAGCCAGACCCAATACAAATATAATGAAAAAGGCTTCCATTCAAAATAAAAGAAGAAAAATATCTCACAAAAGAAAAAGCTTCAGGAAAACTTTATAAAGCACAGCAACTAATTTTTTTTTTTTTTACATGGAAGCATTGGAAAATTTCTGGAAGAACTTCTGTCCCTTTTACAGTCTCTGTTCTAAATGCTTTGTGTTCAAATAGTGTAGTGTAGCAAATATTACTTCACTGCATTTACTGAATTCTCTCTTTTGTATATTAGGTCCCCATATTGAAGAAAAGTGGAAGGCTAAAGTCAGTTGCCCCAGCAGTGGTATCCTATAAAAATGTTGATGCTCTCAGGATTTCTACCTGTTGTCCAGCTGCCATATTAATCTTATCATACCAGTTGTGTCATAACAGCTAGCCCTTCACATATCCTAGTCCATCTCAAATGGCACTAGATAATTCTATTTAGGCAGCCAATTTCTGCCTAAAATTATGCTGATATATATTCTTAGACTGCTATTTTAACTAAATGAGTGTCTTTGAGAGTTTGAATATAAATTGTTTCTTCCTTCTTTTTGTCTGAAAATTAGTATGTGATCTTATCATTATGCCTTAGAAGAAAAAAATAAAAGAACATCCTAACACTTCTGCACTGTTTTAATATAAAAATTCTTATCCTTCAGAAATACAGATACTTTTAAAATAGAAAATATTTTCCAATTTAATTTTGGTAGGCTTGTTTCAAATCTAGAAATGTAACACCCTTGAGAATGTAACATGGCATTCACTATTGATTTTTTTATCTTTTCCTTCAAGATGAAATATATATTAGCACACTCATAAGACTTCCTCAGATTTACTCTGTAAGAGTTCTGTAATATCTCTTTATGAATCAGACTCCAGACTATCTCATGCTTGAGATGCCTGAACTGTAGCTATAAAAACCGTCATATAAAAAGTTTATAATGTGTTTCATATCTCCTTGGTTCAACACTAGCACAGCTCCAAGCCACCTAGGCCTTTGTAATAAACACTGACTCTGAAGGCAGAAGGATCATCTCTGGGTAAAGAGATGTCCAGCAGTGCACGGTGGGGCTGTCTGCTCCCTAAGGGGTGGGCAGCCAGGAGCCAAGGTGGGATCTCTTTCCAGCCAGGGTCTGTTGCTCTGTACCTAAGTGAGGAAAGGAAAACAGACCCAGACCCTTGTAGGAAACAGAAGCAGGCTTTAAAATACCTTTCCATTAGAGAATGGAAAACAATGGAAAAACTTAAAAGGAAGCTGGATCAAGTTTAGGAACAGAACACATGACAGGAATCTTCCCCTAATGGACCTTTTATTTATGACGGTATGCACGCTATTTGAAAGAGTGATTTTTCAAGAGTTCCTTCCATTAAATTTCTCTACATTTATAGAACTCATTGCAAACAAATGAATGGTGTTTAAATATATCTGTAGCCGTTATCTTCTTTATGTCGTTTCATGTAACTTGAAATAAACCTAATTTATTACTGTCTTGAAGACTGGATCCATAAAGCTCTTTCGGAGTATTAAAAACTGGTGACTTATGCTGATGGCTCTTTATGTACTGAAGAATGGATAATTATTATGTATAGGTGACAAAATGAAGTACCCAACTGAAATTGAATGATGGAAATGGTAGTTTTATTAAAAAGTTGAGATCATAGCTGTGTGAATGAATTCAGAATAAGTTAAAAATTTGTTTGCAGAAATAAGAAACTGATCCTTGAAAGAAACTAGCACTTCATCCATAGGTCTTTTCATGTGGTATGTTGCATTGTAGGTGACCACATCTGGATAGTTCTTGATGGTCCAGTAGATGCTATTTGGATTGAGAACCTTAATTCTGTCCTGGATGACAACAGAACTCTAACACTAGCGAATGGTGATCGGATACCTATGGCACCAAATTGCAAAATAGTCTTTGAGCCTCATAATATTGATAATGCTTCTCCAGCAACAGTTTCAAGAAATGGGATGGTGTTCATGAGCTCATCAGTTCTCACCTGGAGCCCTATCCTTGAGGTAGAGCAGCTAAGTGTCTGTATATGCATTGAAAGTTTTACTGATTACTTCTTCAACTCTTCACTCATTACTGTAGGACCTATTTTTGTGCCTTTTGCTATGAAATCCCTTTTCCTCTGTATAAACTTTAAGTCAGTACTTAAAATAGCAATGTTTCTGGTAGTTTGTACAAGAATGAATAATATTTTAAGGAACTTAGTTAACATATTACACTTTAAAGACTACGGTAATTTAACTTTGGGACAAATTTGTAATTAGAAGTATTTTATGCAATTTAAGGACAACTCAGTTTTTAAAACACTAACTACCTGGCAGCCCATAGTACAGCTTCAGACTAAGGAGGAAAAAAGAATAAAGTTGATTCAGGGAACTTGAAATGCTCAAAAAAAATAAAAATTCTCTAAATATTTCTTAAAATTTATTGCATGTACAGAAATAAAGTCAATACAGTGTCAAAACAAATAATTTGTAAATTGACGTTGTTAATTGACATTGTTACTTGGTTGTCTGCTAACATTTCTAGAAGCAAAGTATCTGAAAAACCAGGCAGTAGTTACTGTCTCTCTGGCATGGAATGAATAATTCAGAAAGGCAGAACATATTTCAGGTGTGTTTTAGAGTCAAAACCCATCATATAACATATTGAAATATATCAAAGTGATTTATAAAGTCTTATTTTTTTTTCTTTTATGTCATCTTTCATCTTCCAAAACTCAGCAAAAATAAATCCTAATCTTGACAGAATGCTTGTAACAATATACTGAATGACAAATTCTGAGACTTGAGCTATTTTTTTTGATATAGCAAAAATCTTGGTGAAGATGAAACACGAGAGTTCCCAAGAATCTACCTAATGCTCTGTAGTAATATATTTAAATAAAGCTTTCAGCATTTAGTTCCAATTTTCTTTTCTTTTAAGAAAACAATAGAGGCAATAGCAGTTAAAAAAAGGTGGTTTCTCATTTTCTTCCCTTAAGCCCTGTATTGCCTTAGAAATTTATCAGTGAAGTACACTGCTCAGGATTAACACTTAAAAAAAAAAATTCTCTGCATTTCTTCTTGTCTAGGCCATCTTATTGTGAATGCTTGGTTAACATTATTTTGCTTTGATAAATGTGGTCAGTCTCCTGAATATCAAAAATGAAAACTTTCTCCTGTATGACTAAGATACTGATTGTTGCGATCATACAGATAATTAATTACTTTCCCCTGAAACCCAAGTAATATCTGGTATATTTCACTATAATCCCAAATTAAAATCTTTTATATGGGCTTTAAACTTGAAGATGGAATTATTTCTTGTTTATGAAATGGGAGCAGGAGTTTGTAGTGTACTTTTTTCCCTTTTTTTCAGTCTCAAAAAGACAAAAATTTATAGCTTACTATGATCTAACAGACTAAATTTTACTGTCCTCCGTTCTAGTATGCAGCACATGAACAAGTTTTTAAAAATACTTCTTAAGATTAATGTCTCACAGTCCCATTCAGTAATTTCATTTTCCAAATCAAATAGGATACCAGTGGAAAATGCAACTAATCCTCACCTAGTGTTGCTTAACTAGTCCTATGGAAATACAGCTTAAATACATTAACTTTCAGATGTCAGCCTTTTGTAGTGATTACTCTATGTTATTCTCAGATTTCTTATTGCTTTAACCTGTAAAGAAATAGCTTGCTGTTTATGACTAGATTCCTTGTCCCTAAATCCCTGATTTATCTGGCAACAGAGGAAAATTGGCTTGTGGCACTGCCTAGAACCAGTGTCCTTAGCAAATTAGAGGTTTCAGCCCATGTGGAAATCAAAAGAGACAATATGCTGTAGGTCAAGCCCTGATTGCCAGGCTTGGTGCCTCTCTTTGGGATTGGAGATAGTGGAGATCCTCTGGGAAAAGTGAAGCCAGGGGATGTGTTTTGGTGAGCAGAAATTACCAAGGTGAGGAATGCTGTAAACTTGTGATTTCTTGCAACAGACACAAGGTTTCTTTTCCATCTGTGGATCTGAAATGGCAGATCAGGCATAATGCCCTGACAATAGGCAAGGAGCAGCAAGACCCACTAGGGAAGGCACCAGAATCCTGTTTGGCCTTAACACATTAGGAGGAAAAGGAATGGGACTGTCATCAGATATTCCTTCCTGTCTTGGAACCACCTGTGTGCTGTTGACTTTTTGCAAACTTGGAGGTTTGGTGAGGAATTAAGGGTTGCTGCAGAGGGCTGATACTATATTTTTCTAGTAGTGTCTGAAGCTTTTTCCATTTAGAATTATATTAAATCACATGGTATTTTCTGTTCAGTCACAGGTGTCTGCAACTCTTGAGAATTGTCACTAATTCATTTGAGGAGTTCCTTTGCCAAGTCCAAAATATTTGTAGTCTTGTTATGAAAAAAGTGTTTAACAAGTTTCCTAAAAAATTGGCTTGTAAAGCTTCAGTTTTACCAATGCAAATACATGCAGTCAACACAAGTGCCTTATGTATGTTACTGCCAAGTTTTACTTTTTAAAAATTTTTTTTAAACTAATATGGATACTCAGGAAAGTGTAACTGTAAATTATGCATCTAGGACAGTGGCTCCCCTGAGATTCCACTTGTGTTGTTCCTTTCTGTGCTTGCAACACTGTGTAAGGCCTACTGATGCTAGGTTCTCACAGCTCTGCCTCCTTGCGTTGCTTAGTTTGCAGACAACCACTTCTTGGATGTTAAAATTGTGCAAAAAGATTCAGCTTCAAAGGAAATAATTTTATTTTGCATTGTCACTCATGATTTACCTCCTCACTTTAAAGTGAGATGCAGGCTAAATTTAGCTGTGTTGAAGAGTTGCATGAAACTAGTTTTTCTTAATCCACAACCTTATGGTTTTTTTGGTGATATATTTTGGTGATAGAAACAGACTAAAGAAAATAAACTGTTTTTAAAATAAAATTTGTATTGCATAAACAAAATTATGTTCATTTCACCATAAAGTAACCTTTCCAACTTCCTTTTCTTTCCCCATTATAAAATTGGCTATGAAATTGCAGCCTATTGTTATTTATAATTTTATCCAATAATATATCTTTGTGGTTTTTTTTTTGGTTTGGTCTCACATCATAAATAAAATATCTTGATGGCTTTTTCAGTATGCCTCCCATTAAATCTATTTTCTAATGCAATACACTTCATATTCCAACAGGTCAGGGTAGATGTTAACCTTGCTAATTCTCAGATGCTGAATGAAATGCAGTATTTGTTGATATTTCAGAAGAATTTTAAAACATGATTAAAGACAAATATGGGTAACTCAGGAAGCTGTTGTATATATTTTTATTTTCAATCCTTACTATTTGTAAGAAAATAAATATAGCTGCCTAATTGGATGCATTATTATGACATATTCAACTTCCAAGTTCAGTGAAATAGTTCTCAGGTTCATTTTGCTGTTCTCATGTAATGGGCTTCTTAAGCAGTTTTTGCAAAGAGATCAAAGGTATTTGATCTATTACTCATCAACCTTCTCCAAAGCAAAAGCATCTTATCAGCTTTTCTACTAACCCCTAATATTTTTTGAACAATCAGTGAATTTTCAATATTGATTTAAGTACTTCTGCCTTTTAATTTTTATCACTTTGTTTTACACCTACCCATTTCTAGAAAGGTTTTTCATATATAACCTTATTTGTAATCAGTTTCAAAGTTTATTTACTTTGGGAAGTAAAAGTAGAATTTCAAATTATTATGAAGGCAGTAGAAAGAATCATAGAAGCACAATACAGTAGAGTTTGGAAAGGACCTCTAGAGATAATACTGAGTACCACATTAGTCAAGTCAACCTAGAGGAGGCTGCAGAAGTGTCCTGTTGAGTTCTGAGATGGAAACTCCAGGAGCTCACTGAGAAGCCTGTTCCAGCTTTAACTACTCTCACAAGAGAAAAGCATCCTATGTTTAAAGTAAATTTATTTGATTTCAATTAATTACAATTTTGGTTTGAGTTTTGGGGAAGAATCTGCAAGTGTTTTTGCTGGTAATTGTATTTTATGTAGGAAATAAATTCTTGGGAAGTAAATGAAAAATATTCTACCCTGCAGATGAGAGAAAATGTCAAGGTAACTCCAAGAACCATGTTATTACTTTGAGTTAAAGGCATCAAAGAATGAATAATATTCTATAATCTTAAGAAATAGGTAGTTTACTTAGGTTTTGTTTATCCATCATTACAGATACCGAGATACACAATAAGAACACTGCACATACCAGCACACCTCCCCTCTGATAGCCTGATTTTTTTTGGAAATCTGACAGATCTTCCAGGTTATCCTCTATCTCTGCTAGAAATAACATGTAGAATAAATTTGAGCACAAATTTGTGTTCAGTACATATTATTTGGTTTCTTTTCAGAGTTTTTGGGTACCTCTCACAACAGTTGTGATTAAAAATATTTGAAAAGAATGATTTTTGTGCTGTTGAACACAGTCTTTTCAGTTCTCTTCATCTTTAACATTGAGTAGAAATTAGGTATACTTGGGTAAAATTTGACCACCTGTTAATTAAACCCTGCCCAATGGACAGGGAAACTTAACTTCCCCCCCCCGCGTCTCCCTTCTCCCATTCTGCCCCCAAGAAATCAACATTCCATGCTTCCTGAACGTTTTGAATTTACTGAGATTTGCATTGGGAACTAAATTTATGCTTTACAACAGGGATTTCTGAAAAAATGTTCCTTCCAAGAGGCTGAAATTCTACGTCAGCTGTATTCTTCATCGTTCCCAGACTTGTACCGCTTCAGCATTCAGACTCTGCATTGCAAGACTGAGATGTTGGAAGCCTTTGTGATTATGCAGAGCATTAATATGCTGCAGGGCCTTATCCCACCTAAGGTAGGTAGTGTGAAAGCTTTTACATATACTTAACATATTGTAGATAATTTTAAGTAACGAAGTTTTGTAGAGAGGGATTCTTTGATGACTTGGAATGTCAAAGGAGATGCAGGGTAGTAAGTAATGCCTTCTATTTCTTTAGAAAGTAATAGCTGGGATGTGACCTCTTTCACAATCTCACATTTGGATTTGATGTTAAGCACTGGTTTACATTAAGCACGTGGAGCATGCATTGTCAGTTTTCCTTTTTTTTATTTTTGGGTGATTTGTTATCGATTTATATTGATTCTGTCTGATCATTGAAGACATCTCTAAATTTATATATGACCAAAGACTTCTAACCTCATGTTACTAATGATTATCAAGTAGAGTTTTCAGGATGTTGAAAATTAAAATGTAATTCAATCCTCCAGGAGCAAGGTGGGGAACTGACTCCAAAATACTTGGAAAGGCTGTACATCTTCTCACTCATGTGGAGTGTAGGAGCATTGTTAGAGCTGGAGGACAGATGCAAAATGGAATACTGGCTTCGAAAACATGCAACAGTAAAGCTTGATCTTCCCTGTATCCCAGAAGGCAGTGAAGATACCATGTTTGATTATTATGTGGCATCTGATGGTTAGTAATTCACAAGGGTGATATGGGGTACAATTTAAAAGTTATTTTATAATTGTGCTTTTTTAAGAGAATTAATTCAGAAGTATTTTGTAGCTTACCTTCTTTTGTGTCCCTTAGCAAGTTTTATTTTATGGCTATACTTTACTGATGGTGTTGTGTTTAGCTTTTTCCCTGTTTCCAGTGAAAAGTCGGAATGTGGATATATTGCTAAAAAAGCTGCATGGACTTTGTGGTGATGAATTGTCAAGTGAACATATAACCCTTGTTGTTGTCAGAATTTATGTAGAAAAGAGGAAAAAGAGGAGTAAGCCTCTTAGATACAACTTGAGGGATTCTATGATTGTAAGATTCTATAAGTTTTATTCTGAATACAAAGAGAGGGATTGCTGTATGTGAGACAGAAGCATAGACAGATCAGGGAACTGAATGTAAAATAAAGGAAGTGATGATGCCTAGTATTTCTAAAACATTAACTTAATTTTTTTCTTATTAGGTACATGGATGCACTGGAATACACACGTTGAAGAGTATGTATATCCCAGTAGTGGTAGCCCAGAGTATGACTCAATTCTTGTGCCTAATGTTGACAATGTGAGAATGGATTTCCTTATTGAAACCATAGCAAAACAGGGCAAGGTACTTTTTCTATGGTTCATATCAAAGCACTGCCAACAGAACACATGATAAAAGTTTTGGATTAGCAGTGAAATATTATGTTACTGAAAAGGAAGAACTTAATGTTTTTTTAGATATAAGATTGTATTTCCAGAAGCTATTTTCATGCAAATATACTTGAACTCTTGAATAGTCACAGTTTCCAGACTTTGTCTTCCCCTCACCCCTTTGTTCTGTAAAGGAAATAACTGTAATTACAGCTGAGATCAGTCAGAATGGAACCAATATTTTCATGTACTGATGCAAGAGGGAGAAGCACATAGGTCAGGAGGCTCGTATCTGACTCTGCTGATTGAACTCTGTCAGCATGGGTCAGTTACAGAATTTATGTAGCTTTAGGCTATTCTTCACCAAAACTGTGTCACATAAGCAATTGAAATTTTACAGATACTGAGTCTCTAGATGATAAAACCCTTTTTCAAACAATTAAATCCTTTCCTTGTTAGTTTAATTGTGCTGGCTGACATGACCATTAACTGCAAATATTTTTAACTTGTCAGACCTGCAAAAATCTATGAGACATTAACTATTTTACTTCTACATGTCTCTTGTTAAGAGTTCACTTTACAAAACTTTTCTAGTTTCTTTTCTGTTTAAAAGCTAAATGGGACTGTTGAGCCTTTGCCAAGACGCACAGCTCTTGTGTTTAATCTTATTTCGATATTTTCTTTGTCTAGGCTGTCCTACTAATTGGTGAGCAAGGAACTGCAAAGACTGTTATAATCAAAGGTTTTATGTCAAAATATAACTCTGAAAGGCACATAACTAAGAGCTTGAATTTTTCATCTGCAACGACCCCATTAATTTTTCAGGTATAGTAGTGATTAATCTTCTCATACAAGATGATTGGATTCAGAGAATATTCTGATAATTTGCCAGGAGGATGCTTCTGAAAGTGATTCTGAACAATAAAAAAGCACCTGTTCAAATAGTCCAAGTGTTCTAACGTGTGATTTAAGACTTGTGTAAAACATTGTTCATTTCAACGTTTTCAGTAGCTATTGAGCTGTTCTTGAACATCTACAATAACATGCCCATCATTATCTTCATCATATTATGTTTTTGTGTCAAATAGATCCGTTCTCATTAACTGGGAAGAGCTGTTAGATTTCACTAAACACCATGGGTAAAATAAGTGCTACCCACAACAATCTGTCATTAAAAGTGTGCTGTCTGCAATTTTACTTTTAGTCATTACAATTACTCATTAAAAATGTAACACATGCAGTGCAGCTGCTCTACATACAATTATGAATGTTTAAATCCTGAACTGTACTGCCTGTCCAAATTTCTACCAATCTAATTTGAATTATTTTAGGTGTGTTTAATCTCCTGGCTGTATATTTGGGGAATATTTTTAATGCAGTTGGTATGCCAGGCCAAAGCACTGTCTGGGCTGTAAGTGCTGTCTATAAGCTTGATGAATCACCTATCATCTGCCTGTATAACATAGTAGAAACTACTAACATGTAATATAATTTACAAACATGTAGTTTTGGTCTAAATTTCCTTAGACTTTTTCTTTGATTTTTTTTGGGCTGTAAACAAAAAGTAATATATTTTTATAAAAAAATGTAGATTTGATTTGTGATAGGTGAGATTCTGATGATCAGGACATCCGAAATACACGTGCAAGACGAAGTCAATTCTCTGTTAACAATCTAGACCAAAACATTCTGTTATGAAACATGCTTTAAAATTACTCTAGCTTCTTAAAATCTTGATCTAACTGATGGCACTTATGTGGACTGGAGCCTAGGCATAATGTAAGAATGCAGATATTTAGTTTTATACTGAAGAATAATTATGTATGGTTAAGTGAACTTTAACTTAGGATGGAGTAAATAAAAACTGGACTTTAAGAAAAACAGAGAAATGGAAAAATAGTGAGAAGAATAGAGGCAAGTCGTCTATCATTAGGCAAAATTATCTCATTAAGTGTATTTATATATGTGAGTTTAATTATTGATGTATGCTTTTACGAAGTACATTGATACCTGCTGGAAAGGTATTCCAAATTTACGTCTTCAATTTAATCTTTATTGCTAGCAATCATCAGTTTTGCTGATAAATGAATAAAATTAAAGAAAAATTTGAAACCCATTCAGATTTATGAAAATGTTAGGCATGGTTGTCTACTGTAGACACCAGCCTAGTGCTGTATATTTTGAGACTTCAGACATTCTAGTTGAACTAGTGCAATTACCTCCAGTAAATGCCTTGTCTAAACCTCACTTAGTAAAATTCTATGTAACAGGAACATCAATATGCTTTAGTGATTGAGTCAGGTATGTAATGAAGTGCTCTTTGTGACCGTGCTGCTAATTGCTTTTTAACAGCGTACAATAGAAAGCTATGTGGATAAGCGCATGGGCACAACTTATGGTCCAGCTGCAGGCAAAAAGATGACTGTCTTCATTGATGATGTGAACATGCCCATAATCAATGAATGGGGAGATCAGGTCAGTTTGTGGAAGAAGAAAAAAGAAGACAAAAGGTTTTCTTTGTTTTTATGCTACACTGTAAAATTGGCTTCTCAGTCATTCAGAATAGGGTAAATTTGATATGTAGTACTTTAATTTTAACAGTCTTTTAAAAGAACCCATCCACAATAATTTGTCAGAAATTAATTGAAAATTAATATGCTGACAACAAGAAGCAGTTTGAGTGCTCCTTAGAACATGCCTGTATAATTTTGATAATGTTTTTTAACAACACTCATTTTATAATTAAAAATAAGAAGTCTTTGGTACAGAAATTGTGATAGCAAACTGACATTGTGGGCAATAAATTAAAATACTGCGAAACCTGAGAGGTATGAAGTGTCTTCTCTGCTTCAGACAAAATGGAAGTAATCATATATATTGACAAAGTTGTTCTGAAGTACATTGCTTTGGAAATTAATGTTAGAATTTCTATAGAAGGACAGCTATAGGATGTACTCTTTGTTTTTTCAGCTTGTCAAACAGAAATGTAGGGTATTCCTTTATAGCTAAAGAGAAGGACCTTGCATGCTTTTTTATGGAAATAGTTATGTTATTTCAGCTTGAAAACCATGCGTGCGATTGTTAATACAAATATTTTGCATAATTTGCAACTTGATGCATTAGTTTGGGCTTGATTGAAAAAATATGTAAAGATGCATTAGTTTGGGCTTGATTAGAAAAAACTGGAAATTTTGTTTTTAAAAGAAGTATTTCCAACAGCAATGGAAATCATGCAGCATTCCAGTGAGAGTAAAGTGTCATATGAATGATTAGTTCTAAATGACAGTACCCCTCTACTAACACAATTTTTATCCTTAGAGTTTACTAAATGTGCTTATTCCTTGCAGTGCAGTTTTATCCTGAAGCAAATAAGCAGAGGGTTAGAGGACAAAATAGTGTTATACTCCTTCTTAGGTATTTCAAACATATAAGTATGTTTTGTATTTCACTCAGTTGTATGTATAATATTGTCTTCTATAAAACCTGGTTATTTTGCAGGTCACTAATGAGCTAGTTAGGCAACTGATGGAACAGAAAGGACTGTATAACCTGGAGAAACCTGGGGAATTTACCAACATTGTGGACATTCAGTTTTTGGCTGCCATGATCCACCCTGGGGGAGGTCGCAATGATATTCCACAGAGGCTGAAGAGGCAATTTTCGGTGTTCAACTGTACTCTGCCTTCCAATTCTTCCATTGACAAAATTTTTGGTAAAGGGAAAATAGCTTTGTATTCATCTCAGTTTTTGAAATAGTAGTTGATTTTTCCTTATCCTTCTATTTATACACATTATTGTTAAAATTGAGGCTTAATTCCCTTCTGATTTGTTTAGCAGCACATTTTTCTTCAGCAGTCGCTCTCCACCTGCAACATCATCTATCTGTAAATTTTTCAGGTCCAGTCACATGTCTGAAACTCTCGGTATGCTCAGATTTAATAAGAATGACATGAAGGTATTGTTTCAGTGACAATGCTG
The DNA here is from genome assembly GCF_036417665.1 of Passer domesticus. NCBI lineage: Eukaryota > Metazoa > Chordata > Aves > Passeriformes > Passeridae > Passer > Passer domesticus. The sequence continues at coordinate 87,785,261 of NC_087474.1, forward strand.
GACAGTTGTTCAGATGACACTGCTGCTAAGAATAAGTGATTAAAGACTACCACAAGAAATGGGATCATACTGATTTCAACAGGAAATTAGTTATTCAAGGCCAGTGGAATCTTTTTGTCAGAAAAAGAACATTTTAATGTGCTGTTAATTAAAGCTAAATAACCATCAAGCCGGTGGCAGAATGGTGTCAAGAATGGCTGAATCAAGATTTGAATATACACTGGAAAGCCATTTTAACAAATTTGAAAAGATTTTGGGGATTGGAAAACCAAAAGAAACAGAAGCTTCAGATAATCATTGCTCTTGGTGTTATGATAATATGTCTTTGAGGTGGCAATCTTTCTTTCCACAGGTGTAATTGGAGAAGGACACTACTGTAGTGAGAGGGGATTTTCAGACGATGTGAGGAAAACAGTAGCCAAGTTGGTTCCATTGACACGCAGACTGTGGCAGATTACCAAGCTAAAAATGTTACCCACGCCAGCCAAGTTTCATTATGTCTTCAACCTTAGAGACCTCTCAAGGATTTGGCAAGGAATGCTGAACTCTACATCGGAAGTCATCAGTGAACCACAGGTAAGTGCAGTGCATCAGTGACCTTGTTATAATTATTGTAGAAAAGGGGATGAGCATCTATCTCAGCATTTGAATTTTCTTTAAAAAAGTGCAACTTTAGTGGGTTTTTTGAGGCAAAGGTGTTTTAGTCCAGCTTTTATAGTACCAACTGAAATGACAAGTTTATTTCAAAACGATGACAAAACCCACTTCTCTTGTCACAACTGTTTGCTTCTATCTGCTTTTCCTATTACTGACAAATGCTAGTTTATTTAAAAGAAGTGAGAAAATAAGTGAGAAGCAATGAACTTATTTTAACCCAATTGAAAAGCTCAACTATTGATTAAAAAATTGAACAGTTCCTTCTCTCCATTACTGTCTTGAGACTTTCAGTCACTGACTAACGTCTGTCTAACTGTTGGTTCCTGGCATATGGTTCGAAAGGAAGAAGTAGTAACAAGTATTAGTAATAATTTTTTTCCATAATCCATCTTTCTTCCAGTAAAATATTGTTCCTCTTCTAATTATTTTAAGGAATAGTCATTTAGAGTTTTAAGCTGTGAAAGATACAGTGCTGGAAAAGCAATGTTTATGGTAAGCATGGAAAATTTGTTAAATATTTGGGTTATATAATCGCTTCACGTACAATGTGCATCTCTGTCAAATAAGCTCCTGAATTCTACTGCATCTAAAATTTAAACTTCAGAGTGGATTTTAATTTCTGCAGCAAAAACGCGGAGCACTTAGATTTTATATATATATATATATATATATATATATATTTATATATATATATATACACACATATGTTAATGTCTTTTGAAGTGTAAAAACCAATTGGTCAAAATACTATTGTATAAATGTACATATTAGTTCTGAGACTTGACATAATATGCATCAATTGTACAAAGTGCTCAAAAGGTCTTCAAGGAGTACCTGGAATTTTTTCTACTACTGTATGGTAATAGCATAGGATTAAAACCAGTGCTGCTGGTATTAACAGCCTGACACGTTGTCCTTCTTCATCCTGTGACCAAATGGAGGAACTTTAAAGGTATATTGAATTTGGAAAAGGGATAATATAAACACTTAAACATTTTTCTTTGTTGTTATTCTCTACTTTGGCTGTAGCATTGGGAGTGATATCTGTGTTTGGCATGAAATTCTTCATGCCATGATGCTTATATTCTTACCCATCTTCTACTTAATGCTCAGTTAGAAAAGTGGTTTATCAATACATAAACATGTTAACTGGTATGGATATGGTTTTAGGACTGAGGAAATAAAATCTTCATACACCTCACTAGATTAAGGCTTATCTATATAACTATATCCATAGTTAACTGAATATGATCATAAATTGCTATTGGGCAGAATAAGAAGCTCAAGGTATCTCTTCTGAAGAACCTCCCAATACTATTTTTTTCTAATGTGAATGTTATTTTTAAATTAAGAAATGAAGGCAAAGCTTTGAAGTTCCTATAGTTTTTTTTCAGAAGTCAAATGAGTTCCTCAGTACAAGAGAGACATAGAGCTCCTGAAGCATCTGGCAGAAAGATACAAAGAGAGTGTTAAGGGCCTGAAGCACCTCTCATAAGAGGAGAGACTGAGGGAGCTGTGCCTGTTCCACCTCAAAATGAGAAGACTGAGGGGAGACGTCATCAATGTCTGCCAGTATCTGAAGGGAGAGTGTCAGGAGTACAGAGCCAGGCTCTGCTTCGTGGTGCCAAGCAATGGGGCAACAGGCAGAAACTGATTCACAGGAAGTTCCTCCTGAACATGAGGAAGAACTTCTTTACTGGGTGGGTGATGGAGCCCTGGCACAGGATGCCTGGAGTCGTTGTGGAGTCTCCTTTGCTGGAGATATTCAAGAGCCATCTGGATGCAATTCTGTGCCATGTGCTCTAGGATGACCCTGCTTGAGCAGGGAGGATGACCCCACTATGGTCCCTTCCAAACTGGCCCATTCTCCTTCTGTGAGTCTGTGAAATGCCCCTTTTTTAATATAATTTTATTTTTTAATGTAGGTGCTGATAAAACTGTGGAAGCATGAATGTAAGTGTGTTATTGCTGATCGTTTCACAACCTCAGAAGATGTTGATTGGTTTCACGCAGCTGTGGCAAAACTCATTGAGGAGGAATTTGAAGATCCAAACACTTTGCTGAATCATGAAACAGATGCATTCTTTGTTGACTTCTTAAGGGATGCACCTGCAAGAACTGGTAAAGATTGACTTTAATAATCATGGAAATGACAAGAATAGGCAAGGGGATATTATAACCATAGATACTAAGAAAAATAGGTTGTAAAAATTCATACTAAGTTTATGCATCAAAAGCATCTGTTCTGTCCAGTGGCTTTGAAGGTAGTTTGTTACCAGCTGTGGCAAATTTTTATCTTAATGGGATTTCCAAGTCTGTATTGATATCCAGTTGTCTGTATAGGAGAGCCTTGCTTTCATTTAAATTAGTATGGCATAAAGACAACTGCCAAATAGTGAGCATTAGTCTTTATTATTCCAAAATGATGAAGGAAATTTGTTATATATGACTTGAAGTGGTGGGGTTGCAGTAGTAAATAAAGGATTGCAATGTAGGTAACATGCCCTAGAAATCTGATAAAAAGAATACGGTCTCTCAGCTCTGGGCTAATCCAATACTCTTTAGGAAATAACTGTCACATGATTTTGTAATGAATGACAATTAATTCAATTTTTCCTGAATGCTGGTTAAAAACCCATATGACTTATAGCAATACCCTTTATGTCTTTATAACTAAAACATGCCGTCACTGACCTCACCTGGTAATATTTATCAATTGTTGCAAAAGAACAGAAAACATATGCTTGTGTTTAGGAGAAGGTCATTAGATGATTCACTTATCTGTGTTGGTGTCACTGCAATGATGGAGGGTGGAGCAATAAGAGACTGGCATGAATGGCCAATGCTATTGGAACCTTTGCTTGAACAATTGAAGTAATCAGAAGGCAGTGACAAAAGGAGAATAAAGGATAGGACATATTTCATTGGAAGGAATCAAATAGAAGTAAAAGTAAACTGGTCTAAGAAAAGAAATAATTACATCCTTAAATAACTTGCTCATCTTTATCAGTATAGAGAAGACTGAAATGTAAGTCAGAATGCATACTGAGAGGGTGAAGAGTGATCTTTAATGTGAAAATTTAAGTCCACACTAGAAACCATCATATTGAACTGAAAAATAAATGTAAAATGATAAATGTATTTCTCAAAATTATTTGCCTTTTTGGTGACAGATTAAATGTACCTGTCCTGTAATGTGCCTTTTAGTATGGAACTTCATTTGAATACAAAGCAGGAGAGTCTTATATAGAAAGGCTGTATTTTGCCCTCAATAGATTTCTGAGTTCTTAAATACATAAAAAGTTATGTCTGACATTGACTTCAAAGAACCCTATGCTTAGATTAGTAATATGTTAACTGGTACTATGTAATTCTTTTTTCTCTGGGTTGTAAAAGCACAATATGTTTGTCCCTGAGAGAAATACATGATGACTTAGATCTTAGTCAACTTTTAGATCTTAGCTTCAAAGGAATTGTTAGTCGTCCTAGTGATCTCAAGAACCCTCCACCTATTCAAAGGTGTTTTTATCACCTGGTTTTGTCATTGTTATTTAGTACTTGTGATTATGAATCTTGAGATTGAGCAAGACTTTAAAGTAATACATTTTCCTGGCTGCCTCTCTAAATAACGGAAAAGTCTCCCCTTTATTAGGTTTTGTACTTGATTATACAGTCCTTGGACATTAATAATAAAACTGTAGGAACAGAATTAAGGTGATATAATTATTTTAAATGTTTCAAAACTGTAAAAGCTTAAGTCCTTGATGTATTTCTTATTAGCTTCTTATCAGCTGCTAATTTGTTTAAATGTCTTATTCAACTTGTAAGAAATTGATTTCTGCCTGGAAAATTCCTTTAGTTTAACTGTGCTTTTACAGGTTAAAATAAGAAATCAATTGATTTAATTAGATTTTAATCTAGAGGAGTGTTCCTATGCAGAAGCAATATAGAGCCAAAAATTCTGAAACTAAGGTGACTTCAAGCAAACAAAAAGTGCAATATAAAGGACAGCTGAAAGAGAATTAATAGTTTGTGTATTTTGAGAGAGTAAGTTCTGTGGTAATATGTGATTTTCTTAAAAAATGTTTTTAAATATGTATTTTTGGGGTTTAGTTTTGTTATTGTTTTTCTTTTTTTTTTTTTTTTTTTCCTTCGAAACTGCATGAACATTGGAAAGGTGCAATGGAAAGGAAATGGAGAAAAAATTTGCAACAATAAAAAAGTTACAGACAGTATTCTAAATACAGCAGAGTTTGGTTGGGGGTTGGAGTTCTTTTCCCCATCTTTTTGTCCCTTACCTTCACACTGGCTTCTAGTGCTTTACTAAGCCTTAGGGAAATATTTATTTTACTGGGATAATTTATTTCATTGATTTTAATTATACCAATTAGTGATAATGTTTTGAATTATATGTTTTTTAAGCAAGTTAGAAGAGGCTTAGCAAAACTGATTGATTTAGGATAACTGGAAAAATATATCCTGTAGCATATATAGATCACAAAATCCTGAAACTAATTGAGCTAAGTGTATGTAAATAAGAGCAAAGTAGTATTGTACTAATATTTTTAAGGAAACACAAACCATCAACCAAAAACCCCCCGATGCCTGCCTGCTGGCACTGTTTCAATGAGATTTGTCAGGTATTTACTAACGAAATATGGTCTGGATGAGAAGTGAGATGGATTGAAAATTGCTGAATGATTGAGCCCACACAGTGGTGACCAGTGGCTCAAAGTCTAATTGGAGACCAGTAACTAATGATGGATCCCAGGGATCAACACAGGATCCAGTTATCCTCAACATTGTCGTTAGTGGTCTGGGTGATGGGGCAGAGTGCACCCTCAAGCCAGTTCCCAGATGACACAAAACTAGGAGGAGTGGTTGGTATGCCAAAGGTTCTGCTGGCTCCCGGGTAACTTAACTGGAACTCCATAAGGTTCAACAAAGGGAAGTGAAAAGTCCTGGAGCTGGGGAGGAAAGGTCCCATGCACCAGAATATGCTGGTGGTCACCCTGTCTGCAAGTCAGCTTTGCAGAAATGGACCTGGAGGTGCTGGTTGGCACCAGCCTGAAGATGTGCCAGCAGTGTACCCTTGAAGGAAGAAAAAACTAGTGACATTCTGAGCTGCATTAGAGGAAATGCAGCCAGCAGGCTAAAGGAGGTGGTCCTTTCGTTTTTTCAGCACTAGTAAGGCCACACCTGGAGTGCTGTGTCTGAGTCTGGGCTCCCCAATACAAGAAAGACACAGATACACTGGATAAAATCTATTGAAGAACTTGAACATCAGTAATCACTTTTTTCTTTTTCTTACCCCCACCCCCCCCACTCTGACAGTCTGGTGCAGGTTGTCCAGAGATGTTGTGGAGCCTGTCTTTGGAGGTATTCATAAGTTACCTGAGCATGGTCTTGGGGAACCAGCTCTAGGTGACCCATCTTGAGCAAGGGGTTGGACCAGATAACCTTCAGAGGTCCCCGATGATCTCAACTTTTCTGTAATTTTATTTGCTGTAAGAATTCTTATGAATGAAAGCATGTCACCTTTCAGCATAATTAAGGTTATAAATGCATAAATGAGGCAGCAGCACTGTTAACTCCTTTCTTTGAGAGTTGACTTGTGTCTTTTATATCACCTAAGGAAATAAATGTATGCTAATTTACAGTGAATATATTTTTTTGTTGTGGCAGTTATTAATTTCAAGAGTACATTTTTTTCTAGTGCAATTATTTAATAAATGTAGACCATTTTTTTTTACAGAAAAGGTTATTTGTAATTTCTAACTGCAGTATTTATTTATCTTCATTCTCTGGTGCTACTTTTTTTTGCAAGCACCTAAACAACTATAATTTTTCATCATTCCAGTTTCAGATAAAGAAGGCTATTTAGTATTTTTCTCATTTTGTCTTTAAAAATTGTGTTGCTGAAATTACCATTTCTTACAGGCAGGGTGTACTCAGCACTCTCATATGTACATCTAAAATATAATATTATGTATAATAAACCTGTTTCTGGGTAGTGAAACTTCTGGTTATCTTCACTTACTTACCCCCTCACTGAACCTTTGTCAATTATTTAAACTGCTAATGTTTTATTACTTGCTTTTTGTTCTAGATGAGAAACCAGAGGAAGTTAATTTAGATATTCCCAAAGTCTATGAACCAATCTCCTCATTTAATCAGCTACGGGATCGTTTAAATAAGTTTTTGCAAGCATACAATGAGAACGTTCGTGGTAGTGGAATGGACATGGTTTTCTTTGAGGATGCCATGGTTCATTTAGTCAAGGTACAGTCTTGCTGGATTGCCATTTGTTGTTGTTCACTTGCCCACATCTCCTTTGAGTAGAAGTATGCATGAATCAAGGTAAATTACTTCTGAAACTGCAGCAACTAATTTATTGCTATCAAATATTTGATCTGTCACACTGTGACTAGGTATTAAAACCTATTAAAAACTTTTCAGAAAATGCACCAGATGGAACTATTCTTTTATACCTATCTTTTATGTTTGGTGGGATCATGGTGCTAGCTGTTCTAATTCTATTTCAACCTTCCTTCTTAATTCTTCTGGGAGCCCTTCCTGTCTTTGGAATGAGTCAAATGAAATTCAGTTTAAGACATAATTGGTTGCTTCTGAAGGAGTATGCACAGCAGAGGAGGAATTAATATAGTCCAAAATTCTTTTGTAGATCCCCAGTATGCTCACTGCTTTTAAAGTTCGTTTGAATATGGATTGGAACTGACCGTAACTTTTAGCACAGCACAGCTTGAGATGATTGTTCATACAGAATAGGCCTGATACAAAGGAGAGTCTTTTTTTTTTAACACTAGGACCTCTATTGTCTCAGTTGAATACTGAGATTGTCAATATTTTTTATAATAAAGTATTAAGAACTGAATATGTAATTGTATCATCATTCCAAATATAATATTAAATATCAAAACAGTTTAAATTAATTATAGTTGACAAAAACATTGCATCTCTAGTTTTCAAAATTTTGGGGGGAATTCTTGTTATTTCACAAAATTAGCCTCCTTCTTTCTAAGGTTCACTGCAAAATTAATGATGTTCTGCTCTGGATTTCTTTAAGACAATTGTAAATAATCATCACACTTACCAATAAGTTTCTCAATTTTTTCTAGGAAAAAAACTATATAAGTTTAGGATGTAATATTTTTTTTTCCACTGAACAGCCACCTGTCATCAGGAATAGCTTATTTGGGTAGCTAGGCAGTAAATACCTGAAATATTTTATTAGTATTTTCTTGGATAAAATGATAATTTTATGCTTTATACAAATGCATAAATGCATTGCTTGGATAAAAAGTGTTTCTGTGATTCTAAATTCTTGAAAACAGGAATAGGAACAACTGTGTAGACCTGAGACAGCTTCTAAGAGAGAAAGTGAGATAGGCTCAGTTGAGGTAATGCCTCATCTGAGCTGACATAATATGACATTGAACGAGTTAAAGCTGAGGGATATTTTAAACAGAGAGCAAAGTTTCCAATTAAACACTTGTGTGCCTCTGTCTGGAACAGATCTAATAGCCATTATTGAAATGATCAGTGATATTGCAAGGGTGTTATGCAAATTAAATTTTCTTTCTCTGGGTAAATAATAAAGCTTAGACTAAGCCTTCATACTTTTTCTTATCTTTCTTATGAAACCTTAACCTATGGAAAATAAGTACATTACATTCAATACCTAAAATAAATAAGTTTAAAATTAGAGGAAATTGGCATGACTATTTTTAATAGCTTAGAAAGAAGTAACTTAGAGGAAGGGCAAGTAAATAAGTGTCCCAGGTTGTTTACTGACATGATGGAATTCTGGAGTCATCAAAGAACTTTTCAAGACAATAAAGAGAACAGAAGCCAATCCCGTGCATCATTGCTTGTACAGAGGAGACCAGCTGCTCACCAGCTGGCTGGTATTATTGTGTCTTTGAGAGGAATTGGCTCTGTGCTGCTCTGGGTATTGATGTAGGCTCTTCTGGGTACAGTGAGGGTCTGTCCACTTGCAACTGATGGACTGCCATGTTTCATGGTGTTGTTTTTTGGCTGTGGGCAGCAGCACAAGTGCTGTATGCAGCTCACAGTTGCTGCTGAGTTTTTTTTGCTCTGAATTCTAAAGGGTCTGTTTGTTTACATTGCACAGTCCTGAATTGAAGGGAAATGTGGAGCAGTAGAAAGCTACTGCCTTTTGATTTAAAAGATAAATAATGAAGTGGGAAAGAAATGTTGATCTAATTGGGAGATGTTTCAGTGTGATCAAATATTCATACTTGATAACATGCATTTTTACAGTCAAGTAAATGAGAAGTGTAAAAGCTTTCATTATAAAAGCAGTATTAATACCTGCTGCAGAGAATACTGAAGACTTAGTCCTGAACTGAACATGCCTGGGACATCCTGTGGTTCAGGTCACAATGAGAGGACCTGGTGAGATGAGTCTTACCAAAGTTATCCAGAGGTCATGGTATTGGGGAAATTATTTCCTTCCCAATTTTGATAATCCCTCATGCTGTGATAGCACATCACTAAGAAATCACAGCTGAGATTTACTTTCACTTTGTGGGAGATGTAATTCTACTGATAACTGAATATATGCAGTGATGGAATCAAATGGTTGCTATGCTGTTTGACAGGTCAATAGTAAATATTGTAAAGTATCAATGTCCACAGAATATATTAATAGCAATATAGACTCCTTTAATTAAACCTTAAAATTTTCATTTGTTCTTCATTTCTAATATAACTTTATTAATGCAGTCACATAGAATTTTTGAATGTGTGACTCTTACACATTGCAGTAATAAATGACTGGCATATTACACAGATTTCCCGTGTGATTCGCACTCCTCGTGGAAATGCCCTCTTAGTTGGAGTTGGTGGCTCGGGAAAGCAGAGCTTGACAAGACTGGCATCCTTCATAGCTGGCTATGACACGTTCCAGATAATGCTTACGAGGTGAGCATTACCTGAAATTTAACTAAATAAGTACTTTGTGTTTTAAGTCTTCCTATAAATAAAACAGGCTCACATTCTCTGCTTAGAGTAGTCTGATCGCTGTCACATAGAGTGGAAGGAAATTACAATCCTTTGGAACTTACTAGATTTGCTTGATTTTCTACAATAATTGTGATTTTTTACTGTCTTTGGAGTAGGAAAATATTTTGTTTCCTTCACAAGAGAGAGAATATTGGCGGTGTCAAGTTATCTTTGCATCTCTACACAGTACATTAAATGGCAGTGAAAATATTTTTAGGTGGTTATCTATCCAAAAGACCTTTATGAATTAACCTTGTAATATTTGAAATGCTGTCATCTGAGGAGCTTGAATCTTTATCCCTGACTTCTAATTTGGTAGATCAATCAGTATTTTGACAGGCTTTTCCAAGTACATTTTTGCCTTATTTCGTATTGTTCAACCCAGTGTGGTTTCTTTTGAAATAACTCACAAAAGATTAAAAAAAATTATAAATCCTTCTCTGAATGCCTCAGAATGAATACCATCCCAACTGTCTGTAGGACAGGTTAATTTTGATACTCAAATGTCATTTTAGAGAAGTGAAATTATTCTAAATTTTTGCAGGTGTGTTGGCTGCAGAAGAATTGTAGGCTCACAAGTGGGAATGTCCCTTGGTGTGGGTCCCATCAGAGATGTATCTGAAATAAGCACCTTTTTGCCTTAAGTTTCAAGACGTTGTTTCTAACTTAAATTAGCTTGGGTTTTTTTACCCTTTTGGTCAGAAGATATTTTTCAAAAGAGATGAGTATCTGTTCAATTTTTTTTTTTCTTTTTGTAGATCCTACAATGCTTTAAACTTGATGGAAGATCTGAAACTCTTATATAAATCAGCAGGACTGCAAGGCAAAGGCACCTGTTTTCTTTTTACAGACAATGAGATCAAAGATGAGTCTTTCTTGGAGTACTTGAACAATGTTTTGTCATCAGGAGAGGTAAGATGATCAATTTTCTGATTTTTAAAATTCCTAATTCTGCGGTATAATAACAGGATTTATTTGAATATTTTGTTATAAGTCAAAGAGTACACTTCCAGAAACTAGAAATCAAGTGCTTTTTGTTGTTAGAGTATTACTAAAAATGAATGCAGTCTACAAAATCTACAAAATCCTAGATTAGACTGAGAGAAGCTATCTCAAGGGACATGAGAATAGCTTTAAGAAAATTGAGACTTGAGAAATATTACTGATGTTTTAAAAAGTTGTCTGTTAAATTAACTATTAGTGTGCAGTTAGTTTTTGTATGGTAAATTTATGTCCAGAATTTATGGATTTTATTGCTGTTATTTATTATTTCAGGGCTATGTTTTGGAGTAATTACTACTAGTTGTTAGAATATAAAGAGAAGGAAAAGAGAAGGAACAAAAGCTATTGGAGGGTGGGGTTTAAAATTTACAGCAAGTTAGACGTCAGTCTATTTAATGGAATAATTTCATTAGAACTTCTTCTTTAAAGGAGTTGGGGAGTATTAGTAACTTCAGTGTCTGAGATGTATGACTCTTCCTACAATGCTGTGTGTTAAAAGAGCCTTGTGCAATATGCTCTATTTTGGATCATCTCAAAAAGCATGAAAAATCTTCCTTCTTCCCAAAGGTGTCAAACTTATTTACACGTGATGAGATAGATGAGCTCATTAGTGACCTCATTCCCTTCTTCAAAAAGGAACATCCACGAAGACCTCCAGCCAGTGAAGCTCTGTATGACTATTTCATGGCCAGAGTCCGTCAGAACCTTCACGTAGTTCTTTGCTTTTCACCAGTAGGTGAAAAATTCCGAAATAGGGCCCTGAAATTCCCTGCTCTCATTTCTGGATGCACTATAGATTGGTTCAGCCGATGGCCTAAGGATGCGCTGGTGGCAGGTACGTGTAGGTTTTATCTTTGCAGGTACATAATTTTCTGATCAGTGGTCATGTAGCTGTTTTGTTGTGTTGAATTTTGCTAGAAGAAACTTACTTGATTCTAAAATTAGATGTAGATATTTTCTTCTTTAAAGCCTGTTTTATTAAGCTGTTGAAATATTTCTAACAGAGGAATGGTTTTGAAAACAGTTTAAAGAAAAATTCCCTGTGAAGATGTCTTTGCCTTCTTTGTAAAAAAGGCAAACATGCTATTACAGAAAGAGATTATTTGTGACTGTGTCCATGATAAGGCATACAGAGGAAGGCTGTGATTACCCAGTCCCTGGTAGGTAGTAGCTAGATTCAGGGTGAAAAAGCAGTTGCACACTTTGGAGATGAAGAATGACATATCTTTGGCCATAGTTTTTACTGACAGGTGTGGAATAATATTCAGAATCTGATGGTGAAGAGTAAAAAAGACTGGGTTTTCAGAAGCTGGGTGAAAGCCAAGATACTACATGCTGACTTGTTTTATAGTGACTTGTTTATAAGCTAAGATGTTTTATGAATATTTACTTACATTTAGGCTTTCTTTCTTTCCTAAGTGTCTGAACACTTTCTGTCCTCATTTGATATGGACTGCACTGCTGATACAAAGAGGGAAATTGTGCAGTGTATGGGCTCATTCCAGGATGGAGTGGCAGAAAAGTGTTCTGATTACTTTCAAAGATACAGACGTTCCACTCATGTGACTCCCAAGTCCTACCTGACTTTTATTCAGGAATATAAAACCACATACAAAGAAAAGCATGCTGAAGTGCAAATATTGTCAAACAGGTAAACTACTCAGGTTACTTCTTTTTTTCTTTAGTTCTCTTCCCCAGATAGGTATATTCTGATAAGCTTCATTTCAATGCATGGCTTGTCTCCTTGCATAGCAAAAAAAAGGGTATTTTTAATTCCTAAAATTATGTGAAGGTGTAACTCATTAAAATATTATAGTTGCTCTTGTCATATAAGATCAAGACTATATATATTTGGGTCAGGGGGAAGAGTAGTGGTGCCCTGTTTTCTACCTTCAGATTTACCAAGTTAGTTCACAAAGTCCAATTTCTTCCACTTAAACTTAGTTGCACTGTCTGACTTTGTCAGGGGTTACACTTTGTCTGTTCTCCTGCATTTGTTCAGCTGTCCAAGTACTGCATAGCCTTTGCAGTAGCAGTGTTTGTAGAGACCTTTTGAACTTGTCTGAAAAGTCCCAAGTGAAGAATTTTTTGGTAGAAAAAAGCACTGTTGAAAGGGCATTTTAATGCCAAATCAGAGAAGTCTTATGTCAATACTATTTTTCTTTTACTCTCTTTTGTTTGGTCTTGGTTTCTTTTCAGTGTCCACTTCAAATAAGAAATATTGTTTGGTTATAATTTTCAGAACTTTGGTGATCAAAAAATGCTTTCTGCTGTACAAAACTCAGTTCTTTGATTAGTGGCTCAAGAGGGACAGTGGCATTTATAGAACATGTAGGATCTTTATGCAATGATAAAGGCATTCTGTTTGATCAGAAGTGGGTAAAATTTCAAGCCACAAACTTTATTACTGTACTTAGTTGTCCACTTCATTGATTCTGAAGATATCAGAAAGGTAAAAGTTCTTGTCTGAGTTTTAGTTTTGGTGTAAAACATCATTTGCAATTGTTAATTCTGATTGATTTATTCTATAGATGGAAAGTAGAGTGTAAATTGCATAGTGAATGAGATGATTTTTATTTTGCTTTTAAACTTCAGAATAAATACTGGTCTGGAAAAATTGAAAGAGGCCTCTGAGTCGGTGGCTGCTCTAAGCAGAGAACTGGAGGTAAAAGAAAAGGAACTTCAAATTGCCAATCAAAAAGCTGACATGGTATGTACAGCCTTCAAAGTGTATTGCTGTTTGATTTTTTTTTTCTCCTTTTATTCCTTCTATTTTGAAAAGATTAATCAATTAAACTGAAGTTAAGTGTTGGAAAGAAAGGATCTTGGATAAAATTATTTGAGTTTTCTGGAATTGGACAGATATGATTTTACAAAAAAACCCCTCTTTTAACTATGGCGTGTGGGTTTTCTCATGTTCTAGGTATTGAAAGAAGTTACTGTAAAAGCACAGGCTGCTGAGAATGTGAAGGGTGATGTTCAGAAAGTGAAAGACAAAGCCCAAGCTATTGTAGACAGTATCACAGTTGACAAAGCCATTGCTGAAGAGAAGTTGGCGGCTGCCAAGCCTGCTTTGGAAGAGGCAGAGGCAGCCTTACAGGTTAGTGCATGGACCATGTATAACGTTACCACTAAGAAGGTGGATGTCTTTGAAACACGAAATTGCAGGTGCATTGCATAACTCTTCATAACTCTTGACAAAAAAGAAATATATGTATTTTGAGGCTTTTTATGTTCTGTTTTGTTTTTCTTTTTTCACATGAGTACCAACCCCCAAACCGTCAGTTTTCAGAAAAGGGCAAGTTTTAACATTCTTTGGAACTGTAATTGAATACAGCACGTGTCACAGGTTGATTTTAGGCTAGTAACTGAATATTGATACTATCATTAAACAGCTTGGGTGCAATGAGTGAAGTGCTGTCCATGTAAAATCAGTTGTAATTTAATCCAAATCCAAACCTTCTATTTTAAGTTTTCACAAAGAAATTGCATTTTCATTAAGTTTTCTAGTCCACCATTTTCTGTCTTGAAAAAAAAAATTTTCTTAGGAGTTGTAGCATTATCAAGACTTCATTGCCTTCACCATACTTTTCTTGTGAAGCTTTTTTAATAGGATGTCCATATATTTAAGATTACAAAAGATTAATATTAGTTGATCTTGCATAATATTTATCTTTGTCTGCTCAGCTGACTTTATAGGAGGATGTGTCTCAAGACATTTTGCTGTGAGCAGTACTAGTGGAATCTGAAATATACCTGTTAGATGCTAGCAGGGAGCTCACATCTCAAGAAACAGAAAAGTATGAAGAAAAAACTTGAAGAATAGACAAACCTCAAAGGGTTTTATGTAGATTTTCTGGAAATTATACCTTTCCATTTGAGAGGCTGCCAGCAGTTGTGATCGTTAAACACTGATTTGAAGGAGTGGCATGATTAGCTTTGAAATCTAGTGTATAAGGATTTTTATGGATCTTCTGAATGTAAGACTTCACTTTGAGTGAAAGATGTTTAACAGACTCTGACTGCCATGATGCTTAAAGGAGAGAGTGCAAAAGTCTAAATGAAAGTTGATGACCTGACAGCTGGGAAGAGTGAAATACGAGAGAAGGTTTGTATTATAAGACACTGATATATAGCCATGGGAAGAAGGTTAAAAAGCTAGCAACAACAAAACAGCAAACCTGGTAGTGGGCAAGCATTCTGACAGGTGAAAAAATTAGCATTGTTAATTAGTCAGCATCTGCAGTATAAAGAGGTTGCCAGTATCCTGTGTCTGGACCTGTATCTTATTAAAGGCTACTTTCTGCTTTTGGCTAAAATGACTGAACCAAAACAATACTGCTTTTCTTGAAATGTAGGGTGCTAGTAAATGGAAACCCGAATTCAAGAAAAAGCAATGCTGGCATTATTGTAAAACTTCTCAATGGGAAAAATTATTTGGGCTTAATCTTAAAATTCTTGAATTTTCTATAATAAATTGCTTTGCCTATGTCCAAAGGGGAAAGGCAAACTATCATAAAAAGACACCTAGCAGAATATGCCTATGTATTCTCAGCACTCACTCACTCCCTTAAGCAAAGAATCTTTGTGTGGGTCTGCATCTTTCAAAAAATGAATCTCATAATCATTGCAAATTCGAGCTAGGGAATTCCTATAGTAGAATTCTGCTTGCAGAGTAGATAAATGCCTGTTAAAATATTTGAAAGGTCATTAGCCAGATGAAAAAGAAAAGTGATTAGCTATTTTACTCATTTTTAACATATTTTAAGAATGATAAATGCTACATTAAGAGAAAAGTAGGTACATATTATATAAGCATTTCTAAACATATAGTGAGATTAGTTTTTTAAAGTTTGAGTAAGAATTGTCAAAGTTCAGTAAAATTTTATTGCACTTTGCCCTGTAATAAAAATAGCACATTAAATGCACAACTATAGACAAGTAAATAAATAAATAAAATTTAGATGTAACAATTTTGCCACAATTTGTATGCTAGCAAAAATAAAAAAGGCTGATCTGAATTTCTTAACAGTCACTAAGAAACACTAGGTAAAGTTTCATGCAGATATCAGGAAAATCTCTGGTGAATTATTTGGTGCACACTGAACCCAACAAGCAGCAAAATATTGAAGGGAGATAAAGGGCTGGCAGAGGGAAGGCAGACTGGATAGTCTGCAGTGCTTTTAAGTTCCTTTATTGAAGTATAGACACAAGCAATTAAAATCTTCCTTCATGAATTCCCAGTGAGGTGTGTGCTAGGCTAGAAGCAAGATGTCATGACACTCACAGTAATCTGTTGCTTGCTGTTTGGGCTGTCGTGTACTTGGACTGATTAAACTGCCTGTAAATAAGCAAAGCTTCTGCTCAGAATTGTGTGTGTTGTAGGAGCGGGTCTGCCCATCAGCTGTTCCCATTGTTCAGTGGTTTTTTTGCTTTGTATGGGGTGCGGTAAACACTGCTGCTCAAATCAATTCTTCTCTAAGGAGACATCTTCAGCAGACTTCTCTGATAAGTCTTTTCTGATTCATGATGTAGAGTTATGAGTTACAGTGTTAGACTTACACCCTAGGCTTATTTAGCCTTATTTATTAGGGCCTGGGTTTTCATACCTTAATATATTTTTCTTGCAGGCCTGCTTCTACACCAGGAATATTCCTGGTAAGATGTATTAGAAGGTACAAACATATACATATACCAGGCATTGTCACTGGTTTCCTTAAATCACCTTCATTTGCTGGGTGTCAACAAAAAGTATTTCCTTTCTAAACACAGTTTCTGGTCAATATGTTTGCATTTAAAAAACAAGTAAAATTCCAAGATACTTCTGGTTTACTCTTTTTTATTGTCAAAACAGTTCATTGTAGTTTTGAGTTTGAAGGTGCTGATGTGGAGGTGCTGTCCTGAGGTTTCCTTTCCTAGGAGTTGATAGGAGTTAGTAGTGAAAATC
This sequence comes from Passer domesticus, assembly GCF_036417665.1. Taxonomy (NCBI): domain Eukaryota; kingdom Metazoa; phylum Chordata; class Aves; order Passeriformes; family Passeridae; genus Passer; species Passer domesticus. The sequence continues at coordinate 87,801,915 of NC_087474.1, forward strand.
TGACTGGGGGGGTCCTTCCAGCTTCATGCTTTTTAGAGGTAAAAATAACATATATATTTTTTTCTTTCTCCCATTGATTAATACCATTGGTGAGCTTATGCTCCATGTTTTATTAACTAAACAGCAGCAGTACTTGCTTTGCCCTTTGTTTTCACTTCCTAGACAATAAAGCCTGCAGACATTGCCACCGTGCGCACGCTGGGTCGGCCCCCGCACCTCATCATGCGCATCATGGACTGCGTGCTGCTGCTCTTCCAGCGTAAAGTCAACCAGGTGAAAATTGATCAGGAAAAATGCTGTGCTGTCCCATCGTGGCAAGAATCGCTGAAGCTGATGACAACAGGGAACTTCTTACAGAGCCTACAGGTGCTTGCGCAACCTTTTTCTTTTTTTAAAATTTTTATAATGTAAAAAAATAAGGGACAGTGTTTTCTCGAGAAAGAGAACAAATGTACAAGGGAAATTCCATGATAGATCTGAAATTTTAAGGGCTTAAGAATAAATATGTCAGAATGAAATAAACTTTAATCCTTCTTGCAAAGTCATGTTATAAATCAACTATAATTTTTCCTAAGTAAGGCAATGAAATTGTTTTAGGTGACAAATGACTCGACTCAAAGCTTGAAGAAGTTGGTTTGGATAACCATTACTTATTTGTTTCATTAAAGCTGATAACAAACATATTTTTTTCTGGTATTTAACTTTTCATTAATTTTCAGCATTTTAGGTAGTGTTCTCATTTGGAAAAGCATAGATGGTTATTAGGGTGAACGCAACCAGGACTTCTTAAAATGTGAGATTTTTTTGGTTCACCTGATTTGTCTAGGGAAATTGAAAGACTAACTAACTGGTAAAAAAATCCCTTTTCATAACCTAACTAATAATATTATGATTTACCTAGTTGGAATAAATGGTATGTTTTCCTGCTCCACTGAGTGTTATCATCCCTGATTTCTGCATTCTGAATTTACTTAATTTGTCTCTGGTCTAGTAGGAGGCTTGACCTGCTTTGTATGGTTGGTAGTGGTATGGATCTTATTTATGTATTATTCACATTGCATCTACTTGTAAAGATTTTTAATTTTCTAAAGGACTTCAACATTTCATTTTGCTCGAGCTTAATTAAACCTATTTGTGCTTCAGGGAACAGCTCTTTTTCAAGTTTGTCTGAGACTGGGTTTCATTATACGTTGTAAATAAATTTGAGGGAGAAAATGGAGAGCTTTTCAGGAGGAAAAAAGGAAAATATACTTCCTCAAGAAAAGAGTAAAATTAAATTATTTAAAAATTTAATACATTCCAGTAATTAGACAAGGTAATGTAAGGGTAAGATAGATGGCTTGATCTTTGAAAGGACTGTCTTGAATGTATGATTTTGAACTAGAGTTTAGCTCTTCATTTTCTTTTTGAATATTGTTAAAACTTATTTTGTACTAAGCAAAATAAAATTTCTATCAGGACTAGTGGTATTTTGAAACAATGATTAGCTGTGTAACAGGAATAGTGAGTGTGAGATAGCAAAGATCATAAATGAAAGCAAACTGTTTTCCATTTTGTAAGTACATATAACAGTAGAATGACTTTGTAAAGGTCTCAAAGATACATGTGACAAATAATTTCATATTAGTTGTTTGTAAGTAACACTTGTGATCTTTCTAGTGGTCTATGTGTTCTGAAATACATGTATATATCATTTACACTTACTGCATATATTTTGTATCTTGTACTTTCAAAAATTTTTTTCAGCAATTTCAGAAAGACACAATTAATGAAGAAGTGGTAGAACTTTTGAGCCCTTATTTTGAAATGGTGGACTATAACATTGAGACAGCTAAGAGAGTGTGTGGGAATGTTGCTGGCCTTTGCTCATGGACCAAAGCTATGGCAGTATTTTTTTCCATCAACAAGGAAGTATTACCATTGAAGGTACATCTGTTGGTCAGTCAAAGACACCCTCTGCTCCTTCTCATCCTCAACTGTTTGTACTTGAGGATTTAATCAGTGGGATACTTCATCTGCCTTATTTGAACTGGTGGTTCCCTCTCTTGAAATTTATTGCCTTGAACACTGTACTTGTACAATAAAATATATTTCAATTGTACCTCCACTTGTACATTTGAGTTGTCAAAATTATGAACGAAATGGTGTCATTTTATGCCTCTGGACCCCTACTGGATGGGGTTAAAGCATCTGTCATCTAGTTAAATGCACTACTGGAGTTGCTCTGCATTAATTTTGAATTAAGTAGAAAAAATCCTTGAGATTTGGTTCTTTTAATATTCCAGATCTCAGACTCATAAGAAGATTGTACAGCTACTCTTTATCAGTGTTATGCAGAGAAAAAAAACAAAAAACAGGCCTAAGTAGTTAGAATGAAAGTCAGGAAAAATGTGGTCAAGCATGTTTAACAGAGAATACCTTGTATTATAATGGGAATGACTGAGGAGGAAGCAAGATTTGTATTTCAGCCTAACATATTGGTTGGACAAATCAGGTAGACTTGTAGAGGCATCATTCTCTTCTGCAAGCCATGTCAGACTAACTTTTGTGTCACATGAAGAGTGACTGGCATTCCCAGAAGTATTTTTAATTATTTTCTTTCCAACTGACATTAAGCCAAATGTTCAATTGCAGATACCTGAAATTAGAATTTAGTTTGTTGTAAAAATCAAATAAAAGGTTTTGCTGTGTTATGAAATCTCTGCTGAAGAGTTGATTTGGAAATGTAGTGCAGGAAAACTTTCTGAAATATATTATAGCAAATACTTTGAAATTCTCTGTGTATGAATACACTTCTATGTTTTTATTCTCTGTAGGCTAATTTAGCAATTCAAGAGAAACGCCTAACCAGTGCTATGTTGGATCTGCAGAAAGCTCAAGAAGAGTTGGGTGCCAAGCAAGAAGAATTAGATATTGTGCAGGCAGAGTATGAAAACGCAATGAGAGAAAAACAGGTGAACTGCCTTTCACAGGAAAAGTTTCTACTCTTGCTTTAAGAAACACTTAATATGTTCTTTGAATTTCACTATTGTTCCTTGAAAAGGATGTTGATGGACAGCAGATAAGAGATAATATTTGAATACTGCCTCTTTGCTTTCTACTTCTCTCCTTTGCCTCTGATCCTCTCCCCTGTTTCCTCCCAGCCCCTCAAAACTATTTCATTTGTATCTTTATTCAGTGCCTACTACTGTAACTTCAAATTTCATGCATGTTATACAAGTAAAATGTATTTGAAATTTTGAGTAGAATTCCACAGAATTAATAAGTATAAAGAATTTTGCATACTATTCAACAACTGCACCAAAATAAAAGCTAAAACCAGAAATATTAAAAATAAATATTGAATCATGTTTCTGGGAGATGTTGATAGTTTGTCCTGATATATTTTTTCTATCTCCCTTTCCCTCCTCTGCATGGTGATAGAGATGTTTAAGAATACATTTCTAACCTGTTCTTTATCTACTGGTTTAATGAGGTGTAGAGATTTTTTCTGGCCTATCAGATGTATGACTGTAAACAATTTCTCTTGGTGCATGGTTTTCTCTAGACTTTGCTGGAAGATGCTGAGCGTTGCCGACATAAAATGCAAACTGCCTCAAGTCTTATCAGTGGTTTAGCAGGTGAAAAAGAGAGGTGGACAGAACAGAGTAAAGAATTTGCTATGCAAACCAAGAGGTTGGTTGGTAAGTTTTTATCCAAACCTTTGAATTTGGAAACAAGTTGTTTGAATTATGAGTAGTGAAACTGAAAGCATTTGTCATGTCAAACTTTTCATTTGTATCTTAGATCCCTGTCTCAAAAATGAGGGTAATTGTTTTAATTTCCTTGCTAAAGCCCTGTTAGGTGAAAAGTAAATATAAGGCTAAAGTTCATATTAAAAAAAAAATAACGGATGCTGTGAATGTGGTGGCACATATTTGGGACACTAAAATTTTAACTGGACTGATATTTGTAGGTAACAGTCCAAAGAGAGTGGTATGTTGGCAAGCACCAATAAAATGTGTATAACTGAGGATATATATAGAGGTGAGGAATACTGATACTCAGGCACTGACATTTATATGTAGAAATCAGTATTTTTAACTGCAGTTACTAATGTTCATAAGAATTTGCTTCTTAGAAGGTCATTATTACTTTTTAAATTTGCACTTCTAAACTGAAGTACTTTGTAGTAAATAATTGGTTCATTAGTTAGATCAATAAATGAAATTTATCTCATCATTTATTGTGGGCTGAACTTTCTTCTCTGCTTTTTACCTTGAAAGGCTGTAAAATGCAGCCTTGTTATATGGGTTGTACTATAGTAATTCAATTGTGGTTTATTTGATGCTATAATATGTACATTTGTACTAACTTATTAAAAATCCAGGATACCTTCCCCGCAGATTTGTCCTATTTCTTTTACAGATAACTTGAAAGTGTCCAAAATGTACTAGGCCACAGTATAAAAATATGACATCTTCTCCAGTTGAAATTTTACATTCTTATTTCAGTGGTACAAAACCCCCTCAGACTATGGTGTCATGAAATTTAGGGGAAAAATTTAGAAACTGATTAAAAGTTGTTACACTTAATACCTCCATAATTATGTTTGTGACAGGTTTTACTACCAGTTCTCATCACTGTAATTGATTTACAGTAATTTAATTTAATTAGTACTTATAAGGGGGTTCCACCCTGCCCCCCCCCAAAACACACACACCCCCTCCCAATTGTTTAAGCCTGTTCTTATGAATGCTCAAGGAAATGATGAAACTAAAAGTTTGTGACTAAGTCCTCTCTGCCATGTCCTGCTAGTTCAGGATCTGGTGTTTGGAATAGCATTACATGTGTGTTGAGTTGACCTTAACAAGCTGCCAGATGCTGATCTCTTGATTCCTACAATTGCATAGTAAGTACAAAGTAAATGTGGCCTCCACTGAAATGTACCATTGTCATGCTATGCAGTGAGCCTTGGAAAAAAGATTGGTTTGTCTTCTTTATGGGTCAAAGTGTGTTCTTCAGCCAAAACATGCAGCAACTAGTGAAGGAAACAGCTTGTTCATTCATAGAATTGGCAAAGTTATAAATCTTGGTTTTGTTTTGGTTTTTTCCCCCCTCCTTTTTCTCTTTGAGGTGATGTACTCTTGGCTACAGCTTTTCTTTCCTATTCTGGTCCTTTTAACCAAGAGTTCCGCAGTCTGCTGTTAAATAACTGGCAAAAGGAAATGAAAAGCCGAAAAATTCCCTTCCGTAACAACTTGAACCTCATAGAAATGTTGACTGATGCTCCAACTATCAGTGAATGGAACCTGCAAGGATTGCCAAATGACGACTTATCCATACAGAATGGAATCATTGTTACTAAAGCATCTCGTTATCCTTTATTAATTGATCCACAAACACAGGGTAAAATTTGGATTAAAAATAAGGAAGGCAGAAATGACCTTCAGGTAATAGAAATGCTTGTGCTTTCATAATCCCTAGAAACTCTTAGCATACAGGCATTAGAATTCATTGGTTCTCCTAATGCTTAGGAAATGACATTTATACAAAAAGCCTGGTTTGAATATAAAGAATATCTCAGATATATTTGAGATTTGACTAGAGTTGAAAGCATATCCTTTTGCACCAGTGACTCAATTTGTTTAATGAATTTATTTTAATGGAACATAAACTTTGGAAAATAGGCTGGATGAGCCATGTCTGGTAATAAACATGCTTCCAGAATAATGTAAGTGTTAGGAAAAAAACACCAACTAGTTGATTAATACAATTTCATGTAAGTGTTTATAAATGAAAAATCCCAGCAAGATATTTTTTCATCTTTTAATCAGAAATTATTGCTAATTTTTGTTGTCTTAGTATGGACATCAGTTGCTAAGTGCTCTGCAAATATACAGGGAAGATGTAGTGTCACAATGTATAGTCTGAGGCAAGATACACAAATTCAGTTCAAACAACAAAACATGAGGAATTCCTGCAATTACGATGACACCAATAAAGCAGCTTTAAAAAAATAATCCCTTAAATCCATAAAAGTAGTTTGAGGTGTGATAATAGAGTGGCTCTGTGCATATAACTACCGCTTTCATGCTGATTGTTATCTAGGTGTGGAAACCTTTAATCGTTGCTTAGTTATGATAAAAATGGTTGTTAGTTTGTTTCCAGCTTTATTAAAGTCAAATCTGAATGTGCTTTTTGAACATGTTGAAAATCCCAGTTATACTGGGGACTATTTAAAGCAAAGACTTGTTAAGGTCCTGTTCCATGTAAACCTCTAATTTTCAAGGGTGAAAAAAAACCACAGAAAAATACTTATCTTGGAATTGACCCTGCTGCAGTTTCACTTGGAGATGTTATCCAAGATAAAATTGAAGGTGCTAAAAGGTTCCTGTGAATTTTTCCTGTGAAATTCTTGAGTAGTTGCACTCATAGGATCAAAATTGGAAGTGCTCAGGGCTGCTTTGCTTCTGCCTTTGCAACTGAAAAATAGGACTTTGCATTCCATGAGATCTGGCAATAGGGTACTGCTGATGTTACCTTTCCTTGAGCTCACAATCTTTGCATTAATGCTAGTCTACTCACAGGATCATTGCTTTTGGCAGTACTTTAAAGAAAATGAAATAATTTATGAATATAAAACTAAGAAAAAGATTGGTAAACGAGCATAAGGTATTGCATCTATGTTTTTAGATCACTTCTTTGAATCACAAGTATTTTAGAAACCACTTAGAAGACAGCCTTTCTTTGGGAAGACCTCTTTTAGTAGAAGATGTTGGAGAAGAGCTGGACCCAGCACTTGATAATGTTTTGGAAAGAAACATCATTAAAACAGGTTCAGCCAACAAGGTAAAAATAAAACAAGTGAGCAAACATATGGAAATTCCCCTTTCCTCCCTTCCTCTCTCCACAACCTGTCCTTAGCAAAATAACTCCTAAGAAATATAGGACTATAAAAATTGAACTCTTGGTTTTCATTAATACTAATGAAAGAAAAAATAAGGATGGGTTTAAATTCACAAGTGGTTAATATATTTAAGGTATAGAGTCCTTTATTCCTTTGCATATAACAATTTTTAGAAGTTGAAATAATTTTTGGATGGGCCATTTAAGATGGTCCTTAACTTTTCTCAACAATTTTTTTGCATCAGATGTATGATTTAAAACTGGATTTTTATACCTTTAAGCCGAATAATGTAACCTTTTTTTCCTATATGCAGTATCTGAAAAAGTGTGTATTGGCTCTTAATATTTCAAGACTTCTTTTTAACATTTTTCTTAAGGTCAAAGTTGGTGATAAGGAAGTGGATGTTATGAATGGCTTCAGACTTTACATTACTACAAAACTGTCAAATCCATGTTACTCTCCTGAAATTAGTGCTCAAACTTCCATCATTGACTTTGCTGTAACCATGAAAGGTCTTGAAAATCAACTCTTAGGCAGAGTCATTCTCACAGAGAAACAGGTAAAAAAATTGTTTGCATCTCTTTTCCTGTCTGTAGTTCTTATATTTACCTGTAGAATGTTTTACTTTAATTTATTACTCTCTATTCCCATGTTGCAAGGTAACTTTCTGGCTCTCTCTATTGTGATTATTCTTACTATAACCTATTTGTAATGGTTTAAAAAGTGACACAGAAGCAATTGAGTCATTCATGTGGAAGTTTCTCTGTCTCTTTGTTGTTGCAACTTTACTTTATTAACCTTATTTTTCCTGCCTCAATGAGTTATAACCTCATGAGAATGGTCTGTGGAAAGCAAAAGGGTCTGAAATCAAAACTGATGTTCTTCTGGAGCTCATGACAGCATAACCTAATGCAAAGATTTCAGACTTAGTTGCTTCCTTGCTCCAAGGGAAAATGGGCTGTCTATTGACATACCTTTTGACATTGCTGATATATTAGTTGATGAAGTCCAGGTTCAAGATGCCAGTCCCAGTCAACATACCACCTTCAGTTCCAGAGGGAGGCTGACTGGTATCTTTTTAACTATGGAACAGCTAATCCCTGTAGCTATAAGGTCAGGCAATGTTCATGTCATAAGAAACACTATGCAGTTATAGCTGTGTATTTACTGGTGTATTTACTAAGATTTTGGCAATAGTTCCAGTTTACCTTCACTAGAGAGGAATGACAGGAAAATCTTTGTTTCTTTGTTGTGGCATCTTTTGAGGTTCTCCTGTCCTTCCAACACCTCCCTCTGCCTCGCCAGTGTAAGATTTTTCTTGTTAATGGACTCAGTTGTCTTGTTCATGTCGAGTAGTTGCATTTCATTCCTAAACAGTGCATGGATCTCGTGAGAGAAATCACACTCAATCTGTTAAGGTCTGTTTTTTGTCAGACAGCTTCATTGCACCATCAGCTTCTCTTCAACCACTGACAGCTTGTCAACCCACTATGTAATGAAATTATCACTGTCTATCTAAAACATGCTGTGATGTGTATATTCACAAAGCCTTATGCCAAACTTCACTTCTTGGGCCTTGAAATACAGTGCGTTCCTCCAGGAGACAGCAAGTTTATCAGATTTCTCCAGTCATTGCTGTTGCTGTGTGTTTGCTTGAAGGACACAGAAAAGGGAGGAGCTTATCTCAGAGATGCCAAGACATAGATGGAGAAGTAAAGTTGGACTCAGGTTGGAACATGAATAATTTGGATTAGATATTAGGGAAAAAATAATTACATCGAGAGTGGTCAAACCCAGGAGCAGATTAATCAAGGATTTTGTGGAATTTCTGTTCTTGGAAGGGTTCAAGCTTCACCTGGACATTGCCCTGAGCAACTGAGCTGTTTAGCTCTGAGCTAAACTGGGTTGAACTGGTTAATTTCTGTAGGTGCCTTTCAAATTAAAATTATTCTAATATTCAATGGCATCTTTGTCACTAAGTGGGAATGTCTAATAGATTGGCATACAGTACTTCTTCTACCAGCTTCTCAGATGTTATACTCACTACTGTTTTGTTTGAAACCACCTGGGAATATTTCCTGTAGATAAATGACAAGTGGACCACTTGACAGGCAGGGGAACTTCTACAGAATATGCTTACCATGTTGCAGTTTTTGTGGCCTCTGTTTTTACACCTTGTGGCTCAAGGTGTTCCTGAGGAGTCAATTTGAATACATCACACCATCCAAACACTTTCCTATGATGTCTAATGGTGCATCTTTGGGAATTTGGGGGTTTCCCTCTTAAGTGTCTGGATTCTTACTACCTTTTGTAGCTTTTGGTAGGAGAGCAGTGGAATTATTTTACTGTGAGAATGTTTGCCAAATTATTTGAGCAGTATGACTGCTTGGTGATATCCAGTGTTGCAATGTATGCGTGTAATTTCTGCCCCAGAAAGAGAAGAGATTATTTATTTGAAATCAGAGTTCTTCAAGATTTTCATGCACATTTCTATCCTTCTTCCTATTCTACCATCTCTTATATGGTTCTGGTCTTAGAATGAATGAGATTTAGACCTCCAGCAAGGAAAAGGAGTGTTTACAGCATGGTATTTAAAGTTTCTGCAAAGTCTGACACTCTGTTGTCTGCTGTGCCTATTAAAATAGTCTTTGTCACACATATCTCGCAAAATTAATTGTTTACAGATAGGAACATGGGTACTAATTTCTTATTTTTCACCAGAATGTTAAACCAATGGCAAGATACAAGTGAAGCATAAGGTCAAGGGCAGCTGTATATCTATATAAATTTGATTCTACTATATTTCTTGGAATAATAGGATTTGAAAGATTTGATATATGTCTGGAGGTAATATAACATGATATTTTAATGATATAATTATTTTGATAGATTGGCTGTTATGTAATTTGACAAAAAAACTTGTTTATTTAGTTTCATAGGAAAGTCAGATTAGTAGTGGAGTTACAATATGCAATAACTCTTTATTGCTTTTTGAATTTTTGCATTCATATATCAAGATTTTTGCTGGAAAAAGGCTCAAGTTTTGTAAGGAATAGTTGATGCAAATTCCTTTACTTGTGAATCATTTTGTGACAGGATGATATAAGCTATCTATCAGATTTCATATTTTGTGAATATTAACAAGAAATAGCATTCTTTGGTACAGTTGGTAAAATGTCTTCTGCTTGTGAAAGGAACTACATAAAACTGGATATGAAATAGCCTGTGTTGCAAGTTCCTTGAATTTATGTATATGGTAACTTGGCTTATTTTTTCTGCATCCTTGCTGCTATGACTGGAAATTCTTTAAGATATGAAGAAAGCTTTCAACTGTTTACACTTTCTGATCTGCAAAAACATTTTAAGAGCTTAATAGTTGGATTTTTTTCATTAAGATTTTCTTCTAGGGTTACTTCACTTTAGCTTGGTAACTCTGTTTCCAACTTATTTCTTAGGCTCTTCTTGTGAGGAGAATTGCTTTCTGTTTTTATGAGGCGCTTGAATTCTAGAGTATGTTTAAATTTTTGAACTGAGCTCAGCAAAACATGGAGTTTAATTTGCACAGTATGTTAATTATTATATTTAATTGGATGATAACTTTCTTTCAATACTATTCTTTAAAAAAAAATTCTGCTTCATCAAACTTGCATGAAAAAAATGTTTCATGAAACTGTTACCTGAAACTTCAGTTCCATGAAGCAGCAGTTGATTGAAATGCAGATAACTGTAGTTTTCTTGTCTATTTTCATCACTTTTTGTCAGAATATTTTTAATAAGTTATGTTGTATTTGCATTGTTCTAAAATGATTGTCCCACTAAATATTTTAATACCTGGTGATGATTATGATGTTTCAATTTACCAAGAAAAAACTCTAAATCTGATAATAATAAGATGATTCTTCTTAATTTCCTTTTTAAGGTAAAAGGGCATTCTTTAAAACAAAGTGCTTGAATTAGGAATGTAGGAGGAGAACATAGGTTGAGAATTCCAGAAGTTTAGAATGTGGAAAAATATTAAAAAAAAAATCAAATGTTTTAATAGTATTTCAATGCTGTATAAATGAAATGAAGGCTACTCAAATGGGGGAGTAAAACCCTTCCTTAAGCCTTGCTAAGGGCTCAGGTCTATTATGTCTCTAGTGCTATATGAGAGGTCGTGTGTTTCTTAGTGTTGTCCCTATTTCTTTGGAATATTAGCAGCCAGTTAGCAACATGGAAATGGACTTGGCAGTGACAGAGTGAACATGGAACTTCCAAGTTTGGAGAGACATTGTTAAAATTATTCACCAGACCTTTGTAACTTTGTGAAGTATTTATCTAGACAGCAAATATTTCTACCAACTGCCTCACTGTTCATTTATAAGATTCATATTAACCTTATCTTCTGAAAAACTCTTAACCCATTCTCTCTCTTTTGTTTCTTTTTACTTCACTGTACTGAAACATTTAGTTTTATTTCAGGAAAGGATTTTTATCTCTGAGGGACTAATTTATGTTAAGTATTTAAAGGTTAATTTTAAGAATGAACTGAAAGGACTGTTATAGCTGAAAACTGTTTTTCTAGAGATTTCAAACAGGTGTTTTTTAATGTAAAACTCTTGATTAACAGTTATCCATCTTCTATATTTCTGCACTGGAAAAGAATCTAGGTACATAAACCACACAGATTATATTACTAAATGTATAAAATAAATCTAGTGAAGTAACTCAAGTACTACATACTTTCTTAATCAATGAAGCATTTTAGTGAGAGGCTGAAATTATCCCCTTTTTAATGGAGGAGTATTGGCACTTCTTGAGATATCTGAGACTTGATTTGATGACTAAGCATGGCTATTGAGACTAAGTTTTCAATATGGCAATTGTAAAGCAAGGTATAAATGAGGATAAGATTACATGGAGGGGAAAAAATCCTACGTATGGAATGGTGTTTGCATTTGTCTTTTCTGAAACAAAAGACAAACAATTGTGAACCTCTTATTCTTTTAGTGCATGATACAAATATCCCCCATAATATTTGTAAAAAATGATTTGTTAATGCCTACTTATCTACCAGATTCAGATTTTGGCGATATATCTTGTGTTAGAAATACCACTGGAATTCTTTTCCCAAATTAATTCAGTTAGTCTTGACCTATACTGATCCTTTAATAGGATCAGTATTTTTTAAGCTAAATTTTTTAAAAATATTATTTTTGATTGCTCTTCTGTTTCCCAAATATTACAATGTAATCCAATAGGAATTAGAGAAAGAAAGAACTGATCTTATTGAAGATGTGACTATGAACAAAAGGAGGATTAAAGACCTAGAAGATAACCTTTTATTTCGACTTACAAGCACTAAGGGTTCTCTGGCAGATGATGAGACTCTACTAATTGTATTGAGTAACACTAAGAAGACTGCTGAAGAAGTAACACAGAAACTGCAAACTTCTGCTGAAACTGAAGTACAGATCAATTCAGCCCGTGAAGAGTACAGACCAGGTGAGTGAAGGTGGTAATGGAAGACAAATAGTTAGACCATATATTTAAAACATCAATACTTAAGAGTAAGAGAAATTGTAGGATGAGATCAGGAAGACCAAAATTGGTGGGAGAGACCTGTGTTTTCCTGTAAGTAAAATGTATCCAGGAGATGTCATATTGAGCTATAATGGCAAAAATAGTAAATTTTATGGCTCATGGGGAATTTATATAATTGAGTGAATTGTTCTTTTTGTAGACTTCTCATTGCTCTTTATCAAACGTATCAGTCATTAGGGTGTTTAGGTAAGTATATGTTTGAATTCAAGATGTTGACATTCTTTTACAAAACTTATATAACATTAAGTACTGTATATCTGTTCTGATGAATGCTTCACCATTTATTCTTTGGTTATTATAGTCAACACATTTCATGAAGACTTTTGACTTTTAACTGACAGGCAATAATGTGAAAAAAAACAGTGGAAAAAATAGCTCTCTGTAATTTTCTGCATTCTTGGAAATGTGTAAGGTGGTACAGTTAGTGTACAAGAAACATTGCAGATATTATAAAACCTTTGCATTTAAAACTGAATGACTACTGAAAAGAAGTTAAATCAGTGCTGGGTAAGTTAAATCAGTATAGTTCATTTGACTTTTATATGAATCTTGTAAATGTCTGTAAAAAGAAATTTGTTTGGATACTTAAACAGTATTTCAAGCAGCCATAATTTTTATATGTTCTGCTGATGATCTCAATATTGCTGATCTTCAGATATGCTTGTATTTGAAAACTGGTCTTTACATAATTTGCATTAATTACAGAAGAGATTTTTTTCTCCTGATGTATACATGAGGATTAAATGAATGATTGTATTATTTTTCTGGCAGTAAAGAATATAGAAACTCAAGGATCTTCAGTTATAATTAGTGTTAAAATCACTGTACATGTTTTGAAGAGTTAAAGTTTTCTGCTCTGCATTTCTATTTTGAACAAATTTTTCTTTCCCTCTCCAGTTGCAACTCGAGGTAGTATCTTGTACTTCCTTATCACTGAGATGAGCATGGTCAATGTCATGTATCAGACGTCACTTCGACAGTTTTTGGGGCTTTTTGATCACTCCCTGGCCAGGTAATTTAACTAACAATAAGTACAATTTGTATTTACCCAGTCCTGGAGGTGCCTGTAGCACAGTAAAAAATTATTGTAAACTAATATCAGAAAGAAGACTCTTGCTTCTTAAAATCTTGACCGGTAATTTTCAGCTTAAATACCCATAAAACATTGTCAGTTAGCAATGTACTTATAGTCCTTCTATTGTACTTATAGTCCTTCAAAGTTTGCCCTTAGGTAATTAAAAACCATTATACTGCATTGATTTTCAGCTGGGCAAAAAGACTTGATTAAAAAGGATTTTTTTGTTGTTGCTGTTCCTTCAATCTGAAAGTTGTTACCAGCTTGCTGTCTGATATTCTGTTTGTGATCTATTATTTTTCATGTTTGAAAGTACTGAACTATGGCCTTTTTCCTTTTGCATAGTATTCCCTGTTATAATAATTTATAAGAAAATCCACTTTCAACTGCAGACCTTTCTTCTAACAGGTCTACCAAGAGCCCTATAACCAACAAGAGGGTTACCAATATTATTGAACATATGACGTATGAAGTGTTCAAATATACTGCCCGAGGGCTCTATGAGGAGCACAAATTTCTTTTCACATTACTGCTTACTTTGAAGATTGATATACAAAGAAACAGAGTGAAGCATGAAGAATTTCTGACACTTATTAAAGGTGAGAACTATGAATAAATTATAAGGAGAGCACATTATTATTGTAGAAAATTTATGTATTTGTATCTCCTAGCCAGCATGCTCCTTCCTTTTGCACATGAGAAACCAGTCAATTGTAAAAATACATGTTTATCATTCTGATCTGGTAACAGACAACATTGTATGGCAGTTCTTTTATAGAAGCACATTGAATATTGATGAATATATCTTTGTAATCATGAGAATTTGAAAGGAATATTGCTGTCTGCTGTTCAAATACCATCAGGTATGTGTTTAGCTTAGAAAAATTATTATTGTAGTAAACATGTTATAGTAACTGCAGCAAGTAGGAGCAGAAAATGATGATAATATTTTAAAACATCAGAGTCTCAGCTGCATGTGACATGGTCATGGCTTTGGTCTTAACTGCATACAAGCACTGAGTTAGCTTGAAAGTTTGGATCAATTTTGTATTACCTATTCCAGAGACTTAATTTTCCAGGCAGCATTAATTTATGGATTATAGGTGTGAATTTTTCCATGTTGAATCTTCAGAATATTTTTTCCCACAAAGCCTTTGTTTCCAGGCACATTGCACAAAAAAAACCCAGTAAAGCCTCAAAATACAAATTGGTTAATACTTTTGTTTAAGGTGCATAATATGAAAAAAATTATATAAACAAATCAAATTGCAAACTCAGCTTAATCAAATATGGCATGGTTTTGTAAGGTAGAAAACTCCTGTAACATCATGATTTAAAAAGTGGCTTATTGTACTTGTTTTTTCCCCTCTTATCTTGTTTATTTTTCTTTGTGTCTCCAACAGTACTAATAACTGATTTCAATTTCTTGCAGGTGGTGCTTCCTTAGACCTTAAATCTTGTCCTCCTAAGCCAGCTAAATGGATTCTGGATATGACTTGGTTGAACTTGGTGGAGCTCAGTAAGCTGGAACAGTTTTCAGATATTCTTGATCAAGTACGTAAGAGCTTTTGAAAGTTGATCTCTTGTTTAACAAGTAATTGTCTTGTAGCAATCAAGCCATATGGTGGAAACTGGTTTTATTTTATGGAAGAGAAACTGAGACCAGATAGCCACAGTTATGGCCCTGGCAGCTTAGCAACCTATGTTGATATAAAAACTCAGCCACTCCCAGGAAAATAAGAAGAGTGTAGAGAGTGTTCACACTTTATAAAATTATAATATTTCCAGATTGGGATTCAGCTTGCCATTATCCAATTAATACATTGCAATTTTTTTTATTCTGGTTATTATATTACCTTGCATCCCTGTTGTGCTTTCTTACACTATGTTTTATGATGCTTGTTCCAATATTTATCTGGTTACATGGAGTAAAAGCTAGAGAGAAGGTACATTCATGTGGAGAGCAATTATGTACTTGCTGTATTCAAAGCTATGTCTTTGCCTAGCCATCCATATTCTGACACAGCCATGCTATCAGAATATAAAATACTGATTCATACTCCTGTTTTCAGAGTATGAATACTCCAGGGTGCTGATTCTACAATAGCATACTTATAATCGGAAATTTTATCATTTTTAATAGTCTTATTAAATCTGTGGAAGAATATCTCTAAACAAATGCCTGGGTGGGGATTTCATGTCTCTGACTCTCCTTACAAGTTTGTGACCTAGTGGCAGTGCAAATATGACTTGTCTGTTTAGTGATATTTGTTTTTTTGATGATATAATTGCAGATTTCCAGAGACGAGAAACAGTGGAAAATGTGGTTTGACAGTAAGAATCCCGAAGAAGAATTGGTTCCTAGTGGCTATGGTGAATCTCTGGACTGCTTCAGACATCTTCTTCTCATCAGATCTTGGTGTCCTGACAGGACCATAGCTCAGGTATATTTATATAGCCTGCAGGGTTTAGGTATCACTAGAGTAATAGTGTTCAGATTGCAGCTTTGTACTGTCTTACATAATGCTAACCACCTTTTTGTAATGGACTTTTATGTTGTATTTTCTGAAGTTCTTTTCAGACCATTTATGTATTTGTTACAAAGGCAGTGATAAAAAATTATTCCAATATATTGAACAAATATTATCCCCTGTTGTGGATATAATTTCTGCTGGAAATCAGAAATTATATCTGGATATGATTCCAGCACAATATCTGGATATTACTGTTGTGGTGATTTCTGCTGGAATCATATCCAGATCAGTGTTTATCCAGATCTGCTTTATTAGTTCAGAAGATACTTTTGGCTATCCTTGCTTACTAACTAGAATTTTAGAAGTGTCCCCATGTTAGGCTGAAGTAAAATATTTTAATGAACTTTACTGGCTGGGAGAAAATTGAAAACTATTTAATTGAGAAACTATTTTTTGCATGGAAGAATTAGAAACACTTTAGAAAAATCTTTAATAAAATCTCCTCAAAGCTCTCAATTTAAAGACATCTATTAAAAAAAATTACAGAACTGAAGTTTATTAACTAGACCTTTTTAAAGAA
Source organism: Passer domesticus (assembly GCF_036417665.1). NCBI lineage: Eukaryota > Metazoa > Chordata > Aves > Passeriformes > Passeridae > Passer > Passer domesticus. Next base: position 87,818,516 of record NC_087474.1, read on the forward strand.
AAATCATCTTCTAGGAGCCTGTTTTTAACCTTTGTGCTCTTCTCCAGTACAAAATAACAAAAAATTATAAAATTACTGACAATTCAGAGCAATAAATGATGACTTACTGAAATTGGAATGCATCATTTGAAGTGTGGTATTAATTTTATTGATGCATATCTTTAGACATGATTGGATTCAGAGAAAATCTCACCAGTTATTGGTATAACTGCAGTCAATAGGGTAAGCAGTACTGTGTAAAGAATATATGATTTCTGCTGTGTGTCTGAAACAGATCACACAAGATTAGTTCCTCCCTGCTGTTAATGGGGCAAGGTAAACTTTCATCTTCTGATGGTTTTATAAAAACTGATAGTTTATCAAATGTTTAATGCTGAATGTCTTTTGTCCCTGAGAGGTAACCCAGGGGTATTAAGGGGAAGATTTATCTAGGACAAGAGCTGTGTGGGGGGAAAAACTTCAAGAAAGATCATCTCAGACTGTTTGAAAGAGCCTTTTATATTTCTTTGGGAAAAAGAACAATAATCTAGAATTTTTAAAGATAAATAAAGGGATAAGAGATGGTTTTCACTTTTCTGGATCATCTAATTTTGTGATAGTTATTTTAATAATTGCTACTGTTAATTAATTGCTTCCCTAACTGTGGAGGTGAGAAAAGCCTAAGAGCTTTGAAGCCCATCTTTAGTCCTTTTCTTCTATTCTTCTAGATTTTGAGGCTAAGAGTTACACTATCTAATGGAGAGATCCTTAAATAATTTAAAATTTTCTCAAGTTTTAGAGAAGTTATTATTTTTATTATACTATAACTGTAGTTATTATATATAAAATACATACAGATATAAGTAATGTAATTATTTAAAAAAATTAACTGGTTGTATAAGGCTATAAGAAATAACACATTCAAAGACAGTGTGATGTGTTGACATATGCAAATAAACTTGCTTTGTATTTGTATTTTTGATGGACGTTTTTAGCTGCTTTGGTTTTCAGCTGACTTTTTGTTAGTATTTACACTGGAAAGAAAACAGTATAAAATGGTAAGGTCACAAGTTAAATTCACCCCTTTTAATACAGGCAAGAAAATATATCACTGACACCATGGGGGAGAAATACGCAGAGGGAGTCGTCTTGGACATGGAGAAAACATGGGAAGAGTCAGATCCACGGACTCCCCTCATATGCTTTCTTTCCATGGGCTCTGATCCTACGGACTCCATTATTGCTTTGGGAAAAAGGCTGAAGACAGAAACATGTTGTGTTTCCATGGGCCAGGGGCAAGGAATCCATGCTCGTAAACTTCTGCAGCAGACAATGGCTCATGTAAGCAAAAAAAATCTGAACTTTTTTCTCTGTGTATTAAACATTTAGAAATAAAAATCCTGCAATGAGATAATGTTGTTTGGTGGGTAGTTAATGCAGATGCAAACTCTTACATTTATTTATATAAGTGTCCTAACCAAGGGAACTGTATTTTCACAGTTCTTCAATTTGCCATAACAAGCTTCTTGATTCTGTGCAGATGTTTTTCATTGAAAATTGAGTGCTTTTCATATAAAATGGAGTTTTAATAGTGGATTGCAGACTGATGAACATAGCTGAATTGATTTCTTAAGGTTTTTTGTTGTTATATCACCAGTAAATATTCTTCTGTAGGCATTTCAGATTGTATTTTTAGTTTTTTATTTTTAGTAATATGGATGTATTTTGTTAACTGAAGAAAATGAATTCCAAATATGCTATTGATAGTTACATAAACTTGAGAAGAACAAGGCAGCATAGCTAGTTATTCCATAGTGCTGTAGTCTGGACTTGTGAGGGACAGTCTGGTAGCACAGGCATTTTACAGGAAAAGAAATTAAAGAACAAAACTATTTGTATAAGTGAGGTAAGATGTTCCAATTTGGCATGCTTTTCAAATCAGGTGATACTACTGCCATGCCTGCTGATGTGAAAATATTGATATTACTCTCCTATGCTATGAGCTTCTTTTTATAACCTGCTTTACTCTGACTTTTACTTCAGATTCTTGTTTGATAACTTCTCATAAGAAATAATAAGATCAAATAGGATAAGAACATAAGATCAAATGAGAATAAACCCATTCAAAAACATGGGAAAACTTTTGTTTAGTTAAGAGAAATGCAGTTACATTCCCTAACTGTATCACAAGCCCTCTTATTGAAGAGATATATGAGACTATATGAGAAATATGGTAATTCATATAAGAAAGTTTGACAATTATTGATTGATAGCAATAGATTAATTATGTATGATTATTTGGTTATTTTCTAAGCCTGGAACCCTTGTGAGGAACAAGGTTTAGCAGGTTGCACTATCAAGCTACTCTGGATCTCCCTTATGTAAGGCAAAATTTATCAGTTTCTATCATGACAAGATATTTTAAATGTCTTCAAATGGAAAAGGTAGAGACTATTTGAAAAGACCAGATAAGACAAGTAGGGACCACTTGTTCAGGTGAAAAAACCAAATACGCTAACACCATCTTCAGAAGAAGCAGCCCACAGCTTAGCTCCCCTCAAGGAGTGATTTCAGTTTTTGAGCAACGTTGATAACTTATAAAATTCTATTGTTTTAAACTAGGGAGGTTGGGCACTTCTGCAAAACTGCCACCTTGGACTTGACTTTCTAGATGAGTTAATGGACACTGTAATAGAGACAGAGAATGTTCATGAAAGCTTTAGACTGTGGATGACAACTGACATTCACAAACAATTCCCCATCACCCTTCTTCAAATGTCGATTAAGTTTACCAATGAACCACCACAAGGGCTCAGAGCTGGACTAAAGAGAACATACAGTGGTGAGTGCTAGAATGGTAATGATTTACAATTAAATTTTGGACTGTGATGCTATTGTGTGGTCATGTTAAACTGGTAGTAAGTGTAAGCTGGTATGAGGAACTGTTCACAATGTTGCCATGACATATCTTAGTTTTTGTTATGAAAATTAAGAAGATGATTTGCTGACATTCTGTTGTGAGAATTGGATAGCAAAACAGGGATTGCCTTTTCTTTTCTCCCATGTTGGCTTCTAGTATCTCAGTTCAAAGTGTTTGAATTTTTAATATTCTGATTTTTGGCAGAAAAATGGCATGGTTGGCTATCAAGTGCTCTTTACACTACATAAAATAAAGGACAAAGATTCAGCACAGAAAGCAACTTGATGTGAATTCGGCTATTAGTAAATTGTGGGTTTTTTTCCCCCTGAAGTTTACTCTTTTAATTTGAGCAGTTTAATAGCTTGTTATAAATTGTCTTCAGCACAGAACACTTTGTGGGACAATAATTTACCCTTGGGAGAGGCAAAAAGCCAAGTGAATATCTCTGGAGTGTTATTTTAGCACTGATTTGAAATAGTTTTGAAAAAGACGATTACAGTGATTCTCATAAAGCCCATTTGCAATCAATAGGTGTCAGCCAGGATTTATTAGATGCCAGTAAAATGGTGCAATGGAAACCACTGTTGTATGCTGTAGCCTTTCTGCACTCCACCGTTCAGGAAAGACGCAAGTTTGGGTCTCTGGGTTGGAATATTCCCTATGAGTTTAACCAAGCTGATTTCAATGCTACGGTGCAGTTTGTTCAAAACCACTTGAATCGCATGGATACCAAGAAGGTAATTAATGATTTTGTGGGAAAGGTGGATTAAGATGATGGATCTTTCTACTAGTGGAATCTATGTAAATGCTTCCTAATAACTGAACTGTAGGAGTGATTTTAACATGTTTTTTTTTTCCCACAAATATTCAATATTTCGAGTATATCTATGTCTACAGCAGCAGACTTAGACTTCTAATCCAGTGCATGTTTAATTTCTGTATTAAATTCTACATTAAAAAATGCCTTCCCAGCCATTTCAGAAATATAAACCTTAGAAGTATAAACCTTTTCAGTTCTAATTAAGTCAATTACTTAAAAAGGGATATTTCAAATACTCTTTTGTTTAAATCTATTTTGAGTAAAAATAAGATTTGGTCCCCCCACCTATCTTTGCAGCATGAAGAAATCAAAAATTGTTTTAAATGATTATACAAGAATGTCTTCTGCGTTTCTCACTTTCATATGTTCAGTTGTCATACAGAGAGGTCTGTGGTGGAGCAACTTGCAGGTGGCATTTCAAGTGAAAGGAGACTTCAAATATATCTGTATCCTGCTTGCTATCTTCAAGATGCTCTTGAATTTGTCAGTGAATTCTGTTTTGAGAAATCCTTGCAGGTATTCAGGGAAGGCAAGACTATAATGAAAAAAAGAGTAATAGGAAAGTAACTTTCTTTCAAATGGGACAGACATGGTGCATGAGCTGTTTTTATTAAGGCAGGTCTAAGTAAATAAGAAGGGGATTAGCTGAAGTCAGTGCTTTCTGCTTGGTTTTAGGGGATCTCCTGGAATACTGTATGTTACATGATAGGTGAGATCCAGTATGGTGGTCGTGTGACAGATGACTTTGACAAAAGACTCATGAACACCTTTGTAAAGATTTGGTTCAGTGAAAACACATTCAGCCAGGAATTCAGCTTCTACAAAGGATACAGCATACCCAAATGTACTATGGTGGAACAGTACCTTCAGTACATACAGGTTGGTAAATGAAAACTAATCACTTGTTTCTCATAAGTTCTTGATTCCCTATAATTTTTCTCTTTTTTTCTGAGTACCTGTATTTTGTCTTTCATTCACAGGTTTTTAAACTGATTTCTAGAAATATGCATATCTATTAGTAACAACTGATTATTGTTATCAATGTTATGATCTTCGTAGCAGCAATATATATTTTCTTTTTCATGCGTTTTGCTTGTGGGACATACCTAAAGTCACAAAGTTGTTTAAGAGGGCAAAGAACAGAGTCCAGACATTGGGTACAACCTCTTTGAAATAAAAGGTCTAGATATATGAGAATAAAAGTATATTATTTAAATAGCATATAGTTGTTAAAACACAATTTTTTGGTATGATTTGAGCTGTGGCCTGACAAATAGACCGCAGCAAGTTATTTGGCTTAAGACTATTTGAAGAAGTCTAGCTTGTTACTTAACAGTAATCAAAGCAGTTTTTTCCTGTTTTTTATTTGGTTTTGTTGTGTGTTGAGTTTTATGTTTTTGGTTTTTGTTTATTTTTTGGGGGGGGGATTTTTTTATTTTTTAAAATTATTTACTTCTAAATCTCCAGTTGTACTCCTTTTATATTTTACTATATAGAGCCTTCCTGCTTATGATACACCAGAGGTGTTTGGTTTGCACCCTAATGCGGATATCACCTACCAAAGTAAAGTTTCCAGAGATGTGTTGGACACCATCCTCAGTATTCAGCCTAAAGATAGCTCTGGTGGAGGAGGTGAAACTCGAGAGGCAGTTGTAGCCAGGCTGGCTGATGATATGCTGGAAAAACTTCCTGCTGATTATATACCATTTGAAGTGAGTTAATGAAATTCTGGCAAAAACTTGCCTTTTATGGATTAAAAAAAACCAAACAAAAGTCAAAAACTTTTCTAAAAACATGTTTGAATTAATTCATACAGGCAATACCTTGTATTTTAAAGAAGTGTGGCCAAGCTATTAATATTCATAATGAAGTAGCTAAATGTGTGCTGAAGTGCTTTTGCAACAACTTTTTCAGAAATATTAAACCCGTTAATGCTTAAGTTGTCATTTGCACTATGGGGGAGGTAGGATCATCAACTTTTGACTGAGATTGTTGACACTATAAAATTTCTGTTTATGTTCATGCAGCTGTTTATTTGTTAATTTAACACTTTTGATTAAACATGTATCAGTGAATTTGGTTAGAATACAAGACTGCCTGGTATTGTGATAGCTCCCAGGCATTGCTGCTATGTTGCAAAGTAGCTGGGGCAATTACTCTTGATTGGTTTGTTCAAAAAGAAACTTGGAACTGCTTGTTGGAGCTAAAGCTGAATTCTTTGAACTAAGGTAAACAGCCTACAAGCTCTTTAAGTGGCATTAGCTTGAAGACTAAATCATTACTTGGACTGAAAACATAGCCAGTCTCAGCATTACAGATTTCTCTTGGAACAAATCCTGTGTTTTTCTCTTGTAGATAATTCAAGGGAGGTGCCAAACTGTCCATTTAAGCTCATAAATTATGTTATGTCCCAAAGATCATATTGGGGCCTAACATTGACATAAAGCCAATTTTGTTTTTTCACTTCTATTGAAGGATCTTTGGTTTTCTACCAACAGGTAAAAGAAAAACTAAAGAACATGGGACCTTTTCAACCTATGCACATATTTTTGCGACAGGAGATTGAACAAATGCAGAGAGTTATTTCATTAGTGAGAAGCACTCTGACTGATCTAAAACTTGCTATTGATGGGACAGTAGTTATGAGTGAAAATCTGAGGGATGCTTTAGACTGCATGTATGATGGAAGGATTCCTGCTAGCTGGAAAAAGGTAGATGTACATCACTTGTTCTGGAAAGAAATAAAAAATCTGTTTCTGAAGACTAGATTAAACTTCTAGACTTAGAGTAAACATTTTTTTTTTTCAGACTATGTTTCAGATGTGTTAACTAGAGCTGTGCAACTCCTGGAATAGATTTTGTGCTAAAATGAACATACTCAAAACAAGCCTTCTTTCATTTATAAAAATTGAAATGAATGTGAAGGATGCAGATATGTGCCATTTTAATAACCCATTGCGTATTGTCAGTATAAAAACCTAGAGAGAGGAGAAAAATCTAAGATGTGGTGATGGATTTTAAAAATTTGTGACTTATTACCCACATTTGTGACTAAGATGGTGTTATTTATTGGACATATATAATTATTATCCTTTTCTGGGTTAGTTAGAGGTGGTCTGTCCATCTTGGTCAAAATCAGTGCACTTTGAGTTTGAGTAATAGTCACATAATTACAGAATAGTAGATGCTGGAAAGGACATATGGAGACAGTGTAGTTTAATCACACTTTCTAAAACAGGGTCAGTTAAATCAGGTTTTCCAGGAGTCTCCAGAGTCAGAGAGGTGCAACCCATTCCACTGTTTGATCACCTTCAAAAACCAACCAATTAACCAACAACCAGCCAAACAAACGAAAAACTCCTTGAGTTGAAACAGAATGTCTGACATTTCATCTTGTTCCCATTGCCTTCTCTCCAATTGCTGAAAAGGATCAGGCTCCATCTTCTGTCCTCCACATGAGATATATTTAAGCCTCCTTTAAGCCTTCTCTTCTCCAAGCTAAACAATCCCAGCTCTCAACCTCTCCCCATAGAAATTGTTTTCAGGGATAATTAGACCTGTTAATGGCAACTGATGGAAAGAAAAATGGGTTTTTTTTGGAAAGAAAAAGGGTTTTTTTAGTCCAAGTTCAGTTTTCTGTAGGTTTTATTCAGAAGAATAAAAATGCAGAACAGTCTTACAGAAATTACATTGTCTTGATATATGGACCTTGGAATTATAAAGACATGTATACAATTTTTCTTTTCAGCTTATACAGCTGTCTAACCTTGCAAAAATGTCATAAAATGGACAATTCCACAGAGAGCATTAAACATGTAAATGTAGACATGAATCTGAACAAAGAAAGAAATTCCTTCAGGTTTCAGTGGGATGCAAAGTTTAAGCATCGGATTAAAGTTAAGACATGATAGAGGATCTTCAAATATGCTTTGCTAATATTATATTGTTTATTACCATGGAAGGATGTAGCTTTTCATGACAGCAGTATGCTATTTTAAAACATGTTTACCATTTTTAGGCATCTTGGCCTTCCAGTACGCTTGGTTTCTGGTTTACTGAGCTTCTAGAAAGAAACCACCAGTTTTACAAGTGGATTTTTGAAAGTCGACCAAACTGTTTTTGGATGACAGGGTTTTTTAATCCTCAAGGATTTTTAACTGCAGTGAGACAGGTAAACTATGTTTGAAGTATTATTCTACTTATTTTTTCTAATGCTTTTAAAAATAAAATGTATTGTCTGATGAAGGATGAGTTTATACACATGGGAGGATATGTGACTGTCTAACATTTCCTGAGTGAACTGCTCTTCCTTCACACATACTTTTCCAGTATAACAACCACTAATGTGTTAAATTATGTTTCCTGTGTTGACCAAGGCCCAGATAAATTGAGACTACCTCACAACATTATTAAGGTCGACTAGAAAAATATTTAGTCTCATGTTTGCATTGAGATATCTCCGAGAATGGCCATTAAGCCCATGAATTTGCCTTTTCCCCCCCTCTCTTTTGTTCTGTATTCAGTACTTACCTGTCTGGAGACTGGGCTGAAAAGCTATTCAGAATTAGTCTTACATTTTACTGCTGCTGTTCAGTAGCTGATTAAGTCTTTCTTCGGGAAGTGGGAAAGACTTTTCTTTATTAATGCAATAGAAGTATGATATTTGATGTGTTTGCTAATGTATATATGTATGTCGATTTGGTGATTGTGTTGTCTACTCAGCAACTTCGTTACTTAAATGGAAGCAATAAATGCCTGTGTTGGTCATGTTGGTCAGCATAAAGGGACATACTGGATACAGTAAGCATCTGGAATGTGTAAAATTAAAAAAGAATACTCAGGTGAAAATAAAATGGGACCTCAGGAAAAAAAAAGCCCAAACTTTTGGAGAAGAGAATGATGATTTGTGGAGTAGGAAAAATATCCCCTCTTACTCAGGTCTGGGTAGTGTAATCTAAAATTTCAAGCATATAGCCTTGGAATTATGTAACAAAATATTTCTTTTGAGTGAACAGTCCTAAAATAGGACTATCCTTTGCATCCAAGCTCGTGGAAAAGGCTTTATAGCAGGATCAAAACCAGTCAGAAACTACAGAATTTCATGGTTCAGTAAAAAGGTACAGTGAATATGTAACAACCTAATATCCCAAGTAAATACCAAAGTGAGTTTCTGAGCTTTGATGTGCAGTAAAACAAAAAGAAATAGGAAACAGGAAGAGCCAGTATGATGACTGAGATATAAATCTTGAGTACTTTTAGATCATTCGTGTAACGGCAATACGGGGCAAATATTTACTCCCATTACTTCAAAGAACGATTTTTGAAGCCATTAGAAGACCAGGATAAAACTTGAGTTTGCCATAACTTATTTGCATGGCATAGTAAATAACTGGGCTACTGAGAGTTGAGTGTTGTTCAGTGCATTAACTAACAGGTTTTCTTGAAGTCTCTTTACATAGCTTTATAGCTGAGCTGAGTGACTCATTAAAAATACAGTTACTGAAAAGTAGAGGTGCAGAAAAGGAAGGTAACCCCAAAAATATGTTTCACTTACCACATGCAGGTAATGTTTTCTCATCTCATCAAATATGTGAAACTTTTGTGTTCACAAGAGCTGGCTACCATTGACATTCAGTGGTTGTGTTATTTGGTATGGTCTTCATATAAAATATATAAATATTTTATATAATAGAAAGAAATTAAAATCAAATATAGTGGAAAAAGTACTGAAAGCTTTCTTGGAGTGCCATGCCATAACTCACTTAGAGAAAAGTCAGACTTCTGTGAACACTGATATTGTAAAGGATTGGTGTTTTTTTTATACTAAAGAGGATATTTTATGACCATACAAATTTATTTCTAATAACTGCTGGGAAAAAGTGTTCTGTGCTCATTTGAAAATGTAACCACCTAACTTTGGTTCGGGCAGGAAATAACAAGAGCTAACAAAGGATGGGCTCTTGACAGTGTAGTGCTGTGCAATGAAGTCACTAAATGGATGAAGGATGATATCACAAGCCCTCCTTCAGAAGGTGTCTACGTGTATGGGCTGTATTTAGAAGGAGCTGGCTGGGACAGAAGAAACATGAGACTGACAGAATCTAAGCCCAAGGTGCTCTTTGAGCTGATGCCAGTTATAAGGATATATGCAGAGAATAACAGTAAGTGACAGTATTGTAAAGGATGTTATTTCCATTTAATTCAACATAACATTTTATTTAACTGCATTGAAATCTTTGCGGCTTGCAGGGATTTCATGAGGCTGCTGCTAATCATTATATACATAACAAATCTCTTTCAATGGGGAAAACTCTCCAGTCTTCCACTGAAAATTTGTTTTCAGACTTGCTTCATAATTGATAATAGGCACTTTTCCTAATATTTAGATAGGTCTCTACCCATGGTCTTAATGGTGTTAAGAACTTTGTAACAGGTAAGCTGTACATATTGACAATATATGTCAATCATCACTTAAAATGCCATTTTTCTTATATGTAAATTCCGTGATCTCTGTACCCTCCATAACCTAAATCTAAATAATCTCTTTCACTCATGCCAAAAATGAATGTAATTTATATATATATATGTATGTATAGATGTATGTATACCACATACAATATACTCATGGATTATATACACACACATATATATACATATACAGGTATGTTTTGTGTTTATAGATAATATGTTTATATATATTCACATATATATATTCACATATATATATATTCACACACACACATGCACACACACACATATATATATATAATGTGTATATTTATAATAAAAACCTTTTTTTTTCCTCCTGAACAAGTCTGATTTTGAGCTCATGGAAGTAAGCAAGAGAGATGGAGTGAGGTGGTGGGAGATGTTTTATCTTTGAGGCAGTAAAGAAATATAGGAATGGAAAGGAAACTTATGTGGCTTAAGGACAGTGCTGTGAAAATGTGTAATTTGTCTTAATGTGATGGGTTTTTACATATAGAATAGGGCATGTTGTTGAATAGGTATGTAAAACAGAATAGAATAATCCACTGCAGAACATAAAATTGGAAAACTTTGTTGAAAAGCATTCCACCTCTAAAAGCAAATCTTGCTAACATGCTATTTTGCGTAGCTAATGTTTTGTAAAAGGCATGATCAGCAGCCAAGATACTAAATAATGAATACTGAAGTACTGAGCATGACTAGACTACTGTTCTAATTCTACAGTGAAGTAGTTGATGACTTGTACTCTCAAATATGGAATGCATTTCAAACCGAAATGTTGAAAGTAGGGAAATTTTATTTTGGCATAATACATTGATAAGAAGTAATGTTCAGTGGGCACGTTGAACTAATGTCCTAATGTTCAGTAAGAACATTAATTACTCTAGAGTGTCCATTTACATGTATTGGTTTGCATCAGTTCCTAGGTGCTTATGTTAAACCTACAGAAATTTCAAACCATGTATGTCCTTCAGCTGGCAATAGCAAATAGAGAGCAGTGTACTGTTGAACTTGGATTCAGTTTTCCTTATGAAACTTATGAACTTGGATTCATTTGCCTTATGATCATTCCTTTAGAGCCTCATTTTTTCAACTTAGTTTAATTGCTCTTTATGTCTCTTCTGTCTTTTCAGCTGCAAAAGATCCACGTCTGTATTCATGTCCTGTCTACAAAAAGAGCAGTCGAACAGATCTTAATTACATTGCTGCTATGGATCTTAAAACCCGTCAGCCTCCAGAGCACTGGGTACTCCGAGGAGTAGCACTTCTGTGTGATGTCAAGTAATGCTAAAAAAAAAAAGGTTTCCAGGAGTTCTTTTCTGATTTTAAATGCAAACATTATTATGTAGTTAGATACACAGTGGAAAACTTCTGAAAATATTGTTTCTAAATCATAGATTCCATTATGGTGTTTTTATAGAATTATTCTCAATAAACCTATACAATAGGCTTATAAATGCTACATCTTATAGTGACATTAACTTTGGTCTTTGACAAATATTTACCGTTCCTATTACTTAACACTTATCACTGTGCATAAGCACTCCTCCTGTGTGCTTAATTTTACCTTGAATAAAAATTTATTGATTTGAACATTGTTACTTTTTGGTAGTAAATATTCTTGTATCAGGACTTACCTTCAAGAGGCTAAATGCAAAGCTGGTGGTTTTGGTTTTTTTTTTTCCTTTGTGTGTATCTATGGAAAACTAAGCCCTATTGCTCATTCATATTAGCTAAAATTCCTCCGGATTATGTTCCAAGATTTATTTCCTAGTTGCTTGCTGTCTAAATAAAGAAGGTAGGCTGGAAAAAGATCACACTTTTTTCACTACTTGGACAACAAATTCATTGTGTTGCATAGGAAAACAAGCATCTGACAGCTGCCAAAATTTCTTACTGTCTGGCTCAGGACTTATAAATATATAATGGATCAGAAGCAATACATAAGAATGAATAACACACTTTTTATGTGCCACTATACCAGAGTTGAGTCTCTTGTCATCAGTGTTATTAGTAGATGGAGCCCTTCCCCTTCCCTCCCTTTTTTGTTCTTCCTTTTTTTTTTTTTTTTTTTTTAATGTCTCCCTTGTTTTGCTTGTGTGCTGCAGCTTTTTTGGTGTCTCGCATAGAAAACATTTCATGGAGGAATTAATCTTAAAAGAGCAATATTAGCAGCTCCATTTAATTGGACACTATGGGCCTCACACTTCAAGCACACTTATTTAATAATCAAAAAACCCAGTATATTTTTTTTGCTGAGTTCAGGAGGTCATGTATCTTAGTGGTCCACTAACCATTCCCAAAGATAGCTTGTTCAGAAGAGGAAGCAGAGAGAATCAGTATTCCTGCTGCATTTGCCATTCATAAAGGCTACAATGGAGAAACTGTTCTCAATTTTATGTCAAATCAATACAGGAGACTTCATCATTCATTTCCACAGTCAAATTACTTATAAAACTTAGGTGGACCATTGATTCTGTCAAATTCTGATTGTAGAGGTCCTTGCCTGTTGGAATTAGTTTTTTTTTTTCTTTTAAATAACTCACAATGATATGAATGAAATATGTGAAAATCTTTTATAGGAAATACTTTTAATTTAGACGTGGCAATAAATAAAGTTAAAAGGGTTGAAGTGTTCTTTATTGAACCTCGAAGCACCATGTTCCAATTTCTAGGAGATTTTTGGATACTCACTGAAGTTCTAAGTTGTCATGGGCTTGTGTCTTTCACCAAGACCTTCCTCTGTGAAGATGATGAACATACTTCATCCTTGTGCAAGTCATTCATACTAAGAATTTACAAGCCACATGTGCTTTAAATACCACTTTTCAAATGGGCATTTTTTGTACTATCATTGCTGTAGATATGGTGGATACCTCAAACCCAATAGTAATTCAGTGAGGGGACTGTGCACGTTTGTTTGAGTGTGATTTTCTGTGGGAATAGTAAGGCAAAGGATTGTTTCCACATTGGTGATCCTAGTCATTCCAAAGGCTGTTAGGTCAGTGAAACAATTGATATTGGCCATCACTTATTTCTATTGTTTTAGCTTTCTTTCTGTAAAAGGTTTGGCATAGTATCTTTAGGTGTCTGCAAAACCACCATCAGAGATGGAAAAATGAAGCAGGGGAAAGTTCAATGAGCACTTGAAATGCAGTATTATGTCAAGGGCCAGAGTGCATACCCTGCTCTCCCAGAGGTTTTGCTGCCTGGGCTGGGACTTCACTTGGCGCAGCTCGAATCCCACCTGCCTCATTTACTATAACCTTGCCTTGATCTGTGCAGCACTGTCTGGTTATCATCATCTCTTCAGGTCCTGCCTTGCTGACCCATCTTTCTGGCTTGACCTCAGATCTGCCCTGTTATTACAACCTCATCTGGCAGTCATTAATACATTAGCTGGCCCTGGTTGCTCTCTTTTTTGTTCAGGTGCCATGGGACTGTGTCCTTGTTAGAGAGAGCTTTGCCCTGCTCACCCTGCTGTGGCTCTTGGCTTCCAACTCCACTGTCCAGTCCAAGCAGCCTGCCTTTGCTGTCCCCTGACATATGCCTTAAACTGGGGGAAAAATTAGCTGTTTCTTGTTCATCTTCAGAGCAGAAATGGGTAATGAAATCCTTCAGCGGAAAGGAATATCAATAAAATAACCAAACCTTGTGTATTGTAGAATTGGATGTCTTGACCTCTTTGGCTCTGCTATTGGTACTGAATGGATAAGTCAAGAAATACTCTTCACAGTCTTCAATTATGCTGCTATAAGCATGTAGCACTATGAATTTGAGGGTTTGGAGGAGTTCAGGATTACAGAAGGTATTCTCTATATGAATTTCTCATATTAGGCATGATAAATACATGTATTTCAGAGAATATTTTAACATAAACATTACACAATTTTATCTTGGAAATTAATAGTAAAATAATGTTCTGAACAAGGTTCAGATAGAATTTAATCATAGTGCTTTGAAATCCCTAATAAATTTTAGAGTATTTAAAATAAGCAGCCTAATCTTTTAAATATATACTGTGCTGTGTAGGGTATACTACTACTATATGAGCTTCTCTTAAGAAGAGACTTTTTTTCTTCAAGCTCTGTGCCTACACTCATTCCTCTTAGGTCCTAGGTCACTTTTTCACAGTTGTTGATATGTTGCCCTTTTGAGATTATAAGGAAAAAGAAAAATTCAAGTTTCAAACGCAGTAGGCAATACAATTCCAAACTATCTGTAAGTGTGGTTGTCATAATTGAAAAGGACTTTATTGGTAGTACATTTCTGTGGTATATGTACAAAAATTGGATTAATGAGAAGCTGCTTCTTATTTTGAAATATCCTTCATTAAATTATTTTCATAATTAAATCAATATTGGAGAAAATTCCGTTTTTCTTTATTATGTGGGTTCCTTTTTTTCATTCCTTGCTTGAACAGTTATCCTATTTTAATTACCCAGAGCTGGATGTACTAAGTGGTTTCCTAATGCGTTTTGAAATAAAGCTTGTTCATATTACCACTTTTTAATTTTTAGCTTTCACATTCACATTACACAGATATTATAGGTGTATACAAATATCTAAAGGCTTTTGGAACACAAAGAACATTTAGAAAACCAACTCTGCAGGTATGCTTCACATGTTTGTGGATCCCAAGATGTACCATTTACTGGAGCTTCTGGCATTTAATTTGCACTAAGCAGCTTTCCCAAGGGCTATACTGTTCTACAGCTTTTGCTCTTATGATAAAATTAAAACATCCAGCGTAAGTGATCCTATATTATGAGTATGTATGTTAATATAGGAAAGTGCAATTAAAATCTGAGCTTTTAAAACTAAAAAAGAAATATATGTTGCCAGTCTCACTTTGCCCTTGAAGTCTACACATAAAATTAGAAATTTCTTGGTATTTACTTGCACATTCAATCTTTTAAACAAATATTCAAAACAAAGAACTATTTAATCAACACTGGAAAAGTTGGCGGAAGAAAAAGGGAAGAAAAGTTAAAATATTCTTTAGATAGAGATGTTATTTAAAATAGATGGTGGCCTTTAGCTTTTTAGTAGAGTTATTATTTGCATTGCAATCACTTGGAGAACTGAAGAAGTTATTTTAGCTTTTGCTGTCAGAGGGTATGAGCTATCCTGTTTTGGTAAGAAAAACAACAGATGTTTGCTGATGTAAAAACATTATTTTTTTTCCAAAGGTGTTATCTTAGAACAAGAAAATCTACACACAGAAAAAAAGAGTTAGGAAACTCTGTGAACCGTCTGTGAAAAGAGGTTAACATGATTGAACAGAAGGCAGAGTAACTTGTTAAGACACTGTTTTAAATGAGTTGCCTGCAAATAGCAAAGTTTTCAGTTTCCCTGTTAAACTGCAACAAGAATGGCAGCCAATATATATAGCTCCTCCTGCAATGTGTCTCCCCCGCCACCTTCCATTTCTTGAGTATAAAAGGTGTAATTTTTCCAGAAAAATGTAACCTGGAATCTCTTCTTAACTGACCTATTTAACTTACTATGTTTAAGATCACATTATGTTTCCTCTCTTTAAGCTGAGTTTGTTTTCCCTCTTTCTCTGCATGAACTGCAATTCCAGCAAAATAATAGTAGCTTAGTTTGGGAAGAGCACTGTAAGTGGTTCATATTATCTTTCAGTATATTTTCTAATCTGATTAATATATACATGGAAAGGAAATGCTGATTATGAAGCTCATAAGCGCTGTAGAAGATTGTGACAAGAGCGTGTGCACATTTAGAAATGCTTTGTGAAATAAGATGTGCTCAATAAAAATCCCTTCTGCAGGCCATCATTTTCATGAATCCCTTTGTGTTAACTTTCAGTAGTTAAAATTGGCTTATAAGAAAGATGGGGAAAAACATTAGTAGGGTTTTTGGTAAGACACGAGATAACAGTTTTAAACTAGGAGAGAGTAGACTTAGGATACAAGGAAGAAATTTTTTTATAATAAAAGTGCTGAAACACTAAAGCAGGTTGCTCAGGTGGGTGGTAGATGCCTTATTCCTGTGAACATTCAAAGCCAGATTGAATAGGGCTCTGGGCAACTTCATCTAGTTTAAGACTACAGAGAGGTTAGACTAAATGACCTTTAAAGGTCCCTTCCAACACAGGCCATTCTATGATTTTATTTCTTGGCTAAATCAGTATTGTTTAATTTAAAATACTTTGTGCAAAATGTGCAGATGAGATAAAATAATAATAATTGCAGACGGAGCTCAAATGACAGTGCCTTCCAAGACAAGAGGTTTACTTCTTTTTTTGCATGAAATAAGTTGCTTTGCGTTTTTCTTGACACTGCACTATGGCGTAGTAAAACTCAAAAATGCTTGTAGTATGATTTCCTTTATGCATTTTGGTCTCCAACTTCTACATAGTAATCCTTACTTCTCAAATAAAGCTGTTCTTTATTCTTTCAAAATAAGTTGTTTCAGGTGAGTTACATTTGACAAACAATGAGTTTGTTACTTGGATAAAATAAGGAACCAATTAAAAAACGCATGATCTATGCAAAACAGAAGACATTTCACAATGGGAGGAGATATGTCAGAACCTAATGGTACTGAAATCCTTATGAAGAGACATGCTGATTGGTGATCTTTGGATCACAAAAATTTGATCAGTTTGTATTAGTGTTAAACGGTGTCATGTCAGCACAATAAAAGTTCTACTTGAGCCCAGCATACTAAGTGAGAAATTGAATATTGAATTGGGCTTTGTTTTTAGTCAGATTTCAGTGAATCTCTTCTTGCTTTATCCTTTTAAAAATTAAAGAGGCAACAATGATGCTACTGCAGCTAGCTGTATTCACTGGATGAGCAGTAGTTTCATGTCTCCCTTTTACTAAATTGGTCAGATGGGAAGCCAGGCTCTGTAAATATCCAACCCATGTGTTTTGTGAATGAAGTTTTATACAGAGATCTCAGAATATTACTTCATGAATAGGAAGTTCTCTTGCACTGTGTTGAATGAGTCCTTGACTTTGAAAGGAAGGAAAAACCTGGGGCAAAAGAGAAGTGGGAGGACCACGTGTGAAAGCTGGGATGGATCAGAATCCCTTCAATATTTTACTGAATAGTCTACTTATTAAAATAATTGTAAGGAAAATGCTCTGTTGGTTTATTACTTGTAAGGGATGTTGTGGTATCACAGAATTGTTGAGGTTGGCAGGGAGCTCTGGAGGTCATCTTGCCCAATCCCCTGCTCAAGTAGGGCCTCCTAGAGCAGGCTACCTAGGATTGTGTCCAGGTAGATTTTTAATTTCTCAAAGGGTAGAAACTCCACAGCTGCTCTGGACAACCTCTGGCAGTGCTCAGTCACCCTCATAGTGAAAATAAGTGTTTCCTGATCTTCATGCAGTACGTTCTGTGTTTCAGTTCTTGCTCTTTGCTTCTTGTTCTGTCACTGGGTGCCACTGAAAAGAGCTTGGCTCTGTGCTCTTTACATCCTCCCTTCATGTATTTACATATTTTAATAAGACTCCCCTTGAGCCTTCTCCAGGTTGAATGGTCCTACTCTCTCAGGCTTACCTTGTGGCAGAGACACTCCAGTCACTTTATTATACTAGTGACCTTTAATTGGAGTCTACCCAGTTTCGCTGTCAATATTATGGCAGATTTCTTTTACAAGAGTTGGCGCATGTCTGGTTCGTAACAATGCATATTTTATAGGAGCAGGTATTATAAGTACAATAGGACAACTGCTTTTCCTATTCCCAGTTTCGTATTGTTGTGCTTTTACCAGAAGCATTAATTCAAGTGAATTTAAAAAAAGTGTATTTTTTGTAAGTATAAAGTGTCTATAAAGAGGTGGTGGGCCTGCCTCTTTAGTCTGGTTAATGAGCTGTTGTTTGGCTGCATTGTAATGAAAACTGGTAATTTTTAAAATTACTTCCTTTGATATAAAATTAAATTTGATATAAAATTCCACCTGGGTATTGAACTACCAGAGAGTTACTGGGACTCGCAATATGTTATGCAGGTGTGGGAAGTTAGACATTTATAATGTATATTGTGTTTTTCTCACACTAGATAGGAAAATTTCAGGAATACTCTGTGGTTCCAATTACTGTACCAAAGCTTTGAGAATTCCGTTGCCATTCCAAATTGTCCTAGCAGCTTGATTGCGTGTTTAGTTTCACGTTGCCTATGACTGTACTGAAAGCAGCAGTACTTGACAGTTTGTGTTCAGGAACTGGACCTGTCTGGAACTTGGATGTTGTCAGCGAATGAAGTCACATCAGGTTCTTTCCTTTTTCTTGTATCAGTGCATTGTATATATAGAAATCAGGTATGTTCCAAGGACTATATTGTTAGTATTTGTAAAAGGCTCTGACAGTTAAAAACATCAAAACACTACAAATGTCTTTAAAATATTTTTAGCAGCTCAGGGATTTGTTGCTGCTAGTGTATCTTGTACCTGATGGGTTTACAAGCCAAGCTGTGGCAATGAGACAGACGATTAAAACCACCTTCCTGCTTTTTCTCAAGAAGAAATTGTTCCCTGGATTAAGTGGAGAGAGGAGAGATCTGAGGAGGGATCAAGACAATAGAAATAAGAAAAAGAAGGTTCTGCCATTCATCTAAACAAGGTTAAGGCTAAGGAGTGAAAGATTTAGAAATAAAAGCAGCTGTGCTCCTGAACTTGTTGGGTAAAATATCTTGTCTAATTTGTTTTTCTTCTCACTTTTTTTTTTCCTAGTGGGAATATATTATTTCCTTGATTATTATTTAAATTCCATAATTATTGTTGTAAATTATAAATGTAGAAGTAATGATTTTGGATATATCAATTACAATTACTACAGGTCTAGTAAAATACATAGTAAATTATTCACTTTTTTATTAACTAATAATAATCTTTAGCATCTCAGGCCATATCAAATAAGTTATGAAAAATACTAAATTAGTATAGTTTAAAAGCATGCTTTTAGTAATAAGAATTTTATTTTTACAGGGTGAAAATTTTAATTTAATTTTTGATGACAGAAAATTTATTTGAACCTTAGCAGCAGAAAAAAAACCACTTAAGAAATTTAAATTAAAGGGGTTTTTTAATTAAAGAAATTTAAAGTAAAGTTTTAAAGTTGTGTAATACTTTGAGTCTGAAATTTCCCATAGAGTTAAAATACATCGAGTGGCAGTCTCTGACCTATATATCAAAAAGTTCAGTTAATCATACTTACATGTAGTTATATAATAAAATGTCTCTTACACTTATAGACAGTTAATTGCAGTTATCAGAAAGCTGCTTAAAGACTCAGGGTTTGATTAAGGTCTCTCTCTGAATGCTTAATTACACTATTCCTAATAAAGTTGCAAAGCAGAAATATATAAACCCCTGATGTTTCATCGGAACAATTTTATCTTCCCCTGGTAACTTGTAATCTTACATGCATAAAATAAAAATTATAGACATATAAATATAGACATAAAAATTATAGACATATGAATGTTATAATCAGCTTTTAGTCTCAAGAGATTCAGCACCTAGAATGTGAGAGTTAAGATGATAATCCCAGAGCATTCTCAAGTGAGATATCCTCTGGTCTATCTGGAAATAATAATTTTTATTATTATGCTGTGGAGAAAGAAAAAAAAGTGACTGAACTTCCGTCTAAATTCTGGATTAAGTTCTGACTGACTGAAGTCTGTAAACCAAGAACACAGGTTGAAGAGGAAGGAAAGTTGCAATGCCTTTTGGTACCACAGTGAAGAGCTTGAGCATTGTCTGAGTGAAGAAGCCCAGTCACTGTCATGAGCAGCATTGTAAGAAAAGCACACTCAAGCAGGCACTAATTTCTTTCACTAACATAATTTTATATTTTCTCCTGTTTTGTGGTCATTTTCAGCTTATGCAATCTTTAGTATCTTGGTTGTGTTTACGATGCGAAGAACTACACAGTGTTTGTTTTAGTGACTTCTCTTATATTGCTGAAGTGAAGTTTAGTTACCCTAAATTTATTACACTGCAAGCTTGGAGAAGCTTAAATCTCTTTGTTTAGGTGTTTTAAGCATCCAAGCACCTGTGCATTTTGTAAGATTTTAGTTGGATAAACCATTTCAGAAAGACAGATAGGAAATTCTCAGGGAAACCTAAAAATTCCTGACCAGCAGCTCTCAAGAGACCAACTTAATGACAGTTGGTGGCAGTATGTGTTCTCACATTTCTTATGCAGGAGTAATGACTGGGACCTCTTGGAGCCATTTTTCAGTGAAGTAAAATGTGATCCTATTCATCTTTGTTATCAGAGGCCAGGACTTATATTTTTTTCAATTTCTGCTGAAAAGAGGAAGTTTGATTTTTATTTTAAAATTGCTTTTGTGTCCATTGTAAGTTACAGAATTCCTTGACATCAAAAAATGCCATCTCATCTAACTGATGCCTGTTTCCCAGGCAATATTAAGCCACTTTAGTGAAGCTGAGAATCTCATGTGAAATTACCACTCTCCCAAACAAATCCAAGGATAAAATGACATGTTTATACTATTGCAATCATAGGATTATACTGCAATTAATTTTAAGACAATTATAAAGAGTTGCTTGTAGTTTATGTTTTATATTAAAACCAAACAACAAAGTAGTCATTGACTTGAAGTTACAGGTACTGAGATATCCCAATAAATTATGTGAAACACAGAATGCAAAAGATGAAAGTCACAACTAGTGGCATATTTTATTCACCCTTGTTAAAGGTGTTTATTCTGTTAGGGAAAGACTTCACCTATCACTTCTTTTCTTTATGTTTCTTTTCCCTTTCTCCTCTTTACCATCTTCCTACATTTTCCTCTCATTAGTATTACAGTGTTCTCTGAGTTGATGTATGATTCAGCACTCTGCTGAATCACAGACATGGCCATATAAAACATTTTACTGCTAATGGAATAAAAAGAACAGCTGCTCTGACATCACCTCTCTTTTTCTGAAGCTGTTGGCACCGAGGCTCACTAGGTGTCAGCAGAGTAGTCCAGAAAAAAGAAGCCTTTTTCCTCTTGAGAATTAATAAAAGAAGTTGCAGGTAACAGTTAAAAGTTCACACATGTAGCAGATATCTTAAAGCATATTAGGTGGTTGTTTTAGTTTATGTTAACCTAACCTAGAAAACCAGTGTTATTGTGCTTCCCATGCCATCAGCTCTGTTTTTATTTCATTGTCAAGCTGCTCTTCATATGTACAAAATCTCACTGTGTGTCTAGGGAATAGTGTCTACGTGCTGCATTTCAGGCAATAAATGAGAAAGACTGTAAGCTAGAAAAATGATCGCTCAGTGAACTTTTCAAAATATCCAATCTGCTCAGCCATGAGGTCTGCAGACTCTCATGAATATATTTCTCTTCCATTTCCTGTGTGTTACCCTGCTCTGTTGTTTATTCTGAAGACATGCAGAAATTATTCCTTTTTAATAATTACTTTTATTCTTTATTCTACTAATTGATAAAAATGTATGTATTTTCTCTGGCTTCCAGCTAGGTCTGACACAGAAGATAGCATCTGCCTTCACACTCAAGGGAGTTATGCTTGCCAGCCATTCAGATGTCATCTTCCACTGGCACACTTCATTCTGGCTAATGCTGGGCTCAGCAGTGGGCATTTATTGTTTGACAAACCCTAGCTGATAGATCAGCTTCTCAGAAGCTTGCCTTCCTTTCCTACTGCCTTTTAAACATTTTGGCTTACTCTTACAGTGGTTTGCAAAGGCTTGCCTTGCCTCTGAAATAGTGGGGAATCGAACAGCTCAGAAAAGCCTTTTTATAATAAAAAATTAGCTCTACTTGGAACTTCTAGCCATAGCTTGCTCCTGAAGAACAAGTAGCTTCTACTACATGACATGCAATAAAATGTAACTGATACAATCCACACATAGGGTGCATTTTATATGTTTCAATATATACACATTTATACAGATCTAAAATATACATTTAGACATTTATACAGATATGAAATATAAGTTTCGAAAATACTTGGTGTATGATACTCCTTTGAATAGTTTTTTTTTTTTAATTTTTCACAATGGATGCTTGGTATCAACATAGAAGTAGTTTCTAAATGACTTAGGGAACTGTCTGTGGAAAGTGAAGCTTCTTCCTGCATTTTTTTGTGGATAGAAGGTAGGAGAATAGAGGTAGTGGTGAAGGTAATCTCACCCCTAAGGAGTTACAGCTGTGCTAATTATCAAGCATGAAGAACAAGCCTGCCCTTAACAGGCCACAGCTGGATCCAATGAGGAGGGGTATTGTAAAAGAGCAGGTTGGCTGGTCGAGATGTGAGATGGAGTTTGTTGCCCGTGCAGAGGAGGAGGAGAAGGAGTCAGTGCTGTGAGGAGCTGCCCATGAGAAATCATGAAGCAGGCAGGTATGAAAGCTTTACAACGAGATGGCAACAATCAGTAACCCAATGTGATTGGGAGTGGGCTGTAGGGTGAGGTGCAGCCGGAGATGGAGCCCAGCGTGGCATTGAGAGCAGCAGGTTAAGCTGCCTGCTCCAGACCTGACAGATTTTGACACCTGAGGTACAGGTGAGCTGCTGGGGACACAATGTGAAATAACATATGGAGTGCAGAGCAGATTGTTTGATACACATGGAAAAAAGTTAAAAAAGACTGAAATGTAGTGTCAAAAAGGGGGCAAGGCAGCTGCAGATTTGGATGCCATCTGGAAATCACTTTATAAGACTTTAAAAGAATGGAAAACAGAGCAAGAGAAGAGAGGCTTGCAGTGATCAACTAATACAACAAAACTGTAGAAGGAAGAAGAGAAGTATTAAAATAGCAGTCTGAGCTGGGGAAAGAGTAACTCTCTTATTTAGTATGGTATATTTTTTTGCTAATGAAACGTGTACATTTTGTTTGTGAATTGCAACTATGAATCTTTGATTAAGCATAAGTTTAAAAGTTTATATTCCCTAAGCATAAGTACACTGGACAGATGCTGGATCAATGTTGTTCAAAGTTCTATAGCTGTTGATGAAGTTATGATGAAGGCTGTTGATTTGTTGCTCTCTTAATATATAGCCTTTAACTTATTCTTGTGAGTTACTTTCTAAAGTTGTACAGATGTTGATATTGTCAATATTCTAGAGATGCAAATATAAAGGTTTCTGATTATATGTAATGTAAGTTTAGGTAATGAATCAGTATAAGAGTTTCTGATGATATGTAATGTAAGTTTGGGTAATGAATAAAAGTCAGCACAAACGCATTCCAGAGTTAAACAGAAATGACAGAAAAGATGATTATGCTGGGTTTACTATCTTCTGCAAAAGGACTTGCAAAAGGTAGTAAACACAGCATTAGTTTAATTTATTCTTGTGAGTTAATCTTTGATTAGGCATAGATCTAAAGATTTTGATGATAAGTACTCTGTGAATTTAGAGAATGAATCAAGTCTATATTGTGAAAAAGCAAAACTGAATTAAAATTTAGAAACATATACTTTCACAATGATATAGAAGTCTAAGTACAAGAGTTTTTGGTGATGAGCCTTAAGTTGATGTTCTAGATTCTGAGAAGCAAAACAAAATCAGAACTTAGAAACATATGTTCTTACTGTGATATGTTGCCTGAACATTCATATAACTGTTAGTCCTAAGTAATATATGTGAATATGTTATAGTGTCAATTTAGTTGAACATAACTTTCTAGAAATACTGCAACTTTGTAATTAAAAGAAAAGGGGGAATTGTGGATAGATAGAAGGTAGGAGAATAGAGGTAGTGGTGAAGGTAATCTCACCCCTAAGGAGTTACAGCTGTGCTAATTATCAAGCATGAAGAACAAGCCTGCCCTTAATAGGCCACAGCTGGATCCAATGAGGAGGGGTATTGTAAAAGAGTAGGTTGGCTGGTCAAGATGTGAGATGGAGTTTGTTGGCCGTGCAGAGGAGGAGAAGGAGTCAGTGCTGTGAGGAGCTGCCCATGAGAAATCACAAAGCAGGCAGGTATGAAAGCTTTACAATAAGATGGCAACATTTTTTATTTATGGAACTGGTTCAGCCTCAAAGCAGGAAAGCATAGGTATTAGCTTGTTGAGGAGGCTGAAAAGTTCATCCTCTGTGTCTGGTGAAATTTGTGGAGATAGAGATGAGTGATGCTACAAGGCAAGAAATCATGACCTCTGAGGCTCAAGGAAGACTATCAATAAAAATGAGTTGGCCAAATCTAAGGCTATACAGTATTAAATATGTGAAACTGCTGGTTAATATTTAGCTATTACAAATTTTCATGAAGATGCATCCTCAAAAGGAGTAAAACACTGAACATATTTTTACCTTTATATATTTCCTGGTTTAAAAATAGTGCTCAACAAGACCACTGCAGCATTTAACATCTGTGTTGGGGAAAGAGCCCTGTGGACCTTAGCTATGGATCACGTAGACCTTTGTTAATGGACTAAGGTACCTAGGACAGAGAACAAGTGTCTTTTGACTTTGCCATATCTGGAACATTTGTCCAGAGACAAAAGAAACCCAAGACCTCAAAATTACTTCAATGGTAATTCAGTAAAGAAGTAGTATGAATTTTCTGTTTACATAAGTTTATAATGATTTAATCTTTTTTCATTTCTTTAAATTGAGAAAATAAAGCTTATTTCTTTAAATAAAAATATCTGTGCTAAAAATAACTGATGTTGTATAAAAATTAGTGAATGTAATTTTTCAGAATGTGAAAAATGGTGTGAGAATTACTGTCAATAGTACAAGGGAGAGGATCTTCTGTATCTTAAACTGTAAATGAATAAGTGCTTGTGAAAGAACTGTCACAATTATTATAAAATCATGTGCATAGCGATACAGGAATAATTGTAGTAATAATAATAATAACAGCAACAACAGCAATATTAATATAATCTTCCACCTGTATGTTTTTCAAGAATCTTATTTAAATATCCTGAAAGCCACCATAACTGACTGCATCCTTACTTGCTTATTCAGAAGCTGGTGCTAACAAGAGGTGTATTTTCATGTTATGCTAGCTTTTGATGAAGTTAATTCTTTTCTCAGATTGGGCTTCACTGCATGGCCACTCCCTGCTCTAAACTTAATGAGTAAGATCAAGTAACTTCATGTAGCATGTTGCATTCTGAGTGGATCCTGCACAGTATGTAAATCAATACAATAAATACTGTCCTATTTGAGGATCCCTCAAATTATTCTCAGATTTTAATGAGTTGTGCTGCAGATAAATGTCACTAACAGTCTTGTTTGTAACTGTTTCAAGTGCTGTATATAGCACAGAATTTCTTGTGGCCTATGGTAGGGTTTAGATGTATTAGGTAGATTTCAAATCATATTAACACTGGTTATTTTATAACAGAAGGGGTATTTTAAATCCAGCATTGATGCAAGTGCCCTGAATAATAGCACTGAATAATTGCACTGACAGTGCAATTGTTTTGGTGTTCCAAGGCTAACTATGAAAAGATAGAATTTCATATGGTGTTCCATATGAACATTTTTCTAATATTGTAAGAAATGTTCTGGGGTTTATTGTAGAAGCCGGAAATTGATTTTGCTGGCAAATGGAAAAAAACCCAGCAGATTGCAGGTGTATCATGATAGCTATGTGATGTCTATTTGGCTGTTGATGTATAGAAACTGTGGTGTCAGAGTTAATGCCATTACTTATAGAGAAGGTGCAGGAGGTCCCAAGCAAGAGAACAGCTGTCAGTGAGATCAGGCAATACAAAGCTAGGGAACTTTCTGGGGACCCACAGGTTCATTTCATTGCCACATGCATTCTGTGAACCAGCCTTTCTAGTTTCAGGACTATGATGAGCAGAGGGACATCCTATAGAAAATGTCCCTCATCTTTCAGGGACTTAGTTCTTCCATAGGCACCCTGTAATAGTTTCATGAGTGGAACTTTGCAGTACGTAGGCTTTGAGAAAAGAAGGAAAGATCTTGCAGCAGATAATCTGACTGCAATTAAAGTCATAAAGTTTTGACTTGTTTTAAATAACCTTGATTTCTTTAACTGGTTCAACTGTAATTTTTTATGGAAAATATGTCTTAAATGCTGCATGTTCTGACTTTCTGAGATCTTCAAATTGATTTTGCTGCTATAGTTTAGTCATAATGGAGAACTTCAATAGTAAAATAAAATCTTGGGGTTTGACTTCCATGTATACCTCTGCTCATAAAAGCATTTATTGAGGTAATTTAAGAGCATGGCTCATGATTCTGCTCCTATTTTTTGCAATTTTTTGTAAGAGTTCTGGAGAAAAGAGAGTGGAAACATTTTGTAAAAATAAGCTAGATAATTAGGGCAAAAGTGTCTTAACATTGCAGATTGCTTCTTTGCCATAATAAAAGTTATTGACATAATTTTTATAGACACTCTCCTGAGCCAAAAATGAACACAAAACAAAAGAAGTCAGAAAAATCATGCATACCTTTTGAATACAGCAGAACTTTCTGGAGAGAAAGTTCTGCTGTATTCAGTGCTACGTTTGCACTGAAGATACTGGCTTGAAAGGTTACATTTTAAAACTATTGGCTTTCAAAAACCTTTGGGTATGTTGTTATTTTGCATATTATGCATGTTATTTGCATTTTGTCTAGTATCCTGAGTTGGAATAGATCCACAAGAGTCATTCAAGTCCAACCCCTGGCCCTACACAGAAGATCCCAAGAGCCACACCATGTCCTGAGAGCATTATTCAAACATTCTTGAACTCTGTCCTGCTTGCTGCTGTGAATATTTCCTTGGGAAGCCTGTTCCAGTGCCCAAACACCCTCTGGATGAAGAAGTTTTTCCTAATATCCAGCCTAAATTGCCCCTGACACAACTTCAGGCCATTCCCTTGGGTCCTGTCACTGGTCACCACAGAGAAGACACCAGTGACTGCCCCTCCTCTCCTCCTGACTGAGGTCTTCCCACAGTTTCCTCTTCTCCAGGCTGAACTGATCAAGTGACCTCAGCTGCCCCTCATGCAGCTTCTCCTCAAGGCCCTTCACCATCTTTGTTGCCCTCCTTTGGTTCCTCTCTAAGAGCTCAGTGTCTTTTTTATATTGTGGCCCCCAGCACTCGAGGTGAGGCTGCCCCAGAGCAGAGCAGGACAATCCCCTCCCTTGCCTGGCTGGTGATGCTGTGCCTGATGCCCCCAGGACAGGGTTGGCCCTGGCTGCCAGGGCACTGCTGGCTCATGTTTAACTTGCCACTGACCGGGACCCCCAGGTCCCTTTCTGCAGTGCTGCTTTCCAGCATCTCATTCCCCAGCCTATGCACCCATCCAGGGTTGCCCTATTTCAGGTGCAGAATCCGACACTTTCCCTTGTTGCCCTTCCTACAGCTGCTGGTTGCCCATCTCTAATTTGTTGAGCTCTCTCTGAGGGGCTTCTCAGCCTTTGAGGAGGTCAATAACTGCTCTGAGCTTAATACCATTGGCAAACTTAATATTCCTTTAAGAATGAAATCTAAGTTTTAAGCCAAAGTGTCAGAGTTCTACATTTCTATCCTTTTCCTCTCTTTAATGACAAGAGCATGGAAGAGTGTGGCAAAAAATGTAGTAACAGAAACAGATATGACTGCTATGTAAAAAAATGAAAAGAAAAAGGACAACCCCCTAGATAGAGCCTCTCTTGAATGTGTGCTTAAGGGCACATGCTGAAATGTTTATAAAAATGAAAGTACTTAATTTTGATTTGCTTGAAAAAGAATAACTTTTAAAGTAAGACAGTATGGAATACATCTTGTGTTTTCTGGGGATACACAAAAACAAGTCCAGCCTCTGTCTTGGGTAGACTCTAATCAAGCAATATGTACTTGAATAAATAAAAAAAGTATGGTTTTCAAGTCAGTCTACTACAGCTTAGCTTCAGCTTATCTTTGAGAGACATATAATGCTACTGTACTGACATATTGGAAATTTTATAGACACTGTCAATTTAACTATAGAAAACTTGCAAGACAATTATTATTTTACTATTTTTAAATTAAATTTAAAAGCAGAGTTAAGAAATGTAATGCAGTTAGTCAGTGCAGTACTTAAAATTATTATATTGGAATGGATATGAGCTAGAAGCTTTATGGTTTAAGCCATAATGTGCTGAATATTATATGCTGAAAACTACAGTTAAGAGCAGGAAATTTGTATTTTATTAAAAGAAGATGCATGGGTTCCTTAAGAAGCACTGCATAAGATGATAGCAAATTGTAAGGGAGAAATTGAATACAGCAGACCACACAAGACAGAAGGAATGTTTTAAGAGAAAGTTGAGTGTATGCAAGCTACACAGCAAGTATGAACCTTGATAGAGAAGTTCTTGGAACTACCTTGATTGAGAAAGCAATATAGTAATTAAACACATTTCTTTCTAGCTGGTGTCACTTATAAGGACAACATAAATCATAGTTGATAGTGAAATTTATTTGATACTTCATGCAGATTACAACTTTTGCTATTCGGGATATCTTGACCAAATTTTTACTGTTGAGATATAATTGTGGTTTACAAATGTTGTTCAGGGTTGTGAGGGCTATTATTAGCATTTGCAGATAATTTAGTCTTCAGATTTCTTCTGATTTTTCCACTATGCTGCATGGAGACTCTTTATCCATAATATAAGGAGTTTCTTGTGACTCCTTGGGGACTGGGAGAGTAAAGCTAAGATTAGCATATGGAACAGGTTGGGGACAGCATAAGGAAAACCCAGGATATGGTTAAAAGCAGGTGATAGTAGGGGAAGAAGGAAGAGGTATGAGCTGATTGGGGAACATAAAAGTTTAAGACTTGAAAACAGGAAAGATAACTAACAGATGAAGCAGGGGGAGAAATGAGGTAACAAAATCAGCACAGAAGCCTAGAAACAAGAATAACCTTTAGCAAGGCATGACTTTGCTCTAGTGAGTCCTGTATCTTGATAAGAATTTATTGGAAGAAGAGTGGAAGTGAAACTTAGCAGTTATAAGTGTATTCCCCCATATGTTGGCATTACTGTGGAATTCTCTGAAGATAATTTCTGGGCAGTTAATTACCCTGAAGTATTTGCTGCTGTTCTGCAGTCTCAATTGGGAGCCAGTAATGAGCTCTGTGCCTCTTTGTTTCTCTCAGACAACCTCTCCCTGGCCAGTTCCCCAATCTGTTATCAGTGTTAAGCTTTGTAGCATTAAGCTTTATAAAAAAAAAGAAATAGTTTTAAACATTTTCATACAAACAATGTATTTATTCTTTCAGTCAGAACTGAACTGGTTGTTTGGTTTTTTTTTGTTTTTTTTTTGGTGTGGTTTTTTTTTTCCCTAGAGCCTCCTTTGCTGAAGTAATAAAAGCATGGCAGTGAAATGACCAAATGCTGACATTTAAAATGTTTCTGTGGATTTTCTTTTGTTCCTGTTGTTTCTATGGAATAGTCACTGTTGCTATGTATTTGTTCTCTTTGTGTTTGCCAGAGCATTACTAGCTGGGTCAACATGCTTATGGTTTTAGTGGGGAGTAACATAATTGCTCCTTGATTAGAGGAAGTATTTTAGAAACAGATTTCTGAGACAGAAAAATTCCTATAATATTTAAATTTCCCTAGCAATGGCATAATCATGAGTAATTAGCTAAACAAGCCATGGTTAGTTGTGATCAGGTAACAACCTTTACATTGGCAAAAAAAAGGTCAATGAAAAAATGAATGGAAGTAAATCTAAACAATATTTGATATAGAAGTATTCTGAACCTTGCCGCTAAGTGTGCACTTATGCATATCAATCTAAAGTCTCTAGCTCAATGGAGCAGTGATCCTTTAATTATTTTAATCGATATTATACAGTCAGACAGGTTAAGTAGCTACCTGCCACAGCTCAGTAAACTTGATGAAAAGAACTGCTTTTCAGTCTGTGTTCTCACGGGTGCACTCAGATGGATGCACTTTCACCTAAAAGGCATGCACATGCCTGACAGCAAGCTTTTGGGAAGTGTTTTGAGTAATGAAAATTTTAACAGTTAATGGGCTGT
The DNA here is from genome assembly GCF_036417665.1 of Passer domesticus. Lineage (NCBI taxonomy): Eukaryota > Metazoa > Chordata > Aves > Passeriformes > Passeridae > Passer > Passer domesticus. The sequence goes on from NC_087474.1 coordinate 87,848,667, forward strand.
TTTTCAAAGAGGTGAGAGAAATCGAAATGCACTGCCAGCGAAAACTGGCATGTTATATCTTCTTGTCCCACTTTCTGTGTTATATTTGTCTATTGAATTTTGGCCACGTGTGTTGCCTTTTATTTTTCTGAGGAATGTTGAAAGTAATTTAAAACCTAACAGAACAGCAAAATTGTGCTTCTTGGTTTTTTTTTTTATTCACATGCTGCAGAATTTCCTAGTCAATCAGATCCCACAGCCTTGCAGTTTAGAATGTGCTTCAATATGAAACTGAATTTTGTCATCTCAAATATCTTGTTGATATTGGAGAAAATGCTTCCAGAAAATTCTTAATGCAACCAAAACAGAGTGTAGTATAGAGCTGAAGCAGTTCAGAGGTGAGAAGAGTTGGTTTGCACCATCAAGTGCCATTGTGGCTGAATTCTGACGCCTGCACAGGAACAATTTCAGCCCAATGAAACCTCATGGATGCCAAGAATTTCCTGCCAGTATAAAAAATTCACACTTCCAGCATTCATTTTAATGAAGGCTTCTGGTTATACAGATTTGCCTCTGAATTACTAGAGATCCCCTTCTCTGAAGAGAAGACATAAAAATTTAGTACCTCACTGCAGGAAATAGAGCTTTGAAAGCATGTCCAAGAAGAGTGTTTGTAGCCCAGATTGTTTTAGTTCTACAGCAGGACCAAAACTCAGCTGTTTGCACAAAGCCAAAGTTTTACAATCGAAATGACTGTGCGTGACCAACTAGGAATAACAGGGCTGAGGAGTGTCAGCAAAGGAGTCGAAAGAAATGCTCACTGCCAGCCTTGCCAGTGTGCCATCCTGTGCCAAATGTATAATGAACTTCTGGCAATACAGTGGCCACAGAGTACCAAGATCATGGGCATCTGAGGTTCCTTATTAAACTGTGAATGCTCCATATCCACTGTTTATTATATGCCATTTGCTTTCGGCTTAGAAGCTCATTAAAAAGCTACAATGTGACCTTTAGAATTTTGAGAAGTATAATTTGCTACATAACTTCAATATTTTGATAGTTTTTCTCAAATTAGTTCTATGATTGGAAGAAACTGCAATATGGACAAGCTTGTTATGATGCATGTTAAAAACTGTGTTGCCAAAAGCAGGTTTAAGAATGTGCTGTAGTTTTACAGACCCAGTTAACACAGTGTTCCTAGCTCCCATAAACCAAGAGATGCCAGATAATAGTTAGAAAAAATCTGTGAAGACACAGCTTAACTGAAATTCTTTTTGAAGTGAGACCCTCACCATATATTATAACAGGAATAATTGGACACACTAGGAAAAGAAATATATACACTAACCATGAAGGCACCTCAGCATTAGAAAACACATCAGAAAAACTGAAACCGCTGTCTAGGCTCAATCATTCTTTGATGAAGTGGGCTTCAGAAAATATTTGAAAAGAATAGAAATTCACAAGCCATGAAAGGAGTTCTGAACTGACAATACAAAAGCTACAGTTAAGCCAGTAAAAGCCTCCTACTGTTGCTTGTAATGTTACCTTTTGGAAACAGCAGTGTCCTGGTAAGAGTGAAAATGGCAGTTTGATGTAACTTTATTCAGAATGATGGTAATTAAAATGGAAACTCACACGCTGTCCTTGATGACAGAAAGATTATTTGCTTTATACAATGACTCATGGTTAAGATAGCCAGACTAGTTCATGATACTGTCTTTGGTAGGGTTTACTTCAGTAATACATTTTACTGGCAATATCACTGTTACTGATTTTGTACTGAACATGGGTTCTTTGCTCTATTTTCCCCCAAAATGTCACTAGGCATCATAATGCTTGACTTCAGTTGCTAAATGTGATTTCATACTTACCTTGCCTGCTTCTCCTCTGTGAAGTATGGAAAATTCATGTCCACCTAATGCAAACAGATTTCTGAGATCACCTGAACACTGGTAGAAATCTTGTCTTCATTAAAATGTCTCTTTTGAATGGAAAATAGAAGGAGAATTTGGGGAAAGAACCTGGCATGGAGTTATCATTAGAAGCAGCTTTTAAGGGAAAGAAAATTAGCACCAAATTTCACTTCACAGACATTTAGGCTTTTTGGTGATGTATCCTTACATTGTGAATATCATCAAAGTCATCACTGATGATATTTCATGGTAAGCTGATGAATGATAGAAAGCTGCTGGATGAAGAAAGATTAAAATTAGGTAATAAGTTGGTTCATTTGGATCAGTGCAATTTTGGCCTTTGAGTTGAGAGACAGAAAAGCAAAGGACCTGCACTGAGTTGAAGATTCAGTACGGTCATACTATCAGTTCAACTCCATCGTTAACCTTAAGAAACACGAGGAACTCCTGAAATGTTGGCAGGGACAATGTTTGGTAGCAAATATTTCCCAAAATAAATATCACTTGAGTCTGCCCTTACCTCGGTTTTACAGAGCTAAAATTATAGTCAGTACGAATTTAAAACTAAAAATACTCAATCATATCGTTTTGCACTCTGCTCAGGGTCAGAACAAGAGAAATAAATTGTCTTGTGAAGACCTTTGTAATGGAAACAACTCAAAGGCATCTTTTGACAAGAAACCTATGGCAGAAGTAAGGTTATGACTAAGAAATGACAGCAAGGAGGGAAGCTATGCAATGAATTCAGTTTTTGGGTAGACGTGTGACTAGTACATCCTCTTATCTGAATTAAGATGCACGTATTCCTAATGACTACAAAGAGACCTGAGTGTCAAGGCTGCAAGCAAATGAAATTTTAATTTCAACTGATCCTGTAAGTTTATGGATATTCTTTTTTATCCTGTCTCGCTGAAATAGAAAGCAAGAGAGACAGGGCAAAAGGTACAAAATGTGAATCTGCTTCTGAAACTACATAGTCTCAGATAACATAAAATTTTCGTTTATTTACATTAGGAAGACTTAACAGACAGAAGCTGTGCCTGAGGAATCAGAAGCACATTGTCTGATGTTCCTGAAACCTTTTCTTTATGAAGCCCTTGTGCAATTTGAAGGCAAGAGGTATGCAGTTAGTCTTGAAGACAATAAAGACATTGTGTGTACATTATATTCTTTATGCCTTAAAATGTCACAAGGAATGAAGTGTGTGGGGAAAACTAATGTTCTAATGCTGCACCTTAGCATTATATGGTGGAACTGTCAGTGTACAACATTCCTCCCTACCTCCCTTCAATTCTTTTAGGATATTTGAAAAGTACAGCTGGCAGATTTTTCCCCATCAACAAGTCTATTTTTTGGAAATGAAACAGTGTGAAAAAAGCATGAATTCTTTTTTAAAGCACACCAGATGATTTTTAGTATAGTTTTTTCCCCCATTCAGAGTACTTAAAGAATATTAGCATTTCTTTTCCATTGCAGGCGATGTAGACTTGTTTAGCAAGGACTAGGGATAATATGGCAATTTTTAACTTTCTGAAACTTCAGCAATGAACGTGAAAAAGAAAATATCTGTTGGTTCCCTATCCACTTATCCTAGCTGTAATATTACTTTGCAGCTAAGAAATACATCTCTCCCCAGCATTCTTCCCATCCCTAGCCATCTGGAAGATAGAGTGATGGTTGCACTGATAGCCAGAGGGGCTATAGGTTTATAGTGTTGATGTTCCATGCAAAGGCTTTCAGCAATCACTGTTCTGTATTTCCTTACAGAGAGGGAGTAATGTTCTTTTCTGTTTCATTTTGCTAACAATTTTTGGAGCCATTTGAAACCTCTGGAGACAAATATGTTCCTCTCTTAGAAGATGTCACACTGTCTTGAATATGGTAACAGGAATTGAAATGTTGGGAAACTTCCTGCAACATCTATGAGATCAAGTATGTCTGGATCTATGTTACTTGGGATCCCAGTCAGCTTTTATGACATGGAAATGGAATGACCTCTGTTTACCCTAATGAGTCACTGGTAGAAACAAATGCTACATTACATTGACATGATGTATGATAGCAACTTTGGGAGGTAGGACACTGCTTTTCCTTATTTTCTGCAGGGGGTGGTAAAAGTATTATGGAATTTTCCTCAACTGTGCTTACATCCTGTAAAGCCATAACAACCATATTTTTCATCAGTCTTTAGGTTTGTTTTCAACAGTTTGGAAACTCACTCATGTCTTAGATATTTCTGTATTGATGGAAAACAATGTAATGAATATTTATAGACAATATATGTGATGAACAAGAGTGAGGAAGGAAGAAAAATAAGGCCAGCTTCTATTCTACTTGAATGTGTTTTATCTAACAAATCCAAGACAGAAACAAGTTTTTACTGAAGGTATAAATTAAAATTTTATTTAAACTTACTGGTCAACTCAAAAATATATAGAGACTCTTTTTTTCATATTGATAATGGAAATAATGCTTACCAATACAGTTTTCATAAGTACCTTAAAATAGGAGTTGTAGGCTTGAGATTTCTTTTACCAAGTTTCTTTCTGGTTTGTTTGTTCTAAAAGGTAGAGAATCTGGCCATTGAAAGTCATTCAGAGCAATCAGTAAATCTCAGGTAAATTTTTCTTGTTTTTCAGGTAGCCTTTGACTGTATAAAGCAAAATATGGATATTACTGTAAGTTCAAAACCAAGCTTGCTTTGACAAAATCCGTACACAGGGATTTACTTTATGGTGAACTGCTATATTTAATCTCTCTACACACTATAGCCTTTGCTAAAAGATACACTCCTTTATGGTAAGATTATGGTGGTTGTGACTTACTGAATGTAACATTTCTTAGATTATGACATTTTAATATTAGCTGCTGTGTTGGGTTATCCAGGATTATGTGGGAAGTGCAGAAGTCTTAGTAATGTGTATATAGCAATGAGTACCTTCACTTTCTAGGTGTGGGACTGTCAGAAACTTGTATGTGGATATTTTGTGCTTAGTCTGGGAAAATGCAGCATCCAAAATGGCAATGTCTAGTCTGACATGAACAGTGAACCAGCACTGATCATTGTTGGGGGCAAGGGGGTTGAGGATCTGGTCCTAGTGTCTGGTGAAGTTTTCCTTCTGTGTGAGGGCTGCAGGCAGGGTTATCTTGTACTATTTGTAAATTTGCACTCTTAAAATGTCAATTGGTGCCCAAATTCAGTTTGAATTGGGATATGCTGGTTAGTTATCAGACAAAAAACTGTGTATGGCCTGCAGCCAAGTCTAACAAAGGAGTGAAGAAAACTTATTGTATCACTAGTCATTCAATCTATTTAAATTTCTAGAGCTTCTATTCCTCCTTTTGTGGGCTATGTATTTAAAAGCTTCAAGAAATTCCTTTGTTGATCACCAGACATTAAACATGTCCTCCATCTTCTGAGGAGCATTCTGAAAAAAGGGTGTTGTACATCTTTTGCGTTCAACCTACGCAGCAGCAGGACAATTCAATACTCTCTCACCCCATTTTCTCAGCTTCCTCGACAGTGTGCTGTTGACTTCCAAGCCCTAATTCTCTGCTGACAGATGCACAGAACCTGTGCCAAAAGAATATAAAATGACATAATCAGGTTGTGGCATAATGTATGAGGACAAGAGCCTGGAAATACCACTCTTTCAGCCTTAGCTGTTGCTGTTCCTCTCTCCTGTAAGTTTCTGATAATGTTAAGTCATGTGCATGTGTAAGTAGTTTGGCCACAGGAAAAGAGTCAATATTTTAGGAAGCAGATGTTACTTCCCTAAGTCTGTGCTAGAATATATGAAAAGCACGTTACATATTAAAAGCTGCTTCTTTCTGCACCACAAATGTCTTCTTGGTCACTGTTTTTATCCTTCCAAAGCCTATGTGAAGTAATAAAGCATTAATATGATACATGGGAAGACAAAGGAACACTGAAGATGGCACACCTGTGTCTCTGCAGTAAAAGCATGATTAGGATTGTGTATGACCCAAGATCTGAGTCACCATGCAACATGCTTAAACTACAGAGCAAAGTCATGGTGGCTACAGTTTTACCAGGTAAAGTGACATACTGCTGCTTATTTGGAAAAAAAAGATGTTTGTACTTGTCATATAGATACATATTTAAAAAAATATACAATTTTCTCCCTTGTTTGAGCTCTTTCAAACCAGGATGAAAGGTAGACAGGAGGCACCCTATTAATATGCATTGGCACATTAATTATAGCAATGGAAGTAGAGGGGAAAAGATTTGGATACAAACACTAAATGTTCTTTGCTGCATATCTCGAGATGTGCTACAGGAAAAATCATTCCAAATTCTAATCAAGCAGAATGATCTACATTGGATGAACCAACAAAATGCCCACTGTGTGAGTGGTCAAGGGGAAACATAGGCAGTCTGACAGATTTCAAATTAGACATATTTGAGGCTCTGGAAGGGAAAGTAGTGAGAAATTACAAGATTCTTCCCAATTATTGGGATGTTAGTAACAGCCCTGTTTCATGAAATGGCCTAGCAGAAGTATTTCGTACTATGAAAGAAAACTGTGGGAGACAGAAGTTTTTAAAGCAAGTTGGAGTACTATGCAAGTAAAGAACCTGCAGAGACTGTGAAGTAAAAGATTTCAGTCCCACCCAAATAACTTCTCTTGCAGTGAGCGACACTTGAGAGCATGGAGGAAAGGAGCAAATAAAGCAGACTTTAAGAAATATTATCTGAAGCTTAAGAACCTTTGACTTCTTTTTAACTAAATTTCAAGATGCAGAAATAGTCATTCAGAAGGAATCATCCTCAAGAGGAGTACACCAGAATGTCAAGCTCAAAATTAGAATAGTTTGTGTACTACGTCCATAATATGACTTTTTTCTTCTATTCAAACAAAGTGCTTACTTATCTGGAGAAAAATGTCTTATCATTTAGTTAACACAGATACAATGCTTCATAAATCCATTCAAGCAATGTTTTCTGTGGAAGTGAATTAATTATCCTTTTCTTTAGAAAATATTTCCATTATCAAAAAAATGCTAAATATAACTGTTCTTGAAAAAGATGTATTTCAACAATAGTAAAGAAGATTAAAATATGAAGAATATGAAAGCAATTTGACAAAAAGTTCTCTAAATTGATAAATTTCAGGCTGATGCTGACTCTTTTTCATTTCCACTTGTCCTTGAAAAATATGAAGTTGCTGTATTAATTCATCAGTGAGTATTTTCAGATTGATTAGGTAATAACAACTTTGGATCCTACTGGTGCATTGTTTAGACTATCTGTAAATAAGTAATTCATCTCACTTGAGGGCTTCTCTCTCTGATTTAGTAAACAAATACTGGCTGAAACAGTGCAGTGTTTCAAAGCACAAGGTTTCAATCAGAACTGTGATGCTGATAATATCTAGAAAGGGTTTAATTGGAGTGTGTTGTGATGATTGCATGTTGCAGAGAAAAAGCAACTCCTTATAGAGTCATAATAAGCAGGATGGTTTAGTTCATCCAGTCAAAGGTTTCACAGCTGTAAGCTTGGGGAAAAAATAAGAGGTTGAGCATTGCCTTGTTACTCCAATAAGGCTGGATTTAAAAGCTTCTCCATATAGGCACTTATTCCTGTTTCAATATCTTGCTGCTGTCAACCACATGCATGATACAGCACTTCACAAGGTTCCCCATATTGACAGTAATATTTTGGCCGTATCTTTTGGACATTTATTGCAAAACAGAAACACAACAGATAAAAAAATAACAGAAATTACACTTAAAAAATTAATAGAGATAGTAACAATAACTGTAGAATGAGACATTTTGTGTCTGAAGCAATGACATAGTTTAGAAACACACAGGCCTGCTGTGATAGCAGAGATCTTAAGAAGGGAAGCAACCAAGTTAGGTGATGATAAGACATGGAGCATAGCCTGGAACTGCTTATGGCTGCAACCAAGTCACCAGTGGTCAGCTAAAGCAATGCAGACTTTTGGTAGGACAGAACAGCTCTCAGCTCTGAGGGATGACACAGAGAAATAAATGGAACCTAAAAAAATGTAAAATGTATTTATTATGACTGTAACATGGAATTGCAGATCAATAAAGGAAAAGATGTAAAAAAAGTATTAATAAACATGTAGAAGAGACTCTAAATGGATTCTAGGTAAGGAAGAAGTAATCATCTTTGATTAAGAGATCAAAATTAAATTACCACCTGTGAAGTGTACCAGATGTTGACATCTTGCCCTACAGTCCCAAACCTCCACGAGACTGAAGTGTCCAAATTTAGAACCATGAGAAACAGTGGAAAGGTGAGCATAACACTAGGAAGAGTGGAAACTGTAAGGTCTGTGTGTATAACCTCAAGAAAGTGATTTCTGGAGTTATGAGAGTGTGCTCTTGTATTTCATTGCATGAAACATGATTACATACAAGTCTGAATTGGTATGGCAAACTGCTGGGAGGAAAAACCAGCGCAGAGGAAACAAGCAACCCTATTCCTCAAGAAGGCTTCAGCTTGAGCAGGATTCTACATATAGGGGAAAAAATTGCTTTTGCTCTAAGTTTTGGAGCTATTATCTTCTCTACTCTAAATTTTTCAGTGCTGTAACTGACTGCTCTTCCACCTTGGAATGTCTCTGTTAAAATTCATTTTCATTTTTCTTGAGGGCTGGAACCCTTTTTCAGCACTGTTAAGTGCTCTTATGGGAGAAAAAATATCTTGAAGCACTTGTGAAAGGCAACAGTTTCTAGCTGCTTCTTACTTCCCAACACTGTGGAAACAGTTTGGTATCTGCACAGTAACAGCAGCCTTACTTTTTGTGAGGCTTCATAAATTCCCATGGTTTACACTAGTGTTATTGAAAAAATTATTATTACAGTCTTCCTTATGTTTAATTTTATTTTTTAAAATGCTTGTATGTTTTGGATTATAACCACCACATTATTTTCTTCATGTAACTTGTTCAGCCAGTGAGTTCCAAGAAGAGTCAGACCTCAGCACCAAACAAAGCCAAGGCGAAAAATCACAGTCACTGTAATGTTAGCACATCTTGGTGACAAATTCTGTTGATGTCCCATCTGGAAAAGTAAGTTATGGCTTGTACCACTAAATGAAATTTCTACTGATTTTGGCTGGGGGACAGTCAAATTTTTTCAGACTGGCTAATGTCAGGCTGTGTTTTGGATTTGTGCTAAACACAGTGATGGTAATAGAGAAGTTTTTATTGTTGTTGAGCAGGGCTTGCACAGACGCAAGGCATTTTATGCTTTCCATCCTGCCCTGCTGGTGATGGGATGAGGTGCATGGGAAGAGACACAGCCAGGACAGATGATTACAACTGACCGAAGGGATATTCCAGACCATATGATATTATTTTGGAGTGATGGCATTAGTTTTCCCAAATCACCATTAAATCTGATGGACCTCTGCACTCCTGGAGATGGCTGAATACCAGTCTGGTCATGGGAGTTAGTGAATTAATTCCTTGGTTTGCTTTACTTGTGTGCATGGGTTTTGCTTTTCCCATTAATCTGTCTTTATCTCTACTCCTGGCTTTTCTATCTTTTACCCTTTCAATTCTCTCCTTAATCCTGCTGGTGGGGGAGTGGGTCAGTGGTGGCTGCCTGGGGCTTGGCTGCTGCCTGGGGTTAAACCATGACAATGTTTCACTGATGAAATAGACCCATCTGTACACTTGTACATACATGAAGTCACTGTAGCACTGAGTAAGTCAAATTAGGTGAATTAATTCCAAAAATCATATGGGATAATTAGAAAATTTTATGACTCATAAAAGAGCAGCAAAGGGAAAAGCAAGGATCATCTCCTTTGGAGAGCATGGGGAGCATTTTAATTAAAACAATAAACTTTGTAATATAGATTGGAGATAGCACTTTAACATACTAATACCTAAGTGTGAAGGCTGCACAATAATTTAAAGGTGACAGTTTCGATTTAATATAACTCTTTGCACAAAGAGATAGTGAAGAGAGTAATCAATTATCTAGTGCTGGGGGTTACCAAATGAGGCTGAAGTGACAGCAAAAGGCAATGAATGCACAGTGGAATAGGCAAGTTTGCAGATTTAAAGGCTTAGATGCAAGAGTAACAAACTAAGTGAGTAATGGTGCATGCAGTAAGGAAAATCAGATGCTGCTGACATAATGCCTCTTGCTGTTTGTGCCACTGAACATTGATACTGATGCTGAGTGCTTATTTGTAATGATGGCCTCAACTGCCTCAAGGAGGAAGGGAAGGTTTGGTATAATTACATTGCTCTTTATAATGCGTATTGCATACTTTTATAATGTGTGCATAGGTTATCATGAACATTAGTAATTATTAAATCAGGAAAGAGAGAGGGGTTTAAAACTGGTGATTATTGCTGTGATTGAGTATCAAATGCAGTTGTTGACTAAGTGCCATGTATGTGAAAGGCTAAGCAAGTTGTTGTATTAAAAAATTGGAAATAGTTACAACAAATTCCTTTTTAAGCACAAGGTGTGTGAAAACATGCAATTTTCTTGTAGGCTAATCACAGGAAAACCTTTATTCAAACCACAACAAAAAATAAAAAGACTTAATATTGCTGACATTTCTCTTATACAGAAGAAAGCATGTGAAGGGTGAGTGAGAGACTGAAAGATTGTGTGCACTTTAAATCAAGGCATAGTGTGAGGAAATAGTCCTTGCAAGTTGACTTTACTCTTCAGTAGCCAATGCTCTTCCTCACTTCTTGATGCTCTGATTTCATCAGAGCTGGCCTGTATTTACTTGTATTTTGAAAGATTTGATCTTTTTGCTTTTCAACATCAGTATATTAAGACACTAACGTGACTGGGGTAAAAACTGTTGGTTTATATTTATTTCTAAGACAAACATAGTTGCATGATAGAGATTCTGAAGAAGAGAAGCAAGTGTATTTTGCAAGCTTACTGCATCAAGAAGGAGAAATATATTATATATATATATATAAGGTTTATATGTGCTTGAGTGTCACCAGTGGCTCCAGTTGTTACCCCAGAAGAAGGGCAGGGGACTGAATGTCTGATTATTTATGCTATGCAGATTTAGAGACAAAGTACAAGGCTCACATGGTTCTGAGAACTGCACCATTTCTTCAGAGGGACAGAGACACAGTCAGCTAAGTTTAGGAAGAGGAACCAACAATGAAGAATAAGCATCTTCAGAATAATAAAACACACTAAAAAGGAAAAGCTTGCTATGTATTGAAAAAATTGCTTACCCAGCTTTAACAGGCACAGTATTGTCTGCTGAGTCATGTGGAGCTCCATTTCAAGATTCATTAACCTCTGAGCTTACATATATCTAGTTCAACAAGCTAATCTAAGTGGGTGAAATCCCTTTATAAGCATTAAGCTCCTGATTTAACATTTCTGCTCATAGCACAGGTGCGTGTTCACACATCCAGAACACCCAGGCTGCTTTAAATAGCCTATCTTTCAATCAGAAGTTAAAAAAATCTGCCTCTGTCATTTGGCTGTATTGTAGAAGCTATAGAAAAATACTTCTGAAAGTATTAAGGGTGTCACACTTTTGAATGTGTTGGAGATTATCCTCTTGTATTGCTACTACACACTGTTGCAGAAGAAAAGTAGCTTTAGCTGAGGCTTAAGCAAAATACTTTCATTCTCTCAGAGTATATGTTTAGCTAGACCTTTTAAAAGATGACATACTGACTCTTTGTACTTCTCATGTAGCAGTAAAAATGAAGCACATATATTTTAAAATTAAACCCAAATTTTATATTATATATATATAATTAAACAGAAAAGAAATTGGCAGTAAATGAATATTTTAAAATTATGTAGCAAGCAATAAATAGGTAAGGAAAAAGGTCTGTCCTTTGCACTATTTCCTGAAGTTTTGTCAGTTCTTAAGTCTTACTGTCTTTTGTGAAAATGTTGTTTTTTTCATATGCAGATATAGGCATCTTAGAACACGTATCCAACACAAAGAGTTGACTGGATTGATGTTATGTTAGAGAGCTAAATCTAGTGAAGAAATTCCAGTTTGCTGTTATCTGGATGACCATTGCTTAGACCAATGTAGTTTCTGAGGATGAAGAACTTGCTTGAAGATTTTTACCACCACTGATAATGATACCAATAGAGTATAAACTGAAGCCAGGCAGATATGCATGGATAATGACTGTTGCTTAAATTTCTGAGGGCAAAGTTCAAGAAGTTTGTCTTATAGTGTGTTAACAGCAAGAAACTTGACTCTTGCTTGGCCCGAAAGAGCAGCTGCCATTCACAGTGTCCAAGTATAGGTTTCTATGCCGAGATAGCATGAACTGGCACTGTGATCCAGCTATCCAGCTTTTTCATGATGGAAGATCTTGAATCTGTTTTGAAATCATGCTTATTGGTGGATCATTTAAAGCATTTTCAGTGGCTCTGTGCAGCAAAAGTAGCTTGTTGCCTTACAATTTTTTGTATTCAACTTTGACAAAGTTTCTTTTTCTGAGAAACTGGAAGAGCATCAGTGAATTATCAACACTTAAAACATTCCAGTGGGTTTATGATCCTGGCTTCCAGACCCTGTCATGACCCACCCTGGTGAGTCCCTGGCATTCCTAGTCCCAGGGAGCCACAGACGCTGCAGTGCCTTGGCACTGGGAAGTGTAGGATAAGCCTTTGCTAGCACAGCCGTATCCTTGACTAGGAAGGCAATGGTGTGGAGTTCAAGATGCTCAGTAGGAGTGCAGCTTCTGCATCAGGACATCATCTGTTCAGTAGATTTAAGGTGTTATTCAGTAGCTTTGGCAGGGTCAAGCCCTTTGATTTCTTTGAACTTGAATTTTGGTGCTTTTTCCCCAACATGGATAAATCAGTAAGGTGGGTCCCAATACTCCATTGAGACTCCTCTGCATTTAATTTGATGATGAGAAATCTCAAATTGTGCTTTTGATAACATAACAATAACAGAGGACACCACCATAATCTCATGAAGATATTTGCTAATCACAGACTCAGGGTAATGAACCATGACTTGCACTATAGTGTTGTGGGCTGGTTTTGAGTACATGTGTTTTAGACTTCACATTATCTTGAGTTTATACACTTTATCAGCATTGTTGGATTTTTTATACTATTTAGAAGAAAATACCTGCAGGTTATGAGTAACAAGGATGAGGAAGACTGAATCCATATTATATTCCTCTGAGACTCTGTATCAAGAGAGATTTTGCTGAATGTGAATGTGAAGTCATTTCACATAGTAATGCTGGCACCAAGCCCAGTTTCTTTATGGAGGTAAGATAAGTGAAAATCAAGGTAGAGATATATTTATTTGATCATATAGGGTTTTTTCCATTTCCTCCCCCCTCTACATTAGCTTCTAAATAAAGTTATTAAAGATAATTCCAGCCCCTTTACTAAACCAGATTTTATTTGAAGGAGAAGTGGTCTGTGCTCCTGGGAGCAATTTGCTATTCTAAAATGGCTTCCTCTGAAGTGTTTATTTAAATGGAGAAATTATTCCCCATATTCTTTCCATTTGGAATGGAAAGCTACTCTAATACAGTGAATGATCCAAGGAAATGAGGAGTGCAGCTCAAAAGAGTTTTTGATGAAAGCATGGGAGAGACAGGCTCAGGAAGCAGACAGTAAAATCATTTGAGGAAATAGGAACATGAAGTGAAAGTGTATGAAGAGATGGTGATGACCACATTTTTCATTGGCAGAGTAATGATGACAATCCGAAAGTTATTTCTGCAAGTGCCATGCTGCGCTTTAGACGCTTCTGTGTTGACACTTTTGTGGATCAACTTCTTGGGAAGGGTATCAACCTTCTCCACTTCTTGCGAAGCATAATGGTAGGGGAGTGACACTTCAGTTCTGCTGGGTGAGTTCAGGAGAATTTATAAACAACATATTATTAATGGAACATTTTGAGATCTCTCACATTTTCAGATATCTTCTTTATAAAGGAAAATACCCAATCCTATGTGAGATTCTATTAACTTTCAATTTTCCAGCTTTGTTGTTGGGATTATGACTAGGTGAGCAAGGTCTCCTGGAACTGCTGATGTGCAGGATAACAGTGGATGTTGTACCCTAAGATCACCTCTACTCGGTACCTTTTCTCTCCACAGTATTTGTTCTCTGATAAATGTTAATTTCCTGCTTATGGAGTACTTCACGTAAGAAAGATCTCTAAGGTCAAAAACATTGTAATTTTGGGGATTTCTTTGTATTACCTTTCTTCAGGACTTAACTGGGAGCAACAAAGGATAGGTACTGATTTTGGAGGTCTCTATTAATAAACATTGTTTTGATCTCCTACTCATCGTCCCGGGAAAGCTGGAACATGGTGAGACACTAGTGAGATAATCTCCCTCATCTCCACCTCCAAAAGGAAAATCAAATAACTTGATTGACATCTACTTTCCCCAACCTTATTTTTTCTTGCTTCCCAATACATTTAGCAGGAAGATAAATAATCTAGTGAATATTCTGTTTCCAAATTTTATCTAAAATTTTACTCTGTGGCTCATCTGCAAGGCAAGCACTCAAACTTTGTCTGTCATGCCCCATGTTGTCTGACTGGCCCAGTGTTTTATCCCAGGTATCACTTGTACCAAGAGAGAGCTGGTCACTTGTGCTCATCTTGCTTCTGCTCTTTAAACTCTGTCACCATCTCGCTGTGTCCAAGCCCAGCTACCTGCTTGGACAGCCTTCACAGCCCTGCTCCTCTCTTATCCAGTTTTTGTAACACCTGCTGTGATGTACAAGATCAAAATAATATGCCTGTATGGGAGAAAATCCTATCTGAAAGAAGCTTCAGTTCCTCCAAATTATGTCTCTTAATCAGGCTGCTTTTCGGTTTGCTCTTTTGTCTTCCATGTCTGCAACATATATTGTAGATTAGGGGAAATATTAATCCTAGGCTTATTTGGGCATACTTAATTGGCTCAGATGTTCATGTAGCGTTACAATTACAAAGGTTAGTGACAATTTCCTTTTAATTTAAGGTGTTAGAACTGAAATTCCCCCAATCTCTGTAAACAAAGCTCTAATTACAGTTTCAGATCTGGTCATTAGTCATTCCTTTCCCTTTCATGAGATTATGAACACCTCAATTGATTTTCTTCTCTGTGACTCTGTATAGGACTTTTTTTACTCTCCTAGGCTGCTGTTAACAGGCTTATAAATAACACTTTTGAAAGTTTTTGGGAAACAAGGCTGTTTCTAGCTTTTAAGAAGACTAATGATGTGGCAATGAATGTTTATAAGATATGATCATTATTTTTAGAACAGGATCATATCCTGTTGGTGTAAAATGTTTAAAAAGAATAACAAAAAATGGAGATAGACAAGGGCTTCCTTTTAGAAGTAGGTTGATGAACATAAAATATATTTTAGAAATAAGGCTGAAAAAAATGACATCAGACACTGGCTTTTGTCCTTATGGAAATAATTTTTTTGCAATTTTACAGCACAGGAATTGCTTATCAATTGCTTAATTTCTTTACATTAATTAAAATCTGAGTATTGCTACCTTAACTGATTTTTTGTGTAGCAAATATTACTGAAATATTAGGGTTATATTAGCTTTATATTTTGCATAATGCCTAGTGTAGTAGAAGGAACATGTAAGGCAATTTTTAAATATTGTGCTGCTCTTGGCATGATGCTAATAATAGGTCTGCTTTTTTCATGTTGAAGTTCATGTAATTTTTATATCTGGTGAAGGTTACTGCTTTCTTGATTATTTAATTGGTTTAAACATTATATGGGCAATAAATTGTGTTAGAAATTACTTCAGGTGTAGGAAAACAAGCATTGTTCAACTTGAATGGGAAATATGGTTCTGTTGAAATGCAAAATTAACTTTCTTTTTTTTTAGTTAAAAAAAACCCAGCAGCTTTTGATATGAATAAGAATAGTAAGGAAAAGAGTGTGGAAAACTTTGTTGATCATAGTAAGGGAAAAAATAGTAAGGGAAGGATCGTGGAAACCTTTGTTGATCATGGGGGAACAAGCCAGGATTCATAATAGAAGTTATTAAAGACCCCAATGGTTTAGATTTAGACAGTTTTTAATGACATTTGGACTGCATCAATTGTTTTCATTTGTGACTGCAGCATCAGAAACATGTAGTTGTATACTTTGCCTAAAATACAAAGGGTTAATAAGGTTATTGAGCAAAATCAGGAAAATTTAAGTAACCCCAAGTGTGTTTATCTGTCTGTGTGTCAAGGCTCAGTGAAAGTTGGCTGAAGACAGCTTTGTCCTCATGCCCTCTCTTTCAGTCAGTATCTTGTTGTTCACTGTCATAGTGACAAATGAAAACA
The DNA here is from genome assembly GCF_036417665.1 of Passer domesticus. Taxonomy (NCBI): domain Eukaryota; kingdom Metazoa; phylum Chordata; class Aves; order Passeriformes; family Passeridae; genus Passer; species Passer domesticus. The sequence goes on from NC_087474.1 coordinate 87,864,865, forward strand.
TTTCATGGCAGCAACTGTCAAAAGCCCTCCTGTGAGCCCTGCATTTTCTTTCTCTTTCTCAGTCAAGAGCTGCCATGAAATATGACTTCATATCAGTAAGGTACAACTTCATGATCAAATAGGCTAGCTGTTAGTCACTGGCTGGTGGCCATTTAGGTGGTGAATAATAGGTCTTATTTACCCATTTTTCACTGAAAGAGGAAATAAGTCTCTCTTTATAGGGTACCTCATATTACAAACATGGAATATTTATCTATGACATAAGAGCCTATTCAAACAGTGCGGTGCCAAACTTGCTATAAATGAATGTGCTGGGCTGATACATTAAAAGGTTCTTGGCCTGTATCCTGCTGGCTATGAAGGTTCCAGCAACTTTGTCTTTCCTGGCATCCATGTCACTTACAAATGCAATGTGTGCACATTTATTGTTATATATGTTACAGCTCTTAATAATTAGCAGCTGCTGGCCATCCAAGGGTTTTTCCTTTATTTCTTTCACCTGATCCTCCATCTTTTCTTACCTGGCTGTATAGGACCTTCATTTAATGTAAAATAAGTTACTGCATTTCTGGTCATAACTAAACAATGCTGTTGGATTAGAAATATATATTTGAAGTGGGGCATAAAATTCTTCAGGGAATGAAAAGATGTGTTAGTACTTTAAAAAAATCACTGATGAAACTTCCTGTGAACTAAATTGGTAGGTTGTCCAGAACAGCAAATAAAAAATTAGTATGTAAACAACATAAAGAAAGAAAAATAAGACATCTGGAAATTGTGCAACAATTTTTTTTTTATTAATAGCACATTTCTCTTCTTATGAACACCCAGTGAAAATCCATGTATGTTGTATTTTCTTTACTCACAAAAAGTGAGTAAATTATTCTAACGAATGAAGAGTGATTTGATATCAGCTGGTGTTGCTAGGTCATTCTTGATCATCCACTCTCAAGGCAGAGAAGTTTTGAGGCAGAATTTACACTATCAGATTTGTCCTTCTGCTCTCCCTTGTTAGTTCCAGTTTCTAGCCATGCAAAGGTTGAATATTCAGTAGAGGGTGACAAAAATATTTAAGGAAATGGAGCATCTCTTTTAAGAAGACAAGCTGGGAAGGTTTTGCCTGTTCAAACTCAAGAAAAGATGAGTGAGAGTCATGGAAGTATTTGAAGGGACGATGTCAACAGGATGTAGCTGGGCTCTTCTTGGTATGATATGAAAAGAGGCAGTGAGCAGAAAGTGATTCACAGGAAGTTCCACATGAACATGAGGAAGAACTTCTTTACTGTGCAGGTGACTGTGCACTGGAGCAGAGAGGTTGCCCAGAGAGATTGTGGAGTCTCCCTCACCAGAGATACTAAGGAGCTGTATGGATGCATCCTAGAGCACATGCATGTTCCATGTGCTCTAGGATGACCCTGCTGGAGCTGGGAGGTTGAACCATATGATCCACTGTGGTCCCTGCCAACCTCACCCATTCTGTGATTCTGTGACTATGATAGCAATATATTTTTAGTTTTAGAAATATAATTATAAAAGGAAGAATGGATGTTTTGATAATCATGCAAAATAAATCTAACAGTTCTCTGCCCTTCAAATTAATGTTTGGATTTTTTTATTTGCTTGTAGATTTATTTGCATCATGTCATACTTGCCACTTGCCATTTCTGGAAATGGACCCAACACAATATTGAGTCTGACTTTGTTTCATTTGACTCAAGTCTTTGGAGTTTCAAATCACTATTTACATAGCTTTGATATTTCCTTTTAAGAGCAGCATTAAGACCTTATTTGTACTTATGTCATCCCACAAAGAGGTTCAACATTTTTTTTCATATCCCAATGTGCCTTAATAATGAAAAGGGAATATTCTAGCAAAAGTATGAAACCAAAATTTTATAGCTGGATAATTTTACTCAATTTTCAAAATTTCTTTTCTTATATCCTCTGTATAAACTTAACATTATCTTCTTTCTTCATATCTTCCATTAACCCCAAATGAAAAGCTGCTCATTAATCTCATACAGTATAGCAAGCTAGTTTTAGCCACTTTGAAGTAAATTCAAAATCTGTAGGTTTCAGACTCTAATCCCTGTGAAAAATAAACACAGTATAAATTACCTTTATCCTGATCATGCCATAATTTGAACTGCTATTATTTCTACAAACCTTTGCCATTCAGAATGCACTGATGACACTGTGCTAAAGCAATCTCTAATTAACAGTATAGACTCTAAACTGATCAGCAAAGCCAGAATGGCAGCAGGCAAGACAGCAGCAGCTGGAGCTCTGCTGTACATCCTCAGTCTCTGTGAGGGGGGTGGTTACTTCAAACCTGACTAAATCATCAGACCTTGGCTGTCAAGAGCCTCAGTGCCTTCATGGACACTCACCACAAGCTCTAGAGAAAAAAAGCCTTGTGTATATATGCAAATTTGTAAAGACAGTGCTTAGTCATTTTGCCAGGTTGAGTCCAGATAACTGAGAAAAGAAGTTTGTGGCGGATAAATCATGGTGATACTGCAGCATACGAAACCATTCGATGTTCTTTCAGGCTAGGAATGGGATTTGTGGAGTGAAAAATACAATGCTGACCTTGGTGATAAAGTCAGAAAAGCTTGAAGCAGGCCCTGGAGATGTGTGAACTGCTTCTAAACCTTCCTTCTTTCCCCATGTGTCAAAGAGGTAGACTTTAGACTGACTCATAGCACTTGTTGTTTTCCTTCTCAGTGGTTCAAAGAGAGGTATCTTTGCTTCAGAGAAAAAAAAGCCTTGATATACCTTTTGTTCACATTTAAAGTGAGGAGTGGGCACAAAGGAAGAGAAAAAAGGGGGAGGCATCTGAATCAATCTTCACAATTGATAGTAAAAATTATACATTCAGTAACACTCTGGCATTTCTTTGCTTCAAGCTGTAGTCCAGTTTGTGTGCCTCAGATACGGCATGTTTAAATTCATAAACATGACTGCACATATACAGTTTGAAGAAAACATAAAAGTTTTATGTCCTACAGTTGTCTGAACTGATGTGGCACAGAACTTTCACAAGGAGCTTTCACTTACCAGAAATCTTAGGAGGAAGGAGGAGTCTCACATCTGTTGTGTATATGAAGTTTCTCAGACTTTTTGGGTATTGAGCCTGGTGCCTGTTTGTCATGTCCTTAACCACGTTGTTATTTCATGGATTAATTGCAAGTAACTCATTATAAGTGCAACTGAAACCTTCTTGAGTTAGTGTGTATGAGCATATTCTTAAGGAGTTACACCATTACCCCACAGCTGAGTTTGTTATGCTTTTAACCTGCCTTGCTGATGTGCCTCAGGAAGCATCGGATTTGAACATTTTATTATTGCTTGTCTTTAGACCTTATTATGACTGAAGATAGAATGTATAATATGAGTAAGAAATGAAGTAATTTATTTGTATTATCTGGGTGTATGTAGTACTTAGTGATGCAGATTTAGAAATTTCTGTCCTTATTTGTTTTTACATAAGATATTGAGAATAGCATATTTTGTCATGAAGTGCATTAAACAAATTTTGGTCTTCACGGTAAATACATATGGAGGAATTTCTCATATTCCCTGTGCAACATAAGGATATGCATTAATTATGAAGCCATTGTAAATCTCTTTAGCATATGCTATTTGCAACATGACCAAGTCTTTATTCATAATAATTTATATTTATTAGCTTGGAAAAACAAATGACGACATCCCACCTCAAAAATCTTGGCAATTGAAATTAATTCCTTTGATTTTTGGTCAAATCCCCAACCTTTAGTTTCAAGGATTGAAATGCCAGTCTCTGAAAGCAACTAATTTTAAAAATGCCTTTACCAGACATTCAAATTTTTGTAGAGACAGAGATGAAAGGTATTATTTATCTCTGTGGGTAGTCAACTTTTATGCTATAAACAAGATGCAGAGATAGTATGCTAATCTTGTCAGCTACGCTTTAGAAATGCAGTTTTACCTCATAAGGAAATTTCAAAGATTAGCTTAAAAATATTGCAATAGAATATATTACTTAATCTCCAGGGGGATACTTTTCATAGCAATTTTTTAATCATTGCAGTATTTAACCAAGATGATGACGAATTACAAAAGAATCCTTCTAAGGTTACTAAAAGCAAAAGCAAACTCCAAATACAATTCCACTGTTTCTTAAATACAGGATGTACTGTTGCATAAAGAAAGACTGAGAAGGCTACATTTGACAGAAAGGCTGTTATGTATATGCATTGAAGAGTACACTCTATTTTGAGATATGATGAGCATCTTCAGGTGCTACTGTTGTAAAACTCTGTATAATTATCAGCTTTTAAGTTTTGATTCTCAGTCAGTCCTGCCACAGCTGAAAAAAAGCTATACAGACTCTCTCACTTAGGCAATGATTTATGCTAGCTTTATCTTCAGTCAGTCAACTTCAAAAATTTGAACTCCAACAACAAATTCTCATCCTCACCTTCCTTTGATGGAAAGGAGATGGTCAACAAAATGAACTAAAGTAGTCACATTCACAAGGTAGATTCCACACTGTTAAAGATATGTGAAGTTAAGGGCACGGTTAGTTAGGCTTAAACTAATAAAAGGAGTGGGTAGGTAGATAAAGTGCTGAAAACAGTTTTATTTTCCATGGTAACAGCAAAATGCAGCTTCTGAGAATATAATACTGGAAGAAGACTAAACAGAAAAGACAAAAACTGAACAGTCAGGGTGAAGGTAATGATATAGTAGTAACTACTTCAAATTTTTATTAGTCTTGTCAGGTTGAATAATGGAATTAAAATGGTATAATTCTAAAGTGTTAATTTAAAAAAAGAATAAAAGGTCTTTTTGTTTGAACTTTGCAAAGATTTGTAGGAATAACAGTGAGTTTTCATGTATCAGTTTCACAATATACATTGGCAGAACATATTTTTTGACAAATACAGAGGATCTTTGTCTAAGAGCCACTCAAATTCTCAAGTCTGATGATGCCATCACACAGTATACTATATTGGGTAAAGAATCAGAAGAATGAAGAAATGTTTCTTCTTCTCACTCTTTTTTATTTTTCTCAAATTCAACGAAAATGTCTTCAGAAATGTTTTAATAAATGTAAGTGGTATTAATGTTCCCACAGAGTGGGAGAACTGTTTGGTTTCACCAAAGTTTGTTGGCACAAGCAAAGTGCTGAGATTGAAGAGGAGGCTGTGACTCAAGAGGCCCTATTGAGTCTTCCTTCTTATCTATTTTTTTGTCCCACTAATTTACAGTTGGCTTAAGTCACAATGGAAATCCCATTTTCCCTCATCCCCATCACCTTCAGATTCATGGATATTCCTTCTGTGTTCAATTCCCCTGAACCATTCACAGAGGTTTAGCACTTTCTGCTTCTTATGGAAGATTTGTGTTATTTTGGCTTCAGCAGTGCAATGTTGAGAGGGCCAGGTAACCTAAAATTTATCTGATACAGACAGAAATTTTGGGCTGTGTATTTTTAACCTTCCACAGAATGTGCAAGTTTGCCAAAACTGCAAGCAACTGCAGACTGACCCTTGTCTTTATAATACTGTATTTTGGTTGTGACCAAAACATTACGAGTTTCTGCACTGTATTTCCTCTATAGCCTATGTAAAAATATTGTTAACGATACAGCTGAAACTCACCAACTGGCATCTCTAAAATATTCCCAAATGCTTCCTTAAATGCTTTATTGTACCTGAGAGGTAGACTTCTATTTTTGTGGATATGAGAGGGAGACTTTCCACAGATGAATCAGTCTTTATCATCAAACAGGAGATCACTGATTATACATAAGAGATCAAAAAGCAAACATGTGGTTAGAGCATTTCTGTCATACTGAAGATGGTGGATATTGCTACTGGTTTTAGTTTCACTGTCCGCAGCACATGTTTTCTTCACCTGTGACACAGTAAATGACCAAGTACCTACTTATAAATTATTAAATCTGTGACCTACAATGAGATAAACCTAACAGCATGTTTGTTAGAAAAGGTCACCCAGTCTGTTATGAGGAGCTGACTGAAAATAATGACTTCCTTAGCTGTGGCCATTTTGACCTTTCAATTTTTCTCTCCATAATTATAGTTGCAAACAAATAAAATTTTAGACAAAGGACATTCAGGTGCTAATCACTCTCACGATGAAGCCAATATTCTTAGGAAATATGACACATAGTTTTCCACAGCTGATTTCATTCTAACAGTGCAGGATTTAGGGGGATGAAAGAGTAGCCTGAGGCTTCCTAGAGGAGAAGCTACTGTCCTTTTCTAAGAATTATTATCATGCTAACCTTAATACTGCTTTGTAATACTGTGTCCACCAATAACACATCACTTAGAACTTTTTTCTGGACATGTCTGTGAGGCAGGGAAATACCAGGTGCCTTAGAAAGAGTTGCTTCCTGAATGCCTTCGTTCCTTACCCAGTGATCAAACGCTGTGTCAGATTTGGAGGTGTTTTCCACAATCGTCTGGCAACCTTGAGATGCAGGTTCTGTTAGAAAGGAAACTGAAGGACACATGTTCAAATTTCAATGCATAAATACTTTTGGTGCTGGTTCTACATCTGTGTCTCTGGTCAGTTTTATCTGGGTTCTGTTTATTTTTAGATTACCGCTGACTGAAAAAATAATGTTGCTTCCCTATTTCATAAATGTAACAGCTCATAAGCCTTTTCCTTTTTATCACTGTGGTTATTTGTGTTTTAAATAATTCTATGATGATAGCTTTGTGTCTGATGTGTGGTGCATTTTGAAAAAGTTAAAAGATTAATTGATAAAATGATTTGCAATGGCTAACAGTAGTTTGAAATTTAAAATTGTGAGAAATTGTTACAAATGCTTATAGTAATATCTTCTTATAATGGATATGTTTATGGGTGATGTCTCTGTTATGAGTGTTGAAGAGCACAATAGGTGAATTTATTATCTTTTTCTTCAGCATCCAGTATTGTAAGTTAATGTCATTTAATAGAAAAAGATTAAAGACATTACAGCTGCTGGAACTAGTTTGATTTTAAAACTTCAGGACCATTATTTTTTTTATTTGTTGTCATTCTTTTTTGGAACCATTCTTTGAAGTAGTCATTCTCTTTTCTTCTTTTTTAAAAATTTTCCCCCCTCATAGATTAACCTCTCTTTGAAACAGAAACTCTATGAGAAACATATTTTTCTGGCTCTGAAATGGCTTTCTCCACCATGGAAGAAAACTGAATTGGTGCTACCTCAATTGTATTCCCAACAGTATTTAATCTCAGATGATTCTTTAAGCACTTTGTAAATGTGTAGATTCCTAGGGATGGTGTTCTCAAGTACATTTCAAACTGTGGGGTGTGTAGGGGGAAATAACTAATTATTTTGCAAAAAAAGAATTATGAAGAAGACTTTTTACAAGCATTGACAGTGAAAGGGATTTATTAGTGATCATTACTGACTGGGCTTGCTGAGATAAAAAGTGTAGAAAGCTTTTATTATCTGCTAATTGTCTCCCTTGGTTTTACATTGTAGGAATGGCATTTTCCTTTTACATTGCATAAGATCAAATTCTAGGCATTCAATTGCAAGATGTCCAGGCACTGTGTACATCCACACAGAGGTGTTTAACTTCCAACAGAACAACAGGATTTTATTAAAATTCTCTTCAATATAAAGAAATAGCAGAGAAAGGAAAAAAGAAACTAATTTGCCTGGTCAAAAAGAAGGGAAGACTCCGTGAATCAAGAGCTTTATGGTTCTCTGCAATTACTTAATAAGCATTTTATGTTTGTTTGAAAATGAGAGGAGGATTTTCTGAATAATGAATTTAACTTTGGGTTGCTATTGAATAGAGTTACATGAAAAAATAATAGATTACTATCTTGTAAGTTTCTATATTTCAAAGTTCAATAAATGCACAGTCCAGTCCTAGTGTATGCAAAAAAGGTATTTTCTACAGGCTTAAAAACACTGATCATATAAACTCAGAAAAATTAAAACTGCTTCTAATCTGTAAATATGTCTGTATAATGCAATGTACAAAACCCATCATATGCTCTACTTAAGAAGCATGTGCTTGCAAATGTTTTTTAGGCCTTTAGTGGAACCTGTGGGTAAGTACCTAGTTACAGTGAAGGACAATAGGATGTTTCTGTATAACCCAGTATTTTAATTTGCTTGTTTAATTCTTTGTTTCTGTGTGACATCAAAAAGTTAATGAATTGTCAGTTTATAATTAGAAAATGGAAATTATAAATTTAATAAATTATTTTTAACTAAATTTATTTTAGAAACTTCCTTTTCAGTGATGTCCATTTGAGGGTACTTCAGTGATGTCCATTTGGCTTCCAAGGCCAAAGGTCTCTCTTCCTGTAGTGCTGACTCAGGGTTTATGACAAAACTTGAATAGCTTATAGCTGGTGACTTCCATGAATTTAATCCAAAATATTAATAGAGAGTTTTTAAGGATAAAAATTTCTTGTTTCTGCCACAGGTCACACTCTGCCTCTTCAGTGAGGCAGCAGTGGGGGTCACATTCATTGCACAGAGGTGTCTCTACTGCTACTTCTCTGACACCTTTTTCTTATGTGCTGGTGTGAGTTCTTCACAGGGTGCAAAGCCCTTGGGCCTGTGCAGCAGAAGGGAGAGAAGAGGGCACACACACTGTGTGTTGGTGTGTGTCTGTGATGGTCACCAGTGAGCATCAGTCTAGACTAGCTGATAGGTTGACTAGGCAACCAGGTGTTGATTTGGCAGTCCTAACAATTTATGGATGTTTTAATGTCTCTTTTTGAACTGTTTTGTGGATCCTTCATGTAACATGGGTAATAGGATCTCAGCCAGTGGTTTCAACATGGCAAGTTCAAGATACAGTAAGGAAGGTATATTTGTAACATCTTTTACATGGTTTAAACACAATTTTTAGAGGTTAATTTTCTTTTTAAAGCAAAGTTTATCACACAAGTATATCCTGTAAAATACTTGTGCTTTTCTGAGATGTTAATTTCCTTTTAAAAGGGAAGTTTAACACATGGATTATTCTTTCTCAAAATTTGTTAAACATTTCCATGGGCATTTACTCATCTCTGCCCTGATCAGATGTCTGCTTCAAATGTTAAATGCTAGACTTCTTGCAATTTCATTTTGTGAACTTAAAACTGCACTAAACCAATTTTAAGTATCTATTTTAGAAACTGGGAATGATCTATGGTATGGAATATCCCTTTGACCACTTTGGGTCAGCTGTCCTAGCCAAGTTCCCTCCTGGCATCTTGTGCACCTGCTCCCTGTCAGAGCATGGAAAACTGAAAATCCTTGACTTAGGGTGAGCACTGCTCAGCAACTGCTGAAACATCAGTGTGCTATCAACATTATTCTCATATCAAATCCAAATCACAGCACTGTACCAGCTACTAGGAAGAAAATTAACTCTATCCCAGCTGAAACCAGGGCACAGAGAAAGAAGTTACTGGTTTAGAGGGAATTTTTGTTTGTAGTTCTTGGTGAGATGAAATTGTTATGGACATAACCAATATATGACTGAACTGTACAATTAATTGTGCTTAACTGTACAATTTAGAGTTCTGTATGCAGAACTCTAAAAATCAATATCGGGCAAAAGAGCCAGCATGCTTTGTTAATAACACAGATACTTTTCATTGTATTGCTGCCTTTTGCACTCATTTTCCTAAGGTTGCTAAATACTCTTGTGGCTAAAAGAATTTTACTATGGAGCAGAAATGTGGTGGCTGGGTGATACCTGGGAGTTTTGGCATTATTCTTTAATTACTAGTGGCCATGTAAAGTCAGCAGAAGTGAACTCTGCTGGTGTGCCTTAATTCTTGTTGCCTCTGAGAAATGATATTGTAATGATCATTACTGGGTAGAAAAAAATCATCTGAGTGACTATAATGGGTAGTCCTACAGCTACAAACTCTTGATCATTTATGTGCTTGGAACAAGAATGACAACTGGATTTTACCCTTTCTGTTTTGTAGCTGTTTCACTCTTTTAAATGAGAAATAATTTTGGTTTTGGGTGTGGGTTTTTTCATTGTTGTTGTTGGGATTTGTTTGTTTGTTTGTTTTTTAAGTACCACAGCATATGAGCTTTTGGGATAATTGTACTCTTAATATGCACTTGTGACTGTTGAAAAGAAAAAGTGAATTAAATGCAATTTCTAGTGAAGAAAAACAAAGAATAAGAAATTATATATTAGTCAAGGGGATAGTAGAAATGAAAAAATTTTTTTCTTGCAGAATGATATATCTGAATGCACCTTCTGAACAAGTTTGTATAAATCAGAATGAGATTAGAAATCTCTTTTAATTGATGATCTTTGCATCTAGAATCCACTCCTGAAGCCTAAATGTGCTGAAAAAATCATTGAAGTATCAATCTTTACTGTTAGTTTCTCCTCGACTTTGTAGAGAGTTACAGTGTATTGGGTAAGTTGTATAGAGGATTTTCCTGCCTATTTTAAAGCTTTTTTGCAGTGTAATTAAAAAAATTTGCTTTAAAGACTGAAATTTTAATTGGCTTTTCTATGGCACTAAGTGACCAATGCTTCATAAATATCAACAAACTTATATTTGAAGCACCTAATTTTATGAGGTGATGTCTAATTTTTACCCTTCCTAATTTACTAGGACATTAAATTAAAATTATTGCAATTTCATGGAATACTCAGCAGAAGGGTCTGGAACATGATTTGGGAAAGTGTCTAGTGTCCTGTGACACTTCACACTGAAAGTACATCCCAAATGCCCTTCTGCAGACTATGCTCTCTAACAAGCATCCAGATCGGCTGCCAGTCATTTGTGAAAAACCTAATTAAAGGCTTGATAGCAAAATTCAGAGCAGCCAAATCCTAACTGCACTGTTTACTGTAAAAAGTGTGTTTGTTCCTCACATGTTCCTGCCTGTCAGGGTGACTGCACTATCCCCCACATCTGAGGAAACAGAGCTTTTGTTACGGAACAAGTTCTGTCACTATCACCCTCATGTCACATGGGTGAATCCTTTGTCTAAATCAAGTCACTTTTCTAGGAAATCACAGAGGTTATTCTCTTTGCTGAAGTGATAATATTCCTTATTCACTTTACATTTATGTTTTTCCACCTGTCTCTTGCCATTTCTGCAAGATTGCGTTTGTCTTGTATTTCTCTCTGATCTATTTTTAACTTGCTTTTGGATCCCAGTCAATTCTGTTCCCTTTTTCTCCCTCTTCATTTTTTGATTCATTTTATTGTCTGTCTACCTTGTTGCAGGATCCTTTCTTTGTCATGTCCTTTCTTTGTGAATTAAGTTAATCCTTTTTTTTTGAAGTGTAATGAACACATTTGGAATAAGAGTTTATGCACAGGGAGCTGATCAAAGACAAAATTAACTGTCTCTGAAGGACAATCCTTATTAAAATCCTTAGGAAATACCAATTTTTCAGGTTTTTACGTTTGCATGTAAAACCTGGCTTTAGTTATTTAATGCCAGCTTACCTTCTGGCATGCTTAAAAGTAGCATTATGGTGAACTGCAATATGCTAATTTTTGCAATACTATAACTATTCTTAATAGGTGCTACCAGTTGGTACATAAGAAAGAAGAAACCTGAAAGTAAACCTCAACAAACAATTCAATATGGAATTCTCCGCAGAGAGGTCTATTCAGCTGTTCTGATACACAAACTGGAAAATTCTATGGCGATATGAGGAGAGGAGGTGAGTGAATACTCTGAGCATGAGCTTGTGGTTTGTAATTTTGTATTGTTCTTTTGGTCAGAAAAGATAGGTGGCAAAGAGTAACACTATGTAGTGGGGAATAAATGAGAAAGGAGCAGTTTATAAGATTTGCCAGAGCATATCTGGCTTATCAGACAGCAGATTTCCTTTAGTCTCTGATAGATATAAACCTTTTGTACAGCAGCATTTTTTCCAACCCACAGCCCACCTCACTCTGCCAAACCACAACCAAAAGACCAGCTAAAAATTCTATTAGATTACTGTAGTCCCCCAGAGGTTACTTAGTAAATCTAGTAATGAGCAGGTTAAAATCTCTATGTGGCTTAAGAGAAATTGAACAGATCCATTTGTATATAGCTTGAAAGAGCAAAATTACTCCAGAGATGTCATACTCTTCAGGTCTGCTGCTCCTGTATGTCTCATGAAGTTACAGAAAAACTGGGAAGGTGTCAGATAAAGACTACTCTTGCTTCAGCGTCCTCTTAGCTTGGGTGATTATAAAGTTATTTTTGAGTAGAGTTTTTTTTAAGCGCTTGTCTGATTTCTGATTTTTGGAGAGCCCCCTTTAATTTTTACCTTGGTTTGTTCCCCATTTAAGACTGTGAATCATAAGAGTAGCATTAATTGACATTGATTTTGATACCTGGAAATTATTAATGCAAAGTGTATGACTTACCTGTCATGTCTCTAATGGAGCTGTGTAGTTTTAGGCTGTATTTAACAGAATGTTAGAATTGCTGTGGTTGGAAGGGACTTGTGGGGATCATTTTGCCCAAACTCCCTGCCAAGGCAAGGCCACCTAGGGCAGGGAAAACAGGAGTGTGTGCAGGTGGGTTTTTGAGTGTCTCCAGAGAGGGAGACTCCATGACCTCCCTGGGCAGCCTCTTCCAGTGTTTTGCCACCCTCAGTGTAAAGAAGTTCTTCCTCATGTTGAGATGGAACTTCTTGTATTTTAATTTATGGCCTTTGTTCCTTATCCTGTACATGGGCATCACCAAAAAGAGTCTGGAAACATTCTCTTGGAACCAGTTTTTGGGATATTCATATGTATTAATGGGATATTGTCTCAGTCTTCTCTTCAGACTAAACTGGCCCAGCTCCCTGAGTTTCTCCTCACATGAGAGATGCTCTAGACCCCAACTCACCTTTGTGGCCTCTGCTGGACTGCTCCCTCTCCAGTAACTCCTTGTTTCTCTTGTGCTGAGGAGCCCAGAACTGGACACAGCACTCCTGATGTGCCCTCACCAGGGCTGAGAAGAGGGTCAGGATTTCCTCCCTCCACCTGCTGACCACACTCTTCCCAGGATATTGGCCGCAAGGGCATTGTCAGCTCTTAGTCAGCTTGTCATCCACCAGGATGCCCAGGTCCTTCTCCACAGAGCTGCTCTCCAGTAGGTCAGACACCAGCCTGTGCTGGTACTTGGGGTCATTCCTCCCCAGGTACAGGACCCTGCACTCTGCTGTTGAACTTCATTAGGTTTCTCTGTGTCCAGTTGTCCAGACTATTCTGTCTGTCTCCATCCTATTTCTGTCTGTCTGGTTTGTTCAAGGATAGTATCAAAGAGCAGTCTCCCTGGCTTCCAACACAGCTTACACTTCTGGGATTTTCCTCTTTCTTTCAAACAGCTTCATTCTTTAGATTTGCAAAAATTTATAACCTAAGGGAACAATACTTCTAGGTTAATTCAGTCAGCCTTGACAATCCTCCTCCAGAAAAATTGTACATTACCCTATATAGGAACAGCTGTGATATGGCAGAAACATCAAATGTCACAAGTATTTCAGGTGTGGTCTGAAAAAAATTGTATTTTTATTTTCTCTCCACCCTCCCACATTCATTGGGAGAACTGGTTCCCTTTGAATTTTTTTTTTTAATTAAACACTAAAATTTAGCACATGTAGGTGAATCATGATGGTGTAAAAGCAAATTACTTAACATACCTGAAATCACACACATGCAAGGAGAAATGAAATTCTGTCAAATGACACTGACGGGACCTTGTGGTTTTTTGTTTGGATTTTTTTTTGCCAAAACTGGAAGAAAAACATTTATGGCTCTTCACCATAAAAAAAGATAAGGGTGAGGTTGTATTTGGCTTGTATCAACTCACAATTTATTGGTCTTCTAGGGGACAGATGGAGATGTCCCCTAGAATGATGCCAGGTACTGGAGCTAACTCTGCTCCTGGTTCTGGGACTCACTAAATTAACAGAGTTGTAAAGACTTTGGAGTGCAGTGCCCAAAAATACTTTCTTACAGCTATTTTATGACAAGGGTGGAAAAAGAATTAACACAGGTGCCTATTTATGCCTATAAGCATAGAAATCAGATACAAAAAAAAGCCTCAGAATACAGCCTCTTAGGCTCAGGATGTAAAGTCTACTTTCTAACAAATTCTTTCTCCAAGTTATTACATGAAAAACTGGGGTGATTTAGGTATAGGAATTTGCAGCTCTTTGAAATGTGGTAAAAGCAATCTTGTTATTCAGAACAGAAGACACCCACTGAAATGCCAGCAGCATGCAGAGGTAGAATTATATTAATCCTTAAAATTCTGATTAACATCTCTGCAGCTCTCTACTTGTACAAATGGTAACTAGTGCAGTAGAGAATAAAATGTCTTTAGTCCTTGAACTAAAACATAGCAATTTCTCTGTGTAACCAGTGCTTTTAAAAAAAGACATATTTTGCTTTACATTGCTGCTATACGCACTCAAAACATGGCAAGATAGTAACAATAATTTTTCAAAACACTGAAATTTTTTATGCGTTCTCATCTGATTATATGCTAAAATCATGCATTAGATGAAACAGATCAATTCTAGCATAAATGTGAATAGACTTACCTTGACATCTACTCTACTTTTCTTTTTGACTGGGTATCTACAGTGGTATTGTACAATGCAATGTATGAATCATTAGAACAGTGTGTATTATGACAAAAAAGGGATGCATATTTGTGTGATATTTCTCACCACAGTACTTCAGCCCTTCTTTAGAACTTTTCAGAATCTTGGTTGAGGAAATACATCAGAGATTGCTACAGCTGATGAAGTTCTTATTAGTCAATTACGGTTTCTTTGACCAATTATCATAGATATTAATATGACATTATTTTTGTCTTTATTCTGTTTTGTATGTGAAGTGAAAAAAAACCCTTATAATTTAATAAAGTGAATATTTTGTTTTGGTTATGGATAGTTTCCATTAGCCTTATTCTGCATGCGAGATAAATTTGCCTAGGTAAAAAATCTGATTGTGTATGAACATTATCTGCTCAGTGAAGGGGTTGAGCTGTCAGCCAGATGTGTATTTTGGATGGTTCCAGATTCAGTGCTAAAATGGAGAACTAAATAAATCCCATAGGCTTAAAGAACAAAAGTCTGTTAGTGAGATGCAGAACTACTGACCTAACTGAGCATGTAATCAGACATCACAGAGTGCAGTTACAGGGGAATTATGGAAGACAATATTGATTAGGGTGAAATGATGTTAGGCATGGAGATTAAAGTTGGTCAAAAACATTTTAGAATCTCAGAGATTGTGTGATAAGCTGAAATGCAGTTCCTAAGACATGGATGTTCATGCCTCTGAATTCCTGATATTCTGTGACAAGGCCTCCCAGACCTGCATTTTCACCACTGCTCATCTAAATTTCATAGCTCAGTCCCACCTACTGAGAGAGCCAGCCCTACAATTCCATCCAATCCACTATTGCAAAAGCTCAGACTGTCAGCCCTATCATATCCCCATAGTTTTTCCTTCTCCTCCCTTGATACATCAGAGAGTGCATAGCTGGATGCTTCAGGCTCTTGATGTCATGTATGTTTTCTACCTTTCATATTTCTGTTTACACAGCTTGTCAGTTTTTTCACCATTTCAGTAAAGTGCAGTCATTGTTGATAGCTTCGGGACTCTGTAGCACACACCCAAATTTTGTGCTTTTTTGGGCTGATATCTGCCTCTGGATGTTGAAACCTTGAACTAACCTGCTTTGCATTCTATGAGGCTGTTTTACTCAGGCTGTTGGTAGTTCGAATTTCTAGTGCAATCTATTTTGGGAATGTGTGACAGGCTTGATGTAATTTAAAGCTTAGAAATAAGTCTCCTACTCATTGAGAGTTCTGTCTGAACTTGAATGTTCATGTGTTCATTTGAAAACTATTAAAATATTGGGTGAGATTGTCCTCAAGCATGGCTTACTGCTGACTGGGGTTTTGAGCTGGTTCCCCCGCCCTCTTTCCTTCATGTATTGTTCACTTGTTGCAATGGTTGCCCCTGTTGCAGAGGAGCTGTGTTTTTAGATATGATGCCCTCTTGATGTTTCATGCTGAGTCTAAGAAACAGCAGCTGGGATAATTGTAATTTCTCTTTTCCCCCTACTGACTTCTCCTGATCATAAAAGAAATGGTTCTTGGAGGTAGGCCAGTAGTGAAGCTGACAATCCCAGAAGCCTTTTAGCAACACTCCTTCAATGAATTTCCAGGCGCAGTGACCGCAATGCAGTCGAGCAGATTCTTTAGACAAGGTCAGACTGGTATTCAGCAGAATGCAAATAGAAATTGTAACTCAGCACAGACATATCTCACTCTGTCACATGTGCTGCCTGCTGACAAATTAATAACTCTTTCAGGACTTAAATGCAGATGTTTTTCTAGGCTGTTCACTTCTTTGGTGGCAACTATAATGTTCTTGGATATACCTACTGTATACATTTCTTTTTCATTTTGAGGTGAATCACTGAGCAGGGAACAATTACTGCCTAACTGCTCATATCCCACTGAGTATTATATGGGGATGGTGTTAGTTCACAGTGCTGCCTGCAAGCTGTCCATGTATTAGTGTTTTTTATATCAGTGGTTTGAATGGGAACTCATGAGCTGCTGAATGATGTGGGCAAAAGCTGTGTTTTCTTTCCACCTGTCTTACAAAGATGAGGTCACCATACCAGTGCTTGGACCAGAAGAGTGATACTAAATTGTTCCATTCTGCCATCAGTTGCCACTTCTGTCAGTTTTAGGAAGTCATGCTGGTGTTACTTTTGGCTGTCTCTGCTTCTATGAATCACAGTACCACAATACCCCCATGCAATGGATCATTTATTTTTTTCAGGATGTAGCGTGTAAACCCCTGGAATGTATTGGGTGCTGACTTAGAAACACTTAAAATTATTACAATACTTACTGTGAAAAAAGCTTCTTCAAGCAAATCTGGATGAGGGCTTACAGCTGGAAAAGAGGAAGATTTCCCAGTAGTGCTTGTTCCTCACTTTATTTGTGGCAATGATCTGCTTTCAGGGACAGACCCAGAGAAGAAAGTGCAAAAATGTGTGTGTTGAGGGGCTTGCCCAAGATCTCTCGAGTGCAAGCATGTGCTCTGCAGCATCCACACATTAATCTCCAACTATGTGTTGTAGCAGAGAGGGTTTTACAATAAAATCTTGTAGTAGGGGACTTGTCTAGGACAAAGATTAGAAAGGAGACCCTTCCTGCAGACCCAGTTCTTTCTCTGGTGGTGGTGGTTGGATAGCTACTCAAGAATAATAGGGAAACTAAGGAATAATAAAAGGCCTGACATGTCTGACAAAAACCTTGCTTTGGTGGTTGGCCCAGTGCTGGATTTCGTTTTCCTTAATGTGAAGATTCTTTCAAGGCTTGCAGAGCAAGATGTGAGTAGTTCCTTCATGGTGTTGTCTACTCCATAATTTACCCAGGTTCAAAACAGGGGCCTCCCTCTGACTGAGCACAGTCCGACTGACCAGAGCTTCTTGCAGTGCTCAGGGACAGGGCTATGCACGCTTGGTGCTCTAGAGAAGGGAGAATGAGGAAAGATGTTGAGAAGACAAAAGATGTATGAAAATAAGAGAAAGCAGCAAAAGAAAGACGAAACATCTGAAGAGGAGAAAGATCTGAAAAGGTAAAAATTCCAACTAGCCAGTACCATGACAAAAAATGAAATGAAACAGCATAAAGAGGCACATGAGGCTTGGGCTTGGAAGTGTGCTACTGAATCTCATGATTCTTGAGAGTTCTCTTAGTTTCCTTTTACACTAGATAAGGATGGGAAGGTTTTTGCCTGGTACTAGGGGGAAAGGGAATTCAGGCAGGATGGGAAAGCAATGGATTGTCCCAGTCCACTCTCTCACCCTATCTGAGGAAATCTTGGAGTGAAATTTCTTATTTTCCATATGACAGCTTTATCTACAATGGATTTTTTAAAATTTAAATTTCACTTATGTGCCAAGGAGTGATGTAGCATGTGTCAAGTGAGGAAATTCTGAAATCAACCAGGTCCAATAAAAAATTGTAAGGGTAAATACATGTCTGTTAAACACCTTCTCCAAGAGATAAGACACAAACATACGCCTATGTCATGAATTTCACGTGTTGCAAATGTGCACAAAATTACTTTCCTGCTTCCAAAAGATCTGAACTGATATTTATACTGTTGCAGTAGTGATGTTTTAATGTACTGTTGCATTATATTCCCAGAGAAAATAGAAGAATATTTCAACAAATAGCAATGTATAGTAAATTGATAGACATGTATAGGATAGGTATGACCTGCACTGTTCATTCTCAAGTCAAAAATCATGCAGCTCTCATTCTCATATTGAGAATATTCATTAATTTGCTTTTATGACTACAGGAGTAATTTTGAATGAGTGAGAAGTCTACATGTACATGAGATCTCTATACAAGCATTTCTCAGAAAAAAGCACAGAATCTTAGATTATTTTGCTTTGGAAGGTACCCACAAAGATCCTCTAGTCTCACGCTCCTGCAAGGAGCAGGGACATCTTCAACTGGATCAGGTTGTTCAGAGCCCCATCCAACCTGACCTTAAATCTTTACAGGGATGGGACATACATCAGTTCTCAGGGCAACATTTTCCAGTACCTCACCACCCTCAATATAAATGATTTCTTATTTACATCTAGTCTGAAATGACACCAATGTTCTTGCTAGAATTTGACATTTTCAAGAAATGAAAAGTGATTGTAAAAATTATTAACTGTGTAAATATAATACATGATACAAGTTCAATAGGCCAGAATGCACTTCAGTTTTTTCAGCTATGAAAGTAAAAAAACCAACCAAACAAACGCCAAAATGTCTAAAATGTGTTTCTAGTTTTTGAGAGGAATGTTTGCCTTCAAGTCACATTTGGAGTACATTTCACCTTCAAGATGAGCAATACTGAAAAATGGGGAGGTCAATTCTTAGTAAAAAATATGAAAGTCAGAATGCTGTTCAGTTCTCATGTCAAAAGCATTAGTAATCTAATTGAAATAAGCTTAAATGCACTGGTGTATTTTTCTTGAATTAAAACAGAAAAGTAAGCAAGGAAAAATAATTTTCTGTGTCTCCAGGGCATTCTGTTCAGTTTGAAAATGACAATAATAAAATGAAAGCCTACATAAATACCATTTACATAAAAAGGCACAGTAGTGTCTTTTCTTAAAATGTATGCAATTAAGTGCATTTTTCAGGGAGTAAGTCTTATCTTGCTTTTATTGCTTTAGACTAGCATAGTTATCTAGGCATACCAGTAATAAGTTTTGACAATGAACGTAACTGTTGTCTTCTAAATTTTGAAGAACTGTCAAATCCTTATTTTTTTATTTTAAGAAATTAGGTCTTTATCAGTTAACAGAGAATGGCAAAGACATTATTTTTTGGGTAGATTTCTACCACTCCTACAAGTTATATAGATTGAAAAGAAATAACATGATTCACTCTACTGAAGCAACCCATGTGAAAAAATGTATTTTTAAAAATTTTTTCCTCACTCTGTTGTGAAGAGAGGTAGGAGGAAGGTATAACTAACTAACTAAATAATTACACAAAAACCAGAGCCTTGATTGCTACTCACTCTTGTAGTCATTGTAAAAAGCTGCTATATTAAGAAACAGGAAACTTGACAGTGTTGATTAACTCTGTGAATGCAACTAAACACTGTATAATATTTACACTACAAAATCACATAAGCAGTTCACTTTCCATAAATTTAACTTTGCTTTCCAGCTAACTAGTTATACGTATTATTTTGGCATCTTCATAAGAAAGGAAATGGAATATACCATGCTTCAAAAAACTTTACTATTGTGTAATTTTGCGTCAAAACTAAAATGCACAACCATTCTTCTGAAAGTAAATTAGATGTGCTGTAAGAAAAGCAGAACAAAATTTCAGATAGGTCAATAATTATGGTCATATTGTCAGAGATTTTTCTGAATTTTCTGGCCTAGAAAAGATATTGAAATCATAGACTCAGTGGGAGGGAATGGGAGTGGATCCTGCTCTTTGCTTGAATAGCAAAACAGATGCTGCGCAAACTTCAAATTAAAATGCATTCCTCATGTTTTGGGGGTGAGATGTTTAAATGTGAGTGAAGGGAGAGAAAGTAGTAGTGTATAGTCTAACATATTAAAGAATGGGACAGATTTTCATTTCTAAATTGTTTTTGCACTTTGCAATGCTTAGCTAATGTGATGGCAATCAGAAAGGTGTATTTTTTCTGGAATTTGACCACAGTTCCCATAAAGTAAATAATATAAGGTCACATTTAAGCCTGGTTTCTGTAGGTTAAATGAAACCCTTTCCTCACAACACAGCAGGTCAGACAGCATTCCTAGCAGAATATGTTATATGCTGCTTTCCTTCATCTTGCCATCTCTCATCTCTCCCAGTGAGGTGCAGGCTTTTCAGCATGGGTAGTTAGCCTAAATTGTCCTTACTGTATACTTGAAATTCATATAGCAATTCACATTAAACTTAATTGTTTTGTTTTCTTAATAACTGAAAACAGATATTTGAAGGGGACTCTTTGCTATGCATAATGTATACTAGAAAAATATTTGCTTTGTCATGATATACATCTGACATTTGTTGACTATTTAATTTCTATCTTTTTAAAATTTAGCCAGCTCTTCCAAAACAATAAAAGTCTTCAACAGATTCTATTTGATTCTTGATTCCTCCTCGTGTCCTAGCCATGCCATCATGTTTAAAATTGAACTGCTATTAGAGATTTTTAGAATATCTAATCAAAATCTAGACTTTAAATGTTAAATATATTAAATGTTCTTTGACTTCATGTTGTACTACATCATTCAGTTTTGAGGAGAAAAGAAGATAAGCACCTTTGTACTTCTGTTGACACTATGACAATAAAAGCTTACCTTATTTGGGTGACTATTAGTCAGGATATACTGGATATGTCAGAACCATACTGGAAATATATTTGAAACGAGAAATGATTTTATTATGTGGTATATTATATGTGGTAAATTTTTTGTCTCTTTTCAAATCAATTGATTTTGATGACATGCTAAGTGATTGTGTTAAAATTTCTTATTTTTTCAAGCATTAATATTTATTTTGGTTTTAAAATATTATTATGTGAAGTGGTGTATTTGCAGAAATCTTTTTGTAAGGTATAATTTAATAAAAAAATTATATAAAAAAATGTAGACATTCTTGCAAAAATTTACCACCTAAGACTCTTGGCACTATTTTTGGCTGAGTTCTTATATGTTTTTCATTGTTTAGTACTTGTACCTGACAATAACTGTTGGCTTTATTTGCTTCTACCAATTATTTCAAATATTCAGCATCTTTTCTTTCCTTGGAGCTAGTGAAGACTAGATAAGGCTCTTCTTGGCCAGGAAAATTCTCCTCTCACAGGACACATATCAGTTGTTCTTGGATTAGATGATATGTTCCAGGCTCAGTTAAACTGTGATAGAAATAAGACTGCAAATGAAGTACTACTGCTTACTCCTTCTTAATACTGTATTAGCATTCCAATACTTAAAAAAAATTTAAAAATCACCAGTTTATCATTGTCTGATTCTGACTTTGAATATTAATGCTACGTTCTTATTGAACCTATGTCTTTTGAGAAAAGCAAAAGCACTTTTTTCTCCTAACAGAAAGGCACCTTTTTCAAAATTGAGAGTAGGTAATGTAAATTCTTTTTTCTTTATTCAGGCCATGAGATGTCATTCTCAAAACCTATACTATCTCTGAGAATTTTGTGTCCAAAACCAATTAAAATTTATGAATCTGTGGTGTGATTCACTATGCAGTCTTTCTTTGACTCCTGTGTGGTAAATGAAAAGAAAAGGTTTTTCACATTTTCTGTAGATTGCAAATTCTCACTGTCGAATCTGGCACTTTTGAATTTGTCTCTTTTTTTTTGTTTGGTTGGTTGGTTGGTTGGTTGGTTGGGTTTTTTTTTGGTTTTTTTTTGGTTTTTTTTTTTTTTTTTTTGGTTTTGGGATCTGCTAGCACTTAAAATCTTGTGGTGCTGTGCTGTCTTCCCAGGAAAGAACTTTCAGTTTCTCAATAAGTATCTTTCAACAAGTAGTAATGACCTCTATTCTGGAGCTAGTACTCCCAAAGATCTTTTTTTGTCATGGGTGATTGACTCAAATGCATGTTCAATTTTCCAGTTTTGTCTTTCCATTCATGAACTCATTTCTTTGATCCTGAAATCAGTGAAGGACAGTAGCACTTAATGACTATTAGATTTAAAAGAATTATTATTATTTCATTTTGTTTGGTTTTTTCCATGTAGCATGCATATATGCGCTGTCTCCGGAATGTTTATCATTCTTTAGCTGGAGAGCCAGCTGGAATGAGTTTCAAGGAAAGCATCACCACCCACTACTAGATTGTTTCTGTCTTTTTTTCTTTGTTGAGTGTCTATTTTAATTTCAATACTATATGGTAAATACTTCAATTACTGGTATCAATCAATTTAGAACTTGACATCCTGATTTCTACCTTGAACACAACCATAGTTTTCCTTTATCTCTTCCTCATCTGCCTTCAAAAGAGTCCCAAGATCTTTATATCTCCTGAGACTTTATTCTGGGAGAAAAAAAAAAAACCAACAAAACAACCAGTCTATTTAGCAGGTGGGATATGTTATTAGAGAGGAAGTGAAGCAGCCTGCTGTCCAATCTGATCTATATTCCTATGAAGAGACTTTTCTCAAAAGTTTGCTTTTCTGGGATTCCTTCACCTCATTCCAGACAACAAAAGTTGATTTATGGTGCTTAAAATTTTATTTTCATTTAGAGCTGTAGTTGACGTGCTTTATGGACTCATAAAATAAGCAAGGCCAGGACAATTACTGGAGTAATGGCAGTTATAAATTGACTTATTTGGGACTGCTGCAATAGTGGATTACATTTATGTCACTGTTTTACAGTTAGGACACCATGATAGACTAAACTGTTTCTAAGCATATGTAGTGAGGCAGAAAGTGAGTACGTACAAGGCTTTATGATACCCATTAAAAGTTATGAGATTTTGCACATTAAATTTGTGACTTCAATAATTCTCTTTGGATTAAACTTGATTGCTGCGTTTCTTGTTGCACAATATAAAGTCCAGGAAACCACTGTAAGGGTATTATTTTTTGTTTTGTTTTGTTTTTGCTGTGGACAATAGTAAAAATGTACCTAGACATTTTCTTTTAAAAGGTTGGTTTAAATGAAAGTGGTGGAAAAAAATTTCCTCATCAGAATTTTCCAAAACACCAAGTCTAAAAAATTGCCATTGATTTCCCAATTTGCATACTAAAGTGTCAGAAAAAGGATTAAGTCTTTTCAGCCTCATTCAGTTCTAGCCAATATTTTTTGTAATTACATACTTCGATTTGTAATTTTCCTCTGCAAAGAGTTTTTACATTATTATTTTGTATGGTTTTAAAATTATCTGAGGGTGATAAAACATAGAATCTCATCCCCATGGCACTAGGGGATGAGATAATATATTAAATATATATTTTTCTGAAATATGATTGTGCAGTCCAGTTGGTTTTCTAAAAAACCTGAGAAAATTTGTTGCTTAAGCTTCTTTGTGCATATGTAGATATGAACATATTAGTGCATATAAGATAATATGTTAATAAATGTAACTCTTTGTGTTTTAAATGTAGTAATAATAAATTGAACTTCTTGTGTCAGACTCAAATAATAATGAATTTAAACATCCAAACAAAATATACTGAATATCACTTACTAGTCACCCATTTGATAGTTTGAGTTTCCATGACAGCTTTTCTGTGGGTTTGTTTTTTTTTGATGCTAAGGAAATAAGTATGATGCCCTCAAGTGAGAGGCTATCCAAGTGAGAGGTGATAAAAGACTCAGCTGCACTGCAATGTGAATATAGTTAAACATTGTTAGTAGTTCAAAATATTTCTGTATGCATGTTTCTAATCTTTAGGAAAATATAGCACCTTCTGGAATGGTTTTTACTACAACATTGAAGCAATCCCTTTTCAATTATGTGTAAATATTTGGCTACACATTTATATTGAATTTAAAATTAGACAACAAATAAAAGTTGATGCTTATCCTTTAAAGTGTTAGAGATGCTTTTCTTAACACCACAAATATGTGAAACATATTTAATTTTATATATTAGGTGGAAACTGTATAGCATTTATATTTTTTAAAATATATTTTTGGTTATTTGAATTTTACTACCTGCTGAGGGAGAGCAGAAATAAAATAACATACATTTATCTTTGGTGTTTGAAGTGGAATACACTCTATGCAAATTTTAAATAGAAGTATCTGAGAAGGTGCGTGTGTTCAGTTAACAAAGGTTTATGAAAAAAAAGGAGCAAGCTTTATTCCAAGACCAAAATGTCTTGGAAGTCTAATCTACCATTATGAAGTGTAATGCACTACTGAAAAGTTAAGCACTCACAATACAGTCCTATGAATTAGAAAAGCTGATTACATGACTCTATGGCACGTATTCTGAGATGACAGGTAATCACTTACTTCACAATAAAGCAGATTGGTTTTGAGAATATTCTGTTGTAAACTTACTCTATTCCATGTTGCAATGAGTCCCTAGGGGCGCCATGTCTTGAGTGGTGTTACTCCTTGGAAAGCTATTTTCCAAGGTCTGTGAGAGAGAAGTGGCAGTTGTGAAGCCGCTCATTTGCCATTGTGCCAGGTACAGGTGTCAAGGTTTCTGTAGCACTGGGAGCCTGCAGGAACAGTGCAATGTTTCCTCCTGTTGAATTTGAAGAGATTCTTTTCTCTAACCTGTTGAGCCTGAATGGCTGCAAAACCATTTGCCGTGTTAGCAACTTCTCCCAGTTCTGTGCCATCTGCAAAGGTGCTGCTGGTGCACTCTTCTTGTTACATGGGTCACCAATGAGGTGGTCAAACCATGCTGGCCCCGTTAAGGACTCCTGAAGCACACAACTAGTGACTGGCCTCCAGCTGGATTTTGTGCCGCTGATCATCACCTTCTGGGCCTGGCAGTTCATCCAGTTTCCAATTCATCTCACCATTCACTAATGTAATTAGTATTTCATAATTTTTTCATTGAGCACTTTGAAAGAGAGAGCGCTGCATGCCTTGCTGAAGTCAAGACAAGCAATAGAAACTGCTCTTCCCTCAGTCAGCAAGCCAGACCAGCACGTGTTGCATTGAAGAAGACCATGAAATATCCCCTTCAGTTTTATTATTAATCTGTTGTTTTTGCTGGTGTGACTTCCTTCAGTTTCTTTCATTATTCTTTTGGCTTGTTTTGGTAGAGGTAGGAAGTCTTCATTGAAAAGGTAGGTTTCATTTTAAAAATATTGAACATATAAAGGTCAGCACAATTCTACTTTCCTGAAGCTAAAGGAAATCAATGAAATGATGTAAACACCGCTATACAGAGTCATAAATACCATGTAGTAGAAACATGAATTAATAGATGTAATGGAAATAAGTGAATGATACTCTCTTGATAAAGGAAGGGATGGAGAGAGAGATGCTTTGAAATCAAGTTTTGTAGTTATTTTGGTGCAATGTAGAGGTTGCAAGACAGTTGCTTTATTTACTCTGTTTTCCAGCTTGTGGCTTCTTTAAAGTAATGTAAAATCACTAAAATTGTGAATGGGTGAATAGCAAAACAAGAGATAATACTGGACTCTTCAGACTAAGACTTACCTAAACTTTAACAAGGAAATTGTTCAGAAAGACATGAAAAAATAATATTCTAATCAATTTAATGATCCAATCATATATTTAAAATTTAAAAAAAGTTTGGCAAGTAAATGTTGCATGTTGTATAAAAATAGAAATATTTCATCATAGCTGAAATATTTGTTATGATATGATAGTCAGCTTTTCTGCTTCAAAGTTGTTTGCTTATTTCAGAACAAAATGGACATGAAGTGAATGCAATCAATCTTTCTCCTTCATTGCCTGTGAAAAATAACAAACACAGATAGGAGATAACGAGTTGCTCTTTTAATGTCATCAGTATGCTGGACTTTGTGATTGTTATGTGTCTGATAGAAGTATAGAAAAGCAAACAATTATCAATTCCTGCATTTTCTGTGGTGAACCGTTTTTATTTTGAAAGGTTTTATAATAATATATACAAGTTAAAATTACTTTGAGTATTATTTCCTTCAAAATGATGATGGGTCACTTGAAATAATCAAGTATTAAAAAATATATAGGAGTGTATTGTCCTATTAAGATTACTGCAGACTGGATCAGAAGTTTAGAATAAGAATAAACAGAATCATCTGCTCCAGCAGTGAAATGGCCTTGCAATCAATAAGCTATTTATATTGTCATTTTGCAAGTAATCTTAAGGTGTAGCCGATTTTTGCTTACTATGAACTTGGGCAACCAAAATTATTTTTTAAATTTTTAATTTTTTTTTGTGCAGTGTATGTAGAATTTAGTAAAGATATTTGAAAACAGATTCTTCAGATTTGAATTTGTCTATTAGTCATCCTCCCAAATGCTGATGGATAATGTGTTACTTGGAGTTCCGCCAAAAGGGTTTATTCACTGTTATTAGCACAATAACTGAAGTTCCCTCAACTGATCATAATTATATTGTGAAGCTTTTTCAATGAGATGCATCCACCTAATAATGCTTCTTTTATTTTTTTTTTTAACACAGAAAAAACATGTGGCATATATGAAATTAATACATCACAGTATAATACAGTAATCTATGTACAATTAAATTTCAGGATTCTCTTTCAGCATTCATACATGAGTGTTATCCAAGGGTCTCACAGATGTCTCTGAAACTTCCAAATTGCCAGTTGAGTATCATGTTTTCCAGCTTTGCCCTTGAAATGATCATTGAATTCCTTCCAGTGGAGATAACAGGTTGTGATGAGGCTGAAGGTAAAATTTGTTTATGATTCTGGGAATAATTTACGCTTGTGAAAGGAAAAGAGGCTATATTAATAAACTAAAATTTCATAGAAAGGAAGTAGATTTTATGAAGTACTGGAATAATAGAAGGAATGGAACTGAACAATATAAAAAAGTAAAGTTTGAGCTCTTACAGTGCACATTACCAAGTGTGGAAGCTCATCAATTTTTAATAAAATAAATGACTTGAACTATAGCTGTAATACTAAATCCTATGGTGGTGTTTGATTAGTTTGTGGTGGTGATTCTTTGATCTGCTCACCTGGAATGAGAGGGGACTGAGATAGAAGTGCTTCGAGTGTTAGCTGTTTTTTCAAAAATGAGGGATCATTTGATGATTTTGATGGGAGTCTTTCTACTATATCCTGACACTTTAAATTGGTCACCTTAGGAGTACTGAGCTTTTTAAAAATCCAGATAAAATGATTGTGTGCAGTTTTTATTTTTTAAAGAATTATTTATTTTTATATTTAGATGGTTTTGGAGTCATAAAGTAATTGTTGAGGGGAACTGAGAGATCAATTGACCCTGTGAAAGTGAAAACCACATATAAGAAAGATTCTTGTTCATTCATGCAGCTAACAAAACAACAAATGGAATACTAAAAGCTCCTACCTAGTAGGATGATAAAGACACATCAGCTACCTCAATGCTTATGGCAGAAACTTTCTACTGTGTTTAAAAACTGTAGCATTTGAAGCCATTTCTGTCTGATACCCAGGAACATTTTTCAGTGTTTCATATACTTTAGAGTTGTTAGTGTGTGTGTGTATATATATGTATATAATATATATATATATAAAATTTAATGCAAAACCCTGAAGAGCTAACTTCTAATCTTGACTGTCCATTGTCTTCTTTAGTGAAAGAGATATTATATAATTTTTTGGCTTTTTCTGATAGTTTAAAAATTCTGAATTTTTTCTTACGTTCCATCTTTTCCATATAATGAGCAGAGTTGAACATGGTGCTTCAGCTGGAAACTTACTAAGCTTAAGCAGTATATAAGATTATGCAAGAACTTAAGCATTCATACTATTCCTCAGTAGATTTTTCATTAAAAGTATAATACTCTGTGTAGGTTTCAAACATGTTTGTTTAAGGGAAAACCATCTTTAAAGTGTCATTTATGAAAGTGTTATGTGTAAAAATTAGACAGTTCAGTGTTAAAAAATACCAAACCACTTTTCAAAAGTTCCTGTTATATGAGCTTTAAGAATTATGGGTTTTTAGTTACTAGGAAAAAAAATGTCTTGTAGAAATGAAGAAAAGTAGAAATGAGACTAAAGAACCTACATGTACAATTAAAAAAGTTATAATTATTAAGTACCAAATATATCTTGTAATGGTCTACCTGATGACTGTAGTCTCTAAAGAGGAGTAGGCGTGTTGATTTTGTTAGCTTAAGCAGTAATGTTTTTTCCTGATGGCCTAGTATAAGAATAGAGGATTAAAAAAACCAGATTCTTGTGTCATTCATACTTGTCATGAAATTGAAAGCCTAGGAAATCCTTAACCTGTGATTAAAAAGCATTTTTTCCAAATGAATGCACAAGTCCTTTGTAAACATTGTTATCATCACAATTTAATTTTTAATGGTAATTTCTGTTATCTTTCTGATTTCCCAGTGTAATTTGGAGTCACAGCTAAAGGTAACAAATGTAAATTTAAATGTCTAACTCTTGTCAGACTAGCAATTGATAAAAGGTGTTTTATTCTTGACTGATCAGTACTTTAGTCAGATGGTAGAATGTACATCATTTCATGTTTCTCTTCTTCACAAGGAACTGTAGCATACAGTTCTTTACTGGAGACTTTTTACCAACAAACAATGAAGCTTTCCTGTTCCCCCTCTACACTTTCACTTAGACTTTTATTTATTTTCTTGTCTTTAGAAAGAACACAAATATTTGAAAGGTCTTTTCCAAATCAGGACCAATTTTTTTTCCTCAAAACTTTTTTATCACATCTTGAGTTTCATTTGTCATTCTTCATCTCTCTGCTCTTCTTACTCCTCTTTATTTTCTTTCTCTGCCGCTTTGTTCACAGGAACATTTTGTAGCATCACTATGACTGGAATGCCAAAGATTAGCTCAGTGAAACTATATGTTTAAATACTTAGAGATGATGATTAGAAAAATGAATCAATGTCTCGATTTCTTTAAAAAATCTCCACCTCAAATGATCACTTTTTGACAAGTACAACTTCCCTCTTAAATGAGTATAAACCTGGAAGCTAAAGGTTATGAAGTGATATATTTTAATACATTTTAGAAGGTAAAATGAACAAATTATTCTGGAATACAATATTTTCATGCTTCCCTAAATTCCCAGCATCTACTTTGCAAAGTTTTCTTTTAGTGCTAGGAATTTATTCCATCAAAAATTTTCTCATGATTTCTCTCCTTTGCTAACCAAGAAAAAAAATCTGTAATTCTTAAAATTATTCAGGAAAACTATAGGAAAACCCAAGGACCCTTCATAAGGCCTTTACCATCTAATGTTACAAAATGTCCTTCTGACATTACGCTGCTGTTCTGCTGCTGTTTCTACTGTTATGTGTGTCTTGACCTGGTTGGCCTTGCCATATAGTCACTTGAACTCATATTGCTTATCCCTGAAGATTTAGGGATTTTAACACTGCTAAAGGTTTGATGTGTGATTGTTCTCTTCCACATCTACTCACTGTGTGGTGAATTTCGTTAATTTGTAATGAGAAAAATATATCCTTTATTTCAATAGTTTTGTTTTCCTGTAGAAAAGGCAAGCATCAGTTTTGTATCAATGCAGTTTTCCTGCACTACAGTCTTTTGTTCTATTCTTTTTCATTTTGCTTCATGTTTCTGTTCTGAAAGCTGTCATTCTTACTCCAAAATGATCACCCCAAATTTTGCCCAATCCTATAACTTAACAGGACATTCACTCCTCTTCGGGTGCCAGAGAGTTATACCAGGGTTGTGTAGTGAAGTGTGTACATAACCAAAATAATAGCTAAATTATTGGTAAAATAACTCATAACTGCAATTATGAGGGAGATTGCCTTGTTCTATGATATAACACTGGCTATATGAGTCTCACTTATGGAGTACTGCAAAAAATGAAGATAATTCAGGTGAAATCATGTGAAATGCTTCATTGTGAAATCAGAGTAAAATTTCTGGAATGGTCTATGGAGTTGCATAAGTGAGCAAGTTTTGTCTTCATAGTCAGGAATCTTAGTAAAGCTCTACTTGAACACCTGCCTTCTAATTGTTGCTCATTATCTTCACTGATGTAGGATGAATGGTAGCCTTGCCAGATAGACCATCTAGTTTAAGATGAAAATAGATTTTAATGGAGAAGAATATGAATACAATCATGTGACACAACTTGATCTGAGACTGACAGACAAGTAGTTTAAAAAAAAATAATTCCTTCCATACAGCTGTATGTGTGAAACTTGGTTTCAAAAGAGAGTTTTAGGTTGAGAAGAATCATTTGAGCTTATAATTAATGCTAGCAGTAAATGGTTCTGGTTCTAAGATGAGTGATGGAGTCAGCATGAGTAAGTGTCTGTGTTAGCAAATGCTCTTCTTTCTTGTAACTGAGCTATGAGTCATTAGAATTATGGCGTGCTATAAAACTTAATTAGCATTAAAGTATTCTCTCAGGTCGTATAGATTTTAACAATCCGGTATTAATAGTCACATCCCACAAGTCCATTACACATTTCATGGTTTAATTATCTCTTCTCAGTGTTCAGAACCTGTCTGGATTTGTCCATTCTTTGGCAATGAGTGGCAAATTTGTCCAAGTTTTAGTAAGTTTCTGCATGAAGTAATTTTGCATCCTGTTAATATCTGTCTAAATTTTGGCTGTCTGGGCAAACAGATAGTAAAGAATAGCCAACATGGACTTATGAAGGCTAAATCATGCTTGACGTAATTACTTTCTGCATTGAAATGAGGAAGCTGAAAGAGTGGTGCATGCAATATACCTTAATTTCAGTTAAATTTCTTACGCCATCTGCCGCAGTATTTTCACTTGGAAGCTCATGAAGTAAGTACTGGAAATAAGGACAATTAAGTGGACTGAACATTGGCTGAATCTTTGTATATAAAATGTGACAATCATTGGTTGAACATCTCTTTGGTTCCTGGTAAGAAGTAGAGTGCTCTGAAGCCCAGGTAATTGAATGTCTGTATCACTGGCCTGTGTCATGACACAGACTGCCCTTTTATCAGACCTGTTGATGACCACAAATGACTGACGTACTAAACTCTAAAACTTCAGTCGAGAGAGAACTTGGGAAACTTGAGGCTTGGAAAAACAGAAACATATTAATTTCAGCACAAAAGAAAGGCAAAGGTCTGTACGTGCAGTAGAATAATCCATGCATTAGACGCTGATGACCATTGGTGAAACAGGGTTTTTGGAAATTAATTGGATGTTCTTGTAGGTGGCTGGCTGAATATGAGTCAGCAAGGTATTCTCATCCTAAAAAAGGCAAACCATGCACTCCAGCTCCTTAGGGTGAGCATGGCTAGTGCCTTTGAAGGAGGTTACTCTCTGCTTGACACTGACAAAGGGACACACTGTGTCCAGGTATGGCTCCCTGCTTGAAGCACAGTGTTGAGTAGCTGGAGAGAGTCCATTGGAGGGCTGCTGCTGTAATTTGGAATACAAATGTTCCATGAGGAGAGGTTGAGTGGACTTGTTTATTGTACTGAAGCGGACCCTACAAGTGTGGCCTGTAGCTACTTGAAAGTGTAGCAAAGCTGGTGGACGCAAACTCTCCTTTTCAGAGGCAAATGGTAATCAAGAAACAATACTCTCAGGCTGCTCCTTGGGAGGTTCATGTTGGACATCAGAAGAAAACATTTACATAGGAGATTACTGCTGCAATGGAACAGGTAGTAGTATCTTGATTCTAGAACTTTTCAAGTCTTTGATAGATAAAGCACCAATTGACTTGAATTGTTGATGGACTAACTGAGCAGGAGAATGGACTAAAGATGCCTTTGAAAACGATACTTTTATGATTACGGGAATATTATTCCCATTACTGCTAATACAACAATGACAAAAACACTTTTACAATTTATGATCAGAAGTAATTCTGCTCACAGTATTGCTAGGCAAAGCTGTCTCTGTTAATATGCTGTTGATTCAACAAAAGAAGAAGTCTGGAAATGTTGATCATAGTTATAATTTGAGAGCTCCTACATCAACTATGTTATTAAAGACTTTTTCAAA
The DNA here is from genome assembly GCF_036417665.1 of Passer domesticus. Lineage (NCBI taxonomy): Eukaryota > Metazoa > Chordata > Aves > Passeriformes > Passeridae > Passer > Passer domesticus. The sequence continues at coordinate 87,897,032 of NC_087474.1, forward strand.
ACCAGGGTTGTTATTAGTAGAACATAGTTCTGCAGCTGAAATCAGTGGAATCCCTTTCAATTTTACCTTTTTTCCCTCCTGCTACCTCTATCAGTTTTAGGTCACATTAAATCTGAAACACTAATGCCATAATTTTGGCAGAAGCTCTTCAAAATATAAGGAAAAAAAAAGGTAAAACATTTAAAAGGTTGTATATGTTTAATTTTAATTGAAAAATTTGATGCAGAGAATGAAATATTAAAAACTGACATAAAATACAAAATCATTCTACATGAATAGAGATGATTTTACCCTACATGCCCAATGAAAAGAAAAGAAAGAGAAATAAACATCCTGCAGACTGCTTCAAGGAGGTTTCAATGCATGAGGGGGAAAGGTGGCGAGCTAGGTGACAATCTTAGGGCAACGTAAAAATTCTCTCATTGAGCTCTACTGCTGCTCCTCGATGTACAGCTCATACCTTCCCCAGGTCCCCAACAGTAGAGTTAACAGAGATAAGACTATAGCTGGACTACAACAGTTTCTTAGGACATTTCTTCAACGTAGAATGAGGCCTCTGCTTGTCCAAATAAACAGCTGCTAAATTTCATTGCCCTATGCTATTTTCTCTGTATCAAAGTTTTCCAATAAACCTCCTTTTGGTCAGTCAGCAGAAGAATGGAGTGACACCTTTTGAACTTAACATTCACTTTCTTACTCTAATATGCAGAGCATGTGAAAGTAAGTGCTCTTTGTTCCTGGATTGCTTGGAAAGACTATGTGCTGAAAAAACTCCTGCTTTACTATTTGTATCAATCATAACACCTATGAGTATGAGATAGCTGTGGTATTGATCAGTTCAGACTACTTCCATCAATACAATATTAAAATGTATGGCAAGCACTCAATATAACATTAATGAAAATCAACCATAAACAAGTTTCAGATTGCATTTGAAAACTTTTTCTGAGCTGTGATTACTGCTTTTGCTTGTCCAGCCAATGGAGGATATGGAAGACATCTTTGAAGGACTTTAGGTATCTTTTTGCATGTGGAAATCTTCTAGTAATATGAGATACACATTACAACTGTTGTGTACTTTCTGTCCGACAGTGATTGCTAATTACTTTCCACTGCAAAATACAGTTATAAAATGATTTTCCACTGAATATCATATTTACTTTATTCTAATTTTCAGTTTTCTTCAAGATTCGGTAGCTTCTACAATTCAAGTAATGATTCCTATGACAGACATAATTTTCAGCTTCAGAAACCTTATTTTTGCATTCACAGAAACAGTTCATTCATATATTAACCTACATCAGAATGGATATGGGTAGAATGAAGAAAAAAATGCATTAAATAGTGATAGCCAAATATCCTCATTTAACAGACATTTCAAAAAAAAGAAAAATCCAGTTTTCTTCAGAACCATTATTTCCACTTTAAATCCATTCTCATCACTAAACAGAAATAACTAGAATTAACTACTTTGGTGGAAATAAAATATTATTTTTGTTCTAGTCATGTTTTGTACACTGCTGTTTAGAGGTGGAGGTAATGAGAGGTGAAGAATAGGGATAATATATTTCTTCAAAATCTCAGTAATCCAAATACTTTTTTCTTCAAAATAACTTGCCTTGATTTTTTTTTTTTCACTGTTGTTCTTCATGATGTTCATTCTATTCAGTTATGCAGTATCCAAGGTGGTCAATCATACGAGAAAAAGAGGTGAAAATATAGATTTGCAGTAGGAATAGGTGTTTCATGAATACTGTGGCTTATTTTGCTTATTTTTCTGATAGGCTTAAATCTGTCGAAACCTTCAAAAAATTATGGGTTAAACTTCCTTCAATGTAGGAGGAAATGAAACCTACAGAGACAATTTTTGAATTTCATCAATTATTCATTTCTTCAGATTGAATGAATTTTATTAATTTCACATATTTGTGTGCTGTAAAGCAGAGAAAGCAAGGGGTTTTTTCCTTCAAGAACTTTAATAGCCATTGAGGCAGGCAGCTTGGTAGACCTTAATGACTGGAAACAGCTGTGTGAGCTTGAAATGTGTCTTAGAACATGTCCTGTTAAAAAAGTTGAATGAGAACTGTCCTGGTACTGTGTTATATGGTCATCAGTATTGCGAGAGATAACGTGATTGGACATGACAAACCACACTGACCACAGTGTCATGTGATACAAAGTAAATTATACTGCTGCTAAGACAAAAGTTTTCTGTCATTCTGAATCTAAATGTAAACTGAGACTGAATTTTCCAAAGAATCTGGGTTTTTAGAGACATTGTGCTACCGCTCACTTAAATTCTCAGAATTTTAAGCATTAATTCCACAATACAGGAGTTTTTATTTCAAGGTCATTATCTTTCTTTAGGTAGTATACCTCACTTTAAAGGACTATCCCAGTTATTCTTGACTTTGTATCCATTGGTTATGCAATGGAATTCTCTCAACCTGTGTCATTAGATTTCTGCCTCATCTCATAAAGTGCTTATATCTGAGCAGTAAAAATGAGTATGATCTAGTTTCATGGCTAGGGGATCATGTAGGGAAGTAGAAGACTTGTAGATTCAGTTACTTATTGATTAGACACTCATAGAAAATTGAATGATATCAGTTGGAAAGATGAGATGAACAGTTTCCTGAGAGGGAGAAAATGAAGATGCTAATAATTTTTGGCAGTGGGAGAAACCAGTGTGTGTGTCTGTTTTATTGACCCTGTTCTATTAAGCTTTTATGTGAAACAGCCTTTCACTACCTTTTAAAAAATGTTGAATACTTGGAAAAAAAACCCAAAACAAAACCAACTAACCCCTCACCCCCACCAAAAAAAATCAACTCAAAAAAACCCCAAAATCAAACTCACTTGACCTTTTCTTTAGTTCCAACCTATTTTCTAGAAAACTGAAGTAAAATTAAAATTAATCCAGTTCCATCAGGAAAGTTAAGGATGTACTTGATATAGGGAGAGTTCTGCTTAATTCTGATTTCTGAACTTTTTCAATCTAAATCTAGCTTTCTGTAAAACTGATATTTGTTAGTATGTGTAAAAGTGGTCAGAGTCCATTCTGCCTCTTTCCTACAAATTCTTGTGTAAAAATTAACCATGCTTGAGCCAAGAGAGACTCTTACCTTGTGCAGATATACCTACAAAATCTGTATCAAGTAGATCTTTTCTGCACACAACGTATGGCATGCAGCTTCTGTTGCCATGTCTGCAGAGCAGAGGAAAACAGCAAACAAAGAGCCCTATCCCATGGAGGGTTGGCTAGTGTTTGTTCTGCTTAATAACTTAGAGCTGTTTTCAGAAACCGTTCTGTCAAAGGGTTGTCAAACAACTCTTCTCAAAAGAGCAATTATCCAGATGTAGTGCTGCAGATCCTCTCTAGGCATCTTCAGGCTTGTTTCCAGTCTAATAATTTGACATCAATATGTCCTACTCTGTCATTTAGTGTAATACTGCCACTAAACTAACTACCAATCTGGGGAAACAAATAAACTGTAAGTTACCCACACATACTATGTATTTGAAAGCTTTGTGGAAAAGTGAAGAGCACATAAGAAATCAGCCACTAGGAAATATTGTTGTAAAACATAGAAAATATTTATAGAACCATAAAATAGTTCTTAATGCTATGAAAATGCTGTCAGGAAAAATTGAATTTAAGTAAAAATTACTGGCATTCATACAGAGGTAAAACTAAGTCTTTAATATCTTGGATGACAAAAACTTTGGTTCATAGTTTAAGACAGAGACTATAAATAAGACAAATGAATATATGTTTGAACAGCTTTGTTGTGTACAGTACTCATGTATTCATTTAGTTATTCCTCCAATTCTGTTGAATATTCAGATTTCAGGTTTGCTTACTATATCAGTGACACTAAAAAATCAAATTAGTACAAAAACCCTCATTGAAATTATTTTGCTGGAAAGAATGAATAGGCAAATCCATGCAACAGTGACATGGGAGAGAAGGTCTTGTTTATTTGTCATGAGTTAAAGCGGTTGAAGTATCAGAGTTCATGGTCCCACTCATCTTTTTGTTGAATGAAAGCCCTTTCTTCCTACAGAGGTTTGTTAAGATGGTAAATTGTTTAGCTCTGGGATATATGTATATATGTAATATACCTATTTATAAAATATTTATGGAAGAAATGATTTTATTTCTGTACCAGACTTTTGTACTATGTTGTCATTGAAATAATTTTGAGTGAAACAGAGGTTAATAAGTAAAGCATTTTAGTGTACTAGAATGAAATACAGCCATTAATATCTTTAACAACAAAAAATCTTTTGACCAGCTGGAAGTTTATTTCCAAATAAACTTCTCTAGTTTATTTGGAAAATGGTCTGTGCTTAATTTCTGAGAGTTCTTTACACTGCTTTTTATCTGGTCTAGGAGGTGGAAACTGAAATATACATGTTTATATTAGAATCAGTAAATGGGCAGGTGTAGTGTTTCACAAAGGAAATAAGGAGAAGCCACTTTTTTGTGACTTTTAATTTTGAGAAGAAAGATCACTTGGGTATCAATAGGGGACTAGATACCATTTTTTTAAATAAGGTTCAAAGACTTTTAGATACAACAAAGTTCTTTGAATTGCTCCATTAACTTCTTGCTTTTGGTTTCTCATTATCTTTGTGTTGGTTCTTTTATGTTATTCTTCATTACTGAAGAATGTTTTAGAGCATAAACATGGAGGAATTCACAGTTTTTTATTGTGAAAGTAGCAAAATACAGCTGTATTTTTTTGTTTCATTTTTAACCCTGTTGTGGTTTCAATGCATATTTTATTTTTTTTCCTTCTAGTTTTGTTGCCTCTCTCTTTGGGGAGGATGACTATTGGACTGCCTCAAACTAGGTACCTGAGAGGGATTTAAGGTTCCAGATGTTATTTTATGTTTTGCTTCTGCCAGTGTAGATGCTATTCTTGTTTCTTTAGAAATGATGTCTGCAACAGTTGAAGCTATGGTACAGATGAAGCTTTATTAAAATGGTAAGAGAAAGACATACTCTTGGCTTTCTAATATAGTTCCTGCCTTTTTTTCAGGGTTGTGTGCAGCTGGATTGAAGCTTGTAGTCCCTTTTCTCCCACATCAGATGGCAGTTACAGCTCATTGTTCCATGAAAAATGTCTTCTGTTTATTTCAATGAAAAAAACCCACTGTTTCATTGTCTTTGGATTTAGCATTTTTTTATAAGGTTGCACTGAAATCAGCATGCACAGTGATGAACTACAAAATAAATCAGTTGGTCATCTAATTACCTTCCCTAGGGATGGGATGCTACTGAACCCCTAAAATCACTTATTTAGACAGTGATACACTTTGTGTGTTGTCATTTGCAGTATTTGAAGCAAAAATAATGACAGAGAAAAAGAATTCACCTCTACCGACCCTTGTGTAATTGTGCAGTGCAGTTCTTTCTACCTTGATTAATAACCTTGACAGCAACAATTTGGCCAGATAGTAAAATCTAGTCATAATGGAAGAATTTTTAAATTTACCATCTGCATTCTTAAAAAAAAAAGATGACATTTCAGGCTTTAACAGGATGGAGTATGTAGGTTCTTTGAAAATATTCTATTACTTATATTTAACATTTAAAATGTGTAATGAAAGCTGGTTTGTCTCTATAAGACTTGGGAAATGCTGATCAACAGAGTAGGTGAATGAATATGACTCTCTTCCATGGTGGCAGAATAAGAATATGTGCAAAACAATACAAATATTAAATTTCATACAAAGTGTGAAATGCAAAGTTGAATGCAATGTCAGAGGCTGTAGTTTTGTGAATGGTGTGATGATGTTTACTAGCTTAGAAATGCTTGCCCTAATTATGGATCTTCACTGAACCACAAGCAATGTCATTTTGAACTAGAAGACCCCAAAAATTTATAGAAGTTGGTAGTTGCCAGACATGCCTCCATGCTTTTTTTTATGAAACCATAAAGCAAAACTCCATCTAGCATGATTAATTTTCCAAAATGAAAAGCCTTGAGAAGGTTTCCATATGCACTTCAAAGATAAAAATTTTAAAAGGTAGGCACAGGAGAAAACTCTACAGACACTATGGGTGATTGTATGAATGCCCAGACTGATGTTTTAGGCTTCCTTTTAGATAGTCATCTACCTGGATAAAAATTTCCAGAATAAATCTAGCCCTTTCTCAAGGACTAGGCATGCTGCTAACTCATAGATCTTATACCATTAGATTGGAAAACTGAAGAAAGAGTTGCCTACTCAGTCACTTTAGCATCTTTGGAATCAATTTTTCTGTAAATTTTCTGTCAAGGTATGTATAGGTAGCAAAAATATGTCTCTGATGTGTGACCAACTGAATCCTAGGGGTGTAAAAATATCTAAGTATCTACAAGAACCTGGTTGGAAAAAGTTGGACTATGATGGCAAGTGAAGGTAGAGGGGAAAGCATCTAATTAATAAAGCTGTACAAAAATATGAAGCCACAAAAAAAGCCCATTAGAAGAGTCATTTGGCGTCCTGAGCTGCACTTTTCCAACATGAATAAATAAGCAGATATTTTCCACCTTTTATGAATGTATATTTTAAAAAATTGTATGCAGTAATATGAATGTTCTAGATTTGGTATTTTTGGTGACTAAGATCTCAGATATTGTCCCTTTGAGAATTTAAGAACTTAATGATTTAATTAGATGTCTGTAACACCAAAGTTCTTTGTAGATGTCTCTTTGGTGGACTTCACTTTCTTCACCTTCAGTCTTCCTGAATATGAAGAATTAGAGATATTTGCCAAAGTTGAGGACCTCATGTTAACCCACGTCTCAGACCTTGAAACTTAAACAAAATGTATCTTGAAGGAACTAAAGATACACTTCAAAAGAAGAAATTCACCTATTCAGTTTCTGCAACAATAGTAGCTGTTATGACAGCTTGCATAGGATTTGACAGTTATGGTGTATGTATGCAGATTTCTTCTTTTCTTCTTCATCGTCGTCGTCGTCTTCGTCGTCGTCTTCGTCGTCTTCTTCTTCATCTTCTGCCCCTCTCACCAGTGACAACAGCAGTTGACTGATATGTCCTGCCATGTCCATTGATTTTATTTTGGTTGTTTGTTACCAAATATTTTTAATGTGCTAATTCTAAATTCAGTTGAGGTTTTGTCCACAAGTTGGTAGAGAGTGAGGATGAATGATTAAAACGGTGATTAAAAAGCAGCTATGAAAATCAAAACTGTAGTTAAACTCTGCTCTCTAAATAATGAGAAGACTTTCTCAGCTTGTAATAAAAAATGTTATTAGCAGTTCAATGAAATGAGTTGAAGAAATTCTAAAGCAGGCAGACTGCAGATTGCAGTCACCAAAACATTAGAAACTACCCCTAAATTAAAATGCAAAGCCTGCAAAACAGCATTGCTTGTTTGGCATGTTCCATACTCAGAATGATGTGAATAGATCTTTGCATTAGATGGATCTTTGCACTTGGTACAACTAAAGGAAGTTGTATTTAAGAAGGAAAGCGGATAGCATTTTTTTGCAGGACCAAGTAAGACAAATCTGCTGGAAAAACAAACAATTGTAGGAATGACTACAATGAGGTGTTGAATTTTTGATATTGCCTGCATAAGGCTACTAATTATCAGAAAAGTCATTAAAAAGTATGCATTTGTCACTAATAATTCATCCATTGCTAACCCTGAAGTCCCAATTTTCAGTGTACACATACAAAGCTTGACTTTATTTGCTTCTAAAATTCAGGAACTTGTTTAAGTTATGGATTGGGGTTTGCATGCAGATGGCTAACCGTGACCTGTGGCACAACTAACAAGGTAACAACATGAGGAGTTTCAGGTTGCTGCAGAATAAAAAGGCAGACTCATGTTTGTGCAGATGACCCACCTTCACCTCTGGCATCACTAACAAGATGGTGACATGAAAAGGTCAGGATACTGTAGACAACAAAAGGTGGGGAGTGGGGAGCAGTTATCTAAGCAGAATTAATGTCCAGGACAGAAATTCATAGGGTAATATTTATATCCAGCACATTAAATTAATATCATAAATAGCATATCATGACAGAAAATCAACCAAACTATTGCCACTGGAAAAAGAAGAAATGGGTGTGTCCTGTATTTGGGAAGGGGTGGAGGTGATACAGTGAAATTATTTGAGAGCTGAGATGAAAAGTACTATAGGTTGAAAGTCTTATATCTGATAAATGTATTCTGAAGCAGGATCATACATCTGTTTTTTTTTTTCCAACCACAGTCATGTATGACTTCCAAGTTTGGAGTGCCTTGGGATGATTTCCCCAGTGCTGGCAAGAGAACATCTAGAGGGTATTTCTTGCCATCCTAACACTTATTCATTTTATAATACCTTGTAGTTTTCCCGAACTTCAGCTTAGACTTCAGTGTTCCCCAGGCAAACGTGTGCCATCTGCCTAATGTGCCAAGAATCTCAAATATTCCCTTACTAGTACTCCTCTTGCTCCTTCCTACTGGTAAAAAGAAATATTTTGTCTCAGCTTAATGAATAGAATCAAATTAATCTCTGAGCAGTTCTTTGCAATGTATACATTGATATATATATTTATATACGTGATAAAAACATTACATTAAATATAAATAGATGTTGTAGTAACATAAGTTTATATAGTATAAATAATAATATATAAATATAATATAAACCATATGTATTAATATATTCAGTGTTAGATGTCCCTGGTTTTATTTGAGACTTTCAAAGGTTTGCGGATTGAAGAGTAATCTTTAAAAAATTTTTGCTCTTAAAGAGTATCTCTTTTTATGTGTCTAGAGACATATATCCCAATTTATACATAATATTTGAACTATTCATATACTCAGCCCAAGCTGATTGAACTTTTTGTGATTTAATCCCAGCTAGCAAATATGTGCTGTGCAGTTGCATGGTCACAATTACTGCCACCTATATATATTACATATATAAAAATTATATTTAATAATAATAATAACAGCAACAGTAACCACAACAAGAACAACAATGTAATAAAAAAAGATATAACAAAAATAGAGAGTAATAAAACTCCAAAGAGATGCTTGATGCAAAACATCACTGCTCAGCACCTAGCAACAAATACCCTTTCAGCCTTTCCCTGAGCAGTGATTGAGCCTTCCCAGTTTATGTACTGGGCATGATGTTCTGTGGTGTGGAACATCCCTTTGGCCAGTTCAGGTCAGCTGTCCTGGCCATGCTTCCTCCTGGCTTCTCGTGCATCTCCTGGTTGGCAGAGCATGGAAAACTAGAAAGTGCTTGACTTGGGCTAAGCACTGCTCAGCATCAACGGAAACATCAGTTTGTTATCAACATCATGATCATACTAATCCAAAACACAGCACTGTACCAGTTGCTAGGAAGAAACTTAACTTTATCCCAGCTGAAATGAGGACAGTGAACTATTTTCTTCCTTTTAAATTGCTTAATGTGTTAAGACAACATAACAGTCATCCTGTTCCTTAAGGGGATTCCTATTAAGAATCTTTTTTTTCCTCCTTTCAAGTTTGCCTACACTTCTGGGCAGTATAGTTGAGAACTGGGATTTAAAAAGATGGGAAATAAAGAACAGAGGTGTTAAATTTTTACTGCTGATTGAATTTGTGTTTTCATATCTTATGAAGTGTTATGTAAGTGCCATGCATATAAGAGGGCTCAGTGTGAGAGGCAACAAATTTTTGGGTCAGGCTTGCCTAGAAAATTTGATTTAGCTGCTTTTCCTCCCACATTGATATGAGTTACACTGCTCTGTGAAACAAATTCTGGAGGTTCAAATCTTGAGAATGTACAGCAAAGTTTGGTGCATAATTTGAAGCACTCAAATTTTCAGAACATTCATTCTCTTGTAAAAAAATTGCATTTTTACTTGTTTCTATTAGCATTGATGTGTAGTCTGTATAATGGGAAGCTATATTTCTCATTGTAAGTCCTTAATTTGTATTTGTGACCACAGATAGAAAAACTACTTGATATCCACCTTCAGGTAGATAAACTTTGGGCTTTGTGTGCAAGGCTCCACTTGTTACATGGAAAGAAGACCAGTATTCAGTTTCAGTGTGTGCCATCAAGTAGACTGGTAAGTGGAAATTTACCCAGTACTGATGGTTAAAGTTTGAATGCATTTCCTACTCTGAAAAATAAATTTACAGAGTGAAAATTTCTCTGAAATTTTCAGTCAGTCTGAGCATGAAAGTAGGTGAAAACTCGAGGGTAAGCTATTAGTTGAGTAAAATTCAAAGTCATGTTAAATCATGATATAAATCTATGAGGATTTTTGGCGGGGAGGGTTGGGGTGAGTGGTCATCTTTTCATTTCGGTAGAGTGCATTGAAGACTGTGTATGTTAGAAAACCTGCTGCTAAAATTTCACAGGCACTATCATAAATATTTTTTAGCCTCAGTTTTCAAAAACTCTTAGTAAACTGCTATAAATTGGACTAAAAGAAGTAAAAAGAAATGAAAAAGCAAAGCTTAATGGTTTTTAGGGGTATTATTTTTTACAAGATGGTTTCTTTGGATAATTCTGGTTATATATTCAAAAACTTACTGCACATCTCTCAACATTATAAACGACAACATAAAGGTGTTCAGAGAGTAGCAGAACACATTTAGTAGGGAAAGGAGTAATACTGAAATAATTTTTTCATTCATTTTTCTTATGAAAGAAAATTAAATGTTCTTGGATGCAACCAATCAACCCACAAGCCCTTCAAAAATTGTTTTGTTCACAAAAGTCATTAATTATTATAAACTTAATTATGATAACAAATCAAATAACTTCAGCTGATCTAATGAAGGATTGTCTGAGTGAGTCAATTATGTTGAATACACGTGTTGAAAACTCACTTCTCAGACAGACTAGTCACAGCCTAGCTGAACTAGTTTCCCTGTAGATGTTGAGCTGAACAAAATAACCCTGCTGGTGTGACAGCATCCATAAAAAGTCATTTGCATATAGCAAACACTGAGTATTTGCAGAGAAGACATTAGGGAATAAAAGCATCCTGCTGCAGTAATTTCCTCCATCTAAGCCAGCTGAGTTGTTGCTTCGTTCATGTTGAGAGTAAAATAAAATTTTACAGGAAATGAATTTTTTTTTGCACCTGTTTTTCTTGGAAATAGCCAACAGAAATGCCTGCTCTTTCCTGATCACCATCTAATGTGCAATATTTACTCCTTTCTCTGGCTTACAGATTGTTTTAACAGAAAGGTTTGCTTACAATCTCCTTAACAAAATAGTCCATTAACCCATGTTAGCACAAAACAGGAGAGCATCTGCACTAGTTTTCTTACAGATGTTGCTCCTGTCAAGGTAAGTAGGGAAAAGGCTGGATGCTTAATCAGGGTATGAATACTGGTGTCCTCAGATATTCTGGGTGGTCCATGGCAATGAACAACAGAAGACTCATTTTCATCACTGTGCAAAATTAGCTATGTAATGTCTATTGTTTCCTAATTTCTCACTCATCACTCTAGAAATGTAATCCCAGGTGTCTCATTCCTATGCAAGCAGATGTGGAAGCTCATAATCAGAATTGCAACCTGAAGGAATGGGTTTTCAGATCTTTTGGTTGCCAGGGAAACTACATTCTCAGTCTGTGTATGTTTACAATAGCTTCCTTTCCAAAGCTGTCTAAATTTCATGTTGTGTCACTTGGGACCAGACTATGATAGAGAAGTAGTAATATATGTCTACTAAATGTTATCATTGATTTTTTAAATAGTATTTACAAAAATAGGCTGTACATTCTGTCTCCAAGTATGTATGATTTTAGGATCTATGTGACAAATCTAGGAAGTATTTGATATATATTTTGATCCATCTGGCTACTTGTCTCTGCTCCACTTATAAATCAGTCTCTATTGGAGTACAGTTAGGTATGGCCTGCATGTTTAAACAGTACTTCTCAACAAATGTTCTTCCAGCAGAAACTGTGTTTTTTCTCCTCCAAACATAAGATGTTTTTCCTGATTACTTTATGGCACAAAAACGGGATGGGAGCTATTGAATCATGCTACATTAATGGGGACTATTTAGACCTGGGGAACTGTCTTTTATGTGAGAGAATTCAGCAATTTCTTTATAATAATGAAATCTTGGTGGCATTCCTAAATTAATGTGCTCTGACTAGCATTTAGCATTTCTTTAATGTACTCACCATAATGTCCTGTTTTTCCCTTCAGGATAACAAAGCCAGATTTCAGAGAGTGAGAAAGTCCAATTTCCAGACAAAAGTATCGGACACATTTTTTTTATTAGTCAGTGAATTAATTTTCAAAATCTTATCTCTAAAATGCATATGGACAGTGACATAGTATTAAACCTGTGCTTGTTCTCCATGGTGGCAGCTTGTGTGATCCACTGCCTTTCTTCTGCACCACTTATGAATCAATACTGTTCTCCAGATTCAATACAGCAAAAGCACCTGTCCTGTACTGGTACATGGTGTGCATGAAGCCTATTTCTAACTCATTTACTTCACAGCAGAAGCAATCATATTCACATTATTTCCTCCTGGGCTGTGAAATACAGAAACATTTGCTTTTTCATGTTCTGTGAAGGCCTGTCATCACTAATATTTATTATTTTTTTAGATTTGATAATTTAAAAAAATCACTAACATTTATTTTTTTTTTTAGGTTTGATGATTAAAAAAAAATAAAATGGGCATTTTATCTATAAAGGCAGCTGTAGGAAGCTATCTGGAAGATTCCATTGTGCAGAAGTTCAAAATGAGCAGTGAAATCCAGACAGCATAGAAGATCCATCAGATTTCTCTTCTCTGAATTATTTCTCAACAGAACGTACTATCAATAACAACCTAAATGAAGTAACTAGCTTAAGAAAAACAATATAATTTTTAGAAGTCCCACAGGAACATTCGTTTTCTTTAATAGTGAATCAAAACTGACGTAAGATTTAAAACCAACAGGTGCCAGCGGGAAGGAAAATAGTCATCATGTGAATGAGTGACAAGAGCCAGGGTTTGGAGCACTTCAGTTTGAAGAATGTTCATGCAGCTCAGTAAGAGAAACTATTACTCAACTGAAGGTGATTGCTATAGGCATTGCAAAAATGTAACATGTATTCCATGTTTGTAAAATTAATATAAAAATTATATTATATGTATTAAAAGACTGAAAACTGAAGGATTTTAACAGCCTGGATGCCAAATGGAGTTCAAGTTATTTTAGCCTCTTCTATAAAATTCTGAGGACACTGAAAAGAACACAATTAATCATTGAAAAAATAGGTGAAATTGCTAATAGCTGGTTTTCCATTAGTAAAGTAAATCCAAAATGTTACAATAAAATATTATCAAATCAGATTCAAAGCAAAATACAGCAGTTCAGAGTCTGGATGAAAAGGCAGTATGTGGAGTTGTATATGGTGTTTTTCATTTTTTATGGGAAAAGAAAAAAAAAGCAAAATTTCATTATTCTTCAAGAACTTATTGAGGTGGACAGTATTTGTACTGCATGAGCTGGCATAACTCTGTGCTGCTCTGTTAGCACAGAGGAAGATCTTGGGTGAATGAATCAATAGACCTGCATCCAGAAATGAATGAATTACAACCTTATCAAGTGATCTGGATCTGCCATTTGTTCATTTGAATTGGGAACCCAGTAGCCAGAAATGTGATTTATTTGAAAAAGTAATCCATAATTAGATGAATAATTATTATGGCTGGATCATAATAAAGCTGATTCTTTCCTATTTTTTTTTTTAAACTGACAGAACATATAAATAATTAGCTCAAAGAATTCTTTGGTACAGAGGCCTCAGAATTTGCAATGTGTGCCCTAGTCAGTGACCCTGGAGGACTATTAAACAAGTGCATCTTTTCAGAAACTGAAACAGTTTATGGAGGAGTTCTGTACTGTCAGAAGTATGTTAATACATATTTAAAGCTTTGTGTTATGTGAATATTGGCTTGAATGGGTGAAAGGCTCACACAGGAGCTGAGAGCAGCAGCTGGGATGCTGTGCAGAAGCTGCTGACAGAGTCAGATCTGTGCTGTTAGACTGGCTCTGTGCTGGCTATGAAGAATCCCACAGTGAGTCATAGATGAATGAAACATTACTGTTTACTTTAGCTCATATTTTAAGGGCATTAACAAGGTGATTTGAGAGAAGAAAAACATAGCTTGGTTGATATCGGAATTATAAACTTGCTCTTGTGACTTGTGCTGAGGAAAGGAGAGGGTATTCATATTTCTGTAATCTAATTAATAGTGGGAAAGAAAATGTTCATGCACCAAATGGTGGATACTGAGCAATATTCAGTACCTTGACTATTGAGTAGTTGAGTCCATGTCACTGCCTACTTTTGTGCCCTGTGTTGCAGTCTGTGTGTCCAGATAAGAGACTTAATTTTCTGAATTTTAACTTGACTAACTCCCTGAATATCTGGCCCGTTTGAAGTAAAAAAACGTAAAGTCGAATTTGACTTTATATTTATCCATCTTTTAAAGACTCATATTCAGAAATTAATTTTCACTTCTCAATAGTGTCTCCCTACAACACCCCTCAAAACAAAAAGGTGTAGTACACCAATAAATTTGCTGCCCTTTCTTGAAAATGATCTTTTCAAATCAATTGTGTTGCCTTTTCTCTATCCCCTTTTTCTCTTTCAAAGTGGTCGTGATACAGTTATTTGAGATAAGTAAAGCTCCTTACTAAATGGAACATTTATTTTGAGTCCCACCCTGTAAAGAGCATGATGCATTAGCAGCTTAAAATCTGTCATAGGTACACCTCTGCCATTCTGTTTTCAGTCACCATGTAAGTTTTCTTGAACTGCTTCATGTATTCTACACAGGAGATGAGTGATGAGAGGTTGAAAGAAGAAAGAGGGGGAAATGCCTTTGGGAATACAGATTCAGTAAAAAAAAAAAAATTATTTCAAGTTCACAGCACTTGAGTGTATCTAGTTCCTAGCCAAAATATACACTTTTATTTGGAGAGAAATTGCACAGACCAGCTGTTGGTTTGTCTCAGCAATTCTTCTACTTAAATGAAATATATCCCTTACATGTATCGTGCTGCTGGCAACATAGATACCAGTGACTCTACCATACTCGTTAATGAACCTCCTTGGATTTATTCTTTAGTGTCTTTGACTGAGGCTAGGGTGGTATTTCTGTTGTTTGGGGTTTTTTTAAAGTAAATAGTCATTATTTTAGAGTGACTACTTCCTTGCAGTAAGAAAATTACTGTACAGTACACTGGTCTATGCCATTGAGGCCTCTTGAGACAGAACTTCCTATGGCCTCTAGTATTTGGCAAACAAGTCTTATTTATTTCAGATTAATCTTCTTCTCAAATCCTGTTTTATTAGAAACAATCTGAATTTGTTACCAGAGTTCCCCCATTAATTCAATGTTCCCGCACCTGAAACTCAAAAGGCTTTTGAGTCCTATTAGTTCTTGATTCCTGGATATGGACTTTGGAAAAGAAAATACTTTTCCAGAGAAAATGAGAGTGCAAAGGACAATGAACAAAGTTTGTCATAAATTTTAATGGAATATTAGAAACAACGTGTTTCTAATATTATGTTCTGTCCCTTAGATATAGTGTAGCACTGCCTTTGTGGATTTTTTCTAACATTCAGTAACTGCAAGACCATTTGCCTTTCAAATTAATAACAGATAAGCTGCTGCACGCTTTCAGCAGGACAAGTATGCCCCAATGTTAAATCACCACTTAAAGGCTAAAACCATTAACTATCAAACCAATCTTTCCCTTCAGAGCTGCAGTTGTCAATAAGTATAAAATTATTGAGACACTGGTCATGTTTCTGAGAACACCATCTTCTGCACTATTATTGTCTGCTTCTTCAATAGTAGATTTTGTAGTGTTTGTCATTATTAGCAGAGTCAGTCCTAGATATCTTGGTTTTGATTTGATCATATGAATAAAATATTTTCAAATAGGGCTTTATATCAAAATATTGCTTTAGGTAAATAAGATGCAAAAAAATGGCTCTATCTGCTCTCTGATTACAAAAGTTTTAACCTTTAAAAGTGTGAGAAGTTATTAGTTCTTCTTAGCACTGCAGAATATTCTTCTGTGGAAAGGCTACAGATATATATGGGCATTATAAAATCGATTTCAGTGGGATGCTGAATGATGTTTTACTGTTGAGTCAGACAGAAAAATGTTGACAGTGAAAATGCCCTTTGCAATGCAAGGACTCTTTATATTAATACTTCATTCTTTATGGAAACTGCATTGCAAGGTCATGGATTGAAAAAACGAAAATAGAGTAAGACATTGCCTTGTTGCAATGTCAATGAATTGTGATCATAAAGTAAATGTACATTTTTAAATATTTTTTTTTCTGTCTTTGTTTTGCTGCATTTGAGTAAAAGAGGACTGTGGAGATACTGCATGAATAGAAAACAGAAAAATAGAAAGTTTTTGTAGTACAGCAACTCAGATGCATGGAGAGCTCCAACATTTTACTGGTTCAGAGTGATTCTAAAGCTAAACCTAAAACTATTATGGGAGTGTTTCTGCTTGAGGTGATTTCTTGTGTAAAGTTTTTTTTCTTTTATTTTATTTTTTTTGTCCCTATTCAATTCTATTTCTTCTGGCATATTGTCAGGAATAAGAAGAATATGTCCAGCTTTGGTAACAATCCTACTGGTCACCTTATGGACAAAGAATTCAGCTCTAGTAGACTTGTCAGAATGAAATTGGAACCAAGAGCTCCCTCCCTGAAATTCTTCTAGATTGAGATGGCCTAAGTAACCTGATCGTTTCAATGTTTCATACAACATTCAATACAGGAAAAAACCCCTACATTAAAATCATTATCATTGTTTCTATAAGATAGAACTGTATTTTTCTCAAATCTCAAAATTCTAAGAAAATGAAATTACTGGTTCTTATGTTCAGAATGCTGAATAAAGTTTGTGTTCTTACCTTTCGTGTAGGTTAGCTTAAGCACATAAAGACATCCAGTTCAAATAGGCTATTTTCCTCCATGTGTTTATTTATTCTCTTAACCTGCTGGATTATTTAGGTGGATAGGTATTAAGTATCCCAGAAGTGGCAGAACTGGAACTGCCATCATAAAATGATGTTGGGAGTGACTTTGTTTTCTATTATATTCTGTGGGAATAAGATGGAAAAAATACACTTCTATCTTGGGATGTTTTCCAGTGTACATTTTAAAGGCCAACATCAGCATTGCCTGAGAACAGTGGGATTTTAACATAGAGTGGATGGTTTTGGAAGTCAGTTTGAATTCAGCTAGAAAATAAAAATCCTTGCTACATTTGGGGTCATAAAAGTAATGGAAGGCCAGGTGCTAGGAGCAACAGTCTTTGTAGCTGCTGACATAGGCACATTTACATTGAGGACTAATTATTCCTAATTTTGTCTGCATAATTCTAATTTCTTCTATGAATAATAAAAAGTACTATATGCAAAATGCATATAGTCCTTGCATGTTAGGTCCAAGCTGTTGTATTTTCAAATACATGGAACTTCTGTAGTCAGAAGAAACCATTAAAAAATGCCTTATCTCAAGGTCATCCCTATTCCATCATCCTATTCTCAGGTCAGATTAACAGCTTGTGCAGTTGAATTAACTGATTTGAGTTGAGATAACCTGATTTGAACTGACTGCATTTGTAGTCTCCCCATATATCAGATTTTAACAGATGAAAAAGGATTTTATAAGATTACTTTGCAATGCTGAAATTGCTGAAAGATAATTTTTAAATTTGGAAAACTAACAAGCAAACAAACCAACTATATAAGCGTGAACCTTTCCCTTAGTATCCTCTCTTTTGTTTGGAAAACAATGTAAGACATCGCAGTCACATTTAAGATTTGAAAATGTAGTTTAGGAAAGAAAAAATGGAGTCTGATCTTAGTGGAAACTCAAACTATAAACACAGCATGTGCTGTTGCAGAGCAACTGGATTTTCAGCCTGAATGCTTGAGAGTTGTCTGTTTACAGTAGCATAACAAGCTGCCAGTTGTCCTTATGTTATTTTTTCTTTAAAATCATCCATGCATTTCTTTCTCTTTGCCTATTTTTTTTTCTTTTTTTCTCATTTCTGCCATGTAGCCTAATATCACATCTTCTTCAGCCTTCCCTGTCTTGCAGTATTTTCTGTCAGCAAACAATGACATTGTAAATCTTGGGTGGATATTCCTGCCAGAAATACTTCTTACTTTCTGGTCTAGAAATTAATATCATGCCACGTATAAATAGGAGAGTTTCCTAGATGATCTTCATTCACTACTGAGGCAAACTGTAGAAACAGACCTCTTTCAGGATGACTCTGTCTGATGTGCATTACACTTTCTTCTCCAGCTGTGTATTCTCTGCAATTGATTTCCCAATGCAAACAGGGTTTTTTGTGTGGCAATGTAAATAGAGCATAATGCTCTATATACAGTAACAAAAAGATGACACCTCCATAGGACTGAAGTATTATTCTGAGGATGACAAGAGTGAGTATTTGCTAACTGTAGCTAGGACCTGGCATGATGGATCAGAATTTGAGTGAGAATAGTGTTTAATGAGTAAAAAAAATCTTGTGGTTTAGCTCTTTTCCTTTACTACTGAAGATTTATAAAATAGCATTATTAATAAAGTAAATGAAAATGGAATGTTGTATTTCTTCCTCTGCTTTGTTCTATGGGCTTTCTGGTACTGCTTTTCTTTTCCAGAATGTTGGTAAATATTTTCTTCTGATTGACTGCATAGAAAGGGGTATAAGTCCACTACATAATAGGTTTTTTTTATGGAAATGTGTGGTAGTCCCTGCCAAATACACTTTCAGTATTTTCCTGACTACTGGACATCACTGTGTCTTCATGAGCATCTATGTAAAAATTTTGGTTCTCTTAGCAAAAAAAATGCATCTTGGTGGAAGAGACCATTTTTCCTGGTATAAGTTTTCATGCTGCATTAAAAAACTGCAAAGACAACACATTTTGACATTATTTTATTACTGCTACAATACTTATGAAAATTAATTTTAATTTTAACAACTTATAATAATAATGTAATTAAATAATTTAATTTCCCATAAAATAGATCCTTCTCTAAGCAGTCATTAACTGTGCTCTCTTTCCTCATGTATTTCCTCTGATTAATATTTATGAACCATTTTATACAGAGTGATGTTCAACTTCAAGATCCAGGAAGGGAGGGTAAAAACAGAAGGAAAGAAGGGAATAACTACAATAAAGGCTTTTTGGAACTTTTTTTTTTGTGAAAACAGTGAGGGAACATGACAAATTTAATGGTCTGGCATTGTATGAAGAACCACTGAAAACCTTCTATAGGAAAAACACTTTCTGATTCTGAGGAAATGTTTTGATGGGAACATATTGATTTTTTCTCTGCTCTTGGGAGATACTGGCCAGCCTGCTTGTTTGTCAGTTTTCATGCCATGCTGCTCCCTTGCGCTGTCAGGGGAGAAGGAGGGTCCTGCCAATTCTCTCTGTTTCTGTTTGAACCTAACTACACAGTGATCCAGTTCCTGACTTCTAGGCACCTTTCTCTCCAGCCTGCTCAGTTTCCCAAAGAAATGTCTCCTTAATGAGTTGGAGAATCCTGAGCAGCTATGTCCATCATTCAGTCACCCCATAAATCACTTGTTTCCCATTATATCTGGTCTCACTGAGAAACCAGCAGTTAGCTGAGTTTCATTTCACCAACATGTTTGTATAAGTACTTCTAGAGTTTTATGACATGAAAAATATATGTATTGAGACTCATAAACTCAGAGGTGATGAATGTCTCCTTTTCTCACCAGATTGTCCAGAAGGAATATATCTGCCCCATAAGTGCCCTGACAAGCTAACTCATAAATGAGGCCTGTTCCTGAGGCAGTCAGCACTTCAAAAATGTTTCTGCATCTCACCAGTATTTTGTAAGATGGCCTTACACTAGCAGGAGACTCATGAGTCGATATCCTGATCATGTTGATCAAGGGTGCTCTGGTTTGCAGGAAATGTGGAGGGAAGAATTCCAGCAAAGATTCTTTAAGTTAGATGTTGAAATCTGGCAAGCAGTTCCAGAGGGATGTATGCTTTCTGATGAATGAGACTTCAGATCTAAGAAACACACAATCCCTCTCATCTGCTAAATGAAACACATAAAAAACTTCAGAAATTAACCCCAAAGTGGCTAATGATGTGTGTTCTTTCTTGACTATTTCATGTCCAATTTTTCAAATTAAGAGAATTATTTTTTTAAATTTTATGTTTTAGAGAGTAAAAACACCTTTGTGATTTTATTTTGCATCTTCTCCAACATGACAGTAATTCCTAGAAAATTGTGAAATAACACAGAATTCATGTCATGGCAAAATGATGAGAAGCACAAGTCCTGTCCTTGGTGAAGTGAAGATTTCTTGTGCTTTCAATGTGTAGCTGCAAGGAGATCCTGACTGTGTAATCTTCTGCACTTCCCTGGGTACCTGAAGAGAGGAGGTAGCTGAGAAAGCCTCCTTGATCTGTCTTCTCCAGACTGATCAGCTCTGTAAGTGTCTCCCCATGGGTTCTGTGCTTGACCTGCCCACGTAGCTGGGCACTCATTGCAGCTTGGTAATGCCCTTGCTGCCATGGGGAGCTCCAGCAGGGACCTGGGCCAAGGACCCTGGCTGCCTCTGTGCTGTGGTTTGGGGGTTAAGGTGCTCATCTCCACAGGGCTGCTGTGTTGGTGCTGAGCCCTTCATCCTCCCTGGTGCTCCACAGCCTGCTCACTTACTCCTGCAGCTCCATACTGAGGGTTTTGCCCTGTTGAGCAGGAGATACTGGCCAGGCCCTCTCTTCTATTGACCCTCTTTTGTTCTTCATTTGCAGGGACTCCCCTGCCTCTTCTTCATCCAATTTTTTCCACTTGAAGGGTGAGCTGTGTCCAAACAGAGGCAATTGTCTCTAATCAGGCTCTTTTAGATGTTCTACAAAGAGGCTTTAGTGTTTACTGTAAAATTTTCGAATGTGATATATTTTGCATGACATGAAATTTTTATTTAGCAGAGACATACAGCAATGAAGACCATAATACAGCAGTCACAATAAATAATTTAATGATGATAAGAATGTGACTCCTGTTCTCAATCTCTGTGTCCTGATGCTGGGTGTCTCCAGTCACAGGCAAGAAGTATGTGGTTGAAGTCAGCACAAATTTAATTGTTTTTAAAGACTGTTTTGTTAGTTGTCCAGTTTTATATTTTATGCTGGGCCATAAACACACTTTCCCTGCACACACCAGGTTGGTCACACACTAGAAGGACATTGCTCTCTACTCATTATCTCATTATTTCAGGAAAGGCAGTTTATAGAAACTGATGACTCATTGGAACAGTCAAATATCCAAAACAAAGGCAACACTTCAGTTCCCCCTTTTTGATGTAAGTTCACCCTGCTTTGTAATTCATGATCATTCTTGACATTCTTCATTTTGCACATAAAAATGGATTTGAGCCTATCACTCAGCAGAAGCATAACTGCTAGGAAGCAGGGGCGGGGAGTATTTTACTCTTTTGCCTGTGTTTAACTTCCACCCAGTCCCATCCACAAAACACTATGTTAGTTTGCTATAGATTTGGCATATCTTTAATAAATAGTGGTGCAAAATGCATTCTTCCTTTCTCTTTCTAAGAACCTTTTCTTTACATGTTTTGGACTTTTTTTTTCCATTTTATTTGGGGATTATGTGTGCAATATTCAATGTGTACTTTTTACTGTTCCAGCAGTTATAGTCAGTGAAGTAGTGAGGACTTCATGAATTGTAGATGACTGTTACATCCAAGAATCTTAGATGAATAACAGTATTATTGGATAAAATTCAAGTCAGAAATGTGTTCTAATAAATGAACTTAAGTCTTGTATCTGCCAAGAATGTGAAATACCATCCAAATACCAACTGAAATAATGTTAAGAAATCAGTCTACAAGAGTTTGTAAAAAAGAAGGTTCACTAACTAGAGGGAAGATGTTTTGTAGCTGCTATTTTGTCCATTACTTTTGAAAGTGGTGGCAGTGCAGTTTAAATGATTGCAATTAGTATAGTTACATAATTGTTATTCCTGTGTTTCTCAGCCTGACATGAGGCAGTTCACTGCCCTAGAAGTAAATAGTACCCATGGCTCCAGTGTAAGGCCTATTCTCATACATATTCTCACAAACTAATAGCTCTGTTGAGATATATATTACAGAGCTGACTGAGTTTAGGACTGTTGGTGTTTGTTTTACTCAAATCCTAGCCAGGAACAACTAGTAATTAGATGTAGGTTACTACTGTGAATTTTAGCTGCACAATTTGTGCAGGATTACAAAAAATGTGCAAGTTGTGATGGGCTGTTGATTGTGTGGGAGCATGAGAAGAGGGGAATGTTTGAATGAATCTGTGGCTCAAATGAGACATAATACGTGTGACCTATTATTAGTGATTTCTGAGTAAAATTGCAAACAATAATATACTAACATGAAAACAAAGACAGACTAAGTGATTTCTTTCCCACTGGATATTCATAGGAAAAACTGTAATCAAATCTGAAAATGTTATATTATGTTATATATGTTCCTTTTATTTATTAACATCTACAAATTTAACCATGATTTTGAAAGAAGCAGAACAGAATTAAAAAATTAAAACCAAAGATATTTACAGGGAAATTAGAAAAATCTCAAAACAATGTATATTATACAACCACACGTAGGACAGTTACTAAGGAACTAGATAGACTGAAATGAATGAATGAATGAATGAATAAATGAATGAATGAAAGCTTTTCTTGATTCTGTTACTGCTGGTCTGACCCCATATTTAATACTTTCATGAATTTTTAATGTTTTCTGTGGGAGGATTTGCCTTAAGGCTGGTTCACTCACCAAAGTGGCAACTTGGTGTGCAAAATGACCTCTTGCCCATGGCTGGTTGCAGGAACAACAGCACTTTGAAATTATGCTTCTGGGGAAGCATAATTACAATGGTTATAATGGTTTTTCAGAGGATTTGTAGAAGAAGCTCGTACTCATCTTCTTGGCCTGACCATCCTCGGGTGGTATTCAATCCACTTTATTTTAAACTGGTCTGCTGGAAACCCACACACGTATCATTTACTCAGTTTTTGTTCTACTACCCAGGTTATCTGGGAGCTCCATGCAGAAGGCTAAGCTGGGGGAATTTTTTCCATGTTATAGCTTGTGTTTGTATAGCTGAGAAATTAGCCGCACCTCTCAGCTGCACCAGCTATTAGCTGGCTGTAAAAGCTTAAATGTATCTTGCTGTATTGGAATCTTAACGTGGAAATCCATGATTGCAGCTGCCAACAGAGTGCTGTGCAATAATGGCAGCACAGACAGCTTGTTCCAAAATGCCCTCTTGACTGTAGACTCTGTTCCAACATAAGCTGCCTTCTATGCTTCTCCCATTCTTGGGCATCTTGGAAGTTCATAAAATATTGCATCTGAACTGTCCTCTGTGAGCATTTTTGCAACGTCCTGCTGTATCACCAATTTCCTGGTGGTTTCAAACTCTTGGTGCAATTTCATTGTCATAATCATAAAATAATTGGCCCACCCTAGATGAAATGATGTTTGGTGTTTGAAGCATAACCCTGTGCTAAACAGTCTGGCTGCATGCACATTTTAATGTTATCAGTAATTTTTAACATTGTTTTTGGGAGAGAGGTAAGTTACCTTGGTAGAAGATGGAATACCATGAGAGTCTGAGTACATGTGCATTTGTTGAAGTCTCTGCAGTCAGAATAGTTTGATTGGCATTTTTCCAAACCAGTTCTCAGAAGTTTTTTCCTTTTTATATTTAAAACATTGTAGTAGATAAAACATTGAAACAAGTATCATAAAAACTTTCAGTTGGCTGATTACTTAGATGTTGTATGGAATGTTTATTTTGAATGTTCATTTTTAAACTGTGGTTCTGTTTCTGTTTTTATAGGGAATAAAAAAATTCCCTACACATTTTCCAGTGTGTTTGCGACAGCATTAGTGAAATCTATACTGGAATGCAAGGTCTCTCTCTTTTTTATAAACATATATTTTATTTTTGGTGAGGAAAACTACTACATATATACAAGAAAAAGGAGCACCTAAAAAAATTTTGAAAAAAGTACAGAGATTAATTTTTAATTCTTACTTACATGCAAATTCAAACAACAGTTTTTGAAAAGTGAAGCTGTATATGTCAACTCAAGTATTACTCCCATGCAGAATGACAATTTATAATGTTATTTTATAGGCAAAATAAATGTGAACAAAAGGTGGTGGCTGTTTTGTTTGGAAAAAGAGGTTTTGAGCAACCTGTATTTATAACACAGGTCTCAATACAAAATTACACCCTGACATTAGTGCCTTTCAGAGCTTTACTTTTTTCTTTTTCTTTCTCCTCTGCCCATCACCCTCTGCCAAACTGGGAAATTTTATGATCTTGAAATTATCATTAAGACAATATTGTGGGTTTTGTTAATATTTTCTGAAGGTCTGTACAATGTGATTACACAGGATTTTACTTAAATGAATCATAAGTTTTATATGTAATTCTAACCATGGCTATTTAATTTTTTTTGTTGAGGTGTTAAATACTGAAACCCTAATTTACAGCACGTAATCACATTTTTATAACACTAATTTTTAAATAACCATCATGAAATAAAACTATGTAAAATAAGTAGTTAATTTGCTTTTGCAGATTCATTTTGAAAATCTATTTTCAAGCCAGAATACCTGTCTGCACAAGATAGATACAGCAGTAATTTATTCCAGGATGTGTTAATGAAAATAAATGTAAAAGACCTTCTCATAATGTCTTTTCAACCTTGGAATAAGTTAAATAAAGTCCCTTAGTTGATCATAAACCATATAGTTGTGTAGATTTGGTGATATATGTTCTGTCAATGAGTCAGTCTCCTCAGCAATGAAATAATTATCTCAATCAATAAAGTAAATTAGGAATTAAAGGCAGAGTGTAAGAGACGCTGAGAAGGACAGTGAATTGGGTGTTGGTATTTCACTTGTTTGACCTTGTTTTATAAAAACCCTCAAAATACCAAAAATAAAAATGCCAAGATTAGCTTCTGTTGAACAAACTTTATTCCTAATCTTAAATAAATAGTCATGGTCAGTCAAACCAGAAAGGTTGCACTCAGAAGGCCTCCTGAAGTTTAATGGGACTTAATGTTCTGGTTCTGAAATGCTGCAGCCAGCACCGACAGCCTTTGCAAGCTCCTCCCAAACTTAGAGTGCTGTGGTGTGTCAGGGATGTCAGAGGTGAGGAGCCTGTGCTGGAGGAGTCATATGGATTGGTGTAGGGATTCTTTCTGCTCAATAATATCGGATCATTAGAATTAAGGAGCCTAGAAAAGGAAAAAAAAAAAATCTTTTAAGTAATTTGCACCCACTGTAACAACAGCACATGAAGAACAAAGAGCTGCATCTCAGTCTACAGCAAGCTGGTCCACCAGCTGCAAGATGTACATAATTGCATTTAAAACGGATGATTGTCTGGAAAAAAGCTGTGCATTTTAGTGGCAGGAGGATATTTACAATTATTTGACCATTTACTAAGCAAATTAGACACAAACACATGCAATGTATCAAAGGCACAGTATCACCCTACTGGAGGGAATAAAAAATGCTCAGTTGGCTCCTCCTACAGCCAGCCAAAGAGAGCAAGAGGTACGAAATCCCCCAGGACGACATAAGGACAGAAATGCTTTCCTTAGAGAACTGTTTAAACTGACAGCTTAGAGAAAAATAGGATTTGCCAGGGGATGCAAGGGAAAAAAAAAAATTTCAATGGGTCAGCCATAAATGTGGGGTTTTTATGGAAGGGGATTTTGGTGTGTGTAGTGTATTATGGAAGGCTTAGAGGAAAGAGCAAAGGGTTGGAAGACGAGGGATCCAAGTGGGTTGGGATGAACAGGCATGGGAAAAGAGAGGGGCAAGGGCTAAATAGGTCTGGTCATGTTTGAACAGCTTGCTGCTTGGTAAACTTGTGTCACAGCTCTTGTGCCTAAACTGTTTGTCCTATGTTCTCATTTAACCCTAATTCTGTGACTTTCTCAAGGGGAACAGTGAATGGGGAAGAACTGATCTCTGCTTTCTGGTGACAAGCATCAGAACACAAAGAAATAAAACCAAGTTGTGTCAGGGAAAGTTCAGACTGGATATTAAGAAAAAGTTCTTCACTGAAAGGGTGGTTGGTCACCGGAACAAGCTTCCCAGGGAAGTGTCATGGCATTGAAGTTACCAGAATTCAAGGAGTGTCTGGATGATGTACTTGGTTATATTGTTTATCTTTAGGTGGTCCTGCAAGGAACAGGGACCTGTACCAATGATCTGTATGTGCCCCTTCCAACTTGTGCTATTCTATGAATTTATTACTCTAATTAATAAATAATTCAAATTAATTTAAGAAAATAACAAAGATTACCTTGCAAGTTAATGTTAAACTATTATAATTAGGAAGGATTTCAAAATTGTCTCTGATGACTTATTGTGAAAATGTTTTCATTATGATCTATCCTTATAAATTTAGAAATCTTCAGGCTGAGGCTCCTACTTTATCCTGTGGAGATAGCAGCATTTTGAAAGTGATCCATTCCATCCTAAAATTAATCTCCATCTCGAAGTGTGTTTCTCTCTAGCAGACAGTGGAGTATGAATGACTGATATTAGGAAATTAATCTCACTCAACTACAAGTAGGTAAAATGAATCCCATCTAAATGACAACTTGAAGCTATTATAATTTAGGACAGGACAGGAAATGTTAGCATTTCAATAGAAAACAGGCTTGCTGTCCACATCATAGAGAAAAAAATCTTAATGGAACATTGATATTAAATGAAGAATTTCAAGGGCAGATTGTGTTTACTTTATTGTTTCAGATCAGTTCACAACCATGCAGTTGAAACAAATCTTTTGATTTGTCCCTGTTTTCTGTGCCTTGGAGCACTTTCTGTGCTTTACTAGGGAGCAGCATTTCTTTCTCATGGGGCTGAACCAGAAGATGCAGTCCAATTTGGACTGGAGACCAGACTAGAGTTAGTCTCTAGACTAACCCTTACTGCATATGTGTGGGTTTCCAGTCTTCAGCTTCTTTGTTTTATTAAGCATCCTTTGGTTTACTTTATAAATGTACTGCAATAAAGACATATTGATGGTAAAGAATGTCTCTGCAACTCAGCCTGAAGGCAGGGGGTTGTCACAAGTTGCAGAGATACAAAAAAGTCCATGGGGCTGCATTCACTTTTTGTATAGCAGACATATTAATATCAAAAGTGACAAGACACCTTAACAGTACAAAAGGAAAATCCATCAAAATGTTTACTTCAACTGTCTCATACATTACTCATGCCTAAGAAACAAGACATAGAAATGCTTCCATCTGCTCTTACCCCTCTTTTTTCCACTAACATAAACTTTTCTATATGCAAGAAAGCATTAAGTCATTATGAATAAGCTGTTTTGTTCAAAGCAGATTTTAAAGACCTAAAATTTTCACTCTACAACACTATACTTAGGAAGTTAATTTACTTTTCACACTGTTAAAAATGGTTCAATTGACCAATCTATACTCCATACTTAATATTTAATGCCACTTTATAATATATTCCTCAATCAACATTCAGAAGTTTTGGAAAAAGTATTTGTTATTCGTGTTTCTGAATACAGTAGAAAGAATTAGATGAAATGAAACATAGACACATTTTAAAGTAACTGTAAAAACCTCATGTATTTAGAAGCAGGTGTTTTTCTACATATTTGGCCAAGTATTTGAGCACTGATTTTCTACATATTAATATATGCCTCAGGATGACTCCTGATCCACACACTCAGCCCAATCTCTCTCTGACTTCTGTTCCTATCATATTTCAAAAGCCTTTTCAAGCTGCAAGTTGATATGCTGTAAGGAATCACATTGTTATGCAGCTATTTTGGGTCAATGAAGATTTTTTTCACTGCCAGTAGTATGCAAGATGAATCTGCTTAGCTGCAAATGCATTTCCAAATTTTAGCAATGTTGTCATAGAATGGCTCTTGTCATAGAAGTTGTCATAGAACTCTTCTATAGAATATATTTAATCATGACTCCATTCATCTCTATATTCTACCTTTTTTTCTCATGTGTCTTATATTCTATTAGCGGTAACTATGCCCACAGGTGTCTGGGCTTGGGGTATTCCTTGTGTATCAACGAGGCCGTTGCAGTGCTGTCTCTCCAGGCTGTAGTGAGGCAAACACCCCCTCCCCTGCCTAAACTGTGCCTATGACCGGGCACACAGACTGAAACAGAGAACAGTGCTTTTATCTGCACCCTCATAAACATGGGGCTCACATAAACATGCATCCATGTTAGATGTGTTTGTCAGAGGAGCTTTTCAATTCCATCTGAGCAAGAATGGAGTCTGCCAGCTGCAACCTGCACGCACATACACATCATGCCTCTCAGGTAGCTAGTGTAACACACAGCCAAACCAGTGGCTGGTAGCATCCAGGAGCTGTTCTCCCCTAGACCCTCAAATCCCTCAGAGCTATGATCCAAATTTTGAGAGCACTTTGATGGTACTCAAAACTCTCACTGTACTTCTCTGCTGTCCAACTGGGTGTTAGCTGGTGTTCACACAGACCTACAGAGGAAAGAGAGTACAGTGTCACTGTAAGAGGACCCTGTAATCCTTCTTTTCTCTAGGCTGAGTAAGCCAAGAGACCTCAAGCACTTCTCATAAGTCTTGTCCTTGAGACCACCTTGTCTCTGCTGCCTTGGACACACTCTAATACTTTAATGTCCTTCTTAAGTTGATGTACCCAAAATTGCAGATAGTCTTCATGGGTTTGGGAGCAGGTTCAAGGTACAGCTGCAATTCCTTGGATCACAAACAGACATTGCTGAATGGTGCAGGTGCTTCCTAGTCATCCATCCCCATCCTAACCCCAGAACTACCATTGCTGTAGGGGTTTCTTGCATGTTGCTGGAATCAGTCTCTTCAGAAAAATGCATTGTAGTACATTAATTTTCTTCCATAGCAGCTTTGTCTGGTTTGGAATATGCTTGCTTAGTGAGGGAATTTGAGTGTCTCCCACTTATGCTCATATAGTGTATCTTGTTCATATTAAGTACTTATCTAAAAACAATATATAAGCCCATTAAATACAACCTATGATAAAAGATGGATTATCTTAAAGGTAGAGCCTTTTTTCTGTTATTTCAACAATACACCTCCTGTCCTCTTTTGTTATCTGCAGCTCTTAAATGTGAAACTGCTGCTACTGTCCACAAAAAAAAAAAAAAGAAAGCTATGACTTTGCAAAATGCAGAGGAGTACTATGGGAGTGACTATTAAATGACTTGAATGATAGGAGGAAAGTCACATATTTACTATTTGTCTGTGTAGTTAGGCAGGGAACTATTGTGGAATTGCAATGTTCCAGTTGCATGGGTGACTGTATAGGGGGAGGAAGGGTGTGAAAAAAAATCGCTACAGAATCTAAAACATCTGCAGAATCCATTAATTACAGATCACATAACTAGAATGGACATTCCAGAGGAATTAGTAGACTCAGCACGTGTGGTAAAAATTATTAGAATATTTTAAAACTGAGTTTAGTTAGTGATTATAGCTTTAATAAGGTTTTACATTATAAATAATCTGCACATTATATCCTTGAATATTTAATCTAACTCCTTCCTTTCTTTTTTTTAAAAAAATAATATATATTAACCATTTTGGCCTTTTTTTTTCTTCCTTGTGTTGAAGTGTTTCTGAGAATGCCTCACTTCAGAAGCCTAATGGTGATGCTTTTACGTTCCTTCCAGAGACATAACACATAGAACATGCAGGATACAAGCACCTTTGAGCTATATGCAATCTCAACAAAATTACAAGATTTTCATCTGTGATGAAAATGACCTAATTAAACATGTTAGCAGTCACAGGGGATTTGAATGGCTAGTAAAACAGCTTTATGCTCATCTCCAGTGATTTAGTTGGAATAATTATTTGAATGCACCCATGGAGGGAAAGTAAATGTCAAGTGTTGTTCTACTTTTTCCATATATTTCCACAGTTGAAGTATGCTGCATTTTTGAAAACATCTTTGGCTTTATTGCAATAAGCAGGCAGATAGAAGCTGGTCCATATTAACTTGAGAGGGGAGCAGCAGAGGTCGGATTTCAGTGACTAAAATCTTCCTTTCTGAGTAAAAAGAAAAAAAGGGAGGGAGGGAGGGAGGGAGGGAGGGAGGGAGGGAGGGAGGGAGGGAGGGAGGAAGGAAGGAAGGAAGGAAGGAAGGAAGGAAGGAAGGAAGGAAGGAAGGAAGGAAGGAAGGAAGGAAGGAAGGAAGGAAGGAAGGAAGGAAGGAAGGAAGGAAGGAAGGAAGGAAGGAAGGAAGGAAGGAAGGAAGGAAGGAAGGAAGGAAGGAAGGAAGGAAGGAAGGAAGGAAGGAAGGAAGGAAGGAAGGAAGGAAGGAAGGAAGGTGCTTGTACTATGGGAATCATGACATGCAAATTAACTTTGCCATTGTGCCAGATTTTCTAAAGAATTGTGGAGAATATAGATTTTTGATTGCAGTTTCAAACAAAAGTTTTAGAAAAAAGGTTCACATAGAAGTTCATTAAGGGCATGTTCATAAAATCATCATTTTATGTCAGGGAAAGAGAAACAGTAATGTACTTCTTTTTGTTCTCTCACTATTGATACTTTTCTCTTGAGCAGTAGGAGATATCTCTTTTTCTTTCCTGAGTGACTTCTAAGTCTCTCCTACATATTGGTTGCACACTGCTTTTAAAGACATGATTGTCTTTCCTGGGGAGCTTAGTCATAGTAGCTGAACCTGAAATGGGGGAATCTATGGATTTGTACAGTTCAATTACAATTACTGCTGAAATTTGTAGAGGACAAGCTCTTTCTGATGTAGAGTGTATGACCTGTTAATTTACTGGTGCTAAATCTCTCATTCATAGTTACTGTACTCTTTGTCATTCATTAATGATAGAGAGGCTTTTTAGAGTAGTCAAAGTTAACACTGTGCTTATTTACGTATATATGTGTGTATGAGTGCCTGTGTGTCTGACAAACTCTTCCTGTCTTATTTTGTCCTTGCTTTGTTGATAGTTCTGCTATAAACAGAGTATTTACCCTATGCTTGGTAATTGATACAGTCATTTCAGGACTGAGATGCACAAATGAGCTTTTTTCTAAGTGAAAAAGTGGGACACATAATCAGTTTGGGTGCTATTTCATTTTTTCCCCCCAGTGTTGTATTTAAGTAGCAAACTTATCTTGTTACATAGTACAATACAGAAATAACCTGGAATTTTCTTTATGCCTGATATGAGGTAGCTATTAAAAGTAAAACTGACAAAACCCCATTTTTTTCCCCAGACTTCTTTGAAATCTTTGCACCAGCTAATATTTTCTTGCCTTGGCTTGCTGATGTTCCCAGTGTGAACATCTTCCATAAACAGAACCAGGCATCCCACTGCCACTCAGTTTGATAGGAGAACAAATTGATCAGCTCATGACAGCAGTCATTCCCAGAAAAATGAAGCAAGCAGACATGGCTTCTTGGCTGGTACAACCTTGCAATTTCATCTCTTGTCAAGAGCTTACTGCACTGTGTCAGCTTTAGATTTGAACCTTAATAAGGTACAGAAACAGATATTCTCTCTACAGCTGCTGTCATTTAATTCCTGAAATGGCAGCAAATGTCCTGAATTTCATGTCCTTACTGAGGGGATTGCATGTTAAGAAAGCTACTGAAGTTTCATAAAATGAAAACCTTGGTTTTGTCAGTTGCCCACAAGTGTAATTCATGTAGGCTTTTTCATCATTTTTTCTAAATGTGGAAAGGTCACTGAAATTAACCATTTTGATGTGAAATGCTGCTTTTTAATCTATCAACATCTTGGGAAGGCTGAATGCCACTTTTCATATTTCACAAGGCACAACATAGCTGTCCTATCTTATGCAGGAACACACCTTTCCTTACTTTTTACAAAAATGATCAGAATATCTTGGAAGGAGTTTAGTGGTTTTCATTTTGCTTTTTTGGTGTGTGTTTTTAATACGATATAATTGGACTTACTTTTGAATCTCTTTAATGAAGAGGTTTAGGAACTCATTGTCCTTGAGAAATCATGTCCAGTATAGGCCATGCATATGTATTGCTTTGGCTTTGGTGATTCTGGATGGGAAACAGTGAATAAAAAGTAGAACTCGCTGTTACATGAATGATTCATCTACTTGAAATGTGGGAGCCTTCTTTCACAAGGCAGGAATGAGTTAAGGCAAGATGGCAGGCAAAAAAGCTAGAGACAATACTCTGATCCTCTTAATTTGGAGAGATAAGTGTGCACTTACTCTATGAAGTGTTGATGAGGCAGTGGATGGCACTTGTTGCATTTGAGATTTTAATTTCCCAAGAATTTCATAGAAACACCAGAAAAGTATAGTGCATACGGATAATCATATAGCACTATGTATCCAGAAAGGCTCACTTGAAAAGACTTTTTTCTCAGAAAGGTACCTAGTTTCTAACGATTCTAGAATCTGCAGAACTCAAAAACTTTGTGCATGTATCTGACTGGAAATTACTTCATTTGGTATATTTGATGTCAAAAAAGGGAGAAGTTTCTGTTAGCTTCTTCCATCTTTGAAGTAAAGTCACATACATCTGCTTGTTAGATGAATCTCCTTATATAGTTTTTACTCTTTTGTTACCTTCTACCAAAGTGAGAGGAGAGGAGAGGAGAGGAGAGGAGAGGAGAGGAGAGGAGAGGAGAGGAGAGGAGAGGAGAGGAGAGGAGAGGAGAGGAGAGGAGAGGAGAGGAGAGGAGAGGAGAGGAGAGGAGAGGAGAGGAGAGGAGAGGAGAGGAGAGAGAAGGATAGACAACTGACTTGTAAATGCAGTTGCAAATCATCCCGGGTTTCCTTCACATGTACATACATGCAGAAACTTGCATATAATGAAAACTTATTTCTTAAAGATGCACAGTCATTCTCAATTTTTGTTCCTCTACTGACAAACAATGATTTATTATTCTCCCAGACCTGTTTTTAACTCTTTTTTTTTTCCACTTGACTAACAGCCTTGCAGTAATATAAATATTACAAGACTGCTTCATAACTACCAAGCTTTTGAATGAACAGATTTTGACAAGACTTTAATTTCTGAGGACTAAATGGTAGACTGGTAATCTTGAATAAAATTTTATTCTAGTGGTTCCCAAGGAAGTTTGTGCATGAAAGCTTTTGTCTATCTGCTTAGAGAGAATAAAAAGAACTAGGCAAAGTGTTCTAATATTCCAAAGTGGTGGAATACCAAAGGTGGCACCTTAATATCAGGGGATTGTGTAGATGCCCTTTGCACAGATTTTGACATGAGTAGAGGCTTGGGGTTTTTTGTTTGTTTCCTTCTGTCTTGTGCCATACTATTGTAAAACGTCTAGTTTAGGAGGCAGTTCAGGAGGTAACTAAATGTTTAATCTTAGTCTTCTCACTAAAAACCCATTTTTTTACTATTGTAGAAGCCATTGGCATGTAAAGATACAGCTTATTATATGGAGACAAGCATGTTCCGTCCATTGGCAGAAGAAAGGTGTATTATCACAGGAAATTGTTTTTCAGTAATATTGCTGTAGTTCTTTAATGACTCAGACATGAACTATATTCAATAAGATTATAATGTTTATATCTGTGTATTATGAAAACACTGACACTTAAAAGTAATTTCTTTTAGGAAAATATAAGGGACTATGTATTGCACAGTAGTTTCCCTGAAGTGTGAGGAATATTATGTACAATTTAATGGATGAGATTTAGTTATTTTCTTACATGGATTATTCTATCTAAGACAGACATAGTTAAAGCAATTTCTGTTCTTTCCCGTGTCCTCCTGTTTTTCTCTGCGCTACACTGGAGACAATATCCTTTCAATATTTTTGGTTTTCCAATCTTTAACCTTTGTCTACCAGTTCTCAGCTTCATTTCTCTGAAATAAACTGATTGGAAGAAAAAAAAAAAACCCAAACAAAACAGAGCCCTCTGTCAAGAGTGTGGTGAAACAGATATGATGGAGCAACCATCACCAGTGTTGTAAAGAGATAGCCAGGGTGATAATAGTTTAACACAGATTTCCTGTAAACACAGTCCAGGCAACCATGCCCTTGGGCAGGATTATCCATTTAGTTTAAAGTGGCTGGAAGGTAGCTTTCCAGAGATTCTTCAGCAGCATTACTCTTGCTGTGAGGCCCTTTGCTCCCCGGTGGCATCATCTGCCTCCTAAATGTCAGTGCAGTGTTTGATTGCTGCCTGTACTTTGATACTGTACAGCATTACTCTAAAAAAGCTAAAGGTTACTGTTCTACTGGTGGAAAGTGTGGGAATGATTTGCAAGAGCAAAGCTGTAATCATAAAAGGAAGGAACTCAATAGATCAGGGCATGCCCTAAGACATGCTGGTATAAAATTAATCAAAAAAGCCATTCCAGTCCCTGCTCCCTCTCTCCATCAACTTAAATGTTGGAAAAATAGAGGAAACAATAAAGAAGCCATTTCTGTAGGAGACAGATGGCATCTTAAGTGTTTTCAAGATAGAATTAAACTGTCTTATGGCAGAATATCACTTTCTGCAACTCTTCCAAGTCTTATATTTAAATTACTGAATATTAGGTTTGTGTAGATAGATGAAGTTTTGGGGTGTGTGTGAGTGTTTATTAGAATGAATCCTTTAGGTTATTGCACAGGAAATGCAAGTCCTTTGTATCTGGTCAACTAGCTATTTATGGAACTGAACAGCAAACTTTACAGCAAAAATTTGCTGAGGCACTGAAAACAATTTTAACAGTAATTTTAGTGCATGCATGTCTGATTATGGAACAAGCAACCATATGGAATAATAGCTGTAGGGGTCTGCAAGAGAAATGGTGATACATATCTGAAGATTTCTTTTAAGCTTCTCAACTCATTTAAGCTGTAATTCCTTGAGGAGTTGAGAACTAGAGCAGGGATGTCTGGTGTGGAACTGAGGCAAAGTTGCTGGAAGCCTCAGGGAAGAGCAGTTGTTCCTTGTGAAAGGTAGTCAAGTATCAATATTGAATATTCAAATTTCAATACTGGATGAATAAAAAGAAGTTAGCTTCCTTGCCTCTGGTCATCTGTGTCAGTAGCAGTTAAGATATTATACTAACTTGTACTAATATATCCATAAATACTGCCTTAAAAGTATTACTAGAGAGCCATTTTTTAACCACCAAATTGTTGAAAGAAGAATAAAATAAATCCTTTAACTACTTGAGTTTAGCATAATTTAATTGGCAGCTTCAAACATGAGATATTTTCTGTATATACTCTTGCGATTAAATACTAGAAGAGATAAAATAGTGACATCCTTTGGACTAGTCCATTACCTTCCACTGATTTAATTTGTAAGGAAATGTTTATAGCATACAAAAGTACTATATCACCTTTCATTCTGTAAATGTATAAATGGGTGTGGACTGTCAGGCACTGGGATCACTAATACAAGAAATTATGTATAAGCAGCAATTTTTATTGCAAGTTCTGTATTCTACTGAGGATTTAGGTGGCATTTTTTTCAGGTAATGTGTGCATTACCTGAAAATGCACACATTTTCTGTCTGTCCGACTGAGTTTCCTTCTACCAAGTCCCCCCACATACTTTAATGAATACTTAATAAGGCAAATCATCCCGTGTCTGACAGGCTATGAGTGCTGTGGTAATCTGTGCAAGCCAGTTCCATGTTTCCCTTCTTTTGCTCATTTATTATTCTGTCTCAGTGACTGAGCAGAAACCTCTTCTATCACTGCAGCTTAGATGTACCCAGTTGCTTTGACAATCTGAGTAATGCTCAGGTTCAACAAACATGAAGATAAACATCTTCTGCAAGAGAATCTCCATCAGCAGCTATTGTGCAGGGATGTAGACTAAGCAGGAGATGATTTCTCTGTTGCCCAGCACTCTGTGCCAGGAGAATCATGCTTGTGACAGTTAATGTGCACCCTGTAACTTTTTGTGCCATGCTAAAATCAGAGGCAAGACCATTTAGACTAACCAATACCTGATTATCACAGTCTTCGCTTATTTTAAGATGGTTTCACCCTTTCCCTTCCTTTTGAATTGTAGACTTTCTAGAAATATCTTTGCAGCAGAAACAGTACCAGTACTAGGCTGACAGCCAAAGAAGAAATGTAGTGTTTGATTTCTCCCAACATCTGACATTCTGTGCAAATGTCAGTGTGTCTGTTTGAGTTCACTTCAGAATGTACATTCTCTTTTCCCCTTCCCCCACAAAATATGCAGGATGATATTTAAGAAAGCATAGTTCTGATATTAAATGAAGTATAGGTGATTAAG
Organism: Passer domesticus; assembly: GCF_036417665.1. Classification (NCBI taxonomy): domain Eukaryota; kingdom Metazoa; phylum Chordata; class Aves; order Passeriformes; family Passeridae; genus Passer; species Passer domesticus. The sequence goes on from NC_087474.1 coordinate 87,933,419, forward strand.
AGCAAACAGAATGTCAAGAAAAGGTTATGAGTTAAAATGTTCCTCATTGCAATTCCAAATCTTTTCAGTGAACTCATCCACCATACTCTAATAAAAACAGCTTACTGCATAAAACTTGGTTTCTGAAAATCTTTGTGCCAGATCTTTCCTGAAAACAATAAAAATATTTATTCTTGGTTAATCTGGAGCCTGCTATTATTCTTTTAGATAAATTAATAGCATTTTGCCCTAGATCTTGAACATCAGCATCAGTCAGAGCAACGTGTGTCAGCTTCAGCTTCTGTCACCAGGCTGAAAATCTCTACTAGAGACATGGAATATCTTGTCTTGCCTTGTATTGGAAGGCACACACAAGGATTCTTGAACTCAACTTGTGGCCCTGCACAGGTCATCCCCAAGAGTCACACCATGTCCCTAAGAGCATTGTCCAAATTCTTCTTGAACTCTGTCAGGCTTGGTGCTGTGACCACTTTCCTGGTGAGCCTGTTCAAGTGCCCAGCCACCCTCTGGGAGAAGTCTCATTCCTAACGCTCATCGTAAATTTCCCCTAACACAGCTGTTCCCTCAGGTCCTGTCACTGGTCACTACAGAGGAGAGATCAGTGCCTGGCCCTCCTCATCACCTCATGAGGAAGTTGTGACTGTAATGAGGTCTCCCTTCAGCCTCCTGTTCTCCAGGCTGAAGAGACTGTGTGCCCTCAGACACTCCTCATGCAGCTTCCCCTCAAGGCCCCTCACCATCTTTGTTGCCCTCCTTTGTTTGCTCTCTAAGAGCTTAAAGTAATTTTTATATTGTGGCCCCCAAAACTTCACTCAGCACTCGAGGTGAGGCTGCCCCAGTGCAGAGCAGAGCAGGACAATCCCCTCCCTTGCCTGGCTGGCCATGCTGTGCCTGATGCCCCCAGGACAGGGTTGGCCCTCCTGGCTGCCAGGGCACTGCTGGCTCATGTTCAACCTGACATCGACCAGGATTGCCCAGGTCCGTCTCTGCAGTACTGCTGTCCAGCTTCTTGTTCTCCAGTCTTTCATGTATCCAGGGCTGCCCCATTCCAGGTGCAGAATCTGGCACTTTAATTCATTAATATTAAATTTCATACAGTTGGTGATCACGCATCTCTAATTTGTTGAGGTCTCTCTGCAGGGCTTCTCTGCCTGCAAGGGAATCAACAGCTCCACCCAAATTCGTATTGTTGGCAAATTCGGTATTGTGAACAAACATTGTGTTTACATTCAGGTGTTTTTCAATGATTCCCAGAATAATCTTCTCCCCAGTCTTACCATGCACTGAACTGAGACTGACACAGGCTTGTATTTTTCAAGGTCATCTTTCTTGCTTCTCTTGAAAAAAACTGGAGCATTTTCTTCCAGTCAACTGGGGCCTGTCTGTATCCCATTGAAAAATCATGTGATCACCTGGAACAATCTTTCCAGAAGTTACAAAGGCAATATGTAGAATGTAACCATTATTTTCTGAAGAGATTGTTTCTCATATTTTCTTTTTCATTTTGTTTGGATTTTTTTTTCTTGTTATTTGTTTGTTTTTTCTCTTAAGATCAGTTTTTCATAATTTAGTTCCCAGGATTGTCTTGCCATACAATCAACTTGATACCTATGCAAGTATGAGGAAAATGGGGTGATCTCCTGGTGGGAATGTGGGACAGTGATGGGGCAGAACCACCACTTTACACAGCAGCTGCCTGCTAGATTTGTTTTATTGTCCTGTGAAACAACACCTCCACGTAGAGCCTTTCTCCTGATCTTTTTGATGACTATAACTTTCAGCATAAATTTCATTTTATTAATCCACAAATTCTGTTGTTTTCTTTTTTTTTTTTCTCAACATTTTGCTATTGCTGTACTCATAAGTTGTTAATTTAATGTGGGTCGGTCAATGGAGTTATCTGGGTTGATACATGAAGATGTTTCCTCAACAGTGAAACATAGGAATTTACATCTCCTGAAGTTAATCAGAATACTAAGCAGAAGAGTAGAACCATTTCTATTTCTTTTTCTTCTCTAGTTAAATGAACATAACTAGAGATTTGTTTTAAAATTAAAAGATATCCTTTTAGCAGTGGTACTGTATCTTGTCTGCCTCACTTTTAGAAATTCAAACTGATGAGACTAATATCCTGGCAGAAAAAAACAACAAACACATGAAAACACAGAGTAATACTATGGAAAATTGTGAATTGTAATAAACCTTATTTGGAGACTAAAAATAAACCATTTCCTACTTATTGCCAGAAAAGAATAATAGATTTAAAGATAACACTGGAGAGGGAATGTAATTGCCTGATGATCCCACATTGAAGGGGATCATCAGGCAATTAGAGGGGAATTTGAATGAGTATCACAATAGGTGACATGGAAATAACAGGATGCACAGGCTTAGCGATTGTGATCAACTCCTCTGCCATGTTCATAGACCTAAAATCCCATGTATTGTGCTGCTGACATTAGAGCACACTGTATTTTTCTGTTTGGTGCTCTACCAATGGTTGTTTTGTAACATATTTGGAAGGGACTGCCCAGGGAAGTGCTTGAGTCACCATCCCTGTGGGTATTTAAAAGACGTGTAGATAAATTAGAGTCATAGTTTAGCGTTATACTTGGCAGTATTAGGTTTGCGGTAGGACTTGATGATCTTAGCAGTTCCTTCCAACGTAAATAATTCTATGATCTGCATCAACTTTGTTGTCTCTGCTCTCAGAGCAGTGAATCTCTTCTATATTTGTATAACTTTTGCCATGTGTTAAACTCTGATTTAAAAGGCAGAGATCCTTATACATCTAGGAAGTAACCAGTGTTTAAGGAGTTTAGGTATGGAACTGGATTCTTGGACTTTCACAGAGTCCTATTGTTAAGTCCTATTGTTATGATGATTCTGGGAACATCATAACAAGAAAAACTGTAGGCAGTTGTCCAGACCTTGATGTCTGCACATATTATATATGTCATCACATGCTGGTTTTATCCAACGGCTTCTTGGATAGCCAGCTCAGAAAAAGATCTTTCTAGAACCTCAATAAAGTTAGATACAAAAATAGTTGCTAAAGCTTCACATATGATACTAGATTTTTGTTTTATTGAAAAATCTCAGCACTTATTCCTTCTTCCCTATTTTGCCAGATATCTAGCTTACTTCTTGCAAACAATAATTACTCAAGCAAAAATGCTATGTGCTACTCCAAAGAAAAAGGAAGCTATAACAATCCCCCTCAAATATCAGCTTCTAATTAACCACAAATCACAGAGATTTTTGTCTCTTGCTCCTTGTTCTTAAAATAATTAAAACTTGTGTTTGCTTACTTAAATGTTTACTTTAAATTTTGTTTCAATAATCAAGGTAAAGGTAGCAAGTCTGTTTATTCTTTTATTTGGATCAAACGTTTGACTTAATTGCTTGCTGAGTTGACTGATATGACACTGCAATTTAAAAGGAAAATTAGAAATGTGGCTTTGCCTGGCGTCTTCTGGAAAATAGTCTGAAAAAATAAGCCTCATAATTTGTGTCAAATGTTAACGATTTGTTTTTAATAGCAACTTTTGTGAAGCCCTGTGATTAAAGTAGGGCTAGATAGAGGCAATGCCGCTAATAGAGACCAGCTGGGCTTGCTATAAATGTGGTTTTTTTTCTTGTGGATTGGTTAAAAACTTTGCCCTGTGGCTGGTTCTGCTCCAGTACACGTAGATACTTCAGTTAGAAATGAAGTTTTCATCTTCTCTTTAGATACCAGCTGAAGCCCATATATTCTGATGAGAGAAGAAACTTGTTTTGTTGCTGTATGTTGCATAAAACAGTTGGAGTTTTATGCAAAAGATAATGGTAAATTTTCCCAAGGGAAGAGCGGGAAGAAGAGGTATGGGGAAGGAGAGGAAATGCTCCTTTATGACCGTCTGGCATTGCACGGTTTGCTCAATGATGTAATTATTCCATCCTGTACTCTTTTCCAATATTGCAGGTGCACGATGTCTCAACATCCTGTGACACGCGTGCTGCAATAAAATTTTGTGTCCCCAATGCTTTGTTCAGCACTTGTTGGCTCTCAAACTTTTTATGGCAGCATATGGCTGTCTGATGTTAGCATTTCACTGTGGACAACATAATGAAGTTCCAGCAGTCTATTGCTCCCCTAAGCCTCGTGCCAGCTAAGTGGTGGTGAACTTGTCTGGCAGATGTAGTGCTGCTTCAGAAGAGCTTGACATGAATGTCTGGAATGTGAACAGACACCCTCTCTACCTTCCCATCCCTAATTAAAATTCCAGAGTCTTAGGTTTTGCTCCAACTCTACTTAGGTTCTGGCTTCTTTTGATTTTAAAATACCATTATTTTTAAATATGTAGACTTTGATTGTTTTGTTGTTCCTTCATAACATTTCCATGGTTTTGGTTTCTATTAGCTCAGTTGGTAAGGAATTGGATCAAAAATGAAAATTTTGAAGTTGTGGTCCAATGCCTTAATAATAACTAGTCTTATTATTTTTTAATTTAGTTTTAGCCCTATGTTATTACAATTTTTTCTAGCGTTTGTGGGAAATGTTAAACTGTTCTTACCTTTTTCTCTTCTGCTTCCTCAATTTCCATCATTTATAATCTAAATATTTTGACAAATTGATAGTGTTTAAAATCGTTGACAGATGCAGGCAAACACTAAATATTTTGAAGATGTAATAAAATACTGTGCAACCTGCACAGATACAGGGGAAAAATACTTCATTGTCTAGGAGCATAATTTTTGAACTTCATCATCTATTCTTGCCAAAAGGAACAGAAAATTCAATGGAGGAATGGAGATATATCTAAGTGGAAATGTTCATATAGGTTTTGTAAAAATGTATATATTTATGCAAATAGACTGGAACATACACATTGGTTATCTCATATGAGCAACTGGTGATTTGGAGGAAGGTTATTATGTACAGCCTGGATTAGGAAAGTGGCGTGAAATTTTCTTTTATTCAGAGTTGCTGTCATACTTTGAAGCCAATAGTGCTGTGGTGATGTGTGTTTTGATAGTATTAGAGTCAAGGGTAAATCACAGTTGCTTTCACATTGAGTTACAACTTTCAGCCATCTCTTTAAAACTATAGAAATTTTTAAATGAGGCTATTAGAAGTATTCTAATGCATGGAAGAGATAGCGTCACCATTAGCCACTTAGATGAAATATTTAGAGGACAAACCCCCTCACTCCTTGCTTGGAATTTTCTTAGGACTCAATCCTCCAGCACAATTTTCAGAAATTGAGAACAGTGTTATGTGATGTTTTAGTCAGACAGGACCCAAAAGATTCACCTGTCAGTTAAGTATTTATTATGCAGTCATCAGATTTTATATTTGTTTAAATAAATTAATTTATGATCTTCTGAAAAGCTATGGGGTATTTTTGTTTTGCCTCTTCCCCTGCAAGTTTGTTCTGATACCTGAGTGTTCTGATGGAGTATGACATGTTCTATATTAAATTAATTCTCGTTTGGTTTTGCTTGTTTGTTTGTTGTTCAATGGAGTAGCTTAATTTCTAGATGCATTTAGAGACAATATATACCTCCTATTTCATTTCGTCATTAGTAGTGCTTATAAAGCTTACATTGAGGCATTGAGGTTTCTACTGTGGCGCAAATTTAAACTCAGGAAAAAAAATAGTCTATTCAGACTCTAAAGATTGAATAAATCAAATCCTTGATAGTTGGTTTCAGCTGTATAACTCTGAATTAATGAAAATCACTAACTGCCATATGAATGCTGGGGGGAAGTCTAAGGCTGCGCAATGTTGTCAAAATTTTAAAGCATAACAGCCTGAGTAGTGGATATGAAAACGTCAAAGAACTGCAAGCAGTATGAGTGAATAGATTATGAGTGGACCACTCTGAACAATTTATACTGTGTAGGTAATAAAGAGACAGTGGAAACTACTGCTTGTGAGGAGCTTCTTATGTGGACAGAATCCCTACTCACGGGACATCATTAATATTGATTCCAGTGGCAGAAAAAAAAGAATCAAAGTGTTTTGTCATCATCTTGCTATCTTGTGGTATGTATGAGCTTAAGGGAGTGATTTCTACTGTAATAAAAATTATTTGCTTTTATGTTATTTACATGCTAATATTGACTATTAGTAGTGCTAGTCTGAGGAACAATTGGGAAACCATAGTTGCTAGTCTTGCTTTCTAGTGTCTTGAAGTGTTGAATAGAACATTTGAACTAACTGAAGCCTGCAGAGCTGTTATGTTTCTTGTTTCTGTTAGGCAAACAGTCATTGGAATGACTAGGAAATACTGTGTTCTGCCCAATATACAGCATGTGTTTCTCAGCAGATAGTCTACGATTTTTTAGGAAAGATCAGAGTGATGGAAATGCTTTGTTGTCACTTCTGCCCTATAGCAAAAGCAGTTTATAAAAGACAAAAATATTTTAAATGGGTAGTGTAGTATAGCTTTTAGACTGTTGTCATAGTTTGTTTACATTAAAAGACAGAGAACTGGGAAAATAACCTCACTATGTTACTCTTAACTGTACCTGTCAGGACAGTGAACACCCTTCTTCCATATCCTTCTGTTCTGACTGCCAGATCTACAGAAAAAAATTAATGTACCATCCAGCCTTGAGTTAGCTACAAGTCTGAGCAAGAGGTTTCCAAAGCTTTGTGCCCCTTTCACTTGTGTGATTCTTTTAAAATCAGGCTCTCCCTACTGGGATCTATCTGAGCAATGCTGCAGATGTGACTTTGTCTGACCTTGGTCTTGCTGCACCTTGGTTTCCTGGCTGGACTTAGACTTGCCTCATCACCATGGACTACACTGGTCTTCAGCTGAGCTTTGTCACCATCCTCAGGCTCATTCTGCTTAGCTTTTTTAGGTACCATACGGTATAATTTTTCTGTGCCTGTGCCAGTGAGGGTACTGTCCTTTCAGGCATCTGTCACATTAAGATGCCAGGTCACCTCTCTTTACAGAGCAACCCACTCCTGCTACTCCCTTCTGATAGCTGCCAATATACATTTTAGCATAAAAATTCCCAGTTTGTGAGCATGTTGGGGTGATCTGCAAAACAAACTTTTTTTATAGCATAGGTTATTTCAGTGTCTTACAGTTCCATAACAGAATTTTTATGATAAAATAAATCCATTCCATCCCCTGATATTCAAGGTCAAAGTGTGTGGTGTTTGATTCCCTTCCAGTTTTTGAATCAAGGTGCTTGATGGATACAGCACTGTTCTTTTTTTCTTAAATGTTCTGAAGAATATTTCTATAGTGCAGGAATGCACTCTAGAATATGAATGTGTTTCCAATTATCCTGATGGACTACAGTGCTCCACAGAATCATTAAGGTAATCATGCATGCTGATGACTGTGCCCTTGAAATGGACACAGCAAAACATGCATCTGATTAGGAATAACCTGGCGATAGCCAGCACTCAATTTATACACTGGCCTTTGTGAAATAGATTGTATAGAGATCCATAATTGTAGCTGGACCACAGAGGGTTAAAGGCACCTGCAGATTAGCCCATTTTTTCAACACCTTATTCAGTACTTCCCTCTCAAATAAGGAGTTGGCAAATCCAGACCCAGTGCCCTTTTAGTTAACACTCAGACAAAATTTGGACTCGGTGCTAGCTGAAAATAGTTCCTCTGGGTGCCAATATTGCCTTTGGTGTTGATGGATATCTGTGGCTTCTGGTTTTGTTTAGATGCATGCTGTCTTGCTGTTTTATGTGTAAGGTGGCAAGGTATGATCTGTAACAATTACATTTTGGAGTGCTGCAGGATTCTCAGGACCGAAATACTGACAGTCACGGGGTATTTTTGTTGAGGAACAAATGTATTGGGAATTAAAGACATGAAAGTCCTGAAGCAACTTTTCTCATGCTGACATTGAAGTATTGCACTGAGTAGCATGAGACTGGAATCAATAGCTGGGAAACTATAGATAGCAAAGGAACACACAGTAATTTTGGTAAGTGGGCTCAGCTGAGGAAGTATAAGCTGGGTAAGGTTATACTATGGAAATCAGAGTTTTCTGTGTATGGGATTAGGATCAGCGATTTCATGTTTAGTTGCTAAAAGCTCTCCTTTACCTGTTTGTAAACTGAATATGAGATTGGGTTAATCACATTTCTTGTATGAAAGATAGAGTGTTTTGAGTCAGTTATTTCTGATTAATGAAATGCTACAGCAACAATTTCTACACTAACTGGTGCAGAGACAGTAAAACATAAGACTGGTTACAGGCCTGCAGAGAGCCTCTGATGGCAGTGATAATAATACAGCCCTGTAACCCACTGCATTGTTCTGAGCCTGTTTTAATTAGACTTAATTCATGGCTTTCTCTAGTATTCAACCTCACAACATCTTGATATATCGACTTCCCTCTGTTTTGGCAGGTATAATAGTTACTTGCCTTTGCTTATAGGCAAACCTTGTCGCTTTGTACTACCTCCATGTCTTGTTTCACATCCTTGTACAAAACGCTGTTCTAGTGCAGAAGATACCTGTAGAAAAGAATGCTATAGCATTGTAAGTCAGTGTGCCATATCAAATCACAGACTTTGAGTTCAAAAAGCCTAGGAAAACTTCATGGCATCTGACAACATACCTGGAATGTGTATTTAAAGATTATGTGTCAAACCTGAGATGTCACCAGAATGAGAGATGTTACCAAAGCTTACTTAGTGTTGTTCAGTACTATTTTCAGGTGTCACTAAGAAGCTTATGGATATGTAGAACACAAGGCACATGTAGATACTTGGAAAGTAAGGATATCTGGTTTATGGGCATATATGATTAATAGATAATCAAGATTAAAAAAAAAAGACCAGAGACAGGAGTAATAAACCCAACCTAGATACACAAACACTAAGGCACAGGAGATAAGGGAGACTAAGGAGCATATTTCAGATGAGGGATTGAATAAACACAACTGAGGGAGCAACTCAAAGTCTTGGAGATGAGTATTTTGTAAATGATAAGTGGGGGAAGTTTATATTTGAGAAGCCTTGTGGGATTACGTGAAATTTATAGTGGGAGGTTATAGGGGCAATGTGAGAATGTACAAAATTATTCTTCTTTGGGTGGAGCCAAAGCCAGGAACTGGCGAGATCAAGGTGGGTTGGGGGAGGAACAAACATGAGAAAATGGAAATAAGGAGGACAAATGTGGAATTCACATTCTCTGAGCAGAGAGAGACAATTGCCTCTCTCAGGTTTTGTCCTGGAGAAGCAGAGAAAAGAATGATCAAAACAATTCTTATCTCATTTGCTGCTCCTGTGTTTGTGCACAAGTGAAATGCATTATGTAAGATTGTTTACCTGAAGGAATTTGGTAATTGGATTCTGGTCTGAGTGTTTTGTTTTCCTGACCAATCTCTGCAAGCTGTGTCCTGATGGTCGGTCAGGAGACAGTCGTGAGATTTTGGACTGTTGACTTGTTCAGTTTCACTTTAGAAGTAGTGTAATATTGTGTAATATAGTATAGAATAATATAGTATAATAAAGTAATTAATTAGCCTTCTGATATCATGGACCCCTGCTCATCATTCTTCCCTCCTGCCAGGCAAAATTTCACCAATAGACAAAAGTACACAGTCCCATTTTAACTTGCTTGCTGGTTGCCATGTAGGTTAGTCTGAACTCTGTTCATGATCACTGCAGTCTGTCCTGTGTTCTTAAACTCTGTTCCTAACTCTCTTCTGTGTGATCTTGCTGTGTGGTGGTGCCTCACTAGCATGCCTTGAAGTGGACTAGCTGATAAGGGGGAGAAGACCAGAACCTTGAAAGACCCAAAGTTAGACCTTGTCAAGGACCAGGTCTGTGACCAAATTTAAACGAGGCTGTGGGCTTGGGCTCAGACTCTGACTGTACTCTTTTCCCAAAGCTTCCATTTGTCTTCAATATACCAGAAGCTTCAAAGGGGAGAGGAAATCTCTAAGGCCCAGAAAGTCCCTTTAAAAGATACAGATATATGGTCTGAGGTACAAACGGCTCCAAACATTCAGGGTTGATGGTAACACACAAGTGAGCTATCAAATGCCTTCAAAGGTAAGGAGAACTCACTAATAGTGCAGCTGTAACAGGCTGTTACAATATCATTAACAGGTAGCACTTGTTGTGCTAAAGAAAAAGAAACATCCACATCCCCCCACCCAATAATCATCAAAAGAGAAAATATAGATTTGAATTTATCTCTCCAGTCTGTTAGCTTTCTCTTCGTTAATGTAGGCACATTCAAGGAATTAAAAAGCTTTGTAAACTAGTCAAGGCTTCCTGGGGATCAACTAGCATTTAATGAGCTCCACAAAATTTTGCAGTTATTATCTTCTTTCTAAAGAAAGGTAATTAGTCCATTTTTCTTGTACTGTAAGTGATACAAGACAGTGGAGGTTCCATATTTTCTCATTTATACTGTCAAAACATAACTTGTGCCAATAGCTTCTGTCATTTTGTGTTTACTAGTAGATTCTCATGCCATGAACCATCAGCAGACTCATGTTAATTACTAAGCCTCTTCTTCTGATCTGTCTTATATATTCAAGCTTTGTGGACATAGTTTTTGTTCTGAGAGCAATGTGCTTTCTTTCCACTATTGAAGACGTGGAAGAAAAGCATCTTCTAGATGAATTGGATAGCAGAAGCAGGGATAAAAAAAAAAAAAAGAAATCACTTGAACTGTCAAGGACCTCTGTGCCTCCTGACCCCTAAGTAAGTAAAGCTTTTTTGGTGCCTTGCTGTGTTGAGAATCAAAGTCCTTTTCCTTTCTGTAAATTGAAGTGCTGTAGCTCTCTGTTGCTAAATGATCCATGTCAATTACATTTTGCTCAGTTCAATTGCAGGATAGTGTAGCTCATATGGTTTTCAAAATTCAGCTTTTGACTGGGCAAATAAGTCTGACTTACTTGCAGTCAATATTGTCAATAAGTTACAGCTATCTACCTTGCCGTACTTGACAGAGTTTTCTTCATTATTTCCCTTTCATGAAGCATTCTTCATGAATAAAACTAATGTTAGATGAAGAAGACATAAATATGTCAACCTCTCCTGAAGGCTGAACAGTATTGTATTTCCATATGACAATAGTTAAAGAGAGGAGGAATGCCCAAGACATCAGAAGTTAGCCTCTCTCAACAAAGTACTTGTTCTTGGTGCTATGATATGCATTATATGTGGAGTCAAAAGAGCTGCATGCAGCTTCTTGCAGCATCTGACATTACTGTGGACATTAAGGACTAGAAGAATCTATGTGTAGTTTATAACTTCATAGAAAGTTTGTATAAAACAATCATAAGTCTTGAGAAGGATTGTTAACACACAGAATTTCAGACTTGAGAAAAGTTGGAAAATATGTATTTAATTGCTTGTGGCAATGAAAACCATTGTGGAAAAAGAAGGAGAATTAAGCACCAAAATTTGAGCAATAGACTATTTTAGGTGAGGTGTCTTCACCTGTTTTTGGACTACAGCTCTGTGTATCTGATTGTCAAGATGTTTAAGACCAGTGGCCTACCACAGTAAAGTATGGACATTTCAAATGGCTGTGTCCTGAGAGTGACCTGGAGAGAATAAGCTCCAGGGTGTTTCAGAGAAAGTGGGTGGACTGTAAAGAGTCATGTTACCTTACTTTTTCTCCCTGTTAATCTGGTCTTAATAACAACTCTTTTAAGGAGCTGTTTGCAAAAAACTGCCTTGTTACGCTCATTTGTAGTCCTGGAAGAAGGAAAAGAATGAAGAACTGAAGAAGTGATTTTCATAATAGGAGGCATCATTCACAAATCATGGTCTGCTCAGCCTCTTCTCTCCTTGCCACTGTGTGTTATTTCACAGTAATTTGAGAATACCATAATAATAGCTCCAAGATAGGCAGTCTTCACTAACTGCAGATCTTGTTATTGTAATATTACAAGGCATGGACATTACATGGACAATCTTATGAGTACATAATCAGTGGATGCTGGGTTTGGGGAGTGAACAAGCAAATCTGTGGGACTTAGTGGCTCTCTAACATTAAACAACAACAGAGGGTTAGTTAAAATAAACATATTTTCTTGCTTGGAATAAAATAATTTAGTATTAGTTTCATTAAAGTATTATTTCATGGCAGTCACTGCTTGAATAATGTGTGGATCTTTTTGAGTTAAGATGATGAGTTTGGACAGTCAAAGGAATACATGGATAACAAAGTAAATGTTCTCCTCAGAATTCCCTCAGTTCCTGGAATATATTTATGCAAGTACTTCCCCTGTATAAGCCTGGGAAGAGTTGGAGTTGTGGTGCAGCTAGTTTCAGAAGATGACTGGGTATCCAAGATGCATCTAACAGGTAAAGTTTGTGTCCAATATAATTCAAAAGGCTGGCCACAATATTACCATACTAGAAGTTGAGTACAACTATTTCTGTTAAAGACTATTTCAAATGAATAATGATTAATAATAGCAGTTCCTCTGTTTTGTAAGAGGCTACTTCATATTTTTTCACTTAATGCACAGCATCAGGTGGTGAAAAATGACAGCTGAAAGCAGTAACTACAATTCTTTATACGTTTGCTTCATTTTGCTTTCAGCTCACCTCCTGAAAGAGGGAAAAAATGCAGATTTTTTCCTCCATGATCATGTTTCAAACAGAAAATTCATGACTTGCTAAAAAGGCTTTGGTTAGATCACCATTTCTGTGGATTCATGTCAACATTTGATCTATCAAATTTATTTGAACAAAGGATGATGAAAGTAAACTCTGAACTTGCAAAACCATGTTATTAGGAAGTGATTATATTAATTAGACCATCAGATGTCATGTTTTTCTGCTTCACTTATAATGGATAAATTAGATCAGATTTGAAGCTAATAGAAGACTCTATAATGTGAAAGAAGACTTCTGCTTTCTTTCTTAGCTAAACTAGAAATGTACATATCATGGAAAGCACAAGGTTTTAGAGAGAGAAAGGACCTTCATGTTATTCAGAGGGCCATGTGCTGTCCAGAATAGCAGGATTTATTCCTAATTTTTCCGTAGGTAATGGTCCTGTTTGGGTTAGATTTATGACATGAAATGCAGCTATACTGGCTGAACTGAATGCCTAAAATTGTAATCAAATATACAGCCAGTGAAAATAAGACATACAAAAAACAGAGAAAACAAAATATCAAGGCCTAGCTCTTCATCCTGGCAGCCACCTAAGGGAGATAGTTGTTCTGCAAACACTAGCCTAAAATATCTATGCTTTGTTCCCCATTTGAGAATTGTTTTTTAGTTTTGCCTGTCTGTACTTTGGAGGCAGAAAATAAAAAATCCCAAAGAATAATTCCTTAACACATGTATGCATTACAGGTATGGTAAGAGAAAAAAAATGAAACATCCAAACCCCATAAACTCCAAAATAAAACCACTCTCCTTACATTTAATGCAATATTCAGTATGTATAATGAAGAGGACAATACTGCAAAAGAGTAGAAAATCACCTAATTATTTTCTCAGTGTGGGGGTTATTCTGAATAAAAGCAATACATGATAATCTTACTACTGGATTGTGAGGGTTTTTTAAAAGTTCTAATAAAAAGCCATTCTTATTTTACCTCTGTAATTATAAATCTCAGGAAAGAGTTTAATATTCCTATTCCAAATTATGAAATCATAACCATAGCAAACTTGCTAATTGGTAACAATCAACTCATGGCTTAAGAGATGTTTAGTCATGAATGTCTTAGGAATGTTCAAGATTATTACAATAACCTGCATCTGGTAATAAAGCCTTAATAAGGTTATATACATTAAAGAAGTGGATGCACTTGATCAGATTTCTTTTTCACATACAGCATACATTTTTGCTGAATCTATAGGCCAAGTCTAAGTATACATAAAAATTTATTAGATCAAGTCACCTGGAACATAGCTATTGCCTTGAGCGTAGCACACGTCAGATGAATTAAATAACACGTGCCACACAACCAAGCTGGCCTAAATATCTTTTCAGCCTCGTTCTGCAGCTAGGTATGGATAGCCTGGGAAAGCAAAGTGTAGATGGAAGGTGCTGATGCATACTAAAGGGGATAGGGCTGGGTTACACGAGTACTGCAAGCAAAAATATATGCTACATTTATCAAGAGACAGAGAGATGTCCTAATATGTAGTGAGAATAAGTGCTAGCTAGCTCCCTTCAAGAGCAGGTATTCATGCATACTCTTGTTGGCTGATATTGATATCTATCTCTTTTTTCATTTCTGTTTATTTTCTGTCCTCTTCTGGTCAGGCACTGTGTCAGCTGATGCTCAGCATTGTGGTGAGTTGATGAAGAGAAGCTTGGTACTGGTCTTTCAGCAAATGCGCTGACCCTTCTGGAAAAATTGTGAAAAAGAAATCTTTGAGTAACAGAGAAAACAGAAAGTCCAAGCTGTTTTGTTTTTTTTTTCTTATATAATTCATCATTTGCCTCCCACAATTTATTTAAATTTCATATTTTTCCCAGTTTGATGTAGTCCATGGTATTCTTTGTATTTTTTACTTCAATGAAATGTAATTTTTTAAAGTGAAGTGTTACCTTTGGCCTTAATTCTGTTCATGTTTTTGTCACATATATTAATTAAATTTTCATGTTTTCATTCACAAGCTTAGTTCTATAAAGCAGTTTACAGCATATGTGCATATTCCTCCATTCACCTATTGCAGAAATATGTGTTCAGTTAAATTTACTTTTTTTCTTCATATATTGAATAGGAATGGATTTCTGAATTCTTGCTGTTTCATGATCACCATTTCAACTTTTGCAGTAGTACATACACTTTTCTGTTTGTAGCTATTCAAACTTCTGTTTCAGACATAGCTGTTAACAGTGAGGTTATTTTTTGGCATTAAAACACACTATTTCCATTGGAAATTAGGAATGAAAATTTTTGCTTTGCACACATACCTACGTCTTCATATACAGTCTATTTCTTCAATATATTGTTCTCTTTTATTTTAAAACTTGTTCAGTATTTTTCACTAGAAAAATAGATCATAGGACTCATAGTAAGAAAAAAGTTGAATGAGATCTCAGCAGGTCATCTTTACCAATCCTCTGCTCAATCCAGGGCTAGCTTCACACTTAGATCAATCATGCAAGGTGTCATCCTGTTGAGCACTGAAAATCCTCTTGGGCAGAAGTTTCACAGTCTCTCTCAGCAAACTATGTCAATGTGAAGAATTATATTCTACTGGAATTCTACTGATGCCCTTTTAAAAAATATTTTTGTTAAAACTAGTTGCTATTCTTTGAGGAGATTAGTGAATCACCATTATTTATGATCATTATCTTCTGCATGTCCAGGAACTTCCTTGTGTCTCAGAATCAGTAGAGATATAGGAAGTCTTTTGAGCAAATGCATGGTTCAAGGGCTTGCTAGATCAGTAACCGGAATTCATATTAATTTGACTTTTCTTTAGAAAGTCCTTAGCAGTTTTATGTAAGTGAATTTAACATTTGCCAAATTTCTAATGTAGTATACACAAAGCCTGTGCATTTATAGGTTGGTTCTTTTTAATGTTATTGTGCAGATATTAATGTCAGTGAGAAGATGAAGATGTGATACGAATGAATGAATTCTGAATGATAGAGGGCTGTCATTTGCACATGAATCAAGACTGATCAAAGAGACTCCAAGTTTTCCCCAGTCTTAAGGGAATCAAAAAGGGAAAAGTGCTGCATATCACCACCCACTCTCATGCTAAATAGTCTCCCAACAGAGTTGTAATAGGAGAAAACATCAGTGTAGAAATGAGCATGAATGAGTTACTGAGGCAGAGTCCTCACTAGGGAAGGTTTAAGAATGTCTTCCTTTTTTTTTTATTTTAATTTATTCCTCTTTTTATTTCTTATTACCAGCAAACCTACTATTCAAAGACAAATTTGTCAATTTTGCCTTTAACTTTCTATTGGAACAGATAGATAATAAATTCAATTGTAGTTATTAGTAAGAAAATTATTTTTTGAATGTTTGATATTAAATTTTTTACATGCACATCTATTTTTATTTGCTTTTTAAATGTAAATAGCTTATTAAGTAATCTAACATATAGTTTAGCAAATAACTCAAGTAAACACAATTTATATGAGCTTGTGATTACTGCTGCAGTTGCTGTGACTAAAATGACAATTTTCTGTAACAGGGCAACGTAATTGGTGCAATTTTTGCCATCTTCATGATGCTATATTCTACTGTTGAAGAGGTCATTACTCTTGTTGGGAGGTTATTGTGCTTTTTGTTCTTTGCAGAAAAGGATTGTGTCTGAGCAAATGCTACCTCAGACTGCTTCACAAAGCCAACACCAATGGGGCTCTGAGTCACAGAATTTTCTTTAATGTTTTTATAAAATCTCTAATGATGATGGCACAACAGGTTTCCAGCTAATGGAGCTTTAATTGCTAGCTCTATTTTGGGCTCATTTCTCCATTTGGAAACTCTGCCCCACTTACTGCTGGATTCTTCTCTGTGAAAAATCATCTCCAGAAATCCACACTAATTTGGGGATCACAATTGAGCTTTGTGGCTTCAGCACTGAAGCACACTAACTCCAGAAATGAAATTGAATACACCATTTCTTTCAAATATCTGCAGTTCTGAAAATACAATTAAAGGTGAAATCAGAACACTAAAAGTAATTTTACAGGTAACATATCCATTCTATTAGTCCATGAGATTTATTTCTTAAAAGACGAAAAATGAAGTTTAATATAAATGTATATATATGTGTGCTTATGAAACATAGTTATTGAGTGGTGGTTAATTAACATGCATGAAAAAAATAAAGTATTTGTATATAAAATTAAACAGTATGAAGAGCTTTAACTCAAATTATTTGTGTATTATTTTTAAGTAGATAGGCTAAACAACTAATTCATGGGTGGATGCTTTTAAGAAAAATTAAAGATGTTAAAATTTTATCTGCACCAAGTGACATTGTATGTAATTAAAGCTAAACACCATTTTAACTCTTAGTGGTAGTTCAAAAAAGATTTTAATGCAGTTTAAAGGTTCAGTGGTATTTTTTTCTATGTATCTGCAGTCTTTGAGTGTTTGGTTTCCTGTACTTGGCTAAATTTACTGGAGCTATGGGATTAAATCTTTGAAAAACTATGAAAATCCAGCCTCAGAATGGAAGAATTTTACATCACAATTTGCTTGTACTATAAGCATAAATGTTCAGGTGCGGTATAAGGTTTTACAGATGTGTTTGTGTGATGCCATACTAGTACATCTTGAAGAAAAGGAGCTGGGTTTTTTGATGGGTGATCATGAATTGCCTGTAAATGTGATGATATTTGGGTTAGCCTGAGCCAAGGGTCATAGTTCTTCAACTTGAATTCAGTCATAAAATATTTATGCACATTGCATCTTTCTATGCCTTTAGAAATGGACACCAAAAATTGCTGTGAAAGCACCAGAATGAAACTGAGTTCATTATTTCCTAGAAATGCTGTAAAGAAGGCAGTAAGAGCTCCCTGTGGCATGGACCTGATAAGCCAGTAGAATTTTCTGGAGCATTTTGAATGCCAACTGACTTAATAACTGTACTCTCATCATCAGTTGTCAAAGGGGTGACAGCTCCCAGTAGACATCTTGGCTGTAATGAGCTCTTGGCTAAAATTTGATTTTTGAATTGGGAGTGTAACTGTGCAGCTTGCTGCTCTGTTGCTTGGACAACTTTTCATTTCTTCTTTCATGCATTTTTCCCTCCACAACCATTTGCTCACAAGCCAGCAAAGTCTTCTGTCTCAGTTCTTCTTTTCTATGTTTTATTTTAGATCCACACCTCTTTCAGCATTTGTGCTGTCAGTCACAGCAAGTTGTGCTGCTTTTGGTCATTCCTCTATGGTAACAAGGAGAAGGACAGAGTGATGACATCCAGGTTAGTGCAAAGCAAGGGACTCTGCCACAGTACATCAATGGCAGGAGGCTACAGGTACTAAATATTAGTAGGTACATTTTTATGCTGCTGTGACTATTTTGCTTTTGGTTTGAGGTTTCATAATTTGGACTTCTCCACACTGCAAGGAACTAAAGATTTAAGATTCATCTTATCTCCTGCTAAGCTTACAATTTTTCTAAATAACTATTTTATTAAATGAATTATAATAATTTATTTTGCCCAGCAAAAAAGAGGGATTGTGTAGTAGGTTACACTGGCCAAAGTACAGTTCTGCAAGGAACTCACATCTTGTTACCTACCTAAGCTCTGCCTTCAGTAAGGTCAAACATTCTGGGAAGAACACAAAATTAATATTACAAAATTATTAGCTTTTCAGTTTTACTCCAAAGCTTTTAAATAATGGATAAACCAGGTTTTTTTTTCCATGAATTTAGATTACTGATTTATGAAAATGACAATAGCTGGAGTTAAGTAATAAAATTCTGTTAAACTCTTCATAATATATGGGAAGGATATTATATACCTTCATGCATCTCATCCTTTGAAAGGAAACAATTTTTACTTTGTGAAGTCTCTGTTTTCATTCAGACAGAAGATAAAGGTGTTCCTTCCTTTTCCATGACTTAATCATTCATTATATTTTTGGACTTACATGGCAATATTAAACACAGCCACTAATAGCTTATGAGGGTTATTGCTGTTTCCTAGATAAAACAGGTTAATTAATTCCCTGAGAGGACTAATGAGGCTGTGTTTTTGGTATAATCATGTTAATTTTCTGATTTTAAAGGTACAAACAAGTGAAAAAATAAAATAATAGATCCTCTTAAAAAGCTGATTGATTCTGTAAAGTGCTATGTTTCTTAATTACATGGTCAATTTCATGCTGGCAGCCTCTGTTCAGAAGATACAAACTAAAATTAGGGTGAATTCATATCAGTAGTGACTCCTATTGAAAAGAATCTGTTGACACTCCTTAATGACAAATGAATGCTCTATTTTCATGGAAAGTTTGAATCAATCCATTTTGTTTCCTTGTACTATTAAACTATATTTTTTGATGGACTAATAGGAGCCATAGCAGAAATTCATTAAGTCACACTGACAGACCTAAGAAAATATATCCTGATTGGTTTTACCTTCTACTGTTGTCTTACAAACTTAACTGAAATTTAGTGGTATTGTATCAAAGTTCTCTAACATTTAAATTTTTATGCATCTATGACAATCAACCAAGTTAAATTTTTCTTCAGAAGAACTAAATCCTGTCTAACACCAGTTTTAGGCTTGGAATACATCTTCTAAGTTTCTTCTCAGACTGTCTAGATCTTTAGGTACTTTGAGTGCTTTGATGAGGAATTTAATTTAAAGCAGCCTCCAATATTTTAAATGCTACCTGACTTGAGAAGCACACTACTACACTTTCAGTTCTTCTAATTTTGAGCAAGACCATAGTTTGCATTTATTCACATAGCAAAGAATAAAGAAATAAAACATCTATGTTAAAATCAATGCTGCAGCACAATTCATTTCCTAAAGTCAGCTTGTACTATATAACACATAAACATTTAAATTAAATATATTCTGACTAAAATTCATGTTCTGTCCTGTAGAGAACAGAGGTTTACAAATTAGTTTTGCTCCTAAGATATTCCTCAAAAGCAGGAGGATATTTTAGCATTTAAATTAAGATATAATTGCTGTCTATATAATTGCTTATGTTTTGTTACCCCTGTAGCCTCAGTTTCTTGCTTCTCGTGGAACTTTTTGAACTGCAAAGATCAGTTTAACACTATTGTATTTGCTACTCTGATTTAAACGAAAAAAAGTGAACATATCATAGTTTAAGAAGTACTCTAGTCTTTTAAAAGAAAGGGGTATTTCTATCTGGACAACCGTAATCCTGCTTAAAGCTAATATAAGTTTAAATTAGAAAAAATCTTGAAACCCCAACTAAAATAACATATCATTTTAAAGCACAAGTTTTATAATAGTTTTTTTCCTATTGTTTAAAGAACAAAACATTTTTTGGTTTTCAAGTCGCCGTACTCTGACATAGCTCCTTGCAAGGTGCATCATTTAATATTATAAGGTTTTCCAATAGCTGGTATTTGTATGCATTCTGCTGGTATCATTAACACTCTCACATTCTCATTCTAAATGCTCTCTGTTTGCAAAATTGAACACAGTTCAGAGGCTGTGTTCTTTGTATTTTCTTGGAATGCAATTACCCAAGACAAGATTTTGCTTCTTCTTTTCATTTGTTTAGTGAGACACCAGTTTCACTAAAATCTAGTAGGATTAACTAAAAATCTAGTAGGATTTTTTTGATTGAATAAAAAGTAGTTGCACTATCTGAATTTTAAATAGAAATTCAGTGAAATCTCAGAGTAAATAGTGTGAAAGTATGATAAAATAGTACCCTACTGGTTTAGGGAGGTGAAAAATTAAATGGCTCCTAGGGAAATCTCAAGAGGCAGAACTATGCAAGAAGTATTTGTCCATATCTACAAAAGCCCCTGTTAATATAGTCAGGAGAAAGTTAAAGAAAAAGAGGGCACTTCTTCTAAGACAGTTGCTTGCACTTCTACAAGGAAGGCTCTGAAAGAGCTGACTGGGTTCCCACTCAGCGGGGAGACAGAGTTTGCCTCTCTGACTGCAGTGCTTCACACCCTCTGCAGGTGACATCTTAAAAGCTCAACCAGCTTTGGCTCATCAGGGTAAATACCAAGCTCCTCTATGAAGCTGAAGCCCTTCAAATTGCCTTTTTTTCTGTCTTTTTGTGTTTCATGGCTGTCTCTTTCAGTTCAGTATGAAATTCAAATTTATTAAGCTTTGTTTACTTAGTGTCTCCAAAAAAGAATATTTAATTTTCTTAATATGGGGATGATAGAATAGTCTACGAGTGTTCGTCATGCTTAACTTTTGATTCTTGCCCATATAAACTAAGGCATATAACATTCTGAATTCTTCAAATTTGACATACCTTAACCTACTGCTCTGTTAATGTTTTAAATTTTCTATTGTTCTTTCAAGTGAAAAATAAGAATCTGAACTTCTGGTATCACTTGTGTTGCAAAGTCCTTTTGGCTTCTTATTCTACTGTACTATTGTCCACTGCATCAATATTTCCCACAGCAATCAATTTTCATTTCCATATTTATTCTTTTAAAATATTCTAATTTGTGTCTGGCATTTATTTTTATGAATAGGTATCTTCTGTTTGAATATTTAATATTTTATGTATATTACATTAATTAAATTGATTCCTGAGTAAATTTCTGAATTTTGAATATAATGCAAGTTTATTATGCTTTATTCCAACGTTGTTGTAGCTAAATATCCTTATAGCAAGTTAAATCTTCTCTTATTTGAAATGACAGGTTATTCTCATATTGAACAACTTAACAGGACATGTATGGTATAAGTAGACTCATGTAAGTTTTTGCTTATGGAAAATATTCAGCATATTATTAGCTGTTTTTCTTATTGGTGCATATCTTTACCTGGTTATTCTCACAGTAAATTTTAGATACTCTTGGAAATCCTGAAGCAAATATCTTTATGTCTGACAACAGCAAATTTTGTTAGATTATATTTGGATATGTAAGATTGTGATTTCACAATACTATTCCATGTCATTTCTGCATTACTTGCCTGTTAGTTTCCTAATCAGTAATAGGTTTCCTGTAAAAGGATAGAGAAAAAGAGACCAGGAGGGATCTCAGTTTTAACCTGTATACTTTTCAGCATGCCATTTAATAAGTTTTCATTCTAACCTCATTTCATTCATGTTAACCTCTTGGAATATAACTTTTATAGTTGTATCTCATGATAGAGAAGAAAACTTTGGCATAACCTCTTGAATTTTAATGGCAGAAAATAAATTCTGGAATAAAAAGATAAGTCAAATTGGAAATGTCAACACTCTAGGCTATGTCTTTAAGTTTGATGTTTCCAACAAAGCTTCTTCAATTCCTTAACAAAGAGAAAAGCTGCATATTTACACCAAAAAGAAAATAAAAGCAGCAACGATTTCTACCCTCAAGAAGCAATGTATTATCTTGTAACAATTTAATTAGGCTCTTGGCAATTCCTGTTAAAGTGCAACAGAAGTGTTTTGAGGTTTTTGAGATATCAAAATGGGTTTGAACTTTCCAGCTGATTTCTCTAAAATAATATTTCTTTTCTTGCATGGATCACTTTATTCAACTTACCATTGGAGTGCTGTGAAATAAACTATTCTTTATTGTTTGCATATTGTTTGCATTGGATCTTTAATTACTTGCTTCTTTCACTATAGCAATACACACTATTTGTTCCTGGGAAAACAGGAAATCAGCAAATCCCAGAAAAACATGAAGCCTTGAAGCAAAACCCAGACTTACATTATGTAAGGTCAATAATGTCTCAGTGTGGAATTACCCAGAGTGGTGACAAGAGTTACTCCAAGAACCAGACAAAAGAGCAATATTAGATTTGTATCCTTGTTTCATGGGCAAAGGAATTTATGCTTTCCTAAGTTTCTTTTGAAAATTGATTATGTAAGTGCAAAACTAAGTCTTGATGCTGAAATTTATCAACTAGAATTACGTGATTGTGTCAATACAAAGCTTCCTAAGTACAATTTGAACTTACAAGCTTTCATTAGTCAAGTGGAAGAATGTTGATACCTGATGTTCTATAAATCAATGGCAATTTTTCTGTTAAATGTCGTAGATTTAATTACAAATTCTGCATTTCTAGTACAACTTCAGATTTTCTAATATCCACAAAAGTATGGAATATCATGGCTTCTCTTCTTCGTGAATCATTTTGGAAAAATAGTGATGTTGGTTAATAAAGTGGAAAGATACTTTGTTCTCAGGGGGAAACCTTTTTTGGCTCACCAAAGATAATTGCAAGTCATACTCTCAGGATTTATTGACTTGAAGTCCACAAAAAATACAGGTTTGAATTATCTCTGCTGAGAATTGCTTTAAAGGGATATTATTGTTATTAAAAGTTGACAGATTTAGTCTGAGAACTGTACCCAAACAGAACATTGTGAAATTACATTGTTCAGACCTGCTGAGGGCTATTCAGTTGTGATGACACTGATTATTAGATCTGCCTGTTCCTTTTTCTATGGTAAACTGCACACACTAAATTGTACTGCAGGAAATTTATGTTTTTCAAGATATCCAAAGTACTGTTAAAATTATATATAATTTGCTGTATATATTGTGGAGTTATCTTCCAAAATTACTTGTTTCTACTGCAGAATGGAAGTGTCTTGCTCACTTTTACTCCTGAAATCCTAAGTTTTAAATATTTTATTTTTTAGTATAAAATTGCAGGCCTAAATCAATTAAATTTTTTTAGAAAAGGAGACTAGATACAGTAACTAGTGGATGTATTTTGTTCTCGATGTTAAATTCAGTTGAAAGCAATATATTTTTATGAAAAAGACAAAAATTAAAAAAATAAATCCATCCGACTCCATCAGTATGTTCTATTATACTACAACAATACTACATCAAATTGCTTTGCAGACAAATGGAAAATAAGTATATTTGAAAAGTGCTTCAAAAATGTTTAGCCTACAGAATTGCAAATACAGGCACTCCAGTTATTACTAATGAAAAATATGTCCAATTTCAAAGATAATAATTTATATAAAACTCAGGCTTCATTAAAAAAATACAAGGATTGAGGATTTAGACTATTTTTTCAGTAATTAAGAGGGATACAATTATAACTACTACAGTGTTTCATAAGTATCAGCACTTAGAGATATTTCTCAGTTGATTGTGGTCATGTAGAAAGAGAGCAAAAATGAAATTATTCCAAAAAGGAAAAAAAAAATTGCTGTTGCTAAGAAATTATAAAAACCCCTGCAACACCCTACAAGATTAAAAATTATGGAAGGTGTCTTACTAAAAGATTTTTCACTTATACTGTGAAATTATTCCTAGTTTTTCATATAGACCATCTGATCATAACAGCAAATGAAGTAGTGTTTTGTGAGATTATTTGATGAGTAATTGATAGAATGTGTTTTGTCAGAGAAATGTTATCTTCTCCTGCAGCTTAGGAAATGAAATTTTGGATGAAGGTGGTGTGTCTGAGGCCTCCAATCACCACAGAAGAACCAATGAAATAGAAGAATTTAGTGCCTCAATGTCCAGGAGCAGATCAGTCACAGGTGCTGTCCCTCAGAGGTCCATGCTGGGGCCAGTACTGTTTAATGTCTTCATTAGTGACATAGGCAATGAGAGCAAGTGCATCCTCAGCAAATTTGGAGGTGACACCAAGCTGAGTGGTTCAGCTGACACACCTGACACATCCAAAGAGACCTTGGCAAGTCTTAGAAACAGCCTGTGTGCAATTCATGGGGTTCAACAACCCCATGACCCACAGCCTTTACTCACAAGAGAGGTGCTCCAGACCTCTGATCATCTTCATGGTCTTCCTCTGGACTCACTCCAACAGGTCCATGTCCTTCTCCTGTTGGGGCACACACAGCTGGATGCAGCACTGCAGGTGGGGTCTCACCAAAGCAGAGGGACAGAATCCCCTCCTCCCCTGCTGTCCACACTGCTTTGGATGCAGCCCACTCTCTGGGCTGTGAGTGCACATGGCTGGGTCGTGTCCAGCCTGTCATCCACCAGCACCCCCAAGTCATTCTCAGTAGGGCTGTTCTTGATTTTTTACTCCCCCATCCCCTCTTGATACCAGGAGTTTTCCCAACCCAGGTAGCACCTTGCACTTGGTCTGGTTAAACCTCATAAGATTCCCATGGACTCACTCATCAAGCTTGTTGAGATGTGGTTAGTAAGAAGTAGGAAAAGGAGAACAAAACATGCCCTCTTAAGGGAAATGATGTATCTCTGGGAAATACTTAAAATTAAAAATACTACACGGGTCCTTTTTGACATAAGTGTTGCATATGTTGGGGCTTTGCCTGAGGCACAGAAGAATCATTAATATATTAAATGAAAAATAATCCCAGTATATTTCATATTAAAAAAATCAAGATCACAGGTAATGCTCATGCTTCCCTTTGCTTGTCTGCTACCTATGTCATGGATTCAGGATAGAATTTGAAGAGAACCTACAAGACCATGCTGTGGCCATGTGCTTGCTCTCAGTAGTCTGTTTATGATTCATTAACATCATGTATTGAAATCACTTAAGAAAGAATCATAAGCACTGGAAATTGCAAAAAAATCCCCATCTGACATATTTGCTATCATAAAACTGGACGCTATCTTCAACAACTGACTCATGAACATCCCCCTGGATTTACCCTTGCTACTACTCTTCAAGCAAGTAAGCATGCTAAAACTCCTGAACTCCTGAAGCATGTGTTTCAAAAAGCACATAACCCAGAAAGAGTAGCAATTTTTGTCTTTGTTCAGAAGGAGCTGGTTACAATATTTATTTGTTGTACTTCACATAAGGCTCATTAGCAACATCAAATTCCTGTAAGAGCAAGACGAAAGGACCAGACAAGAATTTTTCATTTTTCTGTGACAATCTGGTATTTAACTTTATGTACCAAATCTTTATTGGATAGAAATCAGCAGAGTCCTATTATAGTCTGTTGAACTACATGCCTTTCAGCAATTATAGTTTTGAGACCATAACACATAACTCTGAAATAAATGTTTTTGTCTTTCTCTCTTTAATTTCAGTTTCTTTTCAATTAATATTTTCTTCCAGATGGAAAGTGTGCCGCTCTACAATCAGTTTTCTTTTAAATCTTCACCTTCATTTTAATCTTGTATACCTTTCTAGAAACTTATTTATTACATTGTATAAATGAAATAGCATCTTCAGGAATTCTCTTCCTCTAACTTTTAAATGTACCAATAAAGCAAGTTTCTTATCCTGTGGATAGACATTTGTATGTTTACTACTTAGAATTAAACATATGTATGTTTACTATTTAGAACACTGTTGCACTCCCAAAATGTGATGTACACATATTCTTCTCTTAGTAGTAATCTACTTTTCTGTTACTACATTCCTTGTCGTATTCACTCATATATTGTACTTTTTTTTTGAGCATTGCCAAACCCAGAAAAATGTGAGAGCTAAAATCACTAAGCAATACATTAAGTTATCATAGTTGTCTTTATTTATCTTTTTCAGCACTTTGGTGAGCTACTTAACAGTAAAACTCTAAGCAATTCTACATGCATGTGACAGTTGTCTGATTTAAAATCTTAACAGAGCACCTTAAAATCAATTGTCTGCCATGCTCAGATTTTAAAGGTTTTTTAGAGGATTGGATAAGGGCTCAATAGATGTAGGATGATGGTGAGTGTTTAGTAATCACTGTAACAGCAAGATGCTGGAGAGCCAAAATATGTTTTTGTCACCTGCAGCTTGTTTATTCCAGAGTCTCTTGTTACATCACATTAAGGAGGGTATTGTAAATACGGGATGTTTTCCTCTGGATTTTTTTTTTCCTGTCTGTATCTCATGCATAACTGATAGTCAGCTGTGGCATTTATTAAAAGAAATTCTTATTCTTATCTCTTAAGAAGAATCATTTCCATTCCTGGAGTTTTGTGCATCTACCTAAAGGCTTGGTGATTTTTTTCTTTTCCTTACATAGAACCTTTAAAATAAAGATTGAGTTATAAAATTGAAATAGATTTTGTGGCTATGTACAGGAGTGGAAAAAAACCCCAAAGAAAACCCAACACCTGCAGGATATCTAATTTACTTATCCTTTTGCTGATGTCTATTTTCATTTCTCTGTCTGATGCAAAAAATACACATGTGTGTAACTAAACATTTTCTCTTAATCTAGAGATGGAACTTGCAACTTTATGACTTATCATACAAGAGTAATTGCAGGAAAAAGGTCCTTGTACTCAACTGAATTCAGAAGACAGCTGAAACCTGAATTAATCTGAAGTGAAAATCACTGAGTTAATATCACTTCAGTTTTAATGCTGAATACATCTCTGTCTGCCTACCTGTTTTGTTTACTTCTGTGCTACTCTGAGATTAGTGGATGTAGGGAAGGAAAGGGACGGAGGACCCACCTAAACTCATTGGTCACATAGTAACAAATGAACTTGTGACTCAAGAAACTTATACAGTAGTATGCCACTGCAGCAGCTGGTAATCGTGGTATCCCTGGGTGATGTGTACACTTGGAATGGGAATAGCATTGTACTGATGCCATATTGTGCTCTGACTCAAAGAAAGCAGCAAAGATTTGTCCTGTGTGTCTTGAAGTGTTGTCCCATTCAGAATTGAATTCTCAGTCTAAAAACTGATTTCATGTACCTATTGTGAGAAATAAAAATGTTTGGGTTTTTTTGTTTAGTTTGTATTTTTTTGAGGTAGGAAATATTGATACGATTTAAAGAAAAAAGTAGTCCACCAATAACTATTACATGATATCTGAAAAAATCTTGGAAAATAATATGATCAACTTGTCTATCTTGTGTCTGAAGACAGCATTGAGCCAGTAAAACCTAATCTTAAGAGAATTTAAAAAGGCACAGTAACTGTATGTATACTTTTACCTGTGATTTTCAAGATTTGAACTTTGTATTTATGTATGAGAAGTAATCGGTTATTCTATATTTTAATTGTTATTCCTTGCAACAATGAAGTAGATCTAAGCATACTAGCAAAGAAACGCAACTGATTTAGGAATTTTAAACCCAGAGAAAAAGCACTGCAACAATGTTCCTCTATTCAGATGGTTCTTGTGAATGCAATCAGGGAATAATGCTAAGTTTTCACACCATGCTTCGTGTCCTTTTTATCAGCCATTTTCCCACCTTTGAAAAAAATCCCAACCAAATACCAATTATGCAACAGAAGTATCCATTTACATTCACAAGCTTCAACAATTCCTGATTCATTGATGGCTGATGTTTTTAACAAGCAGGCCAAAATTGCAAATAATTTTCATTCTTGAGGTATTATTTCCTTAAAAATTTTGTTTTCAGTACAGTATTGCCCCAATATATAAATTTTATATATTATCTCCAACAGATTACAAGATTATGATTCCAAATAGAATTTAAATATGAATATTTGAAACAGAAAGTCTGGTCAGGAATGTGTTTGTTTCAAAATATTCTACACAGGGATAAAATAAATTAATTTTCCCAGACATATGCAAAATGTCAGTATTGCAATCACTGATGTTTGAACATTTATGCTTTATACTTCCTTATACAAGGTGATTGTGAATAAATGAGTTGTAAAATGGGAGTAAATGAGCACATGGAGAATCAATTTTCTTAGCAACATGAGCCTAAAGTAAAAGTCAGGCTCCTTAAAATTCTTATTCAAATAATTTCAATTACTCAAATTAAAAAAAAAAAAATCTCTTATGTAACATTTGAATCTTAAGTTTAATTAAAAGAAATACTGTTACATTTTTGAAACTGATGCCTTGTGAAGGCTGACCTAGAACAGGGGCTAGACAGAGTTAAAGAATAAAGTAGGTATTTATTAAGTGACCTCAATGGATACACCTTGGGCAGCACAAGAGCCCAGCCAGGGCAACACCCAAGATGAACCCAAAATGGTCACAAAATGGACAACTGTTCACAGGGTCTCACAATTTTATACATTCTACTCCATTTGCATACTGGAGTTAATTGTCCAATTATATCTTTAGGTTATGAAGTCCCATCCTTCTTGTTTCTCTCTTCAGTCCACTGTTGTTTATGCTCTTGGGCCTGAGGTTTGGATCATTTGTCCTCGGTCCCCAGCTAGAGAAGGAATTTTTTTGCCTACCTACTCTGTGAAGAGAGCTTACTATCCCCTAATGTGAAGCTCAGCATTACACACAGAAAAAGGATACACAGCAGCACAGAATCTGAAAAATATAAAAGCTAAAACCCGAGGCATCACCACCACTACAAAGAAAGAAGAGCATTTTCAGAGTAACTTAAAACTTAGAATAGAAATTCTCTGATGAATCTTTTTCATAAAGCATGAGATTGTGCTTTCTGAAGCAGGGAGTCCTTTATAATGCATTATTTTCAACAACCCTTTGAAATGACAGAGTGCTCAGTCATTTTATTTTGGCTGTTTTGCAGGTGATTTTATAGGGCAAAAATATTGACCTTTAATTGATGTTAACACTTCCAATTATTGATGGAGGGTCTTAAATTGTTCACTAACAGTGTTTCTTCCTCAGCTCATACAGCTGAAGGTAGAAAATTGTAGTAATCACATATCCTCTGAACAGAGAGAGACATAATTCTCTCCCAGGATTTTCCTGGGAAGCTGTGAGAAAGCTCAGAGAAAAGAATGAGAAACAATTCTTATCTCCACTTGCTGCACCTGTTGTTGTGCATATGTGGAATGTGTTATGGAGATTGTTTACCAATGGGTGGTTTCTTAATTGGACACTGGATGGTGTTTGGATCCATTGACCAATTGGATCCACGTGTGTATTGGACTGTCTGGCAAGGGCGATGGGTTTTTTTTAATAGTGTAGTATAATGTAGTAACAATAAAGTGATTGATCAGCCTTCTGCAGTCGTGGAGCCAATGCTCATCATTCCCCATAGAAGAGCTCACTGCTACGATAGAAAATTGCCTGGTTTGCCAATTGAAGATGTTAATACAACAAAAAGAGATGGACAGAGTGAAGGCACTATAAATGTGATTATAGGTGGCGGATTACAGTGCCTGCAAATAAGGCTGTGAAATGCCTTCAAGTGTAGCCAAAATGGTTTGCTGCTTTAAGGCTAAGTATACAAAAAATTGTTCTCCTATTGTGAAAGTGCTGTCTTTTTTTATGCACTGTTGCAGTCCAAGGAGAAACTTGAGACCCTGCCAGGAGCTGGCCTTTGCATCTTTTGCTAACCTTGTTAAAACACCATCATCATTAATCAAATTTGCAATGATAAACAGATCACCATTATTAATGTCTTCCTGGACCTTAACAGTTTAAATATTGGACTTCTGTGTCCATACTTACCCCATGAAATATTTCGTAGTTCACAATGGTAAAAACAGAGAGTCCAGCGTTCTCTACTGTTCTATGAGGTGACAGCAGAAAAACATTTCCCAAAAGGAAAACCTGCAAGTTCTGAACCTCGGTGTTCAGCTTGGGTTAACTGATCCCAATTAACCAGAAGACAGATACTTCACGTGAGTTAGTGCTCCCAAACTGTGACAGTCACTAAAGTTGCAGAAGGTGCTTCCTAAAATGATTTGTATATTCTGGCACAAATAAAAAAATAAACAAAAAAGACATTGCTGTGCTCACAAATAAGGACCTCAAAAATGGAAAGAAAATAAAAAAAGAAACACTTCACAAGGCAATCCTTCATGATATTTTAGCAACTGGCTCAGCCTAACTCAAAGATTGCACCAAGTCTAAATCTTAAAGCTGGGTGTGGTCAGGAAAGGACCCAGGAATGGAAAGAGTGGGTTGAGAGGTGCTGCAGTGTCCACCATGGGTATTCATGATGGAAGGGTTAGGCTACCTAAAGAATCATCATCACAGGTATTGACAAAACAATTAGGTTTTAGTATGAATTTGCAAAAGTGTAACTTTGTGACATAACTAGATGCTGAAGTTCACTCTATTAATTACTACTTGGATTAATTATTTAGGAAAATCAGATTAGAATCAATTTAGAATGATTTACACAGACACCAGAGATGCCAAAGGGCAAGGGTAAGAGAATACAGATACAAAAATGTTGAGGGTTCAAAAGGGTTCAGTAGCACTCAATCATTGAATAATTTACTATTTATAATGTGATTCAATAATATTTGCTATAACAGTGACTTAATTTCAGATTCATGATTACAAAACTCATACCATTATTAATTCACCCACACACACACAGAGGAACAGAGATGTTCAAAAAACATGTAGATGTGGTGCTTAGGTTGCACATGTTGACACAAATGAGACTATTGATGTCTCCCACAGGAGGCATCTGCAAGTAGCAAAACCACAGTCCCAGAAGTGAGAAACTAAACCTTGCCTGTGAAGGAGAAGTGATTTACCATCATTCTGCATGTGGCTGAGATTAGAATTTTTTGAGAATAATTACAGAAGCTCACAGCAAATTTGTAAGTATTTATTAATCCTTTGCAAGTCCCTAGGACTATGTTGGTAAGTTGATGTTGATCCTCATCCACTGTCTGTGGGTTAATTATGTATCTTTAAGAAATCAATAAAATACTTCACTTCTAATTTTGTTTAAGCTGCATAAACCAAACACTTTTCCCATAATTAGAATCTCTTATGTGTCTTCAGCAGTGGCCCAAAAGTCAGGTAACAGATTAGTTTGGACAGTAGCAAGGGTGGATGAAAATGACATGGTTTTGATGGAAGATATTTTGATGTCAGACCGTGGAACTACTTATTGTCAGGCAGCTTTTCCTAAAATATGGGAAATAATACACAAATAAGAATCTTCAAAGAATATTCATCCAACTTACAAAGTCAAACACAAAAATTACCATATGACAAAAAAGTATTAGATAATACATTCTAAATATTAAAGTGATGATAAAGACTTAAGTAAAATAGCATAAAGTACTTTCAGCATTTTCTAATGTAATGACCTAAACTTGATCCACTTCACGATTCTTCTTATGGAAGGAATTCTATTTTTTTATAGCTATTAACTACCATTTTAAAAAATCTATCATAACAAGAAATGAAAATTCCCTCTAAATAAGAGTTAAACACAGCCAGAAGAACATTTATGAAAGTCTAGTCAGCTCAGTGCCTTGAATCTACCCTTGAATGTGATCAGTCTATGCAGTGAGTTAAATTATGGCAAAGTCAAAGAAATATTTTCCAAAATCCTGGCTGAGAGAAAAAAAATATAAAGGAGAATCATTACTTTTCAGATTTTTTTCCAGTAATGTTTCCATTATAGTTGCAGAATATCTCCTAAGGAATCTATAGAGATTTGGTAGAAGAGTGAAACATGTTGAAATCCTTCACTTATATCAGTTTCTAGATAATGCGTTTCAAGGACAAAAGAATTTTGCATTATTTTTCTGATCTTTTCATAGAATCCTCACACTCTGTTTCTGTTTACTTTTGTTTTTTAAAGGTTTTTTTTGTTTTGTTTGGGGTTTTATTTAAAATTGTAATGTGCTTTCAACTATGTCCTTGTTGAACAAGAACAATGGGAATAAGAAAAAGTATTTCCTCAACATTCAGATATACCTCAACTGATACACCTGAACCACACTCACTGGACTTCTTCAAACTTTAGTTGTCGTGTCCAAAAGCATGATCTCCTAAAATCCTGTTAACTTTTTTGGCATGCTTTGAACTCTACTCACCTCTTAATTTACTTCAATCATGGAGCCTCCAACATAACATTCCTCTTCAGAAGGCGATCTCTGAACCTGCTTCCAAACGAAAATAATTTGAAACAGAGATATATTTGCCTATGCTGTCTACAGAATTTAGCTATTTCTATTTTTCTTTTTTTTTTTTTTAACTTTGGTGGTTTATATGGGAATAAATACCCCACAGCTTCTTACACTTGTCTAATAAAACTGTGACTCCCTCATCATCTCTCTTTACTCCACATCTTCTTACCATATGCTGATGAACATGATTGTATCCTCAACAGCAGAGCTCATGAAGATGTTTCTGAGAAATTATTCTTATTAAGTCCAAGAATCAGTTGTTTAATAATGAAAGTCTACAGAACATGAATATGTAGCATAGTTTACATAATAATCTAAATCACAGGTTTGAGAGCCCATAAAGTTTGTTCTAAGTTCTTGGGAGTAATAAAAGGGAAATGTGTAGTAATAAACTGAGCATATGATGATTAAGCAACTTTGGACTGAACAAGTTCTCTTTCTAATAACTTACATTATTCACATTTTGCTTTGTTCCATATTTATTTAAATTTTTATGACACTGCATAATCATGCAGAAGAAATTGAATTACTGCATACACTTACATGAAATCTAAGCTCAAGTACAAATATAATTACATAACTGACTCTTGTAATTATGTGGTCATTATTGCATGAAGAAAATATTATACAACTTTAATAACTTTGATTCTATTTCTCTTTATTTGAGAACATTTAAGTAAACAGATTATGTGAGATACCTATACAGCCATCACTTATACCACAGAAATATTATTCTCACAATTTGACAGCAAGAACGGAATAATTAATCAAATTTTGTCATGATTGTGATTAAAAATATTCATTTTACTTGCTGACAGGTATTTTATGTAATGGTAAAAAAAATAAGAAAATATTTCTAGTATTAATATTTATTTTTCTCTACTTCATCTTTCTCCTATTCCATGTCATATCACTACACATTGATACTCCCATTTTATAGTCAGGAAAAGAGCTGAAGAACCAAATTAGCGTTCAAATCATGCTATTATACCTCTGAAATAGCAAAATTTCAGTTTAAAGAATGAAATTTGGACAATAAAATTGATGCCCCCTCCTTTTTCAGAAAATAACAGATTACATATGAAACTTCAGTTCTTCCTTTTACTTTGAAAGTATAGATTTATTTTTATTAATTAACCAAAATGTACATTCAATGCTAATGTAGAGATGGATTTCTGAAGGCAGGATCTGATTCTCCTGTCTCTATCCCTACTATGAAAATTTGAAATCTGTAAAGTGATCATTGACATTGAGCTCTCAAAGGTGTGTTGTAAGGCTCAGATGTATGCATGAACTTGATCAACAATTGCTTGTCACAAATTACAGAAAGCAACTAATTAAAACATAAACATACTGCAAACATGTCACTACAGATTCACAAAGCAAGTCCACATTTCTGTAAAGATTCCTTAGGAAGATATTTTCCATCTGAGTTCCTGTTAGTTGTACTAAATGTTTTTTTTTCTCCATAAGAATCTTCCTCCCCATTCTATAGTATGTAGGTGGAAAAATGGCTTAGCAGAGGTGTCGCTAAAGCACATTATATTTACTCAAGAGCTTTGAGTCTTGAAAATAACTCGAGTCCTAAGAGACATCTTCTTTTGTCTGTGTGAGCTCTTTCATGGCTCTATGGAGGCAGAAAACTGGTTCATAAAAAGATGAAGTGATGTGACAACAGCTCTAAAGGAAGCTTCATGGGGCATAAAACTCAGATTCCTCCAAGTCTCATTTAGTGCAAACACAGAGTAATAGGTTCAGCATATAGTCACAGCAAGTGGAAAAATAATGCCTCTAAAAATTTCCCAAAATGAAGGATCATTTACCTTCTGCATAGTTTTGAGTATTTACATTGTGAAGGACATTGCTATAAAATTCTCTTCCACATCTTTTAAGATAATTTTCTTTTCACAGATTTTAACATGCATCGCATGATTTGTTTCACCATATTGTTTCTATATGAATATCTCATTGTTGTCCGACAAGAAAATCTTAAAACTGTTCTTTCAAGTAAAAGAAAAATAGTATTTCATAATACTAATCCGACATTTCAATAACTTTAGCTGGTAAGGACTTAAAAAGCTGTTATCTTCCATGATTTCAAAACTCACTGAATCCTTTCATAACAAGATTTACTCTTTCTAATGGTACTTACATAATCATTTGGTATAACTATCTACATTCCTTTTGTGAGGTTCTATAAATGAAATATAACATCTTTTATATTTAAAGTCAAAGAACAAACAGAACAAAAAATAATTTCCAGTCCTTTTAAACTCTGAAAGTAAAGATAAAATGCCATTACACAAAGTGTGAACAAGTTGCCACAATTCATAATTGAAAAATGAAGATGAAGAGGAGGGAAATGAGGTAGTCTTTCCAACTACTGTGTTCTGGATTCTGTTTGTGATATTGATTCTCGATCACAAATATTTTCACTGAATATTATTTAAATGCCTCTTGCTACTAAACTAATTGGCAAAAATAATAACAGTTTTTTCAGACAGTAAGAATTGAAAAATTAAGCATTGGTTTACAGACCAAATGGAATGTTGTGTGGCAAGCAAGATGGCACAATGGAAAATACTTTTTGCCATTGCAACACCTACTGATTTTCAAAAAAGCATTAGAATTGAAAAATGCAGGTCCACTTCTGAGTTATGTCCACTTTGAAGATAATCCTTGATAATAGCTGAGCTATAGAATGGTTTGGGTTGGGAGAGATCTTAAAAAGTATCTAATTGCACCCCTGCCATGTGCAGGGATACCTTCTGCTAGATCAGGTTGCTCAGAGGCCTGTCCAATCTGGCCTTGAATTCTTCCAGAGATGGGATATCCACAACCTCTCTGGGCAAGTTGTTCCAGTGCCTCATCATCCTCACAGTGAAGAATTTACTCTGAATAGCTGATCTAAACCTTTCTTCTTTGTGAGGCCTGACCTTCATTTTTCTTTCTGAGAAGTTTAAGTACGGATATGTAAATCCTTGGTAAATGATAAAATTGCACATAAGAAATACAGGACTAAAGGAGCAAATATGGAGTGAGGTTGTTCAGAATAGGTCAGAAGGATGAGAGAATTAAAGATTGTTGTGCTCTTCACAGTGTGAAAGATGCTATTAAAAAGTACCAAGCAGTACAGTGATTTTTTTATTCTTAGCTATAATAGTGGGTTACAGCTAGGCCAAAACATTTCACACTCAAATTAAGTCAGATCCATTAAATGAAAGAAATTGACCTTGTAAATTTATGATAGTCAGAAGATACTTATGACAGAAGGTTTGTGACACATACTGCAAAAATTAATATTCTGATCTTGCAGAAGTCAAACTAAAGAGCATCATAAGCACAATAATCCCTAAATTTAAAATGAAAACTAGCTTATTCTCAAGAATTGAAAAGAGCTAAAAGTTGTTATCTGATACTAATTCAGGGAGCTGTGAGAAATCAGTTTTCTCTGTTGTTTTCTGACTATACATAGAAGTGCAAGAAAAACATTAGGATATGAATTAAGATGTGTACACAAAGAGGGGACAGTTTCTGTGAAACAGAATTTGTTAAGATTCAACTTCCAATTCCCCATGTTAGAACAAAGCAAGTTTCTTTAAAAAAGGCAGCTTGCTTGTCATTGCCAAAAAGAAAATTGCTCTTCTCCAAAAACAGATATTGAAATATAATTATCGAATCCAAGTTATAATTTTAAATCCAAGTGACCTGTAGAGTGGATTAAAAGTCCCATGTATGTGTCTTAAGTATCTGTTAGTATCATTTGCATATCACATTTCAATATGAGTATAATGATATATTATATGTGTTAAATGTTTAAAAGTTAATAAATTAATTGCCTTCCTTCTTACTCCTTAAATAACAAATATCAACTATTTAAAAGCAGCATGTAACAATGTATTGGTTGGCACTGGAAGACACTGTATTGGTTTTACAACTGCTTTTCAGAAGATGCTTCATTGAATAGGAATAAGGTCTATTTGAATTCTTGTTTTTAGGAAATTTTCTGCTGCTCTTCTCTGATATCACAATTTCCCAATGTGTACAGCTTATTTCACTGTCTAAGGCAAAACAACCAAGGAGTTCCTGGAGTGGGGAAGTTCAGATGAAGGCAAAAGGGTGGCTGCTGGAATCTTAGAAGTACAAACAGCATGGCAGCAAAATCTGCTCTCTCACACACTGCCCATTCACAGGGTAGAAAAGGAGAGTTAATCATTCCTGGGAACAGTCCTTATCATATACCAAACATTTTCATCCATCACTAATATAAGAACAAAGGTCCTCAGGTTTCTTTATGTGTAAATTTATTGCCCAGGGGACATCTGAGCAGCTGTTTTCCAGTGGATCAGCACTGAGCAATGACATATGAAATCGAAAATATTAGGGTGGCTCCAGTGCATAAGCCCACAGCTCAAGAAGGTGTTCTGCTGCAGATGGACACAAGCATCCCTGTCAGCCTGACCTGCTCTATAAAACTTTCAATGTGATATGATGAGAGTAAAAGGCTTCTGCAGTCCTGCGTCAGAAACAGCCTCCACAAAATCCCTAACAATCCAAAGCCTTCTTTAGATCTCAGGACCCTGAGGTTAGTCCTTTTCCTCCTTTCCCCATAAGTCTCATAAGTTCCATGGAGGAGGCCCTCTCAGGGCACAGCACTAGGCTTGGCAGAGGTTTTTAATTTCATTTTGGTTTTGTTTGTTTGAGGAAGACAGGAATTATGAGCAGTGCTTTGGGCCCCTGGCAGCCAGAAGAACAGCTTCAGAAACCCATGGTTTGGATGGGGAGAAATTTCCAGTTTCACCTGTCCCCTTCCACTTGAAATGATGAGTTAAGACTATTCCGACTAGCAAAATTATCTTTCTAGGCATGCAGGAGGTTTCATTCTAACATATGTCTTGATTGTATGAATTGAACATTCAAAATCTATTTCACACATTCTCATTTACTAAATAGCAAATCACTCATGTCCATGACTTAGAAAATGCACATGACCATCTCTTTTGCAACTTAAATGAGACAACAGGACTTGTTATTTTCAGGTATCTCTGTAGCTGTAAAGATATATTTGTTTTTCTTGGAAACTAGTATTTGAGTGTTTTAAAGAAAATAGACTCATAAGCATTTTGATTGTTTTTCTTTTATGGATGCATCATCGCCCAAAATAACAGAATAATGTCGTGCTTGAACAGTTTTTCTACATTTTTCCCAGAAGACCATTAGATGAATTTGTTTTCCACAGCTCCTTACAGAGAGTTGCCCTAAAATTTTGCTTGAAAACAGAAAACAAATAAATCTTGTTAAAATCCATTGCTAAACAGTCAGTTTTATAACTAGGATATGATTATGTAGCTGAGTCACTTACTCCTAATGTGTTTTTTTTTGTATACATCGTTTTTTCTAGACATGATTTTTTTGTGAAGTCAGATAGTCTGTACAGTATCTCTTCATTCTCTGACAGTGAATGAAATGTCAGAATCAGTCACCTCTCCTTCAAACACATGTGAAGGCTTCTTCTATGTAACAGAGATGAGGATTGCTTTCTCAGAAGACAGGGGCCAGAGCTCTGGCACAGCTGAGGAGATGGGTCTGTAGGGAAGGGGTGAGACCTGCTGCCCCCATCTATCATCCTCCACAGCATCCAGGCCAAGCTCACTGACTAAAATGACTGCACCCTGAATATATGTTCATAAACTGGCCAGGAATCACATGCAGACCAAGACAGTCTGAATTATTTCAGGAACAGCTTTAGCCTCATTAACAAGCAGTCCCCACTGGCTTGAGATGTGCTGTAGACAATTGCCTTAGACTTTGCCTTTTGTTTTGTAAGGGTCTTTCTTCTATTTGCCCATCCATGGGCTGCTTCCCAGGTGCAGATCCATAACCCTTCACCCAAGCTTCCTCTTGACCAAGAGGGGTTTTTCCCCTGCTTTCTCATGCAATTGCTCTTGTGTTATTACTCCTCTAATCTTGCACCTGCCAACTCCAACAGTGCTGCTGTAAATAGATCTCCTAGTCAGTGGCTCTAGCATGCAGAACCTGCCTTTGATTTGATCATGCTCCAGTCAGCAGTAATAGCATCTCCTTCCTCTCTTCCCCTTACCTTCTCACCCAGTTCTTGTTTTTAATTTTCCTTCAACACAACTTCTCTGTTAATAAATCTTCATGTATGTGAACTTGTCTCAAGCCACTTTGCTTAACTATGAGTCAACATCATGTGTCTAAACAGCATTAAACTGAAATTTGCTAACTCACTGTATCTTAA
Organism: Passer domesticus; assembly: GCF_036417665.1. Taxonomy (NCBI): domain Eukaryota; kingdom Metazoa; phylum Chordata; class Aves; order Passeriformes; family Passeridae; genus Passer; species Passer domesticus. The sequence goes on from NC_087474.1 coordinate 87,971,966, forward strand.
TCAAATCCAGAAATTTGAATACAGACAATGTGAATTGTTTCAGATGTTTTGTGGTAGTCCAAATTATAACATTCAACAATTTATCACATCAATACTTGAATTAAAGTTAGAATATCTATTTTAATTTTTAAATTTTTTAAGGGATAGATAATGCCATATGATACAAATAACATCAGATAATGTTACTGGGCATTTCAAGAAGAACCCTATGCATATTATACTTAAAATAATATTTTATAATATTATATAAATTATATACATATATATACTTCTACCTGCCAGTATTAATCTTTTAGTTATTCATACAAAAAGTTATAAAAGTATTGAGAAATTTATATAATTAAATATTTTGCCATTTAAATACCAGAATAAATTTAAGATACTACTTTAAATATAGAATAAAACAAGTTCTCAGTTAATGGTATAACTAAGTGATAAATCTTATAATGGTAACTTGTTCAATTAGTGTGCCGAGAAAGTAAATTAACTTAATTGACTGTATCTTTTTAAGATATTTTGAGCTTGAGATGTGTCAATATACATTTTGTGATATTTGGAAAGGGGAATTAATGCCACCTTCATGTCACTAGCTCTTAAGTTTGTAAATGTTTAACTTGATGGAAAGTATATTTCGTGAAATATTATACCATTAATTTAAAATATGGGAATAAAACTAAAATTCAGTCTGTGTATCCACTTCTTTGAAAAAGAATCTGACATGTCACCTTATTCCTGCCAAAGTAATGAGCTGTGAGTTTGATATGTACATACGTCATATGGTAGATGGTATAAAAAATAAACATTTAGCTGGAAAATTTTCATCTAGCAATCAACATTTCAACTAGCAGTCACTTTAGCTTTCATGAAAGCCTAAGCTCATCATGTTCAGTTTATCCAAACACATTTTATAGACTAGTAATCATATTTAGGAAAGATAAATTTTACTCCTTCAGGTATTCATTAAGAACTAATCAATAGTTTTCTACCATCAAATCAAATATTTGCCTCTAAAGGTAAATGAAAAAAAATCTCAGTGTTTTTATAAAAATAGAAATGATTTTGAAGTTTCTTATAATTTTACTTATAGTAGTAATATAGCATGAATAATAATGTGTATATTAATAATAATTATAGCAATTATAACCTGATAATAATTTATAATAATTTTACAATTCCTTTGAAACTGCATATCAAAAGCATTATAGAAAGGAAAAAACAATACTCTGTATAACAATAGAAGGTAGAATTTTTAATGTCTACATCACACTATGATTATTTCTACAATGTAACTAAATAATAAATAATGATGAACTTAGTAGAGTAATTTATATTTTGATACCTATTATAGATGTCTCTATTAAAATGTCATCCGTTCCAAAATTTTTTCATCAGAAGTTGCTTTAAGTCTCTTTGTCATTTACTTTATCGATTCTCATTTATATTCCCAGTACCATTATTTTATTCACAGCATTATAAATCCTAGAAATAAGTTCAATTCTTTTCATTTTAAAGAATGCTAGTAATCAGGGATTTTTTCCCTCCAAACCCATTTTCTAGCAGAATTCCATGTTTTAGTTCATATATCATTTACAGCGTGTTTCATTTCAACCAAAAGGCAGTATGTAGTTTATAAAGAAAAAAAGCACAACTGAAAAGCAAGGTCCTTTTATAATTGTGGTCATGGTTTTGTTGAGAATGACACAGATTACATAATAAAAATGATTAATTTCTGCCTTAAAATCATCTCTAGGGTTTTTGTAGGGTGTTTCACAGGGGAATTGTTATTCTATGAACAGCTCACTGGCATACATCAGAAAAGGAAAGAAATGAACAAATTGACATCCTAATTTAATATTGCATGTTGGTACTTTGAAGCTGCACAAAGTTCACAAGAATACAGACACAATAGGAAAGGTCAATTAAGAATCAAAGAATTGTCTTGGAAACAAGATGTTTGCAGTAGTGTGAGAAGAACTTAACTCCTTTAAAGGTAAAACACTTCAGTATCATCTCTGTGACTGACATTGTTCCTTAAAGTGTGTAATACCTGATGTCAAAAGTCAGGAAATACATTGAATTATGTTAGCCCAATGGTATGTCAAAAGATTTGTTGAAGGAATTTCTTTTTCTATTTCAGTAATCTGTGTATACAAATCTGAAGATCAAATTGTTACTGCATTCCAAATTACCATGTATTCCATGACTCCTCAACAGAAATCCTGTTCTTACAAGTTAATGTGAACTAATGGTTAAGCACAATTTTTCCTTTAACCTCTCACCATTTTATCAGTTTGGTTTTTCTCATTATAAGTGGACACAGTATTTCTTTGCAAATTCAGCCTGGTTACAAGTGCAAGATAGAGAGAACTGGCTGTCATTTTGGTTGTTGCCTGCTATAGGTTCCTATTTTTACATAGTTAGATATAAATAATATTTAGTCATTCCAATAATTTTAACATAGCATAAAATATCATAAATTGTTAAAAATTCCTTAATTCTTAATGATAGGTACTGAGACACACACTGATATTTTCAATTTCCTCCTACTGAATATCATATTGCTAAGTAGCTAAGAACCCACATAAAAATATTTCAGGATTTTTTAAATGAAAAGGATTGGGTGAATTAATGATCTGAAGACAGTGAATAAAATGTCATTCTGCACCCTTAGATATGGTTAGTCTTTGATTGCATTTGATACTGATGAAATATAGATGAGCTATTTTTACTAGTAAGTCTGCTTTATGGGTCTAGAATAAACCAACTGTGCTCTTGTTAATATTTGCTGGTAATGTACAATTCAACAGCTCCTGTGCATCATATCCTCAGTTAAGAGACAAAATTGCTGGACAGCAATGGCATTGAACAAGCATGCATTATGCTGTTGCATCTGTTTTCTCTCTACTGGGGTAGTAAACCACATTCTTCTGGACAGACAATAGTTGAATTTAAATTGGTGGAAGCAGCTGGTAAAATTTTGGGTGTTTTGATGTTATTCTTGTTGTAAAGTCACAATCATCACTTCATGGCTTTATTAGGCATTAAAAAAAAACAAAAAAGAAAGCTGAATAAATAATTTTCTTTTTTATCAGCTTATAAATAAATATGGAAGTCTTTGAAAAGCAGATCCCAGGAAAGGTACGAACATCATGCTAATTATTTGATAATATTTGTATGCAACTTTGGGTAGTCAAACACTTTTCCAGAAGTAATGAGAAATGGCAATTTACCAGCCTTGAGAGAAATGTCTTGTGAAAAGGATGCATGCTAAAAACAGCCATTATTTGTGGTGACCTTCATCATATATGAGTGGAAAAAAAAGGTGTAAAGTACAAACCATTACCAAAATCCTAGTAGAGGAGCAGAGAAGTAAACAGTAAATGTCACAAATTTAGAGAAAAAACCTGTCTTTGTAACCTCAGTTAAGAAGTTTATGTTAGAGATATTATTGAACAGTACGCTATAACAGCAGCTTTATGAACTGGAAAAGTCTGCAGATAATTATAGTAATATGCAACCTGTTCTTTAGTTTTAACTTTTTCTTGTGTGATGCTCATTTGCTAAGGTGTTCATGGCCTACCACAATTTCTATTGAAAACAGTAGCTCTGATGCAATCACCTCTTTGCACCCTTGTCCACATTATATTTTTCTGGTGCCTTTTATGTTTTGCCTAAAAATAAACCTGATTTCTCTGCTATGAATGAAGCAAATTTCCATTCAAACACTTTTATTTCTCCTTCTCTGATCTGCTTCAAATCCCTTCTGCTGACTTAGCTTTTCACTTTCTTTCTAAACACTTCTGTATTTTAGGGTTGCTCTCATATTGACCTTTGGAATAAAGTTCTCTTTATTCTCCATTTGCTTTCATCCAAATCCCTCATTTGTTAATAATTCCTACCTAAAACAAACTGAATGACAGAATGCAAACTCACTGATTGCTGCAGCTCCTTCCCACAGTGAAGAAGTGACTACAGTTTTTCAGTTGATTCAGTGTTTCTTATATTGTTTGGTTTTCAAAATATGAAAAGTGCCATCCTGAGCAAAATGAAAACTTGTGTGGAAAAGCATAAAATAAATAAAGCTTAACATAAATTAAATGGTAAAATCCAGTCAAAGGAACAATTACTGTATGTCATGATTTAGGAATGCTACTCTCCTATTTAGTTCTCCCACTCAGACTTTCCAAACCACACTTCCACTTGCTCACTCCCTTTTCTGCCTCTTCTGCCTCCTTTCCCCCACCATGAGGGTGACCAGAGAGAATTGTTGTCACAAAAGACAGAGATCAGGGATTGAGATAAGAACAATTTACTGGAAACATCAACGAGATTAGAAAATTAACAGTAGGAACAACAATATTAACAAGAATATACAAAAAAGAGAACGTTTCACATGCAGAAATGCTCACCACTGAGCCCAAAACAATGAGCAACATCAACAGGTTTCTCACCCATGCTTTTGTTCCACCACAAAGGGACATGCCTCCTTCCCAGAAAAGAGAGACAGAGTCCCTTTTCCCTGCCTCTGGCAGTGACATACAGCAGTATCAAATAATAAGATATCATCCCAGACTTCCTCCTGCTGTTATGGGCCAGAACCAGGACACTGCTGCAGTTACTACAGGTTTTGAGTATCTAGTTTGCAGCAGTATCATACCCACAGAAAATATAAAATAATTTCAGACTGAGTTAACAGTTTGCCTACCACATTTAAATAATGATTTCTAAGTGGTTTTCCAATGCATTTATTTAAATAACTCTTTTGTTGAAAACAGGATTGCTGTGTCTCTCATTCTCTGTGTGTATACTCCTCATGCAACAAGACTCCTATAAAGGAATTTGTCTTCCTCATCCTTAAATAAAGAAAATAATAAAAACCAACCTAAATTTTAATCCATTTAAGTATTCATGATGTTGTAAATTATTTAAGGATTCAAATGTATGCTATGTGATTCTCATTCAAATAATTTAAGGAACTGTTGAAAATCCCCAGCATGTCATTCAAATGAGGATGTTAGTGTAGATAATCTCTCAAAATAAGGAATCTCTTTCCAATGATTTCCCCTCTGAATATACACCAACAGACCAAAATGAACTCATCTGCTCAGAAACAATCACTTTTAGTTCATCAGAGGCTGAGACACTGATACAGAGAAACTTTGCATAAAGGTAAACAACATTCAGTGTTTTGCTGAATTGGTGCATATGCAGAAGTATTCCAGTTAGAAATCTTTATGCTGCTATTTCTTTCCCCAGCCAATTTATGGAAGCTTAATCTCTAGTAAAGTCAATATTAGGTCAATACACAGGAGTCAATGAGTCATTTTAAGGCTGTATTTGCAATTGCTCCTTGGAGGCATTACTGCATTCTGAATTGTAGATTTCAAATCTTGTTTTTTTGTTTATTCAGTCACTGTGAACAACTCTGAATTCATTATGACAAAAATAAAAAAAAAACACAAAACTCTTCTTGGTCTACTTCTCTCTGTTGTAATATTACTAGAATATTTTGTATGTTGCTGCTTTTTTTTTTTTTCTCTTGTAGCTTATCTACCATTATGAGTCTACCTAGACAACCCATAAATCATAGTCAATTTAATTTGATATAAAACAATAATACTCAGACAACACTTATGGATTTTTTTTTCCAGAATCTTCACAATTTTGTTGGTCAAAAAACCCAGCAGGAAGTTGCAACCAGCATGAAGTACAATTGCTTGAAGAGTAACAGATGATGTCTCATCACAGTACAGGAAGCTGTGTGGTAAATCATCTGGAAATATGTCATGCAGCCCAGCAGGAAAACCATTGAACTAAACATCTTTAGTCTGCCAAAGGCTGTTGCATAGACAAACGGACACAAATACACCAGAGGGATTCAGTTATGGTGTTCAGAGGAACTCACTTCCATCAAATGCAAAGCAGCATGTTAGAGGTGAAAGTCAATTGCTTGCTTGTATTTTTAAATAAGGGGAGTACAGAGAAGAAGTTTATATACAACCTGTTTTCTTCCTGCATGGATCATGGCAAGGATGGAGAGATGGTGGGTATGCCTGTGTGTTAGGAAGTGATTTGTCTTGAGCTTAGTCATGGTGATGAAGAACAGTCTACAGAAGGACAATTTTTGAGCTCTTCAATCTCTACACCACTTACTGGCCAGTCCTATTGAAAACCACAGACTTGTCTGCAGCTGTCATATGCTTCTTCTTTAACTTAGTTAATGATGGTCTATGGAAGCTATTTATTAGAGTCATAAACAACCTCGCTCTGACTGAATCTTCTTCTGAGGTTGTCTTGAAGAGACAGGAAAGAAAAAGGTCTCACAGGTGATGTCAGAGTCATGATTTCTAAGGGACCAGATAGAAAATGTGGCTTAAAATAATTTTATCAAATGGGAAGGTGATTTCTTATCATGGTGGTGGCCCTTCAAGATCTTGTAAGAGTTCTTATTCCGTAGGAATACTTTGCATTCCCATTTTCAAGCAGTTGCAGCTGGGACTATATAAAGACTGCTTCAATTTGTTTCCTGTTGCTATAAAAGCAAATAGAATTTCACAGTACTCAGGGTGGCCTTTATAAATATTGTGCACTCATGGAGTTATGATGGATCCATGTGTGTCTCCTGACAGGGAGGATTTTGATTTGAAGCATGCTGCATAGGAATGAAGATGTTGCACAAAAGTGCAATTTTCCCTGGATGTACTACTAAAATGGTGGTAAGAATCAACTTGTCTTCCAAAGACCATGTAATATATATTAAGAACTTCATTTTTGTATGAACTTTCTGTGAATCCTAGATAGCGAACTGTTATGGAAATAAAAAATTATTATCTCTTCTGTTTAATTTTAAAAATAGTGACTTACCATGATGTCTTTTTAATGCCAGTAGACTTCAGGTGGGAGTGACTGCAATAACTGAAGCTGAGTGGGGCTGACCCTTTAATCCTTAGTAAGAAGTATTAAGTAGCAGCATTGAGCTCTGATGTTAGATATCCTCTTTCAGATAAGAGTTGAAGCTTGCCAAATTCATAAGACAGTAATTTCTTTCAAGAAGTTGCTGAACAAGAGATGAATCACTGATCTCTTCATGATGAACAAAAATTTGTTACATCACAGCATGTCATTGGAGGACCAAAAAGGACCACCATGGACAGGTGTTTCTTTTTAAGTCTTACTTTTAGTAATTTTTGCCCTATTTTGTATAAATTTCAATACTAGCATTGGATATTACTGAGAATTACTTAGGGCATTTCTAAAAGAATTTTCAAAATAATTTTTCTATTTAGCTATCAGACCTAATAAATTACACAGATTTATTTTATCTTGAATTTCAAAATATCTGTTTTAATAAAATTAGCTTCTCATGGAAGAATTAATTTATTAACAAGAAGAAAAGGAGAGGAGATAGGAAAGGAGGAGAGGGGAGGAAAGGAGAGAAAGATATAGGTAAGAATTTTCAGTTCTAGACAAGCACTTGGAAGAATTTGGAAGAAAAATTGGCAGTCAGTAGCTGTTCCCTTTCCAAAGTCAACTTAGTCTTGCGCAACAAATAGTAGACTAGTGAATATAAATGCCAAATGTTATATGTAATTCATATAGCTACATAATTATATACACATATACTAGATTTATTTATATAGACAGTATAATGTAAGAAATACTAAATTACTATTTGATTCCAGGTAAAAAATGGTCCAGTAAGCTTAAAAATGCAACTACATGGACAACCTGAGTTTGATTTTCTGAAGGTCCATTGCCACGCACGCCAAAACCCATAATTTTTGTGAAGGCATGGGTCCTACACATTCAGAAGCTCCCACTCCTATGAACATTCAAATATGGGCAAAACAGTGTTCATCCATACATGGAAATGGACAAATCTCTCTGCTAAAATGTAGCAGACCATTGCTCAGTGAAGACAATCTCTCCTCATTTGTGGTATTTTTTACTGAAAAATGAGTTTACTTTACATAGTTGGGAGCAGATATTCTGTTCAGGACATATTGGGTCTCCCAATACCTGTCCAGAAATCATCCTTGTCAGAAGCAAAAGAAATGGACAAAACATATAGTAGTGACAGCAGCAGGAACTTCGTGAGTTGCTAGTCATCCTGAAATTGTTTCACTCAAAGGGTTTCAATTTTTTAGTATTTATTCACTGTATTGCAAAAATGCAAAACTGTTATCTGCCACAGTTTTGCATAACACACAATATTCCTGTCTGTTCTGGAATGTGTGTTAGTTTTCTCAAAGCAAATTTCAAAATGCAATTAGCAATAATGACAAACTTATTTAATAAAAAATGGGGGGAGTAAACCCCAACAGCACCTGGTTAAAAGAAAGAGGAAACTGGGCTAGAATAACTAACAATTATTTCTCTGAGTAGAAACAGTTAGAACAACAACAGGCAAGGACGTAGTTTTTTTCTACAATTAAAAAATATAACTAAAATACAATGGTACTGCAAAAACAGGAAGATAAATACATTTGTAGGTTGCTTGCAGGCTTTTTACCCACCACGATGTTATATAAACTCAGAAGTCTGTCCAAGATACCATTTTCATTAATGATGAACTTCAACATTTCAGAAATCAATAGAACAATTTAGCAAATACTTAATCCACTCTATCCCACTACTTTCAGTGGGACTTGGATCAAGCTGAAAGCAAAGTACTACACAATGTGAGCATCAGAACCTGGAGTAGGTAATGATTTCAATTAGGATATTAAAATATTATTTTTGTTGTATCTTAACTTGCAGATTAATTAAATAAAAAGGGGGACATTTTATGAGTAAACCTTTTCAATCATGACAAAAGATGATAATTGAGATCATTCTAAGGGTATTCTAAGATTACTGTTTTATTTATGTCAAAGGAAGTTTGTTTTATTACAGTAAAATTGATACATATTATTCAGGAGTAGACTTTCAAATTTTACACACAGACAGGAAAGGAATTAAACAGCATTTTTTTCATATTTTCATATTTTCAATTTAAATGCATTGCCATGAGAAATTTGCACAACACAGAATTGTCCAGTAAGTGCTGTTTGGAGGCTGCATGGAAGACTAATAACTTCATCTGTCATTGCCTATCCATATATCCTTAGAGATTAAGGCAAATACAATATCTCAAATATCTAAGTCAACAGCAAACCATGGTAATGAATACAATAAATAATAATAAATAATTTCTCATTTATAATGTAGCTTAATAACTACTCTTTATTATAATTCCCTGCTAATTCTAAAACAGGCCATGAGGCAATTTAATTTTTTGTACTGCAATGCAACAAAATATCTAAAATTAGAGATATTTTTTCCTTCTTCCCTTAGTGAGGAAAATCAAGCTTTTCCATCTTGAGAGACTGCACCAGATCTTCTGGCTATTTGCTGTTGCCATGTCAACTACTTTGCTCATAGTTATTGCTACATCCTTACATCCTTGTGCTGGAAATTTAGTTGGAGACATATAAAGATAATCTTTTTATGGCCTGTATTATCAGCAAAGAAAGAGAGAGTGCTTGAGTTCCTGTGCAAATGTGTGTGATAGCAATAATTAAAGGGGAAGATAGAATATAAATTCCTTGCATTTTTTTTACTCTGTTATTTCTTTCCTGTTTCTTTCTTTTCTGTCTTTTGAAAGAAAATATTTGTTTCTTTCCTATAAGGCAGGAACCTAGGAAATAAATCTTTTTGTACTGGTTTAGCTGTGTTAGAGGTAGTTTTCTTCATAGTAGCTCGTATGGGGAAATATTTTGGATTTGAGATGAAAACAGCATCGAAATCACAGGGATGTTTTAGTCACAGCTGAGAAGCACTTATGCAGAGAAAAGGCCTTTTCTGCTCCTCACTCCATTCACCAACGAGGGGTCTGGGGCTGCACAAGGAACTGGGAGAGGACACAGCTGGGACAGCTGCCACCAACCCACCATATTCCACACCATATCATCTCATCTCATCATATCATATCAATCATATCATATCATATCATATCATATCATATCATATCATATCATATCATGCTTGGCAATAAATATGGGAGGGGAATTTTGCGGTGGTTGCCCTTGCTTTGGAACTGGATGGATCTCTTTCTTTTTTATATCATCATTTCTCTAATGAGCAGGAACAGTGTGGAAATAAAATTCTAAAGAAGGCAGGAGAAAACCAATTTAATAAAATCCCCACTCTTTGGTGACAAACTGTGGGTTCATTTAATTAATCAAACTTTCAAATCACCTTCTCTCCAGGATATCTAAATCCAATCCACAATAATCAATTCCAGGGTAAGGACCTCATACTTCAGACCATTAAAATGCAGCACAATACCATGTTTCTTATCTTTTGAAGAAATAGAGCTGTTATATTCATCAATATGCATCTCCAAGGGCAAAAAGTTTTCATGTTGGTTTAAGCAATATGTCTTTCATGGCAGTTTTGAGATGAAGATGAAAAAGAATGCTTTATAGTCATTGTGGGATATGGCATTAAAACACAAATATCTGTATAAAATTTTCCATTAGTTCTCTATATTTATATTTTCCTTCTTAAAAAGCTCTTTAAAACATGCAATTTTTAAAGCTTGAAATTAAAAAAATTCAACATTTCATAATACCATGACAATACCTAAAGCCTTAGATAATAACTGTGCTAGCAGTTATTCCAGCTCTCAATTGGTTAGACTGAGTCAAGGAGTCACTAACAAAGATGCGTTTGAGGCATATTGCTCAATGTCCTTTCTCTTAATCTTTCTATGGATAATAAAAATAATATGTTTTTTCTAAGAAATATTTCTAGCCAGTATGAGTTGATCTATTACAAGCTCTTCTTGAAATACTAGTTAAGCATCTCTCTTTTTGCTAACTGTATACACATAAATAGATGTGGCAAACCATTTATTTTCTAGCCCTGGATTCCTCCCTCTGCTGATAAACCAGAGCAACACCTTCACAGATGCCTTAAGGCTATGCTCAAAGATGGTGTACTGTGGAAAACAAAAATAATTCAGAAATACTTCAGAGGTACTGCCTTTGTAGACAAAGTCAGAAGTGACAGAGGTGAGTAACTGAAGGTGCCTTTCCCCCTTCCCCTACATGTGGATATCAGCTGATTCATTCTGAAGTCTGACTGTAGAAGTGCCTCAGGGGTTCAGTCCTACAATAAACTGAAGGGTCATTTTCCCCACAGTGCAAACAACAGTCTAAACAGAAATTGTGGTGTCTACTTCATTTGGTCACAGGCATTCCTTCAAAGGGCAGCCACTGTCCTTCTTTACTCATTTATTTCTCAATTACTTGACATTCTTGTTTTCTGCATTTTACATCCTCTGTACAATTTTCTTTTCCTTTCTGAAAAGTTTATTTTTTCTCTCACTAGGTAGAATCACAAGAAGAGTCTTTGTGTCCAAAGTGCTTGCCAGTGCAAGCCAGTTTTGCAAAAAGCCACCTAACTGGTTAAATAATATATGCTTCATTCTCAGAATGTCCCAATTCCTACTCTAAAAGTATTAACAATGAGCTTGGCAGGTACCGTCCATCTTCAATATAGATTTAGAAAGGGCAAATCTCTACAGTGAGACCTTTTTCCTTCAGGGGACATCAACCGACTGAGCTGTCTTCTGCAGCTGTGGCAGGTCAAAACAATGTAGTTTCTAGAAAGTGAGAAATTAATGTAGTTTGGAAGACAGAAAAGGCATGATACAAGCTGGAAATTTCTTTTTACTAAAGTGAATGCATGCTACAGTGCTTGGAGACCCCTGTTTTTCTGGTTTAGTACTTTATATTAAAAGGCAACTATTACTCCAGAGAATCTGAACCAGCAGGAACAAGAGACTCCCTTTCTGTCAAGAATAGAAGAAAATATAAAAGGTCTTGAAAGTAAGGCTGCCTGAATTGAACTTTTACACTTTCAGTTGTCTTATTGCTGTGATACTGAGAAGGAAGATAGTTGGCAAGAGTGGACTGTGAGAACATTTGGAAAAGTTTAGTAATTCTTTTGTCCACAAATGCTCACATTCTGGTCCCACTACAGTTCAAGTCCTCTCACAATCTTGTTTTTCATTTTTAATCAGTCTCTACCTGCCATAGTTTCATTTTCTCTAGGAACTGAGCTTTTCACTACTTCCAAGTAGAATCATTAGATGTTTCAAGATTCATCACACTGCACTATACAGCACAGGAAGGAGTCACTCCATGTGAAAACTCAGCCAACAACACTTCCACAAAGATCAGTCATTCAGGGTGATGGTTGAGAACGGTTTCCAAGCACTGGATATGGGAAACAGAATGGTAACAAAAGGGCATTAGACAAGAGATATGATACAAGTAAACTACAATAGCAAAAACCTATACTTCTTCTCAGACTTATTCATTCTTTTTCCTTCTGTTCTGATTCTGTCTTTAGAGCCATCTCTCACACTGTACTAAAGTTTTTCTGCTAAGCTTCAGTTTATTCTTTTCTCATATTACTCTCATAGTCACAGAACTGGCTGTTATTTCAGCAGGACAGTTTTCTATACCTGGAGATGCCCAGATAACCTGTTGACAGTTTTATGCTGCCAGCATGCTCTGCCTCTGGGCAGAGATGACCTCTTGGGACCCATCATAGCCTTGGATGAAAGTGTAACATATCTTAGTTGAGCTGTCTATGAGAGTGCCTTGACTTTTGCTATGAAATCTCAGAAGAAAGCTGGTTAAAAAAGAAGGGAAGATTAAGACATTTTGCCACAATATTCTTGGAAGCCAATGTCCAAATCTCTGTTCTAAGTACTGATGGAGCAGAAAATAGGTAACTGTTCAGATCAGGAAATTGATTCAAAGGAATTTTAGTCATTACATCTTTAAGAGAAGCCAGCTATTTATTTGCTTGTTTTTCCTTCTCTTCATTGGTGTTTCAAGAATCACCTATAACTCTTATCATGTGTTTTAATCCTTCCAATATCTTCTAAAGGGAATACATGTTGGAATGCCAACAATCAAGAATACTGAGAATGCCAGGAATAACTACATACCTTGGGGATGTGATGGTTGATGACATCCTTCGTGGCAGTGGCCAGGAAAGAGCAGAGATAAAGAAGGGAATGAAAAAAGTAAGTAGCAGAGTGCAGTCATTGCGGGAGCTTGCGGCACCCAATGGTAACTTGTCTCTCTCTGGATAAGGTAGAGTAATGTGGAGTCTTCTGGCAATGTCATACCAAGTATTGATCAGTACTGTTTCCACTCTGAAGACTCTTTTTCCTGTTACAAATTTTTATACTTTTCCATCCAAGGTTTGGTTTTTTTTTTCATTAAAAAGTTTCTTTGTAATTTCCAAGTTCGATGATGATTTCATTGACTTTAACATGATCTATTTGGGGTAAATACCCTCCAGGCAGTCTTGTACACTGATACATACAAACTGACCTGCAAAATTTACACTCACATTCTTTACTTCTGATCTGATATACATTTCTCATCATACAGAAACATGTCTTCCTTGTCTTTTTATTGACTTTATTTGAAGCGTTACCACAAATTTTTGTTTGAATTTTAGTGATTATTTATCAATAAGCGAAGCATAAATTCAAGTTATTTTTTAGTAAAGCAAATTTCACTAAGCCTAATGCATCAAAATAACCAGAATATATTCAAAGGACGGTTCAGGTCAGCACTGCTTGAAGACATAAGGTCTTATTTTCAAAACCTATGGGTGACCTTACTGTCTCAATATGGACACCAAAATTTAAAGAATTCTAAAAGTTGAACTCTGGTTCAACTTCTAAAGTAAGAACTCTGGTTTCTTCTGAGTCACATCAGGGACCAAATCAGAAAAGAAAAAAAGTGGTTTGAACCTGTACTTTCTACTTCTCCCCTAGAGCACATAGGTTTTCCTTGTTCTTCTTCCTACTCTCATCCTTGTCACTTAAACTTTGTGTTTCAGCTTCCTCTTTTACAAGAAAGAAAATATTTCTTTTATCTGAGTATGTTTCAAATACATATCCTGATAGTGAAGAAAACATACTGTTGTGCTGACAGAAAATCGGTAAGATTTGCAATTATCAAGTTTAAGACAAACTTTACACGTATATTGCTGTAGAAAAAAGCTGTGCTTAATAAATGTAAATAAAAGTAGATTTGTGCTCCATCAAAAAAAGGTGTGCATTTCTTCTCCAAATTTGGAAGTGTGTAAATAATGTTTACATGATGGGATGCATCATAACTCAGATTTCATTCAAGATAATGAAGTTCTTTTTTTATGTGACAATTCCACAGTTTTAGGGAGACTATTTCAAGTATCATTCTGTTCAAAAACAACAAAAGCGGTAGAAATATTAAAAAGCTCTCAGAATATAATTAACCTTTTGGAGAAGGTGCTTATGCTTAAAAATGTCAGTAATGCTGATAAGGATATATCTGTACATATTCTCAGATAATCAAGCTACAATATATTTTACCAAGAGAAAAACCCATAAAAATAATTAATAACTTCAAGAAGATTTTAAAAAACAATATTTTTTCACTCTGGTTTTGAATCTATATTCTGGATATAAAAATGCATTTCCAACTTTCATAGACATTATAGGGCGATATTTATCTGCCTGTAGCATACCAGCGATTAAAATGAGAGGTTTTTTTCACACCAAAACAAAAAGATACTTTTTGCAATCTCAGGCCCACTGGTACTATTGCAAATAGATCACCACAGAGTCAGTTTAATGCTATGAAAATACACAAAAGTATCTTGTCAGTGGCAGTTGATTTGGTCATGATGTTTTGGGACTGAAAAAAAGTGCCAGGAAAGCAGAAACACTACCAACAGCCTGTAGAGGTGGGATACTCTCTGATGTGTGCTTAGAAGCAAATCTCTTAGTTATAAGAACTATAATAGATCTAAACTGTCTCTAAGTTGCTCCTGGGGATAAAAAATTCATGCAATAATGATTGTTAGTCTTTGAGTATAAATATGTCAAGGAAACTAAGTTACCTGCTTCAAATCCCATGCAAGTCTTCATTGCAAACCTAATGTACATGCAGGAAAATATTAATTTTAAACCTTCTATTGTTAAAAGAGTATTTAATCTTTTAAAGCCAAAGCTATTTTCGAAATACATTTTCTATGCTATATATCATCACAATAAAACTAATTATTTCTGACATAAACCTTTGTCATACTTCCTATGATAATACTACTTATAACTACATCTATATAAAACTATCCAAGTAGCAATTTTGCAGTACTGGGACCTTAAAAAGGATTTTTTAATACAGAATTCTTAGGGTGTAAATCTGAATTTGCTTTAAGTGCAGTTACACTGCCATTTTAAACAATAGTGAGAGGAAAAATTATATAATAATGTTTCCTGATGAGTATGAATGAAGATTTATTTCTTCCATATCTCTCAAAAAAGGGGAAGCAAAAGTGGAGTTCCTCAAACTGAAATCAGTGCTTTTATAATGTCAGGGTTTTCTCGTAAGAATTTTCTTAGAAAAAGATTTTTAAAATGTGGTTTTTTTTCTTTGGCTTTGCAATATTTAAACAGTTTCTCTTATTTTTAGAAGATAATTTTCTGTATTTTAAATATATTTTTGTGCACAGACTGGGATACTTGCTGAATTTTATTCATGATTCAAGAAATATTCCACTTTTTCTTTAAAAACAATTGATTAGAAACAAATCAGCAAGCACAAACTCATCTTAACTTCAAAAATTATTATAATGTAAATGTAGAAGTTATTTAGCTCAGCATTTATACAATAGGCATTTTTTTACTTGTAGTTTAAATCAGCAGGTGATGTGGCTGCACAAAACCTAGCATCAGATGCCTAACTTCTTGAAAATGTTTTATCTTTATTAAATACAGACTGCAAGCACCAGTATGAAGCTAAAAGGCATTATTTATGATTCATAACAGCACAACTGAAACAGGACAAGAATCATAGGAAATGTGAAGTAAAGAATCACAGAATCACAGAATCAACTAGATTGGAAAAGGTCTTTAATGTGGTTGATTACAACCTATGACCAAACACTGCCCGTGTCAATTAGACCATGGCACTGTGTGCCACATCTAGTTTTTCTTAAAAACTCTCAGTGACAGTGGCTCTATCACCGCCCTGGGCAGCCCCTCCCAAAGCCCAGTCATCTTTTCTGTGAAGAAATTGGTCCTAATGTCCAATCTAAAATGGACCCAGCTGAATATACATCTCTTGCCAAGGGGTATGTTGGTGCAGGTGCATTCCAGCTGCAGAGGATTGCAGTGTACAGGGTGGGGGAAGCCCTGAGATCTGCCAGGAACTGGCAACACGAAGCTGATGATGCATGGGCTGGGTAAGGAATAATGGTGGCCAACCCCTCCACCCAATAGGAACAGCCCTGGAGCAGTGAGAATGACCAGAAGCAGCATGACCAGGGTGGGCAAAAAGGGTTTGGAGAACTTTTAATGAGCATTCAATGTATTCTGTCACATAAAGCTTTTATCTGTATGGTAATATTATACTGAAATTGACTTGACACTAGGGAAAATACTTGTGAAAAATTTATATAAACTTTCAAAGATTAAGAAATACTTTGATTTTACAATTCCTTCAAGCCTTTCAAATTTTAGAAACAATGTTTGAGCTTCAGCAATCCAGAAAAAGCTTGCGTTTAAGTTAAGACCTTTTAAAACCAAAGTCCTTCCAAACTGCCAATCTTAAAAGTTTCACTGTACAAGCTCATGGGGAGCCATCTTTTGTATTTGGAATAGTAGCTTAAAAAATATTAAAATCTGCTATCACAATTTTAGAAAATACTGACTTTATTTTTCTGCCTTAGCTTCTTTGATTCTTATTATTTGCTTTTTAAATGACATTTTATTTGCTATTGTATGAAATGTTGCCTGTCTGTGTAATAGGAAAAAGTTTGTATTAAATAATTTTATGTTACAATAAATCGCAGAATACCATGATGCCAATTTTTAACGAGATAAAATACATTAAGTAACCAGAAGAATATTTAGTAGCCAATTAGAACAAGTGCTCAAATTTCTAGAAATCATTTGCCAGCTTGTAAACTCGTACTGTGTTCCCCTATATAGACTTTAGCAGTTATTATTTTAACATCACATCTCACAAAGAAATTACGTTTGACTAAAAATACACATACAACAGGGAAAAAACCAACTACATATTCGACAGGTTCTTAAAAACAAATTGTCACTGTGGTTATTTATGTAAGATAATCAATATGGAAAACAATTTGAAAATAACATGGAAGCATATGGGAATGATTTAAAGAATCATTGGTCTTATTTTGTAGACAAATAAACTTGGGACAGTAGCTTTCTAGTGTCTTCTAAAACAAGTCAATAAAAAATAAACAGCAAAGCTATGTTTATAACCCAGCAATTCTGCTGTCATTGTTCTATTTATTCCTTCCCACTCTTCAGTAATTCATGTCTTTTTACCTTATACATTCAGGAGTGTGTTGGCAAAGGCTGAGAAACAGCAGGAATCACACAATTAGTACACTAGACATGTTGCCATTTCTCTTTCAGAACAGACACAGCTGAAGTGGACGCTGTTCCCTTCAGTGTCCATCAAATCAATTGAGGCTAAGGTGTTAAAATCTATGTAAGTTTTAAATATACTAGTTTAATTTCCTGTTCCTTGTCACAATGATTGTTCATGTATAGTTTACAATATTATGTAAGTTTCCATCAATATCAAGTACCAGGTTGAAATTTTTGAGGCTATCAGGACCAACAGAAATAAGTGCCTCCTACTATAAACTAGATTTTAAATTTCCTCCTAGTACTACATCAAGGCTTTTCCTCAAACAATCTTCTGCAAGAACTCCTGATTTATGTTAAAAAGAAAGCCCCAAGCAATCATGATTTTCAGATTTAAATATCATGACAGAAATCTCTGTCCATTTCACCTTTATCTTTCCTTCACCTGTGTTACTAGAAGCACTTAATTTGCATTGTAGCTAAAAAAAGAGGTAGAATATCTATCAGAGATGTCTCAAATTATTTGACTAAAATTGAAAATTCCACTGAAGGAAAGATAAATTTACTGAGATGGTTAGGTCTGATATATAAATTTTAGAGGAAAATCGTTATCTCCTCTCTTTTCTGAAAGGAAAATGCTTCCATCTGGGTTTCTTTGTGATTAGTTATTGATGTATGTGGACCTAAAGATAGAGGAGGTCAATGTACAGCCTACTTAACACTAGTAAGTTGTTTTTCAGGGAGCTTTTATTTGCAAATGTGATTACTGCCAATGGCAAAAGCAATCAAAAGCCCTTGCAAGTTCAATATTCACGAACAAAGAAGGTGCAGGGAACAGCATTAATTTCTTGTTTTCCCCCATTTCCACAAACAGAAGTAAACACCATTTATTGGCCAAGAAAATAGAGTACATTGAATGGGTATAAAATAATTATCTAGGGGAAAATTTATTAAAAATTAGAAGGGAAGGAATGAATGAGGGCAGGCAAAGAGGGAGAGTGAGTGGAGAAAAGTGATGAACTGAAGAAGAAAAGAGAGGAGAAAGGAGAGAGAGAGAGAGAGAGGAAGGGAAGTGAAATAGATAAAGTTATAAAAAGTAATGATATAAGGTAGAATAGGATATAGGTAGTAGTAGTTAAAATATATCCCATGTATCTGAGAGCTGCAGTCAGATACTTTAAAGTCAATGCAGAAAAAAGAAAACATTGTTGACTTATATCTTGATCTTTCTAATTAGCTGTCCAGAACACAAATAAGGTTGTCTGTAATTATTTTATTTTCAGTAATTAATTTTAGTTCTATAGTGGTTGCCTTCTGAGAAAAAGCTATTGATCTTTCTTCCTATTAGACACATAAATATTAATGGAAATTTAAGAACTCGACATTTTCAGACATTGCAACAGCTCCATCTAACTTAAACAATGTCTATCACCTCAGGAGAAATTCTCTGTCAGCCAGCATGACTACCCTTATGGTATGAAAGTTCAATCAAGTATTTATCCTATCCAGATCTAGCTAACAGCACATTTTAATTATCTAACCTGTTTTTGTTTAGCATACATGCCCATGCAATATTTCTGAAATTAGTTTCAAGATCTTCCTAATAACAAGTAAATGCAACAAGAAAAAAGTCACAGAATCACCTCCCTCCACCACCAGTGCCATCTGCATGCCTTATTCCAGTTAAATTTGAGACATAGTTTTCATATACTCTTTCTTTTTTTTTTTTTTTTTAATGGGAAGTGAGGCTGAGGACAATGGAGATGATAAAGTTGAAGGTGATGGAAGGTGAAGGACTTGGCTATGAATAACTCCAGAAGGAGTTCCAGCAACAGAACAGAACATCCCCAGCTGCCAGAGGCATGAGGACAGTGCACCTAAAAGTGATTATTGCTGGTGTTTCCACTGGGTCAAATATGCTTCAGATGTATAGCTCATACCTTTACTTTTTCCACTCCATCAAATTCTCAGCATGGTTCTCAGGTTGGGTGATATAGTTCATATACAGCAAAGGCTGAGATCTTGGCTGATGTCACAAGGAAACAGAAAAGCTTAGCAACGGGGTCAAATGCAGCAGAGTATTTCACAGTATTTAATAGAACAGAGACATAGGACCTGTGAAAAAGTAAAAAATCAGAAAATGGATGGATATAAAATCCATTTGAAATATTGTTCAGTGTAGATCATAAATGATCTGTATACCTTGGTACAAAGTAAATTTATGCAGCAAAAAGTTCTACCAAGCTGTGCATAAATTTCGAATGGAAAAAGGTGTTAACAAGAAGAAAATTTTGGTGACATGAATTGAAAATGAGAGAAATGGTGTGGTATATATAGAAAGAAGAGATCAACTATGCACATTTCTCTCTTACCCATGAAAACCAAATGTAGAAATACAAAGAATAATAACTCCTTGGAAAATGTCACATATTCACAGCTACAAGAAGTAGCAAATTTTAAGAGAAGGTATCCTAGATTTTGCTTGTTTCAACACACATATTCTTTGGGGTTTTTTTATGCTTTCAGAGTCTGGTACTTCAAACTATGTTTATAAGGCACTAGAGCCTCAGTATGTATTCTCTTTTCAAAGTCCTCACTTCCAGCACCTCTTTTGTCTTTAAAGATCTAAAAAATCACCTATTTTACAACTGAAACTTCAAATCTATTTTCTGTATAGCCTAATATTAAAATATTCAAAGTGGGCTAGCTTGAAGAAAAGTTACAATTTGAATTTTGGAATTTATTTGTAGTACTGTAGTGCCTTGAGTTAGAAATGTGGTGGATTAACTGTGCTTTGGACACCGAAGGCATGCATGAACAGGCATATTTAGCTGATCATCTGTTGGCTAAATAAGAGGTGACACCTCTCAAGATCTTCTCTTGACAGATAAGACACCAGTTTCAAAAGAGTGGGAGATTCCCTACCTTGGAACCCTGGAGGTGGAATACTTAGGTCCCGATGGAGGGTAAAATTGAGACATCTCTATTTTAGAGAAGTGAATGGCAGCTTTGTAGTACAAACACATGTAATGGAAACCTGTGGGTGGTGGGATGGCAGAAATCAGCATTACTGTGATTAATTCCTTTTTTGATGTAATATGTTATGAAAGCAATTCATGATATAGTTGCTTGGGTTTGGATTTTTTTTTATTTATTATTTTCTAAAAGAAACAGATGAAAGCCTTAATTGTAGCAGGATTTTCTGTACAACACCTGATATAGTGCAGACTGCAGTAAAAAAAACTTCTTTTTAGCATTTTACATATGATTAATATTCAATGGCAAGACTAGCAGAAATGGTTTCAGGAACTGCAAGCACCAACTTTTCTTTTGGCTGCTGTCATAGCAATTGCAATTTCCCACAGCCAACAGACAGGAACTCATGTGCTGGCCCCAGGGAGTCCCATGCCATCAGTGCCGCTGGTTCTGCTACATCAAGAGAGGCTGGGAGTTGCAGAGGCCATGGCTCAAGTCTCAGTTATGTCTTGGCAACTCTGACAGAGAGTCAAGTCAACCAGCTAACAGCAGTAGTATCTTAACCCACTACATGCAGACTTCCCATGTCATACCAGTAAATTATTTGCTAGGGTGACAAAATTCATTACTTTATAAGAGTAGCTGGTAATTATGGGACTGCTATATCAGTTTATTAAATTCTACCAGACTAATACTAGTAATTCAGATTAATAAAAAGAAAGATACCCAAAGAAATATGTTTCCCTGGTTTGCTATTAAATCAAAAGGGAAATCTAGGGGGTCCATTGGTTGAGAATGGTCTTAGGACCAAGCTTTTAATTTTCAGACTATAACATTACTATAGCATTATAAGCAGTACGACTAGGCAAGTCGTACTCAAACACAGTTTAATGAGTAATGTCAAATAGAGTATTTTAATAGTGATGTCTATGAAATCCTTTAAGCTATACATCTGTCTTGTTGATTGCACCCCAGTGCTGGACTGTTGTGTTAATGTTTAAATATAATGGTATAATACATGTTTTCATTATATTTTGTAGCTCCTGTGGAGCACTAGCACAGATTCAAGTCAAAAAGAATTTAGTTTCTTTATCACGCTCCTTAGCAGAGCATGTACATATACAAGCTCAGGAGAAGCAGACCCCTGGGAGTGTATCCAAACCATGCATGGCAAGCAAGCCCAAGCCTTTGAGAAATCCAAGATTAATAGCAGAGTATAATTTCCAAGATGCAATAAATCTAGAATGAAACATTACTTACAAATAGGTAGTGTTAGATTCTACAGACAGATTACACATTTCTACAGTAGTTCTAGCTGTGATTTGATGATTGAGAGAAGGAAAATTTTGCTGTAGATAAAAGAGCAAAGTGTACTATGTTCTACTGCTTGGTGTGTGCGTACGTGGCTTACACAGACTGTCCTTTCTGTCTTCTTCTAAAACAAAAATCAAGTGTGTAAAAAACCACAGAAGATAAGAAAGACTGGGCTGGAAGACTAATTTGGGGTGGATTCACTGTCTCTGAGAAAGCATTTATTTATTCTCTGAATTCCTGTATTTGCAGTTACATTACCAGAAAAGGTCTAGCTGAGGATCTTGAATTCTTGTTTTCATGGACCATGATTATAGCCATATAGTTTTTAAGTGGAATTGAGCCTACTGAAATGCTGGTGGGAAAACAGGTAAACAGTCCACAAGCATTTTCAGGGCCCAGATTCTGGGCATGGTAAAAAAAAAAAAAGCTCCAGCATGATGCTCCTTGACTTTCCATTGGAATTCTGTGGGGCTTTTACAATTTCACAGATAATGTGGATACAGCTGAGTATTGTCTTGGAGATCACCAAAGGCAGAGAACTGAGCTTCCACTCTTCCTTAAGTGGGAAACACTTGGCCAAAGAGCTATCTTAAAATGTCTACACCTATAGAAATAAACCAGAATTATCTTTTTGACTTTGAGTGAAAAGTGCTGCATCACACCTAAAAGAATGAGACGTAGAGAAATAAACAGAAAGCTTAATTAATCTCTTAATCTAGCAGCAGGCCAGGATGAAAGTCTGATACTGCTTTAGGAATAAATGGGAAGTGACTGTTGAAGCAGTGTGTTGAGTGAAAAACCTAAGGACCTAACTGTCCCCTAATTGTCCAAGTGAGGGTACTGACTAGAAGAAATTCCCCCTTCAAAAACCAGAAAGAAACAAGGACACAAGGTATCCAGGGAAAGTTTGTTGAATACCAAAAACTGCTCTCACAGGATAGTTGCCCAAGGAAAAGAATACATATCTGTTCCATTGTATCTATTCCTGTAGCTGTCATCATCATCCAAAGCAGCAACAGAGGGAAAGGCCGGGCATAAAGTAATCAGTTTAACCGGTGGATGCTGATCTGCACCCACACATCTGTGCCAGGCATTATCAAATTTCTTGGCTCCACATAGGTTCCACTGGTAGACAAGAGAGTGCTGGATGGGACCAGCTAATCTGTATCTATTAAGCTATGACAGCATTCAGCTTTTTCATACAGGAGGCAGATTAGAGATCCTGGCAGGGTTTTGAAATATCCTATTAATATAGGATATTAATATCTTATTAATAAGCAATTGCATTCAGCTTCTTTTTGACTCCAGAAGGAAGATGCATCATCCATGGAAAACCTGTCCTTAAAGTCTTTTAGGATGACCCAGAAAACTCAAGCTAAAAGAACTGGGCTGATTGCTGATCACATGGCCAAAAGCCCTTGGCTGCACGATCCTGATCCCTGTACCTAAGAGAACCAAAGAGAGAAAGAGGGTGACCAGACTAATTCACCACAGGACCTTTAAGAAAAGGCAGATGCTCTCTTGGCCTCGGAATGGTGATGCTGATGTGTGACTACACATCATTATAAGAAGCTAGAAAACAAGATGACCTCTAGGGTTGTCACAGATTTAGCTACACGATCCAGCAAAAAGACAAAATCAGATATTCTTGCATAATGTCATAACCCATCCTTAGCTAGTAGATTTATTTACTCCAGCTTCTATGAGCCCTGCTGATGTTGCCTAATAATGATAGTGGCATATATTTTGCTGGTTAAAGCAACTCAGGCAGGAGGAAAAGAAGTCTTTAAAACCTGACAACATGCTGACCCTTTTCTTTAATTCTCAGTGCTTTCCCTTTCCCCTGTCTTCCTCGTAAGAGCTCTTCTAGGACATCACATGAATGGAACTGAACTTTGTAATGACATATTTCATTTTATTCACTTTTTTGTAAACTTTTAAAAATTTGTGGAGATGCATATCCCCTGTTCCACAGAGGAATCAGAAAAATACACAGATTTCTAACAAAGCATCTGTAAAATGTGCTGTCTTATCAATTTTTTTCTGGATATAGCAAGCATATAGATTAATTGTTTTAGATTCTAATATCCAGTTATTGCAATAATTGTGGATACAAAGTAAAACACTTGGCTTTACTAGTAACTTACATTATATTTAATAATTACAAACCCACTACTACGTATCATAATTGTAGACTATGAATTAGTGTGGGTTAATCTGGAATTTATACTTATATATATGTTTTATATAAAGCCACAAGATGTTTCCCTTAAAACAGACTTTTGCAATGAACAGAATTTCCCATATAATCAGTTGCTGAAACAATCCTTACGTTTCTGATGTAAGAAAAATTCAAAAGGTTACCTTGCTCTCAATGCCTTTGGGCTGGATGCAAGAAGAAACCACATCAACATACTGTATGAATGTTGATTTTTTAAAGTAAAATAAATGAAGATGGAAATCAATTGAACAGTGGCTACAAATGAAAAATACAATAAGGTAAATTGACAAACCAGTTAAAATATAAAGTGCTAATTGAAACATTGGCTGCTATAGAACTTGCACTTTAATTCACTTTGAATATGCACCAGTGAGGAAATCCATTGCTTTTCTCAGAAATCCATACATTTCACAAACGTTTTGTAGCTAAATAGAGTAGGTTGAAAAGTACAAATTGTTATTTTTGTAATAAAGCTGGTTTTAATTTTGTGTTAGATACTTCCTGATGGAGTGTGTATTTTGTTAACATTAATACAGTTAAAATTCAGTTCTGGCATTGTTTTCAGAACTTCTGAATATTCCTTCTCATTGGCTGAGAAAAAAAAATTATGCTAAATATTTAGATAAGGACAGTTTAATACGGAAAGTAAAAGCTATGCACAGGTGCAAAGCAGAACAAAGAATTCATTCACACCTTCCCATGGGCAGACAGTTGTTCAGCCATCCACAGGAAACCAAGGCTTCATTGCACATAATGATGTCTTGGATGACAAACACCATCACCCTGAACATCCCCCCTTCCTTTTTCTTCTCCCAGATTTATATGCTGAGCATGATGGATGATGATTTCATTGACTTTAACATGATCTATTTGGGGTAAATGCCCTCCAGGCAGCCTTCTGCACTGATATATACAAAGAGACCTGCAAAATTTACACTCACATTCATGCCATGTGGTATGGAATGTTCCTTTGTTCAGCAGGGTCATCTGTTCTGGCTGTATCCCCTCCCAACCCTTTTTGCATCCTTAGCCTCTTCTCTGGTGGGGTGATGTGAGAAGATAAAAAGGCCTTGGTGTTGTGCAACCACTGCTCAGCTGTGACTTAAACAGCCCTGACTTATTGACATTGTTTCCAGCACAAACTAAACCATTTCTCATACTAGCTTCTGTGAAGAAAATTAACTATGTCTAAGCCCAAACCAGTACAATAATATTCTTCTATCTCAGTCAACATCCTACCATGTCTCATGCACCACCCGGGTTTAACATTGGACAGAAAGGAGATTTACAGACTGATTAATCTACAAATTGGTGGTCCATTTGTAGAAAGGGACAAAACCAATTCTGCCCTTGAAGTGTTCTGTGCATGTAGAGCATAATTACTCCTTCCCTTTTGGTGTACTGAGATATGTGATATGAGTACACTTACAAGGACGTGCTTCTGAGCAAGGGATTGAGTGCACCCTTAGTCAGTTTGCAAATGGTACCAGGCTGAGCATGAGTACCTCCCATCTGCTGGAGGGCAGGCAGGCTCTACAGACGGGTTTGGATAGGCTGGCTGGATGAGCTGAGTCTAGTTGCATGAAGTCCAACTAGACAATTGCCAGGTCCTTCACTTTTGTCACACTAACCCCATGCAATGCTACAGGCTGAAGGAAGAGCAGCTGCAAGGCTTGGGGTGCTGCTCAACAGCAGCTGAACATGAGCCAGCATAAACCCAGGTGGCCAAGAAGGCCAATGACAACCTTGGCCTGTATCAGCAATGATGTGGCCAGCAGGACCAGAGCACTGGTGAGACTGCACCTAAGGACCTGTAGTGAGGTGGGGCAGTGTCTTCTGCCATGTTTGTAACAAGAGGAAATGGCCTCAAGCTGAGGAAGAGGAGATCCATAAAAGATATTAAGAAAAAAATTTCACCATTATGGTGGTCATGCATTGATAAACGTTCTCCAAGTCTGTGATGAGATCACCATTGCTGAAGATATTTTAAAGGCATCTGTTTCTGGTGCTGGGCGATGTGGTTTAGTAGGGGTAGCAGTGGTAGTGTTGAATGGTTGGACTGAATGACTCTGAAGGTCTCTTCCAATCTTGAGGATTCTGTGATTCAGTTTTGGGTCCCTCACTACAAGAAAGACATGGAGGTGTTGAAGTGAGAGGGGCAACAAAGATGGTGAAGGGTCTAGAGAACAAGTGTGGTGAGGAGCACCTGAGGGAACCTGAGGGGTTGATTAGCGTGGAAAAAAAGGAGGCTCGGGGGACATTTTTGCTTTTTACAACTACCTGTAACAAGGTTGTAACCAGATGGTGCAGGTTGGTCTCTTTTGCTAGGTATCAAAGGAAAGAACAAGATTAAATTGTCTCAGGTCTAACCAGGAGAAATTTAGTTTGGATATTAGGAACAATTTCATCACGGAAAGGGTTGTCAAACATTAGAAAGGCTACCAAGGGAAGTTGTGGAATCACCATCCCTGCACATATTTAAAAGACATGTAGATGCAACACTTGGGGACATGGTTAATGATGGACTGGGCAGTGCTGGGTTAAAGGTTGGACTTCACAATCTTATAGGTCTTTTCCAACATAAATGATTCTATGACTCTATGAAAAATCTAGAAGAACCAGAAGACCCAGAAAAAGATGTGTGGTCCACGTGAATATATTACTCCATCACTGAGTCTCATCACAATGGAAATAAAAGCCAACATAGTTGTTTGACATGATGGTTTTCTGTTCAAGTGAGCAAGATCAATGCAATTGGTTGGGCAAGGAAATTCTTTTCAGCACTGAAAGTACAAAATGCAAACGATTTCTTCCAATGAACTTCTGTCTTTTACTACTGGTGTCAGACTTAGACAAATAGAGGCAGACAAATAAAGAAGGAAGAATGACAGCACTGAAGAGGTGAACAGTCTATCAGAAGTTATTGCTATTAGTGCTTGGTCCATGTCATCAGCCATCTGTCCTGCCTCATTTATCAGCTTCTTTGGAATACAAGTGTGCTGTCACAGGCATTGTCACACAAGTGCTAGTTTCTGCCTTAAAGAGTTGAGACAAATCAATGAACTTTGTCACTGTACCACTTCTAGACCACAGTGTCTGACATGAATGACTGACATAAATTACTTCACTTGACATGAAACAGCTGCTTTCCCGCAAAATACAGGCCACTCCCCAGAATACCCACCAGTTAATAGGAATTGCTGGCAATTGTCAATTTGGCATCTATTGGGTGAAGAAAAAACAGTGACATGTCCCATCTGTGGCAGAGAGATGCAACATCACTTTAAAGAGGGCTTGTGAGGGCAGTGAGATTCCCAAATGTGCACATGGTAAAAGGAGGTTTCCACCTGCATCTTCAGGTGGAGGTACATACCTCTAGCATTGAAGTCCTGACTGGTAGAAATAATTGGGAGTTAAACCCCTGCATATTTGAAATGAACCTTTCTACATGATTAGTAGGATATGAACATTTAAACTCTGTTAATAAGACACTGATTTCTTGTTGGGACACAATGACCAGAGACCAGCACTCTCTGACACACACCAACTGATGCCTATTTGGACTCTCAGGGCCTTGACACAAATCAGCCACAAATCAGAGAAACTGGGCTTCAATTTGCAGGAACAATCCATCATCATTTCTGTGGCCTGGATCACTGTATTTAGGTAAAAATAAATCTACTTTAATAACTCGGGAGATTCTTTCCTTTCTGCTGAAACATAATGAGTTTTCTTTACATTTTACAGCTTGATGTAAGTATCTATGTGTCCTCCCATCATCTTCCCACCTTCTGAGACAGTGATTTAAGTGTCAGCCTTACTACTACCCTAAATACATGCTCAAGTCTCAATAGTTGTGTGGAAGGTGGCTTAACTAGTGACTGGGAAACAAAAATAGGGAAAAATTAAAATGGCCACAAAGTCTGATAGTGAAAGCAATGCTTTAGCAGCTAAGGAAACCTGTTTTCCTCTATACCACCAAATATTTTTATTTTGCACAAATATTCTAACCAGCAAGCTACTCAAAGAAAGCAGATAATGCAAAACACAGCATTTATGGTTCTAGAAAGGTGTCAGACCTCTCAGGTGAGAAGAATTTCTAGTCATAGTTGGGAATTTGTGTTTAAATGTTGAGATAATTTTAACTCAGCCCAGGCATCAGCTGAACAGTGTTTCTGTCAATCCAGCTTTTAGGCTCAGAAATCTGGACAAATAAATGTATACCTAGACCATTTGAAGGACCCAAAGGACAAAAAAGTACTTAAAAGATCTAGAGGTTTGTATGAAAGAAAATGTGAGATACTCTATTAGTTTTAAGACCTGAAGAAGTCAATGACCATTGACATCAACAAAAAGAGGTAAAGAAGAGGACTAAATAGCAGCAATAAAATGCTTTAATTCATGCCATGTTGGAAAAGAACAGATTTTCCAAAATCCAAAGAAATCTAAACTTCTGCTTCAATCAGTTCCTTGACTTGCCGTTTCTTGTTTCCTCATTCCTTATCTACTCTATATAGTATGACATGAAGTGGGAATGACAGGGCATTCCTACTGTTTACTGTAAAGGATCACAGCAAACTCTAACTCTTCCTCTGCATGCAAGACACCTTTTGTAACCTTTCCTCTTGAAATCTCATTCAGCTCACATCACTCAATAGATTTCTCTTTAGAGAGAATTAAAAAAAAGATTTATGATATTGTGCTAAAGTGTTGAAGACTAAGAGGTTCCAGAGCCGCTGTTCTTGCAGTTATTAGCTCTCAGATCATGTCTGATATTAAAAAAAAAGTTATTGTATACAATCGAAATAATAACCTGAACCAAAATTGTCACTTTATGCTGTTAACAGCTATAGTAATGATTAAAGATGAGTGACAGGTCATCTGTCATCGTATAAAAATTCATTAAATTTCTTTTTCACTTTATACCCCTGAAACAGAAATAAAGAAAAAAAATGTTCTCTGAGAAACTACCTAAGAATCCAAATACAAATCTAACACCATTTCTCTGAAATTTATAAACATGAGAAAAGTTATGGATAGTTCTTTACAATAAACAGAGACGTGAAAAATAAAAAATTCATATTGAGCAATATTATCTACGTTAACTTGTCCTAGAATGATACTATAGAAGTAATTATACAATTAAGTAATGTGCTTGTGTACAACTGTAATGAACTCACAAAGTAATTGAAGAACTTCACACTGAGAAAAATAATTTTATCCATTCTCCTGTTTATTTCACACAATGTTCAGAATGAAGCACATGAATAGCAGATTCATGAGCTGATTGGAAAGCATGTGTTAGGTCATGTTGTGGTAAGGTAGATTTGAAGTTTCTTGACATAAAAAAAAGGGTTTTAGGTCACAAGACTCAGTACTGATTCAGTGTATGTATTCTTTGGTGTTTGTGTCTCAGTTGCTGTGAGATGCAGGTCAAGGCCAAATTTTATTTACACTCACTAGGCAATCATCAGGATTAGCAAAATGGAAGATAGGCTTCAGTAATGTACTACAGCTGTTGGAGACTCTCTTGTTGTAGGATTGATGAAGCTGGGAATAATTTGAGTGTATTAACAAAATTATATAGCAGCTGCTACAAACCTTGACATAATCTTTTTTTCCAGGTCTATTGCTCTGGACTGTTATCCCAGAAGGTTACTCCATAGCTCTATATCCCACATAACCTCATATCTACCCTCAGGGAAATTCACATTTACTACTATTTTTAAATTTTGATTGCAAAAGAAAATTACTTGATGTATTTATTTGCTAAATCTGTTTTAATTTCCATGACTAGTTGAAATATTCCTTCTAATTTACTGAAAAGGTTGAAAAAAAAATCTGATTTTGTTTTGTTTTAAATCAAAGCAAAATCAAAGATAGAGTCCCCAGCTTTCATGTGAATTGCTAATTTTGGGTTTTGTCTTCTTCTGGTTGCTAGACACCTCAACTGCAGTAATGAGAGAAGTGGGAAATATCTGGTTACGGAAATTAATTTCAGGCAGCAATAAACCTTCAAAATCAAAATGAACTTAACATATTTGGATGTTTGCTCTGTGTAAATCAAATGAATCCCAAGTAGAAGTGCAGCAGAAAAAGTTTAGGAAAAGGCCATAATTTCATATCAAGGTTTCATTGTCATTTTACATGCATTCTGTGGAGCCATTTAGAACATCTTTAAACTGGGAGAGCAGTTCACATAACATGGTTTTCATACTTTACCACAACTCAGTTTATTAGCAGTGTATGTTTTGACATTCACACAAGCAGTCTTTTAAACAGAAAACTAATTATCATAATTTATTTTTGAACTAGTTTAAAAAAGTGCTGTCTTGAGAGCATTGTAGCAAGACTCTTCATAGGTTTTTTATTAGCTGAAGAAAAATACTCCTTTCTTTTATATATTGCTAGGTTAATTCTTGAGCTGCTTCAGCAGATATCATTAAAGCTCCACGGGTTTTGTCTAAGTTCTGCTGTAAATCTGACATGGTTCATTTTGGGTTTTCTGGGGTTTTTTTTGATATTTCAGTATGAGCTAGAGGTATATATTAAATTACAGCATGTTTCTATATGACTCAGAGGACATAACTCTTTCTTTTAGAATTTCTGCCAAAATAGAAACAGCAATAACAGAAATAAGATTCTGCAGTATACTTCATCATTTTACCTCAGTTAAGTTTTCTGCACCCTAACTCAGGCAGTTAAAGACAACACACTAGCAGAAGTGCATCGGATCTATCATTATCCACAAGTATATTGGGTTTTGATCCACCATTAATTTTGTTTATGCATTGTCTGAAGAAGTATTTTCAGACTTACCTTGAAACTTTCAATTTACCATGTTCCAACTATTCAGAGGATCTGAGAGGCATAATAATAAATGCTTAGGTCTTCTATAAAATTGATACCTTAAAAAATCCTGCAATATTACTTGTGGTTTCAAGTAATAGGACACTGAAATCTGTGGAGCACTTGGATATGATGGAAATGTGAAAGCACAAGTTTAATCTTGTGCTTTGAACTTGTGTGTAAAGTATTGCAGTGAAACTTGAGACACTAAAATGTTTCCTAAACTAACTTCCACAGACTGCTGCTGTATGATCTTTCACCAATTTTCTTGGCAGAAGAAAAGTCACTACCCTGGAGAAGAAAGAGAATGATCTTTCTTCATTATAGTGTGCTGTTGTGCAGCAACAGAGTGGAGGTAGGCACGCTCAGGTCATTCTGGAAAGGAATGACCTTCTCAGAGGAAGGGAAAGGAGGCTGCCATGATATATGGCAAAGACCTGGGAACTGGATGTGTGCAAAAGCATTTTCACAGATTCTGGATTTTGGGGGGAGGGGGGTGGGGGGAAATTGCAGCAGATAACCATGTGTCTGTTCTTATCTCTAAATCCATACTTATGAGAAAAACCAAGAACAGCAAGTGAAATGCTTTCTTTGGAGCCTAATACTGTAGGTTCAGGCTGACTAAATCCTAAGTGGATCAGCCCTTTTTAGGCTCAAACTAGACGTTCTCTGGGTTCCTTTGATGACTTAAAACCTTATAGTTTACTCTTTAAAAAAAATTACTGTATTTCAATGGGACAATGATTCATCATACAATACTGATGGATTTACATAAAATGCAAGACATTATGTTATTATATGTCTAGATGCACGTAAAATATTTTCCTGATGATTCGTATAAAAACAGTATCAACTGAATCAGAGACATATGAAAATGCTGTACTTTCTTTTTTCCCCACATAGTTTAGTTAATGACTAAGACCAAAAAGCCAAATATATCAACAATTTTTAGAAAACGTAATAAATAATGTCTTTCAGCACATAATGTTAAGGAATTATTCTCTTAGCTTGCCATAAGTAGTGAATAATATATTTTTTGGTACACATTATTACAGTGTTAATCAAGCTATTTTGCTATTCACATAAATGTGATGAATTTAGATGAAAATTATTTTCTAGACAAAATTCTTTAATCAGAGAAATAGACAAATTCAGCTGTATTGTTATATGAATCTTCACTGAGTCCTAAACACAAAAACATTAAGAAATAAATTTAGATCAACATTCCTAGCTGTGGAGCAGAACAGTGACTGTCCTTCAGAAAATTTTCAACCTTAAGGAAACATAAAAAAGAAAGTAAAAATCCCTACCACTCCCATGTTTTCTCCTATGAAACTATCTGTAGCTAACAACAGACGATAAGCTAGGTTTTTTTCCAGAAGAAAGACTGTCTTTATAAATGCCTGTAATATTGGTTGGTGATAATCTAGGGAAAAGATTCTTCTTTCTGTTGAAGGACATTTTTTTGCCAAGTTTTACAAGAACTCTTAATGAATTTATTGTTTCTTTTCTGCCAAGGTCTGGACAAAGTTCCAAGACAGTATTTCTTGTTCAGACTCAGATGTTTATTAGTTCTTATCTCTGTTACAGTCTCACAAGCTGTAAGTTCTACAGTACTTTAACAAGGTAAAAAATGGCAACATATCTCTCTCTACAAGGTCTTTTAAGGATAAACTGTCCAATTAAGAAATGGCACCTACATTATTTTTGCTTTTAACCCAATAACCAATCACGTATGCCCACAATGCGGATTTTTTATCCAATTACACAATACCATCCAAACCCATGAAGAAGATGAAGAAGAAGGTAAATAAGAATGACCAGCTCCCACCCTAAAACCTACATCTTTCTTTATATATATTACTATATTCTAAAGCCTTAAACTCTAAGTTTTGCACCATGTGGTATTACACTCTTGTATTCAAACTACACACCCATAATCTCAGTTCTATCATTCAGTTTTGGAAGCCTTCTCCACGGCCTCAGGTCAAATGTAGTTTTTTCTTGGGGGTCAGTGCCTGACAGCACAGAAAATCTAAAATTCTCAGCATCCATGATTCCAACAGTTTCATACCTAAGAAGAAACCTCCCATTCCAAAAAGTGCAACTACTTTGGGAAGCAGAAGCCATTGGCTTGATACATTTACTCAACTGCCAGTGTATCAATAGGTAGTAGGAGAAGGAAATCTTGTGTCCTCACAAAAAAATTTGTAAGGGTTTGTTCTCTTCTTTTCAGAAACACAGTGCTGTCTAAACATTAATAAAAACAAATAATCTAAGTTGCATGTATCTGGATCCTTTCAACCCATGCAAGAATAAAACACCTGATAGTCTGGAACTAAAGGTACTCCAGTTTCTTAGTGTTAAAAAACCTTTATGATGTTCTGTTCAAACACACCTGATGTGAACAGCAATCTGAAATTATAAAGATCAATAACAATGTAATATTACAGGCAAGAAAGATATTGGTGAAAGTTGTCATTTGTCCCCAAAACAAAGTAGACGTACTAGAGGCATTTTGATTTTCGCAAAATTTTGTTTTAGCAGTTTCAAATAGTGAGTGGTAACTTATGAACTAAAAGATAAGATGGATAGTAGGTATGAGAAGAAAAGATATTTCATGATTATTATTCTTGCTATGTATGCACTTGTTACCTATGAAGATTAATGTTGCCATTGCTAAGATGGGAGTATAAATCTTGCATTAAGCAGCTCTCCAGGAACAATAGGTATAGGAGAAACCTGTGTTTCTTATCATAGACATAACACAGACTCCATTTACAAAAAAAATAATATGCAACAAAATTATCTGAGTGATCACATTCCTTATTGGGACAGCCCCAAATTCTTTATCATTCAATTATAGGCTCAGTTTCAGGAAAAGGCAGTGTGCCTACCACTGTCTGTTTCTATTAGACCACACATCATCTGTCTCTGTGCTGAGAGAGGGCTGGTGCTCAAGCACCAGGCTGTTGCTCTCTGCATCGTGTGTTTGCTGCACTCCTCGCCTGTGAGTGTCTGAAATGTCTTGTAAGAGTGGTGCTGTACTCTGCATCCTTGGAGCTGGCTCCAACAGGCAGAACAGTCCACATTGCACCAGGAGTGGCAGTCCCCACCTCCCACACTCCTCCAGCACTATCCTCACCAGGCTTCACACCTTAAAGCACCCCTCAACACGCTTGCGTCATAAGTAAGGGTGTACAGATCACCCTGTGAAAACCAGACTTGGACAGGCTATGAAATAACTGCCGTTAACTTTGAATATAAAAAGAAAATTCATTAAAAATTGCTATGGTTTTGGGGTCACATAAGGATGAGAGTGAAGTTGCAATGCATGTATTAACAGTGAGGGTGTGCCTAATTCTCTATGCTCAGTTTGGTTTGTTTGTCGCTAATGAAGTAGGCAGTGACTGTCATTGGGAGAATCAATAACAAGAGATTTGTATGGTAAAGGCCTTCTGAGTCACATCAAATGCTTGTTTCTATTTTTTCCAAAATAAAATACATCATAAATGGAAATCTAGGAAAGAATGAAAATTTGAGAAGTATCTGTGACACTTTTGCCTCATGTGCTTCCCAGTGTTTTTCGGTTCTGGAGTCAGAAGTTGTACATATACATTAAATAGGCATCTTTGGTCTCCTTTTCCATGAGTTTTCCCCATGTATCCTTCAGTCCATGTTATTTTTAGAATTTCCAGCATTCTTTGGAGCAGTTTTACTAGGCTACAGATACTGACTGGAGAACCAATTCCCTAAAATTGTTTTGAAGCTGACTCCTACAAAATTCATCTATCCCTCCTTTTATTTTGGACAATTTATATTCCCAATGGTCTATCAGTCCTTACCCAACCTCTCCCAGACACTCTTTTTAAAAGAGATCTATTGTAATATCTTTTTGTTTTTGTCATTTTCCCGCCAAATTTTACAGTCTTCTCTTAGTTCATTATTTGATACAAAGAAGCAGTGCAGTTTGATATATCTGTTAATCCTTGTTCTCCTTTCCTGAATCTTTTCCTGTTTTCATCGATTCTGTTTAAAAGGGAAGAGAAAGGGGTGATTCCAGAGAATTATACAATGAGATATGATGTTCTCTTTTTTCATTCTTCACTACTTTTTAAAATTATTATTACCTCTGATTTGCCTGTCTTACAAATATTGGGCTGACATTTTCATAGAGCCGTTTATGATGACCCAAGATTTTGTTCCAGAGCGATAATGACCAATTCAGGGCCCATTGTGTTGTGTGTGTAGGCCTGCTCATTCCCCTATACATGGCTTGACATTTATCTATACCGAATTTCATCTGCCATTTTACTGGCTACTCATTCATCTTCCTCAGGTTCTCATGTAATTCTTCATGGTCTACCTTCATTTTTACTGTCTTGAATAACTTGTTATCAGCAGTAAACTTTGCCACTTCACTAATGGATTCCAGTTCCAGGTCATCTATTAATATATCAAACTGCACAAGTCCCAGCACATACCTGTGTGGAATTCACTGTTGATTACTGCAAAAAATATTAATTCCTACCCTCTGTTTCATCATTAACCAAATGATGGAGTAAAGTGAAGAACTTTATCTCATGCTGCAACTAATTAAGCTCTTTAAAGCTTCGCATGACAAATTAAACCAGAAACTTAGTGGGAATCCAGGTGGGATATATCAGTCAGAATACCCTTACCCACATGCTGAACTTTCAAATATCTGTAGTATGTTTATAGTACAGGATTTCCCTTCAAGAATCTGCATTGTCTCTTCCCCAGTGTATGGTCAGATTTATGTTTATGACTATTAATTTGTGCATTATTATAGGCTATACTAATCTTCCTTGTTGGCATATCAGGTTTATGTACCCTGGATTTCTTGGAATCTCACCTGGGATCAATTTAAAAGGTACCTTCATATCTCCCAAGTACTTCAAGTACCAGGAGGATTTTAAGTAAATCTTGGGTGCATATAATTTGATCTTGCCAAATAGTCAGTGTTCTTTTGATCATTGTTGCTAATTTTATTCCACTGAATGAGGTTTAGCAGATTGTTCTCTTTCCATCAAGTTCTGGTACGTCTGCTGTTGCTTTATTCATGTTCCTTCATTTGACAGCTTATACTTTATATTGTTACCGTACAGGTTTGATTCTCTTCCCAGGACCCAGTTTAAATCATACTCTCTGTTTGACTAATTCCATTCTGTGTTCTAGCCTTACAGAGACTAAAAAAATTTTCATACCATCATCCGTAATAAATATGTCATCTCCACCTCTCTGCTGTTCTGGATATGTCTGCTTACTCTAATTTCTTCATTTAAAAGTTCACTCTCAACTTCCTTGATATTGAATGGTAGCAGCTTGACCCACTTGTCATTCAGAGGAAGTACCTCTCTTCTATGACCATCCACTATGTTAGAAGCTTCTGCTGCCTCTTAGTCCTTACTGCTGGCTTCTCAGCCCAGCATTAAAAGTTTGCCTCTCTTTCTTCATCTCCAGCACCACTGAAATGGCAGAGAGCATTACAAAGAAAACCACTTTGACGGTTTTGGTACACTTAAAACATTATTCAAACCCTAAAATCGACTCCATCTCTCTCTTTCACTTTGCTATTTTTATTCCCATGCACACCAGCTACACACCACCTCTGCTGATTCCTAGCAGTTGGTGGAGACATTTCATAAGGTCTGACACATTTGTGCACTTGGCAAGCAAGTCACCATGAAATTCTCTCTGCAGTCACAAGCCCAGCTTGCTATTTTTCTGGTAGCGATTGCCCACCACTGCAATCTGCCTCTTGCTTCCAGCCGAGCCTCTGCTTAAAGAGTCATTTCCTTGGCACAGGATGGCAGATGAGCAAGGCAGACTGGGATCCTTTACCCTTCACCCACCTGATGCCTCCCACCCTGCCACCAACCCCCAGCTGGGGCCTCTTCTTTGGTCTCAGTCCCTCTGAGATACCAATCCAAAGTGCAAATATGATCCTCTCTGTGCATCTGTGCTGTTTCTCAACAGTACTGGCTTTGCTGCCTTGAAGAAGAGATGATTAAGTACCTGTAAAAGCTCTTGAAGAATCTCTCCAGACCCTGAAATAATTGACATCACTTGCTCTAGCCTCAAAAAATTTAGAAATTAATTTCTAATGTAAATATTCAAGTCTGATTTAACAATTAGCTTAAAAAAACCCAACTAACTTTTAATTTCCCCCTATGTTTATCGATGTTTTTGACAGTCGTATCCTAACTATAATTATTTTTCAATGGTAAATTTTCACATAACAGCCTAAGCAAAAAAAAAAAAGTTACTGACCTCTATACCAGCACAGATATTGCAGAGTTCACCCAAGTATTTTCCCAGAAATCTTGATAAATTTTGTAATTTATAATAAACTTTTTAACTTTAATTCTTATAGACATATTTTAGTCAAATTCAAATTCAAAAACTCCAATACAATGGAAAATTTAAATTTTAAATTGAATATAGATAAAGCAGTCAGTTTACCATGTTTGATGAAACACACAGTATATAAACTGTATCTTCTCCATCTCACATACCCATGCGTCTGTTCAATGTTAAAGATATTGAGGTTTAAAACAAAAGCACATTCATCTACTGCCAAAAAAAATGAAGCTGCACTTACATGAAGCCAGACAATGCACTTTTCAGAGCTGATAAGAAAACAAAGAAGACCCTGTTATTTTCACACAATGCCAAATGCTGCTTGCAATATGTTCATATTTTATTTCTTTACTATTTTGTTTTCAGTAATGCCTATTATTTATTTTTAACTCAATTCATGTATGTGCCATTTTTTACTTCAGCTACTGAATAAAGAAAATATTTGAAACAGCATTTCTGTGCTGGCACCCCAGATGTATCACTTGCTTCCTGTAAATATTTGGTTTTTTTTCATTTCTGGAATATGAAGCGCAGTGACAAGTCTTTTCAAAATGGCTTTTTTTTGAGATGGATTACTTTTCCTTTCTGTAGTTCTGTATGATTTGTTTGTGAAGAACAGTGGGAAACTCATATAAAGCTTACTATATAAATTAGGATTGTAGCTATTAAGACTTTAGTTTATTATCAACATTTTTCCATTCTTTTTGTAAATCATAAATAGTTTCAAGGAATATTAATTAAAGCAAAGGTTCACATTATTTGCTGTAAAGTTACATCAAACAAAGAGAAAAAAATACATCGCATATTATCAGGGTTTAAATACTGATTAGAATGCTGAAAATTTCTAGGGAGAAGATTTTTTTGCCAGATGCTGCGCACAGGGAACTATATCTTCAAACTTCACATATTTATGTCTTTGCTCCCCATCACAAGATGGTTTTCCCTAAAAGATGATTGTACAGCTATATTGCCTTTTTAGTTGAGCATTTGACATGAAGACCTGCATTGTAAAATAGTACTCTTCCCATTTTACAGGTGGGGAATGAGGCATTAAGAAAAAAAGCAGTTTTTAGATCAATGAAAAGTAAGTGATTTGAAGGCAAATTTAAGTATAGTGATATAATCATGGTTGTCTCCTACGGGAAGTTTATCTACTTTCTATGGGTAGGTATAATAAAAAAATAAAGAGAATATCCAGTTTCTGTCAAACTAAAGCAGCACAACTTTACATGTGAAGTACTGAAACCTTGTTCCTTTGTTATCTTGTAGACTTGTGTGGAAATGATTTTCCATAATTGATATGAATATATTTTTTTAACAATTCTATAAATCCCTCTTCAGTAGTTCAA
Source organism: Passer domesticus (assembly GCF_036417665.1). Taxonomy (NCBI): domain Eukaryota; kingdom Metazoa; phylum Chordata; class Aves; order Passeriformes; family Passeridae; genus Passer; species Passer domesticus. The sequence continues at coordinate 88,010,526 of NC_087474.1, forward strand.
GGACCAGTACTTACATGAGAACATAAAAGCTGGAATAGTTGTTACTCTCTTCTCATTACTATTCTTGCTTGGTAAAAGAACTTCAGCATTACAGTGAAAACAAGTAAAAAGTAGTCTGTAGAAGAGAAATAGACTCAATAATTATCAACCAGTAAAAGGAAAAATACTATAGACAGCAACAGTGATAAGCCTTTAAGCTTGGGCAGTTTCAGTTCTCACCTAATAATACACAGTTTATTTGTCTGGATGCATCCTGAATATTGAGGTAGCATGTCTTTGTCACCAGTAAGCTGTAAACAAAGTCCACCTTTGCCATTTGATAACACACAGCCTTTGTTTCTGTTAAGGATCTCAGGTGTGCTTGCACATCCAGAAGCCTTTACTCAGAACAAAAGGAGCAAATGGTTCTGATGTCTTGCTGTGCTCACCTCTTCTTCTTCACATTTCTTTGTCTGACATGCAGAAATCACTCAGTTGTTTGTGTTGTTCCTTTGTTTTCTGAAATAGCCCTTAAGCAGTTCATCTGTGAGCCTTTCAGCTGCAAAATGATAGTTTTTCTTCTGTATGATCATCTACTTGAAGACAGGAGATCTAAAGTCAGTCTCAAGTATTAGGAATTATTTCATGTTTATATTTTGTGTCTTTTTAAAGTTTGATTTCCTTGTGATCTCACCCTTTTTGTTGGCATCAGGGCATAGCTGATGGCAGATGCCATTTCAAGATGAGATCCCTGCATGTCTAAAGGGAAATGTAATGGGAAGGACTGCCTAATGGAGCACCATCTATGCTAGTGTGATTTCTCTTGAAAAGCAGAGAAAGATGGTGATTGATTATGAAAATACAGATTAATATGCTATAAAACCAGTCCTCTCATCAGGGACAAAGGAGAAAAGGAGGCCTGTGGAACATGAGAAAATCACCAATTTCCTCATGCACCTTTGCTGAGGAGTCATAAGCCTAAGCAGTTTTGCACTGAAAGAGTTTATATGGTTTTTTATGCCAGTCTGCCACTTTTCCCCAATAAACCTTACATTAAGCTGAAATAGGGGATTGTCTATAATATATTCTTCTACAACTCATTAAAAATCATATCAACATCTTGACAATGTTTCTGTACCTGCTTTTCAGGGAAGGATGAAAAAGGAAATTTAGTGTGCTGCTGGTTTCCCCCAACTCACTCATCCTCAAGAGAGCCTTTGGTTTAGCTGAGTTAAAAGATGTTGAGGTTGTATCTGACCCATCCCATGCATGACTACATAATGCTTGACATATACAGATATCTGACAAATAGACCATATCTGGAGTCAGCTAATTATTAAGCTTTTGTGAAACATTGTATACAAATACACATTGGGATACAAATTGGAAAAAAATTTAAGTTTCATTAAATAATCTGTCAAATCACAGATTCTTTGAGGAGAATGAGGAAATATTAAGAGAGAATTTCTATGATAATTTGAAATAAAGACACATCCAATACTGAATTCTTCAAAAAATGTAGGCTTCCTTTTTCTCCTGAATATCTGACCACTTTTTCTGAAGTTTTTTCTTTGAGTGGCCTTTTCTTCCTCTTGCTTAATAACCTCTCAATCTGCTTCCAAGTATCTCTGGTTTCATGTATTTAAATGTGATAAATTCAGATGGAATTTCTTAGAGAACATTGGAGGTAAGAGATTCTGACCCTTTTTCTCCCCATTCTTTCCCCTTCTTTTTCTTTTTTTTATATATATATTTTTTTTAATATGGTGTGATGTTGGGTTATGAACAAAGTTTCATTTTTTCTTATATAACTGAAACGATTCACACTTTAATGCAATATGTAGAGCTGGAATATTTTGTGAGTTACTTTCACATGCCATGCAAGAGATTTTATGTTCTTTCAAAACTTACAGATGGATCCTTTTCATCAGGAAACTTTGAAGAATTTGGACACTATACATATGCTCTTCAAAATTTTATGAGTTCAACAAAGATCACTGGAAGAGGCTGTAGAGGGGGAGGGCACAGGGTTGGGCCAGTTCACATGAAAGTTCTTAATTTTTATTAAAAATTTAGGATAAAATATTTTAGGTTATGTTAAATACTTCATTCAGTTTGCTTTAATATTTTGGTATTGCCTATAATCAGCTTCTACAAGCAATACCAAATACTGACATGTCTAATTCTAGCATTTTGTGGTTCTTAGCATGCAGTGATACTAAACTTAGTTATTTTAAAATTTGACTTTCACCCTTGATAATTTGAATGCTATAAAACATACAAAACTCTCAATACTGTTCAGATAATATTAGTTCTCAATATAAATACTGTCTGTCTCAAAAGCCCTGACCAGCCTTGCACAGGAACCTTCATTCAAACTTGGGCTCAGGAACTCCATTTAAAGTTGGGTCTGGGCTCCCACTTTTGGCCTGACTTCTGCTGTGATTGTGCCATCTCCAGTCCTGTGTCTGGCCCTGCCTCCCTGGTGAATCCTGTTGCTCTCTGACATGTATCCATTATGGGCTAGTTGGTGTTTGAATATAGCACTTTTGGATTTGAGCAAGAGATGGACAATCAGGTAGTTCTCTGGTCAGGACATGTAACAACCTTACATGAGCATCTTTTGCACAGGGCTGTGGATCACATACTGTCAAACTGAACCATTTTCAAAAGAAAAAAACACTTTCATAGAATTATATGTATAATGTGTTTTTCTTTTCCAATCAAATAAGGAAACTATATTTGCCACTTTGTCAGTTGGATACCATCATCTGACTTCCATTAGGTCTTTGCAATATCTGAAATGACCTTAGGTAACCATTCATTCTGATTTCTGTCTCAGGCATTTGTTTACAGATGAATGCAGTTCAGTCATATCAGCAACAAAATTTTTCATATTATTTTTGACAAAATTCAATGGAATGATTGACAGCAAAGGAGGCCATCAGTCAATAAAGGTGGAAGCCAGTATAAATGATGCATTACCCTACTTTCCAACCTGTGAGCAAAGTCACACAGGGCACTAGGAAATGGAAACAGTGCTGAATGAAAAATAAGATATTGTGCATATGTGCAGAGCAATTTTAGCTCATGAATTTGTAAAGGTGTCAAGTTGTTATACAAACAAGAGAGGGGAATCATTCTGGTATTCTCTCATTAACTCTTCAGGACCTGTAAATCATAGTCATTGAAATTTTAAGCTAGATCCAAATTAGCCCCCAGTAACAATTGAAACTCTTTGATTGGGTGGAATCTCATAGTAGGATCTTAAATACATTCCATTAAAAAAAAACCCCAAACACCAAAACCAGGCAAATAAAATCTTATCTCACAAACATGCATGGACAGAAACTATCCCTGCAGACAAACCCATAGAATAGAGCCAAGAAGTGCATTATCTATGACTAACAGCAAAATGACTAATAGTAAAATGCACACCTATGCAAAGCTCACAAGGCAGATGCACAGTTTTGAGCAGGCATTAATGAGCTTATGAGCACAAAGCCTTCTCTAACTCCCATATTATTCTTAATATCCATCAATTTGACATGGACACCAAGCTGTGTAATGCAGTCAATATGCTGGAGGGAAGGCAATGCTATCCAGAGGGATCTTGACAAACTTGAGAGGTGGGCCTGGGTGATCCTCATGAGGTTCAACAAGGCCAAATGCAAGGTTCTGCACCTGGGCCAGGTGAAGCAGGAGTACAGACTGGGCAGAGAATGGATTGAGAGCAGCCATGAGGAGAAGGCCTTCAGGGTTCTGGTGGATAAAATCTGGACATCACTTGGCAATGTGATGGTCCTTGCAGCCATATGTTTCCTGCACTGCATCAAAGCCAGGCTGGCCAGCAGGTTGAGGAAGAGGATTCTTTCTTTCCTCTCTGTTCTTGTGAGACCCTACCTGAAGTGCTGCATCCACCTCTGGGGTCACCAGCCCAAGAACCAAGAATGTGGATGTGTTGGAGTGAGTCCAGAGGAGGGCTACAGAAATGGTCAGGGAGCTGAAGTACCTGTCCTGTGAGGAAAGGCTACTCAGTATGGAGAAGAGAAGGTTTCAGCAGACCTCATAGCAGCCTTCCAGCACCTAAAGGGGGCCTACAGGAGAGCTGAAGAGGGATTTTTTACAAGCGCATGTAGTGACAGGATTTAATGGCTTTAACCTGAAGGAATGCTTAGATTAGATATTAGAAAGAAATTCTTCACTGTGGTGGTGGTGAGATACTGGAAGAGGTTGCTTAGGGAAGTTGTTGACACATCACCCCTGGAAGTGCTCAGGGCCAGGTTGGACAGTGCTTTGGGCAATTTGATCTAGTGGAAGGTGTCCCTAGGGGCAGCTGGAACCAAGTGAGCCCTAAAATACCTCCCAGCCCATAACATTCTACGAGTGTATGGAACAAAATTTTTATTTTGACTTATCAGAGACATACTTAGGAAGGGATATTAAGGAGAAGAAAAATAAGATATTGAGTTTTTTAAACACTGTCTAGGCCTGGAACAGAAATGTAGTTACCATATTTCTACATATTTCTCATGTAACAGTGGCATTTGCTAACTGCAGACTTGAGTAAATCAGATTTATTATACCATACTGGGAGGATGAGTGATCTCAGACACATAATTAAAATGCCTTCCTAATATGTCTGCATTTGGAAAATGTTCCCTTTGAGAGCATGTGAAATTCCTTGCCAGAGGAGATCAGACTTGAAAGCTATGATTAGGTGAAGTTAAGTACAATTCACCTAATACAAATACCATTTCATTTTAGTAAACAAGAAAACAAATTAAAATGATGCTTCATGAAAAATACAATTTAAAAATTGCACTCATGTTCTCAACAGTTTTATGGAAAAATGTTTTTTTCAAACATAAGAATAGAGAAAAGTTGTTTATTTACAGATTACTCTTTGTCCACATTTATTTCAGTATGTCAAATTCAGCCTTGTTTGAAGGCAGTTGGTGATGTGAGGCTAATATTTTTTTTTCCAGAAAACAAAATGTTTCCTCAAAAACTCCCAGATGGATTTTGAAATATGTTCCTGAGCTGTAAGTTAAGGTAAAAACCTGAAGAGCAATTCTAAATATTATTCTATATTACTAAAAACTTAACACTACTGAGCAGATGTAAAAGATCCATAAGATAATTTAGTTTTAAATTAAGTACTTTCATTTTTAGAGGAGCACTTTTTAAGCTATTAATTATTATTTCAGGTATCCTAAATATAACTGAATGTACAGAAGAGATGAATTCTAAAATGAACTTTTACTTAAGAGATGTATTATTTCCTGTTTATATTTAGTTTTTAAAGTGCAATTTCAGTGACATCTAAGACATCTTTCAGACATCTAAGTCCCAATAGTAATTTGAATCATAAAAGAGATTTTTAGCATGTGTCTTTTATTTTATCACTTACAGATAAATACAAGTGTAAGTTGCATGAAGGTTGGGATTGTTTTAGTGATCCACCTGAAAACTGTCCCTGGTTTTCTTCTTTTTCGGTAGAGATACTTAGACCAACAAGACTGTAGGATTCACTTTTGCAGTAACAGCACCAGAGCTGCTGCAATACAGGGACTGTGTCTCATGAAAGCATCAAGGTTTTAAAGCGATTTGAACAAGTCATGAAAATCTATCCTTGAAAAAAGGATAATCATTGACATAATGCAATGACCAGTGTTGGTACCCTGGATTCCGAAAATTTTATACATTCTGTGCTGAAAGGCACAGACCCACAAGAGAGAACTGCAATTGACCTGAGGCTGAGGAGAAGGCTTCCAAAATTGATTAACAGCACTGGGATTATGGGTGTGTAGTTGGTTAGAAGTGTGTAGTATCACAGGGTGGAAAACTAAGAGTTTCAGGTTTTAGAATATAGAAATAAATATGAAGCAAGATGGGGGCTTTAGGGCGGAGGCAGGTTGTTCTTTTTTACCTGCTTCTTCCTTCTTCTTCATGGGTTTGGGTGATGTTTTGTAATTGGGCAGAAAAGTCCACATTGCAGGATTTGAGGGATCAGTTATTGGGTTAAAAGTGAAAATAATCTAGGTGTCATTTCTTAATTGGATAGTTTAGTCTTAAAAGACCTTGTAACAAGAGATTGTTATCCGTTTTGTGCCTTGATAATGAAAAACTGCAGAACTCAGAGACTGTTTCACTGATAAGAAATAATAAACACTTGAGTCTGAACATGAAATACTGTCTCAGGTGCCTTCAATCCCAACCTCAAAAAACCAATAGACCAGTAACTGTAAATGACCAAAAGTCATGACGAAAACCACTGGTAGACCGAAAAGTTATTACTAGAAAGCAATGGGAATCAGCTGGCAGAGATGAGGAAAAAGCAGCGGTTCTTCAACCACTGCTAAAAGGTCACCAAAGAGCAGCCCACCTGACACCCAAGCCAGCTCAGGCCTCCTTGAGAACAAGACATCTAGCAATTTGACCCCCCCCTTTTTTTTTTTTTTTTTAGCTCCGGTGCAAAAAAGGGAGATGTTCTTACTTAAATACCATCAAGGAGAAGGAATGCAACATCAGAGAATAAAACAGATATATAATTTCAGAAGTGAAGCAACTAGAAAAATGTGTTAGATTATATGTGCAATATCTCTGAAGAGAATGGAGAAAAAGTTTATGCAAAAATAAGCTTTGTGATATTGCTTGGACTGCATACTTTTTTGCTTTTGTTTTGCTAAGTTAAGTGTTTTTATTTCTCTTAAGTACACTTTTTCCAAAAAAATCCCAACAGGTGAAGTCATATGAAGCATAACAAATCTGCATCTCGGTTAAAGTAAAATTGCAGAGTTTTTCTAAAATCTTTGTTATTTCACTGATTTCTGTAATGTACAAACATCTTCAAACACTGCATTGAAGAGTATATTGCTTAATATGAGATGTAATCTGAACTGCTTGGAAAGTTGGAATTTGTTTTGCTACTTCATTTTACTACTTTCATTTTTTCTTTTTCTTAATTCAAGTTTTTATTCTGGAAGGTAAGAAATGAACTGATAACCAGTAACTTCTGTGATAATTGTTAGTTCTTCTGAAAATTTGTTTCCTAATACAGAAAAATAAAAATACTTTTGCAGACAGGGGTTTTTGTACCCATGAGTTAACAGACAATTAGCAGGCAGTAAATTACATGTCTGCTCAGAAAATGAGCAATGAATAAAGCTCTGAATGAACCACCAATACCACATGTGCTAATGATCAGCCACTGCCTCACCAGGAAGATTTACCAATGCTGTCATACACACACACATATGTATCTATATAATATATATATAATATATATACATCTATGTGTGTATATTTATTTTTAAGGTATGTAATTCTCTCTACCAAGAAGAAAGTTAGAAGTTACATCCAGATTCTTCCCTCCTACCACAAATTAAGAATTTGGGAAATAAAATGACCTGTTTATAAATATTTCAACTTTCTTATGACTAATCAATGGCTTTTTAGCAACCAGTTTTTGAATCATTGCTGGAGAGAAAATTATGCTACAGTGTACCAAAAGTCACTTGTGCAATTTAAATTAATTATTACTATCTGAAAATGAAGGAGATTAACTATCAAAAAAGAGTCTACCTCTGTTGAAAGCAAAACCTTGTAATTAGAGTTGGATGCATCTAATTTAATTCCCATTCTCTGGTCTTTTAAGAGTGCAGAATTACACTGAGGTAAGTTTGAAAACCTGGAGAAAGTAAGCGAGTGCCTAATCACCATATTAAAAGATGACTTTCTTTTTCTTCTTTTGACTTAAAATGCAAATACTCATGAAAGTTGCAGCAGATTTACCATAAAAAAAAAAAAAACCAAACAAAAAAAAACTCAACAAAACAAAACCAGGCACTTCCTTCAAGACTATCCCCAGGAATTTAAACGACATATACTGAAGTGTGCTCACATAAGGAAATAAAAAGAAAGTTTGGATTTCCTGTAGTTCTTCAGTAGCAGCCTTAGCTACCAGAGTGCTTGTTAAAATAGCAGTGAGATCAACTATCTATCCTACTTATTTCCAGAGTTCTGTGAAATTTCCTTCCTCCATTACTTAAAAGTACCTCAAATTGGAAGTAAAGTTTTACCTCAGGATGAATACTGAATATAAACTCTGGTCCATGTGTAAATACTTTTGGTGCTCCTTATTTGCAAAAGATTATGTCCATATTGTGTCAGATACCAAAAGGAGTAGGCAGGACATCAGGGGAAAGCTGTCCAGGTAACACTGGGTAACAGAGTAAAAGACAGTAATGGCAATGAATATGCTCTTAAGTGTTATGTCAATGAGGAAATGTAGCAATATCTCACCACTGCACAATTTAGTACAATTCAAGGGTGCTGAGTTTTTATGACATGAGTTGAAGCCTCCTCTTAAGTTCCTAGTCCCAGAGATTCTCTGCTTGAATCTTTCATCAGTAGAAGCCACTGATGAAAGATTGCTGAGTCAGAATCTAACTTTTGACCTAATCTGCTGACAAAGCCATTTATTACTATGACTCAGTAGGAAGACATACACAGGTTGAACTGGTTTCTTGATGTTAACCTTCACCTGTTGAACATCAAATATTTCCAAAGACTGATTGGATACTTTTCACAGTATGTCAGTTGTCAATTTTTCAGTATTACAAATCTGGAGTTAGTTTCAGTTCTTCAGTAAAAATGTTCTCTTTGTGCATGCAGACCACACATGTGACAATCCTATAAATCTTTAAACAGGTTTGGGGACCTATAAGATGCCATTGTCATATTTGTTTCCATTCAAGCAATTTTCTTGATTCTGTAAGCCCTCTGCTGTCCATCAATATGAATTGTACTGGGTCATATTCCATGTCAGATCATCTAAATGTTAACTGTTTAAGAAGATACTCCAGTTCATTCACTCCTAACTTTGGAAACATTACAATTTATTGCCTAACTTAATTTTCCAAATCACAAACAAAAGAAAGCACAAGAGAAGTATGGCTTATTTAATATATATATATAGGAATGTACATGGCATAATAGATTAATACTTCTTTTGAAAATTGTTTGCGTTTTATTCCATCTTAGTAAGACCTGCAGTCACTCCCAAATAAAGATTCATTAAGAAAGTTTAATTGCTTTGTTCATAATTTGTCTAACAAAAAAAAAAAAAGTGCTTTAGACATAACTTTGAGGACCTTTACTCACATGTTACAGGTTCATGTGTTATACTGGGAACAGGTTCACTACAGAATGGTAACAGATGTGTGAGTTCCTGTCAAGACTTCTCTTGGTGGAAGAGTCTTCACCCGGAGCAGATGAACAGTCTATTAATCCTTGACTTACAAAGACTTGATGGAGGGTTCATAATCCTCATCTTAGATTTATTTTTTTGTAAAACACTGTTTCTGTTTATTGGGCTATCCTGTTTACATACCTCCTTGTTTAAACCTTTTTTTTTTACCAAGTTTTCAAGTTCTTGTTTACTTACTCCTTCATCAACATTATCACTAGGTTTCCATCAGATATGCCAAAATTTGGGGTTTTTTCCCCTAAGACTTAAATTGATTAACTTCTCAAATGCAGTTTTACCATAAATTGTTTTAACAATAGAGGATCATTTACTCAGTTAAGATTTTTTCTCCCAATCTCCCCTGAAAAGTATAATTTTATGATTAAATTATTTTAAACTTCTGAGATAATTCTTGAGATGATGTCAAGATATCAAACCTCAGATAAGCACTCCTTCCATGTTATGAGTCTTTCCTGCATGTATAAAACAGACACATCTTTATTTTGCAAGACTGATAGCTCCTTATGCTAAACCGTAAAGCAGTTACTCACCTCCTGTGAATATAACCAAAATGTACATGAGAACAATTTTAAAAATTGTATGCATGAAACCAAATTTCTTTGTCATCCTAATATTTTGTTTATCAAAGAACTTTTCATTCTTTCATTCTGTGATTGCTTTTTTTTTTCATAAACATATACTGATCTTCTGCTTTTGAAGTGGCTAGCAACAGTTAGAAATTTATATTTTGTTAATTTTTATTTATAAAACCTCTGCACATTAATTGCTTACATTTTTGCTTGTAAGTTAAAGTATTAGTGATACATTTGAGTCTATGTGTTTGTCACTACAAAACCAGTTCTTCCCATTATCTTCAAGAAACAGTGCTGTTTAATAAAAAAGGAATAGTAAAATTGACAATTTGAAAAATACAAGTGTTTTGGAAACTTCAGAAGAGTGCTGGAAACCAAAATTCAGACCTTATCCTGCCCTCCCAGAGAAAGTGAAATAAATATTTCATGGAAAGCTTTGCAGCACTCAAAATAATAATTGTCAGTCTAGAACAAAGAAAATGGTTTCCAGGCTTCCATGGTGATGAAGTAAAACATGACTTTATGTTAGGTACACAGGAGTCAAGTTCATTAATTTTTAAAGAGTAGGTACGTGCATTCAACATTATCACTGCAGATGTTAATGCTAAAATACACCATTGTTCGCTACAAGAAACTATTGGTTATTCACATTTGCTAAGCCGTTAACTTTTTTTTTTCATGTAATACATATAAACGTTTATGTGCTGGTGCTTGTCCATTGCAAATTGTCCCTATGGTAAGAGGACAAAGCAGATCACTTTAGTTAACTACAATGTAAACCACAGCACTCTGGTGGCCTCAGTAGCCACTCTTAGTTTGATGACCAAGTTTCTTCTATCTGTGCTCTCCTGCATGGGTAATCAACACGCATGTGCACAAAGTGAGCATTCTTCTCAAAAATTATGCCAAAAAAAGCCAAAACTGCTGCTTGATGAACTGGTGCTGGTGGAGAGCTGCAAGGCCCTGATTTTGCAGACCATCATCTAAAATTTAGCAAGGTATAGTATCAACAGAAAGGATTTCAGGCTCAGCTAGAACAGCTAAGAAGACCTAAAGACAGCTGCGGAGAGATAGGAGGTCTCATTGTTACTGGTGATATCTGAAAAAGGCAGGAGGAAAATGTCTTTTGCCAAGGACCCTGAAGCTGATATTCCCAAGGATTTTAGAGTTCTTTGGAAGAGTCAAATTCAGTAAAGGGCTTCCTCTGTTGCTCCAGCATGGGTCTTGAGAAGCTAAGTTTTCACTTTTGCTTTCATTTGAGAGGATATGAGGCAGACACAGCTGTTAAAATTTGCAGGCATGTGACCCTCTCCAAGCAACTATGAACCACAGGAACAGGAATTGGAAAATGAAAAGTGACCTTGGTGGTGACATAAGATTGAAGTGAGCATTCAGAGAAGGCACTGAAATCCAAAGAGGCACAGAACAAAAATCTCTATGCAGCGAGAATAATCAGCAGTGTGCTCTGACTCAGCAGGCTGCTAGGGCAGTACTGAAATGGAAATGGCTGTGCTGCTTCTTTATAGTACAAACACTGAGCAGCAGTAGGCAGGGATTATAATATAAAGGGAAAACTTACTGCCTCATACAGTAGGGCCCAAGCATATAGGCTATTCAATTTCAAAAATATTTTATTGTTATATCTAATGAAAGACTGGATCTTGCAAACTGCTGGAGCCAGAGAGGACAGAGAAGACTTTTGCTACACATCTACAATGTTAGACATAAAGATGAGGCACTTTGGTAAAACCCTATCAGCTGTATTCAACTTCTACTGAGATAAATTTGTTTCAATGATAATCTAATGTCTTCATTACCTTTGAAAATAAGTATCCATCTTCCAAGTAACTCCCCAAACACAGTCGATCAGATGTTTGGAAACCTTCCCAGTAACACACATAGAAAATGCACAATACTTGTGAAAGAACTGTTCCATATAACACTAAATAAAACTCATGTAGGAAGTCTGGTTCCTTGCCTGTGGGTATTCAACATCTGAATTGATGTAAACAGACAAGTGAAAAAGAAAAGGTTCTCCAGAGAAGCAAACTGGAGCAATTACATTCAAGGTGCATACACTACAAAGAATTCACCTAGAAACATGACATAAAGCATAAACATCATACTGATAAAATTCCAGAAATACCAACAAAACATGCCTCCAGCAGTGTGTCCATCTGATTTGTATATCCTGATGAAATCATATAGTGATTCACATAGTGATTAGGGAATTTGAACCTATGCTTTGATTATTTTGAAAAATATTTCAGGAATGAGAACTTTCAGTTATTGATCGTTTGTATTTTACTGTACTAAACAATGAATATATAGTCTCAAAATGCTTTTTACAGACAAAAGAGAACACCTAGATATACAATGTATGTGCAAAGATGAAATTTAACCTTAGGCAATGAGCCAGACAAAAAAAGTTAAAAATCATTTAAGTCTTGTTTAAGACTTTGAAATTTTATGCAGTTCATGGGAGTTTTTTTCATTGGATAATTGCCTGGACAGACTAAAATTGACCCTAAAATAATTTCTTTGATTTCGCCCACGTTTTTTCTGTACACTTTTCCTCCTCTTTTTCTTACAGAATTACCCTGTATTAAATTAATTGGATGGCTTTAGAGCACCATTCAGGACAGGCCCTAATGTCCATTGCTACATATGAAAGTGGTGGCATCTTAATTCCCTGACAGCACAATGAATAGAATTTAACCATCTCTTTTTGAGTACTACAAAGGTTTCTCTTTAGGGTTCTAAAGTGTCCTGACATTCCACAATCAGGACACTGTAGCCATGATATTTTATGAAAAATCCTTTGCTAGGATTTTTTCTCCTCAAAGGCTGAGGAGCCTCAGGAAAGAAATGTAAACAATAACTATCTGATGATGTGGAATGCAACAGGTGCATCCATGATTGATGCATGTTGGTTGTTTCTAATTAATGGCCAATCACAGTCAGCTGGCTTGGACTCTAGGAGACTCACAAGCCTTTGTTATCATTCCTCTCCTGTCCTTCATAGCCTGCTGATGGATCCTTTTCTTTCTATTCTTTTAGTATAGTTATAGTATAGCATTTTCATATAATATATATCATAATATAATACATCAGCCTTCTGAAACTTGGAGTCAAGATTCTTGTCTGTTCCCTCATCCTGGCACCCTCGAACACAACCATAGGACACCATATAAAAGAGTTGAATACAATCCTAAATATAGAATTACAAACAGAGTAAATAAAGCCCCTTCAGTTGAGTAACTTGGCATAAGAGAAATAGACTTTTATGTCATATATTAGATAGGAAAAAAATAACAAAATCAAACATTCCTAGATGGTAAAAGAAAAAAAAACTGTTTTAAACGGAATTAAGAATGGGATATGAGTTTAAAGAGAAATATATTTTCAAGGATCAGGACTGACTGCACAATAAAGACTTTCAAAGGAAAAAAAAACCCAGAAAAAAAATTCAAACCCAGGAAGTACTTACACTTAGTGTCTTATGAGAAATGGAACCACTGAAGAACACTGGGTAATTCTAGAAGTGTAAAATCATATAAAAGGTCCAAAAAAGGCCATCTAGACCCATCTAATCATTGGAGGTGTTTCTTTTCCAAGATGACATTTTAGCTGCAAATGACAAGACAGGCTCTTATGCTATTTTTAGCATCAGACTCTTCCTACAAGCCAGTGTTGAGCATTCCCAGCATTGGCACTGAATAGCAAGTCACTTAATGAAAAAAAAAAATAGCAAGAAGACATAGAAACCAGTATTTTATTATGCAATATTCACTGACCCCCAAGAGGGGGGATCACAGTCATGGAAAATAGAAATTAAATATATGCATTACACATTTGTCTATAAATTTTAAAGTGGTTGCCTTTGTGTATTAGAAATAAAAAGCTGGAGACTATTTCTAATGTTAAAATATCTTGCTTTGTGTAAAAGGAAAGTATTTTAATGTCATCAAGAGCTTTTAGTTAATGCACATCACCCTCAAAGTTCAGACTTGCTTAAGTGGGGCAGTAGAATATCATGGGAATGGCAAAAGTTGTAGGCTCTAATTTTTTTTTACCTAAAAAGCTGAGAAAAACTTTCTGCTTATGTATACTCTAAAGAAATCTTGAGAAAAGAATACCTTATGGGTGCTTCAAGAATGACTTAAGCATTAAAATAAACTGTTCCACTGCATAAAAAACACACTTCTGTCCGCAAACCTGTTGTGTCATGCCAGGGAAGAGCTAAGCTACAAATTTTCTATTAAATTGCAAAATTCTTCCTGAAGTTGAGAGCTTAAAAAGTTATGCACTTTCGAATAAGTTGCAAAGCAGGACTTTATAAGTGTCACAATAAGTCAAAAAAGGCAAAATTACTTGTGTTGTTTTAAATAACTGTGAATGACTTACTCCGAAGCATGTTGTCATTCCAGGGCCAAATACAAGTTTCATTTAGGCGTGTCACTTACTGTGTTGCCTGTAAAGAATTTCATACATTTTTTTAGATCTTAGTGGGGAAATGGGAAAATTTATTTGTCATTGTTATGGGTATATAATTCGATAATGATTCACTGACATCACGCAGACTCATCTGTTCACCCAAAGGAGCTAAATCTATCAACAGCTGGTTTTATTATAAGTGGGGTTTGGGGTTTTTCTCTTCTTTTAAATTTATTTCCCACGTGTTTTAAAAAAAACAACTCTAGAAGTGCAGCACTGATTACACTTTTGATAAGATTCATTTTCTTTTCCTAGGTCTGGTTAGAGCTAGAGAACTCCTCCCTACTTTTGACATCATGTCCTACAAGGTTGTTGCAGTTTAACTCAGCCAATAAATAAACACCACTCAGCTGCTCTTTTACATCTTCCTCCTGACCTCAGTGGGGATGAGAATCAAAGTAAAAAAAATGTAAACCTTGAGATCAGAACAGATTAATAATGGAAAAAACCCAAAAAACAACACACCACCACCACCAATGATAATATGACAGCAATAATAATAGTAATTGCTAAAGATAATAATTAGAACAATAATAATTTTTATGAACGTAAGAGATAGAAAATAACACCTGAGACAAACATGCAATGTACAATACCATTGCTAACCATATGCTGACTGATGTCCTGCCTGTTTCCAGGCAGCAACCAACAGCTGAAGCCAACAGCCCAGTTTATAGGCCGTGGCATGACACCCTGTGGTGTGGAATATCCCTTTGGCCAGTTTGGGTCAGCTGTCCTGTGTTGCCAGGATTTTTAGTGAAAAAGCCTCTGCTAGGATTTTTCCTGTCCTGAGGAGCTGAGGGCCTCAGGAAAGAAATGTAAACAATAACTATCTGCTGCTGTGGAGTGCCACAGGTGAATCTTCCATTGGTTCATGTGGATTGTTTTCAATCAGTGACCAATCACAGCCACCTGTGCCAAGGCTGTGAGCAGTCACAGGATTTTTGTTATTCATTCCTGTTCTATTCTTGTCTTTGTAGCCTTCTGATCTTCTTCTCTCTGTTCTTTTTAGGATAGCTGTAATGTAGCATTTTAGTATAATATATATCATAATAAATCAGCCTTCTGATCAACATGGAGTAAAGCCTCGTGTCCTCGCACCAAGAGTCCAAGTCAAAGCAACAATTGGTGACCCCTGGACGTGTGAAACTGATGGTCACCCCAAGAGTGACCATGGAATCTAGCCTGGAGCTGAAGAAACGAGACCCTGAAGATGGGCAGAGTTCACAGCCAAGGCAAACAGGAGAACCTGTTGGACTTTCCTGGAAATTGTGTCCAGAGACCGCAGAGCAGCAGAGCTGCACAGCTGGATCCACAAGGACACTGTCTAAAGGTACTGTTATTTTTTCCCTTTCTGAAGATCCTGCCATTCGCAAAAGGTGGGAGGAAAGTTGGGAAAAGGTACCTTCGGAAGCTCAGGTTCCGTTTACTGCGTCAGAGGAGAAAGTTATTAAATTCTGGTGCAGATGGGGACACAGGAACAGAATTCCTTATCGTCAGTGGGAGAGAGATTGTTATGAGTTTTTCAAATGGGCAAAATTTCATAGATTTTTTACAAATGTCGTCTACTCCCTTGATTTCGATTTATGGGAGCTCATGGACGCTGCTTTTCATTGGGCACTAGGCCAGGGTGTTGGGTACCCAGAGGTGTTTCTAGTGCACATATACATTTATCTTTTTAATTTGAAAACATTGCACAATGCGAGGGACATCCTGGCTCAGGCGCGCAGTCGCTTGCTGTCCCCGCCAGGTTCGGCACGAGAGAAGCCTCTCAAAGAAGACGAACCGCGGGTTTGCTGCCCCCCCCGCACAGCCCACAGCTGAGCAAAAGTTTTTCTCTGTTCCTTCGGAGCAAACAGATCTGCCTTCCTCCCCCGCTCCTTCTCTTGGGGGGGATGGGGAGCCGAGCCCGCCGCTTTCCGGGCCGGCCCCGCCCGCTTCGCCGCGGAACTCTCCGCTTCCCCCACCCCGGGAGGGGGCGGATCCGGCTCCGCCTCAGCCAGCCCCGCAGGAGGCGCCGGAGCCAGAGGCTCCGCCTCAGCCGCCCGAGCCAGCTCCACCGGCTCTGATAACTACGCCTGCGCCGCAGCACCCGGAACCGCCTCCCGCCGATCCGCCCGTGTTGCCAGGCAGCGCGATCAACAACAGTGATTCCCCGGCTGTGCTGCTGCTCCCGGGAGCTGCAGGAGCTGCCTCCGTGCCTTCTCCCTCTGCATCCCAGCCGGCAACGGAATTCGCAACGGTGCAGGCGGTGCCTGCGCGGGCCGACCCCGTGCCGAGCCCGCCGCCCCCGCCTGTCCCGCCGCTCCCTGCCGATCCAATTGCAGTGCAGGAGCTTGCCGGGAATGGTGCTGAGCCCACGGGATCGTCTCAAGAGTCGACACCAGCGCCCGTGTTGCCCGCACCACCCACCCCAGTTGTCCCGCAGGTTTCCGAAGCTCCATCGTTCACATCACACCCTGCGAAGAGCCTGTCCTTCCGTGGAGGAGGCGTGGCACTCCAGCTGACTGCAGGAGCATTTCGGCTGGCTGTGTTCAAAATCAGTGTGGTTTCTGGGTCACTTCGTGTGTGGTCGGGGGCTTCTCCCTGGGGGTTGGGGTGCCTGCCTTCCCCCGAGCGCCCCAGCGGCGTGGGGGAGTTGGCTCCTGTGGCATCTGCCTCTGGTTCCCAGCCCAGTGGGGATGGGGGTGGTGCCGAGGGGCAGAAAGCAGGAGCAGTGGCATTTTCATTGCAGGAGCAAGAGAGACAGAGCAAAGCCAGCATTGCTCGCTTGCTCTGGGGACAAGAAACCCTCAGATCTGGGATGACAATTCCTGAGAAAGCTTCTCTTCCCGAGCTGCCGGTGTGCACCGGTGCTGCTGGGGGGAAGAAGCATTGGGTCATTTCTGCTCTGAAGACACTGGCAGCATGGTCGTGCCAGGTTCTGAGCATGCAGAGCCCGCCTTGCAGGCTGGTTCTGGGCCGTTTGGCTCATTTCTCTGGGCCGGGGCCACTGCCCCGCCCAGTGCTGGGTTTGGGGACTTTGCTTTCCCCACAGGGACCTGGGCCACCATTCTGTGAGCCAGGTCTGGGTTCTCTGGTCCATCCACCAGGACCAGGGCCACCCAAGGGTCCTAGAGACCCTCTGCTGCTGCCACTCTTCTTCTTTTCAAAAAAAAAAAAAAAAAAAAAAAAAAAAATTTATAAAGAAAAGTGGAAAGAGCTAGCAGCTCAAAAGCATTGAAAAGCCAAAAGTTAGCCTCAGCCCAAGTGGTTCAATGAAGGGCTGTGGCCAGGGCATTCCAGAATTTTCTCTGAATTGTTTCATGACTGACAATGAATTGTTTGCTAATTCTTGTTTTCTTTAGCAGTTCTTTGTTTCAGAATTCTGCAAGCCTGTTTCAGGACCAAAGGGGACTTCCAGAGATGTCAAAGAAGAACATCTTCAGTCCATGGACTCTGTCCTGAAACTCAGCTGTTTGGACTTGAAACAATGAACTTTCTCTGCATGTTTTTTGCATTTTCTTATTTTTTAAGATTGTTTTAGTGATATGATAGAATTTAATGTTTGATAGGTGAAGAATTTCCCTGACCATTTCACATCAGCAGATGATTGAGATTTTGATTGGCAACAGATGAACCTCAAGAGGTGCTTTTTCTCTCTTCTGCAAGGGCCCAGTAGAAGAGATTGCAAACATTTCTTTTTCTATTTAATTTAATAATTTAAAAGGGTGAGATGTTGCCAGGATTTTTAGTGAAAAAGCCTCTGCTAGGATTTTTCCTGTCCTGAGGAGCTGAGGGCCTCAGGAAAGAAATGTAAACAATAACTATCTGCTGCTGTGGAGTGCCACAGGTGAATCTTCCATTGGTTCATGTGGATTGTTTTCAATCAGTGACCAATCACAGCCACCTGTGCCAAGGCTGTGAGCAGTCACAGGATTTTTGTTATTCATTCCTGTTCTATTCTTGTCTTTGTAGCCTTCTGATCTCTTTCTCTCTGTTTCTTTTTAGTATAGTTATAATGTAGTAGTTTAGTATAATATATATCATAATAAATCAGCCTTCTGATCAACATGGAGTCAAGCCTCGTGTCCTCGCACCAAGAGTCCAAGTCAAAGCAACAGTCCTGGCCATGATCCCTCCAAGTTTCTTGTGCACTGGCAGAGCATATCAAACTGAAACATCCTTGACTCAAGGTAGTCACTGCTCAGCAACAACCTGAACATCAGTGTGCTATCAACATTGTTCTCATAATAAATCCAATTTGCAGTACTGTATTAGGTACTAAGAAGAAATTTTGCATTTTTTGAGATGAAATCAATACACAGAGTTTTAATATAATTGTTTTGCCTATCCTGACTCACTGCAGACTACACAAGTGTCTTCAAAAATCAGCACAAAGGCCCTAAACCTCACACATACATTCAAACAGTCAGAGAACCCCTACCAATGACAACAGCTTCCAGCAACAATGAGTCAAACTGAGGAGGGAATGTGATGATATCTTGCTGAGCTCAAGCATTTCTTTGAAGTCTAAACGCACCTGGAAATTCCATATTCTATTTGCTTTGCTTATTAGTTCATTGGAAAAAGCCTCAGGTTTGAAATGGTATCTTCCTACAAGTACTGCTATATTTTTTTGTTCTGATCTAAAAAGCTTCTATACATCTGCCGTGAACTGTAATTCCTAACAGCCAGAATTATAATTTTAGTTCTTTTAAAGAGGACATAATGATTAATCATCAAATATTCTCTTAAAAATACAACTACTTAATTTTTTAAAAATACATATCATAGGCATATATTTTTAAATTATATCATTTGCATTGTAATTGAATGACATTTTATCACTGCAATAACTATAAGGAATAAGAACTAAACTCCTGAAGATGCAGTAAACCAATTTATATACCAGGACAAGCTGAAGGTTCCTACCAGGGCAGTTCAATAATAATTAAGGAATTCACTTCTATCACATAATCCAGATACAATGAGAAAATGAATTTGAAGACATGTATGTGCCACAAGCAATAGTTCTTAGCAGTCTGGAGGTGACTAATCTGAAAACCCACTATTTTTCTTTTGTTGCTAATAATGTCAAAGGCTGTGCTTCAGAGAAATGTTACAATTATTTTATACATGCATATCCCTTATGCTGCAAAACTGTAATTGGCAATCACAAAGAAGCTAAAAAGAAGTTTGAAACTTCATTCCTCCAAATATGCTTATTCTTACTACTTAACCATACTTCACAGACTCACTGAACTCTAAGGCTTGGAAAGGACCTTGGAGGTCATCTAGTCCAACCCCTCTGCCAAGACAGGGTACACTTGGAGTGGGTTACACAGGACCATGTTGGGTTTTAAATGTCTCCAAAGAGGGAGAATCCATAACCTCCCTGGCCAGCCTGCTCCAGTGATCTGCCACCCTCAGTATAAAGAAGGTTTCCCTCATGATGATTTATTCTATTTTAATCTATGGCCATTGCTCCTCATCCTGCCACTGGGCATCACTGAAAAAAGCCTGGCACCACCCTCCACTGAGGGTGGTGAGCTGCCTTTGAGATATTTATATGTATTGAAGTGATCCCCTCTCAGTCTTCTCTTCTCTGGACTAAACAGGCCCAGCTCCCGCAGTCTCTCCTCATAGACTCCAGACCCCAAACCATCTTTGTGGCCCCTACTGGATCCTCTCCAGTAGTTCATTGTTTTTCTTGAATGTGGAGACCAGAACTCGACACAGTATTCCAGACAGGACACCCAAAGGGTCAGGATCACCTCCCTTGACCTGCTGGCCACACTTCTCCTGACACACCCCAGGATACCATTGGACCTCCTGGCCACGAGGGCCCTGCTGGCTCATGCTCATCCACCAAGACTCCCAGCTCCTTCTCCACAGAGCTGCTCTCCAGCAGGTCAGCCCCAGCTTGTATTTGTTCTTGAGGTTATTCCTCCCCAGGTGCAGGACCTCATTAGGTTTCTCTCTGCCCAGCTCTCCTGCCTATCGAAGTCCCAATGAATGTCAGCACAGGCTTCAGGTGTATCAGCCATCCTCCTCAGTTTCATTATCATCAGCAAACCTGCTCAGGGGGCATTCTATTCCTTTGGACAGGTTGTTGGTAAACAAGTTGAATAACAATGGACCAATAAGTGTTGAATGCCACTGAGTTCAGGCCTCCTACTGGATTCTTCTCCACTGATCATGACCCTCTGAGTTCTGCCATTGAGCCAGTTCTTTATCCACCTCACCTCATTCATCTAAAACACATCTCCAAAGATTACCTCTGAGGATGTTATGAGAGACAGTGTCAAAAGCCTTTCTGAAGTCAAAGTAGACTTCTCTGATTTCTATACTTATAGTAGACTGTCCATCCCATCTGAGAAGTTTGTCAAATGATCCAACACAAATTAGCGCACGTATTAGTGCATGTATTCTCATGCGCCCATATAATACTTTGGCAGAACAATATGCAAGATATCAGTCTAAATTCTAAAAATATTTAACAAATTTTAAGAACTGAAAGGTTAAGCTATAAGTGACCTGTTATTCTTCAGTAATATCAGAAGAAAAAGAGATCTGTTTACAAAATCAATTTATCTGTGAAACAGGAGGCAAATTTAAACATCTTTTACATTTGTTAATTAATGTTTGTTTCATTTTAGACCTTCTTTTTGCAGTATGTGGTCCCAGAGGTTTTCCCTTTGGGAAAAAGGAAAGAGAGCTAGGGAGGAAAGAAATGTGACTGTCTTTTGATGCATTTTCTCCAAAAACAACACCTACAATTCATTATTCACAGATTATTCCCACTAAATATTGCTGTGCATCTTGTACAAAAGTTGAGTTCTTGAAAAGAATATTTCTTGATTGGTGAAAGCTAAAAGCCCTTTGTTTTTTTATCTTTTTCTTCCTCTGATTCCTCCTGTATTATGACAGAAATAGAAGCAGGTAGATATAGGAAGGTATGTAGATATACAAGATATATGTTCTTTTCAATCTGAATTACAGTGAAAATATACTATGTGCATATTAAAATATTCTCCTGTGGAATAATTCAAAGAGTGTCTGTTTACATCTGTACTATCCTTTCATTAAATCATTTGGGAAAATCACTTGTATATATGAATATAAGAAGGATCAAATACTATGTCATACTTTTAAATTCAATGGCATAAAAAGATCTTCAAAAAGCCAGCGTAGTTCAAAATAACACCCAAAATAATTAAGTTCTCCTGGGGAAAACTTATTTTCTTAACAAGGCCAGCAAACTGAGCTGATCTGTAATAAAATCTTAATCAAGCACTGATTACTTTCTTCTACCACACTGGGAGAGTTATTTTCCGGACAGTACTGCCTCCTGCAACACTGAGGAAGATACTTTTTACATATCATAAAAATCTAAGTTAGGAGTCGGGACTCCCTTTCCAATGTGGTCAGATAATTAGCAACAGAGATGGAAAAATACTAAACAGAAAAGGTGGGGGGTGGAAGGTTCTAATTTATATTTGTCTTTTATCTAGTAGAAATGACAAAAAAGTTCTAATGTGCTTTTCCAATAGTGGATAAAAATTTATACCTGAAACCATAACTCCAAATACTCAAATGTCTGTCTTCTACCTGCCACATAAAGCTTTTTAAGAAAGAAATGTTCTACCAACTCCTCTTCTTCCATCATAGCAGTTATGCATCCAGTCCCAAACTTCCTCTCTTTACTGAGAAAGTCAATTATAGTAGGGCTGACATTTAAAAAAACCACCAGGCTACTCCACTTTTCTACATGGTCTTTAGAAGAACAAACATCATATCTGTCTGTTACTATTAATGTCCTAATCATCCAAGAAAGAAGACAAATTCTATGTTCTTTTTTTTATGTTAGAAAACCAGTCAGTACCAGTAGGCCACGAGTAAAGAATTAATTTTCCTTCATGGCTGAAGCCTTATTTCCCCAGAGCATTGAATAACCCTTTTTTCTTTTCCCCAATAATTGATCAGCCTACAAACTAATCAGTTCAGATCATGTGACATCATTGGAAAGCAAAATGCTGGGCAATAATCCTGCAACATACAGCCTGCCTATATATTCTTTAGCAAATAGGATTTACAATTCAAATAAATGTTTTCTGGCAACTGGTGCAGCTATTTTTGAACACCAGGCTCATGATGGTTGAAATCTATACAATATGTTACTTGCTCTAAAGAAGGCGTTTCTTCAAAACACACGCTATGGCTGGATTTATAGCCAAACAATCACACAAAATACTAGAGGCTTTTTCACACCCATGACATTAATTTCCACAGTATATATAGTAAATTCATTATACTGTGCCAGACAATATATGTTCACTGCTATATTTATATCTCAGATGTTACCATAGATATGAATGAGTCAAACATTGGTTTCATTATGAATTATGTATTCATAACAAATAAAAAACATTTCCTCAGTGTTGTCTGTGAATTTTCCATATCTATTAGTGCCTAACCAAAATGTTTCCCTATGTTGTTTCTATTTTTTATCTTATCAAAAATATGTTCCATTGTATAACTTGAATGCTTTTTTACTCCAAACCACATGTTGGCCTGATTTATGCCCTGGAGGAAAGCCATAATAGTGACTTTTCCATCGCTTTAAAGCATTGTTTTTTCTCTTAGTGTGTTTCTTGACATATATTTCATTTGTGTGTCTTTTCCTGAACCATGGTTGCTGCAGTACTTTTTATATTTCTATGGGTTTAACAGGCAGCAACAGGCAGTACTATCAACTGTATTGATGCTACTGTCAAGCCAAAAAATACACAAAACTTTCTGTAGTAGCATTCCAATATTCAAATGAAAGCATGGCTTAAAGGTGCTGTCTGCCTTCAGAAAGCACGCCAAGAAATAGCCATTGAAGAAATCACCAGAGCACTAAGGCATAGACATAAAATTGTCTCTTGAGCTACAGAATGCCAGGAAAGATAAAAGGGAAAGACCAGTGGCAATCTATAAGACTCAAAGAAATATCAGTGCATGACACAAAGAGCAAATCTACCTGTTCCATGGATTATACACAGTGGTGAGTTTAGTTCGTACTAGCACTTGGGCAAACTAAAATTTATGTCACTCAATTACTCTTCTGTCTCAGATAACAACAAAATATTTAAAGCATAAAAGGAATTAGTGTTTTTTAAATCCCAATTTCTTATGAGCAGCTTGTATAGTCTAAAAAAATTACATTTAACTGCTTATTTATAGGTTTTTGTTCCTGTTCCCCAGAGCACAAGCAGAGCACCTGTGATGCATAAGAAAATATGTGTACTGATCTGAAACAAACAAAATCATTCTCATTTGGGGAAAGAAAGTATAAACTAATACAGCAAAAATCCATTGTTTGTACAAATTCCTGACAACAGGTCTCTTGAGGTTCAGTTCAACACATAAAGCATTAGACCTCTTCCCATAGACCTATTTGTTTTAATTTGGTGGTCAAAATCTTTTGCTCTTGCTGCAAGTTTTGTTTTTTTGATCTCCCAAGAGCCTCTTCATTGTTACTGAAATCGTCCCTAACAGCAGTCTACCTGTAAAAGCTGTGAAAAGTTTAGAAAGTGATTACGATACAGATGTTTGTCTGAGAAAATGATTTTACATTTTGTATGATCCATCATAAACAAGCATAAGTACTATTAATGCTGTGGTAAGATACAAATGCAGGATAATCTTTCTACAGAATAGATATCAAACATAGTAGATCAGTTACATTCTCTCATAGGTGTGAAATTAAATAGTCCAAAATTGTGTTCCTAAAATTTTCTTTAAAACAGAATTTTGGCACCTCAAGGGATTGCTTCCATGCCTGTGATCTTCTTTTGTTTGCTTTTTAAATCCAGCTATCTTACTTTAATTCCATATAGACAAATTTATTTTTTTTAGGTTTTTTTGTTCCTTCCATTATTGGTTAGTGGGAAGCAGACTATCAGATTTATATATGATTTTCTGCACATTAGATTCTGAACTGACATTAGTATGACTTCACTTTAGTGGCCTATTGTAATATTCTACAATAATAATATGCATGAAAAAGCAGTTTGATTTTTATTTTGTTTTTTCCCCACCCCTGCAGACAAGCTTTCTATTATTCAATAGAACCCTTGATATTATCATAGCAAAATATAGGTATAAGTTGGTCTAACAGAGTTGAGACAAAATTATGCAGTCATCTGTTATGTAAAGCTAAATCGCAGTTTGAACACAACAAGTTTAACCACTGTTAATTATTCAAAATTAGAGAGAAGTAAGAGAAATCATACAGATCAGCCTTGCACTGTATTCTTGAAATTTGGTCTTAGGTGATTTAGATTTTTTTTAAAATCAATTTCTTTGAAACAGCTAAAAAACACCAATGCAGTTATATTTCAGAGGAAGGATTACAACACATACAAGTTCCTTATGATAGCTACAGAAGTTCAACAGCATAGGATAGTAAAAGGAATACCAGAAATTATCCCACATATTACCAAAGAATTTTCATTCTTACAGATGCTAACTAGTTGTGTTATGTAATTTTTCGATAGGGTGATATACTAAAATTACAATTGGTATTTAATTTGAATGAAGAAGCATGCTATCAATCTTGTGTCCCCTGAACAGATTAATTAAATTTAGGAGGACTGAAAATATCAAATGAACTTTAATCTGAGACAGATAGATTTTATTGGCAGTTAAATGGGACAGAAAGTTGACACAAAGATCCAACAGCAGAACAACGGAAAACTTCTATAAAATAATGCTAGAATTGAAAGGCAAACTCCTATATTCATTATTTTCCTATATTTATATTTTATTTTAGTTAATACAAAAATTATTAAGAAATCTATCAAGATTCCAAAAACGATAATTCTGTCACTGAAAAGAAACTGAGCACAAAACATTTTTTTCCAGTTTAGAAATGTTGGGGAGAGAAAAGAAATGCAATCTAAACAATTGCTTGTTTTGTCTCAATCCTTGTTTTCTCATCAAAGAAGGGGAAAACCTTTTTTTCTATGACCTGAAAACCAGAAATTTGAAACTACTTTAAAATATATGAATTCTTGAATTTGAGAGCTTCCAGAAAATGCCCATTCAGGATAAGAATCTAGCTCTGCTTGAAAGTGCAATTTCTTGCAATATCTGTAACTGTGTAATACAGGGTAAAAAGTGCTGAGAATGCATCTGAAAAACTTAGGGATTCAAGATAAAAGCTGTAAAATGACCATGCCATCCAGTATCACTTTTTTTTGGAAGTGCACAATGTCTCACCAAACTGAATAAAAACCAAACCAAACATCCCTCTTGTTGGGTAGAAATTCTTATTCCCCTATATTTTATTTTGCCTTTAATCTGAATTTGTAAACAATCAGGACCTTGATCTGGTGACTTAATTTTCTTGTTTGTAGCAAAGTCTTCAGTTTGTCAAAGCAATTAAATGTATACAAGTATGTTCAATCAGCTCTTAAGTTAGTGAAACTTGTATTTTTAAGAGAAATCTTTGAAAAATAAAAAATATTTACTTTTACTAATTATATTTATTACCTAATAATCAGAAATATGAAGAAACTAAAAATTTGATTAATTTTTACAAAATGTGACAGCTTTAGAGATGTTTCTTTAACAGACAGTCCATTCCCTTGTAATTAAAGGCTTATTATGTATTTTGTATTTCATCCTTATAAAATGCAGAACAGGTATGCAAAAAAGTAAACAGTATTCAGCTCCTCCTGTTCCATCTATGTCAGAGTTTCATTCCA
The DNA here is from genome assembly GCF_036417665.1 of Passer domesticus. Lineage (NCBI taxonomy): Eukaryota > Metazoa > Chordata > Aves > Passeriformes > Passeridae > Passer > Passer domesticus. The sequence goes on from NC_087474.1 coordinate 88,036,586, forward strand.
AATTAGACCAAAGCACTTTATACATAAAAGAACCAAGCTGTGTTTACTTTACTGAGGCAAATAATCCAATTTACTTCAACAGGGCTACTTAAACATAACATAATGCTCATTCTATACTTAACTTATTTAACTGCTGAGTTTTCTGTTTGAGTCTATCCATCCTTTGGTTTGGTTTTTTTGTGTTTTTTATTGGGTTTTTGTTTGTTTGGTTGGTTGGTTTTGGGGTTTTTTGTTTGGGTTTTTTTTTTTGTTTGTTTGGGAATTTTTTTTTTTTGCTTGTTTGTTCGTTTGTTTCCTGTTTGAGTTTTTTTTTGTTGTGGTTTTTTTTTTTTGGTTTTTTTGTTGTTGTTTGTGGGTTTTTTTTCCACACCCACCTTCAATAAGACAATACCACAAATAATATGTGAAAACCATTTAAACTGCTGGTTTAAAAAGCAATATCTGTGTGTCACTTACAAGAATAAGTCCTGGAAGTGAAGCATCTGAGAAGCAATGTTAAAACACACACATTAAAACATACAAAGGCAACAGAAAGATTGAAACAAAGCTGTTAAATATTATTAGTTTCTAGTATTTTGAAGGAATATTTCAAAGGAAAGACATATGGAAGATAGGACACACTTGAGGGACCAGTATACTAATTGGGTTTTTTTTCAGTAGCAGCTTGATTCTGTGTTTCTAGAAGAATGTGAAAACTGTGAAGGTTCACTTTATTAAAAGCTTGCACAGCTTAAACAATTTTATAAATGGTGAACGTGCAATTTTATTTTCTGCTGGGGTTATAACTCTCAGGCTTTAGTTAATAAATGATTTGCAGATGCAGAAGATTTACATTACTGCAAAGTATGACCATTAATCGTGAAACAAAAGAAAACCAAAATCTCCATACAAAACCATTGCACAGAATTAAACCTCTCCCCACCCTAACTTGGCACCTTGAAGGAATATTCAAATTTGCCCATGACAACAAGAGTTCATATTATTTGTATACAACTTCTATGTTTCATTTCTGTCTTGAAATAATTTGGCCATGCTATTCTAAGGAAACAAGGTTTAACAGAATTACTGCAGTAAATTTTGTTCCAGGACTGTACATTTTCCCTGAATAATGTCTTAATAAAAAATTCAATTTTGTTATCTAGATTACTATCTAAATTATGTCAGTTTTTAAGCTTGAAAATATGAACTGGAATCCAAGATGAGGATATCTCTGCTGCCAAGTTTTCTTTTAGAAATCCTTTAACTGTATAAAATTTAACCAAAAGGGCTTCCATTTTCTATATTCAGCTTGTATCTGTCCAGTGCTTTTTATCAACAATTTTGTTTAAAAAAAAAGGACAAAATTCTGTTTCAGAAGCAAAACACTCAAAAAGTGTTTAGAAAATATATCAAATTATTTAGTCTCCTGAATTAAATAGATCCTTTTTTTTTACCACTGGTTTCAACAAAAGCATCCAAAGATACCATTTCTAGTCTGCATCTCCTGATTTATTCAGCATAAGAAAGCATTCCATATTTATTTGAGCAAATAGAAAAATATACAAAGAGGGGTACAGGAGCAGTCTGTGGAGATGTAGGTCTTCATGTAATTAGGAAAATGAAAACACATTTTAAGTCTTGAACAAAGATGTGTATATTTTTATCAGGAATTTTTCCTTCCATTTTTTTTTTTTAACTTTAAAATCATCTTAGTCTTTCTTGGGAACTCATGTAAAGGCAGAAATCCAACTTCATCGACCTCAAAGTTCTGGCAGAGTCAACATTTTTCAGAGCCTAAGAGGGGAAAAGCATGCTGAATGCTCAGGTGAGGCATGTGAGCACATTATGCAGTCAGACACATGGTCTCTCTGCCTTCTTCTGAGCTGGTGGGAGGCAGGCTGGTGCCAGTTCAGAAACCATGGAAGGGAAGGTCCACATACATCCTCACAGGAGTTGTCTTTCCCAAATTTCAACACTGCAATACAGCTCTAATTTTATGAGAGATTGTAGTACTGTTTGGACTCGTACAAGACTCCAGACACTCAAACCATGACTCTTGCTGGTCTGCCTTCATTTACTTGGCCCCCTTTGCCATCATGCTGCAGATTGCTTTGTGTTGAGTTACATTGCTACATCTGGGACCTCTCTTGAACTCCATTAGGGACATGCCTGGTGATTTTGCCTGTGGCGTGCTGGATGGCAGCCACCAAGCCATGGAGAATGCTGCAGGGCAGCTCAGTGGTTGGCAGTGACCTGGTGCTGGCCCAAGCAGGGCTCCCTTGAGCATATCCAGGCCGGGTGTGGTATCCAGGGACTGTCCTGCTACCCCAGCCAGGAGCAGGGCAGCTGGGAGGGATGGGGGCAGCCCCAGCCCTGGACAGGCAGAGGCTGGGCTCAGATCTGGGCCTGGGGCAGGGCAGGGCAGGGCTGTGGGGAGCTGGGACCAGCCCTGCTGCTGTGGGGACACTGGGACAGGGGCTGCTGGCCCCAGGGCTCTGACATAGGGACCTGGGCTGTTGGCATGGTGAGGAAGCCCAGGGGCTGGACATGGCTGGGCAGAGCTGGCAGTACCCTTAGGGCATTGAAAATTGCTCAGACACATAAATGCATTGCTGAATCAGGGCATTAACAAGAACATGTTGCTGGAAATAGTAAAAGAGCCCATGCAGTGCCTTTCATTTTGCTGAGCTGTTTAGTGAATGATTTAATTCCTGTTTGCATTTTTGGTTCCTTCTATGTTAGCTAATTCTGTTTATAGAATAATTAGGCAATTACTTAATTGAAACAGAAACAGAATTTAATGCATTTCTAAATGTGCAAATTATAATTAGTCTGCTTATTAAATTGCATTTGCAAAAATTATACCTCTTTATATATAAAAGGAAACATGGCTAAACAATTTAGTGTGTTAAAACAGCTGTGAGTGTGCATGTCAGAGGCTGTGCATGCCAGGTACATGATTATCATTCAGGGGAAAAAGAATAAGTTAAAAAAGTAGTCTTCTAAGAGGACTAAAATTAAGTAGACAGAGATGTGCAACTTTGAAAATGTCTGAACAATTTTCCTGTATCCCATTCTCTGAAGACAGGCAGACTTTACTGTGTTTAAGCCATTTAAATAAAATAAAACCGAAAGTTGAGGAGTTTTGGATAAGACTACACTTCAGTATATCCAGTTGTTATTATTCTTGTATCATGTAAGACAAATTCAAATGATACAGTTGCAAAAGAAAAGGAGTTGGCAATGATCTTTTGCAGGTCAGATCTTATGATACAGTAAGGGTAATTTTAATTTTAACCATGAATTCGAGTAACCTAAGGATCACACTCCACGATCCCTGGAAATCCTCATGGTACCATGAAACATTAGATTTTCTATACAATTTTGACTGAAAGAACTTTACACTGTGCAAAAACTTAAAGCTGTCCTTTGATTACATATGTAAAGAGACCTGCATGCATTGTATCACCAAATACTTTTTGTCATTAAGTATGCTCACAGTAATCTTTCTTCCAAAAAGACTGTCTGAATAAGTAATGTAGAATTTAAAGTGTTGCCCTTTTGGAATATCTATAACTTGTTGATAAAATATTAGACAAACTCAATAGCCACACAAAGTTAAGATGTAGAAATCAAACTTGAGAATTAAGAATTAAAAATTCTCCCTGAAGCCACAGATTTAATGTAGTATATTCCCTAGACTACCATAGCAATATTTAGTTAAAAATGTAAAGTTTTAGAAACATTTCTCATCTGTTTCAGAGGATTTGTGTGTGTAAAGTTATAATGATAACTTGCCCCCACAATTATAAAGCTGCTCTTTATTCTAATTTCCGTCAAATCACTTCACAGCTATTGGACACTGCTCCATCTTTCTTGTTTGAAGTATTACCTCTGGTTGTTGCTGGCTTCTACCTATTGCTTATCTATGGCAGTAATTACAGGATCAAGTCAAAGTGTTACTGGATAACAGGAAGGAATAAGTTCTCAGCTTGGGGATCACTGCATAGCTCATAACTTTAAAATGTGCTCTTTGGACATTTGAGCTTTGTATGGAGATTCCCAACTAGATTAGCTAAGTCATGTTAGAATACAGTTAATTTTCCACTGCCATTTAGCTCTGTGACAAAAGAAATACTTGTAGCATGTCTGAAGGGGGCGACCACCCACAGAAGGTTTCACAAGAACAGCATTTTTAAAAATTACATTATTGACAGATGCACACAAAACTTGTAAACTAATACTACATTTTGTCATCAGGGTGACAAGTTGTTTTGGGAACTGCCCATAAGACTTATCTTATGAAATCTCATGACAACCACTATGCCTTCATTTGTAAATCAGATGGTGTATCAGACAGACCTTAGGACAAAATGGTGCATCTTTCACCTTTGAGTAATGTAAAAGCAAAATAAACTAAATTCTTTCATAAAACAGTAGTTGCCCAAACCCCCAGCTGCTTCATTACTTGATTCTAAGTTAAAGCTCTACATGGAAATTTTCAAACTGGGCATCAAATAAAACAAATCAGAATTACTATGATTTTACAACCTCCCTGTAAAAGAGTAAGAAAGTGCTAAAGGATGGGGGTAATGGTGTAATATTTAACTCTGCATCCTTGTTCTTTTAACGAAATGTCACAAGAATCACATCTCCTGATCTTTTATAAATGTCTAAGTAATTTTTTTTTCATTAGCACTTTGATACAACACCAACACTTGTGAAGGATTATGTAAAAACTACCCTGGCTTTTACATCTAAAATGTCTTAGGATGAAATGAGTTAAATTTTTTAGTTACCAGCTTGAATTCCAAGTCACAAAATGACCTTAAAAATACAATCAGTCATAGCTGTTCTCAGTAATTGCTAAAAAAAAAGGTTTTAAAAAAATTTAAAAATAATCCACTCACCTTAGTAAAATAATTAGAATTAATAATTGAATGTGTTTTACAGTAATTTATATATTATCTATTGTATTACCAGAGAAAGTTCTCAATTAATAGATTAATTCGGTTTTGTCCTCCAGATTTTCAGTAAAAACAGCTCAGTTCAAACTTAAGATTGTAATCTTTTTACATATTGAAGACAGAATTCTTTCTATCTTCACCTAAATTTAGTTCTAGAGGTTGTGACATTACAGCAAATCCAGTTTAATCATACTGGTAGTTTTACATGTAAATTAATGCATGTACTCATACAGAATTATAGTGGTAGAGAATCATTAACAAAACCAATGATGGGCATTCCCCCCAGAATATGAGATCCCTAATGAGCTATAATTTGGATTTTAAATGAGAATTAATTACCATGCCAACAGTTCTTTGAACACAGGTTGTTTTTCAAATATATCTTCACTAGGCAGAATATAACTGGAAGTGAATTAATCATTTCAGTCTAGAAAAAAATAGCATGTATTGAAATGAAACTTGCATGACTGATCCTTTAAATTTTAATTAATTAGGAAGGTTTTTTTGGACAGAAATATTTAGAATGAAAATTGATTTTAAAACTTTTTATACATTTACTTGAAAAAGAAGATCAGTTTTATGTGCCCACCAACAAATCAAATATCAATTTACTTGGGAACTTTAGCATGTATTATGAGGATAGTTGCATTCAAAAGTTTACATCATGGGCACATGAAAGTGGCACAAAACAGATACTTGATACCATTGTACTATAAAGCAAAAGTAGTAAAAAGCAGCATGTAACCTGATCATTCAGTCTGGTATTACAGGATATTCAAGGAATGTGGCTATGTTTTTTGTGCTTTGTAAATTTATTTTCTTGCTGTATTCTCTAATCATATTAAGTCTAATGATACAAAATCTGATTGAATTTTTGAAGCTGATTGAATAATATACGTAGAGTAGTTCAACCTACTAAAGCACAATGAAAGTGAAAAATCACTGTTCATGCAATAGTCAAGAGAACCTCCAGTAGAGCCCAGATTCTCTTTAAGAACAAAGTTAATAATTTCCCAAAGTGAAAAAAAACCCCAAACTTATATAATAAGACTCTCTTTTTATCAAGTATTGGAAGACATGCAGTGTTGCAGCAAGCAAAGAAAGAGTATTTCAGAAACAATTACCACAAAGAATAAGATTCAGCAATAATTAACCATGTTGTCTGAAAACATTCTATTTGTCTTCATGATGTGAAGGTAATAACTTCTGCAAAATTTTTGAAACATTTCTGTTCTCATAGGATGAATGCTTGGAAGTTGGGTGTAACTTACAGACACTAGAGCAAGTGTTTCTAGTCTTGGCTATCTATGGCTTTCATTATCCATTTAGAAGAAATGAAGACACTTTGTGAAGGCAGACACTATTTATTCACAGTTCTGCACCTGACATCTAGCTCCTCATATTTCTGGGCATTTCTTGCACAGAAATTAATAGGGATACTTCATATGCTCATGGTAGATATGCCTTTTAATGCTTCCCCTCATGCTATCCCCTCCCCAGTTCCATTTTGTTTGGTGGACTTAAACTCTAAAGCTGAAACAGATTAGGTGTACATTAGTGTTGTAAATTTACACCAGGAATGTGCTTTTCAAGTAAAACTCCTAAAAGTTCCTGCTTCTCATGCCTTGATTTATCACAGAGTAGTTACAGATTACACAAACTGGATTAATTCCAGACGAAAATAAACTGAAAAAGTGCCATAGGAGTCCACTTGATGTTCTTCAATCAGCTATGAACATTCAGTCCTGGATGCCAAGTCCACACCTTTCTCCTATTCTTAAAAAACATGCACAGCGCATACACTGAGCCCTCTATCAATTGTTTTACTACACAGATCTGTTTTGCTATGCTGTCCTACTTGCCAATGTACCATAGTCAATTAACCCATATTCCTTGCTGACAAGTGATCCTGGATCTAATAAATCAATCTTGATTTTACCCTTTATTTCAGAAGGAAATACATGATGCATCATGAATTTTAGAACTTCACAACAACCACTGGAAAAAGAGGTACCTTATTGTATCAGCAAATAACCATGCTTCAGTAGCCTGGTCAAGTCTGTGAAAACTACATTGACACAAGTATTTATACAAGTAAACTAAAAATGAAAGTAGGCACAATGAAGAACATACACTGAGAAAACCTAACACCAATGCCTGTGATGACATGGGGAATTTCTAGCTAAGGCTTCCCTTACAGAGTTTTCTTCTTCGTTTAGTTCTTCATAATTGTAGGAAGACATTTTGACATTGTAGGCTATTGACATTGAAACAGTTACTTTGAACAGGTCCAAAAAAAAACCCCTATTAATAAAACATTTGGCAAATATTTTGGATCTGACTTGGGAGTTGAGATAAGTCATAACAGGAAATATTTTAGTGAATGGACATTAACATCCCAAATTTATGGGGAGAACATATGAAAACTTTTCAACACAAAAAAAAATTCTGTGGGTAATAATTTTCAATACTATTACTTGAAGTTACCTCATATTATCCACAAAGCTTGCTATACCCTGTGATTAGACTTCTACATTATCATTATTTTTAATTCATCACCTAGGTATTTGCCGCCTATTGCATGATATATGGTTCTATTATTTTATGTCTCAAGTGCACAGCCTTAGAATTTGTATTTATTTCTTTACTGGCTTGCACAGACCCCTTGTCATGGGTTACTTGTTGATAACAAGTGGAAAGTGTCAGTATACGATTCTTGCTAGCACTCTTTTTTCTTGAGTTAGTATTTGTAAGTAATTTACAACACAGTCAGATCCTGTCTTGAAATCTGAAGGTGATGAAATGATTAAGATTATTGTTTCCAACGTTAAAGGTGACAGACTTTTGTACTTCTAATGGTCTTGAATACAATATGAAAAAAATCGATACTTCTTTCCTTTGAAATTAATTATCCAATACATTTGAAAGGATTTTTTTTAAGCTTGCACAGGTACTCAGAGGTACCAATCTGATTTGATTCACAACTGCATTAAATCCTGGTGTCTGTATTCATAACTTTAATTTTTAAATCCATTTACTCTGAGCATCTGTAGGATTGTTTTCTTTTAGAAAAGCAATGTATACATAAGCTAATAAAACAACCCCTGAGTTGTTCAGATGCTGAGTGAAATGGCAAGAAAAAGTGATTAGAGACCTCCATCTATGTTTGCACAAGTTTCTCATGTCAATATGTGTGGCAGTATCTACAGATACTGATCATCAAGCATTCCAATGAGCATCAAATCGCAAAAGAAGACACAGTGTAATTCTAATATGTTCTTTGCACAGGTGTTATCCACAACATTAGTCAAAAAACATTCAGTAATGTGTTCTAGAAGAAGTGACATGTATAATAGCAGTTATGTAGCTGCATTGTCCTAGGGGCAGCAAGAAGCCTGGCTGGGATGAAAGGCAACACCATCCCTGTCTGGGAACAGTGTTGGCTGTGCCCTACAGGGGCTGTCTCCATATGACAGATTGTCATTGCGCCGGGAGTCCAAAAAAATGCAGCAGTGGAAAACAGTAACGCCCCACCCAAACACTGAGTGTTGTTATGAGATCAGATAGCTGTCCTTATATGCAGAAAAAGTTCACAAGGTGTCATTGAATCCATAGGATAAAACAAAACAGGATAAAAAAGAAAATACTTTTGTTGAAAACTACATGTGAATATATATCTGAATAAAAGTACATTTATGAGATGTGCTATACATTTTTATGCCATTACCAGAGATATCTTCATCTTAGTTCAATTTCTGTATACTTCTGAAACAAAATTCACCAGGCATATTTCTTTCAGAAGTGGACTAAGAAACTTGGATAAGGAAAGTATAATGAGGGAAAGACAAAAGATATTGTCTTGAAATGAACCTAGAACAAAGGAAACAGATATGAACATTTGAAAATATACTTTGTGGGACAGCCTGTAAGAGAATTTAATATGTTGATTCTGAAATAGACATATATTATATTTATACAGATACTGGAAGGGTAACCAAACAAGCTCTTAATTAAATTGTTGCTGATTTCTGAATGTGCTTAATTCCTAAACCCCCAGGAAATATTTATACAAACATGTCAATGATTAATTTATAATTATTCACCAATTTTTCTGTGCACAATTTTGTAATTTTACCAGCTGTTATTTCTAGTTCTAAGAATCTGTTCTCTCTGGTTTCCAAAGACTGTCTCTTTGGAATAATACCAGATGAGTCATATATGAGTTTTTCAAATGAAGACTTTATCTTCCCTTTAAATGATTCCTAACTTCCTTAAAATATTTAAGCCTCTGAATGGGGACAATGTTTGACCTATAAGGCACTATTCTTCAGTTTCTTAATGTTGGGAATTTGGCTGAAGATAATAACCTTCCATATTATTTTTTCACTTTGGGTCTTTTGTAATTGTGTCTATCAGAGATTTGATTTGTGGCCATACAACATATCGTGTTACTGAAATCTGTTATTTCATGTTTACAGTGCACTTGATTTCTTTGATTTTCAAGAAAGAGATGGATGAAATGTTTCTGGGTTAATAAGTCTCAGGAAGTTTCATTTTTCCTTGAAGTAAGCCCTTATAAGTCTTGAAAACTTATGAACAGATGTATTTTCTTAAAAAGAAATTAAAAGTTTCATATTACTATCACTGTAAAACTTCTGCTCTAAAGTACAAATCTTTAAGAGTGCTAACCACATGAGAAAATTTAACCAAAATAAAATTACTTCCATTTTTGTTTATTACATTTTTTACATTTTTATTTTTTGTCAGTGAAAACTACCTATGGATATGTGTTAATCTATGTTACTTATTTACAATTTTTTTCTGGCAATTCATTTTTTTGACCAATCAACTTCCTTTAATGTATTTGTCTCTTCCTTAATTTTACAGAATTTTCTCTAACTTACAAAAAGTCCTTATTTGATGCATTGTTTTCACATATTTTTAGTCTTTCTCATACCCCTCCCCCTTTACTCTAATTATTTATTGTTTCCAGTATCAAAAAAAGCCTTCTCAGGTCCCTAAAAACCGAGTTTAAATAGGACCCAACAATATTAAAAGTTCTTCCATTATTATGTTTGCTGCCCAAATAATGAAAATATAGCCATGTAGCCTTCAAAACTTCCACTTTTCAGAAGAAATACAAGAAATTAGTAATTATGTCAATGTATCTGCCCTTTGTCTGTTTGTTTTTGACTAAAAAAGATTCTTCTTCCATAATTATTTGGACTGCTAATCATGCCTTATTTACCTGTTAGTCAGAAATATCCATAATTTAAAAAAGTATAGCTAACCTGTTCAGATTAACGATTTGATGAGTATTCCTGACTTATTTCAATGATATAAACATATGCACGCTAACCTAAATACCAAAGGAATATCACCAAAGAAAATTTCTCAGCTATGGTTATGTTCTTCAAAGATGCATAGGCTTGAATGACCACAAAACAACTATTCTTGCTCCAGTGATGAAAAATAATTTCATCACAATTATGCAAAAATAGATGATGGGAAAAAGGAAGTGTTGCTGTTGTCTCAAGAACTATGTGCTGTGATGAAGCTGAAAATACTAAATCCCAAATTCTCCAGAATGGGCAAGTGCACTAAGTGAAAGTCCAATGTATAGGAAAGAGCCTGCACAGTGCTATCAAGTACCTTTCTTTCCTTTCTTTCTTCATAAATGAATACATCTTTAAACAGAGAAAATTTAAAATGGCCTTTTATATCTGATATTACCTTCATGAATGGCAGAATGACTAAGGTTTGTCCAAAAAAAGCAAAGCTTGTGTCATGTCTGTAGTTCTACTTCAGTTTTTCTCCTCTAGTATTAGCATCTCAACACTCACTATTGTTCCTGCTATCTGATTACATTGTGTTATTTACCCACTATTTAAACTAAGGCTAAAAAGGGGTCATATAACAAAAACTGAACTCTGAGCTCAGAAATTCCACCTTCATCAGCCAATCCAAGTCTATTAATATTTTCACATACTATACTTTTCTATTAGTACAAAAAGCTTGCTAAAAACTGAGCTGAATTTTAAAGTACTCTGTATGTAGATACTGTGGTGCACAGAAATCAACAGTATTTGCTATTGATAATTATTTTTACTTGCAGTTAGTAGTGTTTTCAAGTAAAAGAAAGCCATATTTTCACTGCTTGGTAAAGTGAGTTGTTGGACTTTGCTACAAATTAAGTGACATAAAACCTTACTAGCGTCTATCTGTCTTTTTTTAGTGCTCCCTTTGATTGCTCCAATACTATACTTAATTAAAATTTTCACATTACCAAAAGTAATGAAACAAGCAAAGTATCAACCACTTTTTTATGAAAGAATGAAGTAACTTCTAAAAATGGAAGCTTGCAGTAAACACAGGCTTTCATTTTAAAGTTATTTTACACATTAAAAAAAAATCCAGCTTGAGAAGTTCATACGTCAACATAAAAAAAAATCACACAAATAACATAAAATTACATAGGAGAGCCCAAGTTGCCGGGCTTTCTGCTCTTCTTTTAGGGGTCTAACTGCTCAAAATAGTTAAGAAAAGCATTTATTTGTTTCTTTATTGTCTTTTAGCTAAGGCAAATGAACTTGCATGAACATATTGCCATATCTAATTCTTCCTTTCATTTATTTGAGCTCTTTAGTGTCTCTATCCTTTTTGCTTCCACTCAGGTATGTATCCACAAAATAGCAATTTCTCTGTTCATGTTTCACTCATTTTTTCATCTGCTGAGAGAGGCTTTCCTTTGATCTGTTAACTTGCTAATTCCAGAAAGTATAATATATGAAATTAAAGACAAAAACCAACAAAAAACCACAAAACATAATTTTACAGCTAACTGGGTATTATAAGTTTTTTGTTCTGGTTTGATGAATATTTTCCCCACTAATGAAAGTTTATTTGATTACTTATATATTTTCATAAGCCTTACAAATAATATTGAGGTTGCTCTAGAGAAGAGTATACAGTAACTGGCAAATTGTGTGCTGCCAGATACAGATTCTGAATATTTTACTCCAGAGATTTTATTTAGGTTGTTTCTTATATTAGAGCTGCCTGTTCACTAGGAGATAAATGAAGACTACCTAAAACATGGACAGATAGTTTGTACCCTGAACTAGGTGTTTAACAAGTAATTAATTAATGACATTGAGCTGTGTTAAAAGCAAGCAAGTACACAAGCAAGAAAAAACGAACAAAACAAAATCCCCAAGTGGTTTTGAAGATGTGATCTCAGTCCTCTCTCCAATGCAGACATTTCTTAAGATTCCAAGTAAATTGCAACAGAATTTAGTATTGCCCAGATTGACTACAATGCAATGGCAATAGAACTGATTGGGTTTCTAAAATTTTATTCTTTTATAGTTAAACCTTATGTCATTAAATATTCTATTCTTATTGGAATGACTTTATATCTGAAAATAAGTGCTTGTACTTCTGGTGTGAGGAGGTTTTTGAAAGGTCCTTTTGCTTTATTTATGAAAAAAAAAAAAGATGCAGGAAAGATGCACTATAAATACTACAGGAAAATAATCAAGAAAAAAGGCAAAAAACCCAGGCAGAAGTAAATTAGGAAAAATTTTGCACATATAGAAAAAATGATTTTTGGATCTGAATATTTTTTACAATGACGGAGAAAAAAGAGCTAAATGTGATTACATAAGAGATGAAATGCTCCAAATCAGCATCAGATCCTCTGTAGCCAGAATATGGTTTCCTAAAAAATTAAGAAAGTAGCTAATAATTTGGGAGGTTTTGTCCATTCAAATTAAAACAATGATGAAGCATGAATAAAAGCATGCTGTCTCCTGACCCATTGCCGAAGACAGAGGGAACAGAAAGACATTACTCTGAGTTTTGAAATCTTTCATTGTGTAGAAAGTTCTTAAGTCAGTTGGCCTTATGATATTAATTTCTTCATTATGCTAGCACAAGATAATTTGGAGTTTGAACTAACATAAGGTTTTTAGTTGAACACAGAGATATCTCAACTTGTTTTATATTGTCAGATATTGAAGTTATAAAATTTTTAAAACTGCCCATTCAATCAGAAACCCAGATACTGGGATAGAATATTTAAGTTTCTACTTCTTATAAATAACTTTTCTTCCCCCCACACCAGCCTTTTTTAGTTTTGGAGAAAGTGTCATAATGTTAACAAGTTACATTTTTTGCTAGTATTCAAATATAGAATAACATTTTAGAAATATAGAATCTGTACTTTTATGCAAAAATGTTGCTTCTAACAAGCCACATTCTTCTCTTGAATTATGATGCACAAATATAGAAAACCAGCAGAACAGCTAGCCATCTAAAAAGCTGAAGATATTGCATTAGAGAAATGTTCTCAATTTATTTGTACTCTTTCCCATTTTTGAAAACAACTGCTCATTGGCTTATAGAACTTTGCTTTAAGACACAAACTTCGACATAAAGATACAGCCTTACCTATAGAGATGGCCTGAGAACATGAGCAGTATATTAGTGTTTTCTCTTGTTGCTTTTAGAGGAAATTGGATGTCAATTTTCACTACTGTAAAATAGTCCATGAGCTTCTGGTTCTCAAATTTCTCAATTTATCCACTTGCTCTCATTTTCATGTTGTGTTTACAGTTATGAACCTATGTGCAGCATTCAATTAAGTCTCTCACATGTTTCCAAAGGTTTCAGTTTTGTTGTGGAATGCTTATTCTCCTCAGTCCTTAACAACACAGACTGCCTCTTCCTATGAGCTATCCAGGCATGGGTTACATTATCTGCTGATGTTAATCGTAGCACACACTATTACCTATATGTTCTTTGCTTCCTCACTGTCTCAGCATTCTTGGTCAAAGAAGAATTTTTTAAAAATTTATTTAAAATTTGTTCAGTCATATCACTGTATCTTTTTTAACAGTAGATCTGAATAAATCTTCTTTGTCTTATAAAAATTATTTTAAAGACTAATAATTATTTTTTTCCTGTGTTATCACTATTTCTCTCCCTTCTTCCTTTCATCATTTGGTAACATTAACCTATGTCAAAGTTCAAGAACTCAAAGAAAATGTGCAGCTTTTATATGTCCCAAGTCAGGACCAAATTAAGAGGAAACAGTTGAAACAAGTCCATTTTCAGAGAGTAACATTCAAATACACTTTGAAGTCCTCTTAAATAATACAGCCTAAATAATAAAAAAATGCCGGTCACTAGTTATGTTAAAAAAACGTAACTATTTTATATGATGTATTTATTATACATCATATATTAAGTACTGCAATTGTATGCTAACAGTATTTTAATTTATATATGTTGATGTGTAAGCTGTATTTTCAAAACTGTACTTGGTACTTCTAATAATAAAAAAGGTATTTCGGAGAACAATAAATGATTTTTTGTTTAATTATCGATTAAATCAATTAATCAAATCCAATTCCAAACAAAAGTTAAACTCCTAAAATCATTGCTGGACATTCGATATACAACTCCTTTTTGAAGTTTTCACTTTTTGTCATCTTAAACAATAACAGTTGTCTATAGCAATAAAATAACAAAATAATGTAATAAAAAACAGTTTTATGTACAATTTTTTCCCAAATAAATAATTTAAGCTATTATGTAAAAATAACAACACATTTCACACATTGATAACAGCCCAGAACATGGTATTTTCTCATCACGTTTTAGAATCAAATAGGACATTTCATTATTAATTGAACTGCTTTACCTTTTCTTCTCCATGCTATGTAATTAGAACATAGACAACAATTAATTTTAAAATAGACTATCAGGGGAGGGTATCATATAGATTTCAGAGCAGAAAAAATTACTTTGCAACTATTTTCAAGGCCACCTGTTATACATATGAATATGCATGGCTAATGAAGAAGGAATAGCCTGTGAATGTTTTGACCCCTTTTCTGATTTCATGCTGTAATAGTCAAGACTTATCCTTACAGATTTTGAAGACTGTTTCATTGCACATTCTCTAATTAGTAATTACACTTTTGGTATAAATTTTGAGCAATTTTTGTTTATAGTTTTCCTAATTTACTTTTTGTGGTTTGAGAATGAACTGATGAGTGGAGGGTAACTGGGTTCTAATCAGGGTTCCTGATTAGTTCTACGAATTCCTTTCCAAATCTTTACATTCATTATTCTATATTTCCTCCTTGAGGTCCAGACTATAGTGTTAATATTATAAATAGAAAATATACCCCTTTGGAGAGCCAGGTTGCTGAAGATAATGGTGTATTTATTATGATTGCACCCCTGTATATACCTTCTGACACCTGGTTGTTTGTAAATTGTTTGTTCACCACACTAATAACAAGACTTGTCTGTGTTTGGTGGGTGGCTGTACATCTTGTGCACAGATGGGTCTATCTCAATGTTTCCACCTGTGGTTTTTTCCACTCATTTTTCTACTCCCACAACACAACGGCTACTGACCCCTTACTCCTTAAGACAACACTTCTCCATTCAGATGGGAATTCCAGGGCCCCAGCTCATTTGACACTGGCTCTGGTTGACAGTCTTTGTTGTCATTAAAGGGCTTTGCAACAAACCCCTGATTGTCCTGCCCTGCTCTCCCAGCTACACACCTGGGGTAGTTGTGTGGACTCATCTAGCCAAACTGTCCTCTTACCCTTCCCTGACAATAATCAGGGCTTTTTCTTTCTGCAGGGTGAGTGACTCTTCCTTATCCTTGGAAGAGAAAGGAAACCAGATGTCCCCATCCCTCTGCTACAGGTCCAGGTTAGGACATCTACTACAAGTACCTCAAATATCAGAATGGCAACACTTGTCAGTCAGCAGTGCAGATATTTCATTTTTTCCAGCAAGCTAACTTCACTGCTGATCTCTCTGTACTTTTCTGCACTTAGACCAGTATGAATGAAATGTACAATAAAAGTCTTACAACTTAATAAATCAAAAAGTAAATATGAGCTTTGCAGTAGACTTCACCTCTTCCTAACAGTAGCAGAAGCATTTCTTCATGAAAATGACACTCATGGAATTCTTATTTATTTCATCAAAGTACATTTTTTTTGAAACCTGCATTAGAGAAGCAGTAGTCTCTTACAGTAGGGAATCTACTGGTTAATTAAAACATTCCCTTTTAAATCTCTGGATGACACCAGTATCATAGTCCTGCTCAGCATAAGCATACACAGTTTGAGAATTATTATAATCATTAGTGTAAGCATTGAAAAAGTGTTCTTTCACAGACAGTTCTGAATCACTCTTATCTGAGACATACAATACATACATTGTGCACTTTTTTCAATCATAAATCATGCCAGCTTTGTCAAGGGAAACTTGCATGAGGCTATCTCAAGGCAGATGCCTCTGGAGTGCTGTTTTGCCTTTTCTCAGCTAGTAGTTGCATAAAGTGCTTTGGAAGAAAATGCCTCTGAGTAGGAACATAATACATAATCAGCCCAAATAATTACAACAAAAATGCTAACTTGCTGTTTTCACAACATGGATAATAGGCTTCTTTAAGGGCATGGAATGCAAAATCAGTTTTGCATGTCTTCTTGTATTTCAGAGTCATTAAAATGTGCTACACTCTGAGTGTGGAAATAAATGCTTCTGCTGATAAAAGAAGTGACAACTGGCACACTGGGAATTCAGCTGTTTCAAACAGTGGCAGAGCTATCAGCCAGGGAGTAATGTGGATAATTTTCATAGTGTCTATCTCTGTTGAAATATTTCAGTTTTAAATTCAGGAGGAATATCATGACAGTCCAATAGTTTAATTTAGACATTCAGAGAAATGAAACAGGAAAGATATATGCTATCATTTCTTAAATTTATGTTGAACTTTATCATATGAAATCAAGGAATTTCATTTAAAAGCATTTTAAGAATATTATCCAACAGAATGAATTCTGTCGAAGCTGTATTTCTCATATGAGAAGAACTTCTACACTACTGATAGTTTCCAAACAAGGTATTTATTCACAGAGCTTATGTTTTGACTTGGATAGAATGATTTTTATTCTCAGTTGCTGGTATGAGGTTACATTTTAAATTTGTGATGAAACCAGTGTTGGTAACGCAAGGATGTTTTTGTTGTTGCAGAGCAGCGCTTATACATCATCAAGGACTTTTCTTTTGCTCACCCCACCCCATCAGTGAGGAGAGGGAGTTCTGAGGGCATACAGCCAGGAAAATTAACCTCAACTGACCAAAACAACCTTACATAGCCTCTAGCATCACACTCAGCATATAAAGCTGGGGGAAGAAGGAAATAGGGAAGGATGTTCAGAGTGATCACAATATGTCTTTCCAAGTCACAGTTACCTGTGTTGAAGCCCTGTTTTCTTGAGGAAAAATGAACACCTGGCTGCTGATGGGAACTGTTGAAAGAATTTCTTCATTTGCTTTGCTTGCATGAGTTGCTTTTGCTTTTTATATTGAACTGATGTTATTGCAACCCATGAGCTTTCTCACCTTTAGCCTTCTGGTTCTCTCCCCCATCCCACCAGGAGAGGGAGAATGAGTAGCTGCCTGGAGTTAGTTGCTGAATGGTATTAAATCACTAAAAGGTTAGTCTTCTACATCCATAATTAGTAAACTCAGGTTCAAAGAACGTAGGTATTTTGTACTGAAAAAGTCTTAATAAATAATCACAACACTCTTTTGTATGGAAAAAATTCTGATCTCATATATTTTAAATAGTGGGTAACCATGTCTATTCTGCCAGCAATTCAGTAGCCATTGAATGTGTTGAATCTGGATGTTTATAAATATTCAATGAAAACTACTCCAAAATGCCAAATATGTGCATTGATGAATATACATATGTATCACCATATGTAAGAGGTTGCTTGGTCATATCTATGAGGAAAGGTATTTACAGAATGTTTTCAGCTTCCTGTACTTATTAAGTTTTTCAGAATGCCCCTATACTATTGATGACTAAGCATGAAGTAGCATACACTGATGCTCAGATTATTCCAGGAAAAAACTGTAAAATAGTCCAGTTTCAATTTTGTTTCCTCTCAATATGTATACTCTTTCTATACCCAAAAGAAACACACTCCTAGACTTGTTTTCTCATCTCCCAGCTGAAGGTATTTCTTTTGCTCTCTTAAAACACCTCTCCAACTCATTCCTCTACTCCTTTAGTTTTCTTGGAAAAATAAGGCAAATCCAGGGATGTTCTCTTCTTTCTTTCTTCAGTTATCTCTTTCCCCCATCCTTCTTAGTATATTAAATAGAGTACATTAGTTAAATAAAATATACAGAGGTATATGAAACCAGTATATGACTAAGGGGGCTGTGCTGTCATGGGTCTCCACTGAAATCAGGTAATCCAAAAAAGTGTAATTTAGTAACCCAGAGAGAAAGCTGATGTCCCTTTTGTTCAAAGATCCTTCTCTTTTTTAGGACTGGTTTCCCAAATACCAGTGTTTGTCACGTCTCTTAATATATTGCAGCTAAGCTTGTTTACAATACACAAGTGTCCAAAATCATCTGTCTGTGAGCTTTTGTTTACCAGACATACATAGTTTTTTTTCATCAGAGTGAAAACTTTTTAACTTATGCAAATTGTCATAGTCCTATTTATTTTGATAGCTTAATGAGTCTAAACCAGTTGAGAGTCTGACCCAAAGCAAGTAGCTAAAATATTTATTTATTTGTTACATGTTAAATTGAATAATTTAGTGATAGAACAGGGGGTAACAACTTTAAAAGGAAAGAGTCTTTAAAAGACTTCTTTCTTAAGAAGAAATTCTTTACTGAGAAATTGGAACAGGCTGCCCAGAGAAGTTGTGGACACCCCATCCCTGGAAGTTCGAGGCCAGGTTGGATGGGACTTGGAGCAATCTGGTCTAGTTGAAGCAAACAATCTGGCCCATGACAGAGGGGTTGCCAATAAATGATCTTTAAGGTCCCTTCCAGCCAAAACCATTCTATCATCCTCTAAGTCTTTGAAAGTAGACACCCTCAAAAAGTCCTGTAAACTGCTGAAAATTCCTTGAGTGATATTTGTCACTCAAAAAATTCCCCTGCTCAAGGTATCAGATTTCACAGATTATGATGTACACATCTTGTTCCTGCTAGGTTCTTTAACATGAAATTTCCTCTAGGCTATATAGGGACTTGTCCAGATTATTATAGGAAGGACTGGAGACAAACATAACAGTAGTTCAATGGCCTCATTGTAGTACTAAGATTTTTGGAAAATTATTTAGTTACAGGTTAATTCAATATAACATCGTAGATAAGGTACATTGTAGTGAAGAGTTAGACAGATTTGTCTCTGTGCTGTGTTTGTGGCTATAACAGCTATAACAGAAGATTAAACCTGGCAAATTCAGCAGTCTGAGATTTCTCAGGGTACATTTCACCCAGGCCTGTCAAGACCAATAGAAAGTGCTTGCATGAACTGAAGAAAGCTTGATCACTGAAGTTTTCCTGCTATAATAGGAACCTTGGAAATAAGGAGTCCTCTGTGTATTTTCAAGAGTATTTGGATGGATAATTACAGAGTAGCTCCTATGGAATTGTAGCTCCACTGTACTACAGCTATAATGGAAATGCAAACATGCTTAAGGTAGACAGAGACATAAATACTTTTACAAGTGTCACCATAAATTCTAGGAAAGCAGCTATATTTCATGGTAGCTGAAATGTTAAAACTGGGCTGATCAGAATTTTAAATAATATTGTGATAAAAATTTGAAAAGGTCCGAGGATCAAAAATTCCTTGCAGAAACCCCACTGGGCCAATAGATAAGTTACAAGAGAAGATACAGGAAAAACCACTCTTCCCACTCCTGCATGCATGTATTTCAGGATGGGATGGGGAGAATCCCATGGCAGAAACCTGGATCTAGCACCTGAAACACTGAATAATTTTCCATCTTCAATTGTCTATGGGTTGGCAAGTCCTGTACAATTTGCCATTCCTCAATTACTAATCTCTTTCACCCTGTGTTCTCCCCTCAGTACTTATAGCTACTGATGTATTTCACTTGGAACATTAGTCACTTGATTAAGGCACTGTCTATAAATAGGTATTCTTACTCATTATTTGTTAACAGATGTGGATCATATTTTTTTACCCATGTAATGGAATTTTTTAGAAGCACATTTTTTAATGCAAATGCAGCTATATAATAGGATAAGTATGATATACTTCAGACTGATGCCTTTAACAGTAGCATTTAGAGGCAGGCATTTGAAAACAAATTTTTTATTGTTATGTAGAAAGATCACACTTCCTTTTTCTAGCACAAAAATGTATATTATTTATTTATACAAATCCTCTGTCATTTGCATTTCTTGCTTCTTAATTACCTGATATTTTATTCTGTTAGGCTCTGTGTTGTGACAAGGAGAAATTTTCTCAAACACTTTGTGTTTGATTGGTCTGTTGGCATCCTAGGAAAGTCAAGACCCTTGTGCCCAATCAGTCTGACAGTATCCCGTTATGGGAACCCTCCAATGAACAGTCCCACTGGATTGGAGGACAGTTCAAATGTCTTGTTCAGGGTCGCACACCAAATAGAAAAACCCCTCCTGGGTCTCCACACCTTTACCCACTGCCAGTGACTGCCAGTGCCCCTGAAGGACTCACATTAACAGTTTACAGAATAAGATTGTTTTTTAGTGAAATTGTGAGAATTTATGGTTCAAGAATTGCCAGTGATAGTATCTGACTGCAAATATATATTCAAAGTAATAATAATTAAAAGCATATATTAACAACTACTCCCCAGTAAAAGCTGGCTTGAGAAAATCATTCAACATGCAGAGAACACAGTTCTTTACCCAAAAGCATCTCTGTGGGGGAGAGGACAGGTTCAGCCCCTCATCTGATCCCAGAAATTATGCTGGAGTCTTCCCCCACCTCTTTCCATTCTTAGCTTACTTTTACACGATTTCTTTCCATTTAGGTGGAGCTTGGGTGACTTTCGTCATACATCTTACTACTGAGTGGTGTTCATATCTTGGGGCTGAATATCTCAGGATAGTACCTGAGATAACCTTGGGAGGGAGGCGTGGGTCAGCCCAAGATTTTGTCACTGTTGCTGATGCAACAGCAGGACATCTTCCTTTATCTCCCTTGGTTTTCAGCTGCTGTGTGGTTTATCAGCTGGAAAGCGCCACTGAGTTCTCTCCTCTGCAAGGGTTTTGGCAGAGCCTGGTCATGGTGGCTCCACTCTGCTCCATCATCTGTTTAGTCCCCTTAGGATTGTGTTGTGTGGTGGAGGTCGGACATGCTGACCACATTCCATACAGGGAGCAGCAATTGCACGTTTCCCTAGAACTTCTATGCCATTATCTTTCTACCCTCAGTTGTTCCCACACTGGTTATGCTTTCCCTTTAAACAAGCAATAGTGTTTTGGAAACACATTATTTACTGTGTTCTACAAAACCTCTATGCACTCACTGAATTTTGGGACAGAGAGAAAATGCCAATAAAGGGGAATGCAGAGCAGCCCAGAAGAGGTCTCATTTTTTTTTACATGACTTGTTAATCATGATCCATATAACACTATTGCATCTATGGTTGTATGTAGAATATAAAATTGTAATGTACAAATAAAACAGTATTAAAGAGTTTGTATAGTAACAGAATAGATATATTTGCTCTTATACAATTAAGCAAGCTCTGGAAGAAGCCTTTTCCTTTCTATTCAAAAGAGGCAGCATTTTTTTTCCAGTGGAACTACATACGGGGCTTTTGATTATGTACAGTCAAAATATGCTTAATTATCTTTATCTTGGAAACTAAGTAGCATATTTTGTGTTTAAGAAAATTTAGAACTCAGAAATATTAAAATGTTAATGAAATACTTTATTAGTTAAAAAAAGGAAAAACTATAAGCTATATAGAGAAAAAATAAGAGAAAAGCTGCTATATGTCTGATTTGAATAGTTTTGAGTGACATATTAATTATTTATGAAAAGTAAGACTTCAAAAGGAAAATGGCTGTAGTACTCAGAAACACACTTAGTCTCTGAGACTTTCTAATTGTAGGAAAGCTTAGTCCAATTACTGTGTTTGCTTACCAAAAGCTAAAATATATTTTACCTAGAAAATTACTATTTTTTTCTCTGCCTACTGAAACAGTGAACAGTAAAATACTGCAATATTTATACATTGCAATTCAAAATTTTTCTACCCCATGTCAATAAAAAACCTCATGTTTCACAAAGTTTCCCTTGAAAAGTGACATATCAACCCAAAATTTCATTTGTAGATTTTGAGTTAAGCACCATGTAAGAAGTATATTAACATGAAAGATCTGAACAGAGTTCATCAAATATAGAAGATGAAATATAAATTGCTTAAACATTCAGTCAATCTCCATTAATGCAAAATATACTATTCTGTTTCCAAGGCGTACATTTACTTCCAAATCCATATATCAATTGGAATACATTTGCTGAATTCCTATTTAAGTGGGTATTGCTCTGGTATTTGAATACTCATTCTTTTCTCCTGTGAGCTAATATGAATACAACAGAAAAAAATCCTGGGAAGAAAAGGTACACAAATACTTCTCACCTTTAAATGTCAACTGAAATCATTCCTACAAACATTTTTGCTGGGTTATAACACTGATGCACTTTCTGAAACACCATAAATTTTGAAAGCTTGCTTACAGCATGCTTTTTAAAATCAAGTGTGCATTCTTCCTTTTCTAGGGCTCAGTGTGCCAAAAGTTGTTTAAAAGAGATGTGTTAGTTGACCTGACATAGTCACACATATCCCTTAGTCTATCCAATACCTTTGGGGAAAATAAATATCTAATTCTTTGTCTTCAGAGAGAGGAGAACACTCTACGGCAAGGTGATACTGGCAGATTATACAGAACAGTTTCAGTAATCAAAGTGCATAGGAAAATTTAATGTACTGTAAAATATTTTAGACCTAAAAAGAAAAAAGGGCAGAAGAAGCTGAGAGAACCTTAAGGGGTCATTTAATCTATCCTTCTGTCCCAAGAGAGAATCAGGCATTGCTATATCACTTCTGTCAGATACTCACCATCTGTTCTAAAGGGCTTTAATGACAGAGAAATCCACAGCCTCCCCAGGCAATTTATTACATTTCTTGCTATCCTTAATGATAGAAAAATTTCTCTAGTGTCTAACCTGACATCCTGGCTGCAATTTATGTCCAGTTTTTTTCATGTTCTATACATCACAGAAAATGGGAAAAAAAAACCCTCAAAAAACTACTCCATTTTGCTTGGCAAAACTTTGCTAAAAACATGATTAATTCAGTCTTCCCTTTCTCCTATTCAAGAGTTTCTTCATATCCATCCCAATCTTTCTGAACTTTGTCACTAACCAGTGCTCCTGGAGAAATTTTAGTGATGTTGACTACATCAGAAGGATAATGTTAGTGAATATTACTGCCTATACTTCTATTAATGAAACAAATTATGAGGCATACTACTGCTTTAAGGATTATGGTGGTTTTGTATGCTTAGCTCTCAGAAACCTTTATGCAGAATGCCTACACAGTTGTTAATTTACTTTATAGTCTGAGCACAGTTTAATATTCCTTCATTCATATGGGGTAGCTGTCCTAAGTGAAATAAAGGAGTTTGTTGTTTTGAATCTTATCTCTGATATCTTTATTAATATTATGGGTTTATAAACTTCTATTTCAGCCTGTACAAACTGTCCTGAAGTATGATATCATCCAAATTTAGTCCAGAACTCTCTATTTTATTGGCCTGATTATTTAAAAAATCATCTATTACCAGACTAAGAACCAACCCATAGATCCTCCAGTTTTTTGTGAACCTCCAGTAAATCTTTCAATATGGTCCCAAAGAGCTACACTTAAATGGCTCTCAAATTTATTACCTGAATATTAAAAGTTGTATTCAAAACAAGACTGGGCATCTCTTACTTTTCCTTGACACACAGGGCCAGTTAAAATGTCAAAAATGAATTAAACTTATTTGTCAAAAACTGTTCCTGACAGATCTGTGTGAACTATTATATTCTGTTTTCTTCCATGTGCTTTTCAAATTCTTTGGGTTTTTAATGTTTTTCATTTTCTGTTTTTATTTTCTGTCACCTGTTTTTTGGCTTAACATATAAAATTATAAATTTACATGAAACTTTAATGAAAGGAAGATACATATATGAAACTACATACAATAAAGCAAATAGAATATCTATGGAAATATATAGAAGGTTTAATATTTGTGCATTCTATAATTGTATAATTCTGCATGTTAATTACTGTAATTTTAGGGATTTTCTTATAAATTAGCTAGATGTTTGCTTCATGTAGACATTGGAATTATGTCTTGCAAAATCTGAGAAAGAAAGTCCAATAAAAGTTCAATACTTTTTTTTGCATCCATTCAAATACCTTGTAAATTAATTTCTACCAAATTCAAAAAGAAGCAAATGGCTTCTGATGTCACACGAATTGTCCTTCTAGCTCCTTTTCTGAAATTCTGGGCAATTTGCCAATCCATTACTGTCTAGATATGACTTTCTTTTCCTTATCAAAATAGTGATTATTTTTTTAACTTCAGTTTTAGACATTTGATCTGATTTGGAGAAGTTCAATTTGAAAATATTTCAATCACTAGCATCTTTTTCTGTTCACCTTGAAATTTTCATAGGTAGGTTGATAAACCATGATGAAGCTCAGTGACTTTTTTTATGCTTTATCTGAACAGGTAACAAGTACATGTATGGGTAATCTGTTCATGAAAAAAAAAATCTGGATTTTTTTCCTATCTACTTACAAATTTAAATAGTTTAAATTCACAAATTCAGTGTAAAGGAAGAGATACCTGTCCAATTTTTACTTTAAAATAAAATATAATCCTATATTATGGTTGTTTCACAGACAGATTTCTTTGACAGAAACCTTTAGCAGAAATACAACATCCTTTGGCTATCATTGCATTCTTACCCTGACTTTTATGTCATTCTTAGTACAGTATCCCCTAAGTCTTAGCTCATGCTGTCTCTGATAGTTCCTAGTCACAGCTTCTGGCCATCGTAGGGGCAACACCACAGTAAACAGCAAGGAAACAGCCAGTTCTCTGAGAAAGTGGGTAGTGTTTCCTTACAAGGCAAGAAATACAAAAATTTTTGAACAGTTTTTTCATTGATCTAGGACAGTATGGTTTAAACATAATCATGCAAATTAGAGTTTACAAGAAATGAGCTTGATAAGTTTTGAATGTTTCCAATGAAAAGAAAATCGTACATGAATTTTCTCTCATTCTTGAGACTCTGATCATATAGAAATGAGCCCTAACAAGAAATGAATGGAAGATTTTGTGCAACTCATTAACATCTTAAATGTAAATACAGTGAGTACAATTTTTCTTGTACATTTATGAACAAAGAATTGCTTATATTTATAAATAAATAAATTATACAGGAAAAAGAATAATAGTAAAACCTGAAGAGAGAGAGGATTTAAATAAAAAGAGAAAGACCAAAAGTAAGATTTTTACATTATTACATTTTCTAGTGCCCGGCTGATCACTTCAGTGAAAAATGTTTCTTTACTTGTGTTTTTTGGATTTTTTGTTTGTTTTTGTTTTGTTTTAATTTTCCCACAGTTCCTCTTCTATGCTACTGAAGATGTAAAGGAAAAAAACCCAAACAGCGCAAACTACCCCTCCCCAAAATCATATAATCTTGACCATAGTGATTAAATAAGTAACACTACAAAATATACATAATTTGTGTGAACCTATGAAAATATATGTGAATCAATTCAATGTGAAAAGAGAAATGAATGAATCAATATTAAAAAATGAAAATAATTATTTATACCTAATTACTTGCCACTACCAAAGTATTTAGATTTTTATTCTGTGGACTTTTTTTAGTGAAATCCAGTGAAAGTAAAGCTCAAACTACAAAAGGGAGTCAGTGAAGTCAGTAGAACAATATTTGGTGTTATCATTCTGTGTAGGAGATTACCCCAGTTGAGTACTTTGAGTTTACAGTTAAATTCAATTTCCACATGTCCTATCCAGTTTTTAGGGGAAAGAGGTTGGGGAATAAAAATTTCAAATGTGTATAAGAGACTTAGTATTCAACATTCTATTGCTCCTATATGTCTCTGAAATATTGTGGGGCTGTATTTCACATGGAATTTGTTTACAAATCAAAAGGAACTGCTATTATAGGACTGTAATAACTAAAAGATGTCACTAGAGGTAGTGTCAAAACTGCTGCTTATCCTACTAAATAAAAAACCCACAAATAACAAAAAATGCACAAAACTCCTAAACCTTCTAAAAGACCTTTCATATAATTTCTAAATACCAAATTTTTATCTGTGTTCTTACTGCACTCTCTCATTTTTAATGTGTGCATGTGTTAGACACTAAAAAGCCAGATATTCTCAAAGCATATTATAAAACTAGTCATCTAACTTCCTCAGATACACTATTATTACTGATAATTTGCAAACCTAGATACTAAAATGTCTCTGTCCCAGTTTAATTTTGCTTATGGAAACATTGCCATTTCTCTCTGACCCTGCCACATACCTGAGATATATAACCATGGTGTCTCTTCTGTTACAATATGCTGTTTATAGGATTATTATCCTAAATGTTTATAAATTCTCTGTGCTCAGTTAGAAACACTTGGTACCTTGCCTTTCACTGCATTGAATCTGGGGCATCCCAAGCCAGTCAAAATTGGAAGATAGACCTGTCAATAGGAAACACTGCACTGTCGTGTAAGATAAATTAAATGCTGGGCTGCTTTTACATAGGGAAGAAATAGAAACATTATCTCCTACATTCATACAAGTGTGGCCCAGGCTCTTGGGTGGAAATAGCTACCAGGAGACCTTGAGGTGCCTATAACAAACTTTACTCCCTTTCAACAACTCAAAGGCTTGACTTTGAACGTCCCCTCTGCATCAGATGGGCCAATATACTTTGAACTCAGGTCTGGATCTTGCTTCAGGCTCCCAAAGGACTTTGGGACTTTGGGATTTTACACCCCAGCCTGCCTCAGTCTAAAATGAAGCTGCTCCATTATTCACATGCTTGGTGACTCCTAAGGAAACATTATCTTCCCCTTCAAATTCCTCACCTCAAGTGGAATAAAACAGTAGAAATATTTTTGAATTTGGAGATGCTGTAAATAAAGTATAAATAACTAGCATTTAATAATTTTAAATTCTTTGCCTAACAAGTTTAAGATGAGAGAGAACCATTCTTATAATTGTCAGTATAGTTATAATTTTGAATCACCATTTATAATCTCTGCTTTAGGAAGTGAAAGGTAAAGGTGGTTTTGTGAATCTGTAACCCTCTCCACAGGTATTTTTAATATATGAAATACATTTGAAAACAAGATAAAGAATTGAAATTGTGGATATGTAGACAATTACTTCAGTTTATATTCCGTTTCAGCTGTTATCTGAAATTGTATTTTGATGTGTTAGAGCTTCAAGAAAAATAAAACTATCACCTCAACTCCTCTTTTGTTTGTGTTTTAAAAATAGCATTCAACAAAAAAAAACCCAAAGAACTTAAGAATATTAGTTACCAAAGAATCCATTCTGTAACAGAATGAAAGACACCATTGATTTTTAATGGAAAGGAAAGTGAAAATTTGATGCTGTTAAAATCAATATGTTAATTTGATTATTTTATACCCAAAAGATTTATTAAAAGCTTAGTTTTATTTTATTTTCAGAAATATTTTATGTTAAATAATTAGAGACATCTACTTGGAAAACATGAGATGTCTGTTTCTCAATTTTTGGGTGCTTATTTAATGCAATGATAGTTCTGGGCAGATATAGAAGCTTTATGAAACTCATATAATAGCTACTAAATATATCAAAGAAGACATAATCAAATTTCTTACTCTCCAGTGTTCTTTCTGAAAATTTGGAGTAAAAATGCACATTAAAATTTTGACATTTTATTGTACATATAGAAGCTATTCAAGGGATACTGGGAATAGTGCCTTGTAGAGAAAATTTCATAAAGTAGTCTGTAATGGCAATTTATAAATGGATTTCAATTGTGCAGTAATAAATCTAGGAATTACAGCTTCACCAGAAGCTACAAATGAGAAATTTCCTGAAAGAGGATGAGAACACATAATTTTTCTTTGATTTAAGCACCTTCATATTCACCAAAAAATAATAGAAATTTTTTAAAAACCCACAAAACTAATTGGATTAAAGAATGTAAATTACCCGAGGCATGAGGTGTTGCAACAATCAGTCTGCAGGGGGGTTTTCGTTATTTTTCTGTGACATTATAACAGGCAAGACTAGAGTAAATTATGACTCGGTAGGAGATACAGTGATTGAAAATACTGGCCCATGGCAGGGTTTTCCTAGAAGTTAGTTTTGCTTTCATGAATGCAGATCTGTCTAAATTAAGTCTCATGCCTCAGAGAAGTTAGTCTCCTGTGCTTTTGCTTGTCTTTCTTCCTTTAAGTAAGGACCATGCCGTATTTTTCTTTGTCCCATTCTACCCTTTTACCATAACCTTTAAAGTCTTCTTACATGTACAGTGAAGTTATAAATCTGTCAATATTCTTTGCAAGCAAGCCATTAGGAGCTCTTGATTAAACCCATTATTGAAAAAATAATTTAAAAAGGGTGAGAACTGACAGTGTTTATTATTTCTATAAAAGCGAGAATATTTTTATAGAAAGCAAAGCAGAGGATCTTTTCACATTTCAATCTAAACCACATTAGCTGAAATAAAATGAAATATCCATTTTTAAGGAAATCCATGTTATCTTTGAAAACTCATGAACACTGAGCTCTTTCTGATCTTTCCAAAGTGAAATGGTTTTGCTGTTGCAATCAATTCAGTTATACGTGCTTCCATAAAAGAAGAAATCCAGACATGTCAGAGTCTGCATCAAAAGGGACCATAAAAAGGGGCAAGCACAGGCTGTGACTGGACTGAAAACTTGCATTCTGATAAGGTATCCCAGCAGGGATTCCGGGCAAAATGCTGAACTGAAAAGGGACTTCTCAACCCATGGATATGAGACCCCAGAGGCGGGGTCTCCAGAGGGTGAAGACCCCAGGTGAGGTAGGTCAGGGCCATTAAGGCCTGTTCAAGCACTCAAGACCCTTGCAGGTCTAATGGAGATTCACTTTGGTGCACAACATCCCACAAATATTTTATCATCTATCCAATTTTAAATCAAATCTATTGGGCTTTCTATTTTTTCTACTTTCTTTAAAATTGCTGTTTTGAAAAGTATTACTGTGCTTGTTAATTTTTAGTGCCATTGAATATCCTGTTGCTCTGCTCCAACAGAGATAACAAAACCTTTCAGAATATTCTGTGTGACACATTGCATGTGACCTTTCATTTGCTCCAGACATTGGAAGTTTAGTCTGTTCACCTGCCTTCAAAAGACCTTGAGTTTCACTCAGTTAGTTTCTACCAGGACTCCAAACTTTTATTTCTATAATTTCCAGGAAATCAAATTGTCCTGTGTTTGTGGCAGGAAACCCAGTCTATGCCTTATACCAAAGAGAGAGAGAGAGAGAGAGAGAGAGAGAGAAAGAGTGACAGTGTTCAAAAGCTGGAATTTTAAATGCTCATTACAGGGAGTGTGTTGTCATTTTCATCAGGTATCACAGTAGTTCACAGAAGAGCAAAATGCATTTAAGCATGCATAAAAATAATATAGTACGCAGAGAACAGTCTAATTTGATAAGTTAGAAAAATCAAATCAAATGTGATAAGTACCTCCTCAGAATTCACGCATAGGCAGCAGCAGCCTTGAAGTGATTCAGGTCAAGCCCATTAGAAGATATTTTGGGCCATCTTCCACATGCCACTAGTGAAGTAATTAAAATAACAAGCTAGCACATAGAGGGACTAGGTTCAAATTCTTCCTCTCCCAAAGGTAATTTGAGATCCTGAGTCCCTAGTTTCCAGAAGATTCAGCAAAGCAAAGAGTTTTAGGATATTTTTAGTAGGGGCTTCCTACCTCTCACAGTGAAATTCTTTTACTTTTATTGGAACAATTTAAATTTTATGTATGTAAATAAAGACTCAGTTTTGAGATGAAGGCAAATTTACAAGGGGAAAGTCAAGCTCTATCTAGTGAACATAGAAATCTCCTAACAGAAGCATGCTAGTGTTAAAAATTTGTTTAAATATTAAACAATCTTTCTAGCTGTAGGCAAAGACAAAGTTAAAAAGGACTAAAGGTATGATGTCTGATTGTTACAGATGGGCAAAAGAAGAAATAAGAACTTGAGTATTGTTGTGGTTTGGTACTGGCCAAATGCCAGGCACCCATGAAAGTCACTTGTCCACCTTCTCTTGCTCTCAGCTGGGCAGAGTAGAGGGAAAACAAATTAATGAAGAGCTCAGGAGTTCAAATAAGGTCTAGGAGAAAAAACATGTTCAAATTTAAAGGGCAATACAAATTTCAAATTGTTCAAATTTAAAGGTACAAGGTAAATTTTTTATTAACCGATTCAGAGGAGGATAATGGGAAGTAAAATAACCCTTTAAAACACCTTTTCTCCCCCAGCCCCAGGGCCTCTCTCATTCCCGCTGACAGTGCAGGGAGACAGAGTGTGGGGGTTTTGGTCAGTTCATCACCAGAGACCTATTGCTGTGTACTCATAGAGAGGAATCTTTCCTCTGCTATGCAGGGAGTCCCTCCCACAGGCAATCAGTCTTCCCAAAAGTGAGTCACTCTTCCATGGAGTACAGTCCTTGAAGGGTGGCTGCTCTAGTTTGTAAGAAAGGGCCCTCTCTCCCTGTCTCTGGAGGTAGGGGCCCTGTCTCTCTATTTGGGTGTCCCACTTGGTTACAGCTTTCCCTGGCATCCACCCACTCTGGCATGAGCACTTTTTCCACAGGCTGAGTGGATCTCTGCATCCCCTGTGGATTTCATACATTACAGGGGGACAGTTTGTTTCACCATAGTCCTCACTAGGGCTTACAGAGGAATATTGGCTCTGACACTTGTAGAACCTCCTCCCCCTTTTTTTTTTCCCATTGACCTTGGTGCTGCCATGTTGTTTTCCCTAACATGTCCTCACTTCCTCCTCTTCTCTGACTAGAAGAAATCTGCAGCTCATAGGCACCATGGTCAAAAAGTTTCATTAATTCAAAGATTCCTGTAGGATCCCATAGCACTGAGAGGTTGATAATGTCCAGGTCCCACATCAGGGAATTGGTCACCACATTTCCATTGCCAGCCAGGCAGCCCCTCTGTTATCGCGCATGCAGTGGCGGCTGCTGTGGTGCTGGCACTATTCAATGCTTGTCTTCATGCAGGGCACCAGAAAGAAGCCACCATGGCCACCCCTTCCCTCCTACCTGTAGCATGACTGGCTAGGGGTGGCCAGGCAGGCAAGGTTTGCTTGGGCCATCCTGAGATGATGGCAGCCATGGTGGTGCATCGCTGCTCACTGCGCTGGGATGGCCCCTGGTGGCAGCGCCTCATCAGCCATGGAAAAAAACCCTGCCTGTTGGCTGTTTTGATTTTCTTCTTAAATATGCCATCACAGAGGCGTTGCCAACCTCTCTGATTGTGCCAGCAGTGTGTTGATTTTCAGAGCCATCAGAGATTGGCTCTGTTGGTCATGGAGGAAGTTTCCAGCAGCTTCTCACAGAAGCCACTTCTGTGGTCCTATCCTGCTACCAAAAACCAGGCCATGCCAAATCAACACAAGTATATGTCTGCTAGGTAGCAAGACAAACAGCTAGTGAGAAAGATATTTGTACTTCAAAGGATGAATGACAACATCTAGTTACTCTGGTATCAAAAAGTCCCAAACCATCTTTCAAAGGATACAGAATATGAGCTAGTTAGAACTAAATATTTACTACAAACCATCTTTCAAAGGATACAGAATATGAGCTAGTTAGAACTGAATATTTACCACAACTACTAACAGGAGCTGAGTTCTGTGCTTAGACTATGATTATATGTAATTATTTATATTTTTTGTCAGAAGATTATATGCAGTATAGAATGGCACAGCAGAGTGCATGAGGCAATAGCGTAGAGGGTAAAGAGCAGAATTACAGTTTGAATTCCTGGATTGACGTTTCTAGACTGTTGACTTGACTGTGTAATTTTCTGATGAGTGTTAAACAAGTCATGTTTCCTACTGCTTTACAACACAAAAAAACAACTGCTAAAGCTTGAAGATCAAACTCAGCACCAAGCCAACTTTCATGCTGGCAGAAACATAAGTTGCTTTAGTTCTTCAAAAATTCAGGAATAGGAGCAAACAGTGAAAGCATCTGAATCCTGTTTGCCAATAGTGAACCAGGAATCTGTGGAGATACAACAGCACATGAGTCGTCAAAACCAAACACTAGCAGGAAAAGAGATTAAGAGAAGAGCAACCAAAATACAAAAAAAAAGGATTTTATTTTAAGGCTCTAGTGGTCTAGATTATAACTTCACACTCTTGAAAAAATGATCATTCTTTTGATGGGTGTCTTTCCCATATGTTTATTTAGAGAACATATCATTCTACTCTTTTTTTCAGACTTGTTTTACAGCTTCTGTGTCACTGGGGTGTGCTTTCTTTTCAACCTTGACAATTCTGAGTATTCTTTAAAAGCAGTAAGAAGTATCAGAGAGACAATTTCTTTATGGTTTTGACAATGTCATTTAGAGAAATAAGATCAGCTTTATGTCTGTCCTTTGAATGAATAATTTTTCCTTTTTCTTTTCATAATTATCTTCAGAGTTCATTATGAGAAAGCTATCTCTGGCATCCTCACCATTTTTTTAGATATTTAGGCATGAATGATGAAAGACTGCTTGCATTCTTGGTTCACATTTTACTACACTGCATGTGACTGTGTTGGAAATGTGTTGTCTTGCTATCTCTTAATTATAGGAAATTCTGCAAGAGTATTTTGTTTTATTCATAAATTATTATCTCACCAATAATCAACAATCAATTCAAAGCAGCAATTAATTTATATAATTAGTTAGATGACTGACAGTAATTTCTACTCTTTTGCATGTTCCTGTCAAGAAAAAAAAGACCTCTCTCTGTCTCCCCTCTATCTTTTTAATTTCTCTACCTCACATTTATTGTTAAATAAAATCCATATTATTGGCTGCAGCATATGTACTCATTTGAACCTTAATTTGGGCAGAGGCATCCATAAATAATAGGGTCTTTGCAACCTCATAAACACTTTTTTGGTTTATGCTTAACAGGAAAGATTCTACTCTTTGTCTACTTTGCATCTCTTCACCACATTCACCAAAGACATTTGCAAATTCTTGTCCTTCACAAAGCTGAATCTCTCTTCAAGCTGCTTTAGAATTGGGTGTTAGCAATATCCATATCCATATCCCTTACACAGAATATGTCATTAGGGAACAATCTCTAGTGGGGAACACAGCCTACTTAGATTTCAGGCAAGGCATTCCAGGCTGTAGCTTGGTTATGGTGACCCTTTCTTCTATTTCAGCATTAATTTGAAATTTTATTTTTCCTTAAAAATGTAGATGAAGAGTCACTTGTTTAGTTAAACTTCTTTGTTCAAAAAGTGGCAGCAAGAAATTTGTTTCTCTTTGAAAAATCCAGCGTCGCTATTACCTCTCCTCTGTATACACATTTTGACATGACTTTCTATTTTCATTGGTAAAGAACAAGATAAATTCAGAGAAATCTGTTGATGTCAAAGAACTTTGACCTATAGAATTCAAAATATTGGATAGGCTGAACTGAGGATTGATGCCAGAGAATCAGTTACATTAAGTCTCATTTTCTCTAAGAACCAACTAAGGCTAACTGATATACAGGTAATTCTTTCATTTTCTAAATTTTGGAACTACAGCAGACTTTTAGGATATCTTTATTTTTAAAGAATTACAGGAAATAGAAAATCATAGAATATTCTAAGTTGGAAGGGACCCACAAGTATCATCAAGGCTAACTCCTGGTTCTGTGCAGGTCAGTCCCAAGAAACCCACCCTGTGCCTAAGAGCATTGCCCAAATGCTTCTCTACAACTCCAGTGCTGTGATTGCTCCTCATTCCTGGATACCACCTGTAACTTTCTGAATTATCTTCAGCTATGGTCTGCCTGTGGAAGTGCAATGTCCCTACAGTCCTTTTGTTTGCTTAATCCAGAATTTACTACCTGACTCTAATGAGTTTTGCCTGGGTATTAGTTGCAAAATCTTACATCCTGGAATAGCAGAGTTACAGCCCAATTGTCAGCAATCAGCCAGAAGGACACAGAAAGACAGCCTTCACCCTGCAGCAACACCATGCAAAGTGTTTGTGCTCATGTCACAGTCTAAAAAACTGAAGGTGACTCAGTGCAAAACACAGTGCAAAACACTTTCTTCAGAGAAAGTTTTACCTTCTAATTTTATATAAACAGATAATAAACATTTAAACATGATAACGTAAAACTATCCAGTTCCCAGTATCCTCGACTACAGACTTCAATTTAAGAATCCCAAAAAAAAGACATTTTTCTTCTGATATCTCCTGGTCCACCCCTTGGTTATCCGATTGAGACAGTTAATGCCTTTTTTGCTAGAGTCAGGAAAAGCAAAGCTTTGCAGTTAGCTTTCCCCAATGTTTTATAGCACTGGATGTTTTAACTGGTTTTGAGTTGCTGCCCAAGACAAATTACTCTTCCCACTAAAACCTAATGAACAACGAAAGTGAAGCAAAATCTAATTGACCAAATGTCTTGACAAGGCTGTTGTACTTCAGCGGATGGTGTCAAAGGCCAGGCTGAGGTGGATCCAGCAGAGCTACCAGAGATCCTGAGAAGCTGCAGCCCCCAGTCTTGGGAGCATAAGCCTTTTTCAATATGTTCAGCCCCCAACTCATTGCCTCCCTATAAATTTCAACTGGAAAAGGTAGGATTTCCTTTTATTAAGTGTGCTCCTACATCTTGTTTTGTTAAGATTTTAGAAAGCAACTGAAATATATTTTTTTTGATGAAGATTATTTTATCCAGGTGTTTTGGTGGGTATATTAGTGGGACATGCTGGTTTGGATCTTGGTGTTTGATTTCTGTTTGTGGGGGTTTTTTTGGACTTTTGTTGGTTTGTTTTTTGTTTTTGTTTTTGTTTTTTTTTTGTTTTTTTTTTTTTTTTTTTCCAGGGCACTGTCTGCAGAACAAAATATTCCTGTTAATTATGGAAGGCAGAGAAGTAAGTTTTTGCTGTCACCCAACCAGTGACAGAAAGTAAGTTTTTTTTGTCACACAACCAAGGGAAGTCCAAATTCTTGCGCTGGAATACTCTAACAGAGCACCTCTAAAAACGTCACTGCCTTTTCCTCAGGATGGTATTCGAAGTCAAGTCTGAATAGGTAAGAGCTCCTGCCATGGGTACTTGTCTTACTCATGTGTTTAATAATAGAATATAATGAGAGATATCATGTTCTCTCTGTGGCTGAGAGAACAATAGACACAAGCCCTGGGTATAATAAACCAGGTCCAATGGGGCAAGAAAGAAAGAAGAGATGATGTGGAGCCTAGATGCTGGCCACAGATCAACAAGTGGCTAGAGAATGATGCCTTAGAATTTTGGAAACATATACTGGGATATCATCATGGACTAATTTTGAATGGCAGCTTGTGTTGACATCTACCTAAAAGCCCTCAGTAGTAAAAATTGGTGGAATATCATTGCTTGGCCATCCAGCACCATGTAGAAGCAAATTGCCGGGGTGAAGCAACTTCACCCTTGTGCCAAGCCACTGTCTAGAGCCTGACACTGAGAATGGCTGCAGCAAGTGTTGCAGTTTCCCCAGATTCAACAATGCCAAGCCATTGGAGAGGTGTAGAGAGCAGTTCTCAGTTACTGCAATGCATTTGTGCGGGGGGAGTGCAAACATTTTTCCTGATACACGTGGTCACTTGGACCACTTAAGAAGTTCAGCTTAATAGTGTCATGTTTGACTAATATTCATGTTTAGTAACTATATTTATATATAGTAAAACTATATTTAGTTTTACTATATTGGATCAGGGGAAAAAAGTAATTTTTAATATCCTTACATGTTCCCTTTAAAAAGAACCTCCTGAGATAGAGGTGGTGTCTTCTAACTGAGTTGGGGATGAAATTACTATTGTTCTTTGTGGTTTGCCAGTTTGCTGCTTCAAGGATTCTTTTTAAAGTCAGACTACCTTTTCAATATACTGATATTTTATCATCCTTTCCACTCTCTTCAGGAGGTCATAAATATTTATGATTTGTGACTCCTGAGGAAGAAATAGACAAAATCCCTGGCATGTAAAAATGGTTTTCAGTGGAAGATACGCACTCAGGACTGTTCCTATTTAGTCTGTTGGGAACTGGGTTTTTATTAAGGCTTGAAAACATATATCAACAAATGGCTTAATCATCTCTCTGTATTCTATTTTTAATTAATCCAGGTATCAACAAAAGTTGGGTGAAGAAAAATTTCTAGACATCCTGCTGGTAATTTTTTCATCTTTAGGAAATATTTCCTATTAAATTCTCTCTTCTTTAAACCCCCCCTTGACTGTAATAAAGCAAACAGTAAAATTCTCTTGGGAAAATCAGAGCTGCATGAATGCAGCTGAATGAGTTGGAAGAAATAGAACTCCTTTTTACTCTAGACATGCTCCAAGTCAACACGCTGCCAAAGATATTTTTCCATCATAAAATTTTCTCCTGAAAGGCTCTGTCTCAAAAATTTGTGGAGAACAGTTTTTCAAGTGGCAGACTGTTTCATCTTCTCTGTGACTTCTAAATGTGTCTCCCTGGATTTGTGAATTCCTTTGCCTCAGAGGAACTTATGTGAGTTCCTCTCATAAGTATTTGAGAGAAAAGTATTTGAGATTAAATTAGGTAAATTACAAAGGGTAAGGCGAGTTTATTGTTTGTCTAAAACGGAAAGCAATATCTTTATATAATCTTGATCATCTCCTGGACAGTAAGAAAAATGTGCCAGTAGGTTAGCAATGGAATAGTGAAAGGTAGTAGGTACAATTTTACAGTGCTTCCTTGGAAGAATAGCTCAGTTTTGTAATAGTTTTTAACTCACAGGTCTAGTTATCCCATATTTTATAATTTTCTCCATATTCTTCTCAGAAAGAAAGCCTGCTCAATCATTTCTGAAACCGTCTAAGTCAGGCACATGTTTATGATTCTTGGCATTGTCATGTCCAAGACCAGGAGCTGAAGTCAATGGTCTTTTTGGGACCCTTCCAAAATAGAATATTCTATTATTCTGTGTTTTTCAATGTCACTAGTGAGTTCAAAAGCCTATTCAATAATCTTTATTTTTGTTTCAAATTTTTGGCTCAAAGCCTTTTTAGTCATTATTCCCAGACATTCCATACATCTGACGACATTTACCACCCCTCTGTCATTTGCTATTTTACCTGTAGCTGGTTCCTTAATGGGGAAGAGAAAAAATTATTAAACCAAATGGTTTTATGGGAAATATTACATATACGATATATCAGATGAAATCACAAAAGCACCATAGTAAAAATGAAGACACAAGTTATAGATATTGAAATCAAGGCAATTTTTTTCAAAGAAATAAAATTATTTTGTGCTATTTCATATTTACAATATGAGTTTATAACCCCAAATTTAGCATTGAAATTCCAGAGTGTGCAGGTATCAAAGAGCAGAATATCATATCTCAAACCTCAAAGAAGTTTTTTATGCAATATGAACCTCACGTTATTTTTTTCCTGTCACTTCTTAATTCCTACATGGCTAATGCATATTAGAATATTGAATTGTGTTGGCTCTAAACTAAGATTTTCAGTGGTACAAAAATATTATCCCTTATTCTTATTACTATTATTGTATCTATTATTTTGATTTAAATTTTCTTGTGGCATACTAAACCAAAAATAAAACTAGCAACAACACTAATACTCTTATCTACTGACAGTACCTTACTGTAGCATCATGAGTAAAACCAGAAGCTTTATACTTAATATAATTTTCTTATCTTAGACAAGATTCTCAAATTTTTTTTTACAGATTTTTTTTTGCATATCTGAAGGTCTAAAATATAATGGAGACCATCTTCTTAAACAACATACAACCTAATAATTGTTAGCTGGACTGGGGAAAGTACATAAATACAAGATTACTGGAAAGACAGGTATGTACTAATGAAATAGTTCAGGATCTACTGTTCTGGGAAAGGTGGGCTTTGGAAACATGCACAGATTTTCATGTTTTGGTCCAACCCTGGAACCCATTACTTTCACCACACATTTAATTTCTCATTCAATTAGAACATTAGTGAAAAGCATTACAACTTCAAGGTTGTTGTGAACCAGTTACTTACATTCCTTCCTGAATGTGCAGTAGTTTCCAGGTACCCTGTCACCACTGAGCCAGGCTTACCATAGTAGTGAATACCTTAGAAGTTAGTACAAGTACCAAATCAGTACCTTGGAGTAACAGTAATTTATGACATGGTGCTTTCTGCTGGAAACCAAATTATTAATTAATTTCTATTCAAGCGTATCAGATTAGGCTGCCATATGCTGGATTAAGAGATATTATTAAACGTGGCCAGTATTGGAATTTGAAAGCCTTTCAGAAGATGTACAGATGTACACTGTTTAGTGAACTAATAAAACACAAATAGCAAGAGGTAGCCCGAAACCTTTATACCATTGAAAACAATAGATTTGCTCATGTTTTGTTAATGGTGTTTGTTAATGACAAGATAGAGGAATCAAACTATGAAAGATTAATGGATTCAGTGTTTGCCAGGAAAGAGCAAAAGTTCCCCCTTGTTTCCATTCATAACTAGTCAAATTAAAAGTGTTTGTTTCTTTCACATTTGCAGAAGTGATAAATGTTGATCCCAGTTAGAAGCATGGCATCAGAAAAGATGTGCTGAATGGCATGGGACCATTTAGTCTATATAACTCATGGTAGTAGTAAGTTTTGCCTCTTAGGTTTCAGAATTAGACCAAGACTTTCAAGACATTTCCCTGACATCAGAAAGGCCAACACAAATCATGTAAGTGCACCTCATGATTCACTTCCTGGTATTTCAGGAATTCAAGATGGTGGCAACTTCTTTGCCCTCCACACCTTAGGTTTGGGGTTTGTTTTCTTTTTCTTTTTTTTTTTTTTTTCCCTATTATTCCTCCTGCATCACCAGAAAATTCCTATTTGTTTGCTGCCACTACCAAACTTGATTTGTTGTTCTATTGTACTTAGGTCTGCCCAGTGTCTGAGATTATTTTACAGGTAGGATTCAAGTGTCAATCTTTCCTTGAAAAATGTTTTATTAAAGGGCAAAGACAAAAGCTCTTCCAACAAAAGGAGAAATGGAAAATTGTAATAAAAGATGAGGTCTTTAACTGCACTAAAACTAAACGGAAAGTGAAGAATATAAAATATCACTTTGCATTATCACATAAGAGGAATTTGTTGTGAACATGAAAAGACAAAGCATATCCTGAATTGGGAAGAAATGCTGTACACATGGATTCCATAGGGATGGAGTTTTTACTGGTGGATTTAACAGAAAACTCCCAAAAACTCCCCTCATAGAGGTAAGAGTGGCATGGAATCATGAGATCATATTATCTGTCCCACCGAGTACAAAGAGAAGAGGAGAACATCTATCAAAAGAAAAGAATGTGTTATTGCTGTGCTTTATTGAGAGGTTGAAATAGACTGTTTCCCAGGAGTCTTAGAACTCAGTTGGACCTGTTACAAATTCTTCTCCATGGATGCCTTAAGTACAATTTAGTATTTTAGAGATTAACTTCTACTTGGAAGCTTGATTTTCTGTTTCAGCAATCTTACTCAGATACTTTCTAGGTACTTTTCCTGAAGGGGGGTTGATTAGCCTATGCTCACTGACCATGTGGTTCATGCCTTTCAGAATTATATATGCTGTTCTTTTGACAAATACAAGAATCTATCATATGCAATCTAAAGTTAGAAACCCTAAAGCCTTTCCTATTTTCTGTACTGCAGGAAACAAAAGCATTAATGAAAAATGGAAGTGCTGTTGCACTAAATCAAAAAAAGGCAAAGTAATGACCTCTCAAATTTAGAAATAAAATTAATACATGAAGAAAAATCTCTTTGGTCTCCAAATTTGTATTAAACATCATGAGGCTTAAAAGAAATGTAAACTTAAGACAAAATGAAGGTTGGAAGTTGTGGCCTAAAGAGTTTTCTAATTCATAGGAAGAACTGCCCTGAATTCAATTACGCATTTGCCAAGATAGACACGAAACCAGCCTTTCCACCCCTGTGATGTCATTGTGACGACACCATGCCTCTATTCTTGTAGACACTCTAAGTTTTTGCAGTTTTAGACAATATTGAGACTGTTTTAAAATATACTTTATT
This sequence comes from Passer domesticus, assembly GCF_036417665.1. Lineage (NCBI taxonomy): Eukaryota > Metazoa > Chordata > Aves > Passeriformes > Passeridae > Passer > Passer domesticus. Next base: position 88,076,836 of record NC_087474.1, read on the forward strand.
TCTTTCTCCTTCATAAGCCTCTTTTCTCTAAAAATACATTAAATTCTACAAAGAGTTTTTTTTTAATCTGTCTAAAACATTTCAACTTCCATAATTTAAGTAAAGAAAGAAAACTACATGGTTTTGAGAAAAACTTTAACTCTTTTTAATGATAATTTGTACTAAACATATCTTTTAGCATCATTGTGTTGATTTGATACATTTCATATGCTCCAAATTATAGTCTCCTACAAGCAACCATGAACACAAACCTTGTTTTGTTTTCAAAACACAGCATTGTCTTTCAAAGTATCAGGTAGGCTCAATAATTCCTTGGGGAATTATTCTCTGAAGGGAAGGTAGCAGAAGTAGTGATGTCAAGAATGTAAAAAAGTGGGGAAAAGCTAAAGAATGGAACTAGGATGTGTAGGAAAGATGTAAGCTGTTCCATAAATAATTACATGGAAAAAAAAAAAAAAACCATAATGAAAAATGGCATTTTTTAAACCTAGCAAAAGATCTTAAAAAATGGTGTAAGACTCAAAAATGAGAAATTAGACTGACAAAGAACTGCTCAAGAGAAAAGATTCAAGCAGAATCTTGGCAATGCACAAGGTTAAGACATTTCATAAAATGTGCTCTAAAAGAACAAGCTAAGTGCCGAAGGTGTAAAAATCCCTACTGTGACTGTAGACTAATGGACTTTGGACTTATTTTGCTGAGAAAATAAATATTGTATGACATATTTTCAACTGAGTCCCACTTAATTAACTATGAACATAATCATTGTGTAGCTTCCAGACTGTATGTCTGTTATATAATACATGTGCATACATACAGATATGTTTTGAATTAGTATTAACAGCTTTCCACTTAACTCTTCTCCACTGCCCTCAAAATAGTGCTAGACTAATGCACTACAGCATGGAGAAAAGTTAGCAAGAGCCAGTGACTCAAAGTTTGGGTGTAGCATACTAGTACATATATAGTACATTTTAAACACAATTAATTATTCTAATAGCTAAAAACCAACTTTGAACTTCATTTGTTTGTTTTCAAAATTAGGTTTAATGCTTATATGCAGATGCAGATAAATACAAATGTAGATATTATACATTTGATTTAAAAAAAAAAATCTTTTTTTATTTTTTTCATGATAATTCCAACATAATCTGAAACAGATAAAAAACCATCTGTCCATTTCAACAGGAAGAAGAACTGGAACTTGTTTGCCTTAATCAATGTGCTATTAAAAATACTAAAAATCATGCACACACTGTTTTAGAGGCAATTCAAGAAGAATGACAGGGAAATATTTTCATACTACCTATACGGTATCATCACACATAAAACATGACTTTCTTAGAGTCAAAGAACAAAATGTGAGTTAACAAATGGCTATACCATAATGATAAAAATTGAAAGATGATCATGACTACCATGATAACATTTTTAATTTCTGATCACATCTCCTCTCTCGAATGAAGCTTAAAAATCAACTTTTTTACTTGTGAAAGTATGGCAGACTCACTTGAATATTTAATTTTGTGTGTTTTCACACACAGGAATATTTTAAGGCAAAAAATAATTTTAATTTAAAAGAAAAAGGGGTAAGAGGCCTAGATTTTTGTCTTTCCCATTCCTACTGTCAGCCCTGACTGTGTGACGAAATTTGTGCTTGTTTCCAAAACACATCCAATATTAATTGGAAATGAAGTTGTCTGACAATGGTTTATATCTGGAGTCTTACTCCACAGCTGGAAAGTACAAAGAATTGTGAGCACTTGTTCTCCAGCTATACAGTTAGGAAAGTGAACATAAGTAGTTTGCTATTAAATGGAATTCAAAGGTCTTCCTCTTAGTGACATCAGTTCTTATTTCTACCAATTTCCTTTTTAAGAAGAAAGTACTTACATGATGTACAAACAGGTCTTAGACTACAAAAATGAGAAGCCATTCAGAATAGAAAAAAATGATGAAAAGAAAATACAAAAACCCTTCAAAGATTCTTCTGCTTATTTTTTTTCTCCCATTGAAAAATGTGCCAGCTGAAAAGGGATGTTGCTTTGAAAAATATGTAATCTATATCTATTCCTTTCATTTTTCTTTTCTACTACTTTTGGAAAAAAATAGCTCTTTTTGATCATCTCATTTGACTCTTTAAGCACTTACAAATACCATTTAATGGCAAGTCAAAGATTACCCCACTGTATGTAGAATTGATTTTCCTTATTCATCTTGTGGTTTTGTTTGCTTTGAACTTTTTTCCCCCTTCACGTATAAGAGAAACTCTAGGGAATTGTTATTTCCCCTTTTTATTACTAAGAAAAGGTTAAGAAAGTATTCTTCAATATATTTGTGCAGACGAGTCTTGCTTGAAGTTTATCTCCAATGTAACCAATTAGAATGAAATGAGATTTTTTCTTTCTGCACCAAAGACCTGACATTTTATCTATGTGCACAGGGGGTTTAATGCACATTCTTCTCTTTTATAACTACTGAGTTCCACTCAGCTCCCCTGCGTTTTCCTGGTGATATAAATTATCCTTTTGTTTCTTTTTCAGTCTCAGTTATAGTGAAGGAAAACTTTACTAACAATCAGTCACACTCTTACAAAAACACTACAGCAAAGACAAAACTCTCCCAGCACAGCAGAAACTACTACACAAGAAAGCCCCCCTCAGCTCTTACATGACCACCTGTAATATCATTGGTCCACTAAAAAGCTCAGAGCTCTAACTGATAACCTGGCATTCACATATTTCTGTGTCCTGTGCAGAGCTTTACTCATGTAAATGAGAACTTTTTAGTGTGTCAGAGAATGGCATAGTGCCACAATGGAAAAAAGAAAAATTAAAAAAATATCAATATAAAGTTCAATTATAAGAAATTTGCTTTATGGTAAGTAGTTGCAGCTTAATGAAAAGAATGACAATGGAAGTCTCAAAACCTTATTTTTTGCCCCATGTCCAATTAACTTGTAGTTAATCTGGTATAGTCTTACTAGAGAGACCTACTTTTTTCTACATTTTTTGTAGCTTTGCTCAACCTTTGCATTTGGAGTGAAAAGGGAGATGTCTCTCATTATTGTCTTGATTAGCCTGACACTCTGGACAACCTTCTCATTTACTAATTTGCCACAGAAATGGAAAAAAAAATTATTTGCAATCATCACCTTAAAGAAAAATCTTGTCATGAAGCTGATCACTCCCACTAATGTCCTGCTACTGAAAACCCAAAAAAAGGGAATAAATTTGCCATAGTAATAATTAAACTTGAGCTTTTGCATAGAAAGGTAGTATATGTGAGCTGGATATTTGATTTTAGTCATAACAGATAAGTGTAGTCCAAGATGGGTGAACCTAGTAGAGAAATTCTGAAGACTCATTTAAATCATTGAGGAATGGATTATGAAAATAATTGTGGACAATATTTCCTTTATTTTTTTCTATATTCATGGGCTGTAGTAAATATTTGAGAGTGTTCCTCTAGAAGCTCGTAATTGCTCTTTTCCTGAGACAGCTTAAGAGAAGAAAGTGCAGAGATATGTCAGGAGGGGTCAAACAGAAAAAAAGGGGTCAGGAAGTCAAAGAAAAAACAATTGAGAACCAGTACAGAGGAGTCACCCCTGCACTTTGGGAAGCTCTTATAGAGTTTGCTGCAATTCAGTAAACCACTGAGATCTCTGACAGTCTGAATGCAATGGCACACTTGAAGAAATGTTTATAAACTTTATCTTACTGGTATTCATCTGGCACAGTTTATTCAAGATTTCCCTATTTAGAATCCTAAAATATCCTAGTTTGGATTCCAAGTCATGCTGTTTTACTAGGAAAAAAGTTTTTGGCTTCTTCTGTGATGCTTAGGGTGAGGAAAGTAGTCAGATAAAACTCTGGGTTAATAGTAATAGTATTAGGTCATGAAAAAACACCAGCAGAAACAATATCCTGTTGCCCACGTGGTAATAAACAATTAAAACACATTAGTAAACATTTTCTCACATGTAAACTGTAGATTATATATTTTTCTAGTTTCTATAACTATTCTTTTTGGTTTGTGGGATCACGGTAGGAAACCAAAATCCCTAAGGAATTTATCCATAAGTAATTTTCAGATAAAATATTTAGAAGCCACTGGTGACAATCGAAGAATATAGCTCCAAAAGACACAGAGTACCAAAATTTGTCTTTATGTCTGGTTCGATCTGTGTTCACTGCAAATAAACCCAGTGTCACTATAGCCCAGCAAGAAGATTTAAAACATTTTTTTTTTAATTGGTGTTACTAACCAATGAATATAATGAGATTTCCAGTAAGAGTTTAGTGAAACTTTCAAGAAAGTATGGCTGATCTTTGAGGATTATATTTCCTTACTGAGTATGATCTGTGGTGTTTTACAAAGAGGTTTAGTCAGTCTAACATATAAGTTGCTATAACTCATATTCTTTCTCCAAGGTACTATATTTTATGAAGTTCATGTAACATTTATTTAAATATTAGATATTTGAAATGAAGTAAACATAGTATCAGATTTATGAACAAAATTAAAAATCATCTTTCATAATTTCACATATTAAGTGCTTGGTAAAAAATGGAAAATATTTTGGAAGTATTTAAAAAACCCATGCAACTTCTATATTTGTCTTAATTTTTCATGGTTTATTTCAATATAGAATTAGTTTTAGTGTATACTAAGTCAGAATAATTGAACCTCTTTTCCTTAGATATTATGCTGAGAGTTCATAGTGAAAAAATTCCAATTTTTAAACTTTTTCCCCATTTCTTGAACTGTGGTATGGATTCAATCAAAATGCATGTAGGGAAATGTAAATGAAGTTATTTTCATTATTTTTGCTATATTGTGCAAAACCAGAAAAAGCCTATCCTTATGTAGGAATTGTGCTTATGGAAAAAAAGAGGAAATTGTTTTATGTGAAGGTTCATTAGTGACCAAAAATCCATTAGATTTGATTATTGCATGCCTAATTTTACTGCTTTCACTGAACCAGACTGTGCTTGCTTTGAGGTGGGAGGGACTATTTGAAAACTTTAATGTGAAGCAGAACTGCAGCATGAAATCAAAGAAAACCAAATTCACTTGTACAGGAATATTGATTTTACAGGCACCATAAGTGCACATAATAAATACTTAACTGTGTGCATTATATTTCTTCAATATCTCATAGTTAATTTAATTGTGGTCTATAAAGGGATTTCTCTGCAATTAAAAAAAAAGGAGAAAAAAGTGGGGGGTGGGGTGCGTCTAAAAAAACTTACTTGCTTTAAAAGATGTAAAAAATCATGGCAGATCTCAAAGGGAATATTGAGCTTAGGTGTTATAAAAGACTTATTCTTTTTGGTCCCATTAATATAAAAGAAGCCTGAGTGGTTTGCGTCGGACTCTTGCACAGTTTTCTGTCAGGTTCAAAGTGTAGTGGTTTCTAATAATTGATGATATATGCAGAAGCTCCCTGGTGCAAGCAAACAGACAAAATGCTGAGAAGCTAACACTCTTTCTCAATTTCTCCTGGAATATTATATTTCCACCACACACAAACAACAGAATTTTCATCCTTTTTTAGGATCTGGGAAAAATTCGTTAGTTCTAAGTCACCACAGAATCAGCAAGGTTATCTCCATATTATTTTTATAGAGTTTGAATCTTATGAGTCTGACGTCTCTCCTGTTCCATAAGTGTTTTAAATTTGCATATAAATAAGTGACTTTACAAAAAAAAATTACTATGAGTCAAGCTGTAAGCTACAAAAGTAAAAACAATTCAAAAGATTTTGAATTGTGTATTTTAAACTAGTATACTTATATTTGGAAATATACAGTTGAAAATAAAGTAGTAAATGTCCTGTAAGTTATCACCAGCATTTCAAAGTAGATAGCCACTTTTAAAAATTTTAACATCCATTCCCAGAGGCAGTTTTCTCAAAAGAAAAATAGAGGGAAGACTGTTTTTTGCATCCCGGAATTTTAGTAACATTCAAAAGTTCAAAAATGGATTTTTCTTCATGTGAATTCAAAGTCTATCAACTTACATAAACAACTTCTTGTTCATTATCATTTAATTAATTATCTAAATTGGAAGTTCTTGCTTGTCACTATGTAGACAACATAAAAACAGCAATGAAGCTGCTTCCATTTCTCAGTGGTCCTGCACTGATCAACAGTTGAGCATTCATTCTTCAGGTTCATAATTCTGAGGAGGAATTTGTGGTTCCAAAATAGCTGGAGTGTGAATAAGGTTTAGCTTATCTGTCATCTAAGGATATATTACATATAAGTTTTAATTAAGGAATTCTACAGACCGATTCAAATAGCAACTTTTCTCCAAGTCCCACACTTTCCTTTTCCTGTTTTTAGCATTGATGCTAGTGCAACAACATCCAACACACAAGTTTCTTATCAATGTTTTCTTGAATTATCTGCATTTTATCTGGCTAAAATCAGGGTTTTTTTGGCAGGGGTTCCAACTTATTCTGTGTCTTGCCAGCTCTTTTCAGTAGTGGGCAATATCCAGCACTACAGGGGTTACTACACAGGTGGAGCTACACAAATAACAGTGCAACACACGCCAAGAAATGAAGTGTAGTCAGAAAATGCTCTTGAGACAGCTGGGTCTGGCACAATTTCAGTTATAAGAATTCAAGCAGCAGCTGAATAGAGGCAGTAAACCCATATCTCAAAACTTGCCATAAGGCAATATTGAAAGTTCTCAAGTAAAGATGGAGATAGCCTATCAGTTTTTAGGCTCTTTGTTAAGGTAGAGGGATTCTAAGAAGCATTCAAGTATCATAGCTCTTGTTCTGTATTGCATAAAATGATTCAGCATTCGAGACAGTGATTGAGATTAGAGAGTTTTCCAGTAGTGAAGATTAAAGCCTGTTTTATGTAGATTTAAATAGTTTGGTAGTATCCCATTTAAGATCTGTCACAGTTTTTAACTGAGTTTTGTAAGAAACTTCATCTTCTTTTGAATTTCATTTTCACTGCTGTAAGAAAATCCTGTGGGAGAAAATTGAAATCAAATATGGGTATTCACATAACAGCTCCAAGGTATACAATGAAGTAGCAAAAGCCCATTTAGTCTTAGCCTTCAATTTTTGGGAGGGAGGAAATATTCACATTTCACTTTGAAAATTTCCATTGCCTTTCTGTAACTCTTATTTTTGAAATGTTTAACAAAATAATAATGAACCCTTCTATCCTCTAATTCAATGTATTGATTTAACTAGCTCTTCAACATTATTTTCATTAATTCAAAGTGGATGGCACTGTTTTTCTGTTGGTACTTTCCTCTGATTATCTTACTCTGTATCATTTCTTCATATAGTATGTTTCTCTGAGAGAAGTGTTATATATAATTTTTAAACTGCCAATGCAAATTTTAGACAACTCTTTGATATATTTCTCAGAAACTAGTATTTAGTAGATTTTATTTTAAATAAATCAGGTTCTGAAAACAGTTTGCTACCTATATGGATTTGAATATTTCACTAGCTGTAACTACAAAAGATATCCCATGGTTTCAAGTATTTTACTGTATTAACAAGAAATTAAAATGACCATTTGTTAGCTCAAAAAAAATTTCCTAAAATTCTCAGTTTAAAAATGTGTGTGCTTTAGAAAAAGTACACTATTAGTACACTCTATTTAATGGAATTTTATGAAAGGCTGAATGTCTACAGTGCTAGGGCTTGTTAATCTTTATTGTTATTATTTCTGAAAAAGAAAACTGACCACTACTGGAAAGCATAAACAATAAATCCATTATGGCTACTTGTAATTCCAGAATGGGAGCACATTAATTCAGTTGAAAAAATATATTTGAAAGAACTCTAAAAAGAGTAGTCTAAAACTGGTCTTAGTAGATTGATAGTTAAAATCAGTTTACTTCAGCCTAGAGACAACATATGCAGATGCAGCTGAATTAAAACTGTTGAAATATTAGGGTGAAGACCTTCTTGTTGAAGACACAGGGTGGGAAGCAGATGATCTTCAAGGTCCCCTTCCAACCCAAACCATTCTATAATTCTATTATTAATTATATGATTCTGTGACCAGAGATTAAATAAATGGGGTGCAGAGAGGCGTGTCTATTCTCACTTTATTAGTTTACATAAAAATCCAGCTTCTATGAAGCTTGAAAATGGATGTTTCTGCAAGAGAGCAGAAGCCTCAGTGTGCACCTGCCTACCTGGCCAGCAGTGTGGCCAGGCCCCTGCCTTTCTGCCTTATCAGATACACTCGAGAAGGAGATCTGGAGCAAAACATTCTCCTCTCTGGTCTCTGCACGATTTTTATTCAGTTTGTTGTGTGCAGAATTTGCTGGACATTTAAGATGAATGGGTGTATAATGTCACAAATTTTAGAATGGCTGCATTTGTAAAATCTCATCATACAGAATGAGCATCATGCTCTGATGCAAAAGAAAGTGACAGATCAAGACTGCTAGTTCTGCATCAAGAAGAAGGGCTATGTAGGATTATGAAATCATTAGGAAAGGAGTATGCTTCAAGGAGGTTGAAAGACATATTTTCTGAGTGTGAGCTTCTTATCTAAAGACATAATTTTAAAAATTATTCCTCTTAGTAAGCTATTTTAGAAAATTCATTGGCTGCTCTAGAAATGTAAACAGGTATTACTGAAGCTGATTTTTGAAGGAAAAAATATCAATGAATTGTCATTTCTAGTTTCTTGTTCTCATTTTTGAGAAGAATTCTACCTTACCCTGCTAAAGTAAAGAACTCTTTCTTTGCTCTAGTAGCTGCTTTATAAAATAAATTTCATGTTTTTAAAAGGCTCAGTAATAATAGTACTCTGCTTCAGTTAACGACAATGGTCTAAAACTCTTCATGGAAATGCAAGCTTGTTATATTCATTCTGAAATAATGTAATTCGGCTGAATCAAACTCAGGTTTAGGCCTAAAGAAAGAAAGAATTTATATTATGTCTATGATAGATATTACCAATGTAAAAAATTAAATATCTTCTGTATGTTTTATTTACTGACAGACAAATATTCAGGATATTTTTAAATTTTAAATTTCAGTTTCACTTGTCATATTTCTCATCAGCACATAGCTACCACTAATGGAAATTATAAGGTACTCATAATAAAGGAGATTAAATAAAATGGTATTTATAACTTTAGTCATTGTTCCAGAACACAGAAACCAAGCGATCTTCTGTCGCCCCAGTGTGCTTTAATCAGAATTCCAGGTTCCAGGATGTTAGAGAAAATGGTATTAGCTTATTTTGACTGATATTAACCCTAATGGTTGCTTATGATTCACAAGGAGCCTTGATTACACAGAACTGAAGGTTTGGTAGTTTTTTGGGAGGTTCCATTTTCTTAGCAGTCCATGCTAGCTTCCCTTTAATTACTGAAGAGGTTAAAACAACAAATCTGACAGACTGTTAGCTGAACTCAACCCAGACAGATGGCACCATTCTATTCAAGCCAGCTTTGTGAAGGTTCTGCTGCACCATATGTTAGAATCAGTTCAACAGCTAATTAGTGCTTTTTACAAGGCAATAACTCTCCCTAGGAAATTTCCTATGGACAGGTCACAAATACAGAGTCAGAAACCCCAAACTGTGTATTGTCTCACTGGCTTGTCTGCTCCAGTCATAAATAAAGGTTAGCATGGTAAGGCATCTTGAATAACCTTTCAGTTCACTCCCAGTAGTACTGACATTCCCAGGCTGTATGTGGAAAACAAATAATGAATGCTGTAGTGACTTAGAGCTTTTCCCCTCCTTTTTTTCTTAACAATTGTGTGGTAAAAAATGGAATAAAGTTGATTATGCAACCCGAGTCACCATCTATTAAAATAATCTAATTAAAAGAAAAGAAATTGCAACAGAGAGTTTTAAAAGTTTGGAACTACCAGCTAAAGAAGAAAAGTGAATATTAAAATTATGAAGCACAGTTTACTTAGATATTAACTTTAATTACCAGGCAAAAAAAAAAAAAAAAAAAAAAAAAAAAAAAAAAAAATCCAACAACAAACCAGAAAGAGAATGCCAATATTTTACTAGGGCAAAAGCAAGAGGAAGGTGAAGAAAGGTGTGATGGTATGGTAAGATTATTTTATCGGCTACCTCCTTTCTGTGATTTAATATGATTCTCTGAAGTCAGATTTTTTAAGACATATATTCAATTAGACTGTTGAGGTTCAGGCTTTACAATTTCATTCTCTGAGGTATGCCTTCTTTGTAACTAAACTGATATGCAAAACACTTCAGTAGTCTTGATGTTCAGAGAAATTGTTAGAACAAGAACTCTGTAATTACACAGTCTGGGAAAAAAGGAATTTTATGTGCAACAGATGTAGAAGAGACCTATCAGAATGATAGGAAGAAAGAGTTGGTTATTACGGGAACAAGTACTTATCTGGTATTTCATAGGCATTTATAAGCAAGCTCTCTTTCCAGATTGGGAATAGAAACTATGTTGTGAAGTTGCAGTGAACACTTCATGTGTGGAGACACGAGGCTTGACTCCATTTTCAGAAGGCTGATTTATTATCTTATCATATATTATATTAAAATACTACATAAAAACTACATTAAAAGAATAAAGAGAAAAGATCATCAGAAGTCTTGAAAGTACAGAAATAGAATAGCATGCATAACAAAATCCTGTGACTGCTCACAGCCTCAACACAGGTGGCTGTGACTGGTCATCAAGTGAAAACAATCCACATGGACCAATGGAAGATGCACCGGTTGCATTCCACAGCAGCAGATAGTTATTGTTTACATTTCTTTCCTGAGGCCTTCAGCTCCTAGCAAAGGATTTTTCATAAAATATCATGGTGACATTGTGATGCTATGTAAATAAAACTGTCTATACCCTAGATTGTTCATACCAAGAAAAGGCAGAGAAAACACTCATGACCCTATAAAACTTTAAAAAATGCATTCTAGGGAATCTTGGAATTTTTAAAATAGTTTTCTCATAGCAAAAAAAAAAAAAAAAAAAAGCCTCAGGAAGAGTTTACTTTTTAATAGATACAACAAAGAGGGAAGTTTCAAAACAGTTGTCTGATAGAACATCAGAGTCAAAACCCACACTTTTTAAAGAGAAATTTCATTGTCTTTTCAAAAGAATGGGAAAGTAAGAAATTTGGTCTAATTTGTTGTGTGGTTTTTGGGTATTTTTTTTTCAGAATGTGGTTTCCCCAAATATCATAATATGGCTTTCTGGAACAAGTCATAGGGTTTTTTCTAGTTGATTATTCTACACATATTAAGGTGATTTTTAAGTACAGCCCATTATGAGCTGGAAAATTTCTTTAGTTGCTCAACTGTGATCAGATCAAGTAGAGCTCAAATAAAAGGGTCTACTACTGCTTAAGCTGCCTCTGTTCAACCAATAAAATCACTTAATTTCCCTGAGCAGATGAAAAAATCTCCAACTCTCTGAAACAACTCTTTCTGGCAACATATTTGAATGCATTGCACCTCTGAAGTAAGTGCCAGGGTTCAGAAAAACAAATGAACATTTACAAGCATGCATCTCGAAGAATATGTACCGTGTGATCTCTGCATGTACATTCTTGGAATACTGGTCACACTTGGCTATTTTTCCAACAAGCTACCTCCTGCTGGGAAAAGTCAAGAGCTACCTACCATTGGAACAAACAGTACAGCTGACTTCCATCTTTCTGAACTATTTCCTTACCTTGTGTTGGATGAATTGCTTTGTTGACAAGGAATTTTGTCTTGAGCAGTTGTCATTCCCAAACACACCCATTATTTAAATAACTTGAAATGTGTCAGTAAAATGCAGAAGCCAAGGGAAGATTTTGCTGCTATAGGAGTGATTCAGTGGTTTATTTTATACTTACGTACGCCCTGAGACCAGATGTCTCAGGTTAATCTATGCATATGCTGCCGGAAGAATATGCAGCTAGATTTTTAATAAACTCGAATTAGTATTGTTGACCTTGGCTAAGGTTTGAATTCCCATTCAGATACTCTCTCATTCCCCTTCCTTAACAAGACAGAAGGAGAAAGTAGGATGAAAAACCTCCTGGGTTGAGATAAAGACAGGGAAATCATTTACCAATTCCCTGTCTTTGGAAAAACACCCTTTCTAGATTTGGGGAAAAATAATGTAACTTATTACAAATAAAAATAGATTTGGGAAGTACATTCTAGTTGTTGAAATGCTGGTTTGAAACTGGGACTTCTGTGAAACCAGAGAAGTAGATGCACAGAAGCTGTGGAGGGTGACTATATGACTCTTCTGATAATGAGTAATTATAGAGAGCAGCTATTCTCTTCAGTGCCTCTCCTCACTTCACAATCATCAATAGAATTCTCTGCTGGTCTCTCCATCAAAGAAGAGAAATACAGCTCTGGCAACAATAAGGAAATTTTTATGCTTTTTTTTTAAGGAAGAGAGGCCTAAGAAAGAGATGGAAAGAATATTACCTCAGAAAGTATGTTGCATGAGATTAGATATCTGTTGCTGTGGAGGAAACAGGCATTGCAGCGAAAAATAAGCCCTTCACCAAATATGCTCTTATTCCTGTTTTATAGCACAGTCTGACAATGGGGCTGAAATATGATTGCATGGCAATTGTTGTCAGTAAATAGCAGCAAATCGCCACAAAGAAGAGAGGTGCTGGTCTCAGTAAAGAATGTTTATGACAACTAAGTACATTTATGCATGTAAATTTGCTTTTCTACATGAAAAAAGGACATGAACTACTTTCAAAACTGATGCCATACATAGTCTTGGCAGGAGATTGCTGTGGGTGTGCAACTTTTGCCGGTTGTCCCAGGTCATTGTCATGCACACCAACATAAGGGACACCTGCCAGCATTTTGGAAGTCATGCTATCTTCTCAGTCCTCCAGGGATATGGCCCTCAAAAGAATGAGTTGCCATCCCACCTGCTCTGAAAGCTGTCATCTTGTGATGCCTGTGAAAAAGATGTGTGTGGGAGAAGTGCATGCATTACGTGTTCACCAGACACTACACTGCATAGGCTGCCTTGATTCTTTTTCTTTTGCAGCGTATCTAAAGGGGGCAGTCTGAGATGCTAGCATCAGCCTTGGGACCATGGTGTGAAGAAATCATAACATTACAAAAGAAGCCCAGGAGTGCTACCCATAGGCCTTCAGTATCAGGGGACAGAACCTGTCCTAACTTGCAAGCAGGAGAACTTGCACAGCAGTAGCAGAACCGTTTCTCCATGTCATGCATCATATATGAAAGACCCTACACTAATACTGCAGTCTACCTAAGAACTCCTAAATAGCACTGCACAAAGTTGGGTATTAAAAGCATGCAAGATGGAGAACATTACCTTATGACTTTTTTTGTATCTTTAGGATATCTGTGCAGTGCAAGCAGGAGTTGAATTAAAAATACAAATAAATATCCATACTTATGTTTTTTTTCCAATAATTATATTTAAAATAGAAAGTGAAGTTATCTTTTTGAACCATTTATGACCCAACTGTCATCTCCGGTTCAAAATCTAGCTATCTTATTCCTGAACACTGATGCTTTTATTTTGCCTTGTCTTTGACAGTTACCGTAAATACTGCAGATCTAAGTGATTGTAATTATTTAAATAAAAATGAATATAAATTAAGCTCTGGACTTCCAAAAAAAATGTTTGTCCTATCAGTGCTGAAATATGATGGTGTTATCATTTAGCAAGTGAACCAAAGCAAGCACAATAAACATTCTAATAATCACTGAATTTTTACAAGGTTGTTTTGATAGTTTCCATTTTAACACATTCTAATAATTTGAAAACAATTAAAACTGGTTTTAAATATCCCTTTCTAAAGTTTGTCAATTTGTCAACTGAATTACAGCTCTCTACTCACAGGAAAAGAACACACTACTTTATATATTGTCTGCTTGTGGTTTAAGATGTTTGCAATTGTTATGCAGTTAATGTTTTGTAGTATAAAGAAATATCACTCCATTGATAAGTATATATATATATATATATATTTGTTTCAAATTTCAACATAATAACATAGCGTGTTTTCACCTCTAAGAAATTTGTACGTGTGTCCCTGGAATTTGCATTTAAATAGCTTCTTATCATGCTCTACATGTCAGACTTGATGAAATTAACTTCTTTTTTTATAACTTCTACCATCTCAAGATGAAAATTGTAATGGTGTTTTATTGCTAAGATATGTGGTTTTATAAAATTAAAACACAATGTTCTGACCTTGAAAATGGAATTCACTGGAGTTTCAGGTATGCTGAATATTCCTGTGGCTGATTATTCTCAAAACGCTTTTACTGAATGTTGGCCTGTCCTTATATCTGCTCCACTAGTGGATTGATCTGAGAACATCTTTTCCTTTACAGATTTTTTTTCTTCTTTCTTTTACTGTCTCACAAAGCAGTCACTCAAAAGCAGGCTGATCTCTCCCTGCTCTCAAAACCATAGAAATCCTTTTCATAAGAGAAAGAACTATATCAGCTCTGGATGGTCTGAGTGAGAAATCAGATCTTCCCTTGGTTTGATTCTAAGCAAATTTAGGACTTTCATGCTTTTTTATTACAGAGATACACAAAGATAGCAGGTAGGGAAATCACAAGTCACATAGTTATGCCGTATAAAATCTAATCCAAGCAAATCTTCTGCCCATTTTGCATCAATTCCCATTTAGAGTAGACAAATTATCTGATTAAATTGGTAGAAGTGTAGATTAATCTCATGTGTCATGTCCTACATGCCTTTCTCTCCATAAGGCTGAAATGATATTTGAATTATATATGCATTAGTTTGTGTGTGCATGGGGTGGTATTTTATGCAGTCTTACACAATGTTGAGATTGTCTGAGAACCCTCGTGACACATGACTGAACCTAAAGCTAAAACATCTTTTACAATGGAATAGTTGATCTAGTGCATTGTATTATTTCATCCTGTATGCTCTGATTCCTTTATATAAGTGCAAATCTTTTTAAGGGTGATGATGTCTCCAGGCAGTGGATGTCAAGATGCTTAATGGTTGCAGAAAGCCCTATGAAAACTAATTGCATAGGAGTTACCATAATAGATCTATAACTGCAAACATCAGCACGGCAAAAATATATGAAAATTCTGAGTTCCAGTTTTGACTGGGAATTTGTGAAAAGCAACAGAAATAAAGCCTGCTAGGTAACTAGGTGAATGACCCTCCTTCCCTTAAGCATTTCCCAAAAAGAAAAGTGTTATCCCCTGCACTTAAATATGATCAGTAATGCTAACACAGAAACCCCTGATGTTGGATTGATGTCATGTACTCTGATACATTTAAATCAAACATTTAGCTTTGATCTGTAATTCAATTTAGTGAAGTGACACCTTTTTCATCATTTTCCAAACTGGCATCAATGATCCGGATAACCATACCAATTAAGATCCTGAAACACTGTATGTTCATAAAATACCATACTTCAGAGATAATAAAAAGAACCTGAATTACAATAGATTTTAGAAGCAGAGATTCACGAGTCCAGTGAAGGGAAATAAGTATTTGAAACAAAAATCAGAAAATAAATGCAAAAATTTACTTTAAAACAACACCTTTCTGTTTTCCAAATATAATACCTGTAAGTAATGAGTCATACAATCAGAATATCCTGAGCAGCAAAGGACCCTGGCCCTGCACAGCACAATCCCAAGAGTCACACCATGTGACTAAAAGTGTTGTCTAAATGCTTCTTGAGTCCACTGCCCTGGGGAGCCTGTTCCGATGCCCAGACACCCTCTAGGAGAAGAACATTTTCCCAGTATCTAACCTAAATCTCCCCTGACTTTTCTTTATGCCATTCCTTTGGGTCTTGTCACTGGTCACCACAGAGAAGATATCAGTGTCTGTGTCTCCATTTCCCCTCACACAGAAATAGTGACTGCAAATGAGGTATCCCATCAGCCTCCTCCAGGCTGGACAGACCAAGTGACCTCATACTGTCCTTGTGCAGCTCCCCCTCAAGGCCCTTCACCATCCCCACGGCTCTTATTTGATGCAGTCCAAGAGCTTAATGTCATTTATATGCTAAAGTTCTGTGTACACAAAACTGTACACAGGACTTGAGGTGAGGCCATGCCAGCCCAGAATAGAGCAGGACAAACCCCTCCATTGACCAGCTGGTGATCCTGCTCCTGATATACCCCAGAACATGGCTGGCTCTCAAAAAAGTGAGAACAGTCTTCTAGCAGGTATCTTGGTGGCAACTATAGTAAAGAGAAACATTAAATACCCATTTCAGAACTTGTCCACAGAGGAATATGAGGTACAAACTGAACTGTAGACACAAATCTAGAGACAGTCATTGTCAGCAAAACTCACTGTGTATAGAAAAAAAGAATCCAGGGTAGGAAAGAAAGGACAATTTTTTTGCTTTCCATGTTAGTACTCACTTCTGTATCTATCTGTCATCTGGCTATTCTGACCTATAAAAAGTTGAAAAAACAATATTAGGATCTTACTATAGAAAAGTATGTTTTTCAAATTATGTTTACTATAGAGAATAGGTAGGAATTTCTAGCTCTATTCATCTGCAACAGAAATTACCATCAGGTTTACTGCTTTCTCTGTTCAATAGACTGCCAGCAGTGCATTGTTTGTAGGAATAATTTGGCATTTATATGCTTTTATCTTAGTCTGCAGTCCTTTCCTTATGAAATCCTGCTTTGTGTTTTTTACTGAGGCTCTGCTCTATAATGGAATTAATTTTGCTCTTACACACAGTGCTATCACTTCAAATCCAAGACAACTGCTCCTCAAAATTCTCAACCCACAATCTTTCTATAAATGTTATGCTCACTTACAGAGAGAAAGAAGCTTTGGAGTATTTTCTGTCTTACATGCCAGGTATTGTGCAATAAAGGGTAAGTTCCTTGAGTGATCAAAATTATGACTCTCATTAATGTAAACTACATAGCAAGAGAATTATTTATACAGATTATAATTTTTATCTTTACATTGAGTCAGGCATGGTGAAATTTCAGAAGAATTCTACAACATTTTAGTAATTGAAATTGTTCCTAACCACCTCATCTCTCCTTATACAGATTTGTGCGTGCTATCCCAGCTGGTTATGGCTGGAATAGAGTAAGTTTTCCCCATAGTACATTGTAGAGTGTTGGTTTGGATTTAGTATGATTCCTATTGGCCTACTTCTTGTTGTAGAACCACAGATTCTGATTCCTAGAAGAACCACAGAACTGATTCCTAGAATCACAATGTGATGAGCATGGGTGTTACCCGCTTAACCCAGACATGATATTATGTGTGTATCTGTGTTTAAAGGACCAAAATGAAACAAAATGTAGGCTTGCCTTGGTCATCACAACCATAAGAGAAGCAAAAATCAGAGAAGGTAGTTTCTGAGTCCAAACATATTATTCCATCTTCTTCCCACAAAAGCTCTTGGGGTTGTCTTTTTCACTGAAGGGATAAAATGCAACAAAAGCTTTAGACTGGCTCATAATTAGGTGAAAGAAAAATCCCTATTCAACATTCTCCACGCAACATACTTAGTTCAGCTGCAGATTTTACTATTACAAAAAACCGCAGAATAATGTGGTTAGCTGAATTGTCTACTGCTACATGATGAGAGCTTATTCCTTCGTAGAACTGGTAGCCAAAATAGCTTTTCATGAGTCACAATTACCTCAGACACAATAACTGACTCTGAAGACCCCATGTCACAAGCACTGCTTGAGTGCAGGGGCAACCTGATATCCAGAAGCTTATCACTTATCTAGGAAATCTGTTTTCTAATTTTTTATTCTCTCAGATGACGTCAAATTTTGGAAGAAAAGATTATTTTCCTGTTTTGAACGTTTATTTTCCAGAAACCCAGTCATGGCAACAGCTGTGACAAAGTATTCTCCTGTTTTTTGGAGTATAGGGGGAACAGCTTTACCACCAGTCTGAGCCATCACTCCTCTTCTGCTTCCTCCACAGTTTATGCCTGTAATGGGAAGGGGTATTAACACTCTACCTGTGACAGCAGCTCAGCAGACTGTCATGTTCAGAAGCAGATTTTGAAAGCAGTTCATGCAAATTACATGCCAGCTTTTCGTCTTCAGTAGAAGAGAAAAATAAAGAGTATAAAAGTCTTCAGCAATGACAGTTGAAAGAGTAAATATGAAAAGTTCTCTGTCAAGACAGAAAAGAGAAGCAAAATGACAAAATGTAGAAGAAAGTAGTTTAATTCTCATGAACAAGGCACAGCTAGCAGCAATAGTTAATAAGGCAAAACTTCTGAATATCTTGCATGATAATTATGCAAAGATAAAGAGCACAGTAAATTTGAGAAATTAGTAATACTAATGGGAGTACAGAAATGAAGGAAACATGATACCATACTAAGAAAAAAAATAGACAAAAGAAATTTGATGGTGGGGGAAGATTAAATCCTCATGTTAAAATCCAAAAAGACTGCATTTAGCATAGGGGAAGCAAATACTGAACACTTACTGATATTTTCTCAGATTTTTCTTGTATCTTTTATGCATTTTGCATGAAACAAAATATCATTACCCTGGTAAACCTACATAGGTTGATTTTGATTAGATATTATATAAACTTGTTAAATGAGAGAGCACAGAAGAACCTCTCAGACATTTTCCATACCTTCTGAGAGGAAAAGAGAAAGCACCAAGGCACAGCCCTTGCATCAGCTGGGGGAAGAACACATTCTGTCCCCAGGAGAGCAGTGTGCAGTTTTCTTTAAGAAAACTGTCTCTGGAATCTGGCTGTGGTGCTCAATTTATCACAGCTAAACCTAAGAGACCATTTTTATAAAGATGATAAAAAGTCTTGTTCCATTTAGATGATGGAATAATAGATAGCCAAGTAATTTCATGCAATAGTCTTTTTCCTCAGAAATACTATCTCCAGAAAAACTCTTCATGTCTAGATAAAAATAGGACAGCGAAGAAGACTCCTTTGGTTTAAAACTTTCCTTTTCTCCTACAATTTTTGATTAATTTCTTTGCTTGTTAGTGAAATGGTGAGTTAGTGAAAAACCTTCTGCTATCAGTCTTTACCTATCCTCCTATAGAAGAAGAGAGTATCAACACACTTCTTTATTTTTTTTTACCAAGTACAAGTAAATTTCTCAAACCTGTGAGGTCGCTCAGATTTGTGAGGCACTCACCAATAAATGCTTCTCTTCTACACACACACATTATTTCCCTTGTCTCAGTAACTTATCCCTTACAAGGGAGGAAAGAAATGCTATAAATTCTTTTAATTTGTGCAAGTACTTCACATCTCAGCAAAATTAATCAATAAAAAGTATCCAAAAATAGCTTTCACTTATCCTCCTTCCTGCTTCACTGCAATCTTTCTTTTTTTTGATTATTATTTAATTCTTCGTTATTGAAAATAAGAGATTGGAAAGACAACATCTGTTCATTTGTAGTCCTAAAAATTGCTGAAAGTATAACTCTGTGGAAAACATTAGCAAACTGAATGTTTTTTGTATCATGCAGAATTCTTAATTTATTTCAGTAGTTAATTTTCCCACTAAGTGTTTTGCAACACTCCAACACAAATATAGCATTTAATGCATTCAAAATCTTTACAGGCTGATATCCATCAGACTTCAAATAATACTCTTTCCTCTGATTAAATATGCTATAAACTTTATTTCTTTCTTAAAGAAAATGTTTAAGCAATGATAAAGGGGAATTATTTAAAAATTTGTATGTGTGTGTGTGTGTGCATGCAACTTAATTATGGCAGAAATTTTTAAACATTAAAATCTCTAATGTTTCCTTTAGAAATTTTGCAGCTGGAATATATTCATGTGAAGTAAACACATAAATTTAAGTTGAAGTTGTTATTATTTAAGGTAGATCAATTTAATGGTCAAACAAATCAATCAAATATTAATTAAACCTCACAATACAAGAACAATGTAACACTGGTTTTTTCCTCCACACTGAGATAATTTCATGCTCTATCAGCTGAAGTATCTTAGTCTGCAGGCTGAATGTTTCAGGGCTTTCTCCCACACCAGAGAGTTTTTACTTCACAGAGGGCAGAATTCCTTATTCACTTGCCTTTTTAGGTGGTTTGGTATCATCTGTATTGTCAATCCAGCACTGACTGATTTTAGTACATTTTCACCCTCTTTTTAAAAGAGATCCTGAATTTAAGATATATATATGTGAGAAAATGATACATGCTCTCAGCCTAGCAGTGCATTCTTCATTATTTCATTGGTTTGCCACATTCACGAGTGGTTGGAGATAGGCAGTTTGAAGCAGCCTTTACTTCTCCACAAGTTGGTGTAGAATTAAGGGAGAAGATATGTGCTCAAATACAAAAAGAGACCTTTTTTTTCAAAGATAGCTAATGCTAAAGAGAGGATTAAAAACTGAGTTTACAAACTACTCAAGATCAGAGAAAGATGAAAGCTGCAGATTTTTGCATCTGATTTTTATTCTGAAATGGCTCCAAACAATCTCCACCACTGTCTTCCAAAACTCTGAGAAAATAGAGATTCCAAAACTTAGGATACCACAGGATAATGTCACAACAGTTCCTTTGTAGTTTTAAGGATTTTTTTTTCTTAAATGAACTAGATACAGGTAATTAAAAAACCAAGAAACATTCTGTGTCTAAAATATATGTTGTTAATTGTAGAAAACTATTTACCTACAGAAAGTTTTCAAGGGCATAATACAATTAAAAAAATTGTAGCATTTACTTCATGATAGTTAGAAATAGTTGCTGTACATGAGTGAATACATCTCTATCTTAGAAATAATGATTAATATGAAGGCAAATTCTTCTAATCTGCTTGTATGTCTTTTAGTACTTCAAATACTTGATCTCAGGTTAAAAAAAAATAAATACAGGTGACATTAAGACCAATTGAAGGACAAGTTAATCTAGAATGAATTGTCCTGGTTTTGAAATATTCAAAGCTTGTTACTTTACTGTGATTACTTTTAAGGAAGGAGTGACATGAACATGATTGTAAATCTTCTCTAGGAAGTTAATACATTTTTTAGGTTAGGATTTCTAATCTTAATAGCTTAGACAAATATTCTTTTGTTTAGCATGCTAAGAAGAAGACATAACAGAAAACTTTATATTTGACTTTTTTTCCTGAATTGTCTATAGCTCTGTAACAGGCTTTGTGCTGCCTCCCAAAAATGAAGCTTTCCTTTAATTTTCAGTTTGTTTGGACTGGGTAGTAGCATCAACAGTAAGGCCATTTTGAACCCATTGGAGAGAAAATATATTTTTTTTTCCTTCATGCACCCAATTTTTGAATATTTAAAAAAGCACCATCAATCAGAGAAAAGGAAAGAAAAACATCAAGATAAATTCTTCTCTTTGTACATCAGTCTTCTCCAGAGTTATATGAATTTCCAAGGGAGGTCAGATGATCTGACTCATACTTCAGGCAAAATGTAAATCTTCCAGTGGGGCCAAACAATCAAAAATTCCAAACCCATAAGAAATTTGGGTATTGAACAGTATACTTATCAAATTTAATAAGGTTTGTATTCAAAATTATATTAAAGCTTTTATCTCTGACCATCATCCTAGGCCTCAGACTTAGCATCAGAAATGCTGCTGTCTCAATCACTGTAAATTGGCCTGTTTTATCTACAATTCTCCAAACAGTCTTCTGTTTTGCATGTACCTTAGCATCTGCAGTTACTCACTAATGTGAATATAAATTTCAGTCTATCTGTGTGCTAACCCTGCCTGAAAAATGAATGGCAAATACTGAGCACCGACCAGCCACAAGCATTTAGCAAACTGCTGGATCACAATGAGGAAACACTAGAATGCAACATAAATATTTGCATGTACTGATTGCACTAACTCAAAAGCTCCTTTAACATGCATCTAGTAAATTGTTTATATTAATTCCCACCAAGTGTGATATAAAACCTGAATAATCTCTCACCACTGTGACTAACACGCATCAAATAGGATGCTCAGGATGATAAATTGTCTTCTTGTTCATCTGCCCTGTGAAGTTTAAATTATCACCTCTCCATCTTCCTCTTATAATGAAAAATAGTAAGAAAATGTAGAATATTAACAACTCTTGGTAAACCAAAACAAAAATTTTTCAGTCACACTTTAAAACTTCCCATCCTCAAGAGAAGAAAAAGAACAACTGCACAAAAGGACAACAAGGAAAAACCAAGGTTCCTATTAAAGCTCTTTCTCCAAACAGCTCCTGAAGGGATGTTTACCAACTAAAAAGGTGATAAAAGAAATGCAATAATTGATTTTAAAGTCATTATAGACAGGACAATAAGCTGAAGAAGAGTTGATAACAGATTGCCCCTCAGAGTACAAGGAAAGTGGGCATCAGAACAAGGTAACAGGACTCACATTAAAAACAAAAAGGTGTATTTCCTTTAACATATAACTAGGTGGTACCAGAGAGGTATATGGTGACAAAAATGTGCATGAATTCAGAAAATAAGAAAACCAATTGTTAAAAAGTAACTATTGTGAGCTATTCAATACAAAGAGATGACATCCAATTCATGAAACACTTGGTTTACAACTTGCTGGGAGCTGGGAGATCATAAAAAGGGAATGATCGCTACATTTATGTCTCATTTGCTTTCATTGTTAGTCTGAATCCATGTAGGCATACTACTTATTTTTCTGGTATATGTCATGTTCTGCAATGTTTCTGTTCAAACATGTCAAAAAATAGCAGTCAATAGAACTTTGTATCCTACCATGTACATGATCCTCCAGAATTCGGTGACTGCAGTAAACTCTGCCTGGGGCCATTTTCAAAGATTCTTTATCATTTTAGATGCAGTTCTCTGCTGTACCCATTAGATAGACATAAAAGTTTCAGAAACTCTGTCAGGATACAATTGTGGATCCTTGTGTTGACATAAATATAAAAATACTAAAAAATAAATTGGATTGTTGGTCACCTTACTTTGCATGACCTACGTGAAAAAAAATATAAAGTAAGAAATCAGATCAAAAGTATATACAAGAATCAGTATCTGAATTTATTTACTGAAAATAAACTCATTGGAGATTTTAAAGCATAATCATTAAGCAGAGTCCAACATAGACTGTTCTAATGACAAAAATTTTATTTTTTTTATTCCGGACAGATGACCAGACCCAGTTCTCTAACATAAGAATTTAACAGCAGTACCCTGTTAAACTAAAAACAAAAATCACTTCAACAATTGCATGAATTCACTAACTCACAAGATTACCAAATGTGACAAGGTGAATATCTGAAATGCACTTCTTTTTTTCTATTTTGGTTTTGTTGTTTGTTGTTTGGATGTTTTTTTGTTTTGTTTTCAACTTATAATTTGCAGCTAACACAAGTGAGTTAAAATCAGCAGAATCAGACAATGAAAATAAGAGCTGCCATCTCTCACAAGATCAGACCTTTATAGGTAGCATTGTGACTTTCATTCAAAAGCCATAACAATTCAAATATAATGAAATGTTTTAGCAGCATGATGGCATTTTCAGTTTCCAATCTGACAAAGCTACTGTCCAGGACGTTCCAAGGTTTCAATATTACTGAAAGCACTTCACAATTCAAAATGCTTTCAAAAGCTTTCTGCAGAGACTCTGGCTAGATGTGAAGCAGTGAACTGTTAAAGAAACAGGAAAAGGAATATGCAAAATCATTTGGCAGATAATTTTCTTCTCTGAGTGTACCCAAGTCTTTTTAAGAACAGCACAGGTAATGGCTGCTGCCTACTCATTCTTCCACCATGGAATTCTGTTTCTGCAAACTGTTTTACAGTATAGGGAAGTTTTATAATTGGGTTTTAATACTACAAATTTTGCAGTTTTAATTTACTGTATGTAAATGATAAAAAGAAGAGGCAAGTATAAAATAGGAAAATTTAAGCAATACATTACAAAATTATACATAGCAATAGGGAAACTGTGAGTTCTCTCATGGTCCATTTCCAAATTAAGTTCATGTTCTCTCGTCTTTTTTTTACTGTCAAAATTATTAAATTTTAGTTAAATGTATTACTAAAATGTATTTCTAACCTTTATCATTGTTGAATAACATGAAATAAAGGAAAATTGAGCTACAATTAATGCAGGTGAATTCTCTTCTTCACAGTACTATAGTCATCTAATGGCTATATCAATAAATGCACTGTAAACAATCTTACCTTTCTGGTGTTAGCTAGTGGGTTTAAAAACATGAAAAAACCTTTTGTTTCTGCTAGTTAAAAGTTTAAATTACACTATATTAAAATAGAATAGAATTAAAAGAGACCGCCAACTAAGTCAGTATTGACTCTCTCAGGGTAACAACAGAAAATGATTGCCATTTCTGAGTGCAAAGAGCACAATGGCTGCATCAACTGATCTTTTAAAAATGATGAGCAATTCATAATGCTGCAAAGCAATGGGACAAAATTGTATGACTGGAAGACCTACAATAGAAGGTGAAAATCTGTTTTCAGCAAGGGTAGGCACTACTTCCATCTATTTGTCTTGCACTTCAGGAGTATGTAGCAGAAGTATAAATGTGTTTCAAGATCAGCCATATAATACCCAAGGCTCATTTGAGCATTTAATTAGCTTTTTGAGTCAGCTTATAGGAGTCATATGAATGACAGATTTTTGGTGTTCCACAACAGTGGATTGTCAAAAGCTATTTCTTTTCACTTTAGAGCACCCTGCCTTTTTATTTCCTCAGTCAGATGAGCAGCTGATGACCCAGTGCTGGTGATCCAGAGACTGTTTGCCTTCCTTTCTGCTCGCTGCACAGAAAAGAAACCCCTGCAGATGTACAGAGTCTGTAATAAAGAATTGCAAAAGCAAAGTCTTGCTGCTTTACAGACAGTTTTTAGAAAACAGCACTCTATAGTCTTGTAAACCACCATCAATTTATCTGCCATTCATGCCACATGCCACTGGCCAGCAGTTTTATTTAGGAATGCAATGTTGTAAGTTTATACATGCAGGGAGAAATCACTTGCTTGAGCACTTAGCATATCTGATTTACACTGCAGGAGATGCATTGGCAGGTGGTACTGGTGAGACTAACTGCACAAACCCATTTTTTTCTATTAGCTAATTCAAGTATGCAGCAACTATACTTCACTACCAAATCAAGCAGCACAGAGGAAGTATAAATCGATTTTTATGCTTCAAAACTTGGGTATTATAAACAAAATCCAAGCATAGTTGGAAAATAAAATTTATACTTGAAATAAAATACATGAATCTGGAGTATGTATCATACTCTGCTTCCATTCAGTATTAACAGAGCAGAGGAGACAGAAAAATGAAATTAGTATAGCCTCATTTAGCTCCAGTGGCAGCACAAATTTTTAAGAGATGATGCAACTTCCTGGTCTTATAAAGCTGTCCAACCTTTCTTTAAGGGAGGCGTGGAAACAGATGCAAATTCAGAATCACAAGACATGTAAGCTTTCCATGTTTAGTAATTCTCTTTTTGATGACCTATGACCCTGATGTAGCCTCCCACCTCTAGTGATTTGGCAGTCCACTAAAACCTTTGGATTATCAGTGCTGGACAGTACAATGCTCTCTCTATTGCTCTGCCCGTATATTTTCCTTAAATTAGTCTTGTCAGCAAAAGAACACAATTGCTGTTTGTTGGTTAAAAACAGGAGGTACATATGCATACCTGACAACTCTAGGAGATTGAAAAAAGCTAGTATCTCTTTTTTTTTTACTACAGAACCAAAAAGCTGGCTTGCCTAGGCTGTGTGAGCTGTGATACTTTATAGGTCTAAGTCTGCATCCATGATGTTTTATTTCCTGCAACCTTTAAAAGCTGGAAAGATGTTTTATAATTGCTTCATCACCCATTAATCCTAGAGTGGAGATGAAAAAGCAGTATTTCTGTGGATCTGGTAGTAAGAACATGGTGTGAATGGAAGATATCCTCAGACTTGAATTGAGAAGAAGTTTCTTATATCAGTTTCTTATTATATCAGTGCTCTATTATATCAGTTAGGACCTGGATTCATGAAGATATTTACAAATCTGGGTTTAGACCAAAAGAACTGAGGTGAACGTCAGTCAATCTCTCTCTGCAGTTACATTTAAAATCAAAATGAAGCACATCATGTTAAATTACACTTATTTGCTGGAAAAGATTAATTGTTAGAGGAAAAGTACTGCAATACACCATTCAAACAATGGGTGCTTGAGCTAAATGCAAACAAACAAATCAAGCTGTAAATTAACTGATTTATCTTGAAAACAAAAAACAAAAGTTCTCTGATCAGAGAACTTGTCCTTCCTCTAAACTTGTCCTTCCTCAAAACTGCTGTATGAAATTTTGTGTAAACATTCTTTCTGGTGTGTAATGTAATAAAATTGGAATCTGCAAGACCTTGAATGTCTGGCCAAACATTACAGCATTATTCGAACAATTAAGGCAATTTGTTGATGATTTTACAGATATTGCAAAGTTAAAAAAAAAAATTAATGCAAATGTCAGTGCAATGAGTTCTTTTGTAGGTGTTATCAAAGTTCCTATAGAGAAGTTGTCTTTCACAAACATCTAATAGCGATAACAGAACTTTATAGTTTGATCTATTCACTGCACAAATTTTACAATAATATTGTGTAAGAACAGATAGGGTTTGTTTTAGTCCTAACACACTTGAAAAAACCAAACTGTCTCTTGTTTATAAACAAGGCATTAACTTAAAGAAATAGACAAGACTTTTATTTCCCATCTGGATCTTAGGAAGGCTTTTGGGGAATCAAAACATGTCAGATAGAACATTTAAATGGGGACATATATAAAGAGAAGTCACACAAAAAGACCTCTTGGCAAAGTTAAAAAAAAATTCAGCAGTTCCTGGTGAAGGAACCTGCCTGGAAGAGTCAAAATGAATCACGTCTGCATAAAAAGTCTGTCTCCTAAGATTGCCAAGGGAATGGAGAACTAGACTTCATCCCACATGGACACCAGATGTCAGTTACCTTATAACTATGCTTTATAAACACACCTATAAACATTTAAGCAAGAACATCTTGAACAATACATCTTCAGTTGCATTTGCTCACTTATACCTTCCTGACACTTGAAAAGTACAAGTGTAGACAATGAATGAAGAGATGGAGTTATAAAAATGAGCCAAATCATAGACTGGAAGTAAGACATATACACTGGGCTGAAACTCTCAGATTCACAAGCAAGTACTAGAAGAATGTTTAGTGATCACCAAAGGGTCATGACCTACATTCAGTATATATTCTAATATAAGAAACTGAGCATTTTGACAGAATGAGGAGTAAACTGACAAGAAACAGTAAATAAATTTTGGTAGAGTGCTCTTTCTGCCCATTTAGCTACACGCCTTTCTATCTTTAAGGAAATATTTGAAAAGATCTATTAGCTCTTCTCTTCTTTGATTCAGCATTGTTTTCTCAGCTTTATGGAGTTCTGTTAGGGTCAGCAGCACATCAGTCTGAAAGTTATTTTAAAATTTAAGGAGAAAAATCCCACTGAAAGCTGAGATAGGTTTAGTGAGGAAACAATTCAAGTACAGAAGAATTATATAAATTTTTGAAAATATTGGAATAGCTAGGCTCTTAGAAACAATGTAACAATATGGTTATTGTGATCCAGAGACTGAAAGAAAAATGAAGCACTCACACATTTCATAAGTAACTTTTTGGGTACATTATAGGAAAACCACACTCAATATTGCAATAAGTAAATTTTTTACCATTTATTAAGCAGGCACTCAAGCCACACTTTATCTTACAAATGTTGAGGTTGCACAAAAAGCCACTCAGTACTATAGGTGTGCTTCCCAGTACCAGTCAAATTTACTTTGAATCAGTTTAGTTATATCATATAAGACCCTTGTCAAGAAGAGTATTATTTCTGTGATGTTCCAGATTTTGTGCTTGTGTGTGTGTAAGCATGAGATCAACTATTAAACAAGTCAAATATGATGGTAAGGAAAAACATTTGTGAAAAGTACAGAATTTTTGACATAAATGTAAAAATAATTATGGAATGGTTGTGATGAGGGGAGCAGATGTGCTGAATACACTTCTGTAGTACTGTAAACAGTTGGAGAATTACCTCACAGAATAATAAACTATTTTGCTTTGCTTGCTTTTCTTAAAATGAGCTATACTCTGCTAAAGAAGACTGAACCCTTCTGTTTGTTCCAAGTTTGATGAAAATTTTAACTCTGCATTTCTAATTTTGCAAGCTGAGGCATACGGATTCCCAAGTTTTAAAATGAATATTTCAATTGCCAGAGATCAAACAATCTATTAACAGGACAGGTCTTCCACGCCATCCAGGAGAAAGTAGCTAAAACTCCCATTTATGAAGCCTTCCTGAGCTTTTTCTACTCTGTAATTTTGGCATGGGATTTCAGAGAAATCTGTTCCATTGTAGTAGCACTGAAGACTTTATTAAATATTTTTACTGGAAGGACAATAAGTTCTTTTTAATGCAGAGATATAATTTTAAAGTAATTAAAGTACAGTTGTAAATTTAACCTTTATACTCAATATTAATTCAGAAAAATACTCTGCTTTTTTTTTAATCACTGAAATAGCTTAAGTAACAGTATTCTTAGTCATTACTAAACTTATTAGCTAGAAACAGAATAGATTTGGTGAAAGGATGAAGGGGAAATAATGGACAGTTTGGAGAATTTTTTGTGATATCTAGATGCAATCAGCTTCATAAGTTTCCCATTTTCTTCCCTGATAAAAAGTGGTCTTTTTTTCTGAACTTAGGATTCATAAATGCTACATTTTTAAGTAGAGGCATCTGGTTTTCCCAGAAGATATTTTCCAAAAAGCAAAGTCTCTTTAAGGTCAGAATGCTTTAGTGATTAATCTTATTACACTCAGTTTTTTCTGCCCTGCTTTTTATTACCATATTTATAATTAAACATTACCCAAATGTAAAGAAGAAAGAAAAACTTTAATTTACTCTCTTAGACTGAAAAACTTGAATTTTGGTCACATGAAAAAGAGTGTTTTAAAAATTGTGGTAATTTGCAGCCAAAAGCTGAGTATGAATTCACAAGAATTGATTTAATGAAACAGATTGTAATAACTAAACACTCTTTTAAGCTAAATACCCTGTTACAAGACCTGAAAACTCCGGAATTCAGTGTCCAGAACATAGCCTAGTCAAATTAATATAATTACCTGATATTATATTGGCTTTTGAATCACAGTGAATTTTTGTCTAAAGCTTTCACTTTACATTTGCAGTTCTTTTCCAGTTTAGACACATTTAACACACTGCAGCGACTTTTCTGACCTTTCAGATTATTCATGAAGTATAACACCACGAAAATGTCAAGAAACCCTCCACCAAACCTGCTTCCAAACTTTAATTGATGTTCTGATGCAATTCATATGAATCAACACATTCAACTCCTTTTAAAGGCACAGAGATTACCCACACAGTACAGTTCTGTGCTTAGTTCTCCACCTTATTCCACAGGTTTGTTTTGGATGGGTCTTGAATCATTGCACTGCATGGCTCTTTCTTCCCTCTTAAATTTATATATATGGCAAATTCAAGGCACATTCTTTCAGATGTCCTTGTTAAATGTATAACTCTCAAAACACTTCACTGCACATGACTGGCTTCACTATCAACACCTTCTTTTCAGATATTTTTGATATATTATAAGCCAGTCATTTAATTATTTAGTAAATGTTTGATCTTCTGTGGCATTAGGTTTGAAACTGTGGTATCAGAGGAAGGGCTAACTGAAGTACTAGAGACTCTTCTGCTCAAAATGTTTCCTGTACTCTGGCTCAGCCCAGAAAAGGCTCTGTTTTCTGCTCAGCTAGTTCATAATTCCTTAAGTTGAACTAATGGTTGTATAATACTGTGACTAAATCAGAATTCCTCAAATGTGTTTGATGAGGAGCTTGATGTGTTCTATTCCCTCCTGCAATTAAGCAAAAATTAATATCATCCATATTCTGTTGAATGGAATATAGCAAATTTTTCCAAGTAGGAAAGATAACACTTTTTCAGAATAATTTACATTTGTGAAGTACACTTCATTTTTCTTGAACTGTACAATGTCCTTTAAAACAACAGGCTGTTCTTAATCTCAGAGCATTTTGGTGGATTGGAAGCTACTATCATGACAAGTAGTTAGATATTTATGGTTGCATGTTCTAGGTCAAAAAGCGTTTCAGAAAATAAACTCTCAAATTAACTCATAATCCACCAACCCCAAACTCATAATCTTACGGATGTAATTTTTTCTTGGAGGTACTTCTGATCCATTATGACTGGCATTATAGTATTCATGTCAGAGATATTTCTATACTAGTAATGCTTTGTCCATCATTAAAATAATTTCTTTTCAATAGAGAATGTTCTCTTATGATATAACTATTATGAAATCAGGAAAGAGAGTCTTTTTATAAGGGCATGTAGAGATAGCAAAAAGAGGAATGGCTTTAAACTGAAACAGAGTACATTTGGTCTGGCTATTAGGAAAAAATTCTATACTGTGAAGCTGGTGAGGAACTGGAACAAGTTGTCCAGAGACATGCATAGCCTCTCCCAGGAAGTGCTCAAAGCCAGGCTGGATGGGGCTTGGAACAAACTGGTCTAGCGAAAGGTGTCCCAGCCCATGGCAGAGGGGCTGGAACTGGATGATCTGTAAGGTCTCTTTCAACCCAGACCCTTCTATGTTCCATGATTAAACTTGTTGTCTAAAAGCTACCCAAAGGCACACCATTCCTGATATTGGATGTAGTCGTTAATAAAGTGATGTTTTTACCAAAACCAGCAAGAAAGTAGACACTCTCACATTACAGTTTTAGTATTAGGGAATGGACATTCTTATTATGGCGCTGGATATATGGGGAATAGCTTCACCTATTGAACATGATGAGTACAGAAGAAGCTCCTGTTTATATGCTATATTTTACACACACATTGGTGGTTTCCCCAGGAGAAACATAAATATGATAATCATTTCCCCCCAAGTCTTTTACAGATATATTCCCTCTCATTGTGCGAGCATTCTTCTGTCCTGGGGGTCTCTTTGGTGGTCTCTGGTGGTTGTCAACCCCACAGTCATGAGTGACTGCCCAAGGATCTGGTGCTACTTTCCAAAGAAGGAGTAAAGTTGGAGCAATTGGCCTGATTCATTAATTTGTGAGTCTTTAAATCAATGAAGAGTTGTTTCTTATTCTATTCCTTGGGTAATATTTCTAGCCTAATGGTTTTACAAAATGATAATTGCATTAACAAACTTGCATTGTACAAGCAATTCTTCATCTGGCAACAATGTCAACAGAGCTCTGAGACCTGGAGTGGCTACTCATGTTATTTAGAGGATGGAACAGAGCACCAGTGCTGTCTTACAGGGTCAGAGGCACAGGGCTACCTGAGGCTATCTGGTTGCATGCCTAAATACTGCTAGGATATTTTTAAGGAGAAACAAAGGAACAGAAAATGAAGACAGGTGATGATAATATGTTACTTCATTTTGTAGATCTCATCTTTGCAGTTAGTGCCAGGTCAGAAGCAATTTCTGCCTTTAGATTTTCATTGCATAGTCTCCTCTGTGTGTGTTAATGTTCATAATTTTGCCCAAGTTGCCTCTAAGTGCAATTCAGAAAGGCAATTTCTCAATTTCTTGGTTCTTCAAAGTGTTATCATGTTTTCTTTATCTCTTTTGAGTGAAAAATTCTTATGGTAACAGCTGCTGAGCAAGAATTGTGATCTTTGATTCATCCTTAAAAATATATCTGTATGTTGCAAGGAATACTTATGGCCTGGAAAACAAAATAAATATCTAGCTAGGCTGTTTCATTTATAATACCCAGTTCAACATTCTTTAAAGTCAACAAAAGATTTTGTGGTGCTGAGCTCTGTTGCTCCAGGATAGAGTAAGAATGACAACTAAATATAGGAGTAGAACTAAAAGAGGACTGAAAATTACCACTGCATGTCCAAAAAATTAATGAAATCAAGCAGACGTAGTAATATAACCAATAAAATGTGTAAAGGTCATGTTTTGTTATTGAATATGTTAAGTGTGACAGAGTAAGTTTTCATAATTCAATATTTTGTTTATCAGACAGGAATAGAGGAAGAAAAATGGTGAGACCTAAAAACTATTACACTTCTCCTGTCAAGCAAATTCAATACGTCATGACAGGCAGTTCTGGAAACATTAGTTATAGCTCTTTTTATAAAAACACTTTTGTTAAGGCTTCACCTACTACTTATCTCACTGTTTTAAATGTATTCTTAAAAATTTTAATTGAAGTTATTAATCTCTTCTATTCTTCAAAATAACAAGAAGACTACAAACTTTGAGAAGAGTAGAACAATTACTCATTTCATCACTAAATTTTAGAAAATGATGAATCAAAAAGATTTGCGTAAGTTTTTTTTGCAAGTAGAAGAATCTCTTTTAAGATTTAAAAATAATGCAAATTAAACTTTATAGATAATTTTTCAAAGAAAGTTTTGAATCTAGTTTATCAGTCTGTTGTTTGTTCATTCAGCTCAGTCTTTTGTGCAGCTTCTCAATGTAGAGAGTAACTCCAACTAACAATTTACTAATGTTTGAAATTATGTCTGCTGTGGGGAATGAATGCTGCAAATGAGAAAAAAATGTCTTTATTACAATAAAAAATGCCTTGATTCCAAGATTTCATCTATGTATCCTAGGTTTTCTCCTTGTCCTTTAGTTTTCTTTTTTTACTTTTCTCCTGGCACCTTTCCTCTATTTCACTTTGTCATTTTTTTTCTTTTTTTTTTTCATGTTCTTTGTTCTTTTATGCTTAACACATATGACCTGTGTTTAATGGAGAACTTTCGAGCTATTCTTATTTTATGAGACAGAGGAGAGAAACTCTGTTGCAAAATATGACTTCAAAACAGTTAAGACAAGAACTTATAATTCAGGCACTAGGAAAGAAAACATGAAAGAACTGAGATGAGTGAATAAGTAACATTTTTGTAATTGTACCAATTTATTGTAGCTAAATATTAAATCCAAACCTAATCTGTATAGAATCCTAGTTTATATAATCATTTAGTTTCCCCAGAAGTGAGCAATTATTGTCATGTGCAATTAAAAAACATATCACAAGTTTTGTTTACAGGCACTCACCTCTCTTCTAGAGAGTTGATATTGGACGGTGGATTAATTTTAGCTAATTTCAATATCTTTAGACATAAACTTGGTATATCTCTGGATCAGATTACTTCTACTGCTGGACTGTGATGTAGACAAACAGCTGACTTAGATACAAAGTAAAATCCTGATGATTCTTAAATCTGATTGGGAGGTGACAAATTCTAGCCCATCCCTCAGGAGCCTTTGACTGCCATATTCCCCCTAAGAAATGGGTAGCTATTACTTTAAAATATCTGTGAACATCCCATTATTGGCAACCTGCAATAAGTCAAGAAGCAAATAACAGAAAAAAATAACCTATTTCTTGTATTGGGACATAAATCTTTCGTAGTGATTTAACAGTGAAGAGATTTGGTATTGTCTAGAGAAGTGATAATCATGTTTTGCTGAAGTACCATTTTTTGCTGAAGTACCATTAGCCAGCTTGCTCACAACAGAAAAACCCAAGAAGAGCAGAAAATTCCAAAGTACACAGGGGTTGCAGTGCTCACTCTTTAAAAGACCTGGAAAGTACATTACTGCCAATATATTGATATTTTCAAAGTATCCAGTAGACGTATCCTGTATAAATTCTGGTTAGTTGCTTGGCCAAGATTTTCACTTAAAAGTATTCTTTTGTCCCTAGGGTATCTCTCTCCAAGGGTACTTGTGACAGCTGTTACAGGTTTTTTGCCAGAGAAATGTGCTATGGAATTCAACATATAGTCCACATAAATTAGATTTCTGTTTCATTTGTGTGCAGTGTGTTACTGGTTGAATATGTGACAGTTACTTTTCAGTGTCTGTATTTACTTTAGTGAAAGTTTTCCACTACTGCAGTCAAAAAAAAAAGAAAAAAAAAAAGCACTTTTCTAAAAATTTTCAAGTACGTAGGAACATGGCCGAGTGTCTGCTTGTTCAAAGAAAAGCTATATCCATCTCTGCAGTAATACATTTCTCTAGATTAATAGGAGGGAGTTTAGCAGACTAAGACATTAAAATAATTTTTAAGAACCTGGCAAAACAAATAGGAATTTTTTGAATATGAAATTTCAGTTAAGATTTTTCAAGTCTGACAGAAGGTGGCTCTTTGAATTGCACTAAAAAATTCTAACTGGATAGAACATATTTTTTGTCTTCAAGCAGTGTGACAGCCACAGAGAGATAACAGCAATTAAACAAGAAACACCATTCAAGGAGCACACCTAAGGGCAATGTAAACGCAAAAGTAGACATTAGAAATCACCTTCTCATAGTAACATTCCTCCTTGATAAAAATATAGAAATTCATGCCCTGTCAGTAGAAGGGACAGAGAAGAGATCAGTGCACTGCATTAAAACACTTGAAAAGGCACCCTATAAATATTTGCCAAGTATTTATGACAGAATAACCAATTAAAAGTTTATGTAGAACCCATGTGGTGAGTGAAAAGATATCTTTCATGTTTTGCCTCTGTTGTAATTAATGCTTTCATTAACTATTTTGTCATAAAAGTAGAAGCTTGCTGATTACATCTGATAAAAATGCTAGGAGGTGTCATCGCTGTGACAGGCAATGTATTATTATGCAGGAACAACTAGATAACTGGAAAAAAGGAACTGAAATGTGACACACTCATGCTTCTGATATTAAGTAATTGGAGTGTGACGTGGCAAGTAAAAGGAAAGGGACTAATGAGTCCATGTTTTCATCACACAGAATCTGCATGATAAGGTAATAGCACCATAAAAATTGAAAGTATAAGCGCCTGTTTTATCAGGAACTTGTTTCTGTGCAAAATCAGATTACACATAGAAGGAGAAAGATGAAATTAAATACAAGTACAGAGGAAGGCAACTAAATTAGACAGATTCCCTAATGGCCCACAGCAGATCAGAAGAATTTCTTTTGTCTAACTAGTGTGTTTAAAACCAAATGAAAGAAAATGGACACTTGAACTGAAATACACTGTAACCAGACCAATATAATCAAGACAGCCATGGATACATTCAAACTGAAAATTGGAAAACGAGCTCCAGCAGGCAGTAGAAATAAATCATTAAAAGAAATAGAAGGAACCAGGCCTAACTCATTTCTGGGATATTCAAGGCTGCAGTCAGCACAGAACAAACAAACAAACAAACAAACAAACAAACAAACAAAAAAAAGTACTTCTCTTCTAGTACTATGTAAAAATATTCCTTCAGCCTTTTAGCCTCAGGCATTTAACCTCAGGTAAGGGCAAAAATTGCAACAAAATTATAGCTGCCGCATGGGCATATTTTCCATAATCATTACAGTGAAACCTTGGAGATAGTATGGCAAAAGTTCTTCCAATTCTTGTTTTAGAGAAGGATCATAGATGTTTACAGTCTTTTTTTTTTAATGCAGCAACATTGGCCTTTATACATAATAGAAGGTCAGATTTTATCTGGTAATTAAAAAAAATTAAAGAAAAACATCATATTTGGAAGTAACATGCACTTCACATAGCAGTCTGTCAGTCACATATTTGAATATGCATATATGTATACTGAACAGCTATAAACTACCTCCTAGCAGTGTTGAAATTTCAGAAAAAAAAAGTCCTACCTCTCCCAGCAATTTCTTAAAAAAAGCTGGAAGCAGTATTTACATTTTTAATTTGTGTCTGAATCTTATTTACAGAACTGATTTATGATTCTAGAAACTGTCTACAATCAATATTAATGCAGAATAAGTTAACTAAATAAAATTTCATAAAAGTTGCTTGCTTTTATCAAGTATTATCAGAAGAGCTAACTTGCCTTAAAGTTCAGAACAATAACATGTACCTCACTTTCCCTTTAATCCACAACTTACCCTGTATTCCAGGAAAAAATTTAGTTCAGCAAGAGCATCCTTCCTTATGTTTCTAAAGAGGAATCATGCACAGCAATCATGCAATATCCCAAAGAATAAACTTCAAACATTGTGAGTGAGACAGTGGACTAAATGAAATATTCTGAAGGGAACCTGACTTTAGCAGTACTACATTGCTAAATTCTCTATCGGAATGGTTGACTGAAATATTCATGTCAATGTTGTATATTTATATGAACTGGGTTTTATGAAGAAATACCATTACATGATACTGTAAAAATTTATCTGATCTACTGAATAAAGAAGATAAGAAATATTAAGGTTCATTACTCCAAGGCTAAATAATTACGTTTTAATGAGAATTGGTCTCACTTTTGTTTCTTTTTCCATGCGAAAATAATGGGATCACATTTAATCAGAGGATGATCTATGGAGAAATTTTAATTTATGTAAATATTTTTACTCTTGGATGTAGTTTTCTACATCATGGCTGTAGCATTGTCAAGACTTTCTAATCTAGGCAACAGCAAGGAAAACTTAAGCATGTTTAACAGTCCACACAATATGGAAATTACTCAGGAAGAACCTGCATTAAGGGAATGTGAAGAATGAAAAGTGAAAATGACTATGAGCTGCCTTTAATCATCATCTTAGATTTATGCAGTACAACAAGGAATGGAATTTTATTCTTGCACATATTAGAGCATTAGTGTGTTGATTAATGCCAAGATTTTTTTTTCAGAAAGGGAAAAGGATTTCATAAAGAATAAGGTTTTTCTACTTGATACCTTTATACACCGATCTTACACAACATTTCAAAATGGCTTATAAGGGAAAATGAGCATTATTATTTCCTATTTCACACCTATGAACTACTTAAAAAGAATGTTTCTTGCCTAATTTCATCCCATCAGAATCACTCAGTAATCTTCTGTGACAGATCAAATTTTATACTGCAGTGATATGCCATATCTATATGATTTTTTTTTTTAAGGAAAGCTTTTAAAAATGTTACAATAATTGTCATGGGTAAGAAGACCACCTCAGAGAACCAAGTCATGTCCCTCATGAGTATAGACTATGTATGTTGGCAATTCACTCAACAGGATGGTGCCCCATATTCCACAATTTACATGTTCATAGAATGACTTCCACAGCTAATTTCAAGAAGGAGATGAACATTTACCTATATAAGGACTTCCTGGCAGTCTTTAATTTGCAGTTGTTTCACTACCAATGTTCTAAGATATGTATTTCTTCTGTCAGGCACTCTCAGTTTTAGGAGACATAACAGTCCCTGTCATGAAGCAAAATGCAGACACTTCAGAAACACCAAGGTCAACAAACAAACAAATAAATAAATAAATAAATTAATTAATTAATAAGCCACTCTATTAGATACTGATCTACACTCTACAAAGTAATTCCCCTTAAATTCTGTCTTCACCTTTATTGTTTGGACTGTTTAACATTATTGGATACACAGGGATTTGTTTAGAATTTGTTCTGTGAAGAAATTGCAGAGGAGGGATGAGAAAAGTAAGTGGTTTGCCCACAACAGCCAGCCTTTGAAAGAAACTGACTCTTGATTTCCATGCCTGCCTTAAATTCTACCCATGCACACAGCCTTCTTATTTCAGTACCTTGTTTATGGCACTGATACGTACTTTCTTTTAAAGCAGCTCTCCTGATTCAACTTCTACCACAAAAGACAGCATTCCTGGCCTTGCCCAATGCCTTTGCAAGATGAATAGCAGCAACTGTCCAGTTGCTCTTGTATGAGGAGGTGTCACTTTACTGCAATATTCATAGTACTAAGAATGTTTTCCTTGGCCCTAGAGGACTACGTTTGATGCACAGGTGAAAATCTTGGTTCCCAATCTAAAATCAGGCTACAGAAGACAGCAGCTAAGAGAAATCTGAAATTTTTAACAGCAATACTAAAAAATAACCCTTAGTTATACTGGTCTTAAAGCCACCCATTCATTTTCAGTATCAATAATAATTTAGCTGAAGCTGACATCTGTGTTCCAAATATCCACAAGAATCTTTTTGCTATAAGATAAACTTTTTCTATTACTTAACATTGTACATGTCCTCAAAAACAACTGTAAATACAGCTTGTCACAAAGGAGCATTTGAATTGTCAGCATCAGTGAAAAATCACAGGAAAGTTACTGCAGAAGTCTATGCATGAAAATTAAGCAAGGTAACTTCTAATGTTCTAATCTAAGTCCATTTATAAACATTCTTCAACAATAAAAAGGGCTGAAATGGTACAGTAAAATTTGCTCAGTCTTTCATTTATTATTTATTTATTATTTATTTAAAAAACTGTTGTGACAAACACATTTCAACACATTTCTCTAAAGGAATAGTTTAACTTCATTTAAAGTTTTGCATATATTTGTCAAAACTGCTACTCTGAAATTCATATATGTTTATTTCTCGAGAATATCTTTTGCACAATTGAAAAGTGAAGAAGCAGAAAGAAGTTATGGTTTTTGATAAGGGTGAAGAAAATATTCTAGAGTAAAATCTAATCTATCAGTGTTTTAAAACATAAAACCAGAGCTTTGCTTGTTGTGTTTTTTTGTTTTTTTAAAAAATTCCTTTTCAGTCCCTTGAAGAAATGAAAATGCAACAATCACATTAAAGCAAAACCACATTATAACAATCAAGGCCACCGAATCATCAATTATTATTCAGGTTAAATTTTTTCATTTGTAAATGTAAACATATATATACAGATTTTATAATATGTACCTCTTAAAAGTTACAAATCCATTTGTAAAAATCCAAACAGATATGAAATTTCTCATCATCATATCAGAATCACTCATTAAGAAAAAAAGAAAAGAAAAAGCACTCTTTATAATGTCTCTGCAAGGTTACAGAAAAAGTCCTCCATCATATGAAAGCCGATTCCAAATTCTCAAATGGTAAAGAGGTGACCAGAATAAAATTTATTGGGACAGCATTTCTGCAACATTCATTTTGTAATCCTTTCTTCACTTTAAACACAAGTGCTTCACAACATTTTGCCTACAGCCACATTTAGTCCACCAGTTTGCTTTCAGATTTTTACAAGGAATTCTCTTTCTTTCTCATTTACAAACCCAGCAGCACAAAGAAAGGACTGAAAGAACTAATCTCAGGATAAAACCAGTTCATCCTGCACATGATGAGTTAGGACATGAAAAGTTGAAGGGTGAATAAAAATGCACCAAATGCCAAGGAGAATAATTTTCTACCATCAAATACCAAACCAGAAATATTAGCAAGAAGATGATTTCTCATAAATTTCTGGTTATTTCTTTAGATTTTAAGACAATTAATTCTGTCTGAAAGCCCTTGAAAAAAAATTCTGACAATTAAAAGAATTTAAGAATGTGGATTTTTGCTGACTTTCTTCTTCATTTATATTTACCTCTCAGGAACAAAATTTATGGTAGACTTAGGAAAATAAGTCTTAGTTCAAGAGTTCTGGGAAACAATTGCAAGGAATAAAACCTAGGTCTTCTAAAAGCAATTTCCAGAAATCCTTAACTAAACAACCTAGTTCTTTCTTACATTGCATGTTACTAGTTACATTTACTGAGATTTTGAATGTCCAGTCTTCATTCTTCAGTCTGTCACAAAAAATTTTGTACAGACATAAAAAGTAACCCCTTGTTGTGAAGAGCACAGTCAAGTTTCTCTAATATCTTCTGTCACAAATCTGTTTGAGGCAAGAGGAAGCATTTTATCATGTCTATCAAAGTGTCAAAATAATTAAGCATTGAATTAATTTTAGCAGTCTACAGTAATTATAAACATATATATAAACATTATAAACATACACAAGTGAATATCTCAAAGAGTTATAACAAAAATGATATGTAAAAAATATATTCAGACCTTGTGCTACCTGTGGTGCACCTCTTAGGAAATATATGTCCTGAAGTGGGATATAATTGTGGCCCTTATTTCTTTAAATATTTTCCCCTTCCACGTAAGAGTTACATGAGAACATGAGTCCTTAACATAGACACCTCAAAAAGAGGTGTCTAAGATGCTTCTAAGACATGCTTCCCTCCCTATCCAGAGCTGGGGTCTGGAGAGTGCATTGCACACTGTAGATAATTGGACACAGGCAAGGAAGAGACATTTCAGAAGTGTAAAGGCAGAGCAGGAGTGGTCAGCAAGCAGTGACCTTGCAGCACAGGTGAAACCCTGAAAATGCAGTGCATAGCACTATTTTTTTTACCAGTGAAAGCCTTACAGACTAGAGTGGAAAGAGACTTTACTTGGAGACAAAGAGGAGACTGCAAAGTTAGCAGAAGCTGGAAAGTCTTGGCAATTCAGTGTAAACTTGAAATAAAAATCTATCTTGCAAGAACAGTGGTAAGGAAAATTTTATGTATAAATAATTTATTTCTTAGGTACTTCTAGTCATTCATTTTGAGTTCAGTTTCCAAAAAGTTTCTTAGTTTTGTTTGAGTTTGAAAACAAAAAAAAAACAACAAACCAAACCCAACCAACCACAAAAAGCCATAAAATCCCAAACACACATATAAAAAGAAACCTGGATTTTTTACTTTAAAATTTTTGCAGTCTTTTGAGGGTACTAGCTTTACAAAACTACCTTGGTAGACTGAACTGAAAGTCTGGGTCATCCTGGAAGAGCTTTATTATAAGACTGGTGAATTGGTTCCTTTCCCTGAGAAAATCCTCCCTTGAAAAATGCCTTTCATTCCTGGGAGCTGCCCATCTCCCTCCATCCTCTTCCGGTCGTCAGGTTTGCAAAAAAACAGACTGTGGAACAGATAAGGAGCAAGAAGGAACATGAGTCCTTAACATGCTTTTACATCTATCATAAAGTAAAAGGAAAATTGACGACTGAGCATTTTTCGGGAAAGCAATTTCAACATTTATTATTTAAGAACTGTACTAGTAAAGGGGGGAAGAGTTTTGTTGCAAAAAACTGAATTTCTGTCTGACATGGTAGATTTAAGGTTTTTATTTCTTCACAGTTTCTCTCAATGCAGCAAGATATTGAAACAGCATTACATTCCACAAATCTACCTTTCACTTAAATAAGTAAATTTCACTTCAATAAGTTAATATTAATACTTTTTGGATAGGGAGGGAGGAACAAACGTAGAGGTAACATGTGCTTGTAATTTCATTTGGACCAAAAATGTGTGGTAAGAGATTAACTTTTTTTCCCTCTAATGGGTTACCAGCAGCAACGAGTCACTTTCTGAAGGGGAATGTTTAGCAGTAATTAAAAGTTGTTTATATTTTTTGCAGATTGCAGAGGAAACAAATTATAAAAAATTTAACATAAAAAACAGAACTAAAGTTAAGAAAATTTACATTAAGAGATTAAGAAATTTTAACATTAAATTTAGTGTTTGCAGCTTCCTGATCATTCAGAATATGAACTTTTTGATATCTGCAGTAAAAGTTTAGTCCTTGTCCCTGAAGTTCCCTTGGTGTCGCGCAAGGACCAAATGGCATTTACTGTATTCAGCAAAGCAGTTACCCATGGAGCTCTGCTGGTGCTGTGCTGGGTTCTAGCTGTTCTCAGTATTGCTGCTTACAATAGAAAACCCCCTACCCATCTTTCTCATATTTCTCTCTCTACAGTCCTATGATAGGAACAATGCTGTAGCTCTTAGTGCTTTTTCTGATGTGTCTTGGAAAGAGCAGTGTGGAAGGAACAGATGTTAGCTTACACAGTGCCTGTAAAGGTATTTCAATATGTCAGCTCATGCAGACCTCCATTTTAGCCAGCATAGTACCAAAGGACCTAAACAGAATGCATGTCCAAAGGGGAATAATATCACTAACTCTGACAGGTGAAAATTTATAGTTAAAATCTATGAATAGTGTTATCCTGGCTGAAGGAAGGAATAAGGTTCTTATCAAGTGGGAGCAGAGGTTCTGTAAGGAACATCTAGCTCAGAATTCTTATATTTAGACAAGAAGTGTCAGAGGGCCACAGAGGTGGTCAGAGGGCTGGAGCACCTCTCCTGTGAGGACAGCCTGAGAGAGTGGGGGATGTTCAGCCTGAAGAGAAGGCTCCAGAGAGCCCTCCAGAAAGTGTTTTCCAGTACCTTGTGGGAGTCTACCAGAAAGCTGG
This sequence comes from Passer domesticus, assembly GCF_036417665.1. Taxonomy (NCBI): domain Eukaryota; kingdom Metazoa; phylum Chordata; class Aves; order Passeriformes; family Passeridae; genus Passer; species Passer domesticus. The sequence continues at coordinate 88,118,909 of NC_087474.1, forward strand.
AGAGGGACATTTCATAAGGACAGAGAGTGATAGGATAGAAGAGAATGGCCTTAAGTTTAGACACAGATATCAGGAGGAAGATCTTTACACTGAAGGTGGTGAGGTATTGAAAGACTGCCCACAGAAATTGTTGATGCTCTATCCCTGTGTTTAAGGCCAGGCTTAGGATGGGGCTCTGAGCAGCATGGTCTAGTGAAAGGTGCTTCTGCCCATGGCAGAGGGCTTGGAGCTAAATGATATTTAAGGTCCCTTCCAATCCAAGCCATTCTTTGGTTCTATTATTCCATGACATGATCAGCCTGGGACCAGTAAATAATAGCCACAGAGAGAGAACTGACCATTGCATTTGAGGAGGTCATGGGATGACCATGGATAAATATTGAGGACTTGTTTTCCGGGACACTTTGTCCCACTACCTCAACATTTACATGCAATAAATCAGGGTTTACTCTGAATAATTTTGCTGAAACACTAAATGTTTCTCAACTGAAAGAAAAAAGCTCTTCTACATCCTGCCATATTACATAGGGGGCCCTGATCAGTCACTGTGGCTGTTTGCAATTATATAAAGTTAGAAATGTATTACAGAAAGATTAACTAAACACCTGACGTATCAATACATCAGCATTTCAGGGAAAATACTGGAATCAACCACCACTCTGCAAATAAAGTTTAATATTAATTTATTGAAATGAGCATATCTAAGAAACTCTGCACATACTGGGGATTCTCATACTTCTCACAGTCTCTCTCCTACATATACAAAAGAACATGTTAAATACCTTTGTTGTTTACTGAAAATTATGCATTTTCCTCAAAAACACATTAATGAAGTTTGTCTTTGAAAGCTGATGGTAACAGAGGTTGCTTTGTTTCCCTAGAATTGCAATTTTGAATCTTCAACTCAAAGAAAACTGAGAGTGTGCAGCCCATTGTTATTGGAAAACACAGCTTTGCCAAGTCTGCTCACACTGTATTCCTTGCGAACCAGCTGCTAACAAGCTGCAGTTAGCACCGTGTACTCTCTCTTGAAGGCTCAAAAATGATGGCAAACAAATGAGTGTTTGGCAGACACACAGGTTTGCAATTTGTGGCCAACAGAGCATTCCCTTCTGTATCTAATTACAGGATGGAATATCCAAATTCTCACTTTTATCAGTGTATGATTAGCAGGGCCTAGCACACTTGCTCCAGTATTACTTAAATTAAATATAAAGCCACAGAACAAAAGATAAATGTACAATATTCTCCTAATATATTCTTTATGTAGCTATCACTGCTGTCAGTGGCTTGTAATGATATCTGGGAAATGAAGGAAAGATGGAGAACAGGTTTTTCCCTTGTAATGCAATTAATTGAAAGAGCAAACATAAAAGATTGAGTATTTCAGCCAATTGATTTCTTATTTTGTCACCTAAGCCAGAGGCACTTGCCTGGATGTAATTTTTGTTTGGTTTTGTTTTGCTGGACGTTGTTTTGTTTTCTCCATCCTTCATTTGGACACATGATTCAAAACAATGTTATTTACATCTAAGAAGGGCAAAATTTAGAGGGCAAAATATGGAATCAATACCCTATTAACAGGATTTACACATGCAGGTAATTAATTTAGTGGCTGTTCATAACAACAAGCTTATTATTGGAGCCATTTCTCCGTAATGTCTTTCTGTGAATCCACCTTCCCAAAAACATACTTCTTTCCCAAAATAATTTGTATTTTAGAAACCTTATTGAAGTAACATTTAAAGGCATTTTAATTTTAAATAATTTTACAATACTTTTCAAGAAATAAAAAAGCTGTATTTAACAAACAAGATTTTCAAAAGCACATGTGCACTAAGCTGAATGAGACATGCAGTTTGATATCTTTCCATGCTCTCCTGTGGTCAAGTACAATGTAATGTTTTAAAGAAAACACACTTAATACTAAAAGTCTACAGTTTTTATCAAGGTTGCTTGTATTGTGTTGTGTAAAGAGCACAACTGACAGTATTTCAAACAACACAAATGAGCCCATTCCTTCAAGGTTAAACTGCTCAGCCTTCCTGTTACAGGGGGTTCAGGCATGAGATGTCCTTGGTACTGTTTACATGTGTCAGCTTGCTGCCTGGGATGAGAGAGCGTGGCTTCATGACCTCAAAAGGCTTTTTCAATCTCAATTATATCTTACCTGCATTTAGATAGTGTGTACTTACGTTTAGATATTTCTTCTAATTTTGTGCAAGGTTTTATTCCCTCCTCTTCTCTCCCTCTGCTGTCTGTTTTACATACACTTTTACACCCTTTGTGTATCTACCCCTTCTGCACCTTGTCCTGTTGTCCTCATCCTGGCTGGTTTGGTTTTATTTGTTGTTATTTTGTTGTGGATTTGTTTTTAGTTTGTTCCTCCTGCAAAGGCAGGTGATTATCTCTCCTTTTTCCTGCCTTTTTCAGCTCCTTGAACTCTTTCTTCAGGGCAACTGAGGCGCCATAGGGAAGAAGCAGGCACCCTTCCAAATGCTGCTAAGCAATCACTGCCCAGGTCATTACAGATTCAGAGGCAGTAGCCTAACGCTAGTATGCCATTACTGCAGCCTGCTTTATTTGTTGTCAAGCCTAAATAACTTTATGAAAATCAATACATTTTTTTAAAAGGCAAGTAGGCAACGTATTGTGTTATTTAAACCTGAATAAAGCCTGCCGCTTCACACAACTAAGTGGCTCTTCAAATATGAGCTGACAACTAGGGTTACAGAACTGTAAGAGCATGTTAGTTTTCCTTTCTGTATACTTAGGGAATGGTGCAGGTGTCCCGGTGTGGGCTCTGCGGGCGGCCAGCGCTGCCCGGGCCGGCCCCAGTGCAGGGCACGGCTGAGCCCCTCAGCCCCGGGGAAAGCCTGGCCAAGGGAGGGCAAAACGCTGCCCGGCATCCAGGGCTGAGCCAGGGGAAGCGAGCGAGAAACAGCCCTGCGAGCCCCGAGGGGACAGCGGGAGCAGGGCCGGGGCAGGAGAGGCCCGGCAGGGATGGCCCTGCGGCCTGGCACAGAGCCCGGCCCGGCTGCGCTGTCCCTGCGGTCAGTGGAGGGGACTTTCATTCTGCGCTTATCGTGTTCTGCTGCGAGATCTTAGCACCTCCAAGCACAGCCATCAACAACAAAGTCCTATAGTCTTAGCTTTGTCTAAGTGGAATGACAACATTCCTTCCCTATCCCACCTCACACCGGCCATAATGAACATGTTGTAAAGTTATGTAAAACTAAATCAACATTTGGCAGGAAACATGCAGATATTATGTGTGTAACAGGTGTTAAGAGCAATCTTTCTATGCTTTCTAATCCCCATGTCATATATCAAATTTGCCATTCATTACTGTCCAAGATGATAAAGGGAATTAGCGTTCCCTGATTAGTTTTGAGCTGTGAAGATGTGTGCTTCAGTTTGCCTTAAAGCTGGATAATTCATTAGTCACACTGTTGAAAGTTCCAAGTCTATTATATCCCATAAGATATTTTCCCAGAGAAATTTCTATCCTCCTAGTTTGTAATGCTTGTAGTCAAAATGATCAATGTTCTCTAGTGTATAGCATGTTGAGTCTATTTGTTTGTTTTGTAAATGTCCCATTTTCAGCTGGAATGGAGTTAATTTTCTTCTTAGTAGTTAGTACAATGCTGTGTTCTGGATTTAGGATGATAATAATGCTGATAAAACACTGATGTTTTAGTTGATGTTGAACAGTGTTTATCCTTCCTCAGGGACTTCTCAGTTTCCCATGCTCTTCCAGGGAGCAGGTGGACAAGAAGCCATGAGGGAACAGCTCACCCAAACTGGCTAAAAGGATATTCCACACCATAGTACATCATACCCAATATATTAACTGGGGAGAATTGTCCAGGAGGTTGATCACTTCTCAGCATCAGTCAGTGCACAGTGTTCTGGCACAGTCAAGAGGGTGGTGAGCCTGGATATTCTGCATCACTCATTTCTCTTGGGTTTTACTCCTCTCTCTCATATGTTTGTCTTCCATATTGTTACTGCTATGATTGTTATTATTACTATATTATTATTATAATTTAATTTATTTCAAATATTAAAATTTTTTTCTCAAACCATGGATTTCGCCTTTTCCTGATTCTCTTTTCCATCCCAGGTGGATGAGTTTGGGAAGGAGTGAGCAGCTGCATGGTTACTGTGGTTAAAATGCAATAGTATGCAATTATTTATAAAAAGCTTGTAATATTTGCATTTTTAGAATGATAAACATTTGTTCTACCCTACATTCATGAAGTAAATGTTGAAGTAAAGTTATTGAACACCACACAAGGTCAAAATGTAACCATTAGACATCTCAGATAGGAAAAATCTAATGAAGGTGCATTCTTCTTATTACTGATGTTGTTGTTGTTATTATAATTGCTGTTATTATGCTATAAGTCCTAAAATAATGATGACTCTGCTCTGTTGATATGTTTAATAGGAACATCTACACATTTGCAACCCCTGCATGGCTCCTCTGCCTGGTGCCAGGACAGAGGATGGGACTAGAACAGGAGATCCATTGGAAACAACTTTCCCTGGCCTGAGACACATACCAGAAACTACAAGCCATCACTTGCATGTACCATTCCAGCACAATTCATCCTAAGAAATTTACTATTAGGAAAACAGTGTGTAGAAATAAAAAGTAAAACCTTAGAATCCCAGGGCCAAAGAGATTCTGGCCTAAAGATTTCCCTGATTCTACTAAAAGCCTCTTCACACATACAGAATATATGCTGTGGGAATCAAGACATGCAGTGATATTGACTGAGATATGTCAGAATAAAATTGCTCTTTATGACTTAGGATATCTCTGAGCCACAAATGTTGGAGGCTGGAAGAGGGTTTTCAAGAAAAATCACCATATTTTCCATATTCTTCCTTAAGCATCTGCTGTTGGCAACTGCTGCTGATGACATAGACCGTTGGTCTCGACTGATGTCACCATTTTCATACTTTTGTAAGCCAACATAAAGCAGGGCTGTGATGACATGGATAATAGAGCACATAAGTAAAGAATTAGTTATTAGTTATGGAATAGTTATTAGTTACAAAACTATCCAGGAGGGCATTTTAGAGACAGTAAAGAGGAAGAAAACCATCAACATTAAAACAAATTAAATGGTAAAAAGGGGAGTATTGTAAACTTTTGGAAACACATAAAGAGTCAACTTGAGAAGTACAAAATAAGCATAATAATTTGCAGTGGTGGAGACAAAGGAGAGAACAACAGAACAGCACTGAAAATCTGATTTGACATTATTAGTAGTCACCCTGCTGGCACTTGTCCATGTCTGATGGAGTCACTTCCTGTTGGAGGCACAAATGTGCCAGAGTGCAACAGGGAGGGATCCATACCTCAGTATGAATGATCCACACCTCTGTACATATATCACCTCATGGACTGTGCTTTTGTGTGTGTTGGAGGGCTGCAGGAGGAAGGGCAGGGAGCTAGAGCTTGTGCACATATCATCTGACATAAGGTGGGCATGTGTGTGTGATCACAAAACTCTTAAAGATTAGCTAGAGAAGGTTGTTTCAAAATTAGTAGCTATGTGCAGACATTTTATGTGTCTCAGACAGTGGTGTATCTGTTGCAATTATGATACTGACCCTCAACATATAGTTCACTGATTACCAATTAACTATGTGGCAATAAACCTCTTCACTACTGATTCAATTTAAACTAGGACAATTGAACAAATTTCCCCTGTGAAATCACCTGCTCCAGCTGCTGCACTCCTCAATAATAAAGGCTGACAGACCATAAAGAGTGATAGTGGAGCGATATGATGACATGAAGTGAGTTCCCTTTCTGATATAGAAGCAAGTTATGAGAATTTGGGATCTACTTTTGAAAGAATGCAAAAAGTGCATGTATGATCTGCCTTTCTCATGGGCAGAGATGACAACCCTTGAGAGGATTTTAGAGATATATTCATGTCAGGCATGACATCAGGGTTCTCAGTGTTGAATGTGAGGATAAACATCCCTTCCAGTGCAGATGGCTGTATCAAAAGGAGTATCCACTGCATTTAAAACATAATGCAGGGAACACTGCTGATTATATTATTCATCTCCTTGAAAGTTTCACAGGAATCACAGGATTCAGCTTCTGGAAGACACATGGTCAAAATGCAGTCTTAACTGTAGCAAAAATGCATTAATATTGAGGTCAGCCTGAGAAAACCTAATAAATAAGCAATTGTTTTAAACTCAGTTTCAGAATTCATTCAAGACAGTACCAATCTCATTTCCTCTATACAGACAGGTACAGATTTACTGATGAGGAGGAGGGGGATGGAAAAGCTCATACCCTCACCTAATAAAAGCCAATATAGCATGTAACCTCTCACACAGGAGAGAGAGAGAGAGAGACTGCACCATCTTCATGACTACATCCACAGGACTACACACCTCAATAAACCAGTGGGGAAAAAATATTTTCTTTGTCATTTATGGGTCTTTTATACTGTTGTGTTTTAGTTATAGCAAAATACTGAATACCAGACATTATAAATTACCTGAGTAGTTCTACATAGCCTCTTGAATATTTCTAATGTGATAGGATCAGTAAGGCTAATATTGTAAGAATGAGATCCTGTCCTTCTAACCAGTTTCAGATTGAATTTAGATTTTTAGACTCTGTGGATTTTATAGCATAAGCAAACTGAATTTCAAACTAAACATGTCACGCAATCAACACTTTTAAAATTCTCTCACAGAATTTCACTATACCTCCAATGCACTTCATTGTAATACAGACCTTAAAAAAAGCTGTTTATTATGAATTGTAACAACTAAAAAAAGCACCTGAGATCCCTTAGTAAAACAGAAGTGGAAAAGCTGGAAGAATGACCCAACACTGGACAGACTTTTATCTTTTCTCTTGAACACTTATTTATTGTATCAGATATTAATTTTCACTTGTAAATTCTTTACACAATTTCTTATCAGTTTTTTAAGTTACTAGGTGGGACCATTATTTATGCCATTTATACAATCAATCAGTAAGATTCATTATTCAACAGCATATTGCAGTTTGCATAGCAAATATTAATCAGTAAAATTTTATTCTGGTGAAAATGTATTGCAAGGTAAATTATGATGCACATTAATGTGGAAGAGTTTCCTGGTGAATTTTATATGGCTGAAGCTAATTTAATTTTATTAAACATATAATCATATATTATAGATATAATAATATAATTATATAAAACTTGTTACATAAGAATAGGTAATCATCATAACTGCATCATAACTGCAATTTAGATATTGTTCAGTTTAGCTGTACATCTGTGCTACACAGCAGATTCTAAATAATGAAAGAACACTAGAATCAACATTATTTTTTCCTGTCAAATATTATGTCAAATTTAAAGTTAACAAATTAGTCTGTTAGGATGCATTATTGGAATTTAATTCACAACTGAAGAGGAAGTGATAAGCCTGTCAAGGCTTAGCTGACACAGGCAGCTTAGACCTGCCATTTTTTCTCACTGGTTATATCTTATTCTGGCAACCATACTAATTTCAGTGGAAGTACTCAGAACACTTACAAGTAGTCAGCATGAGCAACTGGAGCATAATCATCAGCTTCTGTTTGAGAGGTGACATTTGTAACAGAACTTCCTGGCATTGATTGCTTCTCACATCTCAAAATATTCTAGGAATATAGAACATTCAACACTTTGCAAAAGACTTTGAATTTTCCTGGGATATTTCTAGATGGAAGGTATCTCAGAAAGGGTTTAGTTCAACATCTTACTCAAAGAAGGTCAGGTTTGAGTAGGTAACAAAGGTCTTAAATCAATCAGGGTTTGAAAAACTTCAGAACAAGAGACTGTACAGCCCTACTGGGCAGCTTATCTCTGGTCAATACTTGACTGCAACAGTGGTGAAAAGTTTTTCCTCATATCCAGTCAGAACTCACTGTGTCCTGTGTCTGTCATCCTCCCATGACACAGTGCTGTGAAGTGCTGGGCTTTCTTTTCTTGAGAGCACTTTGTAGATCCTGGCACACTGCTGCTAGTTCCCCTCCAAGTAATATCTTCTCCAGGCCAAACAAAAGGCTCCAGGCCTCTCTTCACAGGGCACATGTCCCTGTTCCTCACCATCCTAGAAACCCAGGGTGATTAGGAACCACTGACATCAGGGACTTGTTGATAACTTTCCTGTAATTGAGTCCCAATATTGGATGTGGCATGCTAGATGTGCTGGATGTAAGAGAAAAATCCTTCCTCTCCATGTCCTGGCTGTGCCCCAGCGAAGACCTCCCATGGTACTGTCAGCTGTCTCTGCAAACACTACTGCATTCAGTGTGTATCTACCAAGATCCCCAGCTCCCTCCCTGCAGAGCTGCCCTCAGCCAGGCAGGCAGCATCCTGCACAGCTGCACAGGTTTCTTCCTGCCTGTGGCAGGACTTGGCCTTTTTCTATCCCTGTTGAATTTGAAATGTTCTTTTTGGCCCACTCCTCCAGCTTATACAGCTACCCAAGAATGGCAGTACAATGTCATTCTTCTACTAGTCATAATACATATGCAATCACTTAAACAGCTGCTTACCCTTTCCTCACATTTCTAAATAGAATTCTCCATCACGAATGCACAGCAAGACAACAAATGCTATTAAGTCAATTGGGAATGCAGCTACTATGAACCAGTTGAAGCAGCATAGGTTTTACTGTATTCAGTAGCATTTTTGGTCTCTGTCATGCATATTCTTAGCTTAGTTATGAGCAGTTAGCAGAAAGCCAGAAGCAACCTCAGCTCCCTCCTGGGTTTCATAGTAGTCTGCAAAAGTGAGAGTTACTTAGTATAGAGCTCATACCAGCTGTTGTCTGGAGCATTTTCTAGAACACAGCACTTCCACATGGAGTGTTAAATATGTCTGATGCACTTGCTTTGTGAAAGCTGGACAGTGCATCTAACAGAGCCATATGTACCTGAGGGTTTTAGTTTTTGTGAAAAGACACTGTGCATAAGTTACTTCCTTGCTACATTTGAGAATCACTAATTTAGGATCTTCCACACATTCTCTTTTTAACTTGTGAAGAGTACTAGACAAGAAATTACTAAAAGGAGAGACAGGAAGAGGATAGAAATGTTTTCTCCTAGCTAGCAATAAACTATTTAAGAGTATTTCACTTGAAGCATGTTTTAGGCAAAAATTAAAAATGCAATATTATAATTCTCAGACTGCATGAAGTAGTTTTAGCACACATATAGGTACGTATTCCTTTACATGTAAGCAATAGAACTGTGTATTTACCATTATTTTAAAATAGATAAGAATACTGAATTGTTAACTTTTGAAATTTATTTTTGCAGCTTACTAGTGACTAGACTTCTTTACTGATATTTATGGAATTTTTAAAAGTTTTAAAAACCACAGTCCTCATCTTGACATTATTTTGGATTCAACAAATGCCTTCAGAGGTGTTCATACTTTTACAAAAGATGTGACAATTTTGATTTATGCTTTTGACAAAAACTTTTTATTCAGCATGCCAATCAAAATTATAAATACAGAGAAACTATGAGAGCCAGCTAAAATAGTATGACTTTCATTTCTTTTAGGTAATGTTGTAATAGAACTAAAATAAACAGCTTCTCAGTATCAGGTAGTAAATTTAGCGCTTGATGTATGACAGATGTCCCCGAGTCCAAAAAAGAAAGCCAAAATTAAAAAGCAGGTTTCAGACACTGAATGCAAAAGAACCTCTTTCTCATGCATTTCAGCAGCAACTAGATTTTGGATGACCAGCTGGACACTGAGTAGGATTCCCTAATGGTCTTGCCTTGAGGACTTTTCTTAACAATTAAAACCATTTGCTTTTATTGCTTTTGACAGGCACAACAGTCTAGTAGCAGGTGTGAGAATCTGCTTAGAAGGAAAAAACAAGGGAATGAAGATGGCAAATAATCTGGCAGATTGGTCAGTATAATTTTCTTCATAATTTTGCTTACATTTCTGTAGGTGCCAAATATAGTATAAAAGTGGAGATATACTTTTTATGTAAAAATAATGCCTGCTTTGTGATTTCAGTCAAGGTGATCTGCTACCAAACGCTGGCTGGATTTATGACCATCTGCCATGCAGCAATGAGGCAATGGTCAGAATTAATAACACTTTAAGAAAACAAATCTAGTGAGTTTTGGGGTTTAGTCCTTTCAACTGCCAATGCAACACACTCCAATTAGTATTGACATAAACCTTTTTATTAGCACACACTTAAAAAAAACCAAAAAACAAACAGAACCTATGGCTAGGCAGACAGAATAATGTCCTGGCAATCTAAATCAGAAATTATTATGTCAAGGGTTTATATTTTCAAGGATAGACCTGTATTATTCTATACAAATACCTGCTGAGTTTTCAGTTATTTGATAAAATGAAACAGTCCTTCCAATTATAAAGTATGGCTCCTTTCAAACAGGCCAAGTGAGCAGCTTGACAATACTTATCCTTGGATGTGCCAGGTCCAATTTTATTTTCACTTTCAAAAAGTGCATTTTTTTCTCTTAAATCCCTCATCTGTGTACACAATCATACATACATAATTTAATGCCTTTTGCTTCACATTTTTAACAGGAGAATAATGTTAACTGGCTGCTGTATGATTTATATTTTGCTAATACTGCATTATTCATGTATTCTGCAGTTGCAATGAAGAAAATAAACAGTGGCTTTCATGTCTCAGGTAAAAATTCATTTCAAAAATCAGAGGTAATTCTGATTTCAGCAATTTCACTAAAAAGTTGAGAAAGACTAGGACCCTTTTAGGGAATCAGCAAAGAAAGCTAAGCCTCAGAGTTTCATGATGTTCTCAACATTATCTGAATCTTCCCGTTATCAAATAGGCTCATGAGATTAATTCAGATTATTGGTATTTTCAGGGAATTATTTTTCCAGTAGTGCTATTAGCATATATGTTTTTAACAGGTATAATTCTGAATAATTCACCTTTTAAAGGCATGTCAGTCTTTGGTCCCTAAGAAATTAACAAGACTGCATGTTATACTATAAGATTCACCTTTCAGAGAATTCAGATAACTTTAGTGCACTTTCTAATGGCATTCCTTAGCTTCAGAAACCTACTCTTCTATCATAAAAACTCTTTTCTTCCTCCTCTGTGAATGCTGATGTTAGCAGCAGTAACTAAAATGTAACACTACTTTTGCTGATGAAGGCAAGAAGAGAGACATCTGGCTCACAGAAGCAATTTGAGTGGATTTGTCAGGAAGTACTTTTACTGGGATATTGAAAGGCCCTTGAGGTACACTTACTGAAGAATGGGAGAAGTTTGTATATATGAAAAAGTGCCCAGGATCCATGTTGGTTTTTAATGACCTCTTTGAGCCTTCAAAGCAATAAATGAACCAAACTAGATTAGATTTTGCAAGGTCTTCTAGTGTTCTTGTTGAATTTCTAATATGACAAAATAAATGCTGGAAACTTTCACATTAGCCTTAACCCCCCAAGTGTAATTTTTTAAAGGAAAATTCTGATTTGATGTAAGCTGTAGACTTCATTTAATACAGACACATATCAAATTGCAGGCTTAAATCTACTTGCACCCTGAAAATTCTCAACACCTTATTAATAATAATGTCTTCAACACTTCTCAGTCTCATAGTAAAGGCATGAATCAAAGAGTTCTTAAAAGGCAATTCTTTAATAGAGTTAACATTTTCGATTAAAAAAAGGAGATGATTTCAATCCTATGTATCATCAGAATACCTTCATTTAAAAAAAAAAGTAAATTTTTCATTCAGTAGATAACAAGAAAGTATAATTATCCTATTTTGAAATAATAAATGAAAAGAATATCACCTAAAATGAAAAGGACTTCTAGTTTGGTGCAGGTCAGAATAAATAAATATCCAGAAAAATTTAGAATCACCCAGGTCATGGTTATAGAGAAATGAGGTGGAATTTCTAGTACTGTTTTATTCCATGTCACTCACACCATGGCAGGAGGAATCTGATGACTGGAGCAGAAGGGATTCCATCTTTTGATGGGCTTGCAAGAGGGGGTATGCTGGACTGGGATTAGAACCCCCAGAGTCACTGCTACTGCTGCCATTACTGCCACTACAGAGGGAGACAGTCCCTCTTTGGGAAGTATTTTTGGGTTTTGGGTGGTGAATACCCTTTTTGGGGGTAAAACAGTCTCTTTTTTATGCACCCTGGTTAATATTGTTATGGTTATTGCAATTTTTTCAGTAAACTGTGACTCCATCTTATAATTTCTCCTGATATTTTCTCCACTATTGAAAGGGGGAAGCTTGAGTGAGTTTAATTTTCCTGCTGGGTTTTAAACCAGCAGAGTCTTGGTCTACAAAGGCAGGCTGGATGTCCAACAGCAACAGACTTGAATGATTGCAACAAATGCTGGGATTAGCTGCAAGAGAAGGAAGATTCTCCATATGGGTTTTCTGCAATAATATTGTACATTTTTTGTTGAATCATAAAACCATAGAACAAGCAGACATTATGCATGAGTCAAAAAGCTACTTGCATCTGCATATATTGAAGATACACACCAGTTCCTACATCCTGTGCATGAACAATTGTACTGGATATTTCCTAGTGGTATGTACAAGAAATCGTTGGTGTTCAGAACAAAAATCATATCGTTATGAGGTGGTTTGGGTTAAAAGAGACTGTAAAGATCATCCAGTTCCAACTCCCTGCCATGGGCAGGAGATTCTTCTACTAGACCCGGTTGCTGCAAGTCCCATCCAACCTGGCCTTGAACACTTCCATAGATGGGGCATCCACAGCCTTCTCTGGGCAACCCATTCCAGGGCCTTGCCAACCTCACAGTAAATAATTTCTTCCTAATATATAATATTGTCCTCTGGCCTAGTTCAAGAAAAAAAATTAGTTTTCCCAATACACATAAGAATTAGATAAAAGAGATTTCTACTGTTGCAACACTGGACTTTTGAAGGTGCATCAGCTTCAAAGTCTGATGGAGAGAAGAAAGTATAGGAAACAGACACGGCACACAAACAAAGGTAATTGGTAAACAATGGTTTTTGAGTTTCTTTTTGCAAGAATGATGAAATAAATATTTAGCCACTGTTATCACAAATTTAGCTAGCAGATGTCAGAATCTTCCATGAAGGGAGCTACATCTCAATCCCCAAAACAGGACAAATATACATTGCGTGTATTGACTAGCAAGAAAAGTTTTAAAAAGAAGAAATGTACAGTCATCCCCAGTGTTTTCAAATTTATAGTTTGGCTTTCAAGCATTGGCTTGGAAAATAAGAGCTAAAAGAGCAATATGTAGGTCTGTATTTTTTAACTGATAATAACTGAAACCTGTACTGCTAAATCTTTAAGGTAAAGGAGTAATACTTGCGTCGTGTTAAGAAGCAGTTACTGCCAATAGCCTAGTGATGGTTCAGGTGATATAGACAGACCTAAATATTACTGATCCCATCCAGTGAAATAAAGGTATGTTGAAACCTCTGTGAAGATATATACCATAAAGGTTAGGAGATGTGAACCAGGATTTTGATCAGGGCAGCACGTTGCTAGAATAGCTTGCAATGAGCATCATACATACAAATCATCATAATTTTCTCCATAATTACTCTGTGCTGGGAATCCCACAGCAATATGAATAACTCATAAACATTAGTTTATTGCTTGAATAGTGTTATTACATCATGAAGATGTGATGGATTTCAGTTGTAATGTAATCATCCTGTAGAAAATATGCAGAAAAAAGAGAGGGAACTCTTGAAATTTTATATTCTTGACTCATCAGAATTTCTGCTTCCTAATTACTATTAACAGCAAAAATTTTAATGGTTTTTAGTGAATATTTTAATTTTCATGAAGAAAAAAATGTCTGTGTATTGACTGACCTTTTTCCTCTATGATTATATAATAGAATAATAGAATGACAGAATAACAATTACTGTGTTTCAGTTACAGTCTGCAGTGCAAATTTGCTATTTCAAAATCTGCACCGAAAACACTGGCCCATATCTCTATCTGGTTTATATTTCCACATTACATATTTTATAGAAAAAAATATCTTTTTTAAATTAAATTTTTGGAGGTGTCCTTTTTTCTGCTTTTGTTTTGTTGGTTTGGTTTGTAGGTTTCTATATCAAACTAATAGATAAACTGGCCCAAGCAGTAAGTAATCCTCATTATGTAGGAACCAAGCAACGTGGGTGCATACTCATTTTAAAAGTTTACTTACAATTTGATTATATGAGAAATGATGCTTGTACGTACTTTTTGAGACTTTTTTTCCTTCCTACCAACACATGGTTATCTACAGTTAATTAATTGGAATAGTTAATTTTAAGTATTGTTTTTTCTATATTTCCTATATTTTCATTGAAAATTTTTAACAACAAACAACTAGAAAATTATTTCTGCAAAATCCAAGTTACATGGGGTGGTATTTTGTGTTGGGAGAAAAGGTGTAATTTCTTCTCATGGAATGGAAATCACTACTTTTGTTATGGTTACGTTCTATTTTGACATATTAGGTTTTCATCTACAGAACTTACTCAATAATATAGTTCACAGATTACAACTGTTGTGCATGAAAATCCTTATGCATTGTCAGTTTTAGGGTGAAGCTGGTTCAAACCATGCTTGTTTCCCTAGAAAAATGCAAGCAGTTTCAGGGTTGCTTACGCACGTTGCTCATAGCACTTGTCAATAAATTGTTCAGGCAATTGCACATCTGGTCTAAGTTGCCTCCATGAATTCATCATGGCAACTTTCTGCAATATTCTAGATCTGCTGAAAATATTGGCAACAGAGCTATTATGGGGCAACCTAAACATTACTGAAGTACACTCTGTTCCAAGACCAATTTAAATACCTATTTGCAGTTATAAGGTATATTTTAAGTCCTGTAACTCATCAGGCTTTCATTTTACATTCCAGACTAATTTTTCAACAAGTACTTAGAGTCGGAATAGTCTTTCCTTCAAAGAGAAAAGGAAGAATAAGTTACATTTTGAAGTTTTCACTTCAAGAAAAGATGGCAAATGGAAGCAGAGATGTTCTGATTATGTAGCAATCTTTGTTTCCATCATTCCCCAGTTTCAGCAGCTGGTCACAGAAACAGATATTGAGGAACTGTATAATAAAGAGCATGCCATAGAAGAAAGTAAACATAAAGACACACATACACACAAATTTCAGGAATGGCAATCCAAGAAAGATTTTGTTATTATGTTATTCCTTCTGTTATTTTTTGTATTTTTTCTAAGTACCTTGAATTTTAAATGCAACCTTAAGCATTGCAAGCATTTGTTTTGTAAATGAAAGCCCTTTGTGACACACCCCTCTTTCTTTTCCATTTGGAATTGAGTTGTAAATAATTGAATTATCAGAATAGCAAGAGATTTTCTGCCGCACACTGATTTCAGTGAAGAATGTTTCTAGAATTTCTGAATTTCATTGTCTTGAGCTACACCTAAAATATCTTTTGCTTGATTGCCTACAATCCAAGACTGATAGACATACATAAACGAAACAGATTGCTTAGAGCACTCTTATTACTTTGTCTATAGTTTTCTCCACAGGAGGCTCATAAAACCATTCCATATGCACAAACACTCATCTCAGAAACAAAATATTAACTGATATTTACTTAACAAGACTCTGGTTATATAATCTTTATCAAGAGATTGAGTTTGCAGATTTTCAGCTCTTTTGACATATGGAAAGGCATAGTACATAGGTACACTCAGTGTTCATGGATTTTGTATCCAAATTATGACTCATTTGCCAGGCAATTTCCCACCCAGCTATTAAGACCACTGTTAAGCCTTTCCAGCTGAGACTGAGAAAATGTTACTGAGCTGTGATGCTTCTACTGAAAGGAAGCAGGAGTGGATTCACTGTCTTTCAGATTTGCCTGTGTTGCTGTGCACAGAACCACTCTCCAAAGCAACCAGCAGAAGTTTATATCCCTGAAGATGTGGATTCAGCACATCAACTAAATGTAATCCCTTTCTGCTCTATACCTCATGGATTTATCTTGAAAACCGTTTTTTTTTTTCCTGAAAACTTATTCGCTTTGGGTTCTCCTTGGGTTTATGCCACAGTGATATCTACACTGACAAAGCAATATTCAATTTTGTAGTTTGTTTGAGTTGGATATTTAAGATCTGAGCATATAGTAATGGCACGTTATTTGTTAAAATAATGCACTCGATGACAGAAAAGTGGTTCATACCTTCTGGTTTTCACAATCATCAGTTTATAACAACTAAAGACTGCTCCTTTTTGCACATATCTAATTTAGTGAAAATAGACAAAGTTCTAAGTATGTATTATTTAGAAGTAAAAACTAAAAAAGTCTAATGAAGATTGAAGGCAATATTGGAGAATTGATGGCAACAAAAAGATTGTTCTAAACTTAATGCATACATTTTCATGAAGAGTCATTTCTACTCTATGGAAGGACAACAAATATTTTTAAGTTCTTTACTGTGAGTCTATACTTAATTAGTGGGCTGGATTTTTTTTTAAGACCTTACTTTTGCTGGATCCTGCCCAGTCTCCTACAACAAAACTACTCTGTGACTTTTGCTTTTAGTTCAATATTTTTATTCTTGGTCTTGTTGGAAAAATCTCACATGTTGAGGTGCATTATAAAATTACAACAAAACATCCTGCATTTCTCCCTAAGACAAAAACACATTATTCTGGCAGTTTAATAAAGGTGGGAAAGAGCAAATTTTTTTTCCCCAGGAACTCAGAAGAAAAAAATAAACCAGCTTTTAGCTTATATCTAACCATTTAAAATCAAGTAACAAATAGCAGATGTTGTAACTTAATCACCAATTAATAACTGAGCAAAATCAACTTAGAGATAAACTCATTGAACAAAAAGGAAAGAAACTGCACTCCAAAAAGATGTAGGGTTCCTTATACTAACACTGTAAAAAGAAAAACAAACAAACAAACCAAAAACCAACCAACCAAACAAAAAAATCCACTAAAATTAAAAAACAAAACAAAAAACCTCAAGATAACTGAACCCCGCAGTAGGATTGAGATTGTCTTGTATGAAAGGAGGCAAAAATGTCAAAATGAGAATATGGGTTAAAGGCGAATCACTAATAGATGCAATTTTAGCTAGTTACACCCAATCCCACATTAAAAGTGACTTGCCTTTTCACAAATGTTAGTTGAAAGACTAAGACAGGGTTGAGTGAATAGCTCCTTTAACGAGTTTCAGCAAATTGGCCTGTGAATATCAACAAGTGTGACCAACAATTTTTCTAATTCACAGAATCACAGGATGGGTCAGGCTGGAAGGGACCACAGTGGCTCATCTGTGCTGATCAAGCAGAGCCATCCGAGAGCACATTGCACAGAGTTTTGTCTAGATGGTTCCTGAATATCTCCAGCAAGGGAAACTACACAACCTCTCTGAGCAATCTGTTGTAGTGCTTGCTCACCCTCACAGTAAAGTTCTTCCTCATATTTAGGGGAAATTTCTTGTGCATCTGTTTCTGCCTATTTCTGCCTGTTATCTCACGTCACTTTTAAGTTCCTTGGCATCACTGAGCAGAGCCTGGCTGCATCTTCTGACACTCTCCCTCAGATACCGACAGTCATTGATGAGGTCTCCTTCAGTCATCTCCTTTTCAGGCTGACAAGCTCAGTTCTCGCAGTTTGTCTTCTTGAGAGAGATGTTCCAGTACCCTTATTATCTTTGTTGCCCTCCACTGGATCTGCTCCAGGAGCTCTTGTACTGAGGAGTCCACAACTGGACACAGAGCTCCAGATGTGCTCCACCCCCACCCGGGCTGAGCAGAGGGGCAGGATCACCTCCCTCCACCTGCTGGCAATGCTCTTCCTACTGCATCCTAGGATACCATTGGCCTTTTGAGCCACAAGGGCACTTGTGGTTCATGGACAGCTTGTTGTTCACCAGGACCCCCAGGCCATCCTGATATTAAGAACTGCTTCATTTTTTGTTCAAATTCAGTAATTGTATGAGTTTAATGGTGAGGTTTGCTTCCCTGGTTATTCTTATTTATATACCCAGATAACTCTGTTTTTCACTAAGGTAACCAACACAAAGGCAAAGAATAGAAAGACAATGTATGAGGCTGAACAATAAGTAAGGCAGAAGCACCATCTTATTCTGCACTTCTTCCAAACTGGTATGTTAGGTAAATGTTCTTTCCCATTTCAAAACTTTTCCCTATCTTTACAGCTCTTATTTCACATTGGGGTCTTTCTTTGCTCATAATTTAATTTAACGTGAAGAAATAATATTTTTTTTTATTCATGAGAGACAGAGTTTTCTTGAATTTCAAACTTTCATAGGGACACAACTTTAAATCACTTACTACTGTTGCAACTTCAGTCACTGAAAGAAGATAATTTTTAGTAACTTTCATGTGTATAAATAATGATACAAATACATTAGCTAAAATTATTTTTATCAGTACCTAAATATATTTACAAAGGAATAAGAATCAATATTTTTTTCAGAAGCTGGGTGGTCTTACCTATCTTAAGAATATGGAAGTCCATCCTTGTAGATATGCAGGGGTATTGTGATTCTCAGGGTTCAAGGCTGAACGGAGAAATCTATGAGTTTATTTTTCGCACGTCATTTGGATCGTGGTTATAGCCAAAGCTGGGTCATGAGAGTAAATGAATACATTTCATAGTACTGAACTGAGCCACTGACCTGTTTGGTGAAATTCCTAGCACCTGCAGAAAGGTAGGGAAAAAAACAGTGCACAGATGTCCATACTTCCCCGTCTTTAGCATCCCATTCCTTCATGTCTACTTTTTCAAGGAATTTACAGTAATGTGTCATGTTTTTCAAGCTTGAGGGCTGCTGCCTGTGAGATATCAATAAGGACACATTCTTAATAGACATCTCAGAGTTCATCTATCTGACCATTTCAGTTCAGATCAAATGTGATGTGAATGTCCAGCCTATCCCCTCTTACTGTATAAGGCTTCACATCAAAGAGTATGACCTTCAAGTGCACGACCTAGATTCTTCTTAAATAAAATGAAATCTAAAGATGTGCTTCAGAGGAGTATGCATGAGTAGTACATTTTAACTGCTGCCTGTGGGATAGGACTACAGCAAGTCCTTCATACTCCAGTAAAATGCAGCATTCACCAACAGGTATTTTTCTTGTAGTTAAATAAATGGGGCAAACAGGCTTCCAAGAAGGCCCTAGAAGAGCCTTCAAGAGCACACCTATTAGAGGTGGGAGAGGAGCTCCAGAACTCATCAGCTCATACAGCACTGATGTAGTTTGTTTTGCCAGAGGGGAGCACCCCGGGGTGTCCCCGGAGGGACCTTAGGGTGAGGGTTTGCTGGCAGCAGCAGGCAGGCAAGGAGACTCCACATGGTTTCTGAGGTGCTGATTAGATGAGGGGTTGTTGGGGGTCCCATCCCCGGGAGCATGGTGGTTACTGAGGGGCAAGGGGAAAGGGGGAGGGAGGGGGAGAGGGAGAGCTTAGGGGAGGGAAGGGCTAAGATGGGAGCAGAAGGGCTAAGAGAGGGGAAAAGGCTAGGAGGGGGACTGGTCTCGCTCACACGGTTTAAGAGGGAGAATGAAAATGGGGGCGGAATCAGACTTGTGCCAATGGCATTACAAATACAGGATGGCTCAGGGCAGGACCACAGGCTTGGGATATACCATACATTTTGGAGGGGTGAAGCAGAGCATACCATTTAAATAAATGCAATACTACACAGCATTGATCAGTGACAGCCGTGTGAGGTACTGCTGACCTTCAGAGAGGAGCTGGAGGTATGAACACTGTGTATTTGGGCCTTTCTGGGTACTGCTACTCCAGCCCTACTTGATTACTACAGGCTACATCAGGACAATAAACCAAGCCAACCACACCTTGAGATTCACACCTACTACTACTAAGTTCTGGAAACTGAGATGCGTTTTCCCGAATTACCATGCTGTTCCAGGTCTACTCTATCCAACCACAGATTTAAGCATACAGTAAACGGAGAATTCCCATGCTGGAAGCACCACATGTTTTAAACTCTTAGTAAAACTTCCTCACATCCAGATAGATTATTAAGGATTTGTTCTTTCAGTGAAATTTTTGCTTTTGTTATTCATATTTTACTTTCTTTCTTCTTACTTCACTGAAGTAGAGTCAGTCATTGAATTCCAATATTATTACTTTGTACTGTTATGATACTATTGTACTTTCTCTTTCTACTGTAATAACTAGGAATTTTGCATCACTTGGGATTTTTCTCTTGATTTTATGTGCTTGCCTCCTATATCAATTATTTAATTTCTGTAAAGAAATGTTATGACATGAACTTGTCTTCTAAATACTTTAGTTTAATACCTGATATGGAAAAATTTTTAAAAAAAGGGGGGGCGGGGAAAGGGGAGGTTGAAGGAACTAGCCAGACTTTAATTCAAAAACCATACTGAAAATCATGTGAGTACCAATATACAGGAATTTAGCAGTTTTTGACCAGTGAACTGCCCTTTAGAAGACATACCTATTCTATTACGGTAGGTTGTAACTGCTGTTTCACACAAAGAAATTTACAGGACAAATATTTCAGAGTGACATCACTAACAATGAGAAAATATTTGGTATCATCATTATTGCATTAATTTTAAAGCGTCCATAAGGAAAATCAACTGCCTAAATTTCATACGATCTTTCTAATGCAAAATAATGTCTGATACTACTCAACAGAAATTCATAATTCTTTTAAAAAAGCATTTGAACATTACATGGGTTCATATGGTACAGAGTCTCTGCTTCCAGAGTTGTTTCTTATGCAGCAG
The DNA here is from genome assembly GCF_036417665.1 of Passer domesticus. Lineage (NCBI taxonomy): Eukaryota > Metazoa > Chordata > Aves > Passeriformes > Passeridae > Passer > Passer domesticus. The sequence continues at coordinate 88,139,745 of NC_087474.1, forward strand.
AATGTCTTTTCTTGTCTGTGACACTCTTTCAATTATATCTATGATCTTATTTCTGAAGTTCCCAAATTCATGGATGCATGTTTCCTATTGTTAATAATTAACACAAATAAGCAAAAGATTTTACTAGAAATTGCTATAGTTTAACATTATGGTGGATTTCTACATATATTAAAAACCAGAATTGTTAAAAATTGTATTTTATGATATGTAATTTTAATCTAAGAACCTGAATTAAATGTGTTTTACTTATTTCTAATGTCAATACTTTTCTATTACAATTTTATTTAAATATTTGACTAAAGAACATTTGTATATTTACTTGTTCTCTGAAAAATTTCCATAAGTAGACCATTTCCTAGACACAAATATCTAACAGCAGCAAATTAATTGCGAAGACATAAAGTAAGCATGTTACTATGCACATAGTACATTACTTTTCAGTTTAATAACAGCTATATACTAAGGAAACTGCTGAAAGGAAACACAGGAATATTCAAGATAAATGATCTGCTTGAAACATTATGAAAAAAGCTTTGAAACAGGTTTTTCAATCTGAAGTCTGTGACTTGAAGTAGCATTAAAACTTGTTATATTTCAAGCAATTTGTGATTAATTTTTACCCATGATAAACAGATGACACTGTTTGATTGGATTATTATGTGGATATTTGATCTTTTTTTTGCCCTTTTTTTTCTTTTTATAACAATAATATTTAATTAAAGAAAAAGAAGAATTAAGTACTGAAAAAACAATATATTAGCCTTTAAAAATCAGATTGCATCACTCCTATGAACCTCAACTCTACATTCACATACTTAAGAGTCGAGAGCTGAATGGAGATTTTTAGCCTTTGTTATGAGAAGAAATGTTACAAGAGGACCAAAATTATGCCTTTCCACAATATCTTTATTGACTTTTTAGACCTTATTTACATTAAAAACTATTTTCTTTTCTTTATCCTGTGAAAAAAAGCTTGAAATTTTGTCCATTAATAACAAAATGTTAATGTGTCTTGATGAGAATACTTCATAGATATTGAACAGTAAATTAAAGGTTTCATAATATTTGATAAGAAAGCTGAAGAAATCCTTTAAAACTTGCTGACTATTGTTTTGGATGTTTTCTTGAGAAGAAGAAAATAACTAAATGTATTTCCTTGGTAAATAGGTAAAGGATGATAATAAAAACAAGTTCAGAACATTTTTTTTGACATATTTCACCCTGGGATTAGGACAAAGGTAGTTGATTAATAGAAAAGCAGTAATTACTTGGGCATGAAGGAAATTACACTTTTCAGAAAAGTTGTCATAACAAAATGTTGCTACATGTGATTTTCTAAGGAAAGGTTACTATTTTTCTAGGCTTGAGACTGGGAAGCAAAGTTTTTTGATAGGAAGCACATTTAAGGTAAGGCTCGGATAACTTGATTTAACTTTGAAAAGCATTCTCTTCACTTGAGTGAATGACACATTTAAGGCATGATGACTCTGATTGTTCTTAGAAATATTGTGGTAGAGTTTCTTATCAATTTTTTAATGACCTCTTAAAAAAGAAGGTGCAGCATAATGCAACTTGTCACATTTTATATACTGCTATTCACATACTTGTTTTTCCTTGTTTCTACTCAGACTCTGCTATTTCTTTGAATTGTTTATTCCCATTTGTATACATATAGAGAAAATTCTGAATCTGTTACAGAAGAAATTCCAGTACTGAAATCAAGTATATAGACATTCACATATTCCCCAAAGTGAGGCAACATATTGTCTGCTAGAACAGGCACCTTCTGCTAATGGATATTAATAGTTGAACTAAAGCTACAGATAAGTAGCTTCTTCATGAACACTTCTGCATGAGACAGCTTGGAAACTCTATTTAACAAAAATTGTTTAAAATATAAGAGATCGGGATGGGAGGAGAGGTGATGGTATAAACCATTCCAAATATCTGGAATATTTCTCTTGTCAGGAGTAGGGATTGTAGAAACCCACACAGGTGATTTTACAATCAATAATAAGGGATGTTCCAAGGCAGATCAATGCTTCTTTCAAAGAAGACAAGATTAGATGTCAGGGCTTCTCAGAAGAAAACTTGACCCTACAGAGCTAATAGAAACACCTTGACATTTTATTTTCCCAAAGAGAACAAAGGAACCACTCTGAAGCCAAATAGCTGGCTGTAAGTTCTGCTTGAAGTTCTCTTCTTTGTGTTTGAGTATACCAACAATTTTATTAACCTCTTGAAGCAAGGAACACGTCAATGGAAGGAGGCACCTATTACAGTGGTATGTGAGGCTGTGTCTTCTGCACTGGGTGGTTTACAGTGCTAGCCAAGAATTTGTCACTTCTGTGATGGCTGTGGAAACTTTGTGATTTCAAGTGGGAAGAACTGAGAATTTAAAATATGATTCCTTTGAAAAAGGAGTTGGTCCTTGCAAATATAAAATGTTAGATAAAAGTAAATACCCCTGGCTGATTATAAGAGCTAAAAACCCCCATTGGTGTTCTTTAAAATCTCAAGCTGCAAATTTGAATATGACATTGAAGAACAATTTTAAATTGTTCTGTCAGGCACTGAAATGCAATTTTTTTTAAAGAGAGAACTGTCATCACAGATTGATCTACTTTATTCTAAAGGGAAAAAAATCCTAGTCCTTAATTACTTATTAATAATTTAGCTGATACATGCTTGCAATATATTTCAGAAGTAAATTTTAATATTTATGTATAAGATTCTCACAAGAAAACAAAGGACTATAACTACAATTTTAGCACTTTTTTTTGAAGACACATTAGATTTTAATCTAAGGAATATTCTCATGGTGTATGCTTCCATAATTCAATCAGATAGTAAATGTTAAGGTAGCAGGAGGTTCATCATTAGATGAAAGTGATTCAGTAATTATTTATAGACATATGCTGTAATTCTGTCCTCTTGAGCACTGCATAAATTTCTAGAATTTCCAGAACCTTAAAACTAGATATGAACACTCTCTTCTCTTTCTCTCTTTTTTGGCTAATCTTTCTTTTCCTGAAGGTACTTCATTCAATCTCTTTTCCATTTCCCTTCACACAATATTAAAAGCTAGCAGAAAGTCTGTTCTTCAAATGTGCTTCTGTATTGGAAAGGAGTACTTGCTTATGTCTGAAGAGGAACCTGTCATTATAATCCAAATCTATCTTCTGAACCTAAGAAATGTCATATTGCTTTAAATCAGAGGTCAACATGACCTGTATCCCATTTTCAACTGTACCAAAAGCATATACTTGTAAAAGGGTAAATAACAAAGGAAGGATACAAATATTGTCTGTGAAATATATTTCCTGTCTTCAACAACCTACAATTCAGTCTCAAGTATTTGCCATCATGAATTTCTAGGTAAAAGAGTCTCTCTGGATTTCTTTTTTATCAATTTATTTGTCCAGTCATTTCAGGCCCATGTAAATAAATGTGATATCCACAACAGCGGTGAGAAGTAATGCAACTACTTAATTATAGCTCAACTTATTTTACTTGCTTTGAAACTGTCACTTGGTAGATTAGTTTGATTTTACCTATTTCTTTTACTGGAATGGAGAGTGAATAGCTAACACCTTTTCTTTTTCACTAAGTCTCATTTATCTCCCTTTGATGACTTTCAAACTAAATTAAAACCAAGTTTCTAAATAAACTTCTTGATATAGTAAACAACTACATACATTTAATCAGTCTTGCTGACCTTCTGACAACCTTTATGAATTTGATTTAAGGTTCAACCAGACTGCACATGTCAATCTAATTGTGAAGTCAACAATAGTGCTCTAGTTCTGTCAGTCTCATTCTCTTTCTTTCTTTCTAGTATTTCCTAAGATTAAATTTGCGTTTTACCTGCAATCTTAAAAAAGGGGAAACAGTGATTTCTCCTTCATCTGAGATAAATGGATAATTAACACATCTGAAGGATCCCTCTTTGCTAATAAGTAATCTTATGCAGCATGGGAGTCCATAAATTATTCAATGGAATCATCATCAGTGGAACATCTTAAGTTCTTTTTGGTCAACCAAGAGTACTAAGCTGTTTTATTGTACTCAGACAACTTATACTTCTGACTTAGGGCACAAGTAGATACATTGAGGAATGATATCCTAGTGGCTCTGTCATGATCCAATTAGCTGAAATTTTTTTTTTCCAGCTTAGGATACAAAGAAAGGAAGCACCTCCAGATTTCTGCTGCTAATTTTCAGAAGAGGTGAATGAGTCACTGAAAAAAGTTCATCTTCTCCTAACTCTGTTTGCTGCAACCATGCTTTGGAAGATACTCAATATCATCGGTCCAGTTTCCCCTGGTCCATCCCCAAAAGAGGTACAGAGAGAGGTCTACCTCTGCATCCCAGAGTTAGTGAGCCACCTAAAGAAATAATACATGGTGATTAAAGATAGACACGTCAGGCTGCTGCTTCTATCACTATCTCACATTTAACCCCAGTTTTCAGCTCTCAATCTGGAATACATTCTGGGCTTGGGTGTAGAGCCAACCCCACTGAGCACCTAAGCATGCAACCATTAACTGTTGCACAAAAACAAGCTGGCATCTCTTATTGTGAAGTATAATGGAAAGCTTTTACTGTTTTATAATAATTTTTAGTACAGAACTATCAAAAAAGCAGAACTGAGTTTTTGACTGATGAATAAAAATTAATCAACAAGCCATCTCAGTTTGTAACATATAATATGTTTTTAAATAATCAAGCTTAATAACAGTTGCTAAACATGACATCTGGTATTTTTCTCTCTTAATCAGTACATTAGAATTTAATCTGGTTTTAATCTCATTAATTCAGAGAACATCCTTCTACTTAAAGTCGTGGTTTTATGAGCATGTTATATTCAACACCTGCATATATTCAACATCACATCTTCCAGTCTGTGTTATTACAATAGAAGTTCATAGGAGAGCTGATGGTTAAATACACTTCTATAGCCTGCTAATCAACACTATGATCAGAAATATAAAGTACTCACTCACACCTGGCAACTGAGAAAATAAAAACTTGCTATTATGCAACTTTGTGACAAATATGGTTTTGTCCTCCAAGAATTCCTCTATCAATAAAAACAATTTACTTCTTTTGAGATAGTTGCCTATCTTGTGTAGCAAAAGTCTTGGAAAGTGCATCAGTAGTTAGAGCTTGTGGACAAGCATTTACAAATAGATTGAATTTCTCCTCCCATTACTTCGTCACGTTAAGCTTGATAAAAAATTTGCTGAGAATAGGATTGCCCAAACTGAGATGTAATGCAGTATTTTGTGCAGTAAAAACATTCAATTCCTTCAGCCTTTGAAACCATAAACAAAGTGAACAAAAGATGATGGAATGGGGCCGTACACTCACAGTTGCTATGAGCTAATTTTCTGAACCCTTATCAAGACTCTTGCACAATTAAATGATAATGCAAAAATGGGAATCTTGTTGTAAAAGAGAAAAAAAAAATGTGACTTGGTAATATCTACTATTACACAGAGGCTTTACCAACCTTGTTTCCAATGGTTTTCCGCCTTCTCTTTTGCTCATATTTCTCCCTACTTTGCTTTAAAGTCAGAGCTTATAATGGCCTGTCAGGAACAAAAGTCCTGTTTATACAAAATTTGGAAAGAGGATAACAGAACAGATGACCATGTTGAAACAAGCATAAAGAGAATGAGGGGAAGTGCAGTGTTCTTCAAAATGGCAAGGCAGACAAACACTGGTGACCTTCATGCAAACTGTCTCCAAAGTCGGTGCAGTTACACCAGAATGTTTATTTTTAATTTTGTTCTCTAATAAAGCAGCAGCATTTTCCAATCTCAAAAAAGTCATCTCTATTTACTCAGCTGTATTATTGCTATTAATCATTGATAGATTCATACAATGTTTTACAACTAGAGACATATTCTGCACCTGAAAGAGCTCAGGAATAGAAGACAAATTATATACTGATAAAGCAACACCTGAGAGATTCAGGAGATATTACAACAGAAGAAACAAAATATGTTTCCAATGAAGTATTTCCAAGAGGGATTAAAAGATAAGGAAGTTTTCAGTAGAGCAAGGCTTTACTTAGCAATAATTACCTATCTATTTCTGTAGTTGACTAGAAAAGTTTGCTTAGGTCAAACAAAAATGTTGATAATTATAAGTCCAACAAAATCATTATGCTGTATTAACTCAAAGGGAAAAAATATTCCCATTCAATCTTATTTCTTAATTTTGTTCTCATTCTCAATTTTGTCTCAAAAATACCAGTGAATACTTCTCTGACAGTCTCAATGGAATACTCTGAAATTAATTATTTCTATTTCAATTTATATCTTTTTCATTCCACCATGAAAAATTGTCACCACAAAAATGCTGATCTGTCTAGCAATTTCTTGAAGGTTTTTTTTTTTTTTGTTTATTTCCTTGAATTGTATCACTATCTTTCTAATTTTCCACTTTGCCAAGTCTTTCTAATCATCATTCTAATGTTATTATTTAGGAAAAAAATAATAAAAAAAGATTATTAAGTTGGTTGAGGGTTTTTTTCTTCTTCTTGTTAATTAGAGGAGATGTGAAGCAGACTCAGAGGTAAAGCGCAAAGGAATTTTTCAGTTTGGAATTTCTGTGATACAAACAGAATTCAGGACAAGAAGCACCAGAAATTAAGAGTTTCTGTTTGAAATGAGGAAATATAAGAAGCTTGTAATACCATCAAGATCTGAACTGTAGTAGAGCACAGACATCTGAAAAAAAATTGTAGGCAGATGTACTTTTGCTGATTTGCTACCTGGACCCCTCATGCATGTTAAAAATTACAGCCATTTCTTAAATACAGGAAGTCATCACACTTTCCTAATGCAGAACATTAATTTCTCAACTATTTCCTTTTCACTTACAGTTCAAGTCACCTGTTCTTTGGAGAAACTTCAAAACCACTTATCTTCTGGGAGTTCTGAAGTCTCCAAAAATTTTGAACATAAGTTCTCACAAAACTTTACTTACTCAAAAAAAGAAAAAATCAACACAAAGCAGAGACCAAGAGGCAATGTATAACTCTGAATAAAAACAGACATATAAATACAGATTTTAAAGACATACAGAAAGTAGTCCCCTTAAGGAATCCACCATTCAGTATAGGAAAAAACTACAATCAAATACAGTGGGCCATGGATTGATTCCTTCACTTGCAATTTTTGCAACAAATGGTGCAAAGTTTGTGAAAAACAGTTTCTTGTAAAGCAAATTTCAAGTTCATTTTCTATGAAGATCTATCCTTTCCACTAATGTAAGCATGGATCTTCAATGAAAAACATCTGAATATTACAGTAAGACAATTATTTTTTTATTTGATAAGCTCAATACTACACTGCCTGAAGACTGAGTACTGGAATCTTCCCCCAGATATTTTTTTATTAGTGTAATTTAAGAATAGCTTTATTACAGCACATGTACCCATAAGCATCTTTAATTTTGCAATCAAAAGGCAATGGTTGTAAGATTTAAGGTAATTACACTATCATAAGAGAAGACAAGAATATGTTTAGCCATCCCTCCTCCATGTTGTTCCTAAGAGTGAAGAAGATTTAAAAACCAAAATTAAGAGTAGATTTTCCCATCTTTAAAATTCTGTGGATAATATCAACTGTTAAAAAAGAACGCATCCTATATCAGCTAACATAGACATTAATAAATATAAGCATATCCCTAGGAAACTGAAACAGCTGAAATTATTTTTCTAAGGTTTTTTTGTTTGTTTGTTTGTTTTCCCCTTTTTGTTGTTGTTTTGTTTGTTTTGTTTTGTTTTGTTTTCTTGTTTTTTTAAAGGGAGTATTATTGTACTTAAAAAAAAAAAAACACCTTTTCATTTTCTGAGAAAAATTAGCTAGTTTTGACTGTAACTGAACTTTGGCCTTTTTTTTGTCTTCTGTCTGCATATATGAAGCACAACTCTATGCTCTTCCTGCTATGTTTGACCTCGCTTCCAGAGATCTTGCAGTTTCTTTTACTGTTGATTTCCACATTCAGCCAAACTGTTCTTCTTTCTTACTTGCTCACGTGCTCCTCAAAGGTTGTTCTGTGGTCTTGACCAACATTTGTGGACTCCTAAGCACTCTAATGCAGATTCCCAGAGTACTCTGCTATATAGCTTAAGATTTGCTCTCATGAAGTCCAGGATAGTAATTATTTTGTCTTTTTTCCTCATTACCCTGAAAATTTTAGACTCAAGAATTTCATGATCACTATGGCTAAGGCAGACACCTGACATCACATACCTCCTTATTCACAGGCAGAAAATCTCAGTGGGCATCTTTTCTAGCTGGTACTTCAATTACCTCAGACAAGAAATTATCTGCTACAAGTCTGAAATGCTTCTGAGACCTGTTTGTCAAAGCAGTGTGATATTTCCAGTTGTATCTGGGAAGTTGAAATTTCACACAGGGACAAGAGCTACTGGTACTGAATTTTCTCCAAACTGGCTATAAAATAACTAATTAGTGCTTACATGCTGGCTGAGCAATCAGTATTAAACACCCCTTACTACATCTCCTTTGTTCTCCATCCCCCTAATACTTACCCAGAGTCCCTCAACCACATCAGTGTTAAGTGTAAGAACTCTGTAATCAAACCCATCCCTTACATATAATACGACACCTCTAATTCACGTCCCCTGCCCACCCCTCCATCCCAGTACTCCTGCTGTGAGAGTCATGACACCAAATTTCACTGGTACCAGTGTCATACCTCTTTTATATACATATATGTTAATACCCAGACCAAGATTACAGCTGAGATGAAATATTCTTGTGTTCTGACAAAGCTTTGAGGAAAGTCCCAAGAGGAAGAGTAAAACATGTCCAAATATACATTCCATAAAAATAATTGAGACTGAAGGTCTTTGTCATGTTTTGGGGTTTTCTCCCACCTGCCTATAATATTCCCATAACTACAGTTTTCTGAGTATTCCTTTTTTCGTGCCAATTGCTCATTTGGTCAGATATTTCATCTTAAAAATAATTAGACTTTTAAAGTTTAAGAGCCCCACGTGTTTTAATGGAAACTTTAGCTGTTCAGCTTTCACTTGCACAGAAGTGAACTATGTATTCCTTGAATAAGTTTCTTATCAATTTCCACAATTTTTTACTTTCTACAGTTTTTTTTCTTTCTACAATTTTAAAATTCGTATATGATTAAAATTACTCTTATGAAGTATCCAACTGTTTCTATATTGAGAGAGAGGTTTTTTAATCTCACCCATAGTATTTTTACTCTATTTACTTTTCTCAAATTTCTTCAACTTCCAGTAACTGAATTTAGACTGTGAATGTTGAACAACTGCCTATTGCATTAAGCAGAAAAATTTTAAAACTCCTCAAAACTGTTGCAGTGCTGATACTAGTCTTGACAGATTCACTAAACTTCTCCAGCAAAAGGAATAGATGTCTACCAGTATATTAAAACAATCTTGATTGAATGAATGACAGTTAGTACCTGCTGTACGGCTAAAAATAACACAACAAGAAAGGCAAGGGAGAAAAAAGAACATTTGAGTTTTACCCTGAGAGAGTTCCTTAAAAGCCTGGTTGCTGGGCAAAGTGGTGGGTGCTGTGAATTCATTTTGTGAATCTGCCTCTGACCTTCAGTAGAAAAAATGGCTTTGGAATAATACTCCTAACAGAAGTTTTAAGATAGCTGATGCTACCCCTCCACCTAAGACAGAAAATGTATCACCCAGTTTTCTAATAAACTATGAGTCTCTTGTCACTGAATTATAATATCAGAGGAGACCACATCATAGCCACACATATAGATTGTGTAAAAAATGGGGTTAAAATTTTAACTATCCTGGGGATTGAAAGGGAAGCTATCTTCCTATTTATTAAGTCTAATTGCACAACAGATAAGTTCTTTTATTCTGGTGAATGTTCAGATGGAATACCATTTTTTTTTCTTACAAAAAACTTCAAAAAATCCTGTGCATATTTCCTAAAACTCACAGAAACTTTTACCATTCTATCATCCCTAGTGAAAGGCTTTGTACTGACCTGATGGTGCAAAGTTGCAGGACATGATCAGGTAATGTTGTCCAGAGCCAGTTTTAAGGTGCTTTAATGTTGCTTTAACAATCAAGGGACTTTCATTTTGCCTGCTTCAGCTTAGGTCTGTAGATACCTCATGTCGTAAGGTCTGCTTTAGGTTGCTTAGCAAAGGGTGAGATGTTGTATCAGTCAGGGCACACTATTACATGCAAGTATTGAACTTTAGCTGGAAGTCAAAGAGAAGGAAGCAGAATACATTAGATAACATAAGAAATAAATCCAAACAAATGCAAAATTGAAGAGGGGGAATGTCTCATTACAAACCCGACATATCTCCATGTAGAGGACTTGTGACAAAGATGACTGATTGTCACCCTGCCATCACCCCTCTTCTTCTTGGGAAAGACAGATGTTGTCAAACTTAGGACCCAGAGGGTCAATGGAAAGGCAGTTACAAAACTGGGGGAAAGGGGCAGATAATAAAAACTGTACCTAAACCTATTCTACATTTATAATTCAGGAGGCTTTTCTGTACAAATTTGGACTGTATTCAAATTATTGTACCGACATTTGTATCAACTCTTGTATTATGATATGGCTGTTCAAATTTTAATTGAACTGAGAGCAAATTTTTTTGTTTGATTTACAAAGTGTGGGAGTTTTTTTGTCCCTTTCAGGATTTTGGGAAGTTTTTGTACAAATTAAAATAATTTGTTCATGTGCAAATGAAATACTAAAAGTGTCATGTAGTTCATCTGATATTATTTATGTGGCCAGTGAGCATCATATAATATGCCATTATGTACAAGATCATAGAATACCAAATATGTAAAATAATTGCTCTACTTGCTGTACACTAGTCAATAGTAATACATAAAACTGCAAGAATATTGAATTTTTTTAATAAAGCTTTCTAAGGATGGGAAATCTTGTTATAATGTGGAGGGGAAAAATATTAAAACCCAAAATCATACATTCTAATTTTATGGTAACATTGCAGATTAAAGAATATGATTCTTTCACAGGTCTTGCACAATACAGAATGGAAGACATAACCATCATCTGGAAAACATGTAATGCTTGATTTAGCTTTGGGAAAACTATATAAAAGACAAAAATATCTATAGTGAAACATTGCTTATAACCTTAATTTGACATGACAGGAGTCAAAAATATTTAAGAAAATCTTAAGAATCTTTTCAGAATAACAGAATTTTTGTGATTTAGCATTGTCATGAGTCTCGCCATCAAACCCAAGAGTTTGAAAAGATAATTTTCCAGGCATATTTCAAGTCTAGCCTTAAGTGTTATGTGGCTACAGATCCAACATCTTATCCAGCATCTTTACTGGAGAAACAGTGAAGACTGCGTTGCTACTTTGACCTTTTCAGCTTTCTGTGATTCGGACAACCACCTCTGTTCTTTACAATTGCATGACCCTGTGAGTAACAGCAAAAATCTCAAAAAGGTCAAGTCAGCATAGCTACAGTTCAGTTTGACAGAATAGGCTAGGCATTCAAACCTAGATAGAATCTCTACCATAAAAGCATTTGAAAGAACCTCTGACTACTACAAGTAACATCACAATATGTCCACTGGAGTGTTAAACAAGTTTTGGTTGAAAACAAAAAAAAAAACATATCAAGCCCTAGTAAGTGATTTGCATTCCCACAGAGAGCATATGGTGCTGACCCAGATAGTTGAATTGTGCCCATGGGTTACACTTTTATAAACAGTTCTTCACCCTGCAAAGACTTTCTGAATAATAAATGGGGAGAGTAAGTTATAAAAAAATTCACAGTGTAATAAAATAGCTTTTCAATGAATTTATGTTATGCTGAGATCTAACATATTGTAGAACTTTTTTTTAATACTGTTAAACCCATTCCTAAACATTGAATTTCTCTCTTTTCCTTTTTTTTTTCTTTTTTAATGAATCTGCCCCGAACTCTAAATGAGAGCATACACATCAAGATCCTTATTCTTCCATATAATGCATTAGAAATATATGTCTAGTCCAAAAGTAAAGATACAGATACTCAGATCAGTGAAATGTGACTAATACTACTAATACAAAACCATCTTTCTTTAAGATTCCTTCAAAATTTGAAATTCCGTGCTAGATACCTGAAGAAGCCTTATGAACACATTTATCATTGCTGCCATCATTAATGTCTATGTGGACCTTGTGGGTCCTAAAGGCAAATCAACTGCTATACAAATTTCTTTTTATTTAATGATTGGAGGCAGGAGAGATACAGCTGGTATCAGAGTCAAAGAATGAGCCTGAACACTGCCTAAGGATGACTTACCATGAGAGGAGTCTTTCAAACTACCTCAAAGTTTTTCTGAGGGACAAAAAAACATTTATAAGAATGTGAAATGTTGAAGTAGAATATGCATTTCTTCCTGGTTCCATCTTAGCACAAATATGAGGTAATATTAGTTGTTATCTGCATCAAAATTCCTTAAATCTTTGGACAAGATTTCTTTGGGTAGGACTAGTACATGGGAACTCTGTGCCATTGCAGAATGTGAAAAAACTTCTATCCCTTTCTGCAGTACTAGTGAGGCCAGGTAAAAAGCAATGTAATATTTTGTAGTTACATTTTTCTCTTCTGTTTCTCAATGTGGAGAATAGCTGTCATAATAACAGTTGATGCAAAGAATCTAAGAATAATATTTTTTCAGCTATACTTCCCATATTCTGAAGTTTGGAAGCTGCCTGGCTTAGGCAACCAGAGACTTCTCAGGGTGCCTGTTGTGATGAACACTCTGTGTGTGGAGAAACGAGGCTTGACTCCATTTTCTCACAAAGCTGATTTATTATCTTATATATCATATTAAAATACTACATTAAAACTATTAAAAGAACAGAGATAAAAGAATTATTAGAAGGGTACAAAGAACAAGAATAGAATAGAATGCATAACAAAATCCTGTGACTGCTCACAGCCTTGGCACAGGTGGCTGTGATTGGTCATCAAGTGAAAACAATCCACATGGACCAATGGAAGATGCAACTGTTGCATTCCACAGCAGCAGATAGTGCAGATAGTTATTGTTTACATTTCCTTCCTGAAGCCCTCAGCTCTCAGGAGGGGAAAAATCCTAGGAAAGGATTTTTCATAAAATATCATAGCTACAGGTGCCCATCTTGTATATCAGCATTTTCCTTCAATTACATCTATAAGTGCATGGGCTCAGACCCTGAAGGAGCAGACCAACCAAATATTTATAATAGCACATTGGATCTAGAGATGCGGGCTAAAAGGAGAATTCAGAGACCTGTTAAATCAAGTATAAACAGGGTTTTATGCTAGCTGTTGCAAATTCTAGCGAACAAAGCTAAGTGGCCTTCTTTCTAGAGTGCAAGCTTTTTCTCATTAGGCATTCTCTTACTTCTTAAAGGCATCCTTATTAGATATTAATGCTGGTGCATGTTTGTTTGTCTGTTTTCACTTATGATACATCTCTTATATCTTCTATTTTGTTAAAAATGTATGGCTAACCAACAGAGAAGAGAGCTGTCTATTTTGATTTCTTGTATCATACAGATTTCTCTGCAGGGAAGGGACAGTAATTTATATATGAGGTATCAAGCAAGTACATCTGGGCGAAGTTTCTGGAAAGCAGTGAATAGAAAAAGAGAGAAAAAAAAGGCTCCCAGAGCAACAGAAGAATAGAGCAAGAACAAGAAGCAGACACAAAGAAAGAGCTGTGAGGCTAACAGGTGCACAAGACTAGGCTTTCAAAAACCCTCCAGGGGCAAGCACTTGAAAGTTTATTTCTAATATTTACAAGATGGATAGCAGTGTTCCATCAATTATGGCATTAAAAAGAAGAAACTTCTGTTCAGCAGATGTTTCTGCTCTTGATATTCGAAGAAAATAAAATCAATGTTTCACATTACTGCAAACTAATTAAATGTAAAATTAGAACACAAGTTGAAGACTGAACTAAGGAGTAGCTAATCTAGAAGACAACTGAGGCTTTTAATGATCTTAAAACTAAAATCTCCTCTTTTATGACTTGGAAAAGACACCATGCTGAACTCTTGGCCTCTCAGAGTCATGTCCAACTATGTTAATGGCAACATAGTCTTGAAAAAACAACAGCAGCATTTCTCTCAGCCTTGTGAGAATTGGTGATTTTATAGTTTCTGTAAATGGTCCCTTTAGACGCTAATTTATCCTATCAGGTTCTTCAGGAAGTAATGTACTACTTAAAGCATTTAGCGTGAAACTTGAACCAGTTTCCCTTTACAAGGACTTACATGCTTGTAATTCCTTTTTATTGAAAGCAAAGGGAACCATCTTCTAAGAGCATCTCTCATGCTGATCACTTGAAGTCTGTTGAGAAAATAGAGCATGTTGCAGGACAATAGAAATCAAGCAGAAACAGATATATTTAGACTGGATTTCAACAGTTAAGATTTAGATATTTTAAGGTTTTCCCTTTACACATAAAAGTCTTAATTTATCATTAAAAAAAGAAATCAATGATTTATTGGAGAAGAATTTACATTTGAGGGGCCTTTTAGAAATATGTTGCTCATTAATGACTGGTAAGGTGATTATAATGAGAAACACAATTTTTACTGTTGAGTAGAAAACTCAGTATGAAATAAAATATCTTCAGCATTTTGAAGAACTTTTTTTTTTTTTAAACAAAATATCTCAATAATGCTTTGTCCAAGTTAGTAATTTCCAACAAAACAAAAATAATATACTGGTCCAATGAATTCCTGTAGATCCACTCCATTGCCCCACATATGAACACTGACATCTAAGATTGTATACCAGAGAAACAGTAGATAAGTTTTGTTTACAAGCTAAGTAATCTCCCATCACTGCCTGTGGGAGTAAATTTCTACACTTGATGGAAACATATGAGTAACAATGCAGCGTAAGCATCCTGTAAAATTCATGCAGCAAACCCCCAAATCCATAGTGAGAAGTAAACCTCTGAGTCTGACAGGTAACAAAACAGTTTTTACATAGGACTTTGATATGATAGAAGTGGAATGAGCGCAGAGCTTAAAATATATGTATAATTATAAACATTCACAATATGTACAGTTTAGAGGACAAAAGGGCAAAACCAGAATATCCTGGGTTGCCAGCCAAAGGAGATGTTGACCTTTCTGGAGCAGATCTCTATTTTTAAAAATTCCAGCTTAAACAAAGATCTGGTTGGGGATGTGAAGGTTGAAAACAGCCTCAACTGCAGTGACCTTGAGTTAGTGTATTTCAGAATCCTAGTAAGAGAGGGGAGGGTGAAAGGCAAGATTGCAACATTGGACTTAAAGAGAACAGATTCTGGCCTCTTTAAGGATGCACTAGAAAGTGTCATGTGAGATAAAGCCCTGGAGGGAAGAGGAGTGCAAAGTAACTGTGTAAAATTCAAGGATAGGCTCTTGCAGATTCATGAGCAGTCCACTCCAATGAGCAAAAGTAAAAACTGCCAGAAGACCTGCATGATTAAGCAAGGAGCTCCTAGCAAAACTCAAACATAGCAAGGAATAATAAGAAGGTAGAAGCAGTAAAAATTATAGACTATAGAGATACTGTCTGAGTATGGCAAGATAGAGTTAGGAAAGCCAACACCCACCTGCAGCTGAATCTGGTGAAAGATGGCAAAGGCAGAAAGAAAGCATTCTATATATACAGACAAGCAACAAAAGGAAGACTAGGGAAAGCATGAACAAATTGCTAAATGGGCCAAAAATCCTGTTGACCCAAGACAGGAAAAGCTGAAGTACCAAAGGTCCACCTCAGTTCTTAGTAGCAGAACCTCCCTTCAGAAATCCAAGGACCTGGAGAAAATAAATTACTAACTTAATAAACTTTATGACTCTACTGGCTTGGTAGATGAAGTATTTCCTATACAGAGAAGCTGATGGAGAATGGGCTGGATGACCAGACAATAAGATTAAAAATCTGCCTGGACATAGTCTTGGCCAAGTTAGTAATTTGGGTCACTCTGTTTGTGTAGGGTTTTTATCAAATTACTTCCAATTGTCTCTGCAAAACTTAATCATTCTTTATACTGTGATCTGCCTGGTATCAAAACTGAGGACCTCATCTATGTCTTCTGCTGTGAGCAGTGATGTTGCTCTTCTTCTTTATCATCATGATCGTTGTCGTCATCATCATCATCATCAAATTTTTTCAGATGAAACAAAACAATCAAGAATCTCAGATTAAAACCAGAAAAAACCCCAGGCCAATACCTGTCTGTTTGAGCTCCTAGATAAAGAATCTGAGATCTTTCAGCACAGTATATGTTCCCAAAAGCTGCTCTGTAAAAAACAGTAGGTTTTTCCTTGGTTTTTTTTGATTTTTATTTTATATTATTCCTTAGAATGCTTTTCTTATTCCTGTTGTCAACTACATTCTTCACTCACACATAAATGTGTGTTTTAACTAAAGCATGAAAGAGCTTTTTGTCATACCGTGACCTCTTGATGGAACTATATTAAGAACTCATGCTATGTGTGTTTGCAATTAAATATTTATTCAGGTTTAATAGCTCTTATAGCAGAAAAATTGCTATGATAGCAGAATGATCTGATGGAGATTAGGAGTTTAGAACAGATATCTCCCACATCAAATCTGTATCAAGAAACTAGCAAGAGGCAGTCCGTTCAGGTAAAGAACTTTACAGTGTTGAATCCACAGGTAACATGGCTCTTATTAATGCTGGGAAAATTATAGCAGCTTCCAGATTTCTAATTAAATATATATATCTAATGTAAAATATAAAATGTAGAATATATCTATACATAGAATATATATATACAGTGTGTATACACACACACACACACACATATATATATATATATATAAAGATATGAGCCGATGCTGCTAAAAAAATTTCATATCAAAATATGTTAAAAAAAGGGAAATTAGCAGCAGAGTACTGTGAGGTCCCTAGCCACTGGTGATATTCTACTCAAAGAGCATGACACAAGGCTGTTACCCTTCAAAACAAACAAAAAGCAAAGAAGCGAATTTTCATTTGGAAATAGAAATGAAGACTTACTGAATTTCTCCTCTGACAGGAAACTCATTGTCTCACACCTCTCTGGAGAGACACACCCAAATAAAGGCTTCTGCTTTGTGTTCAGTCTGGTGGGCAATTTCTTTTCAGAATATGCCAGTCTGTATCACTTCTCCCTGCAAGAACAGTTATTTTGGCCTGAAACTGGGCAACGAAATGTGCCATTTTTTCTCCCCCATTTTTCCCTATTCAAAGCTTCAGAAAGATTTGGTGTCAGCTGTTAGGAAACATACTCAATCGTTCAGAGTCCTACTGCACCAGGAAAGTCATGTCATCTCCACTGTGTTCTTTTTTTTTAGCTTAGACTTCACAACAGGTAGGAAACTGGATTTTTTTTTTCCAAGCAAAATAACTAGATGGAAACAAAAGTTTTTAAAAAAGAACATTATCAGTATATTAATTAAACATTTTTAAAATTTCTTTGCAGCTTAAAAAAATTGCAAGAGAATGAAACAAGCATATACCTTAAAAGAGTCAGAACTAAGCCTTTGTAAAACATCAAGTGTCTTATTAAAAAAAAACCAAAAAAAATCAACAAAACCAAACTATCTAATTTTTTATTAACTTGAGCAGTTATGACATTCAGAGTGTAAAAACTAGTTGAGTTATACTTCCCATTCTGTCCGGAGGAGCCTGGAAAGATGTCTCTTACATGCTTAGCTATCTTTTAAAGGGAGATACAAGAAAAGATATTTCTGTAGTTTTAAGTGAAACAAATGGGCAGGAGATCTTTCTCCTTTTTAATGCCTTTATTAAGAAGAATCAGCTCAGGTGGGGAGAAATCGACGGGTTGCGCGCATGCCACCGCTGCTCCCAGGCGTGGCACGGAGAAGGAGGGTGATGCAGCCTTGTCCGTTGGTCTGCAGACAGAGCTGGGGATTCTGTCCTCATGGGAGATTAGCAGATTCCAGCTTTTTTGTCTAACACCCCGGGGCGTCTCTTTAATCAACATCTTTTCAGTTTAGGGTGAGAAGGAAAAAGGGTCCAAGCAGGTACGGGACTACACTCCCATCCTTAGACGTCACTTAGGTCACTTGTTGGCTCGTAATCTTAGGGGTTTTCCTGGGAAAACTTCAAAAATTCGGGGCCCAATGCATTTCTCATCTGCATACTGGCTCTGATGTCACTCCTATTCTCTTCGTACCTGGAGGGTCTGTCCTGGTGTCCCTCCCTGGCAAGCGGCCAGCATCAGGGGGACAATGGTTAATCAGCAGACATTAACAGGTAATTGAAGAACTCTTCTTTGGCAGTGAGACTAACTTACAGCAACTGGTCTGACTTGTTTTTAACTCTGCAACCTAAAAAAAATATAACTTTCTATTCATAACATTAAGTTAAATGAAAGCTCAAAATGTGTAAAAAAAATTGTGCATCTTAAATATCTAGCTGCACCTTCACTTTTATATTATTTATAAAGCTGGAAAAATCTCATGTAATCCAAGAGTCTCCAACAATTTAGCAGGCTTAAATTGCTTTTACTTACAAGTATCACTGAAAGGATAGCTGTTTCACATTTTTATACATTTGGTTTTTTTCTTTTGTTCAGTTTCTTCATGTGTCCTGAACAGAATGAAAGCAGTCATAAAATGTGTGTTTACCTTGCCACTGTCACCGGTAAATTTTTTCTGCACTAAGGAGACAGACACTATTAATCCTGTATTCTTCCCTGTAATGGTCTCCCGGAAGCCCTTTCATTTGCCAGCAGCAGAGTTTTTTCTTGTATCAGAGTGCAGCCTCTCACTACTGTGCAGTTCAGATCCTCTGCTTCTGTGTGGCAGTATCTTCAATTCATGGTCAAATGATCTCTTACCTTGTAAATTAAATTTCCACAGTCCATGTGGCTCATATTATGGCTTATTAGTCAAGAAACAATTATGTCATCGTGTGCACCACTGAGCTAGCACAAACAGAGACACTTATACCCAAGGGCTCAGAGCCAGCTCATGAAAAGCAATTGTGTGAATAACACAACTGTATTACAGATTCAGTGCTTTGTGAAGAGCTGGACACCTACCACTGGCACCAAAGTGATGGAGCAACATGTGCTGTACGAAGGGCTCTCTCTTAAAAAGCATACACTGCTTGAATTGATTGGAAAATATGGAGGTGAGGGAGGGATAGATAGAAGTTACCATATTTTTCTTTGTATGTAGGAAATAATCTTATGCTAAACTAATTCTTGTAGAGATTCTCAATTGAAATTCAATCAAGATCTTTATGAGTAAGGAATTATGGATATAATTAGAAATTATTTGAAACTAGGTAGTTTTGTCCTGCTCTTTTATTTTTTAGCATCTACTCTTTCAGCAGCACAAGCTCAACAAATCTATACATATTTGTGTATGTGTATAGACATATACATACATGTATATGTGCATATATGTACACACACACACACAGAGATATATATAAATACACACACCCCACCTTTTCAAACCCTCCAGGCACAGCTGCATTTGCCTTTTCTTTTTGTCTGTCTTACTGACATTCAGCTCACTGTGAATATACAATGTATATATACCATGTATGTATGCTGATGGGTATATATTCCTATGCAGAATATATATGAAAATGCATAGCTACACCATGGAAGAGTGAGAAAATGCTGTTTCCTTCTTACAAATAGGGTTTAAAACTTTCAGAATGAACAGTAAAATCATCCAGTATTGGCAAAAAACTTCAACAATTCTTGAAAATTTACATGGGGATGCCCAAGCTTGACAGGAGAGACATACAGCCAAGTAAAATTTGCTCCTAAACCACATACTCAAACATCCCCAAAAATGTACCTCTTCCTGGGCCTCCCATAGCAGAAAAATCCTTTTACAAGCTGCAAGATTATTAAGATGTCTCTGGGCCTGATAGAAAAATGCCTAAGTGATCCTCTTAGTCAAGAATCAATCCCAGTTGCAATTGATTGAGTTTTCAAGAGCTGGTTATGAAAAAAAATTAATTTTAATAATTTCTGACACCACTGGTGCCATCCTATCTGAGTGCCAGAATACCCCTGACAGATTGGGCATGTCTGGCCATGTCAACAGCCATTATTGTGAGACCCAGGATTAAGAAATTTTGATATATCTGTGCTGGCACCCTAGGTTGTTTTACACACACAGTTTGCCAGCACCAAAAGACTTCAGAAAGTGCCAAAAATATCAATAGTTTCCTTGGCAGAGTCATACTATCATAGTTACTTAAACAACTTCCCAATGGAATAAAGCATTACAACATTATCAGATATAATTTTATTGCTAAACATAATTTGAAGACTTTGCAATCACTTTAATCTTGCAGATATTCTACAGAATTATGAGTAGAAGGAAAAAAAGCCCCAAAACCAACCAGATAAAATCAAAACCCAAGCAAACAACAATTAAAAACCCAATGACTTTTTGTGCAGCTTTGACTATACCGACCTGCCAAATTTTAAAACTCTATTTCTTTACTTATATATTAAACTCAGCTCTTCCAGAAAGTATTTTGATATTATAACTCAAAAGTAGGTTTCTAAGAAATGATACAAGGCTTGATCATTTCTCAGGAAGAACTTTGAGCAGAAAAACATTACAAAATATTGTTTCAGTATCCTGAGTTTTATCTTTTTCCTTCAACATTAAGTAACTACTACAGGCTTTATCCCTTCTAGGAATATCTGAGCACAGAAGCCCTATAACTATATATAGGAAGCCTCAGTAACTCAAGGAACAGAGAAGGTTTGATTTTTTGCATGGGGATGCAAATGAATTTCTCATACTATCTTTTTCAAACACAAATTTGGTCGAGGCAGAAAATATTTATCTACGTGTCAAAGACTTATGAATACCCAGAAGCACAACACATGCTTTCTTTAGTGAGATCATTATGCTTTTTTTTTCCCAACAAATAACAGTTCACTCTGAAGAATTAATTAGATCAGCATAGAATTTGTCATAGCAAGTGTGTTTTCTCTGCTTCATAGACTGAGCTATCAAAGTCTAAACTGAAAATATTCAAAAGGCTTTTAAAGGATTTTACAATTGCCACTGTTTGTTTGGTTTTTTTTTTGTTGTGTTGTTGTTTGTTGTTTTGTTTTTTGTTTTTTTTAAATTACTTATACACATTCAGTAAGAGAGTAATTTAAGCCAATAAAGTGTGGCCTTCACACTTCCAGAGAACCTATCCATGCCAGATTCTAAAGTCGGTGTAATCCCAGGTATTTTAATGGAGTTTTAGGAAGAGACACCTCAGTGCTGGGTGAAATTCTTCTGGCTTTCAATACAACAGCTATTTGAAAGCTAGAGTAACATTTCCTCACTCACAATGCATAAGAGGACAAGCCCTGGCTTCTGGAAAATGCTGTCAAGGCATTGACAGTCACCAGATTTCACCTTGAATACTTAATTTTACTGCAATCGGCTGACAGCAACTGTGATTCTTTTACAAAAGGAGGTTATCTGCAATATTTTTCCATAGACTTATAGGAAACAAAAAGATATTTTGCCTTAAATTAGTGTTACTGAAACATGAAGCAATAAAGTAAGTACTTTTAAAGTGAAACTTTCTAAAGTTTTAGTGTAACTAGTTAACAGCACTGTTATAGTTTAGAGCTATTGATTGCTTTGCTGCTTTGTAAGGAGAGTTAAGGTTTTGAAGCATTATGAATGTGGTTTTTCAAAGTTCAGCTTCTTATTTTTTTCTTTTAATAGAGGGTTGGGTCCTAGGGAGGCAGGGACTTGACTTTCTCTTTTTGGTCTCTAAGATATAGATGCTTTTAATTGCAAATAATTTGAAGCAATAGGAAAACCAAATTGCAATATATCATAAAAAGTTCAGTGAGCACTACATCCACTGTCTTTCTTGGGCAACTCTGTCACTGTGTGCTTAAACGTCTCAACCAGAGCGGTGTCTGAATTTTAGAAGTGCCACTGCTTAAGATTTTTTTTTTCTTAGTGCAATGTCAGGTTACTTGATACACTCCTTGATTTCACAAAGTAGGTAAGAGTGCTAAATATAGGTAAGCACATCTTTAAGTCTGTAAGGTGTGGAATCAGAGTAAGCAAACTAGTGGCAGGGCTTGCCTTCTGGTCAAGGACAGCTAGGGAATAGAAGACAAAACAAGTGTGGTTACATTTAAGAAAATGGTAGTGCCACATGATACTTTCTTACTGAAGTGTTTCTCCCAAGTTATTTTTCTTCCCCACACCTGTTCATTTAACACTTTTAGATTTATTACTGGTGATGCTTCCCAAAGACAGATTTCTTGGACAGTATATGACCAGTAGTATTGCAGCTTATCTCAAAACACATTTGTCAAGACTGTGACATGATGCCTGACAATAGAAGGGAACTAGACTCACTTACTCCAACAACACATTTAGTTAAAGTAGATCCCAGGGTAAAGTAATTTAAAAAAAAATCTTAAAACTCTTTAAGTTTGGATGAAAAAAGAAAAAGCAATGAAAATGATGCCTGCA
Organism: Passer domesticus; assembly: GCF_036417665.1. Taxonomy (NCBI): domain Eukaryota; kingdom Metazoa; phylum Chordata; class Aves; order Passeriformes; family Passeridae; genus Passer; species Passer domesticus. Next base: position 88,162,297 of record NC_087474.1, read on the forward strand.
GCAAATTCTTATACAAACATCTTGGCTGTAGCTACTCAAGGTACTAACATACATTGGCACTTCTTGTAATACTCTTCTAATGCCAAGTTAAAATCACACTCTTCAAATATTCTGCTATGGCAAAATGCTTTCATATTAGTACATCTCCAAACCAGACTTCAGCATAAACTGTGCACACTATACCCACCAAGATTCATGCAAAGCATATAGCTATATCATATATATATATACTTCCAGGTTGACATAAAAAATTAATTTAAGCTTTAAAAGAAAGATAAGCCATGCATTGTAAATAGAAGAAACTTTTCCTCATAGAAAGAAATAAGAAGCAAACTGTTAATTTAAATATTCAGATGATCACTATCAGGTACTCCTCACAATCTGAGAAGTGGGGTTACACCTGGGCATACTCAAAGGCTATAGCATATTTAACAGTAGCAGGAAGAGGACATAGCACTTAAGGAAGAAATTAAAACCAACTTGTCAACCAAACCAAACCCCCTCATGCATTTAATAGCCTATCTGAAAACTCCTTTTGCTAGATTTTCATTTTGAATGGAAATGCAGGTAGAATGAAAAAACCCTTTTGTGACCGGCTTCCACAAGCTGTCTGGCCTGTGTGAAATTTTGAGGTGTCTCAGTAGAGACACTTCAAAGACCTGTTCAGTTTTCTCCAAACAAAAACCTAACCCAACTTAAACTAAACAAACACAGGTGTATTTACCAAGCAGCTAAGCTATGTTGTTCAGCTTGTTTCTGTAGTCTGACAGTAAGACTGGCACCTTCCCTATCTCAGTTCCCTTGGCTCAATCCATACAGCCTGCATAATTCAACATCTTAGTAAGTCGTCAAGCAGCTTTGCAAGTTATCAAGCCTCTCCTTCCAACAAACTTTACTGAGTAGATTGAAAACAGCAATATTGCTGCATGAAGGTTAAATATACTGGTAAGTAAACAAAAAAAAGGAATATTGAGACGTCTGTTTACAGAAAAAGAGTGTCAGGTTTTATCTATAATGCTATGAACAGCATGTCAAAACTTTGAAATACAAAATACAAAGATATATTTAGATATGTAGCAGAACACAAAATCTATATTAACTGTAAGCCTCCAGAAAAGCTATTGAGGGAAAAAAAAAAAAAAAAAAAAAAAGGTGAAATGATTGCAAAGACCTTCTTCAAGATTTTCAGTTTGGGCTCACTCTTTGACAATAATTCACCTATCTAAGTAAGCAAACAAGAGAATCCTTCCATTGGGAAAGATTATCTCAAATTAGACATTGTTTTTCTTTACTACAAGATATTGGAAAGCATTGAAGGACTGTAAATTGGTGTCTTAAATAATTACTTACGTAGTACTTGTCATCTCTCATGGAAATGTGAAATATAAAAGGCTTTAGTTTGAGCTCCATAATCTTTAATTCTGCTCTGGTATTAATGTTACACTCAGGGTTGGTTTTATTTTTCCTCATTTGTATACTTTCTCTTAGAGAAAAGTAAATTTAGAATCCAGATTACATGGTATTCTTCATAAGATATAACTGCACTACATCCACTTTCATGGCTATACACATATATAGAGCGCATCTAGAAACTGTTTTCATCTTCATAGGTTCCCGGACAATGTTACTTTTTGTATTAAATCTGCTGGTAAAGGACTGTTAAAAAACTATGATCAAGCACTTACATATCCTGTCTGTCCTGAACAACTTGTGCATGCTGATATATTGAATGAATCCTTTAAAATCCCAGGAATATTAGAAACAACTTTGAAAAACTAGATATATCTAATGATTCTTAGTTGTCCCTACACAACCCTTGTGAGCTAAACCATGTAGAAACAAGAAAACAAGAGGGGAAAAGAGAACAATAAGGTATGTGAAACATACTTCTTTGCTCAATATTTCTTAAGTATTGTTTAAAGGGAACTAATAAATCAGCAAAATCCCTACAGAACCATTTCATCTTTGCATACAAACATGTATGTGTGGCTTCAGTGCCATTTGAATGGCACATAGACTTGGAATCAATCATGTGTTTTGTTTTGTCTCACTAGCAAGCTAAGCTATACCCTTGCTCTTGCTTGAAAATTTGTTTTACTTCTGGATCAATTCTGAAAACCTGCGCAGCACAAACAGGTGTCCAGACACACACAGATCCACACATGTACTGCTCTATCAAGCAACCTTATCACTGCCTAGAAAATAAGATAATGAAAATCTCTGAGCACTAATATTTTGATCAACGTAGAGTGTATTAAGTTAGAAGGCACTGTCTGCAGCTAGACATCAAGTAAAATAAAGATCTTGGAATGTACCATTGTTCTGGGTTTCAGTTAATTTTTTCGTGTTGCAAACAGCACTCAACAGATTTCTTTCCTAGATGCAATATATGCCTGTAAAGTCTGGGGAAGGAAAACTTCTCTAGCCATTGCAAGTAGTGGCTGCCCAAATGTCGAATGGTGTCCAAATTATAGGATTTTTTTTCTAAATTTTAGTAACTTTAAAAATGTATTAATTTAGCAAAATTTTGGTTAAACTGTTGAAGGTTGTGTACACTAGATTTTACCTATAGGTTGTATGTAAATCTATAAATCATTAACCATACTTAGAGACCCTGAAGTTTAAGCAGTTTCAGAAAAAACTCAGTCTTTTTTCCTTTAAACCAATGATTGCAAAAAGCATAGAGCGCATGTTTGTAATTACATCTTGTAGCAGTAATATATCTAATGGTCTTACTCTCAAAAGACACTGGAGCAACAAAGCAAAAATCCAGAAGCGGTTTGTTGGGTTTTTTTGAGTAATTGGTTCTTCTCAATTTATATTGTCATTAGGAAGTCAAATCTACAGAGAATATAGAGCAGTTGATATTGACATTTCCAAAATCTTCATCCTTGTAAATATTTTGAGGACTTTTACCGTTCAAAACATCAAAGGAAGTAATGTATAAATAGGGAGAAAAGAAAGGGCAGCATTTTAACTAGATGAAAAGATGAGGAATACAGACAGTGCCCAAGTGCAATAAGTATCATTTTAAATGCAAAAACATCTTTATTTATTTTAGAACTGGTGTGAGGTGTTGTCATGAATGCAATCATAGTTTTTCTGTCAATCAAGCTCATTCTAGTCACACTAATTGTTTGTGCCATTCATAATATTACTTCACAAAAGATTTTCTAGAAGTAGTTCACTCCTCTTCCAAGAAGTTAGAAATTTGAAATGAAATTCCCTGATTGGTAGATAGGCCAGTGTGATGTTCTTCAAAGTAAGAATTTAGGGGTTCATATAAGAAATGATAAATTTAATTTGCATAGAAAAAGAAAGTGTGTTTGTTTCTTTTTTCGTTTGTTTTCTTGTTTTGCTGTGTTTTGGATTGGGTTGCTTTGTTTTGGTATTGAGCTGAAAGGCATTTAAGGATGAGAAATTGAAGATGATTAGTGTGATTATACATGCAGTATCTACCCTTAAATTGTCAGTCTTTTGAAGGCAAATGTTGTTGTGTCAAAACTTTCTTGACAAATAGAGGGTGAGGGGGAAGAGGGTAAGCTGTAAAGGAATTTTCAATAGAATGAGATTACTGTCAAGTTCTTTAAATATATTTAAATATTAATGTGTTATAATCAAGATGTCCTGACATATAATAAACAATCTGCATGAGAGGTTATTTGAGAAAAGTAACAAATTTCCTGATGAAAAGAATGACACAAAATAATGAAAGCAACAGCTTCACTGCTGATATTTCAAGTTCCAGCTATCCATGCAAATGCATCTTGCCCTTTCAGTTATTACGCTAGGATTTTGCATTACCATTATTATGATTTTTCCATAGTCAGGCAGCATTATTCACACATAACATTTCCACAGTGATTTTTATTTATGAGGAAATAGTTTAGTATAAACATGGTACACAGCTGTCATGGTACAAGTGCAAAATTTCAATCAGCTATATTTCAGAGATTTTGTTTTTCTGATATCACTGTAATTACTATCAAAAGAGCATTTCTTCACTGGAAAGTTTCTGACACCTGGATACAAGTTCCATAGGACATATGTAGCAAAAAACGGAGGCAGGAAGCTAATAAAACTAGCAAGACACAAAGTCATGTAGCATTACGAATAATTCACTATCAGCCTCAAACAAAGCTTTTCAGTCCTTTTGTGCCTACAGATGGGATCCAATAACCACTTTTGGCTGCTGCATTCAGGATTTTCAACAAACTGCAGAGTTCAGAGGAAGGTCATGAATGGGTACGTAACTTGAACATGTGAGATACTAGGAGAAACTGAGGGAACTGGATTTATTTAAGCTGTGGAAGAGAAAGCTGGGGAAAGATCTGACTGCAATCTACTTTTACCTAAGAGAAGATAAAAGGAAGGCAGAACTGGGCTCTTCTCCAGCATCTATCTTAATAACACACAGGCAACAATCAAAAGCTGCACCAGGGAGATTTCAAAGTAAATGTAAGCCAAAAATTCTACATGAAAGGAGCACACAACTGTTGGAAAACATTACCTTGGAAAGTTGTGAAAATTCTATTGCTGTAGGGTCTCAATACTCACCTAAAGAACATCCTGAGCAATGAGGTGTGCTATTGAAGCTAGCCCTGGTTTGAGCAGAGGGTGGACCAGATGACCTGTGGAGGTCCCTCCATTTCTTTCTTGTTTAGATTTTACTTGAAGGCAAGAAAGACCGGTCATCTGATCGAAGAGACAACTGAAATAAAAAACATTTTCCTAACAGAAATTCACAGAATATACCAAAAAAGTATATCTTGTTTTCCGCACTACACAGTTCCACTGTAATAGGGAATATACATAAAAATGTCAAGCATTTTGAACCATTCTTCAGATTTAATTTTTTCAATTCAACTGCATGCTACAATTTCATTTGCCAAGCTATACTAGGTTTTGCCTGCCAGAGTGAATGCAAGTTTTTGAGGGTCAAAGGGAATGTTATACTATAAACATAAACTGGATAAAAGCTGAAAGACTGAAAGGTCTTACTGAAAAGTCTTCAACACATCAAGCACTATCTTTTCCTTTTGTCTCATGTTTTGATAATTCAAACATCTACTACTGGTGAGGAACATAACTAGATTGGAGATGTTTGGTTTGTTAAGAAGTTGTTTGTTATAATGATTCTTTTGATTCAAAGAACACAAATTAATGTGATTATCATTCTCTGCATGACTTAGGCAGTTTAAAAATGGAGTAGAAATTAATTTAAAGAAGTTCTAGGTGGTTAGAGAATGACTTCACAGCACTTTGAAACATATTTTGTTGTTAGGAATGCTGGCCTTATGACAAGGTATCCCATGAACAGGAAGAAGTGATCCATGGTTGGCAGCCACCTTCTAATGCAACACTAAACTGTTGGTGGTCTAATGAGTAGATAGTTTCATACTCCATAAAAGAAAGCATTTAAGATTGTCTTTGTTTTCCCATGAGCGATTCCTATGATGAACTTTCATTGTTCTTTACAGTGTGCTGAGTAATATTTGAAACTTTACGCCACAACAGCTGTTTTATTCTTAGTGAATAAGAATTCACTAATATTCTTAGTGAATGTTTTTTGAATGCTTTTTTCGCTAGCACAGGATAATATTTTATTACATAAATATTAATAGCCAGCTTTTGCCAGATAGCATTAGTAGAAGCAAAAAACTTGTCGCTAAAAAATTCTGACTGATTTGATTATTCTTGAATGTAAACATTGCTCATTAACCACTTTCAGCACATTTTAAATCCCTTGGAACAGTTACAGATTAATATTAATATTTTTGGAAGCTTTGAGAAAGTAAATTCTTTATCATTTCAAAGGGACTTTGGTAGTTTTGTACAAAATTCTCACATATCCTTCATGATTTTTCAAATCTATAGTTTATGCAGTTATCCTATTTCACATCACTAATACTTGGAATGAGTTAAGTGAAAGAGAGGTTTAAGAGAGATGTCCAAGGGAGAATTTCTCACTGTAGACCTGATGATCTTTACTTTCATATTCCTTGTGAGTCTTTAAGAATTTATAACCACTTGTAATTCCCTTTCGCACTCCAAAATAGTTAAATATGTAGAAGCTTGTATGAGCCCTGTTAAAGATTGAAAATGATTGATGTTTTCTGAAATAATGGTTGTCTTGTTAACATCTTCCTCATACTAAAATCAATATTTTTATAAAAAATTCTAAGTCTTGATCTAATGGATTAAATTATTGAAGAAAATAATTATTGATTTTTTTTTCAAGTTTATTCTAAAGCTGAATGCTGAGGGAAAAGCTCTTTAATGTAAAAAAAGTAAAAAAGTATTACACCTAGTAAGCTGTCAGATAATTTAGTCTCTGAAATATGTTTCTTAATAGGTTTATATCAACCAATTGTGTTATACAGAAAAATATTTCACAAATGAAGGAAACATCATTCCCCATCTTAAGAAAAGAAAAAGCACTTTTGTTTACAGGATTTTTTTTATAATAGTGACTATTTAAAAATTATTAATATTTAGAATCACAATGCCCAACAGAAAAATACCAGAAAGCCGGGCAAAAATTTATCATGTTAGCATTTACTTCTCTACCTGTGTCACTTCAGTCAATATATGTATCACATTGAGTCTGGCTGTAATACAGGCTGAATTAATTCTCATCATAGCAGTCAGAATGGTGCCATGTTTTGGATTTGCAACAAAAACAGTGTTGATAACAAAGCAATATTTGGGCTATTTCTGAGCAGAATTTGTACAACATCAAGAATTTATCTACTACCCACACTGCCTTCCCAAGCAAAGACAATAGGAAAGCACAAAAATTTAGGAGGGAATGGCTGACCAGAGTTGATCAAAGGAATATTCAGTACTGTACAATGTTGTGTAATTCAGTAATACAAGCTGAAATGGAATGAAAGAGGAAGGAGGAATAATTTTATCTGCCTCCTGGTGGGAAGTAGTAAATAAATTGTTTATTTTTCTTTCTTGTTCACACAGCTCTTCTTCACTTATTAGACTGTTTCTCTCTCAAATCACAAATTCTCACCTTTTTTCTCTGATTCTCTTCCCCATTCCTTCAGTGGGCATGGGAATGGGGAGAGACCAAGTGACTAGAGGGGTAGTTATCAGGGTCAGGGTCAAGGGGAAAAAAAAATATATATATAATGCACACCTTTCTATATAGTTTTATGAGACGAGACTGGATGTGGCACTTATTGCCATGGTCTAGTTTACACGGTGATGTTTGGTCACAGGTTGGACTCAATGATCTCAGAGGTCTTTTCCAACTTTAATGATTTTGTAATTCTCTGATAAGCTTTGCACTTCCATATTTGTACTTTGCTCTCAGAGCCAGCAGAGCGAAGACAGTTCACCTTCCAAGCTTATTTTCCAAAAGATCCATATTCTAGGAAATTTTAATATTTGTGGTTGGATATTCGACTGTTTTGTTTTGGTTTAGTTGCCATTAAGCTTTCTGTGAGAAGCCTTAAGGATGGCACAGGATCATAATTGGAGTTCCAGTGTAAAAACATTCCAGCAGAGTTTCCAGCTGATGACATAACTAGAGAAGAAGTAAAATGAAGTTATTCAGGCCTCATTAATGGTTGAATCACTTCCCTGTTGTAATTAATGGCAGCTTCAAATAACAGTGCCTAAATACCTGAAGAGTTTCAATTTTGTCAGTTAACAGTTTTGCTGGAAGATACCCACTTTTCAATAAGCAAAAAGTGTTTGTGAAGACAATTGAGTTTTCAACACAATGTCTACAGTTCTTTTAACCAAATTCTCACAGTTCTGCTCCTATTTTAACTATTCCTGGTTCTGATGTAATGGTGACAAGGACCATGCACAGCTGATCTCACTAGAATTGGGTAAGTACATAAAATTTTGTTCTGACATCCCAATCAAATAAAGGTAAAACAACATCTGGAATTTTGAAATTCCCAGAGAAGCCACACTAGTGCTTAAGAGAAACCTGAGGTAAGTTAGTCTGAGCGAGAATTCAAAATAAATCTTTTATCTAGATAAGATATATTTGGCAGTGAATTATTATATTTTACTTCAAATTTATCATATAGTAATATTTCAGAGTTAAATATTTCTTTCTAAATATTTAAGAGGATTACAATATGTCATGTCTCTATATTGAATCTCACTGTTGTCATTGATGCTGAAAAAACTCACATATTTTAATCTCTTAAAAAGCTATTACTATAGAAAACCCCTTTTTTAACAAATAAAGTTAAGCTTATAACACTAATTTGCATCTATTTTTCTGGTGCAAGATTTTGTTATCAAGTTTCCTTTATATATTACCAGCTTAATGTCACATTATTTGGTTAAAAGCTTATATGTTCCATGAAAATACTTTATACAACAGTCTAAGTTTTCCTTTATTATATTAGATTTTATTTGAAATTGTGTTTCTGCAGTTCTGTTGTAACTCTTGAATGTATCTGATGAATATCTCATCATTTTTAGAAATCCTTCCTTTAAAACCATCCCTCAATTTCTGCCCTCTAAGGTGGTATGCCATAAATACTAAGTGTTACACTGTGAACTGTGCTGCATGTCCTAAAATGACACTAATGTTTTCTGTATAACTCTTTGTTATAATTTTTTTTCTTTTTGAATCAGCACTCAGTGTACTTTGGAAGAATGGGATATTGTCAGGATTATGCGGGCAACCAAAATTCAACACCTTGAATTCTTTCATTTAGCTTTATTCTCAATGTGTTACACTGCACAGAGTGATGGAGTGCATCTGGAGTTAGTGATGTGCAATCCCAGTACCTTAGGATGGATGAAGCATGAAATATTCAGCAAACCATTGTCTACTTTCCCCACCTGACACACAAACGCTTAAATGTTCAAATCCTGGCTACCAGAAAGAAATCTTTATGTTATACAGAAGAAATATTATTTTAGGTTCTTACTTAGATGAAGAATATGTCTGTCATATTTTATGCTGGTGCCTTCAGAAAAGCAAATGGAATAAATGGCAAGAGATAATAGACTAGGCAGCAGAGAAAGGGAAAGAAATAAAAGAAGTTCTAAAAATGCTATTAATGTTCAGAAAAACATAGACTGCCAACACCTTTAAAAGATACTCCTGGGACTGTTTTTACTTAAAATCTGAGAAGAGCTTTGTTAAAACATCTTGTCCATCATGCAAGCTGAGCTCAGAATTACCTTCTCAACAGGGATCACAGGGCTTGCAGTATCGCTGAAACTCTGCCAGGTTAATCTGTGGTGTTTACAGGAGGACTGGTGCTTTATCCTGAAACAAGTTTGAGACCCTTCATTCTGATATGTCGCTGCTAGGTCTCTGAAAAAGTCATGGATATAGATCAGAAACCATAACTAGGTGGAACAAGGCCGCTAAAGACAGTAGAATAAGCTGACCTGGGCTCTCTCCTATACCACACTCCTATGACTCTCTGCCATAAGTAACATGCAAATATTTGGTGGGAAAATTTTCTCCTTTCCTCCCACATAAACACACACACAATTATCTTTTTCAATTGCTTTCATCATCTTCGTGAGACAAAATCTTTAGTGCAAATCCAATTACTGAGGTAAATAAAAGGCACCTAAATTTCTTTCCAGTATACTGAGAGTTGTAAGAATTATCTAAGATAATATAAAAAAGCCGAGAAATATTTTTCCTACATTGATTTAGTCCTTTTTTAGAAAGAGACATTAAATTCTGTCGGGATATTTTTCTATTATTCCATAGGTTTTTTAGGCAGAGTCTGCAGGGAGCTACACGTGTAATCCCAACAGCCTTGGAATAGTTATTTGTGTGCACTGACTTCATCTGAAACAGCAACTCACACTAACACAAGTAGCAAACTCAAGGTCTGAGAGTTACATACTCCAGAACTGCAGTTACAAATCACACAGGTAAGCAGAAGATGACAGAGAAAACAAACTCCTGGCTTATGCACTGATGGGGGAGCCCTTGTCTTCTGCAGCTGATCAACCACCACCCTCAAGCACAAAGTGGTTGCAGTAAAACTACAATGCAAATAAACAACAGGAAAGAGTTAAAAAATTTTCCTGCTACTCTTTTGAGATTACAGTAAATTGTCCCCCTGAATAGTCTTCCCCCAGATTTAATATTCCACCTTTGAGATGATTACTGTCCTGCTATTAAATTCCTTCCTGAATAGGCAAAGAGTGTCTTGAAAAACTTAAGCTCTTTCCTTTTATTATTTCATTCAGATGATCATTCTTGCACTCAGCTTACTTATAGGTTAAAGATTTTTGTTCTTATTTTCTGTTGAAATCTATTACTGATAAACACACTGCTATACTCTGCCAAGGGTGATTTGGGCTCATATTGTGATTTAAGTATATTAGTGTATCATTTTCCTCAATCAAAACCCCATGCGATATCAGATAATTTCCAATAAGTACACTTGGTATTAAACATTGTACTTTTCAATTGTGTTTTATCTAAAAGAACACAGTGAGTGTTGCGCTCTTGTCAACTTGTTTCTAATAATTTCCACTGGACTCTTGGAGTGCATCTTATCACACTTGATTAGTCATGTGATTCCTGCCCCCATCCTTCTTATTACTCACAAACATCCCTAAAGAGACAAAATTTTCTTAGCCATTTCCATGCTGAACTACATAAGGTGTTAAGGCGAGGGTGGATGGGCCTCTGAGTAACCTGGTCTAGTGGAAGATTTCCTTCCCATGGCGAGGGGTTTGGAACTAGATGATCTTTAAGGTCTCTTCCATCCCAAACTATTCTATTATGCAGCGATTTTAATTTTTTTTAATAGGTGTTCTTTCTCTGATCACCCTAGCATCCAATTACTATTCTTGTTTCAAGTTAACCTGTGTTTGAACACAGATATTCAGAATCATACAGAATATACTAATTAAGGTCTTCTCTGTGTTTTTTGTAGTCATGATGGTATGTCTTCCTGTAATTGTGATACTTTTTCTTACAGATCTTAGCATTATTTTTTCTAAGTTGTTTCTTGTAATGATTCTATAACAAAAAATATACTCTAATCGCTCTCATTTTCTATAAGCTTCAAATAATGTTGTATTTCTTTATAGAAGAATTAATTTTTATTCCATTGCATACTGAAATGATGTACTACGATTTTTTATTTCTTTTCTTACTAGAAAGCAGGATCTAATTATTCTTATAGTATTATCTCATGCTTTACAGAACCACCAATACCTACAGATTACAAGCATATGCACCATTAAGAATATTACTGAATTAAACTGTACATGTTTCAGAAAATTTAATTTGGCATAAACTTCTTAAGAAAATAAAACAAAAAAAAAGTGCATTTATTGGAAACAGGGACCTTCGAGGATGAACTTTGGCTTAGAAATTTTCAAGAGGCAATGGCTTCAGTTCCAAACTTTTAGATGTGTTTACATTAGCCAATAAATACACCCTGGCTTTTATTATGGTTTATGTTATTTTTCATTACTTTGACTGCTGTGAAAATTACAGGATAGAATTTTCTTCTGAGAGAATCTGTATTGCTACCTATAATTCATTGATAGAGCATTATTAGTATGCAAGTTTGAAAAATTCTGGAAACCATTTTATGTGAATAGGACATACTTATTGCCTGGTTGAAGATAGCCTCATTTTTCAGTAATTGCTAGATACAGGATTTTTAAATGCTTACCTAAACAATTATGTTACAAGAGATCCTTTATAGCAATTCTGTGAGATTTTTTTATTTTTCAAAGCCATGTCTTTTTTAATTGTGTTTTGACCACCAACAGTCAAAAGTTATAAATAAGAACAGAACTGCATTACTAGGAAAAGTCTGGTTCTTAGAAAGTTGCAGTATTTCCTAATGCTCAGAAGTGACTAATGATAGTGTCAGTTTGTGTCAGACTTAAAGAGATGTTTTTCAGGAAAGGATCACTACATTTCTTTAGATATCATGCCCACAGATGAGAACTCAGAGAGGAAATTCAAAACTCCATACATTCTGAAAATATTGGATTTCATATCTAGGAAAAATGGCCTAAGCTTCAAGCCTGTCTGCATGATTTATGGTGACAGTATTAGTCTAGTGTCTAAGCAGTTCAACTTCAAATTATCATAGTATTTCTATTATTTTTATTTCACAGTGTATTCCTTAATCCAAGCATTATTTAAAGCCATAGTTTTTTCCTCTTTTTTTTTTTTTAACTGCATAATCATTGTTTCAAAACCTTTGAAAAGCAGGTTTTAAATCTCATAACTTAGAAGACATAATGTAGAGAGAATTGAGATTGTTACTTTATCTTTACTCTGTAATACTGTGATGTTTCTTTCTTTATTTCTCCTTTGAATTTATTTTAAATGTAACATTAGTTTAATCACTGAGAGTTAGGAATAGCTGCCTGTTAGGAAAGTTAATAAAATGTTCCTGTTTCTTTGTCTTCAAAATCTTATTGTTTAGTGCAGAGAGAATGAAAAAAAAGTTTTAACAATGAACAACATCTTAATTTGCAATTACTATGCCTTGTAAACAATGCAATTCAAGGTTCATGATCATTTGGGCATCACTGTTCTGCTGTATAATGAAATTTATATTCTGTCAAAGCATTATTAATGGTGATAAATAGCAACACAGGAACTAGGAACTCTGAAGAAGACAGAGTTCACAATTTGTAAACTGCCCTAGAACTTAAGAGTGGCTTTTGACAAATTACAAACACTGGCAAAACCCACAGGGCTGAAATTCTCTAACTGCAGTCTGGAGAATTCACTCCTGGTCAAGAAATAAATTGTTGTTTATATGCTAAATTGAATTAAGACTGAAAAAAATCTTTAAGCTGACACAGAACTATTTCAAACCAAGCCACCTAAAGCATCAGAAGGCTATTTAAACAAAAGCATATCTTGTAATTTTTTAATCTTTTGGAATTTATGAAGTTTTGAAAAATTAGTCTGGCTATTATTACATTCATGTAATGTGGCCTTTATTTTCACATGATTTCAGCATTCATTTATGAGCAAAATCACATTTATGTTGCTTACAAATCATAACTTTAAGAACAACCTCCTTTTTGTGAGGAAATATAGGGAGAAAATTGCCACTGGTTGACAGTTATGCCCACAGTGAACTCCCATACTGAAATGACCCATTAAACTTTTTATATTAGTATGCTTCTGCCATTCCTCCAAGTGACATTACTATGTGACCACAACAGTGGTGGTTCTGCCACAAGGAAAAAAGAAAATCTTATTCTGCACTTCTTATACCTTTCCTTTCTTATAGCAGTTTGAAAAATGGTACAATTTAAAGTAGTAATAGTGTTGTAGCGCTATAAGGATATAAAAGTTCACAATACAGTTTCTCCTCACAAACCTTGCTACGGTTTTTTATTGAAACAATTTTTTTTCCTGCAGATTGTTTTCCGGTAGATTTCTTGGTCCTTTTCTCACAATGTAGAGTATGCTGATTAGATTTTTTGCAGAGACTGCAGAGTGGGTAGAAAATCCACTTGTTAGAGAAGCACACTCCTCAGATAATTCGACTTTGGTCGATATATTTCACTCTACACAGAAACCCCACCCTTGAACCAGTCTGGCTTGTTCTTGAAACAATGAACAGGAAGGTTAGCAAAAAATGATATATCTGTGCATTTTGGACTGGTTCTGACACAAGTTAATTTAGATCCGCACAAGAAGATCTGTCATTGCTGCTTTAATATCCAGATATTCGCCTTTTTACTTCACACTGTTTGACTATGTTCAGCTGTGGATTTGTAGATAATTTTGCATAGCCATTCTAGGATGAAATTTCCAAAAATGTGTAGCAGTGATGTGTATGAAATGGGAAAGTAGTACATACAAGAAATATATATCTATAGGCACAAATACATACACATAGCTGTATATAAGTATATACTAGCAGAAGTGCATAATTATATATAAGCATATCAATATAGACTTATGTGTGTCTAAGAAATACTGTATGTTCCACATAAAGAAAATACAGGTGAATTTCCACATTAAATGTAAATTAATACAGCTGTACTAATATATACAAGTATTGATGAATTTTTATTGAGCATGGTAGAGTTTAGAAAGTGGGAATTTTCAGATTAAATGGACACATAACAAAATATTTAGCAGGCAGATTTAACATATTCAAGTTGATGCTTGATAGTAATGTCACAAAAAGAATAGCAAAAGCTACTCTGACTCTAGAGACAGAGGAGAAGATTTAGGGGTTTATCTTTCTAACAGGATTTTCAGAGCTTAGCACAGGCTTGCTTTTAGGTCTAATATAGAAGCAGGTTTTTGTACATAGGGATTTGAAAACAAACTTTATTTGATCTCTGTGAGGAGCTTAAAGAAGGTTCTAAGACAAAGTAGTGGAGAACTACCATTTATAGAATAAGAAATGCTTGAAGTGTCACTTTAATCACTGGCAAGGAGCTCTCTATAAATTTTAGTCCATTCAGTTACATTAACCCTCCTGGTTTTGTTTGATTTTCTCTTTGTAAGTCCAGTATTGCTTCAGAATGTTAGAAAACCATGTTGAATCCAGCATGGCCAGTCCCACAGTGTTTCCACAGCAGATGTGTGGTTGTGATGGACTAGCCACAAACAGCATCAGGGAAACTGTGATTTCCTGGAGCAGGTGATTCCTACACTTCATGGACCCATCATTCTGAGTGCTCCCACACTGAGATTTTGGCCACATTGTGTACTACACATCCCACTGAAAATGGTAGCTGTATGTCCATGCTACAACAATGATGCTCTTTGATGCACAGTGGAAAAAAATTCCAGCTTTGCGAAACTGAGCCCAGAAACTAGTGCCCATTTCTTGTATAGGATGAGTAAAAAGGGGTAATTACTGTTCTCTCCTATTTTCATCTCTGAAAGCAAAATCTCAGTGAAGAAATAATTTGAATTCTCTCCATCTCTCAATATTATTAGTCTAACATTTGCATCCATTTTCAAAGAAATCAGTTTCTTAAAAAGATAATGTGAGTCATTGTTACCAGTTCTGTATCTATCCAACACAGTATTATTGTAATGTTAAGTTTAACCTTTTATCACTATAAGAGATCCTATGTCTTATTTTCTCAAAGTTAAATGAGATGAAATACCCATCAATTGCTCTTTCTAGTGGGGGGACACTATTAAAAATAGTTTTTGGAAACAAAGTTTCAGTTTAAAAAATATATATATATATATACTTTGCAGCACAGAAATGTGTATGACAGCACACAATTTCTATTTCAATTAGTTAGCTTCTTAATTTTAACTAAAAATATATGGTTTTATATCCTATGTGTTTCCTTGTAACCAGGGTCATACAGTGACAGGGTAAAGCAAGTTTCCAATTACCTTTCTCTGTTTGACAAACAGCTTTCTTAGCCCACAGTACTTTGTTTGAAAATAATACAGCTTTCAAAAGATGAGCCTAACAGGACTATTAGTCTGAGGCAATAACACAGTTTGAATGTAATCTTAAATGCAATCAGTATCTTTCTTTGTCTCTGAACAAGATGCAAATGTCTGAAATGTAGGCTGGCTTGACAGAACTCAGACAGCTGTATCGACATATCAATTATATGTTGTGATTTTCCAGTTAGTCCAATACAATTCAATAATATTCTGCATTTTTATTTGCTTGTAGCTTCAGAATGAAACTGGAGACATAATTTAATTTATAATAATGTATTTTTTATGAATTTATTTCTAAAATAATGATTATAGGAAAAAGCACTTGCTATGCAATGATAATTTGGCTGGTTTTTAAAAGACTTGTCATCTGAGCATGATTGTAACAGTCAGGACAAAAACATTTAGGAATTAACCTTATGGTGGCATGATTAAGTAATTTGGCAGCACATGCTCAGGATAGGAGTCTGTGGTCATATACAGAACTACAGCTTCACTGCTGAACTTGCATTTTTTCTGCTCAGGATCTCTCATTTCCACTCTGATTTTCTAAAAAGTGTATACTGTTACTGGAGATAAAGGGACAGTAGAAACCAGTGAAATAAGTAGGCTTCTAAAGAAGTAAAATTTCAAGGAGACATTTCTCAGAGTATTTCATACTCTTAGATGTGCCCTTCTGAACTTGGAGTCCAGGACCTCCCACAGCAGTGGTATCCCACCACAGTGGTGACTCTGTGGCCTAGAGGTGACAACCTTTCTCACAAATCTTTCACAGGATCCAGACTTAGTTCATGCAGTTCATTTCCATTAGGTCATGCAAGTATGAAACAAATTTTTCTGAGGCAGATTATGCAAGTGAATCCTTCAGAAAAGTCCATCTTTGGAAATATATACAAGTACAAATTCACTGAGTTTTATTTGTGGTGTGTGCAGACATGTGGGCTAAACACACTGTCAAAATGTTGTAAACATGCTACAGATTATTCTATTACATATATTCTTACTATTACTTAGGAATTTAGAATGATTTTATGGACTTTATTGCCTTTATGTTAGTAATTTTTAACCAATATTAGTTTTGGGGGGATGTAGATTCATGTGTGTGCTATAAATACTCTAAGCACATTTATCTGTCCTTTGGACTTATATTTCCACTATCTTCATCACATTTTAATGCTTTCTTTTGTGAGTGTTTTTTTTAACATTTCAAAAAACAGTTTCAGGACAAGCTCTTTGCAGGGAATGATAGGTCTGAAGTGCTGAATATGCAGTGAGGGATAACAAATAATTTGTGTACCTTATCATGTTTCTGTAAGCCAGCTGGTTCTCCCTTTTGCAAGTGGCTTAAAACTAATTAATCTCAAAAGATGTCTTGATGAAAGAGGAGACAAAACAGCCTTGTATGTCACCTAGACTTTAAATATATCACTGCAGTGCTGCTTCTCTATCTCCTATCTATGTGAAAATGTTGAGCCACTGAAGATTTTCATTGTGGTTATAGATTAGTACACACAGATGCACTTATTTCGGCAGAAGTGAAAATTATTGTTGTTTATGACAGATTTGCTTCTGATGCATGCCTCAATAGTATGAAAATGAATTAAAATGTTGTACATTGCTCCCCTAGATACAGTGTATTCACGACTAAAATGTTCTGAAATTTTGTTACAGAAAACCAGAGCTATTGTGGTTTGAAGAAAAAAGAACTAATTTGTCCTTGGGCTAGATCATCTGGGCTAAGACAAATTAAGTAAAGTTTGTTCTTTACATGCAACTATGTCTTCTGACATAAGAACAAAATTAGTATTTTGAAACATGTAAACCTACTGTACATTTTACTTCCTGAAATATGCTCAGAAGGGAATTCATAGAAATGTACCATTCATACAGGACAAGGATATAGACATGTTCTATAAACACATCTCTGCAATTTTCTGGTTTTGCCATTAGCATTTTAAGCAATTAAAAGGTGTTCTGTGTATGGTGCTCAGAGTCCCTTGTTCCACAAGTGCAGCTATGCCCAATAAAGTCATCCCAGTGAAGGGAACCATCCCCTGGCAACTTCACAATGAATGCTTTTGTCCTGTGAGATGAGGCCATTATATTTAGATATATTTCATTCACTTTAGACCACGGCAACGTGAGATGCACAATGATGTGCTCAAGGTTATGCACGAAAACAGGAATAAGCAAAAATGGAGTTTTCTAAGTTACTTCCAAAAGTTTTAAGTTTAGATGCATTTGGAAAATCTCACAAGGTATCCTATTTTAAGCTTAGCTGTTTGAATGCATTTGCAATCTGTCCCTTATCACTATGGAAAAAAAAGTTGGTCCTGTAGCTCAACGATAGCTCATGCCACTCAAGATTTTCAAAATTGTGCTGCAAAGTGGAAGGTGTCCCATTCCATATAATTTCAACTGCTTGCAGAAAATAACAATACTGGTGAGAAAGAAAATAACCTGGGAGCTAAGAACCTGAGGGCTCGCTGGGAAAATGGACAGGTATATTTAAAAATAGCAAGCACCATACATATTTGGGGGTTTATGTTTACAAAAAAAAATCCTAAAAAATACTGAATGGTTGCTGCAAATAAAGAGTTGATTGAAATCAACTGCTTTAAAGTGAATGTGCATGATGTGAAAATATAAGTGAAAAAGAGAGATAAGAAGTCTTTACAGTATTTTTTTTCTATTGTTGGCCTTTGATCTCAGATTTAAAATTTTCTCCTCAGGGAACAGAAGCAGTCTTATGTGATTTACAATTAAAAGTACACAATGAATAAAAAATAGACAACATTTGATGAAAACTGTTTAGAAATTATCTACCACATGATTACTGTTGGGCCAAGGTCTTCAGTAAAATCATTTTACTAATAGACACATTTTCAAAAACCAGTGTGTCTTTTTGTTTGGTTAGTTAATAATTGAATAAAGGCCAAATTTTAATAACTTAGTAACCCAAGGACCAGAATCAGTTTAATCAATTTTAAGAAGGTATTCCAGCAATATGTAGTCTTCTGCTGTTCAGGTAAGAAGCCAAATTTAATAAAATAAACAAAGTACATATTTTTCATATATCCCAAAACAAAAGTGCAAAATAACTGTCTAAATCAGCTGTATATCTTTCATCTCTATATGCAATAGCGTGCATTGTAGATGTGTGCACATTTATATACATAGTCATGGAGCAATATATCTATGAAACAAAAAGAAACAGGCTGTATTTTATCATGCCATTTTTAATGTTCACATCAGAGTTTTTGTTCTTGTGTTCCCTGCTCAGTTTATTGTGCTGTGGCTGTCACATGCTAAAAATGTATAATTGGATTTTGCTTTTCATGTCTTTGCTGTTTCTGTGACATGAGCATCAAAGGAAGCAGTTCCCAGTTTGTTCTTCCTTATCTTCACTTTTTTTTTTTCCCCGCTCTGAAACAATGAAATGTGAACCTCTTCAGAGCCTTTGGGCCAGAACAGAAGGTAATAGCTGGGTCTCCTACTGATTCTGCTATTAGTTGTCTTCCTGCTGGAAGTCTTTAAAGCTTCTGAAGGCTTACTCTCAGAGCTCACAAAACTGAGTCCTGAGTATTAATGCCAGCACTGTCCCTGAAATGCTTTTGTTTTTCAAGTCAGCCTCACTGGGAGGAGTATGCTGACCAAGCTGCTGTAAATACATCTGGTAATCATACCTGTCACCTGTCTGGATGTAGGCCAGAACAATAAACCAAATATGCCTAAGTGCTAACAGCAGACACAAAACATGATTTTTGACTACAGGATGTGAGTTTTAAAGTTTTTTTTTTTTTTTTTTTTTTTTTTTTTTTTTTTTTTTTTTTTTTTTTTTAAATGCAGACTGCTGCCTGGGAAGCCTCTTAACCTATTCTGGAGTACAGTAAATTTAGAGCTATGTAAAAGGCATATTTCAAGCCTAGGCAATTATGAATCCCCTATACCAGAAAACATTCTGAACAGCTCTGTTAGAATTTTAAATAAAAAGGATGGCAAAAATGCTCATGTAAGAATGGATCCATTGCATAAAATGGATTTTTGGCTAGTTAATAATAATTGTAGTCTAATTAATTAAGATTGAGGTGATCCTGACAGGAAAACTTGCAGTAGCCCAGAGAATAAACTCCCTGAATAGCAGTGATGGCAATCAGGATTCAGCTGGGGAAGGAGCAGCACAGGGTTAGATGTGAAAGGTTAGGCAGGTGCCTTAAAAACTTTGAACCTCACAGTTACATCAGTTTTTGGAAGGTATGTGTAAAGCTTAGGCAGGAGAAGCCATGGGTTCCTCTGACACATGGTTTTGGGGGTCAAGAGTGATACAAGTTGAGTGTACTTTTTATGTGCATTGTATTTTGATGTCAGAAAAGAGGGAAAGATATAATAGATGAAATGGAGTTGATCACATAAACTTTGTAAAGGTATTTTGAATTTATCTAAAGGGTTTTTTTATCCTTTTGCTTTTCTTTTAGAAGATGACACTTTGATATGGAGACATGGAGTTGATTCAATTGAATCACTTGGTGTTCTGAAGTATTTTCACCTGAAAGATCCTTGTGGGTACCTTCAAACTCAGAGTATTCTGTGAATGAAGAGTAAAACCTTTCAGTAATGGGGAAAAGAATCTGCTATTTTGCTATTAGACATGTTCTAAATCTTTAGGCATTTTCTTATTAAAAACTTGTCAATAATAAGCATTGCAGTAAATAGAGGGCTTTCTCAAGGACCTGCCTTTACACATTTGGGTTTTAATTTCCTGTCCAATGTCAATTTATGTTTTAAAACTTTAAGAACTTCCTTAGTAGAGTAGCATTGTGATGATTATTTTTCTCTTTTTAAAACAGTGATGTTATGGAGGGGAGGAACATAACAGGATGACAACAGGTCAAGAAAGGTTATGGTGAGGGCAATCCTGACATCTTTCTGAAAAAGACAATGTGTCAAGTTATGTATAGCAGGGAGATTTCTATGACATGTGATTAATGTTGCTGCTGTGACCACTGCCTGCTTCTTCAGCTTTCTCATTTGCCTTGTATTACCAGTAAATCACAACTGTCTCTGAGAAAAGTAAACTCCCTCATTAAACAGAGAAGCAGATAAAATTAAACCTTTATTATTAATAAAATAGTATTTCTAGCAGCGTCAGATGCTTTGGCCAGAGACTCAGCTGCAATAAACAGGATAATAAATTAGTCCAAGTACAAAATGATGAACAATATTCTTTAATCTTCAGTGACTGCTTATGCATATTCAGATATGAATGAGCTAATAGGTAGGTAAGAGTAATTTTTTATGTCTAGGTTGTTTTCTATTCCAACAAGGTGCTAAAGTTTCTTCAGAAGCTATGAAATAGTCACAATGGTGGAAACTGAAGAGTATCTGATTTCCACTGTTGAAAGCAAGATCAATATTTTGAGGATGCTCTCTAATACTGTGTTCAAAATTGCGAAAGTGACAACCACAGAGTTTTATGAATAGCAATAATTTTACTCCTGTCTCAAGAATATAGATTTTTTTAACTTTTAAAATTATATTTTTAAGTCTGATTATATAGGAAATAGAATGGTGGGTTCTAATATATTCAGAAATCTGCTACCATGGCCACAATTTTTTAAAATTGCTTTGGTGCACGTGTGTTTTCAGTTCTTTAGGATTTTACTCATCTAACTTCAAACTATTCTGCAGCTAATTTTTATGGCATCTCTGTCAAAAAATAGTACTTTTTTATGTCTTCTTAACATCTAAACATTTGTTATAAAGCAATGCAGAAATGCTGAGAGGTTCATATTTAAGATTTTATGGCTGCATACATGTATTTGTTTTTTATTAACAACTTTGTAAGTTAATGGTCATTCTCTAACAATTTAGTTTAGGTCCAGACCAAACTAATTAGTTTGCTGATGATTAAACTGAATCTTCACTGTGGCTGCATGAAAGACAAAGTTTCCCAGAAAGAAAGTTTTATCACTCTTATAATTTACTTAAATCAATACTTTTACAATACTTATACAAGGAAATCCCATGAACACTTGCTGAGAAGCATACACAGGTATGAGGTTAATGTCAGGTGAATACAAGGCATGACACACCTGAGGAAGGAATCCCTAGTATTGTTAGTTTGTTTTCTTCAGGAAAGAATTTTCTAAATTCCTTGATAAAACTGTCAGTTAGGAAATGTGTGTTAGGGAAAGAGAAAATCTTAGAAAAGTATAGCATGATATCTGGTAGGACATGGTATCTGATTGACAGTGACTTCTAAATAAATCCTTGTTTCATTGATACTGAAAAAGAGGGAAGAAATTTGATTCATGAACTTATAGAAGGATTTGGGTCTTATCATGGGATAAAAAGAAATCAAATTTATTTATCAAGCTGGAATATGTCAAAGAATGGGAATGCTTTTTTTTAGGCATGAATTTCACTGAATTCAGACTTTCTATCACTTAAAACAAATTGTTATTGCTATCATTATAACTCGGGATAGTGAATATATAATGTATTTTGTTTCTTTTAGCGATCATGATGTATAAAAATATTACTATATTACTATTTCAACTTTTTTCATTACTGGAGTTAACCTCTAATTCATAAGTGTTTAAACTGTAATTATTTTTTTTACTTCTTGTTACATGCCTCACTCAAAATTACTTCAGCAAGACCTGCAAATCAATGCAGTTTTAAAGACAACTAGTGTATTTTGACAAAAACTATAAATCTAAGAATACCTATTTCAACATTTCCCCCTCTAGACTCTTTTAAAAAAACATTTTTTAAAAATTTTGCTTTCCATTACTTAAATATGCTATTGAAGTTCTTCAAATTATATAAATTAGATTTTAATCCATAGTTCTGTGTAATTTGTACCTCTCTCCATGCATGTGCATATTTGATAATAGAATTTTATGCTCACACAGCTTAACAGAATAACAGCCAAAAAATATTTTTTGGGAAAAAGTGTTCTGGATATAAACCACAATAAAAGGGTTTTTGAACAAAGGAGGTTAAAACCATATGCTCTTGCTAGCTTGTTACTGGTAGATGTGTAAAAATATTTTTAAAAGTTACTGTAAGGCTTTGCCAGTATATGAGTAAGAAGAATAGTAGTTAATTCTCCTGCAGGAGGATAGTCTTCTAAGAGCAAGCATTTCAAAGGTCTTAAAAGTTGCACAATTGAAATGCACATATTTTTATTATTAGAGCTCATGTGAATGTTTACTGTATATTTGAAGGTGAAAAGAATGGGTTATATATCAAGCTTAGGAATAAAATCAAAGAAAACTTATATGCAACATGACTCCCTCTTTTTACATGTTTTGTAATTCATAATTCTCAGATTATATTTTTCTCTTCATCTTAAAAGGGAAAGAGCCTTAAAGTAGGCTATTGACCAGAAACAGTTTCTGGCCTGTAGAGGTTGAGGGTTGGGGGACAGGTGGGATTTTTACAAAGTTAGTCTTAGCAACTTATTGAGATAGGAGCAGGTGAATTTTTTAACAGCCTTACAGACAGCACAACTCAGGCTTCTGGAGCTAATTTGATCCTAAGAGAAGAACAAAGCTGCCTTCAGGCCATGGGTTGGCAAGATGTGCTGTATGGCTCAGGAGTCTCTCAAAATCCATGACTACAAAGGGAGCCAAAATTCAATTGTTAAGCTTAGCCAGAGCATCTAGGTTTCCATCATCTAGCCTAATTGACATATCCTGAAGTTAGAGAGGAGACTAGAGTGCCATCAGATCTGCTTTTCATGGTACAATTACAAGCTGTCACAGTTAAAAATATGCTGGAAACAGTGAAGTTTAGAAATTGTAGTCTTTGTATGTATATGCAGCCTGATCAATGCAACCCTGTGCAAGTATCTTGAATTATCTGTAAATGTAGAGCTTGATCATAGTATAGTCACATATTCATGGTGCTTAATTACCTCACTTTTCTCAGACTTTACCAGTGTGACAATGATCGTGGTGGTTAGGTTTATTTAATAGATTTTTGGCATCTACTCAAATTCAAAGAAATGAACTTGTGAATTGTTGCACTGCATTGGGACCTCAAATAATGAAACAAATAAATTATAAAGTATTGCTATTGCTGTGACCTGGGATGAATTACTTACAAGGGATGTTTTGTGGTGTACATTGAAGATGGTACTTTCACTGGCCAGTTGCAAGATACAGTCACAGTGTATTTTGGTGATAGGTACAGTTTATTGCAAGTCACCCAAATAAAATTTGTTCTTTCTGTTATCTATTTTAACCTTCTTTATGTGAATAAAATGTTTAGGATTGCTTGTTTTCAAACAGGCATATCTATTTTCAACTCCTAAGTACCTTATATGGTGGCATACGGTTTTTTATATAATCCTGACAAGAATTGGCCTTTTGTCATTTTAGGACTCCTTCATTTTCCGGGTACTTTGTCAATATCTCCATGTCCTCAAAGAAAACTACCATGATGAAGAAGCTTCCAGAAGAAATCTTTTTCCTTTCAAAAATAAACAACCTGAAGGAAACAACACTTAGTGTGACAGATGCAGATATTCACGTATCTATTCCTTTGAAACAGGTTTTGCAGAATTTGGCAACAATGCTGAAAAAGTGCAGCTTAGTTGCTAGAGATGTAGAGTAATAGCGTGCTTGATCTCATTGGGAAGTATTTTCTATCTTTGAGTCCACTCAACCTGGAACAAAGTAACCTTGTAGCTGTTGGGGGAATACAAAGCCAGGCAGAATGCAGGCGCTGAGCCACTAGCCAAAGTTCTTATTTTCACTCCTGCCCTTACCAAGTTTCAAGACTTGGTTGGTGTCCTGGCAATAGATACATTATTTTTTTTAATCATAGCAGTTTTTATTGTTTGATGCTGATCTTTGTGAATTCGGAGGCTCTCCACTGAAATGCTGCCCCACACAGCTGGCTGTTTTCATGGACTTAGTGGAATTGTGTGGCTTGTATGAAGATGAGGGTAGCAGTAATTTCTGATAATATTCACAGGTCAACTTTCAAATGTTAAGGGTAGCTAGCAAGCAGTGCTTGAAGCAATATGCAAATCCTCTGTCAAGCTTGTGAATTAACTAGTCAAAATTTTGACACGTTGACAAAAATAAATCCCTGTTTACCTGTTGTCTACCTTGCTCTAAAGACTTCATAACTTTAATTTGTCTTAGAGCAGTATTGAGAGAGGACTGGTTTTGAAAAGGTAACTGCTAACAACAGCAGTAAATATCCAAAATACCTTGTTTATCTTGAAGTAGGGGAAGAAACCTTCCTTCAGGAATGGAAATACTTTAGGCTGTCTTATGGAAGAGACTGCCAATGATCTTATCTGTTCATAACAAAAATAAGTTTTAAGAGACTCATTAATTTCAACATGGAAAATGCAAAATGCAGCCTGGTGGAAGGAATTTCTCTTTGCAATATATAGGCTGAGAACTGAATGGCTGCGGAGAATGTCTGTTGGAAATGGCCTTGGTACCTTGACAGAGAGAGGATGAAAAAATGAACCAGCAGTGTGCCCTAGAAGCATCTGTGGTCAAAGGTATGCTGGGCTGCCTGAAAAGGAACCAGCTACTCTGTGGGGAAAACAATTATTCCCCTGTACTTGGCACTCAACAGACTCCATCTAGAACAGTGTCCAGGTTTGGTGCCACATCAAAACAATTACATTATGAAAGAATAATTTGACAGTTTAATTGTAGCTTTCATTTAGTGTAAAACTCAAATCTTTTAAGTCCTAGTTGAAGCAGTCTGGGGTAGGGAGGACTATCATCAGGCATCAGTGCTGTGAGGAAGACCATGACGCTCTTGGTGATATTCCTCAGCCCTGTAAATGTTTATGGCTTAATTTATCAGTTAAGGCAAGAGGTTTTTAAACTTAGTTTAAGAAAAAGCAATAAATATTAGAGGAAATCTGTTTCCATTTATTTTGAAATATCTGGATAGTTCTTAAATATAAATATAAATATAAATATAAATATAAATATAAATATAAATATAAATATAAATATATTTTTATCCCATTTACAAATAATAAATTACAGGTAAAAGGTGGAGAGGGATATAACAGTGAGGGATATAACAGTATTTTTCCTATAAAATGAATCTATAACAATGTCTCTGTCTAGAATGCTAGTGGTGAAGTAATAGAACTTTAAAAGTTGTGAAATCTTCTCAGTAATGATGAACCAAGTAAGTTTGCTTGTCAGATTTTTCAAATCCAACTATTTATTTTTTGAGTGCATTCTTCTGAAGTTGATAAATCTGGAACATGCCTTTTAGATGGAAAAATCGCACTTCAGAAGTGTATCACTAGGTATTTCAACATGCATGAGATTAAAAAAAAAAAAATCGTCCTGCATAATTTCACTTAATAGCTTAAGAAGTCTTTCTCATCTGGTCATGTGAAAGCTCAGAAGTACTGAATTCTAGTAGAGTCTCTCACCTACAAGATCTTGTGTAAGGGATTAATGCCTTCTATAGATGCACCTCAGTCTTTTTGAAAGAAAGAATTATTCTGTAAGCAAAACTGAAAGTAATTGTGTGTACAGTGTAGACAATGTTTGAAATGCCTGTTTTAACAAAAAACCCTCAAAAAACAAAACAAAGCAAAACAAAAAAACCCACCAAAAACCCCAAAAATTCAAAAACCAAAAAGCCAAAACCAAAACAAACAAACAAAAAGATCCACAAAAACCCCCCCGTCCTTGCTTGTTTTCCAGGGAATCATAGTCCTCCTAGCCAGTTCAAACCAGTTAAATAAACTGATCTTTCCTCTATGGTTACATCAAATAAAAATGGGAACTTATCTATAGTGTAATACTTGATCAGTGAATAACACTGCTTAAAATTAATTCACGGCTACTCCTTGGAGCTCCTTTGTGTGGGAAAAATCACTGCTGGAAGCCATGGTTAATAATCCTTTCAGTTCTTGGAAAGGAGAGAAAAGGACATTTTACTTCTAATCAGTTATCCACTATTTTGTACTCTTGTTATGAGGGCCAAAGACAGCACAACATGCTTGTCTCCAGACACAGGACAGTCTGCAGGAACTGACAGGTGGAACTTTTCCTTTCTTAAACTATAGTACCAAGCACAGAACATATTAAGAAGCAAACGACTATACTCCTAAATTTAGGTACAGTTTTTATATATATAAGACTTCAAATTTTGCTGCTTCTGTAACTGTTTTCTTTTAATTACAAAACCTCATCCATTAAATCTTAGGCTGAACATAAAATAATTTTTGTTTGTAAATTTGCATTTGAGTACACTTAGAAACTATTTTCCTTTAGAAGGGGAAGAACATATATTCTGAATTATGCTTATTAAGTTATTTGTCCTATAATCTTCATTACAGCTTGATGTACTCTTTCATGTTACAGTAAGGAGGATATGTTCCAGGATGTGCTTAAGAATGTGCTTTAAAATTAATTCAAGTTAAGGACTGAAAATAAGAAAGAGCTGTAGCCAGCAAAAAGTGCTGTGTGGGCAGTGTAAAGAATCTGCAATAACCCTGCTGGAACACCCTGAAAATCATCAGTGCCACTTAAGTCTGCACTAGGATGGTATTACACAATTGGTATTCAGTTGCTTAAGACATTAATAAGAGCTTTTTCTTAAATAAGTACTTTTCTAAAAATTAAGCGGCTGCCTCCTTAGATGAAAGGTAACAAATTAGAGAAAATTTAATCCACAGACTGTCTACTAATTTTTGGGTAAAACTGAATTTCTATAGTGTGGGAAAAGGCTGAAATGTTCTGAAGTGTTTCTCCAATCATCTGATATTATCTTCTAATATTTTTAATATATCTTGGAAGCTATGGCTGCTATGTTCTCCTTTTTAGCCATTTATAGCTTGGATTTTACAGAAAGATAATGTAAAGTCCTGCTTCCCTAATAAAAGAATAAATGTAGGGGAGTCACAGACCCCAAACAATATTTCTTAGACTGAGTTTAAATATCCTCAGGTCATAATTTTTATTTCCTTATGAAAAATTTCAATATAATACAGTTTTTATATTCCAGGATGTCTTTAGTCAATTTGATTCAGCTGGATCTTTACAGTGTTTGAAATTCTGCTGTTCTAGTTTCCTTTGCATCTTAAAGGAAAATCATGTATATATGGAAAGTCAATTGCCTGTCAGAATGATTTCTAATTTTACATCTGAGAAAAGATGTACTTACTGCTCCCTAATTGTAAGAAGATTTCTGAGTACCACTTTCTTGCTTTCTGTCAAACATTTCATTCTGTTTTCTCTCCATAGAAGATTAAGTGCAATTGCCAGGCTTTTAGTTTCAGGAAATTGGATGAAAAGATAAAAGTCAGTCATTTGTTGCTCCAGATGTTTGCTTTCTTCCCTGTACAGATGTTTGATATGAACTTATGCTATGACTTATTTTTGGACTTTGACTCTTCAGTAGTTACATCAAGTTGGCTCAGTTCAATCTCTGTAATCTGACTAATAAGTATGAAAACCAATTTTCATTAATCCTGTACAAACTTTTCCAGGAATTGCCAATTTCCCTGGAAGGGTTTCCATACACCTTTATTAATTTAGGCACCTATTTAAGAAAATAGAGCCATTTTTAACATTTTTACAGCTCTTCAGATGTTAAAATTATAGTTGTAATTTAAGTAATCTGAAAAATAATCTGAAATGTAACAGTTTAAGCTCTCTATACAGAATTAATAGTGCTACAGAATTTGTTTAGTGGTATATATGCAAAAAAATATTTTGAATCACTTTGAGGCTTAAATTAGCTATTTTAACTGTTTTAACTGTTTTAACTTTTTAATTAGCTATTTTAACTATTCAGCGGTAACTTTCTTCTGATTTTTCATTTTCTGTGTGTTGTTTTGGAATGTTGCTGCATTGCCATCCTTATCTTACCAGTAGTTTCTTCAATTTTGCTACTAAGTTTTATGACATTTATCTCATTATTGGATTTTGGTGACTATGCATTCCAGCAGTGAAATATATAGAATGCAAACACTAATCTGCTTTAAGAATATGAATGCTTTTCTCACTTGAATCCACAGCTGGATGAGTAGTGCTTCAAGGGAGCCAGGTCCTTTGAATACTTTCTACAATAAATAACTTAGGCCAAAGTCAATTGGCACAATTCTTAAATCAACTGTAGTTCACTTTGTTGTGCTGTTGACTGCCAAACACATGCATACACCTAGGGATATATATACACATATTCCAGAAAAAGGTTAGGTTTCTTGCCTGAAGTCTTGTGCACCTCATTAGCAGATTACAGCAGACTTCTGACATGTGGATTTGAAATTTTAAAGCCAAAAGAGCATGAATACCCTTGTAGAGTCAGGACTGTGACAATGGTCAGAATAATTCATTTCCCTGATTGAAAAGTCACTTGCCAGGGAAAAGAAAATAATCTGTGACACATCTGTCTCTCATTTGGAAGAAATTATTATTTGAGATGGTGCAGTTTAAGATTTAGGAAGAGTAGAGCAAGTAATTCTGACATGATAAAGCAGCATAAAGCCACTCTGCTTGTAATCTGTATTGTAGAAGTATAATTAATGTACAAAAAAAATAGTTTTAAAATTCAGAATATAGAGAAAAGTAAACAGTATTTTTACTAAGAAGTAGTAGTTCCAGTTCATCTGTCATAATCCTGAAAAATCTTATGGCTACTTAAGCACTGTGTTTGCTATACAAATGAGAGAGAGAAAAGAAAAATAATAGTCTAAAAATCACTCTCCCAGATTCTTCTGTCAAAAAATGGAGTTTTCAAGTTTTTCCCCTTGCTTCCCATTCCTATGTCTATGCTAAACATAGAAAAAAACCCCAACCTCCTAATAATCCTGTAGAGTAGAAGTGCTAAATATTGCTAACTATTTGTTAGTAATAACTTAATGACTTCCACTTTGCTAGAAAATGTCCAACTCTTGGAAGCATTTTCCGACAGCTTCCTACTGTACAGTATGTGCACACAGACACACACAGAATTACATTTAATATTTTCCATTAGAACAAGCCAAGCATATATTTGTGACACAAGCAGAGGACAAACACAGTGGTCTGAAGCACTTGTCTGACAAAAGGTTAATCATTTCAATGGAGCAGGTGACAGTCCTTCAAACATATCCTGTCATGCTTGTAGAAGCCACATCAGAGGATCTAAACACTAACATAACAGGTGTAATGATGTGAGACTTTATATTTTTGACATGGAAAAGCATATGTCTCTATTGGAAGAATTAAATTAATTTTAAAATACAATTTAATTATAGTATTTCCTCTCCTCTAGGTTTTTTGGTTTTTTTTAAACATTTTGGGTTACTCTGTGAACTAAATAATTTAAGACGTTGAGTATATAAACTGAAACAAATAACACTGTTATGGTATTTCTTAGTATATCTTCAAAAGTGATTCAGAGAGTTATTTTTATCTTGCTTCCTGAAATTAGTGGTGGCAGGTTTACCACGGTTCCTTAATCAAGGACCAGTAGAGGAAGAAGATTCCTGAAAGTCACAAAGCCCCAAGGTCCACTAACAGGATGTTACTGTTACTTCATTCCTGGTTTCGTAGACACAGACACTGACAAGGCCCCCTCTGTGTCACCTCTCCTTGAGGCTGAACAGGCCCAGTTGTCTCCATTTCTCCTTGTAAGAGGGATGCTTCTGTGGCCTCATCATCTTTGTTGCCATCCACTGGACTCATTACAGGGGCTTCAAGTCTCTGCTATACTGAGGAGCCCAGAACTGGACCCAGAATTCCAGATGTGGTCTCACCAGAGCTGAGTAGAGAGGCAAAGCTTAAGCTGTTGGCCACACTCTTCCCAATGACCCCCAGGATACCATTGGCCTTCTGGACCACAAGGGTACAGTGCAGGCTCAAGGAAAGCTTGTTGTCCACCAAGAACCCTAAGTTCCTTTTCTGCAGTGTGCTTTCCACCAGGTCAAAGTTATATTTATTTTAACTGGGTGATAGACAGAAATGCATATACAGGCATAGTGATCATGATAGTGATTTTTTTGTTTTGGTTTTGGTTTTAGTATTTCTCTCAGTTTAGAGAAATAAATATTAACAGACTTGCATTTTTTAGGACACTGTTGAGATAACATATAGTATAAAAAGGAGAAGAATGTATACAGATACTAATCTATTTAAAAAAAAGTCAACTTCATACTAAACCCCAAAACTAGTTTAGCTAGCAATTTCATGAGTACGAGACTAAAACCCTTTGTCTCATGCACAGCTCACTGCATGATAGTGTGCTGCTCTCTTACTTAGAACCTTGTTAATGTTTCTTTTGAATAAAATTGCTCAAAGTATTTCTGGTCACTTTGATATGCTACTATTTACTGCTCCTCTGGCAGCTTATCCAACCTAAAGCCTTGCAGTTTTGTGTACATGTCATCTGTGATTCAGAGGAACACATTCCAGGGTGAAAGAAAGTTCTTTGTCATCCAGTTAAATTTTGGTGTTTCTCTGTATTTCAAGGTATTGCACAGATATTGACTTAGTGATACTTATTTTCAGTTGTACTCAGCCTGCTTTTACTGAGAAAGTATAGCTATATAGATGTCATTTTCTCAGTTTATCTACATTTCATAATACTTCTTCCACTATGGGAAAGCAAAAGAAAACACAATGCTTGTATTTTACCTTCAGACACCTCACCCTGATATATTTCAATCTATTTGTGTTGTGTTCAAGATTTTTTGTTTTCCCGGAGCAGGTCTGCATTTGTACCTTTTGAGACAGAGATTTTGACAGATTCTAAGTCTCTGCATTTATAAGAAATGCAGGGACATCCATATAAATTACAAATCTAAATGATACCTTTATCAGCTTCCTTTGAGGTACCTAAAAAGAAAATAACCCAAAAAACCCTAACAAAACACACACACAAAGAAAATTTGCTTAATTTATCTTGTTTATTCAATTTGGAAATCCATGATAAAATCTGATTTCATGTAATGCTTTGAACATTCCTTTAAAAGTAGTTGTCATGCCTTATGACATGAGACATCATTTTGGTATTCTGAGTATTCTAACTCAAATTCTTCACTTCTTTCACTACTATCTTTGATTACAGCCAGCTACTTAAGGCTTTGCTTGAATGAAAATGGGATAAATTGCATACATGAGTAAAAGTAGACTTGAGCAAGACTTCAAAGGATGGCTTGCAGGAGGTAAAAAAGAGCAAATGACATCAAAGTACAATTGTATGAGTGATGGCTGACAGCAAATCTTATTGAAGTTGTTTCAGTCCCCAGTTGCTTGTTGCTGTTGGAAGTTAGGTTTTTCAATTATATAAGTGAGGAACTGCTTTGATTTTCAGTCTGGCTTCTGATTGTCTTGGACCATTGTGAAGCCAGTTAATACAGAGTTATGAAACAACTTGTACAAAAATCTCTTAAAGTAATGGAATTTTGCAGATTGTAGATCTCCTAAGAGAACTAACAAAGCTTAGCCCATCAGGTAGTACAGAAAACACTGCCACACAAAAACTGAAAAGTTGATTAGTGCTCTGTTCCAGCAGGCATAACAAGACAGTCCTCT
Source organism: Passer domesticus (assembly GCF_036417665.1). Classification (NCBI taxonomy): domain Eukaryota; kingdom Metazoa; phylum Chordata; class Aves; order Passeriformes; family Passeridae; genus Passer; species Passer domesticus. The sequence goes on from NC_087474.1 coordinate 88,194,214, forward strand.
TCTGAATTTACAGTGGGCATTATCAAGCTCCCTCTGAGAAGACTGAGCCACTGAGGCTATTTAGACAAAATCTTAGTCACTGTAAAAAAACCTCCTTCATTCTGCACCTGTTATAACAGTATGATTAAAATCTTGTTTGATAACTTTTTTGAAAATTAAGATGTAGAGCACTGCATCCCCATTTTCATGCAAGGTAATATCTTGAACAATTTATTAAAAGAAAACAAGGCAGAAAGGAGAAAAACTATCTTTAAAACTATAGGTTTTTAACTTATTTGTCCAGGTGAAGTCTGGTGAGAGTTATTCTGCCAGGCAGCCTCTTTGTAAGTTACATTACATTACATTAATATGTCAATTAGTTCGGTTATTTTTCAGACTAGTTTAGGTACAGCCATCTTATTGATCTTTTTAGGAAAGGTCTGAGTGAAAACATTCAGTTTCTCAAAGTCATGTAATAAATTGTGCAAGGTTACTCAGGTAAATAGCTTTTGAATAGTAAAATAAATTTCCGCTGTTCTTAATATTTGATTTTCTGGGTTTTTTTTAAAGAAAAAGGCTGCTACAGAAACCTGTATTCTTCCCTTCCTTTTGTACAGCCCCTAATGCAAAGATTTTTGAAGGATGTTGCTGTATGTCTCTGTTAATGAAATCTCTTTGGCAGCAACATAAGCAATTAAGCTGCAAATGAAGTCAACAGAAACTTTGTCAAGGAAATGTCTACTTTGATAACAGTAAATTATTATTCTGGTATTAGAAAACATACTTGTCTCAGTTTGGGCATCCAAAATGGACTATATCTGCTTTTTCTGTCCCGATGTCACAATTTAATGTTTGGTTGGAAGGATTTTTTGTTGTGTTTGGGTTTTTGTTTTTTGTTGTGTTTTTTTTTTTGTTGTTGTTGTTTTGTTTTGCTTGATTTGGTTTTGGTTTTGTTTTTGTGGGTTTTTTTGTTTGTTTGTTTGTTTTTGGTTTTGGTTTTGGTGTTTTGTTTTTTTTTTGGTGGTATTTAGTGATTTACTGTATGGAAATAGAGATAAACCAAGCAATTTATTAAATAAATTGGAATTCGCAGATATTATACAAAGCTATATATCCTACAATAAACAATGGAAAATTAAATACTGAAATGAAATGAGTGCTGACACTTCTAAGAGGGGCTATGTGTAAGTACAGTGGGAAACAACATTGTAACAGATGGGGGTTGGAAAGCATGCCAAGTTAACCTAATCTTAATTCTGATACTTACTAACTGACGAATAAATCTAGAGAAAGCAATCTGAGCATGCATCTAATCAGAAAAATCTATATAATTTGCTTGTACTGGTGCACTTTGTTCCCCACAATTTTATGCTCTACAACATTTTAGGGTAAATTAGTTTCTCTATTTATTGTTTATCCATTCTAACATAAAATACCAATATGCAAGACTTCAAATGTTTATATCGTTTCCCATATGGTGAATGTCTTTAACTCCCCGTATAAGGCACATGTACACATACTGGCATAAATTTCTGCATTGCTTGAAAAATTCATTATTGCTCTGAATACTTCTGGATGTTGATACATTTTTCAGATGCATGTTTCTTCTAATTTCCTGAATATTTTTGCAATTTCATTCCAAAGATTTGCTTTTGTTAGTATAACAGACTGTATTTTGCTATAAACATGCTTATTATAGCTATATTATATTTACAAGATTAACATAAAATTGTAATTCATTTTCCTCTTTGGCCTGACAGTGCTGTGTTTTTATAAATGCTAAACTCTCTTGGTGGATTAGTAGAGCTACAAACAAAAGAAGGAATGGAATTGCTGGCCAATTAAATACAGAGCATAAAGAGCCAAAGTAGAATAATTCAGGGCTCTTTAATAAATGAGTAATTTAAAATTGCAATATCTCATTTTCTTGACAAATATTCTAATGTGAATAGAAAATGGCTAAATATTAATCCTTTCTTGTGACAGATAGTAAGAAATGGGAAAAGGATATTAAATTAATCTTCTTATTATAGGCTTAATATAAGTCTTTCCATTCTCCTTACCTTGTATTCTCAGCCCTCTAAATTTACAGAGACTTTGTTCATGTCCATTTAGCTTGTATGAAGAAGTATGTTTAGTGTGTCCATACTTCTATTTTTCCTCTTAGTAAGACCCTTTACTGGGAGTTAAAATTAAGCTATCTTTCAGATATACAACCACTGTATAATACCTTAATCCCCAGTGTTCATGAGTCTTATTTCCCTTAAATTTAGAATGTAATAGATTGCAGCAGGAACAGATTCTCAGCAATATTTGCACCTGTCCTTCCAGATTATTTTCCAGGAAGGTGGAACCACTCCTCACGAACTGGTGGGTGTCACAATTGTCAAAGTAGAAACAACTTGTATCGGCTTCTACAGATTTTTGGCTTATTTAGTTATACCAAATGTAGCCACAGATGTATGAGTTTCTTGGATTAAATAAATATATTATTCTTTGAACCATCCTGGTACTTCCAAGAATCTGACAGATTCAACAGAAGAAAAATAATCTAGAAAAGGACAGCCAGCCACTGGTGCACAGGTGTCACATATCAGATACTAAGAATAAATATTAAAATATGTGGAATAGGTTATTACCAAGAGCACTTTTCTCTAGTGAATTGTTAAATTATCTTCTGTACAACATTGAACAGCTTTAAGTCTCTCCTGAACTCTCAGTGCTTCCCCAGAGAAACAAGTCTCTTCCTGTGTTTCTTTAACTGTCAAAACTCTTGGGCCATTTCTGCCAAATCAAAAAGAAAAATAGCAGTCTCTAAATGTTGATCTTATATAAAAATTGAAGTTTCACTTACAGTTGCAGCCAGGGAGGTAGGAGAAATAATTTATTACAAGTAAAACAGTTGCATGGTCAATCTTCAGTATGTGTCCATAGAAAAAAGTCATTGGCAATCCCAGAGCTCACAGAATTACAGTTTCTGTACATCCAGGAAGAGGATACTAAGGTTATATGATGACTATCTCCAACTGCTCACTTCCATAACTTCAAAGTTGTTGTTTTAAAGAATTGTTTTGATGAGGACTTCTTCTCTAATGGTGTTAGTTGGGAATACTCCATTACTTTTTCATCTCAAACAAGATGCTTTGAAGTTGCTGTATCTTGAATATTATCTCCCATTCAGGAATCTTGTCACTCCTAAAGCAGTTTTAACTACTCTTAAGTCCTCTATCTGCTGATGTCCTTCAAAAAATAAAAAAAAAAAAGTCTCATATCACTAAGGCTGTTTTTTAATATGGTCATATAAAAAGCTTTCTCCTTTATATTAGGGGAGGATAACACAGTTGATGAAGCCAGATCCATGCATGTTGTTTAGAAGGGCTCTTGGGAACACTTCTCTGTCACCCTGGAGCTATGACATTGGTACCACTAAAGTTTCCAAATTTGTCCTTCATTTAATGAGAAATATCTGCATTTCTCTACCCTTTGATGAGCAGTCATTTCTTGGAGTTCTCTGCTGAATGTAAGGATGGCTGCCTTGGGAACTATCAAGCATTAAGTATAACCTGTTTATTTCTAGAAACTGCATAATATGCTCCATCAATCTATCTATGCTTGCTTCCCCTACAAGCAGTTTGCAACTTGTTCAAACAGGACAACCAGAATTACCTGTCTCAATGGATTTTTGAAGAGTTTGAAATTACACTTATACTCCTTTTAAAATTTCCAGACTCACCTGATTAGGAGTAAGAAAATGTTGTTTATTTGGATTAACTGTAAAGGATGGAGATGGGATCTGCTCCATATTGTCTCACTTGACTACATAGGGATTTATTTAGCTGCCTCCTATTTCTTATCTAGTCTTTTAGTGTGGTCAGTTTCAGTGGATATATAAATTTGCATGCAACTAATATAAAAAAATTCTACATGGAAGCCCTGAGTAAGTAACTTTGACATAACTGTCCACATAATTTTTAGCTCTCATGCTCTTTTTTATCATATTGTTGGGTTTTGGTGGTGGTGTGTGGGGTTTTTTTTGTTTTTTATTGTTCTTGGTTGGTTGTGGGTTTGGGGGTTTTTTGCGGGGGGTGGGGGGAGAGGGAGTGGTTTGTTGGGGTTTTTTTTTTGTTTTGGTTTTTGTTGATGGCAATGTGTGTTTTACTGAAGAGCAATAAATTCAATCCAGAAGTGACATTCTTCTCTGCATGATAGAGAAATACCTTGTAGGTATGTTTGCTCTCATTTTTAAAAAGTTGACACCTCCAAAATATTTGCTCAAAAAAAAGAACCAATCAAAATTGAGTAACAGAGCAGTAAATTTCCTAGAGGGGTGGGAGGATTGCTTTCCACCCTTCCAAATAAGGAGGCCTGGGAGGTAATTATAGTTAAGTCCTTTATGCATGTGTACTTATTGCAATAATACAAATACTACAATATTCCAGTCCCTTCTGCTTCATTGTGTAATTGTGGCATGCCAAGTAATAAATCTTGAAAGGATTAGTTTTCTTCCAGAAATTTAATTTGATTACCCATAAATCTTAGGAATAGGAACACATAGGCTGAAATGCAAGTTTTAATTAATTGCTCAACTCTTTTTTTTTCCTGGGACCTGGTATTCAGGATCAGCTCTATTTAACTGATTGCTGACAGCAGGCCTACCCAGAAATACAAGACAATACCAAAAAAACAAGGTCAAATATTCCGTGGATTATTATATTAAAATAATTTACTTAGCAAATTAGTATTTTTTTTCTTGCAAATGTTTGTTTCCTTTGTGATGATATGGACTATTTGGTCATGTAGATGATAATATTGAGTGCATATTTGAGCCAGTACATAGAACTATATGATTTTTTTATTTGCTGAATTATTGACAATATTAATTCACAGAAAACGCATCTTGACATTCTAGAGATCAGTATTATCTTTTAGCCTGAGTAAGATACTTCAAATTTATGGCAATGGAAAACTGTCTAGCAACACAAATGGATTGGACAGCCAGGATTGGGGCCATAGTATGGCTAAATAATTCTCTGTATATAATCTTCCTCTCACCCACACATCATCTTCTTCCACAGTGCTCCAGACAGTTGGACTGGATGGGATCAGGATGAATATGGCAAGGGAATTCTGTGACTTTGGTAGCAGACTGAGAGAGAAGTAAAATTAGGGGCATGTGTAAATGCAATACAGACTATGTGGGGTTTTTTTTTCCATATCACAGAAGTTCCCTTCACCAGGAAAATGAATACCAGCTTTCCAGGAATTGGACCCAGGCAGTGACAATGTCCAGACTGAGTTTGTCCTGGAGTGTAGTTGTGCACACCAGCTGTGTGATTGGGTTCTAAGTGGAAGGCTTGCCAGAGCTCTGGGGTGCATTGTTCCACTCTGCTGACTTTGTCTCATCTTAGACTTCATCCGCCAGCCTTTCTGTGAGGGAGCAGCAATGGGCTAAGGCAAGCCTACAGTGATAGTGTGGAGAAAATCTTGTGAAGAAAGGAAATTCTGGGCCTGCATGTTACATCTTCCTCTTCAGAAAAGGCCTGACTAGTATTGTATATGTTATTGCCAGAGTTAGAATTTGGAAGTGAGATTAATCACTCACCAGTGATGCTGAGACCTCTGTTCCTTTTCATGGAAAAACAACATCAAAAGAAAATGCGCTGACTGTTCCCACTTAAATAATCACTTGTTAAAGTAATAGTTTGGATAAAGCTAAAAAATTAAATGTAATTAAAAAAAATATTGCCAGATCAATTTTTTCAAATGGAACCCCATGATTGTAGTTTTGTGGAATGTCTCCAGCAAAACACTATGTAGGAGAGAGTGAAGCCTTAGCCCTCCTTTGAGGAAGAGATGATGGGCAAGAGTAATTGAGAGAAGTTGAGATGGAGTGGGGATGGCCAATGTTTGTTGCTGATCTGTACTCCTCAATGTCTCACAGAGACACAAGGTGAACAAAACCATCCTTTCCTAAGATTCTCTTCTGCATTGGTGTTAGACAGTAACCTTGGCTCACTTGGTCATGGCTTAGAACTGTTCAATTTTTTTACTATTTTTCCTATTTTACATCATCCCCTCCTTACCACAACATTGTGGATGCTGAAAGAGCACAAAAGGATTTTAGAGGATACATGTTTTTCTCTTCCATTTAGTATCTGATCCTAGAGCTATTGTTTACAAATTATTTTTGAAGTTGCTGGTAACATCTGTCTCCACAGCTTCTTGCAGCAACACTTTCCAGAACTTCACTACTTACTGTGTAAACAAACACCTCCCAAATTTTGCCCTAAACCAGGACAGTATTTTAGGATGTTCTGGTAAATTTGGTCCTATAATTGTATGTTGAAGGAGTTATACTGACTCACAGAAAAATGATACCAGTTACCACAGAGAAGTTCAGTTGCCTCATTGTAGAAACCACTGATTTTTTTCCCCTCTCTGTGATCAGAAAGCCACAGTTTCAAAGAAATAGCAAGCTATCCTTCTTAAATGTTTTTTTTTTCTGAAAACTTCAGCAATATGAGATTGTGTAGCTTACCAAGTTAGGCTCTTAAGCAATTTGGGTTGTTGGTGTTCTTTGGTTTTGTTTTTTTTTTTTTTTTTAATTTGGTTTGAGGGGTTTGTTCCCAAGATACCCCGACATAGCTGAATGTATATAGTGAAATCATTAAGAGGATGCTCATTACTCTCAGTAGAACAGAGTTCAGTTCAACTCTTAATCCAGTGGTTTGATACACTTCAAGAACCAGGTGGAAAAGAGCAAGAAGCAGTGAAAAAAAGAAAAAAAATTCCCTTTGCAGAAACAATGGCTACCACTTTTAAAATTCAACAGAGGTTATACTAACCTCTTACTGTGAATAACAAATGCCTGCTAAAGAAACATGAAAGTTAACTAACCACAGACAAGCAGGAGCAGACCATTCAAAAACTCCACAGAACAAATAATGGAAGAGAAATTCTGAATCACTGCTGGTGAACTATTGATATTCCTGTTATGCAGTGAAAGTATTGATGGACAGAAGTTCTAAGACAGCTCAAATTACACTTTCCTGAATTTAGGCATAGAATAATTTTAAACATAGAATAAGCAGTCTGTTGTCTGTCAGACATGGTCATGTCATATACAAAAATGAAATAAAACTAATTATTTTCTACAGTGTTTCAAATATTTCTGTAAAAGTACCCATGAGCAATTAATGTCAGAGGCCATTTAACTACCTTAGAAATAAAACATTGACACTCATGCTGACTCATGATGCTGGAATGCTTGAGCAGAAATCAGTTGCTTGCAGCAAGCACTAAGTGCAAATAATTCATTTAGTTATCATATGTCCTTACAGTCACCTGTTAAGGCAAGCATGAGGCATTAAATTTTTGCAGTCTTTTACAGCCGATGACTTTTTACTTTTTATCCTTTAAAGTGTTGGAATTGAGAGATTACGTCAAGTTAAATGACACCTGAAGAAAATGAAAAATATAGAGAGAAAAAAGAGAAGATGCCAATGTTAAAATTTTGATACAGTTGTGTATTGACATTTTAAGAAATCAGTTTTTCTGTTCTGTAGAAGTTTCCTGAAATATGACATAAACCTGAATAGTTCTAAGAACTCTACTGTTATTATGTGAACAGCCCCTTTGTAAAATCGTAGATAAGCATGATTTCCTGATCTGCTGAATTCAGATCTAGTAGGTTTTTGAATCAGTAAAAGGATGTTAACAAGGAATTGTGATGTTCAAATGTCTTTTTAAAAGGATTTTATCAAGACTATATGTTATGCCTGTTCTGCTATTCATGTGGATTTAGCCAAGTTTTGGTTAAAAAATGATTGGGAGCTTGCTATGCCTTTCAGGGTTCCCAAACAAAACCAAAACAAAGCAAAGTAGGGCTACTAGATTATGATAATCTCAAAGTTGCCACAGTTATACCCACATCCTAAGGAAGTTCCTTAGCTGAAAACATGTTTAAGAGAGAAAGAAGACATAAACAACCCCCCAGAAGAGTGTGAAAAACTGATATAAAGTATCCTGCTCATCTGGTATTTTGTAGCCCATGGCAGTATGAGATCCATTACCATTCCCTGAGGAACTCCCTTCCTGACCAGTTACCAGATTGACTTTGAGCCATTACCACCACCCCCTGAGCTCGACAATTTAGCCAGACACCCACCCATCTCTGGGCCATCTGTCCAGACCTTAGAAGCTTGTCTGTGAGGAGGCTATCATGGGAGACTGTGTCAAAAGCCTTGCTAAAATCAAGGAAAATGGCAACCTCTGTTCCTAGAAAATAATTTTTATAGACAGCAACTAGACTGGTCAAATGGGAGTTACCCTTGATGAATTGATGTTGGCTTTAACCACTGACTTTCTTGTCCTTCACATCCTTCCACAAGTACCTGTTCTTGTTCTTTGTTTTATGGCTCAGGGTGTAAATTGCTTTCCCTGATGTTAAGCTCTAAGGGCATCATATTATTATTATGGTATTTTTGGCCACATATAAAAGGGATTTATAACACTATTGCTGAATTCTCTAATGTCATCCCAAAATAAATTTGAAGTTATGAATTATTAGAATATGTTAATGATTTTAAGTGTAGGGAAATATATTAACTCTTTTATTAGAAATTGATTTGGTAAATTAATATTTTGCATCCTTATGGCTGAATTTGAAGATCAGTTTTGACTATTTTTCTTTTTAAAACATGAAAAATATATAAAAAAAACTTATGTAGAGAATCTATTTACTGTAACATACTTCCAGATACTTACAGCAAGCCAAGTTTCAAAGAAATATTGAGAGCTGTTTGCAAGAATTATGTATTTCTAGTTCTCAATCAGTATTGAAAATTTTCCTTAATCCTTTGTTGACTTCTTGAGGTGTGGCTTTAAGTAGTTTGATTATTTTGATGATGCCTTAAAGTTTTTGTGCTTGCTTGGGAGCAGGGAAAGCTGAATGTCACTGCTCTGTCAAATGTAGGTGAGTGATGTCATATTACGGTCAGTGACTGTTTTGAGCCAGTGGGAGCAATAAACCAGTAAGATATATATATTTCCAAGGCATAGAAACAGGAAAATAAAATAAAGAATGAAATTGCTATTAAAATTATGGAAGCATCATTCCCCTCCACTGCAAGTCAAAATGCTGACATTAACAATTTATTTCATCTCCACCTACCCCAGGGCCCTTTACTGTCCTCTTTTATAGCTCCAGAAACTATCACAAACCTTTACAGAACCAGGTTTTGAAGTTTGTACGTGTGAGTTTCGAATCTTAAACGTGTGGCTGGACAGAAGAGAGCATATAAAGCTCTACATTTGGGCTTTTTTGTTGCTGCTGTTGTGCCAGTAAAACACTTATTTGGGGAACTTTCTATGTGTATAATTTTACATAAGTAAGGCATGGTGAGGGGGAAGGAAATCACTCCTTTCAGCAATTGTAGAGCGTGATAAGGTCACCTCTGAGCCTCCTTTTCTCCAGGCTAAATAGGTCTAGCTCCTCAGCTGCTCCTTCTCCTTGTCCTCCAGACCCTTTATCACGTTTGTTGCTTTTCTAATGAGTAGCACTATATTTAAGTTTTCACTGTTTAGTTAAAATTATAAAAGAATTTCTCTCAGTGTCATTCCTTTCACTTAAAATTCTCTAATACTGCCATGTAAAAAGGTAGGGTTTTTTTTTTTAATAGTCAAATTAGTTGAAACAAAGCTGAATTAATATATTTCATTTTGAAAGGTGAAATTGATCCTGGCTGATTAAATAATTAAAATATTAAATCCAGTGAATTTGCCCCATTGGCATTTTCTAAACTGACCTAAAATTGGAAAATAATTGCTAAAATAATTATATTTTCTGAGGAGTCAGACGTAAAACATTCAAAGTTGATCAGGAAATACTTGAATTTAGAGGTACCTGATTTTAATGACAAGAAGTTCCTAATGATTGATAACAAAATTCAATATGCATTTTTATTCAAGTCTCTGATGGTCCTTTTCAAATGCCATCTTGAATACTTGCATCCTGGTGCGCAGCTGTGGTTTAATGTAAAGCTCTGCTTTGTTGTGAATCATGGAAACAGCAGGCACGATTCTCTCAGGAGATGACAAGTCTTTTCATTTTAAAGTTTTCTGCCTAAATGTTAATTCTTGTAAGTAAACTTCTCTGTGTGGAATGTCTCATGTAGATTTCCATTAATCCATACGTTGTAGAAGCCTAAAAAGTTGAAGGTGTTTTCAAAATCTTTTAGTGTATAAGGTACTCTGTCTTAATAGCTTCTTGAGTACTGTCTGAGTGAAAAATCTATCAGCACTTTAGCACACCCTTTAGCTTCATGTTTGAGACTGTGTATTGATGGATGTATGATTTTGTAGCATGTTTTTGTCATGAGAATAGGCACATACCTGCCTGAATAAATAAAACAAACATAGGAAAAGGATTTATTTTCAGTGAGTGACTGTTATCTCAGATGTGGCATGAAACAACTGTGTTCTGGGAAATAAAGCAATGCACATGGAAGAGCTAAAGGACAAAGAGATTATCTGTTAGACTGACCCAAGGTCTACAAGCAAGGAAACTGCCAGCTAAGCAGACGTCCATGAATATACATCACAGCCATGCTGAGCTGAACCATGTCCCCTGTCCTTCTGCCCACATACTCGAACAAGCCAAGCAAGCAGGAGGGCAGGAAGGAGCAGAGCAATTTTTACTTTGCTGTGCCTCTGAATGCCTCTGAATGCTGTAGCAAACAGAATCTTCTCTTTACTCTTAAAGTGACCTAAAATAATTTGAAACCTTAGGCTGACTTCCTTGGATGGAACATAAAAGACAGAACAGAAAGGGAACACCTGCTGTGAGCAACTAGAGTCCTAGTTTGTCTCTACACTAATGACATTTTTGCTCCACCTACTGGTAGGAAGGCTTGGAGCCTTCTGGATTGCCATCAGGCACTTGCAACTCCTTCTGCAATTAGTCCTCCTGTTGAGGCTAGAAGAATCAATTTCAGTGTGCAGAAAAAAGAAATAAGAGAATGTTGATACCTTTTTCTAAAAATATGGGAGTGGGAGAGAAATTTTAATTTTAAGGGAGAAATAAGTATCATGGCTCAAAATGTACAGAGAAGTGTTCCCTGTGGTGAAGATGGCTGGTGCTCATAATTTTGGAGGGTAAAAGAATGAACAAAACAACCCATCAAAAATAAACAAATTCCCCCTCCAAAACATTGTAAAACTTTATACCTTGATATTGTAGGTGTTAATTGGTTTATTGTCTAAAATCCATCTTGTTACGACAAAGCACAAAATTGTCCTTATATCATCTTCCTTTCTTGTCTTATTGGCATAAGGGAGCTGACAGTCACTCTGAAATGCTGATTTGATAGTAGTGAGCATTTCTCAGTTCCGATTGCTCATTTTGCCGTGTTTCTTGATTACTGTGGAATGTCAAGAAAAATAGGACTTCTGAGTTTATTTGCACAGCTGTTCTGATTAGTTATGTTTGGTTTTATGCCAGGAGGCTCTCAAAGGTTTACACTGTTGCTTCTGAAGCTGTCAGCTTACTGCCTCTGTCTTTTTAGAATGACATCCAAACACATTTGTTGGATGTATTGTTTCAGTCTTACTCACTGGGCTGAAGTCAATGAATAAGCTTCTTTGAGAATTACTGGTTCAACAGCTGTAGACTTCTAATTGCAAGCTGAGGTCTTCATAAGGATGCTGTGCTGTAATATAATGGTAATTCTTTAACAAGGTTTACGTGGTGAAGTGGATAACACTATACAAATCAGATGGTAGTTTTTCAAATGGGGAAAAAATCCCACTAGTAGCTGAGGTTTCATTGACATTTAGTAGATACTTCTAGTTGCAGTGGGTACAATGCCTGCTCTGTTTGGACCAGTGTATCTGAATTCATATGAAATCAGGCCCTGCTAATCACATACAAAATCACAAAACAGGTAAGGTTGGTAGGGATGCTTGGAGATTACATAGACCAATACCCTTACTGAAGTAGGATTAGCTAGATCAGGTTGCTCAAGGATGTGTCCAATTGGGTTTTGAATATCACCAAAAATAGAGACTTCACAGCCTCTCTGAGACATTTGCAATGTTCCATCCCTCTTATCATAAAGAAGCTTTTTAGACAACCAAATTTAAGCCCACAAAATTATGTTAGCACTTCATCACATGGATATAATAATGAGGTATAAATTGAAGTACTTGATTTTCCTCTGCAGGGCTGGGTCATTGTGACTAAAATCATAAGCAGAATTGGGCTACCGAGCATAGGACTGGAGATAGAAGTCATATCTATGAGACTGCAAACAGAATCAAAAAACACCACTATGCTTTTGTCCCACTGTTATTCAGTGAAGACTTTCCCAACACCCACACCCCTAGCTGCAGCTGTGTCTCTTTGATTCTGTAGGCTCCTTCTGCTGTGTTTCTGATCTGTCCACGGTTCCACAAGTGTAACAGCAGAGTTTCTGAACTATTCAGGGGCTAAACAAAGAATCAGCCAGACTATTATCCTCTAGATATAATGCAGAGGAAAATGATCAGTACTTTTCAGCAATTTTAACAGGAATACCTGCTCTTACAGTTATCAATGCTCCCCAAATGATTTCCTGCAAACTGAAAATGTGTGAATTCCAGAAAACATGAAATTCTGATGCTGCTGAAAAAAACTCCTGTCAGCTATTTATAGTCATTAAACTTTCAGGTATTAAATTCCTATCAACTGCTTTTAGAGACTGGAGGAGAATATATTGAGAGTAGCCCAGGAGGGAAAACTTGGACGTGTTTGCAGATGAAAAGCTCAATGTGACTTGGTAATGTGCACTCACAGCCCAGAAATCCAGTTGTATCCTGGGCTGCATCCAAAGCAGCATGAGCAGCATGCTCTGCTTCCCCTCTGCTCTGCTCTGCTCTGCTCTGCTCTGGTGAGACCCACCTGCAGTGCTGCATCCAGCTCTCTGGGTCCCAGCACATGAAGAACATGGACCTGTTGGAGTGAGTCCAAAGCTGATCAGATGGCTGGAGCACCTCTCCTGTGAAGACAGACTGAGAGAGTAGGGGCTGTTCAGTCTGGAGAAGGCTCCAGAGAGAACTCAGAGCACCTTCTAGTAGGCAAATGGGGATTACAGGAAGGGTGGAGGGTGATGTGGCCTTGAGAGGGCAAGGGCAGGTTTAGATTAGGTGTAAGGGAGAGTGTTTTTGCTGTGAGGGTGATGAAGCACTGAGAGGTTGCCCAGGGAGGTTGTGGACTCTTCACTGCTGGAGGTGTTTAGGGCGAGACTCGATGGGGCCCTGAGCAACCTGGTCTAGGGGAAGATGTTCCTGCCCATGGCAGGGCGTTTGGAAATGCATGACCTTTAAGGTCCCTTCCAATCCACACCATTCTATGATTCTCTGAGTTTATGATTCTATAAATTGACTACAATCTGATTAGTTCTGTCTGTTTTTTACTTCCTATTTACAGTCTTCTTTAAGATATTAACGGCATGTATCTGAAAACAGATGCTGTGTTCTTTCAGTAAAGATGGGCTCAAATGAATAATTACATGCCAAGGCAGCTGGTGAATATTTAGGGGTATTCATCAGAGAAAATGTCTTTTTATATGTAGACTGATCATTCCAACAAATAGCTATGTTGCATCTGAATTTACTTGGACTTGACGCTGCAGTATTAGACACGGTGAGGCTGTGATAGAGCAGGAAATATATATGTAAGGACATGTACACACATGATCTTTTGTATCTTCTCAATGGTAGGCTCTACCTCCTTTAAACTGATAGAGATCTCAAAGAGTAAGGAGTAGTTACACGTGATATTGTAGTAGACTTTCTCTTCTGGTGTTTGGTTTAATGCCAGCCTTTCTGCCATACATACCTAGCACAAGTTAAAAAAAAAAAAAAAAAAAAGATTTCAACAAGGAGTAAAAAGACTTGCTAGGGATAGGAGTATATTTTCTTGTGTCCCTAATTACGTATTTTGTATTTTCTTTCTATAAACATGCTTATGCATGCCAGATACATGTGTTTTATCCTTGTTGCCAAAATCTGACCTGAAGCTTACAGCTCTGAAAACTACATTCAACAAAAAGTAATACTGACTTTTTTTTAGTGGATATTTGTAGCCTTGGGGATCTCTGTTATCACCCATATTCTCATACCCTTTCTATCTTCTTGTGCTTGTTTCTCAAAGACCACAGTTACCTAAAAAGGGTGACTATTCTGTGTGATTATTCTGTCAGCCACTAGTTAGAGAAGGAAGGGATTGTATGAAACAGGCTGATGCCTAATTTCCTTTGGTTTTTTTTCTGAAAAGGCATCTGTTACGATGTATGGCTTTTATACACACACTACACTCATAAAACTATCAGCCTTTTTAGAACATCAGAATCTTACCACTGCAATTAAGACAATTGAGATCTGACAAGAACATCAGTAGTGTTAGCAGAGCTCAGGAGATTCAACAAAACTAATTAGAATTGCAATAATAGATTCCTTCTCTTTTGACTATTATGATATCACTGGAATGAATTTGAACATGTATCTCAATGCTATTATATCTATTCTGTTACGGTGAAGAAGTTTTCTCAGCAGAGCAATCCAGCATGCTATGGAAAAATACTTCAGTGAAAACTTGGCTAGTTTAAGACTATAAATTTTTTGCTGTTTTGTGCAGAAAAATGGATGATTTGGACACCTAAAAATAGTATGTATTTGAAAATGAAGCATAAATACATAAAATAATTAAGGGCTTATTTAATTTTGACTAATTGTGGATATTTGAGGTCATGTGAAAGATGTCAAGAATATAGATTTTTTTTTTTTCTGCCAAGAATTTTAACAAATAACATCAAAAATACCAACTTGGGCTGCATTGGATAGAACAGCCATAGTGATGCAGTAATGTACATAGTTAATATTTTGGTTTTCTGAAGACTGATCAAAGTAAGAAAATATTTTTAAAATATAACAAGAGCAGTAGTTAAAAAACATGAAAAAATAGATCTCTGGAATGTAAAAAAAGAGTGAAAGAGCAACGCAGTGACCCAGACAGAACTTTTAAAAATAGTTTAAAACTGATAATACAGTAGTAGAACAGAATTTAAATATAAGCATGCAGAATTTTAAACTCTTTACTATGGGTAGAGTTATGGATAGAGCAGGAAGTAAATTAAGAGAGTGTGTGTATGAGTTTGGATCCAGAAATGGAATGGACACCAGTGCTCCTACAAGGTAATTGATGTTCAGATCAATAGTCTTAATATGAAATTATTTAACCTTATTTTCCATGTTTCAATGGAGGATAATCCAGCATAAGAAAGCATGTTTTTAAAACCTGTATTTACTGACATTAATTTTTACATTATTTATGTAAAAATACATGATCTTATAAGAATTGTAAATTTTGTGATTAAGAGTATTTTAATTGCTAGAATTCCTTCTATCAGTTCCCAAGATCTGTAATAGTTTCAAAAAATTATTGAAAAATGCCTGTTTATAACTATTGATCCTTATTCTTAAAGAATAAGGCTACTAGTCAGTCTGTATTTTATTCCTTCCTGAAACAAAAGGCCTTACTCTTGTTTTTTACTTCATTTTATCAGAAACTAGAAATACAACTTTAACATAGCTTTTTATATTTTCTTTCAAATTATAATCATTATTTTTACATTTCCCCATTTTCTTCTTGAACTGAAATATTTTTCTAGAGGTTTATCAAAATAGGGAATCTTTACCTAATAAATTCTTGTAGAGTAGTCTTAACTGCCTTACCCTCATGTAAAATTCTACAGAAGTTAAAGAAACTGTTCTGGCAGAAAGAAGTAAAGCATCTTATTCACACTGTGTACTCTTGGCCAAGAATTTTATCTCTTCAAGCAACTCTCAGGGAGGAGGAAGGCAGGTTCAAACCTTGTGAAGTGGCATGTGTTAATCTTCTTCAGTTAAAAACTGTATTACATTTTGATTGGCATGTACCTCAGAGCTTACAACTTCTTTTTTCTGCAGATGCTCTATTAAAAACCAATTAACTTTCAGTGTAATCAGGTATTTAACTTATCAGTTATGCAGTGAAAAATGTTGGGGGTGATAGCAATGACAAACAGGCTTACCAAATAATCAGCTGTCTAATTAATTTGAAAGTCTTTCATGTCTGATAAAAATTATGCATAATATGAACTGTTTAAATCCTGGGGATAAATATACCTGTGTGAAGGTTTGTCTTGGGATATATTCAGAAGGCAATAAAAGATGAAAAGACGTTGTGGTATAAAACATTTTAGTTTCTTCTTTCTTATTTTACCTTCCTCAGATATTAATAGAAAAATCTAAAAAGAGAAAATTATTTAACTAAGGTTAATTAATAAACAACCTTTTCAATGATGTCAAAACTGATGTTCCAGGGTAGACCTGCATCTGTAATTAGGGAATATTTAATTTCCTGAAAATTTCAGGGCAGATTATTACTTGTCTCCAGTTATTTATAAACATTATGGCCTTCTCATCCCAAACAAGCAATTATTGACAGGGTTTGGTTATTAAGCACTGCAGAATGCCATGTGTGGGAAGAGGTCAGGAGCTGCTCAGTGACAGTCAAGCCAGATCCAGCTGACTTGGCAACAAACAATCCACAGCACACCAGAATTTCAGGATGAAGAGCACATGGCAACACTGTTCAAACATCATTAAGAAATACCAGTAGCTGTGGGGAGTAGGAGAAATGAAAACTTAGGCAGGAGGATGAGGACGAGGCACAGGAGACAAAAATGGAAATACACGAGGAGAGGTGAAGAGCATATTTTGCAGAAAACAGAGAAAAAGATCAGGAGACATAGGGAAAAAGACATTGCTGGGAATACTGCTAGCAAAAAAGCTCTTGAAAGGGGATGATCCATGCCAGAGAAGGTCTGAGGACTGCAAGAGTCCTGAGGAACTGCACAGCATTGAGACCCCTGAGGTATTGCAGGCTATGGTGGAACCAGCTGCTGAAAACTGTGGGAATGGTGACTAAAAAGGCAAGGAGAGTTGTTGAACTGAAGCTGAGCCTATGAGGCCAGGAGCAAAGCTGTTGCCCTATGTGTCTGTATAATTGCATGAGTATTATTGGTTCAATATCTGAACCAATAATAAAAATTATTGTTAATTATCAATAATTCAAATTAAGTTAAAAATCCCATGGTCAAGATTGTTTTGCCTATGAAGGTAGTAGAAATAGAAATGTAACCTAACTTCAAATATTTTTAAATTAAGTTTTATTTTTTTTCTCTTTGTATTCTACCTAAATAAATTCAATTAGCAACATTTCGTCAGACACACTCATTTATTGTGGCAGTATTGTGTAAGCATTGTCATTATGGCTTCAGATGTTTTATTTTTTAATTATATTTTCTCTGTTTTGATGGTGAAAGAATTTTGTGTAGATACTGGTATAGTAATAGTTATGTCTACCGGAAGAATTGAACATACACTGCTCAACTTGAATGTTTCTTGCATACCCCAGGGACCAGAACTATAGTCTGGGTGATCTGACTGTCTAAAAAGTGCGTTAAGAATGTGATATTTTGAGAGTACAAATGCAAGTCAGATAACAAAAGCAGGCAACATTATCCTGATCTATCAATCCACCCTCTCATTAGGTTGCCTCTTTCAGAGGTTGACTAGATAACTAAACTGCATAATATTCCCTGCTTTCAGTTTTGCTTTACTTCTATTAAAAGGGTCTGTAGGAGATTTTTAGAATACCTTAGCAGAGAGGGGGAATCGTGGTAATTTAGCTATAGGTTCAGTTTACCAGCAAGTGTGGATATGCCTTATATGTTGCTTCTGAAATTACAGCAGTTTCATGGAGGAAGAAGGGTAATTTAAACATTAGATGGGAGTACAGCAGCTTTCCTCATGTCTTAAACTTACCTGTGAGTCATTCTTTATTTCAGAAAAGGATCTGAACCCAACACTAGACTACAGAGAAAGGTGCCTACAGGTAGCCACTGGGAAATGTAATTATGGATCATGAAAATTTTCCAGCTGCTCTAGTTATAAAACAATGGTTTCAGATAGCTACCCTAAAATGAAAGTGCTGCTATCAGACTATTGAGATAAATTAGATGACATGGGTATCTCTGTTCTGAAGGATTTTAAGATGCAGCTTTTGTTTTCAAACACCTGTTTTTCAGGGGACTCTTTCTCAGTTTGTACTTTATAAAAAATTCAAAACTCATTAGTAGGGACTGGGGCATAACTTTGTTGAGATACTCAGATGGGAAAGAGGTTTTCACTTTTCTTTTTGTTCCTAGAAATTTGTACACTTCTGTATAACATTAGGCAAATAAAGAAAAACAGGTTTCTGCCTGAATATCCCTCCAACCTGCAGAGGTATATTATAATTTGAAAAAAAAAAAAAAAAAAAACCAAAAAACCACCCTGCAAAGATTGCTTACATTACAAATACAACCATTATTTAGACCATGATACACATGATTTTATGCCTAAACATATCTACAAACAAGCATACACGTCTCTCCAGGGACAGTTTTCTCTTATACTGCTAGTGGTGATTTGATTCAGCAGGCTCCTCATGGACCTGTGCTCTCTGTGCCCTAGGGAGGTCTGGCACTTCTGACACTCAGTGCAGCTTCTGATCTTCTCTGCTGGGATTCTCTCTGCACCACTGCTTTGCTTTATTCCTGGGTCTTCCCTAGGTGGACACTTCCATGCAATTTTTTTGACTGTTTCTTGGTTATATCTCCCCATCTTAGTTCAAACAGTCAATTCTATATCATTCAATCTCACTGCTCTGTTTAACACCTCGTTTCCATGCAAGAGCATGAGAACTTCCCCATTTCTATCATCAGGAAAGATTTGTCTTTGATTTTGCACCAATCTGCACATCACAACCCACAGGAAGTATACAATATAGAGCAAGCATCCAAGTGTTTCTAGGTTTATGCACCACTTGCAAGGGATTTTCAGGAAACACTTTTGAATCTGAGGACCTCTGCTAATTCTAAGTCTTACACTGGCCGTCTATCTGTAGGTCATCTAGTTCTTAACATTTTTATAAATTTGTGACTTACAAAACTCTTACCAGAGCCCATTTGCTGTAGCTTAGAGATACATAATAAAATAGTTCAGAGTATTTTAGTCTGAATAAACATGACAGATTAAGTGTAACAACTTGTTAGAAACCTCTAATGAATTGCTAAAGGTATGGAATTATATCTTCTAATGTACTCCCATGCTGCTGGAGGAAGTTGCTTCTGTTAATTTCACTGAATAAAAACCATCTTTTAAATTTATTTTAATATTCATGACATTCTACTTAATATTCATTGGAGATTTTAGGGAGCTAGCAAAAATGTGACGTAATCCTTTTTTTTTGCTATACACAATGAGTCTATTTGGATGGATGTGGAGAACAAATTTTTATACCTGAATTTGACTGGAAAATGTGCTGTCCAACCAAAATCTCAGTTGATGGAGGAATATAAACCTAGCAGGTTTTGAAAAGGCATAGAACTAACAGGAGGATTTTTGGTTTCATTCCAGGGAAAGCAGTTCATATATAGAGGAAAATGTTGCATAAGAGTTCAGACAGAATCTCTATTTACATTGTATGAGGACATTTTAAAAGCTTCAGGAGAAGATAATCAAGCAACACCAAATTAGTTGTCTTGTTTAAGTACAATAATAATTTAATGCTTCTCAAACTGTTTCAATTTTAGGTCATGTGCTACATTAATGCCTCTCCAAGTCTGACATTGCAAAGTTGAAATAAGCATATTTTACAACAAGAAATTTTGAAATGCTTCAGGCAATACTTCACTAGTCATTAGCTTAAGTACTTAAAGAAAATCTTATTAACAGTATAATCTTTATTTTTATTCAAGAGAAAAATTAAAATTTATATTTTGTTACCATAACAAGAATAAATCCTGTGACTATAATTGCCCTTTTCTACTAAAATTTATCTTTATAGCTACCTTAGGGGTGATAAACAAAATCCAGTTGCAATGTAATTCTCAGATATATTTACTTTCTTTACTTTTCTTCTTTAGGCTATTTGTCACAAACAAAAAAACATTCGTTGAGTACAAGATTTTACTCTTTCTCTTACTGACAAAATGGGCTGGCATGAATCTTTCAGCTATGCAAAAAAAGGTGCTGTTTTTCTATTTGTCTGCCCTAACTGATCTCTTTTCTAGGAAGTTACTCTCAGTTCACCAGACCTGCATTATAGCAGTCAAAAACTGCACTTCTTAATGACCGTGATGCCCTGAGAGGCTACCTAGAACAGAGGCTATACAGAGTTAAAGGAATAAAGTAGGTATTTATTAAACAGGCCTTCAGAGGATACACCTTGGGCAGTACAAGAGCGCAGCCATGGCTACATCCAGGATGAATGGTGTGCCACGAGTTTTCACACTTTTATAAGTTTTGATCCATTTACATATTGAGGTTAAATGTTCAATTACAGCTTCATGTTATGAAGTCACATCCTCCCAGTTTGCTCTCCTCAACTGGCTGTTATTTATGTTTTTTATGTTATGCTGAGGCTGTAATGGCTGTCCTTGTTTCTCAGGCTGGGAAAGGATTGTTTTGTCTAACGAAACTGTGAAGAGAACTTGCTGACACTTTATATGCAGTTCAGAGTTATACACTAATGTAGTACAGACTCTGGAAAAGATGATAGCTAAAACCTAAGGCAGCAATATAAACAGTGTGAATGAGGGCAAATTCAGCAAGCTTGCAGATTATACCAAGTTGAATACACAATTGATATGCTAGAGGGGTGGGATACCATCCAGAAGGACCTGACAGATCTGAGGAGTGAGTGCTTGGGAACCTCATGAAGTTCAACAACGTGGTCAGGGCAGTCATCAGTATGAATAATCTGTGGAAGGAAGGGATTGGGAGCAGCCCTGCAGGGGACTTGGTGATGAAAAATTGAACATGAGCCAGCAATATGTCCTGTGGCCTCGAAAGCCAGTTGTATCCTGAGCTGCATAAAATGAAACATCAACAGAAGTTTTGGGAGGTCGTTCTCCCACCTCTATTCTGCCCTTGTGACACTTCACCTGGAGTACTGCCTTCAGTTCTGCAGTCCAGTTCTGGATAAAGAAAGACATGGACCTGTTAGAGGGTCATGAAATGGGATGCTGGAGCACCTCTCCTACAAAGACAGGCTGAGATACTCAATGGAAGGCTATTTGGAGAGTCTATTGTGGCCCTTTATAAATAAAATGGGGCTTATAAGAAAGTCAGAGAGACATTTTACTGAGGCCTGTAGAGACAGGATAAGGAACACTTATTTTAAACTCAGAGGGCACATTTAGATTTTATATAAGCAAGAAATTCTCTACTGTGAGGATGTGAGGCACTGGGATGTCCTGAGAAGCTATGGACAACCCATCCCTGGAAGTGTTCAAGGCAAGGCTGGAAGGGGCTTTGAGCAACCCCAGGTTGTTGAGGTCTAGTGGAAGGCATTTCTGCCCATGGCAATGCAGCTGGGATTAGAGGATGTGTAAAGTTCTTTCCAACTCAAAACATTATATGACTCCAGGATTTTATAATTCATTCTAGGATTTTTAATTCATCTTTTAAAATTTTAAATAGTTGCACATTTAAGTTTTTAATTTCTAATAGATAAGAGAGCAGTTGTTATAGTAACTAAACTGAAGTTACTGCTGTAGACTAACTTTATTCTAATTTTGCTCTGTACTGTATTACAACTTGCCAAAGTAGGTGTAGAGAAATAGAGAAATTGAAATAATTGTGTGATGTCAAGCATGTTTTACACATAAATCTTCTATAATGAAATTCAGACTTATATTTCTGTCATTATTTTGTACATAATATTACTGGAACTGAGCAATGCTTATACTGATCTTATGTTACTGAGGTTTCCAACCTAGAAACATCTTGAAATCTCATGCAAAAAAACGTATATTTGTTCTGCTTATTCAGACATATGCTTAAGTATTACTACCTTCTCCCTTCATTGTATTCCATAAAACGAGACTTTCCGCTTTATTCTCAGATCCTTTGATTTGACTGAAGTCAGCATAGAGATAGAAGAGCAGTGACTATAATCAATAATGTACCTCTCTACAGGTTCTTTAACAGAATCAACATAGAAATATGCTCAATCCCATTGAATGAAACACAAACTATATTTCACTCTACAAGCTGGGAGACCTAAACCAATATAGTTGCCTGGATCCAAAGATTCAAGGACAGCACTATCACTGTAGCTGGGATTAAGAAATAAAATAATTTAAAATTATTTTGTCAATACACTTAGGCTATGCTTTTCTGGAGTAAAGTTCTGTATTTAGGCTTTGTATATATTTTATGAAAATTTGCACTGAATGATAGTGTACTATAGTAGCAGAATGAGATTTTTTTTCCAAAGATACTAGTTAGAAAATTGCAGTGAGAGCAAATGCTGCTCAATGTGAGTATGTTTTCAAAATACCTGTCACCACTAATTGGCAATTCCACTGCTTGCTCAGGAAAAACTGTATGAGCATCTCAACCTGTTGATTAAGAAATCTTCTGGGTGTCTTGATTTAATGGGTAGAGGAATTGATGTGGAGGGGGATGGAATGAATGGTCTGTCGCATAGTCTGCCAAATTAAACTGAGTTCTGATTATCATCAAGAATAAAAATGCACATATTTTATCTAATACTTATTTAAGATACCTGATCTTACTTAGCTGCAGATCTATCTGCCTATCAGCTGTTTGCACTTCTAAGTACCAGACATGATAAAATGATCCTAAAATGACCATTAAAAAACCCCAAATATCCTGAAAATTTAGAATATTTAAGTTAAATTTATCAGTCAGAACAGGTTGAAAACTCATTCCAACTGGTGTTTCTGAAAATTAAGTGTTTGGTTAATTTTCTTAGGTTCATGGATTTTCCAGTTATCGGTATCTTCCGGTTCTGCAGAAGTGGCATAGGATGAATGTAAACTGTTATTTATATCAAACTGCATGTGATAGAAAAACACATTTGCTATGCTGCAGCATCTTTAAGTAGTATGTGGAAGAGAAAATAATGGAATTGTTCACTTTAAAAAATGCTTCTTTCACAGTTCAGTGGAAGACATATTTCTCCCATTGAGTGGTGGTAGCTTGTCATGGTTTGACCCTGGCACAGTGCCAGGGCCCCCATGAAAGGTGTATTTCCAAAATGGTTACTGTTGGATGTGACCCGGGAACAGAACAAAGCAGGCTCCCATTCGGGGATGGAGGGAAAACCACAACACTTTATTCATTACAATATCTAAAAAGGAACACATACAAAGCTAAGAATGAAAACCTTCCAAATACATTCCTCCTCCCCCCTCCCTTTTCTCCACAGATTCACCACCCCTCAAATAATCAACTCTCAAATCCATCAGGGAGAGAGGAGTCCTCTCTTGCATCATAGGCTTCCCCCAGAAGCACAATTGAAACTTCTTGTGCTTCCGTGTCACCCATGGCCCCACCCAGACAACATCAGCCCTCGTGACTTCTCCCCACCCATGTCCAGTGCTCTCACCACTGGACACAGGCCAGGACTGCTTTTAGGGTTCCCTGTTTAAAGATGCTCCACCCAGTTCCAAAAGCAGCAGTCTCTCAACTTCGGGACACCAGACCCCCCAGATTTCACCCCCTGGGGCCGAGGGGCCTCATGAACAGAAATCTTCCTCTCCGTGGAGACAGAGGGCATCTCACACCCTCCTCAGCCGTCTCTGTTCATGCCACTGCTTCACTCTTGACTCCCTGGTGTTGCCTCCCCCTAAATACAGTCTCTGGGTCACAGGGAAAAACACGGGTCTGTCCATAGCCATACAAGAAAGAGTCCAGCCCAAGGCCACTCCATCATCTCTTCCCACCTAGGATTCTTCTCTCCTCGTCCAGCTTTCCTCAGGCTTGCCCATTTCATCTCTCATCTCTCTCTCCTCATTCTGATTCAGAAGCATTCAGTATTTGTAAGGTTTCCATTATTCTACAAAGGGGTTAAAATCTTCCCTTCTGTCTGCCCAGGACTCCCACAGCTGCCGGGCACCTTCTCTCGCCGCATCCCCCGCTTCTGGCCGGCCGTGCTGCCAGCACAGTCTCTATCACTCTCTCCCGGGGGGGCTGCCCAAACATCCCAGGTTTCCTCCACCCCTGCATGGTCTAATAACCTCCACCCCTGCACCTTTTGCGGCCCTGGGCCTCCTCCCCACAGGCCGCATGGCCTCTCCCTCCCCCACCCAGACGCAGCTGGGCAGGGGAGAGGTCCAGACTCCACTCACCAACACTGGATTCCCAAAGAAGAAGCTCTCTGGGAAGCCTCTGCTTTTAACCCCTGTGTGTTCTCAGAGGCGTATACAATTCCTCAGTGACCACACCACATGCCAATTTCAAATCTGGCCACTGATTGGTCTGACCTAGGCATTTCCAGAAACACACTTCCGGGCCAAACCACGACATAGCTCTTTCCATGCTCTAACATATGAGCAAGAACTGGGATAAAGCAATTGAAGACTTTGTAGATTTGGGCTGCTGGAAATTAATTTTTCTGAGAGGTGGTAGGTTCTCAGATCAACATTCACACTGGCTTCAAAGACTATAATTTATCAGCTTCAAGAAGGTCCAGAGAGGAGGAGGAGGAACTTCTATGGCTTTATAGAGCAGCAACCTCTAACATCAAGTCCTTTCAGACTTTTGTTCTAGGCTGCCTCATTTCTGAGCCTAATTATAAGACATGGTTCAATTTATTATGAAAAGTAACTTGAAAGAAAACAGTCAAATTCATGTCAAAGTGTTTCTTAAAAAGTGTTTATGAATCAGAAAGTTCCCTGTAGCATAGTGTCATTCTTTTTTTCTGTGAGATTTAGCTGCAGCCAAAGAAAATCAAAGACTGGGATAGGTTCAGGTATTGGAAGAGAAAAGTAAAAGCACTGGAGGAAGAAGTGAAAAAACAGTAGAATTTCAGAATTATTGAAGTTGGAAAGAACCTCTTGAGGTCATTTGGACCAACTTCCCTCCTCAAGTAGGGGTAACTTGAGTAGATTGCTCAATTCTGTACTCACTTGCAATTTTAATATCTCCCAGTATCCTTACTGCTTCTCTGGGAAGCTCATGCTGTCTCTCACAACTCTCAAAGCACAACTGTTGTCTTATGTTTAGATGTAATTTCTAGTACTTCAGTTTGTGCCCATTGACTCTGGTCCTGCACACCACTACTCAGTCTGTCTCATCTTCATTCCCTCAAAAGCAGGTATTTGTATACACTGATAAGACCCCCTCCTTGAGCTTCCTCTTTTCCAGGCTAAAGTGTGATGGCTCTCTTAGCCCTTTCTTGTATGAGAAATGCTCCACTTTCTCATCTTTGAGTGTCTTTGTCAGGTCCCCTCCAGAAAGTTCTTATCTTTCTTGTGTGAGAAAACTAGGTATTGTCAAAGATAAATCAGTAAATGGCTGAGGGAGAAAGACATTTTAAATTGACTGCTGGTTATATTGGTGAAATTTTGTACATAAGCACCTTTAGAATATTATATGACATGAGCATAGAATGCAATTTTCCAGGATTCAATGTAAATTTTACATAGAATTTATAGATGTTTTTGAAAGTGGGAATTTCAAGGTCACTTTTTTCCCCATGCAAAATATGAAAAAAAAAAGGAGTTACCTAGTACTAAAGACTTAATTCCTGTTGATTCCAAGAGCTTTTGCATATTATGTGAAAGTGTATAATACCTTTAGGCTTTTTCTCACAAGAGATAATGAATGACGTGTTTCTCTCCTGAACAGATAAGCTTAAATGAAAATCCAGCACAGCCTTAAACCATGCGTATGTTCTGGTATATGTATAGAGATTCTGCCAGCAGAAGGGGTTTTTGCTGTTATGTTTCTGGGGATTTTTTTTGTGTGTGTTTGTAGTCTAGGGAAAGAAACAACTTTCATCAGCAAAGGTTGGGATCAAAACCATAAAGTGAGAAAGTTCTATAAAATTGTTTTATTAGCTGCACAGCATGCTTCAGAAAAGCTGTCTGGTTTTGGAGTAATAACTTTAAGAAATAGTGAGATAGCATAGATGGAGTTGTTTTTTTAAGGTCAGGACATTTCTCTATTTTTACCATCTATGTAAGTATGTAAGTGACCTTTGTTCTGTGACCTTTGTTACCGACTGATCACACCACACCCATGGTTTCTGAATACTAGTGTATTCTGAGGAGGACTGAAATATCTGCTGGAAGTTCCAATGTATTAGAAGATCAAGCAAACTTATTTAAACTGATTAATTTTTTAATGATAACTAATATAACGTCTTGGGTGAATAGATTAATAAGTAACTGGTGATCTGATTTCACTGAACCTTCAGAATGATCCCCACATGGACAGAAACTAAGATAAAAAGATCAACTTTTCACTTCTGAGTTACCTTTTTGAATATTCAGGTTGTAGCTGTTCAAACATTAACTGCAGTGGCAAGACTTTCACATCTACACTGGACCCGGCTTGGATGGAGTAAATCCAAATAGTGATGAGATTTGTATTTGTGACTGAAATAGTACTGATAACACACCAATATTTTCAATATAACCATACTAGTAGGAGAGAGAATTACTTGACTAGAGTAAGAATACATTAAAAAAATATCATTCATAAGAACACTTATGAGGGAATGAAGCAGTTGTAGTGTAGACACCAAGCTTCAGATTTCTTAAAGTGTGATGATGTGTTTTTTCTCTCAAATGTAGAACGTCTGTGGGACCTAAACTTCTCCTGTTTTTCTATAACTCCTTCCTTCAAAGAAGTAGAAGGTAGGTGGGGATATTTTTCCAAATCTCATAGAAAAGTGGCAGATAATGTTTTGAGCATTAGGAGCAGAGGAAAAAAGTTGAAGTTAGTTCCAGCATAACTGCCAGTAAATGTGGCCCATGGTAATGTCTAAAATCTTAAAATTTAGGGTTATTTGAAATTCAGAGCAAAACTTACCTATCTTATATGCTGAAACCTGTTTTCTAGGTCTACTCTTAGTAGCTTTGGACACTTTTTTGCCTCCAGACATTTTCTTTGCCATTTGAATTACACAAAGATTGGTGTTTTCTTCCTTCACTAAAATTGCTGAATAAATAGCTGTTTCAGAGACACTAAGTAAGGATTACTACAGACATATAGGTTATAAACAGTCTTAAATTTTTAATAGCAATTTTTTTTTATAGTTTAAAGACTAAAACTACATTCAGAATATTCTGTATTGCCTGAAGTCTGTCAGAAAATGATGAGTATTAGTTGTTTTCAGTAACTTTGTTAGAATGCTGTTTGTTTCCCTTTGAAAATAAAAACTTGGGTCACTGATTGAAAATTTAAGGGCAGAAATAACTATTTCTTACAGGATTATATCATGTCAGTGGCTGATAATGATAATAGCCTAAGGACTATTTGCCAGCCTGCTCCATTTAATGCGGTCTGAAAGCACCATCCTAGAAATCCTACGACTTTTCAAAACTTAATAATACATTTCCAGAGCACTTTTTCCATTCCATATCCCATTTTAATGACATGTTCAATATAGTGAAATATCAAGAAAAGAGAAGTGGATTCCAAATGGAAAGACTCCATAAAATCATGGAATTTAGAAAAGACACATTCTTTTTCAATGAAACAATGTGTGTTTTAGGGTTGGCAAATGTAGGCAAAATTCTGCATTTCTTTCCCTTTTCTATTTTATTGTAATTAAATTCCAAATATCATTGGTATTGCAATATCAAGGTTCATATTGAAAAATATATGGTTACATTTAGAACCTCTTGGGTACTCTGACTTCATGTAAAAATTGCAATCTTAAGATGACCTCAGACTGTGTTTAGAATAAGTTAATTTCCACTTTGTAAAGTCCACTTTAAAAGAAGTTGTTTTTTCCTTGCACAATCAATGTTCTTTTCTTTCCAGGCTGTGAGGTAAAGGTGGTAAAAGTGCATTGGCCTCCCAGTAAAAGGTGAAAAATTGACCACAGTCAATTTCTATGATGCCTAGGAAAAAGCAGGTGCCTTTCTTATGTCCTCAGTTTTCAGTTCTGTTTTCAAAGCTGAATGATTGCAGCCAATTTTGTCAGTCTTAAAGCAGAAGCCATTTCTTACATTTGATATTTCTCACAGGCTTTTTTCTAATTTCTGCTAGTTCTACTGCACGCTTTCTGTGATATCAACCTGAACCAGGAAAAAACACCAGCATTGCATGGACTGATGCAATAAGAGAATAAAGTTTCCCTTTTGTCCTTATGTCTTTCTCCTTAATTACTGTGTTTTTCTGGATGTGTTAGGACCTTTGGACAAAAATGAACAGCAGACCACATAACTTCACATCTGTTTGAGTAGCTATGGTCAGCTCACATTCCTCAGTGGCACATATAATAATTTTACTGCTGTTTTGCTGCCTGGCTATTGAATACAATTGGCATATCCCAACAGCTGAGCAAGTAACCATTTATCTTTATCAGTATTTGTAAAAAGCCTTTAGGTTTCAATTTTCTCACTTAAATGATGGATTCAAATTCTTCTAGCAGGACTGACTTAGCTCTTCTCTTATTGGAAGAGTATAATATTACTATAAGTCATTATAGACTTATAAGTCTACTTATTATTTACTATATATTTATTGCATGCAATGTAATGTCTTCTTTCTCCATTTGCTATCATTTTTCTGAGTTGAGAGAAATAGCCACACAGAAAATTTTCGGTAGATCCTCTCTTAAATGTTCATATGAAATATGTTTAGAATAGCTAAATTACAAATTAAGACTGCAATGGAAAATTCATCAAGCAGAAAAATTAAAAAAGATAAAAAGTTTTGAATGTCATAAAAACTGCAAGACAAAAGCTTCTAAGGGATAGAAAGGTTCTTGGAAGAAAAACAATGCTTGCTTTGGATCAATGAACATTTTTTTCTTCTACTCAAAATGGAACATTACTTTTTTGGACATCTGTAATGCAGTCTGAGGAAAAGAGCTTAAGCTACAAAATTATTAATAAAGATGCTGAAATCCCAACTTGGTAAGATACAGCTGAATAGAACTCCACAGTTCAAATTCCCCATCTTTTTATTTACGGAGATTGAGCTTCAGTCACATTATAAGTACTGAGCACGTTTTCTCACAGAAATCTTCAGGCTGGCCTGAACTTTTTCTGGAATTGATTAGTTCTGTTGGAACAAAACCTTAGTTTTAGACAATGACTGTTTATGACTGGAAACTTTAATCTCTTTGAGAACATATTATATTTTTTATTTTACATATTGACGCCTTCATTTAAAGAACTAAATCTAGATATAGAGAGGCATAACAGAAATTATATTCCAGCAATCATTCGCTCTGCTAAATATTTCATGCTCCTGACAAAACATTGTATTTGTTTAGGTCTGCAATTCTGCCTTTTTTTTTTTTGGTGGTTATTGAAGTTCCCAATTCATCCAGGTTTCAAATATTACAGCATACAGTCTCATTTTCCTTGAAATTCAGTCTGGAATCCAATTTATTGGGATCATTTTATTTCCCACCCAGAAAAAAACCAGAGTATACTTTCCTATTAGCGTTTTTTTAGTAGCATATCCAGTGTTTTTAAAAACATTCTCATTGCAGCCACAATTTTCCTCCACACAGAACATCAAAATAATACATAAAAGTGGATATTCAAAACTAGAAAAATTAGTCTGAGTAAGACCATTCAGAATTTGTCTCACTAATATTTTATTATTTTGCCATTGTTATAATTTCCACAATTATATCCCAAGCATTAGAAAGAATAATTTATCTGCTTTAATTTAGAAAAGGAAAGTGAAGTGATTATTTCAGCATCATTGTTACAGCCACTGTTACTTATGCATAACTTCATAACCTAGCATGTAAGCAGTTTAACACTATGGACATAGAAATACTTACCTAGTGTACCTAACGAACATTTGTATTCTAATACTACATTTTCAAAGCAAAGAGAGTTTCTATAGGGAACAATCTCAATTATTATTCCAAAAGAGCCCCAAAAGGTAAAAATTTACAGTTAGAATCTCAAACCTTCTTCCTACCTTTAAGCATATAATTTTAATGAAGCAAAATATTTCTGAGAATTATTTGCTTTATGAGCATTGTAAGGTTAAACTATATAAAGAGGGAACAGAAGGATATGGAAAGGAAAGGATCAAGGTGCTTTGGACAGTAAAAAATTTGGGAAAACAGAGGGATAAGGAGATAAAAAGGGATACTCATGTAAAAAATAAAAAAGTTTAGAAAATTAGACCTACCTCAAATAAGTATTGTTTAGAGACTAAAAGGCTGCATCTGTTATCTGTGTTTGCAGAGCAAAGAAAGAAGGCAAAATAATTTAAAAAGCTAGAAAAAATGAATGAAACCTCAATTATCTGCCTCATTTTTACATTTGTTAAGACAGCAATACCTCTTTATTGACAAAGTATTTTTCTCTTTTAAGTTATACTTTTTCTTGCCAAATTTTGGATTTTAAGTCCCATTGTAAGGAATTTTTTTTTTTGTTTATTAGAGAAATATAATATTAGAAATTACAGATGCTATGGAAGAAGTTTTCAAGAGGTTCCAGGATTATGACACCTATTTGAAAACTCTCTTCTCCTGTTTTTATTTTGCATTTCACTATGTAAAAGGAATGTCTATTCTTGGCACATTATATGTTTTGTTCTTTTAGTTGTCTTTCATTTCTTTTTTTAATTAAGGTGCTGTTTCATCCCAATAGGATTTTACTTGTATATTAAAAAAAATCTTTGGAGAGTTATCTCCTAAAAGTCTGATAAGCACTTTTAAAAACAAAACAATATTTTTTTTTTCTGTGAATAAAGGATTTGGAGATATACTTTCCCAGTTTTCCAGATAACTTTCACAGACTTTTGAAAATTTAATATATATTATTTAATCGTTACAAATGAAAATTATGAATGGCACTCTTACAATCACCTTCTATACTCCATTATATGTTTTCCAGACCACAGGTCTCTTAGCTCTCATCTTTCCCCAAGAATTCAAAAATATAAACGAAATAGCTAATTTGTCAAGAAATGTCTGAAGTTTGATTGAGTATCAAGTTTCTCAGACTATCTTATACAGAGATTTTTTTTTTCATATGCAGCTGTGCCCCCCTTAACTAACGCAAACTGTTAGAGCTAAATGTTCTTGATTCCAGTTTCCACAGCATTCTGGTGATTTTACCTTCTATATTCTTTTAAGGTATTATAAGATTTATGTCTTGCACCACAACTACACGTAATTTTCTGTGATACCATCACTGCAGAACTGCAGATTTTCTCCAAATAAATTGTTAGGTTTTTATTTCAGGATACATCAAAGGTATTTTTAAATTAAAAACTAAAGCAAATAGGGTCAGTTCCTGAAGGTAGCTCTCTGAATAGACAAATTAGTTTTAATGTATTCAATTTCAAATAAAAAATTCTCATTAAATACTCTGTCACAGACTTGACAACTTAATGGAAAAGAGACTAACAAAGAAGTACATATGTGAGCTACTAGAAAATAAAATAGTTGCATTTCCAAGTGTCTCTTTCAAACAAAAGTGTCTTTAATGCAATCAAATACTGCATCTGGTTTTGTATTTCCCAAATGCATGTGTCTATTAGGCCTTTGACTTGATCATTTTTCTGAAAGACTTGAAGTACAACTTTTTTGGGCTTTTTATTTAGCAGGGTATCAGAGAGCCATGGGAGATGACAATTAATTTTTTTTAAATTATTTTTTACTTTAAAATTGTGGGGTTTTGTCCAACACAATCACTTGTACATTATTATAATTTAATAAAGCAGATCTGAATTAATCTAATACTAGTATTATTTTATTCCTGCTCAGACAACTAAAGAATCCTGTAGCTAATACTTTGTCTTAAACCAGATGAAATAGGAAAATATTTTATTTACTTCTTCCCTTCTTCCAGAGAAAATTTTGATTTCTACCTAATGCTTCAAACCTAATTATTTCCTAATTATTTCCTCTACTACTATCTCACAACAAATTTTGAGTCTTTACACTACTAAAACAACTGGGACGACTTAAAACTGTGCAGCAGTCAGTACAGTCTGCCAGTGTAACCATAATACAGTGACAAGTCATGTCATTTCCTGCCACACCTCAACAAGTAGTTAGTGTTACTGAAAACCTGGATGGGATGCTCAGTGCTCTAGATAATTTTTTTAGGTATTTTCATCCATCTTTATTCTAAACATTTGGAAAAATAGTGAAAAGACTTTGTTGTCCATCTTTCATCTTCCAGTTCAGGAGTGTTGACCAAACCAGTTTTACTTTATGGTGTTCTAAACAGGAATGGAATTTGATGTAAAGAGACATCTCAGTGCTTCAAAATGAATGATGGTGTAGGGATGGGACTGGTTTGTTTGTTTTGGTTTTTGGGTTTTTTTGGCTTTTTTTTCAGAAGGTTTATATGGTTCATAACTATGATAGGGATAGGTTATATGTTCATAACCACGAGAGGGAATGGGAATGAAAAGAGTGATATCTAACCTTGATGGTAACAGTAGAATCAGTTAGTATCCTCTTCCACAATCACTGTATATTTAGTTCAAAAAGAGGAGACCTCTAGATTTTTCATGTGGTGTTGTTTTTTGATAAGATCATAACTACAGATATATCACTCTGATATACATTTTCAACCAAAATTCCTTGCAACAAGAAATTGATACCTTGGAAGACTTGAAATTCATCCAGTGAGCTAAAATCCATTTTACATACTTTAAAAAAAAAATTATTAGTCAATTAGAACATCATAAGAAGTTAAAAAATTCCAAATCACATATTCTTACTGAATTAGTTTTGGTTTAAGAGGCCTAAATTACCTGGAAGGACATATATGGTAATTTGATTTAGCGTCTTTTTTTCCATTTATGAAATGAATCGACTTGATCCATATCAATGCTATAAAACTCACTATGCTATGTAGTGCCACACTGTATTTTGAAGGGGAATTAGAAATATCTAATAATCCATAGATGATGAACTCCTTTTAAACATTTGTGTATTTAAAATATCAAAAAAATGTTAAGGTTCTATATTGCCTCTGTCTTCTGTAACACAAAAATTCAGCTCTGAGATATTAACTTGTGGAAAAACTTAACATCACATGCAAACTATTGTTTAGAGCGGTAGTCTTGCAGGAAGTCATCACATCTTTCCAGGTCTGCATTATGAATTAAAAAAATACAAAAAACCTCTTCTGATAATTATCAGGTAAATTGTACAGAATTTCTCCATAAATAAATACATTGCTTTTTTTTAACCAAGTTTAGCTCCAGGGCCAAGCAAAATATTCATTTTCCTATATTGAGATAGACTGTTCTTTTGTGTCATTTAAACTGGAATGTGAACTTAAACAAGCACCGAATCTGGCATAGTAAACAAATCTGAAAAGAAATCTACTTCTGCAACATTTTAAATACTGTGCTAAGCCATTTAGCAGAGACCAAGCCAATGCAGATCACAATGAGCTGAACACTGTAATGAATGGCTTTTCTATTCCTGGCACTTTCCTTATTGAGTGGTTTTACTCAGGAGTCAAATCCATTAAGAACTGAAATAAAAATATTTTCTCCTGATACTGTCATGGTGTCTCTATGGAGACAGCGAGCAGTAGTTTTGTTTTCTTCATACATTTTGAATGACCAAGAGAGAAAAGAAAATGTAATTAGACAACATGCATAAACATGGAATTTTTTATGCCTTTTAATCATATACTATATTGTAAAAGAAAGCATCTTTTGTTTTAAATCAAATACTAAAAAATGTAGCATAGTTAATTAACTGAAGAGAGACATCAGATCAGAAAAACGTCTCTGCTACACAGTTTTCGACTTTCACCTGGAAAGACTGAATGATAATAATTAATAGGAAAATTCAGATTTTTCCTTGTATGATAGAAATTATTGGAAAAAAATGTAAGCACAGTGCTAATTTAATGACAATCTGAACGCTGTTTCTAATGGTAACATGTGATTAGTACATTTGTGAACGTTTGGAGAAAAAAAATTAAATTGAAGGGCCATAAACTTTTTTCTTGAAGGGCAGGAGGCTTTTTTCCAGTAAATAAATAAATGTGGAAATGTAAGTCTTGATGGTTTATGTCAAATATTTTTATTCTAATTCCTATCACTACTATGTGTTCTGATGTTAAGCATAAATTAATGTCATGAACTAAGTGCTCATATTCTCTTTCAAGTGCAACGAACTTCATTCATAGCTTTTGTTTGTAGAAGATAAAAACATGGAAGAAATTATGTTTAATTCCAGCCTGTCATTTTATTGAAAGGTTTTACTGTCAATTGCTGCATTTTCAATACTCGAACTTCCCATAAACAGATTCATTTCTATAATTTCTTCTCCTAAAGAAATTTTCTCAGCTTTTTCTCCTTAATTTCTTAAGCTTTCACTCCTTAAGCATTAGACTTGGATTTTACAAGGTGGAACAGTCTCTTTTTATTGTATCAAATGTATTTTTTCCCAAAAAACTTCAAGCAATTTTTAAGTTTCTTCTAAGGGTCATACTGGAAAAATACTGTGAGAGAAAATATTTCTGTACACTGTTGAGTACTCAAAGCAAAAAGAAACAACAGACTGTTCAATAACATGGTGCAGTTCTTTATTGGACACAATAAGTTCAAATTGAACACAATAAGTCCAATTTGATGCCAGGTATTTACTGACTGCCAGAGAGGAAAGATCAATCTGGAAAAACAATCAGCTAAATGAAAGTAATAGACACAGGTACCAATCACCTGATTGATATCTTGAAACTTATCCTTTAATTCACATTAAATATTTGACTTTTATGTTACACAGCCTTTCAGGTGGGTAAACCAAAACTGTCTTCACATTTTAGAAAAAATAAACCTAAAACCTGAAAATGTTATGAGGAGATCAGAGGTCTTTAACAAATGTTCATCTCAGAAGTTGATCAAATAACTTTAGGAGCACAGAGGTTACCTTGCCATTCCACTTTCAAATCTATTAAAGTCATTGAAAATTGTCAAGATGTAACACTTGTCTTTTTGCCCTTATTGTCAGATTGGAGTGGTAACAGACCTCTTGATTAAGTGCTTTCTCAGCTTATAAATTCACAGTAGAAAAATGATTGAAACTAAATTCATTAGAGTAAAACGCGATGTGCATGAACTTCGTTGAGTGAGGTACACAG
Organism: Passer domesticus; assembly: GCF_036417665.1. Classification (NCBI taxonomy): domain Eukaryota; kingdom Metazoa; phylum Chordata; class Aves; order Passeriformes; family Passeridae; genus Passer; species Passer domesticus. The sequence continues at coordinate 88,229,406 of NC_087474.1, forward strand.
AGAACAGAACAGGAGATTGCCTAAATTTAGTGGAGAAAAAAAGTCAGTTCAATTTGCTTTATAATAAAGCAAAACAGAGTTTCAGCTAAGACTGGGTCATGAAACTGAGACTTCATGTGTGTTCATGTATAGACATATGCATGAATATTTATTGCATGTTCAGATGAAAAACTTGCTAAAATTTGGTTCTTTGAAGATGCATTCTCAGTGTTAAAGATAATGTGTTTATAAAAATAAATATATAACAGAATAGAAGCATTGGGAAATAAAATACTTAGCTGTGCATAAGAAAGGACAGACTGAGTGCATTGTTTGGGATACATTAAAATCTAACTGCATGCCTATCTTTTTCGTTCAGATTTTGTTTCTCTTGTATAGAAATGTTCCTTGACATGACAGTGACTTCTGTTGATGCATAGGTTACACTTTTTTTCCTTCCACAAGGAACGAAAAGGTAGAGTTGTGGAAGGAAAAAAAGACTTATTGATGTTCCTGGTCCTGTAAAGGTCTTTTTGGCTCTCAAGACCATTTGGGTGCATCAGCCCTGTCACACACTCAGCGAGGCAATTTGTCATTTATAGAACAAATTCTATCTGCCATTTTGCTATGAAAACACTGTCTTGTTAAAAAGTTTTCTTGACAGAGAGCACAGTTCCAGAAAATGTATACAGGTAGTGTGACAATTCATTGCTGCTAAACGAGGTGCTTCAGTCACCCTTTCTCCATCACCATCTACCTTTTGGCATCTCTTTCATATCTTAGACCCTTTCATGGCCACTTTAAATACTATTATGTAGGGGGAAATTTTCTGACTGTTTCCTGTCAAGATAATGTTAAAGAAGCTTACAGAAGGGCAAAAAAATATGCAGAATATGATTCAAGATCAGGAGGAAGATGAAGAAATGTGAGGAAGGATTCCTCACTACAAAAACTCTGAGTTATTAGTCCACGTCTACTTTCGATAAAATGAAACAACGCCCATGCTGCAGTACTAGCAATTTGAGCTGTATATGATGTTCTAGCATGCTTGAAAGCTATAGCTGGCGTTACACTTATCTTTGTGGTGAAAGTCCCAAAGATGTTACAGAAAAATAGCTTAGTACTGATGAGAAAGGTCATGGATGAAAGATCAAACATTTTGTCAACTATTACAGATAATAAAGCACAACAGAAGTCAATGTATTAATACCTATTAATAAACAAGGATGAGGCTAACAAAAGAGAATTTAATCTGTTTATGAGGAGAATAATGTAAGCTTAAACACTAGCTATTTCCAGGCATGGATGCAATTATGACTCTGGAAAGAGACAGTACTGAACATGGAATTAGACAGAATGAATAGAAAGAAGGCGAAACAACATCTGCCAAAAAATGAACCCAGAATATACTGCCCAGAGTTACAGTTTTAGCTACTATAAACTGAGTAAAATTCTATTGAGGAGAAAGCCCAGCATAAATAACAAGAGAACCAAAAAGGAATAAAACATATAGCAGCCCCATTTTCTGTATTTGTACAAAGAAAAAGAAGGAAAGCCACAATAAAACTGGTTTTTAGCTATTGGTCATAGCTAAATGTAGCAAACTATAAAGGGATCAGTGAGAGGTACAGGGAAAACTGCACAAGTAAGACCAAGTTTGCCCATTGCCTTATACAATATCTGGAACCTGAGTAAATATCTAGGCTGGTGTGATTGAGAGCCTTTCCTATGAACAGGGACTAAAGAAATCATTGCATGAGTCAAACATTTCACACATGCAGAGAGGAAAGTCTTGTAAGATTGAACCTGCTACCCAGAGCAGATGGCTGCTTTGTTACTATAACTGTGAAAGTTTCTCTGCTGTAGAAATAGCTGTCATACCAGAATACTTAGTCCTGCGTTTACATGAGAACTTTACTGGTTTTTCATCCTAATTTTTTTTCTATAATTTTTAGTATTTGTCTAATATATTTGCTTTAGATAAATTTTAGTCTCATCAAATATATCAGTTTGTAAGACATCCATAAGAATCATTGAGTCCACGTTCCTGCTCCTTGTAAAATGTCCTAAAATGAAAGAAAAACCTAAACCATGGGAATAAAATTATCTAGATATTCTGCAATAATCTAGATATTCTATAACTCTGGCAGGCTTGGCAGAATCTTTTCTGGAGACCATGTTCCTGTGATTGATCATCCTCTCAGTGAAGAGCAGTTTTCTAATACCAAGCCTCAACTTCTCATCATATAGCTTCCCTTCATTTCTTTGTCACTAGTCAACAGAGTTTGGAGATCAGAACCTTCCCCTCTGCTGGTCCCTTGAGGAAGTTGTAGACTGTGATGAAGTTGCCCTCAGCCTTCTCCAAGCTGAACAAATGAAGTGATCCCAGCCTCTCCTCAACAGTTTAATCCTTGAGACTTTTCAGCACCTTTGGATGCTTTCTAAAAGCTTCATATCCTTTACTTATTGTAGTGCCCAAAACTGCACACAGAACTTGAGGTGAGGCCACAGAGCAGCAGAGTGAGACAATCACCTCCTTCAATGTCATTTAACATCTCTGCTTTGTCTTTGTCCCTATTTTAAGGTGGACTAGCCTCATCAAGTACTAGATCCGTGTTATTTCTAATCTTCCTTTTGCTGTTTAAATAAGGCAGAAAGCCTTCACTGGTTGAACTCTGCTCAAGCTATGGCCTCATGAAATTTCTTCTTACAGTGGCAAAGAGCATCTCTGTAGTCCTCCTGTGCCACCTGTCCTGGCTTCCAATGTCCAAAGACTTTCCTTTTCTACCTAAATTTTGGTCTGGTTTAAAAAGGTTTACAGCAGAATTTTTAAAGCTCTTGAACCTGTTTAAAGAGCTTGAAAGCTCTTTGAACCTCTTTAAAACAAGTAGATGGTAGTGTGCTATTTAAAGATGGGAGTAGATATCTAAGTTTGTAAGGGGAAGGAAGGCAAGCAGAGGAAAATCTTTTAGTACTGGATTAAAGTGTCACCATGAAGTCATATTCTGCCATGTTCCCTCATGGTGTTTTTTTCTTTGTTTCATGAATGGTCTCATTAGCATAATTTAATCTTCATGCATAGTAACTCACTGACTGCTACAGATAAACATAATGAAATCTAATCCTTGGGGAATTAGTGGCATAAATTGACACTGTCTATGGAATGTTAAAGCCATCTAGGTTAACAGAAAATGCATCATGTCAGTGTAGTATTCACATAAGAGAGACATTTATTATTTTAATAAGACAATAAAATTAATTAAACTAGACTTGTTCCTAACATTTAACTGTAAGCATATTTTCTTATTTAACAATTCGCCCCTCTCTTTGGACTATGTTTTCTTCCTCTCCTCTTTATCCAGGCCACAAATAGGAAACATCTCAGACAGTTTTCCAAGCCCATGTGGGGCTTTCCAACCCATCTAAAAGTAGTCAAACCAGGAGAAAATGCTTATGATATATGGAGTGATACTGTCTCCTGTCTCAATTTTCCTTGTGGTTTAAAATTGTAAGATTGATAGTCTAACCTCATAATATATAAGAAAAAATTACAATACCCAAGGAAGTTCCAAACGACAATATTTCATTTTCTCAGGCCAGAAAAAATTAGAATGGAATTTTTCAAGTGTCCCCTTAGAACTAAGAGAAGAGAGATGCTTGATATTATTGCAATGTGACTATATGTTTTTTTTGAGGACAATATCCATGGTGTATGTAGTGTTTTTCATGAATTCCAGATAGGTCTGGGAGAAGATTTGTCCAGGAGCAGTTGCCATAGAAAAATAAATACATTCAGTAAGCACAACTCTCTTTTCTCAAATATGATCATTCATTTACCACTTTTATTTCCCCCTCTTCCCCCAGCTATGGGACACTTTCTGTGACCTTCAGAATTCAAGCACGCAGCCCAGAGCACATATCAGAATGTGAGGGAAACTCATCTCTTCTGGTAAGCTCTCTGGGCTAAAGAGCTCAAACAAAGGCCCATTGTGTCCCTCTTTTGATATAGTAGTTAATGTTTTAGGTATCCAAAACACAAGGTGTATTTTAGTGTTTCAGTTGTTTGATTGGCTGTGTCAATAGATTCTGTTTTTAACAGTTGCCTCATTTTGCCTCGAGACAGGGTGAAGTAAAATGTAATGAAATATTTGTTTATAACATCCTAAGTAGTCTTTGCATCTAATGGTATTCACAACAGATATTGCTAAAGGCAAAAAGTATTCCTTTACTTTTTAAAATATATCTATGTATCTTTTCTAGAGTAAGGATCATCCCTGAAAATGAACAGCTTGTAGACATCTGGTCTCACTGAAGTTAAAACTCGCTTATTCTTTGTAACTCAATATAATATTACAGTTCAAAATATGTTCTTCCATTCTGCAACCGGTGTGTCACAAATACACAGAATACCCTAAAGTCAAATACACGTACCTATTTTCTGGTATTTGACTGTCACCAGAGACAATACACATTAGTTGATTTCAGATACTGATCCACAACTTGTTTCTTATTCATACCCTAGTATAAACAAACTTTCTCTCTACCCCAGATACTTGATTTAATGAATAACACATTGCTATTTTTATTATTACTTACTTCAATATTTTACTTCAAATTTATAAATAGGAAATGTAACAATTCCTAGTGAAAACAAATTCTTAATCATAGTTGTAATTTAACAGTGGACTTGATAATCTTAAAAGTCCTTTACAACTTAAACAATCCCATCATTTTATGATTCCAGTTGAAAACATAAAACCCGAGTGGTTAGAGTAAAATTCTTCAATAACTTTTGAAAATATGCAACTTTTTTGGCTTTGGCTTATATGGACCGCAGTTTCCAGAGAAAAAAATTGTACATATTTCACAGCACATTTTTAGTATGTCTGTTGATAAGCAATTTCCAGTCTTGCTGTTGCTGCTCAACTTATTTCATTTTCTGTGGTGTCTCCCAGTATCACAACTTACTGTAACTCTCAGTGAGATTGATTCTGAGAAAGAGAGAGATGGTTGGCTTCCAGTCACTGAAGTTATTTTCTTCTTCTACCTTTCCCAGCCAACCATTCTGTTAGCAGAATTCGCTCTCAACAGGCAGCTGTCAGTGCTGTTGCTTAAGTGTTTTTGCTGGTGTGTGCTCTTATTGAGCCATTTCCAATAAATTTCATGATGCTTCCTGTTTGAGTATTTTGGTCTTTCTGATGCCACTGCATAGCAAAATAGCTAAAAGCCAAACTTTTTTTTTTTTTTCAGAGATGGTTGTATATCCCAGACTTGTGAAGAGTAGCAGAAACCCCACATGAGTTTCCTGTTGTTCACTATTTTTTTACTCCATAGTTTGTTGTCTCTGTTATTTCTGGATTTAATGTTGCACTTCTTTCTGCCACTTCACCACCAAGCATACAGACTTACGTATTTCCCATGTCTCTTCTAAAGAAACAGCCCCTCCTTCTTCTGAAGTCTTAAATTAACATGGAAGAAAGTAGTACAGTTTTTAGTAGAAAGAAAATTAGAACAAGTCACATGACTGTGGCCTCATGTATATATATATATATATGTATATATATATGTGTGTATATATATGTATATATATGTGTGTGTGTATATATATATATATATATATATATATGATGACTCCTCTAACTAAGAGCTTTTAAATGGTATTCTAGTCCTGTGCTGAGCTCCCCCTATTTCTCCAATTTACACAAAGTAAAATCTCAGACCTTTTTCAAGTCCCTGATGTATTGTCTTTCTCAGTTGCATTTACTTTTACCTACTAAAGGTTATTTTGTGTGTTTTTTTTCTGCAAAATGGAAAGAACTTTCAATGCATGTCTGCTGTCATATTTTTTATAAATATGGGTAGCCATTTTCTAGCAATTATAATCATAAAACCTGCTCTTTAACTGGAAGGGAAAAAAACACAAAAAACTGAATGAAAAAATCCAATAAAAGTTTAGATAATGGTTTTTTGGGTTTTTTTTTCATTTGAGAAGTTTATACTGTCTAAATTTTGAAAAGTAGAAATTCAGAGTTTTGGTCCTGTTCAAGGCTACAATGTCTATTGAGATTTGAAATGTTAAGACCTTTTGAGAAGTCTGCGTTGGATTTAGATTCTTTACCTTATAAAGTTAAAAGTGATTTTTCTTTCCTGAAACTCAGTTGTATTTTATAGAATCTACTGTAAGCCAAGTAATGTGGTGATAATATGAATACAGCTGGTTATTCATTGTACTTTTTGTGCCTCATATTTAGAAATATGAAAGGGTTGCTCTTTTTTCAGAAGATCTGTCTGTTTTTCTTATAAGAGAATATTGACTCGATTCAAGTTGTCTCATGCAGATGTAAATGTATTTCCTTTACAACTCTGACTAGAGTCACTCAAATTTTGATGAAATGTTGGTGGAAATAATTCTAAAGTATTTTTTGGATGTTATTAGGATTTTTTTTTAAGGACACCAGTATATTTGCATCATTTAAAATAATTCCTGGTCAGTTGTTCATCTAGACATTTCCTAAATCATCCCTTTCTCCTAATCACAAAGACATTAGATTTAATGTTATTAATTTCTTAGTCTGGGCTCCAGGATTTTTACTATACTTAATTTTTAGCAAATCAGAGTCCCACTTTTAGGAACTCCGACCAAATATTCTGTAGCAATTTCACAGTCTTCCTAGAACAAAATCAAAGTGAATTAAAAGACGTTCAAGGATTGTTCTAAAATCTTGTGTCTATCTTAGCTAAATTCCCCACTCCAATGTTTGCCTGCACAAATCAACTTTTTCAGATATTCCAGAAAAGCATTTTTACAATTATTTTTTGAATAATTCTGAAACATTAGATTTGCCAGGGTAAGAGTGAGGGTCACCTGTTGTCCCCTGAGAGTTCCTGCATTCCTAAGTATAAGGCACTGTCAAACTCACCTCTGTTAGCTCCAGAGGATGCCAGACCTGATATTGTGGTGTCACTCTCAGTGCCATTTCCTTATGTACTTGCTACTATGCAGCTCATCACAAGTTTTTCTTCAATCACCTGATGAAACCCACCAAAGATATGCAAAGGAACACTGTTTAACCAGAGTGGCCATGCATTAATTAGCAGCTTGATATAAAGAGTTCAAAAAATTTCATGCATTCATTTAAATGTATTTCTTTTGTGTATCTTGTTTGTATCTATTTTGATAAATGTCCGGCATCATACTGTAGACAGGGACCCTGACAGCTGCCAGTTTTTGTTTTTCAGTGTTAGAACTTCAGCCTGAGCATTCTGACATTTGATGTGGAGATGAGATGTAGAGGTCTGATGGGCAATTATGATTGATCAGAGTTCCACAGCAGTGGTACAGAAACGTAGACGTTTTTACAACTATTATTCAGTGTCAACTGTTGCAATTTATTCTTCCCCTGTGCACTACCAATGGAATATGCCAAATCATTTGTGATGGAATACATATGAAATGTTGTAAGACATATTTATAATACACCTTACAGACAGGCAAATGTGAATTTGTTTTAAAAGAAGAGGGGCTGGGAATAGAAAGGATTTTATTCTTACTTTTACAAATAACACACTAATTGCAAATATTTCTCCTTCCTTCTCTCTTTTCTTTTTCTGATGAAAGGAGAATTGTTTCTGACCAGCACCAGTGCAAATTACTGTTGTGGTGTCACAAGGAGGATATATCTCTAAAAACAAACCAAGTATGGCTAAAATATTTTTTCCCAAATATTGACTAAATAAAGATATTTTTAAAGGGTTATCTAGCTTACAACTAACTTTTAGATAATTAAAACTTACAGGACAATATATACATCATAAATCTGTATTTTATTTCATCTTCTCCAGATACATAATTTTTAAAAGAAATGGTAATTTTCTTCACTGAAGAGTGTTAGAAAAGTTGACATTATTTTTCCTAACAAGAACTCAACATTAGACTTCAAGTAATATCCTGGCTGGATGTCATGTCAATCTGTGCTGTATGTGAGAGGTGAAGATAGAGCTCAATAAGGAAAATTCAGTAATCAATGACAAGTCAAATACAGAACAAAAATAATCTAATTCCTCATGACATAAATTTATTTCCTGCCAGCTCACATCTGCGTTCATCCTGGATCAACTTCATTCATCTCTAACAGAGCTATCACAATTCAGAAATAAAATAAAAAATTGCATAAATGATGTGCCTAGTGAAATATGGAGGCTACAGGATTAGTCATTTAGTGACAGCTTTGAAATATGTATTCTGTTGAATACCATATGTTTTTAACGCTTTTAGTCAAACTGCATTTATGGAGTTTTTCTGGTAAAATCACTTAAGTGTGTGCAAAATATTCATGGAAATCTAAATTTTGGGATTAATTTGTATATTCAGGTATTCATAGTGAGAAGGACTCACTGTAGGTAATTAGTCATTTTCCATACACTCACATAAACCATAATCACTATAAATAGAAAAGTTACATGACAAGGTTACTTTTGTAGTTACCAGAACAACAAAGCTGAAGTTATAGATTCAAGCAATGAAGTTAGTTTAATTCACAATAGTAAAAATTTTATTCTTTATAATTGAGGTCACAAGGGTAGAGACAACTTTTTATAAATTGTGACATGCTATTCTGAAGGGTGTGGGATCCATGATCAATTCTTGCTCAGCTGCTGTGGTATTTTTCTGAAGCTGTCCAAATAACAAAACTTGTATTATTTGACAAAAATAAAGATAGTTTCTATGGTTATAAAAAGTCCATAACATGAAATATTATTTATAAAAATCCCTATTTTGAAATTAAATTGAAACCCTCATGCCTATTCATGCTAGGATGAATATGAACATGTTTAATGTTTCAATTCTGTTACAAACCATGTGCTTTAATTTGAATTTAAGTTCCTTTCAATCAGTCTATCATCTTCCATAAACTACATCCTGAAGCTGTACATATTTGTTTGTGACTGTTCAGTTTCCAAACATTCTCTTTACAAGCTACCCATATTTAATCCAAAGAAACAATAATGTAAATTTAACCCAAACTAATTCATTAAAAAAAATTTCAATTTTATATCAGTTTGATAAGAGACTATTCAAAGTATTAGGTATCACTGATATGCTTGGTATTGACAATATATGCATATAATTAGCTAAACCTCTATCAGCAAAGGATATACCTATTTTTCTGAGAAAATTTTATGACTTGTCTTGTGATCTTGCTGATGGGAAAATCTGACCTGAAATACTGATAAGTGCCCTTTTGTATTTTTTCACTTTGAGAATTAAGAGAAGGTATTGTTCAGTGCAAAATAGTGTAAATATTTTCATGCGAATAAAAGGATATGAGTGTCTGTATGCCCCAAGAAAAAATGTCCATCCTTCTTCCAATTAATTCTTAAACTTCATGTGGATTTAAAGCCTTTTTCAATATTATTTCAAAGATTTCCCACAATTTTACTATGAAAACATTCAAGCAGAAACCTGTCGTTTTTTGTTCCTTACATGTTTTCTCTTCATTTTTTCAGTGTAACTAACATTGAACTATGGTTCACAAAATCTTATACTGGTTTTTCTGACAAAAGTTTGCCAAACCCTGACATTTTCTTCCTTCCTCCATTATTTTTCAGTTCTTTCCTACTTTGCATGACCCATATAAAATAAGACAACATCAAAGAAAATCATGAAAATGAAGAGCTCTTTTGACTGCCAGCAGTAGCTGCTGAGACAATTTTTTTTGTCTCTGTATTTTCTTGTGTTTAAGGCCATAGGAACTTCAAAAAATATTGTCTGTTGTCATCCCACTCCCTATTCAACCCTCAACAAGTGCAACTGGTACCACAGTATTGCATAGATATATATTTTAAGGAATTTTAATGATGGACCATCCCTGCTCTCCATAGTTTTCCTCCTGTTTCTTCCAACAGAATGAATCTTCAGATTGCTCAGATTAAATGGTGCTTTTTACATTTGAAGTACTCCAATAGAACCCAAATATGAAAATTAACATGTGCAGTTGTAGCTCTCCACTGTAGCAGTGTAATGCACATCCAATACCAGAAAGTATTTTATCCAATACCAGAAAATACATTTTTTTATTATTATTTTTTCTTTTTTCTTTCAAGACAACAGAACATGGTTATGGACTGATTCATAATAATTTCTTATGAAGATGTGATGTCTGTGGTTCTTGCTCTCTTCAAAGTTATTGACTAGACAAAAAAATTTGAAACTCTTACACAAAAACAAAAGTGTCCCTTCTTACAGATTCTCCACTACTATATTTACCTTTCTTCTTAATTTTTCAGTTTCATACTTAGCTGGTTTTTTTCTTAATGTATTTTGGAATAGAAGGAGTTGGAATGAGAATGTGGTATTAGATGGAAAAATATCTTTCCTATTTTCTTAAGTCAGCAAACCTGAGTGTGACAGTGGTCAAGCTTAACAAGAATAAACTTGGATAAAATTGAGGTCTTTAAAAGTAATCTTTTTTTTTTCTTCCTATGTGATAAGCTCTAACTCAGACTCCTAAGTAGAAGGCAGTGAGAAAATAGGAAGTGGACAGATAAAGATGCCCTTCTATCTCAGCAGAAACTTGCTGATGAGGCATGCCTTGTATCTTCTAGCTACTGAATTTTTATATATATTTATACTTCTGCATCATCTAATTTCTACAGCATACTGTCAACTTTGTCACATGAAATGAAAAGGAGGTTGGCATACACATTGTTCAGTCCCATACAATGTAGTCTGTCATAGTTACCTTCATGCTGAAGAGTTCTGAGAAAATGCAGGAAATATATTTTGGTTGTTAAGTTGTTGAAGACAGAAACTATCTTTCAAAGTATGTAGATACAATATATTGGAAGTCTCAGGGTAGATATACAACAAGTAGGAAAAATACTAGGAATATGTGGATCTTTATGTTAGATACGTATATATATGTATATGTATTTGTACATGTTAGATATTTATATATATAAATATTTATATTAACTTATTACTTGCTTGTGGCAATGTGGCTTGCTTCAAGACTGTGAGCTCTTCAGAGTTGGGATTATATTTCATATAGCTTGTATATTATAATGTTTATAATCCTGGTAAATAATAAAAAGTGACGTAACTAGCAGAAAGTTTTTTGGCACTCTGGTTAGTTTTTCAGCAGTTCATTAGGAAATATCATGTACTCCACTCCTTAAATGTTTAAAATTATGCTGATCTCTTAAAAATAGCTTTAATTTAAATTGTTTATTTGGTTCTCTCTGAAAATAACTAACTAATCATTTTCAAACTGTACCTGCTTTAAATCAAAACCCCTAGCACTGAAATTTTGTGAAGACACCATATCTTTGACTCTTCACTGCTTGAAAAGCAAAAGCACCATTGTCCTGGGTTTATCTGGGAAAGCGAATTTTCTGCCTAGCAGTTGGTGTGTTTCTGTGTTTTGAATTTAGGGTGATAATAATGTTGATAACACACAGATGTATTAGTTGTGTTGCTGAGCAGTGCTTGCCCTAAGTCAGGAACTTTTCAGTTTCCCTTGCTCTGACATTGTGCAGGTGCAAAAAAACCCTGGAAGATAGCATGGCCAGGGCAGCAGGCCCAAACTGACCAAAAGGATATTCCACACCATGGAACATTATGTCCAATATATAAACTGAGGGAAGTTGGCCAGGAGAGGCCATTTGGTTCTCAGGGACAGGTTGGGCATTAGCCAGCGTGTGGTGAGCAATGGTATTGTGCACCACTCCTTTCTTTTCGTTATCTCCCATTTCTTCATAATCATTATTGCTATTATTGCTATGCTGGTTATATTTTTTTTTTCCTTATTTAAACTGTTAAAGTGTTTTTATCTCAACCCACAGGTTTTATCTTTTTCTGATTCTCATCCCTAACCCACTGGGAGAGGGGAGGGGAGGAGTGAAGGAGTGAGCAAACATATGTGGGGTGTTGGTAGCTGTGGTTATACCAAAACACCCAGAAGGACAAGAGTGAAAAGTATCTTGCAACTGGCAAATCTTACCTTTTTGATTAAATAGGCAGTGACACTCTTCAGTCATCCTTGGACCATTGTATTGTAATGAATACTCAGCACTTTCTGAGAGGTGCAAAAATTACAGTTGACAGAGACTGTTTTGATATGGACATCTGTAGATACCTCAGCTGGTAATGGCTGTAAATTTGTTGTAAAACTTTCCTTTAAACAGCACAATAAGGCCTTTAATAGACATTTTGTCCCTAAAAATTTTGCTTTCCAGATTCAATTCCAAAAATTCAACATTTGTATTCCTACAAAGGTTCAAATATCAGAGACACTTATTTTCAAAGTTAACAACCCTAAGTTTGGTTATTTTGTGTTCTCCATACAAGATAAAAACCTTGATTTAGATTATTTTCTATTTATTCACCATTAGGGTAACAGATATTCTTTTGTTCAGCATTTGACAAGATTTTCTGAGTGGGTCATCTGAAGTTTTTTAATGAAATCTTTGTTTCATTTACTGCTCTTACTTAAAGTGATATCTCCAGGTTAAACTTACAAATAGATTATAAATTTAACCTTTGTGTCAGAGAAGACTCTGTAAGCATCTAAGATGTTTTCATCTAATTTTTTTCTAAATGAATTTTTAATTTGTCTAGATTTTTGGATGTTTCTATTGGTTATGATAATTCTGCTGCTTTTTGGAATCAAGCAAATCTCCCCTGTTTATTTTAATAATTATTCACTTTAAATATATTGCTCATTTCACAAAAAGGTCTTTAGAGCTTGTTTTTTAGCACTTTCCAAGACATGGTATACCCTAGCTCTTTTCAGTTCTGTTGCATTTGATATGTATTGCAAAAAAATGCCATTCATTCCTTCATGACAATAGAGTTGGCCAGCGGTGCTTGCCATCAGTTTTTAGAGGTCTCCAAATATGTTGTGCATGTCTTGTGAACTTTTGTGTCACATTTTTCAATTTAGCCAAAGGTGTCTTACTCTTCTGACCTTTGAAATGGAAGTAAAATGTGCCGCTTGTTTCCTCATGTTGTCAGTGATGGCCTCAAATATGTAACATTTAAACTTCCAAAATATTCTGTGGGTTGTTTGTTGGGGTTTTTTTGTTAGGTTGGTTGCTTTTTTTCATTAGAAATGCCCCATTGTAATGTGGTGTTTTATGCATAAATGGCCAGTTTTGAGAAACTGAAGTCCATTTATATCATAATGAAGTCTAAATAGTTTCCCTCTAGCTTTCAATTTGAATGTTGAGAAGTGTGTTTTTCTTTGGACTTTGTTTTCCTTACTTGATCCTGGTTTGCATCCAGATACAAACAGGGAAAATGGATATAAGAAAAATTTGGAAATCTCCAGGTTATCTGTTCTGAAAACCTCTCTGTTTAATTTTTCAATATTAAAAAAAAAAAAGGTTCTGTTACAGTTCTCCATTATTTTGGACACATTCCACTCTTTTACAAGAAGATGGATATACTAATTTATTTCCTTTTATAACTGAGTAGGCAATGTCAATCTGATAATTTTGCTAGCAAATGACAGTGGGAACTGAGGCACATTTTATTCTCAAAGAAACCGTGTCAGCTGCTTCCCACATTATTATTTTTACGTGGCTGCTAACTTTACTTTCTTGTGTGTTTCCTATCAAGTGATAATACCAGGACTGGCAGCTAAATTTCTTCTGGTCTTCTTCAAAATGAAAAATGCATTATGTTATTCACCTCCCAATCCTCTGCTCTCAAGGTGCTACTGCAGCAGAGTTTTATATAGAAAATCTTGGACTGACTATTCTGGAGAAAAGGCCAGTCTTTCTATGCTCTTCCTTCTGGATGAAACCAGTCTCAAAGAGGTGGTGCTGTGATGACACCAACTGAAACAGAGCAGGGTAATATTTCACCTCAGTGCCAAAGATAATTGTGAGAAAGCTGACTGCAAGATACAAAGAGCTAAGAGCAAGAAAACCTGGGCATTAGTGAGATGAGGAAAGGAACCAGTCGGTGAGATCTCCTCAATGATCCTGACCATTACTCATGAGTTATTTGAGATGCAGGAGCTTCTCAAATAAAAATGGTTTATTTCTTAGTCCGCATCGCATTCAGGAAGATTATGGAAATAAATACAGAGAAAGAAAACTGAGGGTTCTTTAGCAGTCATATCACTCCACACTGCATTTCAATGCTATCTTTTCTGCCATGATAATGCTCTTGGTCATCAGGGCTGACATTCAGTACTCTGTGTTTCTTAGATATATTTTTATTTTTCTTTATCTTATATTGATTCTTTAGGAAATGATGCTGTTTTCTTACAGATATTTTATCTACTATGACTTCAATTTAATATTTAACTGCTGTTAAAGGAAACATTTCTTCCATTGCTTGGAGCCTACCATGGACATCTTGGAGCTGGATATTTTTATAAATACTGCTGTTCTGCAGAAAAAATTCAATGCTTATATTCAAAAGTCTTTGTCTTAGCACCTTTTAGAAAGCTGCTTCAAAGTATACCTGCTGAGAAAAACTTTACGTAAAGGTGTTTTGAATTGTGCTAAGTTGAAGAGAACTGAGAGATTCTTTGTGAAAGGTACTACAGGATTGTACTATAGTGTTGCTGTAACTCAGTTGGACTTCTGAATGCCCTTTACAAGTCCCATTTTAGAATGAAATTATGATTTTTCTTCTTTTCTTTTCCTAATACTTAGACATTTCAGCTTGCATTTGAGTAGGGACTTCAAGCTGCTGTGTACTTATGTAACAAAAGCAGGCAAATTGTGTGTACTTAGGACCAAAGAACTGTATCTGTAGAATTGCAGAAACAAGTTTATTTTAAAAGAGACAGAAGACACTTACTACCATGCATCAAGATGTAAGTTTCAATTATCTTTTCATAATTCAAAACTCTCTGAAATTGAGCATTTGTTTATTTTCTTGAAACTATTATCAGGTAAAAAAATCTTCCACCATCTGCATCAAAAATAATGCTTTCTACTTATTGTGTCCATCTCCTGTCTAAAACAGCTTTTTTTAAAATATTTATGTGCAATTTAGATGTGTGCTTATCCACTTCTTCAACATAATAAACTGCAGACAAACACACTGGGATGATTTGCCTTTCAATCTTCATTTTAGGAGATAAATTTACTTCTTGCAGCTTCTCAGAGGACATGTGATTTTTTTTTCTCTTGCACAAATAATAGTGAAATTAAATCATAAAGGACCATCACTGTTTATATATACATATTTTAAAAGATATGTATTTATTAATACATTTTGGAAAATAAGAGAAATCTATAATGCTGTTTTATTTTGAAGGACTTATTAGTGAGCTGAGAAGAAATCTGGAATATTGTAGACATTGATATGAAGGTTTTTGCATCCTAATAAAGATTACAAGGAGGAGCTAGATTTAAGAGCACTGGAACAAATCATTGTCATATTTATTTCAAGGTATTGAATAAGATCTCTTTCAGCTCAGCTAATATTTTTTTTATCTTGAGCTCCATTGTAAATATTTGCCTTATTCCCACAACATAATTGTTATCTACACTTGAAAAAAATAATTGTATTGCTTTCTGAGAAATGAGCCTTTGTGACTTTCAAGATATCTCGATGGGACATACCACTTAGTAGTCATCTGTATAATGACTCTTCTCACAGTATCACTGACATATTCTGGTATTTCATACCAAAGTAATTTTAATTTAGAGGCTAAAAGCAGAAACTAATAAAATACAAGGTATCTGTCCATTGCTTACAGGTGTTAATGTCAGCAGAATGCTAGATATCTGGAGCATTGCTCTTTTTGTGATTTTACTGATCTACAATTAAGAGTACATATTAAATTAGCATATTTAAATTATAAAAATTATCTCCCAAATATTTTCAAGAGCTTAATCTAAAGGCCCATCAACAGAAAAAAGAACATTTTTTCAATAGTATGAAGTCTGGTAAAATGGAAAATTTCTGTTTCCAATATGTGATCTTTGAAATTCAACCATAACAGAATTGATAAGTGAATTTTCACAAATTAAGTGTCTTCAAAAATAAATCTCTATTCATTAATCTTGTGGTGTAAGGAATCCCTGTCTGAGTGAGTGCACAAAGACTGAGTGGAAAATTTTTAAGTCTCTTTCACTATCCAATATAAAGCATTTCTATTTTGAGCACCTAAATTTCTATTCCAGCACAAAATGCTCTTGCAGATTCTCGTACCAAACATGTAGTTTCAGTACTTATACCACCCTGTGTTTAGCCTTTAGCTTAAACAATTCTTTTAAAATCTCCTTCACCCAGGATTGCCTTCCCTTCTGCCTCTCCTGATCTCTTTCAAATGCCCTTTATCCACTAGGTTCAGCAGCCAGCTCTGTTGCCCTCACCTGCTGCCTTCACCTGCAGAGACTCAGCTGCAGTGCTTTGTGGAAATTCCTTCTCCCACCTGCGAGAGTCAGCAGGAAATGCTGCTGAAAAGGATTTTGAAGTCTCACTTATTTTGCATGTATAACCTGAAGAGTGATTCCTACTGCTAGGGGAAAAAAGTGTTTGTTTATTTTATTTCAGCAATATTTTCTTCTCTGAGGTGTCCTCGATAATCTGAATTATTGCACAGTATATAAGGCTAAAAAGAATGGATGGTGGTGTGGGGCAGTGTTTAGCTGTGAGTTTGGGTCTTGTGTGGGGCTGCTTTGGAAAAGATAGGAATTTTGCTTTCCAGTTTCAGTTTGTGTAAGTATATCCAAATTAAAGGATAACTGCAATCACGCAAGAGCTTCTAGATGTCAGTTTTCATATGCGACTGCATGTGCTTGGGATTGTCCTTTTTGGTCTTGGTTTACTGTACAAACTCACAGAATTTTCAGATGGTTTAGTTTGGAAAAGACCTTCATGATCATTGAGTCCAGCTGTTAACCCAGCACAACCAAGTCCAGCACTAAACCATATTCCAAGTGCCACATCTTTGTCTTTTAAATATTTCCAGGGATGGTAATTCCACCACTTTCCTGGACAGGCTGTCCTTGACAGCCCTTTTGGTGAAGAAACTTTTTGTATCATCCAAACTAAACCTTCCCTTGTACAACTCGAGGCCATCCCTCCTGCTTATTAGTGAGGAGAAGAGTCACTTCACTACAATCTTGTTTCACATAGTTGTAGAGGGTAGTAAGGTCCTCTTGATTCTTTTTTTTCTCCAAGCTAAACAACCTCAGAACTCTTAGCCACTCCTCCTGAGTCTTGTGCTCCAGATCCTTCCTCAAATCTGTTGCCCTTCTCAGGACACACTCTAGAACCTAAATATTTCTTTAGCAGTGGGAGGCCCAGAACTGGACACAAGATTTGAAGTGTGGCCCAGTAAAGGGGACAATCCCTGCCCTGCTCATGCTGGCCACGCTATTGCTGATACAGGTCAGGATGCCATTGGCCTTCTTTGCCACCTGGGTACATGCTAGATTGTGTATGGCCCCTGTCACCAGCACTCCCAGGTTCTTTTCCACTGGGCAGCTTTCCAACCACTCTGCCCCAGCCTGTCACACTGCCTGTGGTTGTTGTGACCCTGCTGCAGGACCCAACACCAGACATTTTGAACCTCATACAATTGGCTTTGGCCCATTGGTCCAGCCTGTCCAGATCCCTCCTCAGAGTCATCCTACGGAGCCATCAGATCAACACTCCTGCCCAGCTTGGTGTCATCTGCGAACTGAGAGAGGGTAAACTCCATCTGCTCATCCAGGTCATCGATAAAGATATTTATCTTGACTGGCCCCAACATTGAGCTCTAAGGAAAACCACTTGCGACATGCCACCCACAGGATTTTACTCCATTTACCACCACTCTCTAACCCTGGCAGTCCAGCCAGTTTTTCTTACAAACAGTACACATGTCCAGGCCATGAGTAGCCACTGTTTCTAGGAAAATACTATTGGATGCAGTATCAAAGATTCTATTAAATTCCTGGTGAACACCATCATTAGCTTTTCCCACATCCACTAATGAGTTCACCTTACTATAGAAGAGAATCAGGTTGGTCAAGCAAGACCTGTCTTTCATAAACTCACCTTGAGTTTATGATCCTGATCTCCTCCTTGTCCTGCACGTGCTGTATGATGGTGCTCAAAATTATCAGCTCTATGACCTTCCCTAGAACCAAAGGTCAGACTGACAGGACTGTAGTTCCCTGGATCCTCTGCCCAGCTCTTATAGATAGATGACACATTTGTGGACTTCCAGGCACCAGGGACCTCCTTAGTTAGACGGGACTGCTGGCAAATGATAAAAAATGTCTTTGTGAACACTTCTTCCAGCTCCCTCAGTACCCCTGGGTAAATCCCATCTAGTCCCATAGACCAAGTGGTGTTAACAGGTCACTGATCATTTGCCCTTGGACTATGGGGACTTTGTTCTGCTTCCTGTCTTCCTAGCATAGGGGGCTACTACCTAGAGAACAACTGATCTTGCTGTTAAAGACTGAGGCAAAGAAGACATTAAGCACCTCAGCCTTTTCCTCATTATTTGCCACTATATTTCCCCCTGCAGGCAAAAAGGATGGAGATTTTCCTTAGCCCTCCTTTTGTGACTCATGTATTTATATAAACATTTTTATTTTCTTTTACAGCAGTAGCCAGATTAATTTCTGATTGGGGTTTTGGCTTTCTATTTTTTCCCCTGAATAACCTAATAAAATCCTAATAATCCTCCTGAGTTCTCATCCAGTTCTTCCAAAGATTAAAAACCCTCCTATTTTTCCTGAGTTCTAGCCACAGCTCTCTGTTCAGACAGGATACTTCTCCACACCATTCCTTACCATTGGCATTCGGTATATGGGGATGCCTTGCTTCTGTCCTTTTCATATTACTTCCACAAAGAGTGTCCAGCCTTACTGGACTCCTTTGCCCCTCAGGACTGCTTCCTAAGGGACTCTCCCAACCAGTCAGCCAAAGTCTGTCCTTCCAAAGGCCAAGGCAGCAGGTCTCCTGACTCTTCTCCTTACTTCTCTGAGAATCAAAAGTCATCAGCTCATTTATCACAGTGCCCAAGATGGCCTCCACAGCCATCACATCACCCACCGGTCTTTATTTGAAGGTAATCAAGTGGGCACTCCCCTAGCTGCCTCACTTACCAGCTGTGTCAGGAAATTATCTTCCAAGTACTCCAGGAAACTCTTAAACTGTTTCCTCTCTTCTGTATTTTATTCCCAGCAGATATCTCATCCTATAAGTTGTAGTTCCCTAAGGTGAGGCTTCTCCCAGCAGTTTATAGAATATTTCATCTGTTTCTTCATTATGGTTGAGTGGTCTATAAGAAACTGCCACCAGGATATCCATCTCATTATCATTCCCTGATTCTTACCCATAAATTCTCAAGGCTGTGCACAAGTTATCCTACCATATTTCTGTGATGGCAGCTATGTCATAGTCTTCCTGCTGCACAATGGTTTCCAGCTCCTCCTGTCTGTTGCCCATACACCTGTGTTAGCACAGATGCATTTCAGTTGGGCTATTAATCCTGCCACCTCCTTAGTGGGGGTGATGCCTTAAGTTGTATATTTTTCAGATTCTGTACTGCCTTAGTGTGCAACTCTAACTTCATATAAAGTGTTAGCAAGTTCTCTTCACAGCTTAGACCAAACAATCCTTTTCCAGCCTGAGAACTAAGGACACCGCTGCAGTTTCTGACACAAAAAAAAAAGTGTAAACAATGGCGAATTGAAGAAAGAAATCTGAAAGGATGGGACTTCATAACCTGAAGCTGTAATTGGACAATTAACCCCAATATATAAATGGACCAAAACTTATAAAAGTGTGAAAACTCGTGACCAGTCATCTGTCTTGCATCCATCTTGAGTCCATCTTGGGTTCATTTTGTGACCATCTTGAGTCCATCTTGGGTAGAGCCATGGCCAGGCTCTTGTACTGCCCAAGGTAAATCCTTTAAAGGCCTTTTAATAAATAACTACTTTATTCCTTTAACTCTGTCTATCCTCTGTTCCAGGTAGCCTCTCTTGGCAACAGGGGAAACCCCTGATTCTTGGATGAAATTTCCTAGTGGTGGATAACACTTTTGCTACAGAATAATTGTTTGCTCCTAAGGTTTAATTTAAATGGCAGGGTGCACAGATTTTATACTTATCTCCAGCTATGTGTCTGTACTTCAAAGGAAAATAATTCACAGGAGTTGAAACCTGACAATCTGAAAACATATTGAGAGAGTTCTGTAGATGAGTAATCTAGCAGGCAGCAGCTGGGCTTATTCAATCAGCACTGTCATCTCTGATCTCATACCTCACAAACCACTTTCATCTGACAAAATTTCAGTTCCTTTCCTGTTGTGATTTCCTGTGAACACTGTTATTGTGAAATAGTTGTACAGTGCTTAAGCATCTTGATCTAAGTGCAAGAAAGCCTTGTTCCTTGTACTTGATCACCTGAAGAGCTGAGTTTTACTTCCTTCTGATCAGTTGTAGGCAGTTTGAATTTGTGTGTTCTGTTCTGTACCTAAATGGCCTCTTTTCTCTCTGAGTGAAGTATACAATTATGTTCTGCTGCAAATATGGAAGTAATTCTTTGCTTTACTGTTAATCAATGTAGAGTAACATAAATCTTCACAATACATCATTTGGAACAATTATTTGCTTTAGAATCTTAATTTTTTTCTTCAAAATACCTCTTTGACTGCTTCCCTTTGAAATCAGTACCAGCAGGAGTGGTAGAATGAGTACCATCATTATCTAAATTTCTCTCCATAGCCTGCTGTCTGATTATAGATAACAGAAGTAAACATACACTTAATTACCAAGTATATTGCAGTTAAAGCTGTCTGTTAACTGTAGTTATAAATAGATGCTACCATATAATTTCATTCCTATTCATGACCCTTTTTGTTTGCTTATTGATAAAAAATTAGGTTCTATAAATTTATTTGCAAGCATGTTTGTGATAAGTACAAATGTTGCACATGGGAACCTAAATAAATATTTCCAAGATATGAGGCTTTGGCAAAGAGCTTTCATGACCACTTAAGATTCACCTCTTTCTCCTTAATTAACTTCTATTTATTTTTGTGCTGTAAAATACTGGTGCTGAGGTAACTTAATTGTTATTATGCACATCTTTCAAGTCAAAAATGTAGCTCTAAAACAGGCACCACTCTCCCACTCCTGTTGAAATTCTTCTTAATATATCTCCCTTGCCTACTTCAAACAACCTTAAGAAATTTTACTGTAAGTCAGAAAACAAACCAAAAAAAGGATCTAATTTGAACAAAGCATGTGATTGCCTTTTGTTTTTTAATCCACAATCTAAATATTAGGGTCATTCTGAAAAAAAAAAAAAAAGTCTTTGAGAAAATCACGTGTTAAGGATTAATGAACTAAACAGTACAACCAAACTAGAAAAACCTACAGTGTGGTTGCACTAATTTCTCATTACTCTTGAGAAATCACAGATATAATTCAAGGTCATAAGAACATTGCAACTCTTACACATTTCTTGTTCAATATCAATTCTTTAGAGTTTGTCTGCATGTAAAACTTACTGCCATAGTTTTTACTGCTATAGTTACATTGATCTAATTCTTCCTGGAAATGCTTATTTTAGAATAGGTACCATGAGAGGGAGCAATAAATACAGTAGTATGGTTATGATAGTATTGTTCCCTGCAGATCTTCTTTCTGGGTTAATCTTTGATGCAGAACATAATTTCTATAACCATTTCACAAAAAAAGAGAGGTTGTGGTTTACCAGAATAAAACTAGCATAGCTGGGAAACAGAATCAAAGTGCTAGTTTAATCATCACTGTCTCTGCATATACCTAAGGACTACAGCCACATTATTAAATTACATTGGCTGAGAAAATTTCGCATAAATAGAATATGTTTGTTTATGGAAGTAGGTTGTTAGAGATGTTACTTGCATCAGCTTGGCCCATGCTAGTTACCAATCTTCCCAAATAATTCCCAGCTATATTTCAGTGGTTAAAATGTCTCTTGGGACCTGTTTCTGCCTATCAACAACATCCAAGCAGGCACTGTGGCTCCACCAATCTGTAATTCCATGCACTCCTTCATGCTATTATGTTGTTCTACTGTTGCACTGGAGGAGCACTTAAAGAATCATTCCACATATTTCCACCCTTTGGAGCAGAGAGCAGGCTTTTGTTATCACAGCCAGGTGGAATTGCAAGGGAAAGGATCTTCAGATTCAAGGAAAGAACACTGCAAATGCAGTCTATGAGACTTGCCATGAGCAGACTGGCGGCAGGTCTAGATGGGCAGTTCATAGTTGAGTCTTTTCCAGCTTTTATCCTCCCTCCTGCCTCTTCCCTAAGTTCATTATTTGAGTGCTGCAATTTGGTATGTTGTGATTGGATATGTTGGGTAACAGATGCATGAAGTAAAGGTCAATGTGGTAAACTGGGGAGAGACAGAATTTTCCTAAAACCATTTGTTGTGGTTTAACCCTGGCCAAATTCCAGCCACCCATGAAAGTCACTCGCTCTCCCCTGCTGCACAAGGAGAGGAAAAATTAAGGAAGGCTTCATGAGTTGAGATGAAGACCAGGAGAAAACACTCCAATTGCAAAACAGGCTCAATTTAGAGGTAAAAGTGAATTTATTAATAGCAAAGTCAGAGGAATATAATGAGAAGTAAAATAAGACCTTAAAATCAGCTTTTTTCCCCCAACCCATCCCTCCTTGCCACCAACAGGGCAGGGAGACAGGGAGTGGGTGTTTTGGTCATTTCATCACCTGAGGTTTTCTTCTTTTGCTCTGGGTGAGGAGTCCTTCCCCTGAGACCATGGGGTCCCTTCCACAGGAGACAATTCTGCATGAACTTCTTGAGTGTGAATCCACACTCATGAGCAGCAGTCCTCCCAAAACTGCTGCAACATGAGTCCTTCCCACAGCCACAGTCCTCCCAAAACTGCTGCGGTGTGCATCACTTTTCTAGAGAGTGCAGTCCTCCAAGGACAAGATGCTTCCCTGGAAGCAGGGCCCTCTCTCCCCATGGGTCTCTCACTGGATCACAGCCTCCTCCAGGCATCCACCCACTCCACTGGCACTTCCCCCACAGGCTGTGGGTGGATCTCTGCATCCCCATGGATCCCCATGGGCTGCAGTGGGACAACCTGATTCATCATGGTTTCACCACAGACTGCAGAGGGATCTTGGCTCCAGCACCTAGAGCACCTCCTCCCCCTCCTTCTCCACTGACCTTGGTGCCTCCATGTTGTTTCTCTCACATGTTCTCACATCCTCCTCTTTTCTGACTAGAAAAAATCTGTGTCCCACTTTGTTTTTATTTTCTTTTAAAATTTGTTATCACAGAGGCGTTACCATCATCTGTAATTGGCCCAGCCTTGACCAGCAGCATTTCCATCTTCAGACCCATCAGGGATTGGCTCTGCTGGACATGGTGGAAGCTTCTCGCATCTTCTCACTGAAGCCACCTCTGTGGCATCCTCCTACCAAAAACCAGGTTTTGCAACACCAACACACCATTGTATCACAATGAGAGGAAAGTAAACATTGCATAAGAATACCCAACTATCTATCTATAGACAGAGGAGAACAGCACTTAAAATTCCTAATATAGAGATGGAAGCAAAGTCTAACTCAACACCTACAAGCTGAAGTGTATCGCACAGACAGGTTGAAACAGTGGAATCTAGAAACAGTTTAGGTGAGTGTGGGTGGTGGGTGCCCAGGGCTTATCCAGAAAGTCTGTGTGAGAATACAGAGAAGGTAGGTGGGAACATGCTAGAACAGCTGGGAAGGGGCTGTGGTTTAACGGAATGAATTTTGCACCTCGTCAGATGATCTGTGTTCCAAGCAGATGGTGTGGCAATGGAGAGTGAGGTGGTTGGAATTAAATGGTCAATATTATATGGGTCTAGAAGGAATACCCATTATAGATTTTTGGGTTGGTTTGTTTGTCTGTTTCTTCTCGCATTTCATTTTGTTGTGGGGTCTTTTTATTTTCTTTTTTTTTTTTTAAGTCAAAAGAACCGATATACAGCAAGAAAATATGTTAGTGCCATATAGAGCGTGGGAGAGAGCTCAGATCTATTTTTAAAACCTGCTTTTTGGTATGTGGCTGATGGAATGCTGCTGCAATCCTCATGAATATTTTGATGGAAAAGCCCTTAACAAGATGAGGGCAGTGAAGTCAGGGAAGATTTATATGAGCTAAAGGACCCAATCCTGCAGTGAATTCTCCTTATGAAATAGTTTGCCTGCATTCTCAGTCACGACTAAGATGCTCCAGGTAGATGTTTTCTGCAGCACTGGGCATGCTGAAGTCCAACCTGTCCCTCATAGTTTCCTGCTTCAAAATCAGCAGGTCAAACACTGCAATGAGATTCTACAGGACCACAGGTCCTAATCCAAAACCAAGTCTTGCAGTTATTGTTGCAATGGCTGCAAGTTTTGGGCAGAACTAACCAGAATATATGTGATTCTTCACTGATAGTCTAACAACAACCTTCTGGATTTGTGACTGGGAGACCTTTCAGCTGCTGTAGGAATTCCACAGAGGCCTATGGCTGCAAAGAAGGACAGAAAGGGCATGACTTTCCATGGGTTTAGCAGCGTGCTCATTTTTTCCTTGTGCAGGTGGGATTGTGCAATGCCTTCACTCTAGGTTTGCTTGGCCTTGCTGATACTATGGACATGCACCAGTCATGGGCAGATGATCTATATGATGGTCTCTGTGCCATCTGAAATAATCCTACTTGCTATGGACCTTCTGACCTTCTGACCTTCTGACCTTCTGACTGTTTGTATGTTGACTGGGACAAGCAACAGGAATTATTTCATTTTTGTGACAGAGGTGCAAGATACTTGAAAAGAGAAGATCACGTATACCAACAAAGCATGGTTTCCACAGTAGTGCTTTCCTGTTTAAGTCTTGGGATTCACAAGGGCAAAATCCTAATTTTTTAAATGAATTCAAATGTCAAAATGTTGAAGAAGAGAAGGAAGGGGATGACTTTTCTGGTAGTATTAGAGTAAGAAGTTAGTTAAAGTATTAAGTAATTAACAAGGTCATATACTGTAGAAGCACTGCTCTCAAAATTAATGGACAGTCCAAATGCTGATGAAATATTTCTACACAAGGTCAGGATGAAGAAGAAACCACAGTGCATGAGCCAATGTTTTGGGCTACTTTGTGGGCAGGTTTCAGGAGTACCTGGTTTGTTACTAATACGAGTTGAAACTCTATGGATATTTCCTTTCAACGGATTTGTCCTTTGAAAACACTGTCTGGCCACCTTCTGAGCAAGTACTTAATCTATTTCTATCAAAGTGCAGCCTGATATTAGAGCTGTAGGCCTTTCCTGCTCACTAATGACTATATAGATTTTGATTAGCATTTTTAATCAGAATGTTCTTCTGCCCAAACCTGAATACATGTTTTATGTTCAATGTCTGTGTGCATGATCTATCAGATGACAATTTAAACTATTAAATGAGATTATAAGGGAAACACTGTAAATCAAAACTAGAAATATTATTAAAAAATATTTTGATATCTGGTCTTGTGAAGGGTTAAAAAAATTTTTTTTCAAATGCAGCTTATTCCTAGAAACCAGTTGTAGATATCAGGTATATGTGCACATTGTCAATGTGACTCCTTTTCTTTGGAGAGAAAGGAATGATTGATGATTGTTTTTGAAAAAGAAATTAACTTAGGTTGTTACCCAATAGCTCCCTCTGTTCTATCTGAAATGTCGTCATTGAAATGTTATTATTTAGAACTGGGAAATATTGTGGAGACCTACTGCCTAAGGCAGTGAGGAAGCAGAATGAAGGCTGTTTAATTGAACCTGCTAACAATAACATTGACTATTCACGTGAAACAGAGGTACATAATCAGAAGAACTGGGAGAGAGGGAATATATTAATTTTCAGTCTAGGTATGAAGAAGAAGCTTCAGATACAGTCAGTGGGGGGTTTTTGCTTTTTTTTTTTAATGGCGCATTATTTTTCACTGTATGGAGAAATTAGGCTACTGAACATGCACAGAGGAG
Source organism: Passer domesticus (assembly GCF_036417665.1). Lineage (NCBI taxonomy): Eukaryota > Metazoa > Chordata > Aves > Passeriformes > Passeridae > Passer > Passer domesticus. The sequence goes on from NC_087474.1 coordinate 88,255,373, forward strand.
CAAATTTCTGCTTGAGATTTCTGCAGGGAAAAAAAGTGGTCTTTTTTTTTCTGGAAAATATAAAGTAACGGGTGTCAGTGATGTACAGTGTCTTTCTTCCATCCATTCATCCATCCATCTAGCCAGTGTGGCTGCTCAATACACCTGTAGGTGATATTGTGCAGGAAATCCTGCAAGTATAGTCAGGGTCCATCAAGCATACAACCATGTCTAAAGGTTGTCTTTCTGGAGGATACGGGAGAGCTTAGATCCATGAACGTGGTGTAATGTGAGTAATCTTACTCAGCCAAACAATGCACAGTATCAGATTGTATTTGCAAAGCAAGAAAGCTGAAGTAGCATCTCGACTCCTGCAAACTAAAAAGCATTCAGGTAGACTGAGACTGTGCCAGGAGGTATAACAAACCCTGAATTCTAACTGATGCTTCTCTTTGGTGGCATGCAGGAGTTTTCCACACAGGTGCCTTGCCTTTCATTCCATAAGCTGATAGCTCATCATGGCTGGTTCTCAGCTTTTTCACCCCTACCATTTAATGGGAAGGAAGTAAGTGGTATCTGAGGACTGTGTTCTAATGAGGTGTGTTATACACTGTACAGTATGTTACTAACTTATGTGTTTCTTAAGTTTTACCAGACTACAATAGCCCCTTATAACCTGCTGGAGATACTGTCTTGCAGAGAGAAGGGTAGTCAGTAGTCAGCCATCTTGATGCACATGCTGGACATTAATACTGTGGTTGTCATGGAAACAGCACCGTATTTGAAACAAAAATGTGTCTGCAGAATGTGCAAAGACAATACATTTCAAAATTAAAGGGAATTAATAGAATTCTCAGCAAGAAAAAGTTAGCCTAGTTAACCCTGTTTAGTTTGGTATTATGCAGAAAGTCTAAAATGGCGTATGTCCAACCACAGATGAACTAGACCACGTTTAGACAGCACTGAAAATTAAATAGTTCTGCATTATGACAGCATGTGGTGCAAATGGGGTAGTGGTTTGTAAGTGGTCCATAGCTTCCCTCTGACATATTGCAGTGGTAGACAACTTGTACATGGTTAAATATTTGAAGCTGATATTCACTGACATTGTAAGTGTACAAACACACTTTACTGAATCAAATTCATGTCTCAACTGCAGTCAGAAAATTACAGCCTTGTGTTATTTTCCAGAAGCTGAAATTTTCAATTAAATAAAGAATGTCTAAGAGATGAATTCTTGGTTCCTTACTAGCAAACTTGAGAATTTCCAACCATATCCTTCTGGAAGTGATTGCTCTTTACTAATCCATATTATTAAATATAAGAGAATTTTTCTTTCCCTGGTGAAATCTGACCTCCCCAAATTTAAGCAATAAGATGTAGCACACCCCACGTAACCATTTAAGTACTCCAGTGTTTTGTTTACTGTGCTACAACTATCAGGATCCAGCTGGCTGATTCTTGTATTTTTTTATCTTTGTAAAATTGGAAATACATTTATTTTCTAATAAAATATTGCACACTAGGAAAGTAACTTTTCTAGTAATATCAATACATTACTGAGGCTTGACCTTTTTACATTAAGAATCTTAAAACAAGAGAGGAAAAAAGCCTGTAAGGCTTTGGGGTTTATGAGAACTACAGAACAACAGAAAAAAAATAGAGGAAATATTCACAGCCTAATAGAGCAAACTTCATGGAACCTCTTACTTGTACTGACAGAAGCATGCAAGAGATGTTTAAAAGCTTTCTGTTGTTCAAATATAAAGCAGTAGAATATCACATGATATAATAAATCATATATTATTCAAGTAGTGGTCTTTAGGAGTCCCTTTTATAAGTGAGGACAGTGCAGGCTGTGCATAAGGTTGATTTACTGGAATTAAAAATGTAAAGTCAAAAAACCCAGATAACCTCAAAGGCAAACTGAAATAATACCAGATGGATATTTTTACGTATCTAACTGCCAAGCATGGTGAAACTAATACCATATTGATCTAATTTGGAAGATAAAAGGCTATTTTTAAAAAGTTTTTTCTCAAAAATATTTGTTCAAACTCTGACTGTACATATATTTTGACTCAACTCCATTTAACTGTTGAAGTTTTTGATGTTCTATGAGATAATTGTGTATTTAATCATATAAGCTGCACATAGTACATGGTATACAGACCTTAAAATCTCATTGGGTCACAAAAATGTATTTGAAAACAGATTAAGTTATTGCAAAAATGCGTATATATTCTCTTAAATCGTGAAAGCAATGTGTGTATACAAATGTGAAGAACTAACCTAAGATTTAAAGTATTACTGAGTGAAACCTTCCCAAAAAGATATCAGATAAAATGAGACCTTGACTGCACTACCCAGTTCTATGTCATCAGATGACATTCATACGTGCTGGGAAAAGAGGGAAAACCCAGATCATTGTTAGGGGCAGATATGTCACATTCCTCTGGATAGCATTTTCGTATCACAGTTTAAGCCCAGCCAGTGACCAAGCCACACACACACAGCCATTTGCCCATTCACTCACTGGTGGGTAGGGGAAAGAATGAAAACATCAAAAACTAAAAAAAAAAAAAAAAAAAAAAAAAAAGGTTGAGATAAATGCAGTTTAAAAGAAAAAGCAAAACTCACCATATAAAGAAAACATAACAAGGAATTTATTCACTGCTTCCCATGGCTGGACAGGTGCTCAGCCATCTGCAGGAGGGCAGGGCCCCATCACCCATCAGACATTACAGTGACTTGGGAAGACAAATGCTAGCACTCCAAATGTTCTCCTGCTTCCTTCTTCTTTCTCCCACTTCATAAAATGTGTATGACGTTACACGGTCTGGAATATTCCTTTGGTCAGTTGGGATCACCTGTCCCATCTCTGTCTCCTCCTTCCCACCTCCCAAGCACCCCAGTTTCCTTGCCAACACTGCAGTGTAAAAAGCAGAAAAGGCCCTGGCTCTGTGCAGACACTGCTCAGCAACAACAAAAACATCTCTAAGTTTTCAACCCTGTGTTCAGCACAAACCCAAAATATAGCTCATAGCTACTGTGAAGAAAATCTACTGCAGTCAAAATCACCACACCTGTTCTGATATTTTGAGTGGGAAAGAAACAAAACATCACTGTTTAACATCCCTGTAACAGAAGTGACCACGGAAATTGCACTAACTGGCTCTAGATATGGTGAAATTCAGATATTAGCCCAGGTAATTTAACCAGAAAGGCCACTAGTTACTTCTGGGACCATCTAAGTCAGAAAAAAAACAAATAATAAACCAACTAAACTCTCAGTGGAGGATGTGTTACCCAAGTACACGGTAAAGCCATAGTACATCAGAGAATCATGGAAATATGCTGTCCTGAATAAGAATACAATTTGAGTCTCCTCATAGTCAAGTAAAAGAAACAAGAATTTTATATAGAATTGTATATAATTTTGGCAGGAATCAATGAGGAAAAGTTGGTATTTTTGCAAAGTTACTCAAAATTTTTAGTCCTTGAGTCTCGAGGTTTTATTTTATGTATTTGCATTTTCAACAGCTTGTTTTGTTTTGTTTTGTTTTGTTTTTTGTTTTTTGCAGCTGATACTACACAAATTTGGTTGAAGGAAAAAAAAAGTGAAATGGATTTTGCTGATGTGATCTGAAGACCCATATGCCAGGATGAATCTCTTTTCTCGATAAATATCTGATATATTACATACCAGTAATCTATCTTGGCTTATACATTTTCAAGGCAGACACTGAAATAAGAGAGAACATTTACTTTACAATATTTTAATTAAGTGTTAGTCTCATGAGTTTTATTGGATTGTCTAAAACCATAAACCCTTCATTACTTCTGCTATCAGTGTCACTAATAACATTATGAACCTAAACCTTCTTATCCTGCTTTCTGTTTGCTGAAATGTTCCATAATTACTGTTGATTCAGTTAATAATAGCATAGTCTAACTATTAAGAGAAAAGAAATTGGCAATGGCAGTGTATTTAATCTATATGAAACAAGAGATACAAAAGAAAGAGGAACAGAAAAGTAGAGAAATTCTCTCACCTATGTAATATTTTTACCAAGAAAAAGAACTCTAAATTAAAACTACATGAGGGCAAGCAACAGAACATAAGCAATAAATATGACCCACAGGGATCTCTCAATATCTGTGAGAATTAACAGCTCAGAGCTGCAATTCTGGCTCATCCTACAGCTGACGTGTTTCTAGCTGTCTCCTGCCACAATTTTTAAACCAGTAGGAATAGGTAAGGGAGAGCTTTCTAGGCGATGAAAAATCCCAAACAAACAAAAACCTTAAAAGTGCTCTCTACTGGAACATTCATAGTCTGCTGGGAGGTTTTTATCTATAAACAATACTTCATGCTTGAAGATTTCCCTTTCAAAAACAAATAGATAATTGGTTTTTGCAGGTGTTTTTCTCAAGCCATTTATTGTTTCCCATACTTTAATTCCCTGTTTGTATACCTCATTCTATTTGTGTTATTCTTATAGCATTAGGGATATGTTAAAGATTAAACTATTTGTAAATTTGCTGAACTGTTTATTTTCTAATAATCTGGCAAATAAACTGAGATGTGTGGGGTGTTAGTTAATTTCTTTTATTTCTCTTTGGAAGTCTGTACTGCATTAAAAAGGATTTAACTAGATATTCAGAAAGACTTTGAAAATTATCTATTATGGTATTAGCAATGAAAAACCTCATGAAATGTTAGAAACTAAATGCATATCTAGAGAAGCCCTGGGATGTCAATAAAAAGGAGAACTAGGAATTCAGGTAACAAAATTATTACTTTTGTATATGTACATGGGTTTGGGTGAGTCCAAAGAGCTACATGATGTATACACAAAGAAATAGTAAAATGCTGTGAGGGATTTTTTTGCTCTTAAAGCATTCATAATAGAACTTAGGTTTTGTATAATAATATCAGTTACAATTCTGAGTTTCACTGTTATAACAAGGTCATGTAGAACTAAAAAATTTGTCTTTTTATCATGTCATGACTAAAGATATCAACTTGAAGTGATGTAGAAAATCTTTTGCTGGAAGATTTTACATTAGTAATCAGTAGCATCCTGGGACTGGGATCTGAAGGGACAACAGTGGTGGAAATAGAATAAGGGAAGAGGATAGCTTTAAGCAATTTTCATCATTTTAATATAGGCTTAGCACTTTTGTTTATTGCTTTAGCTCAGGATGTGCTGGTTCCTTTTGGATCCCAGCAAGAAAGCCAAATATTGACAGTCCAGAAAAAGTGATACTATGTTTGAAAACATTACATGCCTGATGATGAAAACCTGAAGTGATGACACAGGTTAAGGAATGGTTAGGGACTGGCATTCTGAACAAAATTCCTGTTTATGGTGAGGTTTGCTGCTACTGTTGCCTTTAGAGATTTTCAGCATTTTCTTCAAGAGGATGTACTTCTGAAAACATGTTGGGAACTGAAGTTATCTTTCATCAAAGTATGTGTGCAGCACAGCACATTCCTTGAGGCTAAGTAATATGCGTGGTACAACCCAGCACAACCCAGGACCCACTCAGAATAGCTGTTGGTGGAGCACTAACTCCTCAACACACAATACTCTCCCAGTCAGGGCCACAATGTTTATTAAGAGTACTTGAGCAATATTTTGTGGCTATTTTACCTTTTGTCTTACCTGAGCCGCAAGCAGGAGCTCTGCCAGCAATCTGGTAGCCCCAAAAGCACCATTGAAACAGGATCCAACCTTATCCTGCATTCTGAGAAAGGTATTCTAGAGAAAGGACTTGAGTTCATCTATTTTGCCTGAGATACTGCAGTAGGGCATAAAAAGAGCCTAACATGTAACTAATAGGGATATTACTGGTGAGTTTTGAAACCTCTATATACATTACTAATTGCCAAAAATAATGCCCTGCTGCCTGCTAGTGATGTGATAACATGGCGTGAACATATCTGAAACTTGGTGTCATGGACTGACCCTGGCTGGAATCCAGGTGTCCACTAAAGCTGCTCTATCACTCCCCTCCTCAGCTGCACAACAGAGAGAAAATACAGCAAAAAGCTTCTGGGTTGAGATACGGACAGGAAGAGATCACTCACCAATTACCATCTCAGGCAAAGCAGACTCGACTTGGAGAAATTAATTCAATTTATTACTGAACAAATCAGAGTAATAAGAAATAATTTCTCAGGGTAACGACAAATCAAATTAAATCTTAAAACCTTCCACCCCTCCCTTCTTCCTGGACTCAGCTTCATTCCCCATTTTCTCTACCTTCTGGCCCCCACCGCAATGCAGGGGTACAGGGAATGGGGCCTGTGGTCAGTTTGCCACATGTTGTCTCTGCTGCTGCTGTTTCCTTACACTCTTCCACTGCTGGGACTCCTCACACTCTTCCCCTGCTCACACATGGAGTCCTTCCCACAGGAAACATCTCCAACACGAGTCCTTTGCACAGGCTGCAGTTCTTCACTAACTGCTCCAGTGCAGGTCCCTCCCAGGGGGGCAGTCCTTCAGAACCAAGCTGCTCCAGGTAGGGCTCTCTTTGGGGTCACAGATTCTGTCAGTAGCCTGCTCCAGCACGGACTTCCCACAGAGTCACAGGCTCCTTTGGGCATCCACCTACTCCAGCCTTAGCTGCAGCTGGATCTGTGCTCCACCTTGGGCCTCAGGAGGACAGCTTGCCTCATCAGGTTCTTCCTCACAGGTTCCAGGGGAATCTCTGTTCTGACATCTGGAGCACCACACCCCACCCCTCTTCTTCTTCAGTACCCTTGGTGTCTGCAGATTTCTTTCTCCCACGTATTTCTACTCGTCTCTCCAGTTTCAGTTGATCCTGAGCATTTTTTTCCCCTTCTTAAATGTGTTGTGCCAGTTTATGCTACCACCACTGCTGATGAGCTCAGCCTTGGCCAGCAGCAGATCCATCTTGGAGCCAGCTGGCATTGGCTCTGTCGGACATGAGGGGACCTTCTGGCATCTTCTCATAGAAGCCACTACTGCACCCCCTTGCTACCAAAAGCCTTGTCATGCAAAGCCAGTTCATTTGGCAAAGTACATTTTGAAATTATCTTTCACTTTTTTTTGGAAGCTTTTTAGGGGATATGTGTGTCAAAATAAGAATAATGCAAGAGTTCATTCCAAAGTGTTAAGACATTTACAAGGTTTGGCCTTTTCTTGAAATTAAATTTTAAGGCTGTCAGTTTCCTAAATATTTTAGATGTTGGTGATGGTGATTTGATAGAAAATGAGTGTCCTTTTTTTATGATCTCTAAGCCTAACTTTCATCTATACTGCACACAAATTCTCATCTTTGAAAGTTCAACTCGGCCCTTAAAATCATTCTTAAATTTAGTGACCTGGCTTTTAAATATTATTACTCACAGAAAACTACAAAAAAGCCTTTCCTGGGTGGTAGTGAATAGGGATATGCTGAACCTCAGAACTCAGTTGTGTAGTTGTCCAGGGTTATTCCTGTCCACAAGAAAGACTTGGCATTTCCCTGCATTGAACTTCACGAGATTCCTCTCTGCCTGATTCTACAATCTGTCAAGGTCCCTCTGAATGACAGCAACTTTCTGCTGGACCTGTCACTCCTTTCAGTTTGGTACAACTTGCCAACTTGTTGAGTGTACACTCTGGCCCATACTCTAGATCACTAACAAGAATTTTAAAAGGTCAGCCCCTGGAACACATCACTAGTGACCAGCCTCCAGCTGAGTCCAGCAGTTCAGCCAGTTTTCAGCCCATTCTTGTTCATTCACCTGCCTCAGATGATGCAGCAGGAGACAATGTTGAAAGCCTTTCTCTAATTTATAACAACTACCACCCTCCCCTCAACAACAATGTTAGTCACATCAGGTGGATTAAGAAAAAATTAATTATGGTAAATCCATGTTGCTGATTCCTGATGACATTCTTGTCCTTAATGTATTTGGAAAAGTTTCCACAAACATTTGATCTATCACATTTCCAAAGATCAACATGAAGGCTGACAAGGTTATAGTTCACCACATCCTGCTTCTTACACATCTGGATGACAAGATTGATGTTTCCTTCCTTTCAAATTTTGGAACCTCTCCTTGAAAGATGGAAACCCTCCACTCCACTGCAAATCATAAGTGATACATGCAACCTTAATTGTTTTTCATCTTCAGTCTAATTTTGTAGTTTCAGCTTCTGCTTTTCGTCTCAGTTTTCCTGTTTGGTGCAAACAATGTTCATCAACACTGATTAAATTTCTCCCATACTGGTTACTGCCTTTCGCTTCCTTTTGATTCCACCTCTTCCCCCCCTTTTCTGTGCACCAGCATCTCACATTAGCAAAGCAAGTACCCAGTGATTTCTATTTTCCAATCACTATCTGCTAGACAGTATTTGTGTACGTAGGTACCTATCCCCTAATCAAGTACAGGTAGCATAAAGATTTTCAGAGTGGTAAAGAGGTTCCAGCTCTACACTCCAGGTATCAAAGGGCCCTCCTACAGAGAAAATACTTCCCTGTAGCAGCATGACTTCTTCACTGTGATGCAACTTGGTCTGCTTTTTATTTACCTCACTTTATTTACACAAGCCTGAGTGAGTGACCTGATAGACAGCCTCATGTCTCTACTTTCAACAAAACTGGTAACTTCTCACTGAGAAGTCTGTGTCCTGATATTCAGTCTATATCTGTACATATGCCTCTGGCCTTGATATATTTATTTTAATATTATTTACATGGAACTCTGATTGTGATATGGTAGAACACAAGGAAAAATACTATGAGTTTTAAATTCAGCGTTAGTTTTGTATATGTGGATACATAGACATTGGAAATATTTAGATATAAGAATAGATTATATGCTTTCCAGGCCTTTGAATAAAGGCCTTACTACAGAGGTCTCAAGCAATATCCCAGGCAATATTCCCAGGAACAGAGCCAGTACATCAATAGTACCTCAAGATTAAGCCCATCTGCCTGGTATTTGGGATATCACATCTAAGACTTTGCCTTGCTTCTCGCACCTGCAGCCATGTATTGCAGAAAGGACATAGAGCAGAGATCACTGTTGTTGCAGCACATGACATTTGAGAGGCTGAGGAACCAGATCTGGAAAAGAATTCAGGGAAACTTAATGACAGCCTAGAAAACCTACAAATTATAATTTGATGAGAGTATAAGTGACAAGAAATGTGAGTTGAAACAAGAGAAGAGTTTCACACTGGATAGAAGGAAAACCTTTTTCATTCTGAGAATAGTCAAGCAAAGGAGAAGGATGTAAATTATTTCTAAAGCAGAAATTGTATTGCTTTAAGTAATGAAAACAGTCTGCAACTGAAGTTCTGCAGCTTCACCAAAAATCTGTCTTGTAGTCTGGTTATGTTTTTATTTTTTATTTTTAAACTGTTACAGAATGGTCACTATTTATCTTTTCTTCAGTGGGTAATTTGGAGATAATTTGCTCCTCTTTTCTTTAATATATTTTAAAGAGATTTTTTCAAAATAAAAGTATTTTTTTCTAGGTGAGATTCCATTAGGTTCAAAGCAGGGAACTGATTTTGTACCTCCTTTAATATATCAAGATTGGTTTTTTTTGTCCTGAGTAACTCTGTACCTTGTGATTTCTGACTAAGTGCAGAATCTTTTATTTGTCCCTATGTAGTTTCAGCTGCTTTTTTTGGAACAGTTCTCCACCTCTTTCTGTCCTGTCTTTTTGAAATCCACTTCTGTCCTTGGTGAAGGTGATGATACATTAAGCTGTAGGTGTAAGGCTTTTTTTTTTTTTTTAGGCAGAAAAACACTTTCTGAGTAATAGATTTAATGGACCAGATCCATGGTAAATCTAGCCTCTTTCATGATTTGTAGTCTGAAAGACTAAACATTCAATAATTTAAGCACCAGTAAATGAGTCAATAGCTATGAACTCCTTCCCAGAGTAGTCCTAGTTTAATTCCAATATTTATAATTTCTGGATATTTTCTAGGTAATGCAAACAACTGTTATGCACAAAAACTCACCACGTTAGAACTGCTTTTGGATTTTGGAAATTTTCAGATTTTGAGAAATCAAATTCATATTTTTTTTTCCAGCATCTTAAAGAAAACATGTGTTTCTTGCCAATCTATATTTAAGGAACCAAAAAAACTTACACAGGAATAGAAGGGAATTCTGATCAGTAATGGATCTTGGTCTGGGCCTTAGGGTGATCACTTTTCTGTTTAGCAAGCAGTGTGTGTGTGAGACAGTGCTCACACACAAAACTGACTTGTAGGTTTTCCTGGCTTTACATGACAGTATATTCCATAAATGCTTAATATTTTATTGTTTGATGGACTGTTGCCTTTTTTAATACATACCTTTAATATATTGTTATTAAAAGCATTCATTCTCTGTAGCATGAATATTTCTCAGCTATTCTTTAAAGAAACATAAAGAAAATGGAACTGTTGACCTCTTTTGCTTTGACTAGGCATGTTTTTGAAATGCTGATGTCTAAGTACTACTATTTACCTTTCTTGAAGAGCTATGATGTATATTGGGTTTGCAAACCATGAGAACTTCCTAAAGCAGCAGTATTTCTATTATCATTGAACTTCTGTTACATCCTACTGGGAAGGTTAACTTTGATTACTTCTTTTCAGGGAAATTACACAAGTGAGAATTTACTTCATTCATTGTACTGTTTTCTTGCTAAGGTTTGCGAATTTGAGTGCTGAAGTGAGTACAGCTGCACCAAAGACAGAGATTTCTTCCAGAAATCCAAATAATGGGATTTCTGGAAGATACAGTTGCATAGAGTTAAGTGGTAATTTTTTACTTAAAGAGAATAAACCAAATGTGAAATATTTACTTGGTAACTTTAAAAGTTCCATATGACCAAAGGATATTTGCAATAAACATAAATAATTCAATGTTTTAAACTAAGGCAAGGAAATGACTGGAAGCCTTTGTATAATTTACTTTAAGTAAGGTGATTTTTTACATAGCCTTGCAACAGAATCTTCTTTCCTTTATTGTGACAATAAACATGAGAAATACACTTTAATCACTTGGAGCAATAGCATCTTTAAATATATGACCTGGTTAGTTTGATAATGTGGCTCTACACTACAATAGCATGGTAGGAAAATCAGTGAAGTAAAGCTCAGTGCTGGATATCTAATTACAAATTCCTCAAGTGAGGGATTTTAAACATTCACACTCTCTCACTCACTCACTTGTATGCAATATGAAAAGCATTAGTTCTTGATGAGAGATGGCAAAAAGGTTTCTGGACAATTCTCTCACACCCCTTAGGAGTCACCAGATGTCACTGTCATCTCAGAATCTTGCCAATTTATGCTTTCATAAATCTTTGAATATGTTGATGCCTATGTATGCTTTTACTCACTTGTGGGTGCATAGTCTGTTCTTTTGAGCAAGGAGAAAAACAGGATAGTGCTCACTGCATGCAGCAACCTAGTTTCCTTCTTCCTTGTGTGAGGGTAGTGGTCATCAGCTAGAAAGTCATCTGTGCTGTGACCTTTTCAGAATGCAGGCCTTGTCATCTTGTCATAAGCAACATCTTCCTCAGTACCTCCCAAGAGAACAGTGCCTGGGGAAGGGTGCCCTTTCCTTCCCAGTGCAGGCTACCTTTTAAAATGTTTTGTGCTGTTTCTTCTGATGCTTGAAAACATGAAATTTCATTCATTCTGTATCCATGCAAAACTTGCTCTATCTGTTATAAATTTGTGGAAATAAAGAGTGTAAATATTTACCTTATCTCAAGACTTTATGCTGTAAACTGTGATAAGAAATTAGAATTCTAACTGTGCTTTCATTTATTGGTATTTGATGGTTGCTATTAGTCCATCCTAAGGACTCATCAAATTCTATGTTTGAATAATGGTATGCAGAAGAATATAATGAAAAGTGGGAATATTTGTGAAGAACAGATGTCTTCAGCTTGAGACTTGAGTTACAACTTCCTTGAGGCTTCTCAGTGCTTAGGAGTGTTTTGTGCCAGTGAAGTAGATTACCAGTGCTTAGAAGATTAAAAAATGTTCTAAATGCTCAGACAGCAATTTATTTAGAGACTTTAATAACCAAAGTTCAATATGATGTGGCACAAAGAGAGTATAAAAAGAAAAAGAAACCTGGTTGTTTAAACAGTTTTTTTGAAGTACTGTAATCAGAATTTTTCTCTATATTCTTTATTTAGCAGAATGTAATAGAATGTCAAAACAATATCCATTGTTAATTAAGTTTCCCATGGTGTCTGACCTGACCCATAGGCAGCCAACTATACAAATTAACTTCAAATTTTACATCAAATGAAACATAGAGGAGCTCTTTTTTGACTGTAAATTTTGATCAAAATGATGCTTTATTCAACAAGCAATGGTTATGCCAGCCTTGAGAATCCTTTCAAAACTCTGTGTTTCAGGATCAAACACACTGTGACTATTCACAGCTGCATTCAATTAATGAAAATTTAGCATGTTGTGTTGATGTTGGGCTCGTGTGGCTATTGATGGTGTTTCTCTGGAGAGCGAGAAAATTATGTGTTCTTGGTTTCCAGAAAGACTCAGTTCTGGCCATATTTCCAGCTTCAATGTAAAAGCATTGTATTATTCAGGGCTGTTGAAAGTTGGCCATGTTTGGCTGGGGTTGTAAGGAATGAGGTCTTGGATTGCAGCATTGTAATATATGGAGGCAGGCACTACTCTTGCAGCAAGGAATTGAGGATGAAGATAGGATGGTTTTAGTTAAACTTGGGGCTGCTGTGAAGACTTTGGGCAGACAATCAATGGATATTATTTATCAGGAAGTGATTTGGCAAGGAGTTAGGAATTACAGTGCTGAATGTCCAACCTGGTACTGCAGGACCAGTTTTTCAGGGAATGTAGCTCCAAGGGAAGCTTGAGAAGCATTAGAGTGAGCTTCTGAAAAGCAGATGACATGGCAGAAAAATTATTAAGCTACTAATCCAGGGAAGAATCTGTACTAGCTTGGAAGCTCAATAGACTTTTGGACACATCAACTATGGAGGAGAAATGCATAATTTTTTTTTTTTTTTTTTTTTTTTTTTTTTTTTTTTTTTTGCTGTACAAGACCAGGAGTTACAGCTAGGCACTCTGAATGCAGGAACAGATTGAGTGAAGAAGAGATTGGTACATTTTGGGTATGCATGAGATGCCAGTTTAGGTCACTCCCTATTGGCAGCAATACTTTTTGTATTCACATGCAGTCCTGCTCTAATTTTGTCTCTTCCTCTTAAATTATTCAGTCTTGCTCATTGGTAAAAAACCAGGCATGCTCTTTCAAAGAAGGGATGAACAAACTAGTATCATTTTATCCCTCTGCATCCATAGCTGGAACAGTAGTTCAAATTTAACACTTTTGCAATAGTCTACATACAGTTCTAGTAATAATAAATCCAGAAATACTTTTTTTTCCTCTCACAGTTGGTTTTGGTGTTTTTTTTGTTTTGTTTTGTTTTGTTTTGGGGGGGGTTTGGTGTTTTTTTTTTTAATGGTTATGATGTAAGCAGCAGTAAGAGAATTTTAATCTGTCATTTTGATAAGCTAAATGGCAGTTTTATCAAATTTGAAAGGTGATTAAATTTTGAAATCTCTTTTAGAAGTATCTACCAGGTTGTTATGGATGTTTGCCGACTTACAAATAAATAGCACATAAATCTACCCTGAGCTGATTAATATTGTTTTTTATAATACAGCTAGTACAGAACTCTGCTAAGATTAAGAATCTGCAGCTTTTCATTAACTATTTTTCAGAAGCTTCTTTTTTTTTCCATGGGCATAATTAATTAAGATAATCTAAAGAAAACCTATATCTAAGCTTTGTTTTCCAAGCCAGATGAATGTGACTTGAAATCTGCCTCATCTAAAATATTTGTTAGAAGAAAATAATGCAAATAAAACAAATCTATTAAAAGTTTTCAAATAACTTATGCCTGAGAGTTAGCAATTAATTTTACCACTGAAGTCCTCCTAAATTAACTACTTTAAAAACAAATGAAATAAAATTTATTTGCAAAACCTAAAACCACAGAACTTTTTATTTCCTAACTTCATCATTTACAATAGTTTCAAAGCTTCCTTTAAATAGATGAACAGCCCTTTAGAAATACAACTTTTAACATTTTAATAGATTTAGTCCCTTATAACCACTAAATTAGGTATCCACCCAGATTTGATCTGGAACTAACCTTGCAATTCTCTTATTTTCTATATTATTGATTGTGATTAGGCAGTCATCAGCATGATCTTTCAGAAATTATTTACTAGACTTAGGTTTTCCTGATAAATAAGTTCCTGATAGCTAAGTATTCTGTGTATGTCTTAAGTTTGCCCTCACTGATGTAAAATGCAAGTTACTATGGCAGGCATAGTACTTACCAAGAGTACAACAACACAGCTCTGACAACCAAAATTTTGTGAATCCCCTTTGACTGAGATATGCCTGAGTGAATAGCTGATATTTCTGACTGCTCAAAAAAATACCTAATTAGCCTAGATATGGAAGTGCGATGCAGAAGAGTAATGCAAAATATTTCCCAATTTAGACCAATTTCAAAATATACTTACTTTGGTTTGAAAGGAGAATTATTTAAAAAATGAATGTAATTTTTCAACATTATTAAATTAAGCATATTCAAGTGTTTATTTTCAGATTAGTTAGGATATTATTTATCTGATATTAGAGTAGTTATAGCAGGAAAACAGATTAGAACTGAAAGCTAGGATTTCAAAAGGGTAAGGTTAGGTATATAGGAGATTTTTTAGCAACATTTTTTAATCCATATAATTATTTTCTGATTTTTTAATACTTTTTATATTTGCTATTTCTTATAATTAGTTTTACTGTCTTTTATAACAATGAGATTTTTGTTTTCACTCTGTTCCTCCAGAAAAATAGGCTGGGGCTTAACAAGTGGAGGCATGAGAGGAGGCACAGCCAGGACAGCTGACCACAAATGAGCAAAGGAATATCCAATCCCATCTGACATCATGCTCAGCAACTGAAGTTTGGGAAAGAAAAATAAAGCAGAAGGACGACTGCTGGTATTTGTCTTCTGGTGTTTTTATTCCATCACCATTACAAATGATGCTTTGTTTTATTGCATGTGTATATTTAACTTCACTACTAAACCTTCCTTATTGCAACTCATGATTTTTCTCATTCTTCGTCTTCCAATGAGCAAGTGGCTGCATGGTGCTTGTTGGCTGCCAGAGCTAAACCACAACCATGGTCCAATTGAACTACAGAGAAGAAGAAAAAATAAATACTTCAGGTTTTTACAAATGTGTTTGGCAAAGTCATTTACACAACCGTTCTAGCTATTCTTGATTCCTGTATAGCTGGCTATTTCTCACTAGTTATCAGATAACTTTTTTTTTTTCAATGTTTTAATATTTAGGTGGTATTTAATATTGTTTAATATTTATGGGTGATTATTATGAAATATAGAATTAACAGGACCAAAAATAATATTTAAAGAAATTTTAGAGAAATGTAAATTATAAGAATAAAATTTTGGTGTAAATATTTACAAATGTGTGTGTGTGTCTGCAGCTGTGGGCACAAACCTCAGTAGCTTGGGATGTGGTTAAAAATTACTTGTTCTATTTATTCACTATTTAAATCTTTCAGAAGAAAATTAAACTCAACCTTAAGCGAACTTCCATATTCTCATGAGCTGGTCTTCTTTGGGATTTATTCTAATTGCTTTTTATCAATACATTTTTCTTTCATTTTGTTATTCCTTTTATAATTCACAAAGGATATCCTGCTCATTAATGAGAATTAGTAAGTCGTTATTAAGATCAAATGCTCTTTTTCTTTTTTGCCCTTTTACTCAAGGGCAACTACTGCAGATCATTCTGATATCCTGGATAGGAGTGAAAGTAATTTAGTTCACACCAAGTTATTCCACAGTGCCAGAATTCCAGTGCCATATGGGGCACTCAGTAACAATCCTGTTCAGAATATTACCAGGAACACTCTTTTACTGAAGGATTTCTCTCCTGAAGGTTGAAATGTTTCACTGCTGGAAGCAGCAGTACAGCTGGTCTATGAGATGAGAGAGATAACCCTGCCCTCTGTCCTAAGGTTAATTAAATACAGCCCCGAAGGGCAGAGCTAACTGAAAGTGGGTTTTATTTTGTATGTACAATTTCTGTCAAAACCAACAGGTGTAAACTCTGTTACCAAGGGCAGTACTTGGAATGTAGCTTAGTGCGTTAAATCTACTACTACTTTCAAGGTACAATGAGGATTTCACAGGGATTTTTTATGACCCTAGCTAGACTCTACTTTCATTTGTGCACACTAAAAAAAAGTATTCAGGACTAAAAATAGAAAGAGTTATTGCTTTAGATGTGAATTAAAATGGAAAGAAATTATTTGGATTCACAAATCCAGTCCTTGTTTCTAGATATTGATTTTGTTGATACTAAAAAGTTATAAGATACTGCTCAATACAATCAGTTTTGTCTTAATAGCTTCCCAAGAAATTTAACTGTGGAGCTTCCTTTTTTCAGGGTTTGTTTTTTGGGGAGTTTATGCTTTTAGTCCATCTAGCCATTTTCCCAGCGGTTGTCTGGTGCCCACCCTCCTAAGGGGCTGAACTCACCTGGCTTTCTGCTAACTGTGCGAACATCTGCAATCTGCAGCCATGTCCTCTAGGTTTGTTCCAGTACAACTTAAATGACAGTCCCCCAAGCAGGTTGGTGTAGCAGGCACAGGGCCTGCAAGGCCCTGGAGGTCAGAGGCCTGAGCTAGGAAATACCAAAGTCAGCATGACTAAGGGTTTAGAAGCCCCCCTCTTCCGCCTTCGGACCCTGTTATCTCTCTGTAGATCCATAGGCCACTTTTTCCCCTGACCCTTACTATTGGACAGTTTTCAATCCCCCTATAAGGTATAAAAACCCCTAACTCTGCCCGGTTCGGCAGAGGAGAGCTGTCCCTGGAACCTTCGCGGGGACCCCAATAAAGAACCCTGCGGAACCCATACAGCGCTGCTCCTCTCTCTCTCTGCGTCTGCTGCGGCTATACCCAGGGTGACGGCCCCAGGCATGCTGAAAGAGCTGAAATCACTAAAGAGCTGAGCTGCAAATCACTATAGCTGCCTGGGCTGCCTGAACCCCCGCTGGGCGATCCTGGACCCCTCGTTGAGCTATCCTGGACAACCGGCCTCCCCGCTGGGCTTCTGCCCCGGGGGGCCATAGCTGGCGCCCCGAACAGAGCCGACGCCCGAACAGCGGGGGGCCCCTGGGCCGACATCTGAACCGCCGTGATAGCCTGGCCGCGGAACTGAATGCCGGACCTGGCATTTCAGAGGAGCAGCATTTCTTCGTGAAATTGTCACTGCCTCCGCTCGCCAGAGATCCTGGAAGGAGAAGCTCTTCGTTTTAGAAGGACTCTTCTGGACAGGACGTCAGCCGACCCGCAACAACGACATCTGGGCACGCGAGTGTCCGTGGAGGCTGATGAGCAGACGACCCCCAGCAGAACTTTGACCCACAACAGGCTGAAAAGTGTAAGTTTAACACAGCCTTTCTTGCGCGCAAAAATATTTTTTTCTCGGGTCCTTTTTTTTTTTGGGTTTTTTCTTTTTTTTCTCTTTTTTCTGCTGGCGGGAACTGAAAAATGGGATCAAAGCTTAGTAAACGATCCCAGAACGAGAGAGATTTATATTCCCTAATCCTAGAAATCCTATCTTCTAACAACTTTTCTTTTTCTAAAGGTAACCTTTCAAAAACTAACCTGAAACGTTTTATAAAATGGATTCTCTGCCACTTCCCAGATACTAATACACAGACTATTACCCTAGACTCCTTTTGGGATACAATTGGGACCACGATATATAAGTTTCAAACTAACCAAGACTTTTCTGTAACTCGGTTTTTACCTATGTTCCACGCTATAACTAAAGCTGTAGAAAAAACTAACAAAAAGATTTTAATCTCAGGGCTAACTTCTGTCGAACGAAACGAAAAGTTCTTATCTCACTTAACAGAAGCGCCTATTTCAAATGCTAATGGAGGAGATAACAGCCCCTCCACCCTGGAATCCAGCACTCCGCTGGGTCCTAGGGTCCCGTCATCTGCGCCGCAACCACCCGACCCCAGGGCGCCCACGGCCCCTGCCCACCCCCTCCTCCCCCCCGCCTTCCCCTCGGGAGCCACACCCTGCGCGCCTCCCTGCTCTGCGTTATCTCCGAGAGCATCTGCGCCAGTTCCCGCCGGGACCGACCCAAACCCCACCCCTCCCCCTGCTCCCCCCGACCCTACTGGGGCCACCCCCACCCCCCTTGCCGTCCCTCCTGTCCCTGCCGCGCCCGCCCCCACTCCCTCCCCCGCCCTCGCCCCCCCCGCTACCATCGCGTCTTTCCCTGCCCCCGGCATCATCCCTGCTGCGGCACCGGACCAGCCCGCCTGCGCACCCGTGCCCCCCCCCCACCACCGCGCTTTTGCCTGCCGCCGGAATCGTGCCCGCCGCACCCTCCCTCAGTCCCGCCGCCCCTTCCATCCCGCACCCCCCCTGCCCCCATACCCTCGCTGCGCAACCCCATACCCACGCTCCGCAGCCCCCGGTCGGGACCCCCCAGACTTCCCTCAGTTCTGCCCCCCCTCCCCACGCCCCCCAGTCCTGTGCCTGCTGTATCACGCATTGCACGGCCACCCCGCCATGTGCCACGTGTAGCCACGTCCTGCCATGTGCTGCCTTATACCCTGCCCAGCCACAGGCACCTCTGCCAAATGCAGCTCCAGCCAGCCATAAGAAACATAAGGCAAGGCCTGATAGCTCTCACTTCTCGTCATCTGATGACAGCAGTGACAGCGATTCTGATTTGGAAATAGAATATGTTGATCCTTGGGCAAAAATAAAAATGGAAGCCACACAGGCAGGGGACTGGCAATTAGCTCAGAGAATTACTGCCTTTCCAGTAGAATATAAGAAGGGAAAAAAAGGAGGTGCCACTAATAGAAAGACATGGGAACCTATTACAAATAAAGAACTTGTGCAATTAAGAAATACAGCCACAGAACATGGTAGAAGTTCACATATTTTTAGAAATTTCCTAGAAGCTACGTTCTCAGCACATGTTCTGGTACCCCACGATATTAAAAATATTGCCCAGTGCCTCCTTTCTCCCGCCGAGTACATGCTTTGGGAAAGGCATTGGAAAAAGCAATTAAAAACATTATCAGATAACTATGCTGCAGATGCTGATAAGCCAAATTTTACACTCGAACAGCTGGCTGGTGAAGAGGATTTGCAGAAACCCTCTGACCAAGCTGATACTTTACCTAAGGCAACATTACAAGACGTGGCTATAGCAGCAAAAACCTCTTTATTTCTCACCCCAGATGATTCTACCCCTACCCACCATTTTTCTACTATCAAACAAGGAATAGATGAAAGCTTTATCAAATTTGTGGATAGAATTAAGGATGCTCTGGAAAAACAGATAGAGAGCACAGAGGCAAGAAAAGAACTGTTGTGTAAACTTGCCATGAGTAATGCGAATGAAAAATGTAAAACAATTCTGAGAGCCTTACCCATGGACATAGAACCTACCATAGAGCAAATGCTGGAAAGCTGCACACGCCACCTGTCCACTGAAGATACAGTGGCCCAAGCAGTTACTAAGGGTGTTGCAGAAGGAGTTTCTAGTGCATATGCAGTAATAGCTTCTAAAGATCAGGTCCGCTGCTACCACTGCGGAGATTTTGGACATTTTATAAAGGACTGTCCAGAGAGGTCACCTCCCAGGTACCCTCGCAATTTCCACCAAAGGCCCCAGAATCAGCAGTACTATCAGCCGCGTCCGGGAAACTTCCATCGGAGCGTGGTGGGGCCCCACGCAAGGACATCAAATCAAAGGCCATCCAGACCCAGTCACGCACCATCCCAGGAGATTCCAGACCACATGAGGAGGATCCAACACACGGAGCAATACCAAAGGGAACGCGCCGTCAGCTGGTAACTGCACTGTCCATTGACTTTAAAAATAACAATGTTTATCGTGTTCCCACAGGCAAACGTGGGCCAAAAGGAGGTCCTTCTAACATCCTAATTCTAGGTGATTCTCTCCATACCCCAAAGGAAATATTTGTTGTTCCAGAAGTACAAACAGTGCACCCGGGACAAGAAATCTTTGTCCAGGTGTACTGCACAGACTTACCATATTTTCTTCCAAAGGGTACCTCATTTGCACAGGCCTTTCTACTCCCTAAGAATCACAGGGAACAGCTTCCTCTCAACCCCACAGCAATGTGGATACAAGTTGTGGGACCGAGTAAGCCTGTCATCGAGTGCGGTCTTACCTGCAGAGGAGAGAAGTTCCACCTACCAGGGATGCTGGACACCGGTGCAGACGTGACCATCATCGCCCGCTCTGAATGGCCAGCTCACTGGGAGCTACAACCTGTGGCAGGCATGATCACAGGGATCGGTGGAGCTACAGTTTCCATGCGGAGCAAGAACAACATCCTCGTCGAAGGGCCTGAAGGCAAGTTGGCTACCATCCGCCCATTTGTGGTAAGGGCCCCCATCACCTTGTATGGACGGGACATTTTATGTCAGTGGGGAGCCTCCCTACGTATTCCCAGTCCGGATTTCTAATTGGGGCCACTGAGGAGCGCGCACTGCCAGACACTCCTCGTCTCACCTGGAAATGCCATGACCCGATCTGGATCGAGCAGTGGCCCCTCTCTAAAGTCAAACTGCGCGCACTACATGCCCTTGTGGATGAACAGCTCGCCAAAGGCCACATCGTAGAGACCACCAGCCCTTGGAATTCTCCAGTCTTCGTACTACAAAAGCCTGGAACGGACAGGTGGAGGCTCCTCCACGATCTTCGCAAAATCAACGAGGTCATCGAGGACATGGGTCCCCTCCAGCCTGGCCTGCCCTCACCATCGATGCTGCCTAGAGACTGGACACTTGCTATCATTGACATTAAAGACTGCTTCTTCAGCATCCCGCTGCATCCCCAGGACGCTCCACGGTTTGCCTTCTCCGTCCCCTCTCTTAACAGAGAGGCTCCACTCAAGAGATATCATTGGCGTTTTCTTCCTCAAGGACTTAGATGCAATCCCAGTCTATGCCAGTGGTATGTTGCTCACATCCTGTCTCCTGTTCGGAACCTATTCCCAAATGCGATCATCCATCACTATATGGACGATATCCTGGTCTGTGCACCAGAAAAAACGTACTTGGACAAAGCAGTTAAAAAGACTATTGAAACCATAGAACAGGCAGGATTCGAGATCCGTGAGGACAAAATACAGTACACCAATCCATGGACTTACCTTGGACTCCAGATCCGGGAACGGACCATCGTACCCCAGCAGCTCACCATCCGAGACGACCCAAAAACCCTGAGAGACTTGCACAGTCTGTGCGGATCCATCAACTGGGTACGTCCACTGCTAGGAATTACAACAGAGGACCTCGCTCCACTGTTCAGCCTTCTCCGGGGCAAGGAGAATCTGGACTCTCCATGCACTCTAACACCAGAGGCCCGAGATGCCATCACCAAGGTCCAGGAAGCCCTGTCTTCACGCAAAGCCCATCGCTTTGAGCCCAGCCTGCCTTTCCAGTTCGTCATTCTGGGAAAAGCACCTAGGTTCTATGGACTGATTTTCCAATGGGACACTCAACTTCGAGACCCTTTACTAATCCTGGAGTGGATCTTTACAAATAACCAACCCACAAAAACCATTACCACCTTCCAAGAAATTATGGCACATTTAATAAAAAAGGCTAGAACTCGCCTCCGTTCCCTTGCAGGGTGTGAGTTCACATGCATTTATTTGCCAATGACCACTGGGGATCTGGAACATTTGCTCCAGACCAATGAGAGTCTCCAGTATGCCTTAGATAGCTATACAGGCCAAATTTCAGTGCATATCCCAAAACATAAGCTTTTTAATCGTGATGTGACATTTCATCTGACTCCAAAATTAGTCCAAAGTAGGACACCTCTCAAAGCTCTAACTGCCTTTACAGATGGCTCAGGGTCATCCCACAAGTCGGTAATGACATGGAGGGACCCTAAGACCCAAAATTGGGAATCTGACATAAAAATAGTGGAGGGATCTCCACAGATTGCGGAGTTAGCAGCTGTTGTCAGAGCCTTTGAGAAATTCAAAGACGAACCTTTTAATCTGGTCACAGATTCAGCTTATGTTGCTGGCATAGCTATGAGAGCAGAACATGCTCTTCTCAAAGAGGTTTCCAATCCAAAGTTATACCAATTGATTTCTACATTAACACGCTTAATTTCCCACAGAAAACAACCTTACTATATAATGCATGTGAGGTCACACACTGACCTCCCAGGTTTCATTGCAGAAGGGAACAGGAAAGCAGACACCTTAGCCATGGCAATAGAGACTGCTAATGTCCCTAACATCTTTGCCCAGGCAAAGTTGTCACACTCATTTTTTCATCAAAATGTGCCTGCCCTTATCAGAATGTTCAAGCTTTCAAAAGATCAGGCAAAAGCTATTGTTGCCACATGCCCGAACTGTCAAAACTACCAGATACCATCTATGGGGACGGGAGTCAATCCCCGAGGTTTAAACAGCTGCCAGCTGTGGCAGACAGATGTAACCCACTTTGCACCTTTTGGGAGGTCAAAGTACGTGCATGTATCGGTTGATACATTCTCAGGAGCAGTATTTGCATCAACACATACAGGAGAAACTGCGCAGCACACCATAAAACATTTTCTCCTCGCATTTGCCACCCTGGGAGTACCAAAGGAGATCAAAACAGACAATGGACCTGCCTATACCTCTCGTAAGCTAAAAGAGTTCTTCAGTGAGTGGGGAATACAACACAAGACAGGTATACCTGCAAACCCCACAGGACAATCCATCGTGGAAAGGACACATCAAACTCTCAAAAGAGTCCTCAATCAGCAACAGAGAGGAACAAAAATCACCTCTCCAGTTGAAAGACTTTGCAAGGCTCTCTATGTCATCAACTTCCTGAACTGTACAACATCAGAGCCTGATCCACCAATACTTCGCCACTTTGCAAATACCACCCAAGCAAAGCTCACAGAGAAACCACCTGTGCTGGTGAAGGACCCAGAAACACATAAAGTCTCTGGACCTTTCGAACTCATCACGTGGGGAAGAGGATATGCGTGTGTTCTGCTACCATCTGGTCCAAGATGGTACCCAGGGAAAAACATAAAACCATACCTAGGCACTGCAAATACCACTTCCACAAGCAGTGACAAGAATCCTCCTGAGTCAAACACAAGACCTCCTCAAAACCAGACCAGCTCGGCCTGGAGACGAAGACGTCGCCAAACATCCACAAGTGGAGGAGACGACTGTCCCATCACACAGCAGCAGACAAACCAGAAAGCTGAACAACATTCTGTGGCATCAAGCCCTAGACCAGGCACAGCCTGAAAACAAAACTGTTCTTTGAATTAGATGTTATTACCCTTTTTACCCTAAAAAACCCTATTATCCCTTTTATCTACCCTTACCAAAAGCCTCTAACTTTTACCCACTCCCCCACCCTTAGCACCATAGAAAAAAACAAAAACAAAAAACAGTAAAAAACTAAAAATAAAGGGGGGAGGTGGAAGGAACAGAGGAAAGGAACAAGAAAGGAACCCTAACCCTCCCCTTCTACCATAAAAAATAACAAGTTTTGCTTATATTCCCTATCAGAAGCCCCATTCCTGCCCAAAGATGAAAAATATCTCCGTTGGCGCTGTCCTCACTGCTGCCTGGATGTTCCTCACCGTGCCATGTGCCGTCGGTTGGATCGGCCCACAGCCGAGCCATAATGTCTGGGTAACCTTAGCAAGAACATTAAAACAGGATAACATGTGCTTATCCATGGGGAGCGTTGATAACCCACTTTCCACATGTCTAGTAGGAATTCCTTTTGTAGCCGATGATTGGCCAACCTATAATTCAGAGCTTCTCCGCACCACAGGTAAGAGACCCCACCAGGTAGAAACTTGGGACCAGTGGACAAAAATACTGCCCAATGCTCTTGAGGAACCTCAAGAATTGGATCTATTGGGATCCTCTAAGGCCACATTCTGTGTCAAATTTTACTTTAGACGTCCAAAGAATAATTTGCCTGAAATTGATCTGAACAAAAACACATACCGAAAAGACATATCACCAATTAACAAAGCCTACAACCCTCACGATTGGTGTAATTACACTGCTCGTGTGATCTCTGTGTCCTCTCTCCATCCCAAAATTCTACCCAAGGGAACGTTTCTCATCTGTGGTGACAGAGTATGGGCTGGGATCCCCTCCCGACTCCAGGGAGGTCCCTGTACCCTAGGAAAGCTGTCTACCCTTACTCCAAATATCACCTTGTTGCACAATTGGAAAAAAGAGAGCGAGTTAAAACGCCACAAAAGGTCCTACACAGCATTTGATGAAAATTGCGATCCCAAATTATACGATTGGAACAAACCTAAAAAGATAGCGGTCTCTATATTCCTACCATGGGTAGCTGCAGCTAAGACCCTGGGTGACATAAATCACCTTGGGTGCTGGCTCAGTAAGCAAGCTAACGCTACTTCTGCTGCCCTGAGCGATCTCTTAAAGGAAGAAGAAACCACAAGACACGCCTCACTCCAAAATCGAGCAGCGATTGACTTCCTGCTGCTTGCCCACGGACATGGCTGCGAGGACTTCGAAGGGATGTGCTGCTTCAATCTTTCTTCACGCTCAGAATCCATCCACGCCAACATCCAGAAACTGAAGGGACTTGTGAAGGACTTAAAAGTAGAACAGACCCCAGACTGGGTCAATGATCTCTTCGGTCAATGGGGATTAACGGGATGGGTTGCATCTTTGGTTAAGGGAATGTTGTGGATTTTTCTTGTAATTGTCATCGTGTTACTTATGTTCTCATGCCTTGTCCACTGTTTTAAAAGAACCATAGGGAACGCCTTTTTTCTAAATACAGAAAGTGGAGTTGTAGCAGGCACAGGGCCTGCAAGGCCCTGGAGGTCAGAGGCCTGAGCTAGGAAATACCAAAGTCAGCATGACTAAGGGTTTAGAAGCCCCCCTCTTCCGCCTTCGGACCCTGTTATCTCTCTGTAGATCCATAGGCCACTTTTTCCCCTGACCCTTACTATTGGACAGTTTTCAATCCCCCTATAAGGTATAAAAACCCCTAACTCTGCCCGGTTCGGCAGAGGAGAGCTGTCCCTGGAACCTTCGCGGGGACCCCAATAAAGAACCCTGCGGAACCCATACAGCGCTGCTCCTCTCTCTCTCTGCGTCTGCTGCGGCTATACCCAGGGTGACGGCCCCAGGCATGCTGAAAGAGCTGAAATCACTAAAGAGCTGAGCTGCAAATCACTATAGCTGCCTGGGCTGCCTGAACCCCCGCTGGGCGATCCTGGACCCCTCGTTGAGCTATCCTGGACAACCGGCCTCCCCGCTGGGCTTCTGCCCCGGGGGGCCATAGGTTGGGACTCACTTTTTCTGTACATTGACCATCCCAACAACACTTTAATTAAGAGCACAACTTATTCTGAAGATGTCTTTTATGTACTTTAATTTTCCTCTAGTCAAATGTAAGGAAGGCACCATGCATTTATTTTTCCATCTGACAGCACTTCACTTAGATCAGCTGTTTTTGAATTTTTCTTTTCTGTGGATCATTGAATTCCATCTGCCAGTAAGTTGTCATCACCTCACCTGTTGGTAATTAAAAATGACTGGCTTATATGGCTTAATTTTTAATATGCACAGTGAATTTTCATTAATTAGACTGGCCTTACTGGTGAGGATCTAGGTATGCAGGATTAAAGTGGCCAGATGAGTCAGTAAAAAATTAGAACATGGAAATTTGTATTCAGACTTTTTACATGCCCACACAACTGGATTCTTAAAAAGACCTTCTTATCTCAAAGCTGGAAATATTTTGAAAGAGTGAAATTGTGAGTGTCATGCAAATGGAAGAGGAGTCAAAGTGATTTAGATAAATCATCTGTAGGCTGTAAAAGAGTTTGTTGGTGTTTCTAATTACATCTCCCACCACATCACATTTAGTTAAAACAGCAAAAAAAAAAGATATCAGGGATGTAATACAGATGATATAGTGCTCCCTCAGAAGTTCAGGATTTTTTCAGTCTAGGAGATCTGAAAAAAAAGGCAAAGAGAAGCAGTAAACAATACTGTCACAAGAAAAGAAAATTTTATTTGATAGTAATAAAATATTTTGGATTATGCTGAAAGATACAGAAAGAAAGCAGTATCTCAAACATGAGGATATTAGCTTTTTAAACAATATGGTTGCTTAGTCTTCTGTCTTGTTTCCAAGGGGAATCAAAATGACTAGCAGCCAAAAACTGAATTTTATTGGATGTTTGTTGTCCTTTCATATCACTAATTCCCAAGAGTTTTTTGTTGTTTTATGTAGAAACCTTCAGTTAATTAAATACATTTATGAAACACTGCTTTCCAACAGATGACTGAAAAGTCTGGGCAATCCTATTTAATTCCTGCTGCTCTTCTGCAAACTCTTATCTAATGTCATCAAATGTGCTCCCTTTTTCAGCAAATGCAGTATCCCCCGAGGCTGCCCATTTTCTCCATTGCTAAAAATACTTCCTTCTGTCTCAATATGAGCATCCTATTGGACAGGACAAAGGGTCCTTGTCTCCCACAACAGATTTTTGGTATCCCGAGTTCATGATATGCAAACTGTTATTTTAGGACAGTAAATGTTTTTGAGGGAACTCAAATTATGATGATGCTCCAATCAGGTAACACAGAAATACAAGGTTACAATATCCAAAAGATCTTCTGGACATATTTTAGTGTAATAGGCAATAACAATCAGTAAATCATATGATGAGGATCCCACTTAGTTCCCACTGTTGAATTAGGTTTCCATTTACATCCTTGTCACCTCAAAGAGTTGAGCTGTCTAATAAAAGAGACATTGCCCTACCCTTACCTTGGACTCAGTAAGTTTTTTGTCCTTAGACTTGCAGCTTCTCTTTAATGTTTATATCAAAATATTTGAACTAAGGTTTGGTTTGGTTTCAGAAGTAAGGAAAAATTGATACCTAAATTGACACTTTTGTCAATGTAACTAAATCTTATTTGCTGTTAAACCCTGTCTGCTAGAAATGACAACCATTTCACATTTTAAAAAATGTTTATTTCTTATAAATAATATGTGCGTTATTTCTTGTTTAAAAATGTACAATATTGAATTCTCTGGCTGTAAATTATAAAAGAGAATGCAGGTATTTCTATCATGAGAGGCTACAACAAGTATTGTATTATGTGGTGCAATGTCCAGTGTAAAAGTCAACTTTGAAATTTTGAAGCTGAATGCCTCTTTGACCAACCTAACTATAACCTCTGCTGAAAATAAAAAAAAGAAGAGAAAAAAATTCTTCCCTATCCTTAAAACAAAGTATTTCACTGTACACAGAACCTTAGAAATCATGCTTCTTATGATAAAGGAATTTGAAGGATATACAAAAAGTAAAGCAATTGCTTAGTAAGATTAATCAGTATGTCTTCTGATCTAATAAATAGACAGTGCCAAATTAGAATAGCAGCAAGAAGTTTGAATAAAGCTAGAGGTCGCTTTTCCTAAAATGGGACACTTAAACAGCAGAATTATGTCACCTGGATATTTGAGATACTAAAATCAGCTGGACAGATGATTCAAGGAAGAGAAATATATCAAGCACTAATTATAAAAAAAATTAGCCTTGACTGATCTGTCCTTCCCTTTCTTAAATTCTTATTTCCCTTTCAAATAATTATCTCCATTAATATATATTTATGGTTTGAGGACTAGTGTTTCTGTCTTGGCTGTTTAATTGTCAGTAGGGATGATTTCAAATATATGCCTTCCTGATATCAGAAGGTGCTGTGGAAACTTTATAGTACTTTCCATCATTCACTCAGTGTGCCTATCAGCAATAAAATAACATGTGCTAGCAGGAACTTAGGAATTGTACTAAAGCCATGAGTATAACCTTTAAGATATTCTTTCCCCTCATTAAAAATTACTCTGCAGTAGCCTAGAGTAACATGTGCTTATGCTACTTCAGTCATGTACCAGGATTAGCTACATCATCATTACAACATACCTGGATTATTATGTTCTTCTCTATTAAAGCAAAATCAGACTTCTTTAGTAGAACCATTGATAAAGAAGATACACAGAAAGGTCTTTTGACTTTGTCAGCTGGGAAGAAATGAGAAATCTGCATAATTTTCACTATTTCCAATAAGAAAATGTAGTTCCAGTTCTCAAGTTGTGTTAGTGAGCATCTGTCAGGGTTTGAGAACACCAGTTGTCACAGAGCAATGAGTCATATGGTTCATAAGACAGTGTGTTGATGTGCTGTGAAGAGCATCCTCTTGGGCACAGGAATTAATGTGTCCCATCCTCATTTAGTGCAGCTGTTAATTGCAGTCATGGATGGGAAGCAAGGGCACTGGCAGACAGCTCTGTTTAGATGTTTATGTGACTCTCACTGTGGTTCCTTGGGATAATACAGAAATTGCCAAAAACAGAATAGTCCAGCAATAAAATCATATATAGTACATTGGGATCATATTGGTGTTAAAATTATATAAATTTCATTTGATAAACATTTCCTGATAATGTGAAAAAAGCTGATGACCTTTAGATATGAGTATGAAAGGCATGAGAAAACAGACTATGAAGGAAGTCACAAGAAAAGAAAATGCAGAAACAATCAAACTCTGGGTGACACAGTTGCTTGGTTTCTGTATCAAAGGCTCGCTGGTAATATGGATATCTAACATCCTTCTGAATGCGTAGGAGGTTTACATATGCTAAATCTCTGACCAAGCATATAATTTTGTATAGCTATAGACAACCTTTACTCTGGGTGTTAAACTTGTGTATCAGTACTTTCTGCTGTACTGACATTGAAACATAAGGTTAATTGCAACAGAACCCCACTGTCAGGCCCACACAACCTGGCATCTTCCCAGGGCAGTCACCAAAGCTATCAAATGAGATAAGGCATTCCGTAACAGAAAAGTTTTCTTTTAACACTATAAGATGTGTCTAGATGTGTCACATATATTTATTTATAAAATACACAAAAGTTAATTAATATAGAAAACAACAACTATTTTTTGCTTATTTAGTCTGTAGCAATTCTTCCACATAAGATGTTCAACTTCCTATTTGCATTTGTGCTGTTCTGATCTCTGCATAACACCTTAGCATAGCTAGATTCCAAATATCCACCTAAATTGTATTGGTAGAGGAAGGATTTAGCTAACTGTGGACATTCCACTTCTGATGAAGTTCTGCATGGTATTTGCAGGAAAATAAGAGAATAAAAGAGAGGTCTCTCAAACTCCTTCAACAGGTGCTTGCTCTAGGGAGTCAGTTCCTCATTCTTCCACTTGTGTTATTAACTTCCAATTTCCTGACGGTCATTCTCCAGAGCGTGGCTACAAATTGCCTGCTTTCTAGACATGGATGCACTTATTTTTTTCTTTCCCAGCTTGGCAGAGATGCATAGGCTTTTCTTACGTTATCTGGTGCTGAAATCTCTTATGTGATTCTGGCCACTGTCTGATATCTTGTAATGGGTTCTGTCAAAGTTCTCTAGCTGTCTAACTGAGTCATTAATTGAATATAAGTAAGAAATTAATCAAATTATTCTTCTTGAATATGTGACTCTAATAAACTTGTTCTTTATAATACTGTTATATTTCTGTTGAGGTGTTATAATCTTTAATCTTATTATTTCATACTTCTTTTATTTTAAAAAATGTATTAGCATTTTTAGTTTCACATAACTTCTGAATCTTATTATATATTGAAATTCTCTTTCTCAAAGAGTGTTTTTGCTTCTATATATGTGTCATTTGCTTGAACAATTTCAAGACATTGCAACTAGGTCTGTTGTTCCAGCTACGTGGGAATTCCATTTCCTCCCCCTGCCCCTCTGGGGCAGTAAGAAAAAAATATTTGCCTTTTCATAATCACATTTTCTGGTAATATTAGTAAGTCGTATTGAATCCTTGAAGAAAAATTCAACTAAATGCAAATGTGGAATTTCCTGCAAAAGCTAAAATTTCATTGCAGACAGGCTTGTAGGTGCTCAATGGATTCATCTTCACAATTTCATGTGCAGTGTAAGGTAATATATGTAATCTCCCCATTATTTTATTGTTATGCAATTTATGCCCAGCAGTATATTCTTTAGTCTTGACCTCCACAGTCAGTGGGAAGCTGGCTGGAAATGAGTTGTCCAGTTGCTGTATGCATAAACACCAAACTGAAAAGTGATTGCTGCAGTGACCAAGGCATTTATTTCTTGTAGGTAAATATGATTCTGCAGCACACCACAGTCTTCCAGTACACAGAATACTGCTGGACTTTTGTAGTTGTACAGACTGTCTGTGACAGCACATGGTCTACCTAGTGCGAAGTTAAGGTTATGACCACATTTGATTTTTCCCAGGGCAAAGAGATTAACACAACATAGTGCATAAACATGGCACTGAAAAAGATATTAATAATCTAATTATTACAAGTCATATAAAACATTGCAATTTTAATTGTGTACATTTACTTAGCAGTAGCTAAATCATTAAATACCTTCTTTGTTTCCCACAGAGAAGTTTGAAGCTTAGCAGTGTTCAGAAAAAAGTATGAACCCTTTCAGTATATTATCTGTCCATCTATATCCATAATTTTTGTCTCAAGTAAGTATAGACTGCCTTCACACAGAGTCTTACAGCTCCTGGACAAAATGGATTTATAATATGAGCACCATTAAAAATATTTAGCTATCCCTTTTCACTGTTTGGATGTTTTCCAGAGCTGCTTATGCAGAGCTGCTGTTTCTGTCAGATGAAATATTAAGGCATGTTACCTTGTCTGACAGAAACAGTAAGCATCAAGGATTTCCTGGAAAGAAACATCAATATGCAGCATGTTAAATTTAATATTTCACAACCTTACTAATTACATTATCACCTCAACATCAGCTTCTAACAATAGCTATAACTAAAATGTGTACAGCTGTTTATCTTCTTTAAAGATAATCCATCTGACAGACTGCACAGCTCTTTTATCTCCCCCATTGTCTTAAAGTGACTCAGTACCTATTCCAGATGACTTAATGGCAATAATCCAGCTTAATTCAACAGTGGGAGGTTAGAACCACAGTGACAGGAAAAATGTCTTCCTTAGACATGTAGTATGATGTGAGGAGATATTTGTATTTTTATGTTATGCTCTTGGTTTGTTGGGCTTTTTGGATTTTTGGGAGTTTTTTGTTTCCTTTTTTTTTTGGTTTGTTTGTTTGTTCTTTGATTCTTTCTTTCTTTTTTCTATTTTTCTATTTTTTCATTTTTAAATTAGGTATGACATGCAACCTGACTACAAAGATAAGTAGGGCAGCTGGCAGGAAAAGTGAAATTTATGGCACTGAAAAGATTTCATGTTAAACATAATCTTACCTATCTATTCAGGTCATTTTTTCAAACATTGCAGCTGATATATGCCTTGTTTGTTTCTTGGAAGGGAAAGTAGGGGCAGAGGGCAGAAATACATGCTAAACAAAAAAGAGAAACCATTTTGGAGATGAATATGAAACAGAGAAAATGTGTTATACTTACAAAGGTGCTATGCATATATGTGAGTGTTATATACATGTATGTTCTTCAAGATATATAATTAATTCAGGAAATCACAAAAGGAACAAATGCAACTACATGCAGCAAAGTTTTTCTAGGATACTTGGAAGATAACCAAACATTCATGAAGTAGATATACACAGTGGTTCAAACAAGTGGCAAGAGTGTTCAATAAACAACCTGAATGAAGTAATCAGTGCTGAAAATTCTAGATAAGATACAAAAAAAATTGCCAGTAGGAATAAATACAAAATGATGGATGCTGGGCCCATTGAGGAAAAACAATAACTAATACTAACTTGCCTATAATTTTAAAAATACCTTTTCACAGTTGGATAAGCGGAGACGTAAATTTATAGCAAATACAAAGATTTCTTTAAAAATATCAGTTAAAATATCTAAGAGAAGTCAGAATCCAACTGAAAATTTAGTAGGGCAAAAGCTTATTAAGGTTAAGGGTTACACTGAAACAGACCTTAGTCATTGAAAGCACGGCAGCAGAGAGACTTCTGCACAAGTGGGGCAGAGAGAACTAAACATAAATAAAACTTTGGGGTCTTGCTGGAAGGATATGACAAGACCTACTGAAGTAAGGCTGAGGTAACAGGAAAACCACTGGAGCACAAAACCCTGAAAACCCGAGGAAGTAATAGATAAGTCATAAATAATTTACAGTCAGAAAACACTTCAGTGATCAAAGGGGGAGGAGAGAAGAGAGAATATCTTTGAGTATAGCCAGCTGCAGTTTATTAGCAAACTTTTAAAAAAGTAGTTCAGAAGAATTTAAGAGGGTGAAAACAACAGACTGCTTATTTTCTCTGCTATTATTGAGAATTAAAATGAAGAATATGAATTTAGAGCTTGGATGACAACTGTCAAGTACATACAAACCAGAACTGTAATAAAGCTTCTGAATTCAGTTAGCAGTCAATCATGTTTGGAAAGCTCTTAAACCTTGAAAATCTGCACCAGATGCAGAATAAAAGAAAGCAATTTCTGATGCAATTCTTCACCTTTGACTTTTTCTTAGTACCAACAGAATTGATAACAAACTCTCAATGCCTCTCAATGATCACTTCATATCACAGCTTTTCCTACTTCACCTATAGAAATCTTGTTAAATAACAAGTTGTGACCCAGTAAGTTCTTTGTGTTAAGAAATCATTATTTATTTTGTTCTAATGCTGCACAGTGTGTCATTTGCAAACTCTATGAGACTGTCAACAGAAGTTATAATAAAGGCAAAGGTATGCAGCAGTCATGTTTCCCACCTCTTTCTGAATGAGTATTTATGATGTTGAACAGGTCAATGTCTTTCAGCATAACAATTACTTTAAAGCTCTGCTGCCCCCAGTTTCTTCCATATTTGGTATAATTGCCTAACAACAGCGATTACACATCCTGTAATACATAATATGTATTTTCTTGACAAAATTCATATAGAATTTATTTAAATAGGCATGCCAGATATCACTGTATAACACAAAACAAGGGAAAGATTAGAAATGCAGCAAAATTTCAGGGATACTCTTGAGAGGTAGAGAAGCTGAAATTACCATACTGTGATGCAGAAGTCTACTACCATAGTGACTTTTGTAGCTTTCTCATAAAAAGGCCAGCATTGGAGTTCATCAAATATGGCATAGACTTAAAAGCATTTTGAGCTTGTCCACATTTGTAATACTGCTCTTCATAACAATTATACAGTAAATGCTACAATGCTTAAGCTGCACTAGGATTTCAGGGAGGTTATTAAGATTTATTACTACTGTTGGAATATAAACAATCTGAAACACTATCTTGAAATTGCTGGTTAACCACCCTTTCATAATAATTAAGGGTAGCATAAATATACTAATAGACTATATATAAATATATGTGTATATATATATTTATATATACGCATACTGTTGTCTGCTTACTGTTTAACAAATTAACTAACTAAATGTAGTTGGAAGGATTGACACTAATTCAGTTTTTCAAAACAGCCAAAAACCCCCATTATAATAAAGGTTATCAAGACATTTGGAAAAGAAGCAGGAGCTTCTTTAGTGACAATTTTTTGGTTTTGGATTATGTTCTCTGTTTTGTGTGTGCCTTTTTAGATTCTGTTGCCTTTTTTTTCCTTCCCTGAAACAAAACTGTATGTTTCTGATCTAGAATGAAATAAAAGAGGTTTAACTGATCAGAAGCCCTAACAGTAATTGGACAGAATTACTATTTTTGAGGTATAAGAGGTATAAGCAGAACAGTGAAGGTAAGCCTCTTGAAATATTCTGTAAAAAAAAAAAAAGGAAAAATAATATTGGACTCATTATAATAAAAAATTTCATTGAGGAGAATTGACTTTAGCTGACTTGCATTTTCAGAGGAATACAAAACAAGATTTACATATTTCGGTTTGGCAGAACACCAAGTTGCTTAAAGTATCAAAGCAAATAAATGGAGTATATTAATTTCTATTATTTTATATTACCCTTAAGACTTATTTCTGTATTGTCTGTTATATTCCAATGATTTTAATGAAGACTAAGTCAAGTCTTTCAGTTTTGGTCACTCAAAATTTGGTGTTGTGCCAGGTAGTATAATGGAGGGTAAAAATAAATTCTATGCTCTATTACCAGCCAACACTTTTTTTTTTTTTTTTTTTACCCCATGTATCAGACTACCTTCTGCCTTTTTCTTACTTGGCTATTAGAAAGTGTGAGATGTGAGAATAAGCAGCCTCCCACAGGATAAATTAGGGATATAGGGGTATGTTGAAAAGCCTTTCATTGTTGTAGATTACTGGAACTTGGATGAGATTGTGTTCAAAGTCTGGTCAGCTTCAGCATTTGTTCTGTCTAAGTCTTAAATGCTTGAATTAGCCCTTAGGTTTCCAAAGCCAAATCTACTGAGCCAAACCAACATGGTTGAATGGCATATATTTATATAACCTGTGGCTGAATGATAATAATAAAATTATTGCCTAGCTGTGGTTAGTACAACCTTCATGAAAGCGCATAATGTTAGTTGCAATCACTGTGTAGAATATATTCTGCTTACAAGTTGCACAACGACATTGCAGCCAGCTTCAGTTGGTTAATGGGTCACCTAAATGAAATGACAGGGAAGATTACAGCTGAACTCCCGTTTGACAAATGTCTTAATCATAAAACGTAATAAACATTGTCGCTTCCTCCTGTGCTGCCATTACTTGGAGAGTGGTGGCCTTGTCACATCAAGGTTAAATTGCATAGGTAAGCAGGAAAGAAATTAGTGGTGACTTACAGACACCTACCATAATCATCATTGCCACTTGTGGACTCACAGTTTCTGATTGTAGCAGTGCTTTTTCATAGCATTGAAATTCAGTCTACACTGTACTGCGAATAAACTTATGTCAAATACATCAGTAGTGTCTGATACACAGGGAAATTTTTTGAGGTATTCCCACAGACTTGGTGAAAATATTAATGTTGCATTTCTTAAGTTGCTGTGGAGAAGTTAAAAAGTTGAAGTGTGAAACAAAAAGGGGAAAGAAGAAACTAAAATATTCAACATCAAATCCAATAAAAGACAGCTTTTTGTAAGTTATCTTAAAATTATGGTAAAATTTAACACTTTTAAGGAATCTGGATTTTCAGTTATATAACTTAATGGAATTTGAATTTTCCTCATTGATGAAACTAAATTGCTTGAATTTGCACATATATTTATGTAAATATACTAAAAGATACTGAAGTCCTGTCAGTTTCTAAAATGATATACTGAAAGTAAAAAGTCTTGATGTGAAAATTTGCTAATGTTATCTTTTCATTTTTCACACATAGCCATCAAGGTTTGCTTATGAGAGACGTTGCTGAAGATAACTTCCTACCCCATGGCATGATAAAAACTGGGAAAATGGCATGTGAAACTAATTCTTCTCTAGTGGTCATATATTACAGCTGTTTACTATAGATGCCTCTGGAAAGCGGCAGCTTCAGCTATTGCCTCACACTGTTTTAGTGTCATGACAGAAACAAATACATATTTAACACTTTGAATGCATGATATCAGTGCAACCTTTTGGTTACAGAGATAAGGAAAATGGTAGCATCTTTAAGAACTAAAACAAATGTACTTTTAAATATCTATTATGTACTTTGTCTTGTCAAGAATATAATTAAGATGAAAGACTAAGGTTTATTCTGTTTCTGAAAAAAGCATTAAATGATCCTCAGCAAAACCCAAGAACCTACACAGTTCCATCTAGCATGAACTATATAGTCAAGATGCATTGCATTTTCAGGAGTAGTCGGAGATGTTGTTTATCCTTTCAATAGATAACAACCAGATAACTTCTCATAATTTAGTCTTTTCTAAATAGGCTCACATTTTGAAAAAGAATGAGTTTTTAAGTCTGAAAATACTCCTGAAACTGCCTTTCATTTGGAAAAACAGGGCTTTATTATGAATGGTCTTTAAAGGAAATCAAGTTTTCATGTTAAAAATGAAGATATGATTTTTTTTTTTCCTCTTTCACATCCTTCATTCCTACAAGCTATGTTTTATCCATGTAACTTAAGAAAGACTTCATATTTTTTTTCATGTTTTTTGAGCAAAAAGCTAATTGCATCACCGCCCAATTCCAGTAGATTTGCAGTCAATTTTCAGAAATCTGAAGATCAACTGGGGCAAACCAGAAGAAAAGAGAAGAAATAAACTCAATTATATGGGATATAAGCTTTCACAAAAAGAAGGAAATTGCAGAACATTAGTAGTGACAATAACCATATTTTATTTTGACATAAAAAAAGAACAGGAATTATTTTTAAATTATGATGGTCACACCAGGTGCAACTGTTGCCTTTTTCATTCCTTCTAACTATTGCTGTTCCACTCACAAAGAAATATTAAAGAGGAGATTAATGATGAGACTAGGAAGGTGCTGTTAAAACTTAAATTTTAATATAAGTTTTATACTCTTTGTGTTGGCTTTTTTGTGGGTTTTTTTGTTGTTTTTATTGTTTGTTTGTTTTGTTTGTTTTGATTGGGATATATTTTTGTAATATGGTTTTTATTTCCACCATTTGCATTTTCAAACATAGTAAAGTTCTAGGTCTTAACAAGACAACTTCCTCATAAAGAAAATTGCTCATATAAGATGCAAAAATATTTTATCTTATATGCAACAATTTTGAGAATGATGATCAATCAAATATTAATTAATTGCCTCGTCCTTTTTGTTCCTCATTTAAATGTCAGTGCAGATGTCCTGTGTGAAAAAGCAAAAGTCATCTCAGGAAAGACAAGACAAACTTCTGAAAATATTTCTTTTACTTCTTCAAAGTTTTATTTCTCTGTAAGGGCTTCTCAGTCATTCTGCATGGAAGTTATATATTTCCTAATTGCAGGAGCCTCCATGAAAAAAAGCAGTTGCCAAAGATGGAGAACTACATGGCTTTGGAAACTATGTAGAGTAATTAAGGTTTTGTAAAAATATTTAAGTGTTTCAAACAATGCAGTTCAGAAGCTGGAGAGTTTTCCCAACTTCTGTAGGGAGAGAGAATTTGTTAGTAAGTCTATCACTGATATTTACAGCTGCAAGTTTATTCATTCTGTATGATTCTAAGTGGCTCTTGCAGATAACTCCACTCTCCAGCCAAAGACTGAATAATAGAGAAAAAGGAGAACATGCAAGCCTGATTTTTTTATTCATGTTTTTAGTTCTAAGTAATTAGAAAAACTATTGCAACCAAAATATTCCAAATATAATTGAGAAAACAGGAAATAAATTGTTCTGTGAAAACTGTGATTCTGTGATCATCCTTCCTGAATGGTCTCAGAAACTTCGAAACACCAGAATAAAAAAATTATTTTCTTGATGTTATGTTGTAAGTTTAACTTATGTAGATTCAAGAAACAGATAAAATTATTCTTGAAGGCTAATCCTGATTTCAAGTATTGATTTTCTTACACTTCAACATTGCTGGATGTTGTTGGGTATTTAAGTAAACATTGCCCTGAAAAGTCTCTTAAACTGCTTTTTTCTCCTACTTGAAGTCAGGGATGTTTTTAGCTTTTTTTTACTCAAAATATGTCTCAATTTTTAATACTAAGTGTAATAAAATAAGAAACTGCAGAGGATATTAGTATACTAAATCAGAGATATTTTACCTTTCAATCTAGCAATGCCAACCAAAAAATCCCAACAAACACCTTTTGAAATTCCATCTAAAAACTCAATGCAAGAATAATTAGAAGTTATTTTATTATCTCTTGTTATCTTAGACTTTTAAAAATTAAAGAAAAATCTTCTTTTGTACACACAGAATTTGTACTCTGGAAAGGCTAGTCAAGGAACCTGACCAACCTTGGCATTTTCTGATCTTCCCAACCAAGTTGATAGTATTGCAGCTTGCAGAACAAGACTTTAGATTGATTCCTAAATTCTGGGAACAAGATAGTTTATTATTTCAGTTTTCTGGACTGGTCCGCACAACTACAGTGAAAATCTAATTAATCACTATGTCACTACCAAGTTATGCCTGTTTAGCTTCAGCAGTTCCATTGAGTTACTTTGATAAATCAGGACTCTGAAGAGTGTAAGCTGCTATAAAGGTCCATCTGTTGGACCAATCACATCCTCTGCAAAGCAAGAACCGCTGCTGACTGCAGAAAATTAATTTCAAATGTTTTGGCACTGTACTGGATTGAGTCCTGTTAAGATGTATAGCAAAGAAAATCAAGAACTTACAAGGGTGACTTTCTTTACTACTGCATTATTGTGTAATTGAAAAAACATAACAGAACCTCTGAAGAAATGAAGAAATGAAGAGGTTTGAGCATCCTGTCCTGAGAAATCACTAGCACTGATACTGCTTGAGAGAAAAGCACAGTTAAAAAAAGAAATTAATTCTTTACTGTCCTAGATGATCTTTAAAGCTCTTTCAAGATGGATTCTTCTATGATTCTGTAAGCAGAATAAAATGACTATGCATCAGCTTCTTGTTTTTTGGAAGTGCGTAACAAGATATAGAATAAATCAAAATAAATTAGAAATGTAACAAACATAAAAAGTTATGTTATTATACAGAGTTATATGAGAAACATACATGTGCTAATCTTATGTTTATGTATGAAATAGGGCATAGGAATCTTCAAAGCAAATTCAAGGTATTATGAGAAATATTTGTTTACAGAGTAATCTCTTGAAATAGCCATGAATAGAAATGGGCTCATTTTAGTTTGAAAAATTTTGGTGGCAAGAAAGTCAAACATAATCACCAAAAAGAGTAAAAGTCTTTTAGAGCACTAAATTCCACTAAAACGTTAAAGTCTAATAAGCTATATATAAATATATATATATATATATAAAATATATATAACAGAAGTCATTGTTTCCTTGTGTCCCTATGTGATACCAATCTTTCAGTGAGGCATATAACAATTTTTAACAGGCACAAGTCATTAAACTTCTATATTAATTTGGGATTTTTATAATACTTGCAAGTACACCAAATCTTGCTTTAGTTAAGAATGGTCACAAACCATAAACCAACATAACATCTTATTAGGTATTAATAGGATTTCTGCAATAGCCATTCTGCCATCCTTATTGTGAGGCAAAATAAGCCTACCTTATTAAAATTTCAATTTAATTACAGCACTATTTATATCTTTAAGTAAAATCTACAAAAAATTTGAAATTACCTTAGGAAAAAAAATGCAATAACAACTGTGTGTTTTTCATCTCTTTCTCAGCATTTTCATTTCAATTCCCTCTGATATCTCTCACCAATGTAGTGAAGGAGTGCAGAAAAAAAACATTTCTGCCAGAGGACCCTATTAAAAATCTGGCGCAAAGAACTATGGATATGTTGAATATTACAATATGTAGACCTCATATCAGATCTGCAACAGAAGCACCATGAAAAACCAGCAGCACATACATGGTTCATCTATGACATCAAACACACAGAGAAAACCTAATCTAGTCTTTTTGACTAACAACAGAGTTACAAATTCAACATAAACACAAGTCCTGAAAGCAATAACTTTACAGCAGAAGTTAATAAAATCAGAAATATTTGTCAGGACCTACTGTAATAATCTCCAGTCTTCAAGTTTATTGAGCTTTGTCATAATCTGCACCCTGTATTTTGTGAGAAAGAAGTGTGAGAAAAAAATAAATCAACGAAGAATTTTTGATAGTTAAAGTGGCACATTCCCAATGGTGCCATCAGAAATGCAGCCTTTGTGAAACCAAAGGTCAGGCTGATAGCTGGTAGGAAGAGAATCGCATGGCTGGAAATGCATGACAAGAGTGTCATCAGGGCTGCAAAACAGAAGGCTACAACATTTCCTCCTTTAGCCCTCTATTTACTGTTCAGTGTTCAGATGAAAATATCCTTGGGCTTTGCCTTGCTTTCCAGGGATTTACTGTGATCTTTCATGGACCACAGGAGAATTCTTAGTCTATCATCTTAGTCTATCATAAGGATACTTCCCTGGAAGTATCTGAGGCCAGGTTGGATGAGGCCCTGGGCAGCCTGATCCAGTGGGTGGCATCCCTGCCCATGGCATGGGGGTTGAAACTAGATGATATTTAAGGTCCTTTCCAACCCAAGCTTTTATATTTTATATGATTCCATGATAATTCTTATCATACTGCTAACCACAGCATGAAATATATTCTGTCAACCATCATTTTGCTTCTTTGCTTCAAAGCAGTTTGTACAATTGGAGAAGGAAACTGGAAGTATATGTCTGTGGTTCTGCTGTGTCTGTCAGATTAGATTGCTCTTAAAGTACTCGATACATATAAAAAGAATAGGCTGTCCTGTATATTTGTGATGAAATGTAAAATTTGCAAAGAGGAAATCACATGCAGGTGATTTTTCTACATCTGAAACAACTATATTTATGTGAAGAAGATGAAAAATTAGCAAGCTGCTATACATGACTCACCAACAGAACAAAAGCAAAATAATAAAATAAACCCCCAACAAGCAGGTTAGTCATCTGTGCATTGTCCATCTGGGTTCAGTTATTCTGAATTGTCAGTCATGAAGGGAAAGAATTCCACTTCCTTAGGATACCTGAGCTTCGAGTGATTTTTGTTTAAGTTTGTGAGGATTCAACAGTCAAGAAAATTAGTTAATTGTCCTTCTCCAAAAAATGTTTGCAGTGAATGGAGGAGATTTGAAAGACATTATGTGACTTGTCTTGGGTTCCAGTTTCTCACCTAACATAAATTTACCAAAAGTGCCTCAGTATGTAAGACACCCTCCTTAAAAGTTCATTGGAATGCAAGACTAAGGAGGATGTTTCCAGCAGTCCAAATCTGGAATAAAATGTTGTTCGGAGCCCTCAACTACTACCATCATCTTTCTACTTATTTTATGCACCAGGTTAGTGGCTATTTTGGACAGCTGGTGTCTGCATGAGCCTCTCTCCTACTGCTTCTTCATTCCCAAAATTTCAGGGGATTTCTACCCACCATTATGTGGAATAAGAGAGGTTCTTCAGAATTTCTTATATGATTCTCTTTAAAACAAAAACCTCATAAAAATACTATTCAAGAGCTCTGTTTCAATTTCTGCTATTTTTTGAAGTCTTATCCTCTTACCTGTTTTATTGTGGTTTTATTTTGGATTTTGCACAGTTTTGTTTAAAGCAAAGGCTTACACAATGGTATGGTGGCTGTCCGGCTGCATGTGCTGCAATAAAGGACTGATGAGTCATATCTAGTGATTTTCTCTTTTTAGAGCACAAACAATTAGCCTTCAAACCTCCAAATATATGTGTGCAATTTCCATGGCACTGCCAGTATAAAGTAAAATGGCACTCTCCTATAAACTAAAATGGTTTATTCAGGAAAATACAACAGTTGGTGCATGTGCTGTCCCACATTTGCTAATGTAAATAGAAGTGATTAATAGTCTCAAAACCTAAAACAGAGAAGGAAAAACTTTTATTTTCTCCACTAGAGCAACACTGTTACTATACCATTCTTTTAACTGTGCTGTTAACAGCAAGAATTACAGGTCCTATAGCTGAGTCGGGGTGAAATGCATCAATGTAACAAGAGGGAAAAGTTGAGCTCAGGCTATAACAGGTTTCCTGCTCTTTGCAGGATGCTAGAGACATTTCTCTTCCTTTATTTAAGTAAATAAATTTATAAATAAAAATTTGTACTTTGATTCTGAATGATTTTCAATTATAGCTGTTCCCACTATCTGCTATCAGCTATATCCCAGAAGAAAACTCTATTCACCCTGTTATGTCATCAATTGTTATTACATTTACTGATCCTGTGAATTTATTTGCATTGAAATATTGTATCCCTGTGTAGAAAAGATGACATTTTTGTGAAACACCAATGTTACCTTTTTATTGTTGCTCTGAAATCTCTTTTTGGTTACTCTGAAAATTATATGGTGTTAGTTTTCTGTGGAGCATTTAGTTTGTATTAAACTTCCAGAAAGAACTACAACAACATCTGAACTCAAACAGAGCATTAATTTAAAAATTTTAATTTTTTGAGTAATTTTTTTGGTTATAATTTTCATGCATCACAGCTTTGAATTGTGCAACATGATACTTTTTTATCCTAATTTTGTTTTTTTCATTAGCAGTTGGGGCTAAAAAAAAGAATAAGAAAAGGATTAGCTGAAAAGTGATGGTTAGAAAGAACAATTGAACTCACGAATGTGGAAACACACAAGCAAAAGTGGGATTTTTCTCCCCAGCAAAGTGGTATTGCAGGACTGACTTTGTTTTTTATTTTCTCAAGGCAAGAATCAGATGTATGAGAAGAACAGCAATAGTCTTAGTAAAATATATACTTTATTGACCGAAAATTACTGTAAAATCTGTCTTGCAGTAATTATGTTGCAAAATCAAAGAAAGTAGATTAAATATCAAGAAAAAACAACAATTAATATAACTAGTTCAGTGAAATATAAAAATGATAATATGTTTTACTGATGTCTATTAGGTTTATACTATCTCAGTTTATAAATGCTTGGCTAAGTCACTTTATTTTCAAGAGAATTAGTGGGAAAAAATTGAAATGATTACTTGCAAATTAATGGCATTTTTGCTGGTTTTAGACATATTTTTAGGAAGTCATTATCTACATAGTATATTAAAATTATGAGTATGAGAATTCTTTTAAATAACAGGTTTTTTTATTAAATTAATGTAATCAATGGAATAGCACATCATGAATAGCAATTCAAAATAGAAAATAGCAAATATTCTATAGTGAAAATTTCCATGGTGGAAAATGAACCAGTATTTAAAACTTGTTGTAAAATTCCACTAAAATTGCAAAGGAAAGAATGCCTATCTACAAATAATTTATAAGCAAAGGAAAAGATTTCATTTTGAAATGATCACATCTATGTATATTTGAATAGTTATGCTCATGTATGGTTTATGAATACCTCTGTTCTGTAACAATTCCAAATCTACTATGATAGTGTTAATGCCTCATTGGGACTTCCACTGAAACCAGCTAGCATCTCCTGGGATGAACTCTACATAGATTTTTTTTTTTTCTTTTAGTTGAATGAAATGCATTTGTATGTCTATGGGTAATAAATCTGGTGAAGGATTTAAAGAACAAGTCCTCCTGTGAGGAGCAGCTGAGGGAGCTGGGTTTGTTTAGCCTCGAGAAAAGGAGGTTCAAGGGTGTCCCTATTTCTTTTCACATCTACCTGACAGGAGGCTGTGTCCAGGTGGGGATTGGTCTCTTCTCCTGGGTAACCAGAGATAGGACAAGATGAAACAGCCTCAAGTTGTGCCAGGGCAGTTTTAGATTGGATATTGGGAAAACTGTTTTCACCCAAAGGGTCATTAAGCCCTGGAACAGGCTGCTTGGGGAAGTAGTGGAGTCACCATCCCTGGAGCTATCCAAAGGGCTTGTAGGTGTGTGCTTAGAGATGTGGTTTATTGTTGTGCGTGGCCATGCTGGGATAATGGTTGGACTTGATCTTTAGGTTCTTTTCCAACCTAAAATGATTCTCTCTTTCCCAAATTCTATGATGGTCCTAATGACCTTTTCCAACATATACAATTCTACAATTTTATGTATAATGCCAAAAATGAACGTGAGTTTTTTAAGAATGATGATATAACACATGCCAGCAATGTCCCTGTTTTCTTTTGAAGTTAATAAAAAACTTAATTATCTAGGAATTTGTGAAGGTAAAACAGCCTTCAGATGTCTTGTTTAACATTTTAAAGCAATGTATTGCAAGAATATATAAATATGAAATATTTATTTTTGTGGATTTTTATGCAAAAGATGTTTCCTTTTCTGTAAGGAACAGCGTTACAAAATAGACCTCTTAATCCTGATGTGCAGTATCTATATCCAAAGTGAAAATGTCAGAAACACACTGAAGTCACAAGATAAAAGCTGAAACTTTCAGAAGAAATGGGAGTTACACACACTACTGAGCACAGTAAATCAAGAATATGAAAATTGTCCAGTATAAAAATAAACTCTTTTCCAAAAGCCCTTAATGCAAAAAAGGTATATAATCTATAACAGTTAAATAATTGGATTTCACTACAATACAATTTGAAAAAAA
Source organism: Passer domesticus (assembly GCF_036417665.1). Lineage (NCBI taxonomy): Eukaryota > Metazoa > Chordata > Aves > Passeriformes > Passeridae > Passer > Passer domesticus. The sequence continues at coordinate 88,299,588 of NC_087474.1, forward strand.
TGTTTCAAATTCTTAAGAGTGATGTTATCCATCCACCATAAGTCTTGGAAATGAGGACACAGCTGGATTTCCAAATACCAGCTGAAAAGAAAGAAGAGCAATATGAACAACATAGTGTAAAAGAAAGCTGCCTTCTATTTTCTTTTTTAACTATTCATTTTCTTGAAGGCAGTCAGGAGACTGTCATAGCCAGTAGAGAAGGGAGGAAGTAAGGGTGTAAGGACAGACATACTACATGGAAGCAAGAAGTTTGCCTAGCCCACTATTTTGTGGACACATTTAGAAGCATGAAGATGAAAAAAGAGTATACACATAGAGAAATGCATCTTCAAGGTTTACCAAGCTGAAAAGAGAAAATATTTGTAGATTCCATATGTAAGAAATTACATCTTTGGTATTATTTGTATAAAATTATTGAGTTGTACGGTGCACTCTTGGTTCATCAGTTTATCTAATTGACTGGTAAACTCATAGCATCTTGCAGAAAAGAATTCCTCAGCTTAATTACAGTATGCCATAGGAAGTTCCTCCATCTGACTGCTTTGAACCCCTCACTTTCTAGCTTTAACTGATGTTATCATTACCTGTACTGGAGGATAACGAAACATTTCCTAATTGTTTTTCCTATGCTGCTCACAATTTTGCAAGTCTTCATTCTCTTCCTCTTTTCAGTCTTATTTTTGTCTACTTTAAGATTTAGAAGCAAACAAGCAAATGAACATAACACTTATATAGAGAAGTAGTGCTGATACGGAACATATTCTAGATCTTTGATCATCCTTGGCACCCTTCTCTGAGCCATTTCAGTATTATCTGTGTCCTGACGAGAAAAGACAAGAATGATCTTCAGGACAAAGAAAGACAGGGGTATACAAAATGGCAAAGTAATGAAATTTTCTCTCCTAATAAGGTTCTTGACTCTATGTAACAATAAGCATTCATGATAAACTATTCTGTAGCTCATTATGTTTTCCAAGGAACTTCTTGTGTCTGGTTTTAAATAAGCCTATCACATTGAGGTGCTAATTATAAATTTTTGGTAGAAGTAGAAACTTGTTCAATTTGTCTCTCTACATAGTGACAAATCATGTTTCTCTGATTGAAAATTTGAGTCATATTCACTTCAAATGTAAAATGTCTTGACAAAATTGTAGCTCTGAAAGCTTCCCAGTGTAGCAGTTTATCCTCAGACCACTTTATAGCCATAATTTCAGGTGATGATGATATTTCATACTCTCAAAGCACGGCTGGTGACATCAGGGCAAGTTGCACTTGGAAATAGCTGGTACAAAATGGTTTCAAAAGAGACTAGCTGTACACCAAGGGAATAGTCATGATTTCAGAAATAGCTGAATACACTAAGGTGATTTCTTTGGTAATTACCCATGATCCTCCATTAAAATGTCAGTGCCTTTCCCACAGGTATTCAAATAAGACAAGGTTAGTGTTAATGACTCTACTTTGTCAAAACCAGCAAGTTTGGGAGCTTTGAAACTGGGCTACTTTTGGCACAGTTGCACTAGAACGATACGTAGCCTTTCTCCAAGGGGTGGTGCACAGCCATCTTGCAGTTGTGCAGCAGTACAATGTGAGCAAAATGCTACCTGTGACTACAGACATATTTCGTAAGAAGAGTTAGCTCTGTTCGAACGACACATTGTACTGTATGAGACATAAATGAATGAAGAGGACATCTCATCTAAGTATGTAAAACAGGCATAAGGATCAGAGAAATTAAGGAAAACTTCTCTGCCTGAGAACATAAATGCCTGAGATCTTAGCTGTGCCAGGTTTGATGTGGCTTAAATCAATTCAGTAATGAGCTTTCTTACACACACTTTCACACACAAATAAACCTGTACTGATTATTTTCAGTTGCTAAACACATCCAAGCTCAGAATCCTAGAATCATCAAGGTTGAACGAGACCTTCAAGATCCTTTAGTCCAACCATTCATCCAGCACTACCTTTGCAACCCCTAAGCTACCAAACCACAGCACTCAGCACCAGATCTAGACACCTCTCGAACATCTCCAGGGATGGTGACTCCACCACCTGTCTGGTAGGGAATAGGAAACCTATTCCAGTGCCTGATTACCTTAACAGTAAAAAAAAAATTTAAAAAAAATTGTGTCTAATCTGAATCTCCTTTGTCTGTTTATGGTCATTTCCTCTGGTCCTCTCTCTGCAGGCACAGAAGAAGAGGTTAGACCCCATGTCATTATAACATTCTTTCAGTTGTAGAGAGCGATGAGGTACCCACTGAGCCTCCTCTTCTCAAGACCAAACAAACCCAGCTCCCTCAGCCATTCCCATAAGACAGGTTTTCTAAACCCTTCATAAACCTTGTTGCCCCTGTCTGGACATGCTCCAGCACCACAATGTCCTTTTGAAGCAAAGGGCCCAAAACTGAATGCAGTACTCAAGGTGTGGCCCCATCAGTGCTGAGTACAGTGGGGAAATCATTACCCCAGTCCTCCTGGCCTCACTATTCTTGATACAGACCACAATGTCATGGGCCTTCTTGGCCACCTGGGCACTCACTGGCTCATGTTCAGCCAGCTGCCAGCCAGCACCCCCAGGCTCCTTTTTTCTGAGCACTTTTCTAGCCACTGCTCTCCAATCCTTACTACACTGGATTGCTGCAACCTGCCTGGATGTGTTCCTGTGTCACCTGCTCGAGGTGACCCTACCTTGGCGAGGCGCTTGGACTAAATGATATCCAGAGGTCACTTCAAGTAACAATTCTGTGATTCTTTGACCCTGGCATAGGAGCCAGGGGCCTTGCCTCACTGAACTTCATGCTGTTGTACTTACTCCAGTGATCAAATCTGTTCAGGTCTCTCTGTAGACCCTTTCTACCCGTGATGAGATCAACAGTGCCACCCAACTTGACATCATCTGCAAATTTACTGAGGGTGCTCTCGATCACCACATCCGGATCATCAATAAAGATAGTAAACAGGACCAGCTCCTAAACTGAGCCCTGGGGATCACCACTAGTGACTGGTGACTGCTAACAGGATTTAACTCCATTCACTACAAGTCTCTGGGGTTGCCCATCCAGCCAGTTTTCTATTCACCACAGTCATCCATCCAAGCTGTGAAGTGCCATTTTTTCCAGGAGCCTGCTGTGGGTGATTGCACCAAGTGCTTTACTGAAAGCACTGTTGTCAGGAGAGACAACATCCACATCTTTTCCCTCATCTAGTAGCAGGTCATCTTGACCTTGAAGAAGATGAGGTTTGTTAAGAACAACTTTCCTTTCATAAATTCATGTGGGCAAGATCTCATGTTTGCGTTTGCCTTGTAATGTCACTCAGGTTCATCTCTTCCATAACCTTGCCCTGAACTGAGGTAAGCCTTTTTTTTCCCAAGAAACACAGCATTGCTACTCCTATGTTACTTTTTAAAAAGTTTGTAGTGGTTGTTTTTCTAGTGACAGAAAATAAACTGACATTTCACTTAGCACTTACTAAATCATACATTATTTAATTTTGTATGAGATTTTTTTCTAATTTTTTAGATTACCAGGTTTATTTGTATTTAATCAATTCATATTTAAATCCTTTAAGCCTGCTGCGTCAATTAGGATTAATCTTCTTGCTCTTTCTCATAAAACCACAACCAAAAATGAACTGTTCTTAGGAGAAGGTGATGGAGTGGTTCCATGGACAATAATTTACTACATCCATTATTTATATCTGAGTCACTGTAGGTATCTCAAGGTGCCCTGACCGATGCACTGAGGCCTAGGTCACCAGCTTCAGTTTTGCTTCCTGTGCGTGTTGTTCTTAAACCATAATGAAGTATTTCAATCCCTTACTGTTCATGACATTCTGTGGTACAGACCAGTCTTGTTCTCATTCACATCTCACTAGGCTTGGTTTCTGAATGTACTTTAAGTTGCAAAAGTGATTATTTTCTTCCTACACGGAGAGACTTTCTGTAGGTCCTGAGAGCAGCTGTATCTTCTATACCAATGCATCGTTTATAATCTTATTATGTTGTTGTTTGTAAATAGTAATAGAGGGTGTGGCCCCTCTCATCTAAAATTTAACATTTATTTAGGTTTGTTTTCAACAGAGCTTTATTGCTTTATTGCTGCAAGACAGAAGACATTTTTTAATTTTTGTTTTAGAGCCAAAAAGAGAAGCTTTTTTAAATGAAGCACTTTTCTAGCATCAGCCATCATGCCTCCTCCAGTTCTCCTCTGTCCTTTCTTTTCTGCCCTTCATTCCATGGAAGAGAAGCCCTTTCCCAAAGTTCAATTTCACAGTCCCAGACATGTCACATTCTATTCACAAGGTCAGATATTTCAGAAGAAGACAGAAAAGTCCAAATCTTTGCTAGTGCAGCCGGTGTTGGTCGCCCAACACCAAAGCCAGTTTAAGGAAATCCACATTTCAGATAAGTTTTCAATCTTGAAGCCACACCTAAAGTAATTAATACGAGCCATTAAATGAGCCATCTTGTAAGAGACTCAGAAATTAACTTGAGCAGAAGGAAGGATCGGTATCTAAAGAACAAGTTCTTAAGCAGTGTGACCGTTCAGATTGCTAGGTGACACTAGATGTAAAAATTCAACACTAATAGAAAATATTGACTTAAGAGAAAAATTGAAAAATTTAGCAATCCTTTATGGGCATATTAGAAATTGGTTTTGTTGCTGATGCTTTTTTTAATGGCCTAGAAAGCAATGGATTTTCAATTCTTTTATTTTTAAATCATGATCTTTTTATGGATTATGACCTACTTCAGGTCATAATAAATCAACATGTTTCATCAGACAAAGATTAAGAGAATGTTTTAAAGCATAATATTGACATGGTTAATAACAAAATCTTGATTGTAACAGCCAATGACAGCTCTAAATAAAACTAGAAAAATATATATACTGAATTGATATTTGATATATTAATATATCATATTTGACGTATTAATTTGAAAAACTGCTTCGCAAAGGAATAGTATTACAATTTGGGAAGTCTTTCTTTTTGGAGTTTTCTATCAGTCAGTGCTGGTTCTGCTTCCAATCTTAACAAGTAACATATGTCAAAAAATTTTACCACCATGAGTTTCCAACTTTTAGCACATTTGCACTTTGCTTAAAATTAGCTGTGGTGAAAAGAGGAAGAACAAGACAAGCTGAATGAAAAGGTTGCAATTTTCTTCATCCTACAGCTTAGTTCTTTGCCTTGTGAGTTCGTTGCACTTCATACAGTTTAGACTGCATAAGAGCCTCTAAAGAGAGGCTTGTTTGCAGTTATTTGTCCTCTGCTTTCTTTTTCCGTCTGTTTCCGTCAGCGTGAACTGAAGGCATCAGTCTACAAGACTACAGATAATATTTCAGTTTTTGAATGGAAGTTTAAGTGTATCAATTTAAATTAAAAGTGCCTGTAGAAATCAATTTATTAGCCCAAAAGTGTTGCTGATATCAACCGGTACCCAAAAGCAGATGACAATGCTAATGAAATTCTCTCTCTCCTAATTTTTTATTCCTCTTTTTCATGTAAGTCTTTGATTATCAGTGTGCTTCTTCTAAACATGAGTTTTGCTCACAAAGAAACCAGGGTTCACAGAAGTAAGAAAGTGAAGTGTCCTTCTTGATATTATTGACATGAAGGTTTAACCCCCCCTTAAATTTTGATACAGAGTCAGATTGAAACTTTAAGGATGCCCAACTATATTTCTTTTTTTCTTCTCCTTCAGCCTTCCAATATATAATTTGTCCACCCATGCAAGTTGGATAAGGTAAAAAAAAAAAAATTAATTATTTAATTTCTGTAAGCTTTATGCACCGGAAAATATTGTTTTTGAAATCTCAGTTCTATACTGCAGTGGTTACATTGTAAGTTGACTTTTCTTGCAAATTCAGTGTTCAGTTTTCAGTGTTCTTGTCTCTCAGTGTTTTCCTATTTCAGTGTTTAGATTGTGCTGAAGATTTAAAAAATCCATAAGTATTGTGGTGTCTAGAAAATTGTAACTCTTAAATTCACTAAGCCTTTGAATAGCACCTACCTTTTGAAAGTCAATCAATTTTTGCATCTTTTCCTCTTAAAAATATATTTTAAAAGCTACTTCTATGTTTATCCTGTCTTTCAAATTAATATATTTTTATCTAGTAAATCAAAGATGACACAGAATTCATAGTGAATTAGTGAAAAAAATATTAACAGTGCCCTTTCTAGAGCAATAGTAGCATAAAATAGCAATTAGTATGCAAAATAAAGCCAGCCAAATAATCCTGGTGCATAAACAGTCAATGGGAAAGATTTAACTAAACATTTGCAAAGTCATAGCAGATTGACTTGAAAACTCTCAAATGGAAGGTTTCCAACTATAAATATTTTCTTATAGAATCTGTCATTCTTGACTTTCTAATATATTATCCTTTTTGCATATTTTATTTTATTTGTGGCCTTATTAAGACATAATTATCTCTTACATTCATTATATCATTGTTAAAATTGACTTAATATTTCTGTTTCTTTCTCTTCAGTGTTACAAAGATGATCCAGGAATGTTTGTACAGATAATGAATGACAAACGGTCTTGAATTTCTCTCTGTTGTCACAGGTAAACAGATTTCCACTCTAAATGAAAATAAATATAATAACTAAGATCTAGAAAGTAGAAATTGGTATTGGCCATCAGCTTTAATTTTCAGCACATTCCTGATCCCATCTGGACACTGAATGCCTCAATAAAGCTGACATATTTACTGAGCACATCAGTAAAAATGAAAATAAACTGCAGAGCTAGTGGATAGATACAGCATACCAGACAAGTTAAAATACAGCCAACTAGCTGATAATAAATAGTTCAACTTCATGTAGAAACCAGTCGTAGTGAAGTCATGCTGGAGGATTGATACAGATATCCCTAAGTTATGACAGTCTGTGGAATATGAATATAGAAAAACTGATCACTTCTGTTCCAAGAAAATAAATTGATTTTACTAACACAGAGTTCAACTGTAGAACACTTTACCACAGCTCAGTAGGGTTATGAGAAGTGCACATGGCAGATAGAAGGCCAGTATGGGTGTCTGTGTAAAAGTGATTTAATGAAAAGGAGTCAAGAGAGAGAAAGAATGTTCTAATGGTTATGGGGCAATACACTTTACAGCCTTTCTTGTACCTCCATAAAGTCTTTTGGGCTAGTAAAAAGAGAAGCAAAAATCTTTTCATTATTTAATTACTGATAGTTTTGCCACTGTTTATACTGTGCATGATCAAATAATGCAATTTAGGTAAAACAATATGTTTGCATAGTGTTAGTACCTAAATGACTCCCAGTACATACTTTTTCAATTTCTGTAAATTTTACGTGTTGCACTTATTCATTTCTAAGTGTGTAATCTCTTGTGGCATTGTACCTTTGGTGGCTTGTTGACTGCTGTTAATGGAAAATGATCTGCTACAGAAATGGATATTTCCAGAAATGCTGGATGTTTCATCTCTGTAACACTGCAATACCTTCAATTTCTACAATTTGATGCTTGCTGTAATTTATTATCTCTAGACTCTTTGGGTTACCTAAACATTTTCTCTGTTTTCCTCTTTCATGTACAAGTAACACTTAAGATTTTGCTTATTTAACAACTTGAAGGAATTTATTTTTGATTGTTATTGCTCTAGATACATTGTATTAGATCAAATAACTGTATCAGACAAGTTACTGATATAACTGCTGAGTAATTTCTCTGTTCCAAATGCAAATCTATGGAAAGCTTTTTATAGCTTTCAGTATAATGATTGTATACTGATCAATCATTATACATATACAATCATATGTATAATGATTGATCAGTACTTCATTTAGGTTATGCTTTTAAATTTATAACATCCACAACACAAATTCCTGCAGTCCTAGGGTATTAATGATTCAGAAGATAACGCTTTGAAAAACAGCTGTATGGTTACTGACTTTGATGTGAACAGTCATTATGTAAATTTTTTCCTTTAGCAAACAAAAGTTTAGGAAGTGACATAATTGTGATATATCTGCAGTTGTGGGTCAGTAACTGTACATCGCTTTGTCAGCTTGATGAGATGTATCCAATGTGCTTAAGTATAACCTGGAACAAATTTGTTTCTATTCAACTCATCATTGTCCTTTTCAATATTCTACTCAAAACTATGACGAAAATTTTTGAGGATGAGAAGAAGGAGTAAATAGACAAGTATTTCTGTTGTTGATCCAGGACATATCTTGGCTGTACTGTTTGATATAACTAACCTTTTTGATAGGCTTTGGACAGTCAGTTGACCTTTTTCTCCTAATACCTCCCAGCATTCATGCACTTCAGAAATGATGGCTTTTGCTTGCTTTAGCCATACTTTTTCTTATGAACACAGTGTTCATTATTCTTCGCACTATAATGTCAGATTGAAAGGCAAACATTTGCTCTGCTATTGCCTTCTTCTTTCAATATATCAATGGCTTAAGCTATGAACCCTGTATATACTTAACGCTCCCAAGCACATCAAGGGAAACTGGATATCACTGTCCTTTGTCAAGCTAATACCAGCCAGAAAGTGGTCAACAAGTTACTTCAGGTAAGATCAGTATCAATTGCTCTCTCTTTATTGCTTTGGGGTTACTCAATGAGGCAACTAAGGGAAAAAGTTGGAGTTGACCAGTGCTGTTATAACTTGTGAAACATGAAAAGTGCTGTGGATCATGAGTAAAGCAATAAAAGTTCTAACTAGAAATGGAAATTTGATTCTCGACTTACAGTTAATGAGACCATTACCATGTTCTTCATAGTTCTAAACACTTAGAGGCTGTTGTTATGCAATCTAACAGATTTGTATAATTATGTTCTGTAAATGATGAAAATTAGCATAAATCGCCTGAAATGTGCCATTTGAAATGCAGTGCAGAGTGATGTTGAGGATATTGTCTTTCCACTTTGTAAAGCATTAGTTTATAATGACTTTGTATCCCTTGTGCTAATATTGCATGTATGTAAATGTTAAATGCTGCCAACAACAATTAAAAAGTAGAAAAGTTTGTTTGCTTTATTCCATATTCATCCTGATAATGAGAGATGAATTGTGCTGGGCATCCAGAAACACTGCTGGTGAAACAGGCGAAAACTTAATGAATACAAAGTGTAATTCATATAGTTCCATATCCCTCTGTGTAGGGAATTTAATGGTAGCGTATTTTCCTAAGAAGTGATGCTTGTGATGATGAGGAATTTGTTGCCAACATTTTCCTTTCAGTCTTTGGGATTAATACAAGGGACCATAAGTTTACACACTCTTCTTTATGGCTGACTGCTTCTTGCAAAATTTTCCTTGGAAAATATCTGCAGAAAAAAAAAAAGAAGGCATCACATTTGCTACATGTTCAGATGCATTGTGTCCTTTTAATGAAACTGGGGAAGTATTTTGAATATCAAGTTTAGGCTTGAACAATTTCCCTCAAATATTTATCTTCTGTTAGGCGGTATTAAATGCCAGGTGTTGCTATTACTTTTAACGTCTTGTCCAGTTGAAGTGGAAGGGACCTTCAAAAGGGACAAAACCATGTACTTCTTCTCAACCTAGGTAGTGTATCACGCTGCTCAAGAATGAGTGAGGATTTACACACTCATTCCCCACGCACAGGGTGGGGGAAGTGATCTGGCAATCATGGCTTTTTGCAAGGTGAAGGAGGAGAGAGATTTTTTTTCAGTTACAAAAAATCCACACAGAAAGTAAGCAAAAAGTCAAGAATGCAATTGTAAGAGCAGGGAAATTAGCTAATAGTACCTGTGCCTCCATACTAATTGGAAAAATGTTTCTAATTGCAAGTAAAGATGGTGTCCTTGCTGACAGCTTCCTACTGTGTTCATAGAAGTAGAACTTGTTACATCCTTAATCCATAAACAGGACTGCCTTGAATCTACTTTCTATTTATCGTTTCCTAATGCTTGGCTGCCTCCAAATTTGTAATTGACTCAGAGGTTAATAACTTAACTTGTTGATTAATAACCCAATAATAGTGTTCTGTGAAATAAACTTTATAATTTTATCAGACTCTTCTTTTTGATTCTCTTCTTTTTAGCATTCAGGTGGAGGATTTTTTTGGTTCTATTTTTAGCAGTGATTTTGAACATCATTACTAAACTAAGGAACTTATTTTCCTGGTGGTTCTTATTAAGCCATTCCTTTAAAACTTTAGGAATTGTCGTTTAATGGCAGTGGAAGCTGTAAGAAGTCAGGTTTACAGTTTCTTCTAGTATTTTATAGGATCACATTTTATTTGTGATAATCAAAATGTGTGTTTACATTGAGACCTCAACATTCTGTGAGAGAGGGATACATATCACACACAATAAAGCTCAAAATTAAGGATGTGTTTTTGCAAGTTCTTATCATGCTGTACACTAACATTCATTAAAGAACATGACAGTCTGGTTGTCTCTAAAGGTATTCAGTCTTTTTTGCATGTTTGCATGCACTGCACACCTTCCCAGAGGACATTAATATAAAATATTCCGTTCTCCTCTGTATTTTCCAAACCATTAACAATTTCCCAATTTTTCAAAGGGAGACTAAAAAACTAGAGAGCAAGTATGTTTTCCTATTTTAATGGAAATATTTTTACATTGATTTGTTTTTATTTAGTTTGGATTTTCTTCTCATAGTCACAGATTATCTTAAGAAATATCTGCTCGTCTGGTTGAGCCTTGCTCCCAGTATGCAACTAAGACTTCAGAATGGCTTCAGAGACCAAAGGAGTGACTGACCCAAGTAAACTCCATTTTCTTCAAAAAATATTCAGAGAGAAATCCTTATTGAAAAATAAAACACTAAGGACATATAGTTTTCCTTGTTATCTTCGAAGAATAAGAATAAGCTTAAAAAATACCTCCTTAATACCTCCAAAATGATGCATTTGAAAGTTCAGTTTCCACATTAAGCATTTGGCTTTATTCATTTTGCTGACATACAACCACTCCTCCCCACAAAAAACCCGATATCGAAACCAAACAAAACAACAAAACAACAACATCAACAATAAACCTTAAATCTAATACTTACGGATACTTATAGACAATTGAATGCAAGACTTAATTGTTCTTTGAGTTTCTCTTTTCTTTAAAAATATATATAGGGCATTATAAAATACATAGGGAAAAAATGGTGCTGGTTTCCTTGCTGGTTTGGTTTTGTGTTTGTTTAAGGGAAAAATTTCTCATCATAACGTTTTCTGGTTTTTAAAACATATATATTCCCCAAAAGCAAGAATGATTTCAGATGTTTATCTTGAAGGACTACTCCAGAATATCTGAGATAAAAGTATCTGAGGATCATGAGATAAAATACCAGCATTTCCACTGTCCTAGTGCATGTCCATGTTTATTTACATATGGTAACATTTGTAGCAACTGAGGTAAAAGTCAATTGTACTTGAAAAGAGAGGATAGATCAAAGAAATATCTTCTCAAAGTACTGAAAATATTGATAGAAGACCAAGAATTTTTCCACACAGTCAAGAAACTACCCTGGAGAAACCTGACATGCACTGCTAGCAATGAAAGGTGACACATTGGCACTTTGGGAACTACAACACAGAAAAGACATTAAGCTACCGGAGAGAATTCAAAGGAGGGCCAAGAGGATGGCAAACAGTTTGGAGGGGAAACCTTATGAAAACTGGGTGAGGACACTTGGCCTGTTCAGCCTGGAGGAGACTGAGAGGAGACTTCATAGTGCTCTTCAGCATCCTTGCAAGGGGAAGACAAGGAGCAGGCTCTGATCTCTTCACTTTCATGACCATGGACAGGACTTGAGGAAACAATATGAATCCAAGGCAGGGGAAATTTGGGTTGGATGTCAGATACAGGTTCTTCATCCACTTCAGCAATATATCCAATGAGAGGTACAAAATCTTAGCCCCAGTGACTTCAGTCAGGAACATTACAAGGTGGCCAATGTCACCTTTCCTAGCTGGCCATCTGTCTCATTTACAGAAGGTCTTGACCTCATTTACTTACACTGAAGAAAAAAACTGAAAGCTGTGAAAGAGAACCACATGTCTTTTAAAGAACTGAAATGATGGCATAAACAGAGAAAATGCAGGTAGTTGTAGGGCAGACATATTAGGCAGTTCAATTTCAGGTTTCAAACACTAAGTCAGACTGGGTCTGGTGGCACATCTCCAGCTGAGAATCATCATGAGGATAGGACACTCCCTTTCACAGAATGAGTCCACTTCCCTTCTCTCCACTCACAGCAAGGGATTTGTCACAAAAAGAAAATTATTAACCTTCAGCAATTGCCTCAACATGTTTGGTAAGCAGCTATTGCTTCATTATAGCTACACTGCTCCACAACTGTACAGCCCTATGCAGTCCCCTGATACACAGTCACAAACTTGTCTTTTTGTAATCTGAGTGATTCAGAAATAAGAATCCCTCAGATTACAAATCCCTTTTTTTTTTTTTTTTTTTTTTTTTTTAGAATAATTTGGATGTCAGGGGACCTTAAAGTTCATGTTTATCTCATTCCAACACTCCTGCCATGGACAGGGATACTACCTTCTAGACAAGATTGCTCAAAGCCTTATCCAACCTGGCTTTGATCACCTGTTTTATAATAAGAAATGTCAATAAAAATGTTATTTTATAAGAAATACATGTGTTTTGAAGTGAGATTAAATAAATATATTTGGACAATCAAGTCTATATGCATAGATATTTTTATTATAATTAATATTTCTTGTTTCTATCAGTCTGTGTCCACACTCAGATATAGAATGAGTTTCGTTTGAGCATTTTCCAGAAATTGCATTCAATAAGACAATTTTTCTGTAGTTTTTTCTTCTTATTCCATTAGGTCTTTTTTACTAATGTTTTGAAAGTGAAGTCAAAATAACAGTAACAATGCATAGAGGAAAATTTCATTGAACCATAGATCAAGTTGTTGTCAAAAATATTTATTAATTTATATTCTGTAAACAAAAGAGGTTTTTTAAGTTGAGTATGAAGTAGATTATATTTTTGTACATTTGTTTTCTTTGTTTTATGCTTCTATTGCTTTCATTTCAGAACAAATATAATAAACAAAGACTGTTGCTTAGCAACTTCAAATATTTACTTTTTAAATTCGATGCTCATATTTTGCATTGTAATGTGAGTTCAGTTTATACTGTGTGATGAGCTATTGGAAAATAATTAACTTCTTTCTTGGACTAATTTATCAAAAATTTACTTTATCTATTATTTGTCTAGAGAGAAGGAATTTTTCTAAATCATATTCATCTGCAGAGATTTTGTTAAAAAAGCAATTTATTATTTTACATACTGAAGAATTAATTTTTCAGTAATTACCATTTAAGTAGAATTTATTTTCTTTGGTGTACATAGAACAATCTTAAACCAGTAGACTTCTAGATTTTAAATGTACCCCAAGTATATGGCTTTTATATCTCTAATGAGTACCCAGTGATGCAACCTCTTCATGCTGTACAGTTACACTTTGAAATATTTGTATTTTGTGTGTGAAACAACAGGCTCGACTTTTATCTATTTATCAGTTCAGTGATATAGAAGTAAGAAGCCATTCATCTTTTTCTAGTACAAGGTGCCCCAACAGTGTTTGACTTCTAATAAAATCAGCTTGTTATTAGTGTGGATTATGTGGCCATTGGATTATGGCCATTATGTGGCCATTAATACAAGTAGGGTTATATGGTTATTATTTTTATCATCTATTGTATTTGCAAGTTTGTATTTTCCTCTTCAATACATTATGAAATCATTTATTGTAAAATACTATACATATATTTTTCCCCAGGAATTAGAAGCCATGAATTCATTTAATTGATATTTTTTATGTTGATTAAAACTTGAAATTGACTGATCCTTTTATACATTTTCTAATTGCTCCTGGTAACAGATTTAGGTAGTAAGATTCTAAAATACAAAACAGCAGACAAAAAATTTCCCTGCTCACTAGTGAGTCACATTTACAATTTGGGGGTTTTTTGGGTGTTGTTGTTTTAGGGTTTTTAAAGTGTTTTTCATTCCATGTTTGGAATGAAAGATTTCTGCATTTTAGTGGATTAATTATTGTGTATAGAACTGACATTTTGATCAGAAGACGAAATTTATGGAAGATTGTTGAATTGTGACAAAAAGGGTTTTCAATATAGCAAAGTGAGAATGGATGAAAAAAAACATAGAAATGTTTATTTAGTTGGAGCTCATATTAACTTTGGATGCTGTCATAACACAGTATCAATACTAAAGAAAGGGAAAGGACAGGAGTTCCTTATTACATAATAGTAGGCTTCTGCTGTTTAAATGTTATTTACCCTATTTGGGGCATTTAAAACAAACACAGTATTTCCCAATAGCAAGAAGCTGGCAGAAACGTAACAGGCAAATATTACCATATTTTCTTACACTTTATTAATTTAGGTGATTTAGGTAGACTGCATTGATGGTTTGTTTTTTTCCCTGAACTTTTCTTTGAAGAAAAGCAGATCTCGAGTTAACTCTCTGGTAGAAGGGCAACATTTGCTAGATTATGTTTGCTAAACACCAGCATTTTAATGTGCCATGTGCATCATGACACAGAGCAGTATGGAATATCATATTCACAGGGAGTGAATCAGTGAATATGTTTTCCCAAATAGCTTTTTTCTTTTTTTTTTTGAGCAAAGAGAAAGATAATGGTTAACTTTTTAATATGAATGGGTAATATGTTATTGCTTTAATTACCTTTTGACTTCAAAGTGTAGACAAATTTCTAAATAAATTAAGATATAAGCAAAAATGTTCTTAGTACTTTCTTTAAGCAGAAATTGCAGCTGTCAATTACATTCTCTTTTTAGTCATGTTTACCACTTGAAATTTAGTGACAAATACTGCCTGTATTACAAATTTGTGTAGTCATCCACTTCTGTTAAGGGGAATAAACTCATGCAAGCTGGCATTCTTGATTTAGAAAATGGACTATCAAATTGCAGAGGGATGAGTTGCAATATTCTCCATGCCATGATAAGTTGTTGAACATAAAAAATGTTAAACAGAAGCCCATTTAGGGAAAAAGAAAGCCAGCAACCACCCAAAAAGTTTTTGGTTTTTTTTTTTTTTTAACTTATACAGTTAGTCACAAGCATGAACATGAAAAGATTTCAAATCACAGTGATTTCTGAGTTGGTTAACAGCTACATTTGACAAAATATGAAAAACACAGCAAAATACTATTATCAGTTATTCAGTGATAGTAGCTGGGATCAAAATTTCCAGAGTTTTAAACACACTCTAGAAACATTTTGTAGCTCAGGATATTCTTCCTTGCCAAGTCCTTTAATAACTTTTTCAAAACCAGTTTTTCTGTTTTTTCTTTCATTTTCTTTTTCTTTTTTTTTTTTCTTCTTTTTTTTTGGTGGTGGGGGTTGGTTTGGTTTGTTGGTTGGTTTTGGTTTGGTTTGGTTTTGTTTTCTTCTTTGGTTTCTTTTCTGTTTCTGAAAAGACCGTATAAAATGAACAGATTATCTGCTGTGGTTTTTTCACACCAAACTCTACAGTCTAATATCTGATTGCAATATAAATTTTTATGGCTTGTTATTAACTCTGTAGGTATTTTGCATATTTCAGGAAAAGGCAGGTATCTAAGAAACAAAGGTAGCTTGTGATTCAGGAGAAGATCTCAAAAATTGCCAAAAGCTATAATAAGACTTAATCTTGCAGTTTCTCTTTAGTGATATATATAATAAGCATCATAATTCACCATTTAGCTCAGATTTCATAGCATCAGTCCTTGAAATTCCTGTGGTTCTGCTTCCCACTTTTCATGAGTTTGAACTGGTTGCTGATTGCACACCTGCTTGCACCTTTTTTCACCTTGCTGCATTTTGTTCATGTCAGGTGTTCTCCACAGAGAATTTTTATAGCCCTCCTAGAGAATATGCATTCTTATTCTTTGGCTTAGCTGCATTAATTTATTTTTTTTTTTGCCTTGTACCTGAAAGAAAAAAAACAAACCAGGGAATGCTAAAATACTTTTCTGTATAGGTTATTATTCTCACAGTGAGAGAACATAAAATATTATGCTAATGTTGTTTCTTGAGAAATGCAGAATGAGATAGAAATTTGGTATTACAAACATATGTGGGAAAGAAAGGGAAAGGATAGCTTCTACAGCTTTTGTTGAGGGAGAAGACATGCAAGATGACGATATATTCATACCAAAACTTACTGATTTAGGGACTTCTATAAGTGAACAGTTTTTAAGACCTAAGTTTGTAATATGATTATCTGAAATAAGGCAATCTTATTAGTGTGTTTAACATTGTAGAGAAGATGAATTCTGGTTTTAGAGGTTCTCTGCCTATATCTACCTACAGTATCTCTACTTTTTTCCTGTAAGTGTCTACTTGCATCTCTCTGGTAGAGTCCACATTTTGGGGGTTTCCTTTCTCTCTCCTCTCTTATTCCTTTCAAAATGTTGTTAATAATTTTCCTATGGAGCACTTTACATTCCTTTGAATTCTGAAAAGATAAACATGTAACAATTCTGCTTCAAATTTATATTTGATTTTTTTTCAGTCGGTACTCTAATCTGTGGAACGTTATATGTCAAAACAGATAAGCTGGGTTGAAAATTGAATTTTTTCTTATCCATATATTTATCTTATAACATTTCCTTTTTTCATTTGACCTGCAAAAACATACATTTAATTCTTCTCTTTCATTAATCAGTATTAGTTCATCATTCAGATGAATCAGAAGACTGTTTCTAGAAAGAAAATGTGCATGTCCTATATTTTATGAAAAAATAATCTCTTTTAGTATTGATCCTTTTTATTGCAATTGAAGAGAAAGATGTTTGTTCTGAGTAAAAAGGAAAAATAATGACTAAATCTTTAAGAGAAAATGAAACACCTACTGGGAATTAAATGTAAGTCAGTCAAAAGGCTTCTTCTGTGAAGCTGTTGTATCACCTCCCAAGAGACTGAAATCATCTTATTTGGCTTCCAGGAGGTACCACACAGAATTATTTCTGCCCTAAGAGAAAAATTCCCATTAATTCAAAATGATTTAATGTTGAATTTTTCATACCCTCAATGATAAAAGCTATAACGATTTTCCCTGCAGGCTAGAAAAATATGCAAGTATCATTTCTATGTGGTTTCAAAATGCATGAGTCTGTGTGTGTGTGTTTCTGTATGTGTTTGTATGGTATATGCACAGAAAAAAAGCCACAATAATCTGGAGATTCAGATTTTTAAATCTTTTGTCTTTTAAATTTTTTAAAACTTTTTGTCTGTTATCATCTATAGGTGTTAATTATTGGAAAACCTGAGCTGGTATTTTAAGATAATCTCACCCACACTAACTAAGAAAATCAGAAAAATTTCTACTTAAGAGAATTATGAAAAAATAATTGTTGCTGAATATCATGTTTTTAAGGTACTACAGTGAAAAACAACTGAGAGCCCTGCATGCTCTGCTCCTATGTTATCTAGCAATTATGTGACTTTCACTTTCTCTAAGATATGAAAAGGCCACTTTGATTTCCAACAGAAAGCCATAGAGAGGCATTTTATATTCTACAGACCCTTCCTCTGAATGTCCTTTTTTTGATACTGTGAACAGTATGGATTATGGCTCTAGACACCTGATCTTATCTGTCTTTCTGTACCAACATTCCAGTTAGGACAGATAATGGCTGAGTAATATTTATGACATAAGAACAAAAAAAAAGGCAAAAGATGCATTGTAGGTAATCCATATGCATTACAGTAATAGGACAGAACTTAATTTCTCAGATTAAATTACTCACTATTAGTCGAGCTACTACAAGAAGCGATGTGATTTGTATGTCTGACTTAGCAAGTTTACAAGCTGTTTGGCTAGTTTGGTGTTTACCTCCAATTTGTCACCAGTGAATCTTGCTGTAATTGTCTTTTTTCAGTAGTTGCCAATTTGGTTTCATTAAACTGACAACTGTACACAATTTCTAATAATCAAAGAACAAGTTAATAGTGTTTGCTGCAGACTGCAACTTGACCCATCTATGGTTCAAAATCTAAAAAATCAAGAAGAATAAATGTACTCCTTCTTCTCCTATCACATGAAGAGGGGAGATTTTCTTGACTCTTATTCTGTCAGGAAAGCTGATACCCTTGTGCTCAACCAGTCTGTCAGCATCCTATTATGGGGATTCTTCACTGAGCAGCTCACTGGAATGGAGAGTGGTTTGGCTGACTTGTTCAGGGACACACACCAACAGCATAAAGGAGATCCCTCAGCAGGCCTTCCCACTTTGTGACTCTTAAGTGTGTCTCCCCTTTAATTGAGTGTATAACTTTCCACATCCTCTCTCAGATTTAGTTACTACCTCACATAGTTTCAAGAATACTCTGTATTGTGATTTGCAGGTCTATGCAACATTCCAAAGAAATTAACTGGATTTGTAGTCAGAATTATTTGATTCTTACTGTTGTTGCCTTTTTCCCAGCCTGGAAATGAAACTCAAGATAATTTCAGTGAGGCGGTAATATAAAAGGAAATCTTTATTTGAAGGCCTTCAGAGGCAGTTATGGAAAGATGTCCACAAAAGTCCACCCCTACAGCGATGAGTACACATTTATAGGTTTCAGAAAATTAGTATAATTGGTAAAAAGCACCAGTTAGGAGGATAAGTGGTGATGTAATTCTCCCCCAGGTAAAGTCCCTTCTCTGGAGTTCCCACCTTGATGTTAGCTGTACTTTGTCCATGAAAATGTGTCTCGAAGAGTTGCTCTTGGCCTTGGTTCCCAGAAGAACAAAGACAGCACTGAGGCCTTGCACCCCCTGGGGCTTGGAGCTCTGGAGGTTGTTCTTTCTTTCTGCCTAGGGAAAGGCCATGGAAAATTACTGGGAAAACTAGCCACCAATACAATTGGCTACAGAGCTACAAATATATGTGTGAAGAATGTAGAGAACATATAAAAGAAAAAAAAGCAAAACCTGAACAGCATCATTGTGGCAACATAAGCCATATGGATTTTTTTCCGGCTTACTTGATTGGGTGACAGCAACTTAAATTCTATCTGTGAAAATGTTGTATTTAACTTGCAGAATTACTTTTTATTCCTTCTTTTTAATGTTTGCAATTTAGGAACATTTTTCTTACTAAGTTCATTTAAAGGACAATTCTAGAAAATAAAAAAAAATAATGGAAACAACAAAACTATTGGAAATTTCTCTCTGAAATAACATGAAAGAAAAACATTTCAGACAAAATTTCCCAAGAGTAAAATATACACTGTATATCAAATATTAAGGAAATTATTAAATTTATTCTCCAAAAATCTGCATGCGTATATATGTGCAAGTTTGTATGTTTGTGTAGGCATATATTTACAAAATAGTTGAAAAATATCTGAAGAATAGACAGAGAATACATAGTAATTATTCTTTGTGTATCACTGTAGATCTGTGTGTGATTGATTAATGTGGTTTTGCTGTTTTTCTTTGAGAAGAGCCAATCTGTCCTTAACATGAGATTCAGGAATGATTTCTTACATATGAATACACAACTAATAGGTATGTTATTTGGAATTACAGTCAGATCTCTGATCTAGTCTACAAAGTCTTTACTTTTTTAACCCTTTTGCTTATCACAGCATAAATTCCCTATCTATAAGGATTCGAGAGATTTTTACATCTGAGAAACACAGAATAATTTTTTGTTTCCACTATGGTCCGCAAGTAACTTCCATGCTGCCTGAGAAGACTTTCACTTCCTATCATTTTCTTCTACCTTTTTTCCAAGAAATTTGTTCATTTCTATGTTTCTCACCTTTTAAATTGACTGCAGCTCTAGTGAATGTCTGCTTTTGTTGCTACAGAAAACGGCTACAGAAATGCTGAAGGTTCTAGTGGAAGCCATTTGAAGCTGGCTCTTGTCCAGCCAGGAGAAGAGGACACTGAGAAGAGATCTCATGGTGGTCCACCACTTATTCACATGGGAAAGCAGAAGGGCAGGCTGTAATCTCTTCTTTCTGGTGATCGGTGGCAGGACTGAGAGAATGGCCTGAGTCTGTGTCAGGAGAGGCTTAGTTTAGATATTGTGAAAAGCTTCTTCACCCAGACAGTGGTTGGGAACCAGAAAAACTCCCCAAGGATGTAGTCATGGCACAAAACAGCCGGAGTTCAAGAAGCACTTGGACAATGCTCTCAGGAACACAGTGTCGCTCTTGGGGATGTCCTGTGCAGGGTGATTTCTGTCTCCTAGATGATTTTTGTCTCTTCCAAATAAGGACACTCTGTGATTTTATAAATACTGAATTACAAAAATCAGTCACTGTAATTGAATTGGCCTCAAGCATCAGCATTTAGAATCACATCCATTGTGCTGGTGAGGATCAAATAAAAAATTACCCTGCCTGTTATGAGAACTTCTGTGATCTTTCCCTGGTTTAAATAAGGTAAGTAAAGTTTGCCATTTCTCTTGAATGCCCTAATCTCAAAGCCAATGCTATAAAAGCCCACCCATACTACATCTGATACTTAATTCAGTTAACTTGAAACCCATCTTCTTGAAATATTTCTTAGTGCTCATTTTACCTATTTCAAATGACAAGGTATTACTCCAGGTAGCCCAAGGTATCCAGCTGATATGGCTGACATTCCTTACTAAATTTCTGTCCCAAGTTACAAAAGGTCTTTTAGACTTCAGTCTCCTGTTGTTGCTTCATTTACTCCACGTTAAAAATACCTTTACAGTTTATTTAGCTACAGATTTTGTTTATTGTTGATCTTCATGTGACAAAGATGGTTTCGGTGTGCTTCAAAGGTATCCATACATATGTCATAAATATTCATGCCAACAAATGTGACCAATGTGTGGTTGTGTCTACACATTAGCCAGATTCTTTCTTGACTGCTTTGCCCACTCCTACAACATTGTGGATTTTTAAGATCTTAGAAATTCCTCAGCGTTCCTTAGCAACAGGGTCAAGTCCTCAGGTACAGTGATGATTATAATTCTCAAGGTTTACAACTTGCTTCTTCATCTGCTCTGTACAGGGCAGGGGCATTCTCTGTGCAAACTCTCCTCAGCTAAGTTTATATTAAAAATTTTGGTAGAGTTTTAGTCTGGCATCTTATATCTTTATAGAGTGATTTGGCTAGAAAGTCAGATAATTTAATTTGCTAGCTCAACACTTTTCAGACTAGATTTGATTATTTTTTGATGAAGGAAGCTTTAAAGTTATTAATGAGAATGTGAACTACCATTTTGTTCCTGCCTTCACTTTGCAAGGAAACATATTTTCTAAAGTGAACCAAAAAGTATCCTAAGAAAATATTGGGACAACTCTTTGGGCAGAAAGCCCTATTTTCCCACAGCTGCAGTTAGATAATAGAATAAGATGAACCATATTTGTTTAGAACAACCATGGACTATGAGCAATAAAGCAGAACAATTTGTCTGATCTCTGTCTTCCCTCACCTGCCTCAGAAACTATGATTTCTGATCTGCTGTCATCCCAAAGGTACTTAACTGAAGTACTTTCACAAGGATTGTGTCAAGTCAGTCTAGCCAGCTAGATGAACTGAGTCATTTGTCTTGGGGATTCTTCGCCTTTGACACAAGATGAAAACTAAGTAAATATTCTCACTGGATGAGGTGATGACAGGAGAATTCCTAATTTTTAATATTCTAGATGCCTAACATGTGCCTTAGGTCTGTGTTCTGCTCAGTCAGCCACAAGCACTCAAAGACCAATTCACCTGAATATTTAAATATACAAGAAAAAGTTATTAAAGCCTCTAACCAAAGCAAATCTTCAACACTCACGAAATCCTTCTTCTAAGGATTCTGCACAAACTGGACATACATAGCTATCTAATTTAAAGCACACATTACCCTTGCCTCATGACAGCAAGGTCACATGGTTGTACTCCTGAGAATGTATTTTCTTTTTTCTCACCTGTGATTTTCTGTGCTACTTTCTTCATTACAGTCTTAATAATTTTATTTTTAACACTGTAATAAATCTGTCATATAACATGTATAACAATTTTTATTCAAAGAGAAAAGCATGCACATTCAGTGTTCTCAAGACCCACCAAAAAGGACAGAACCAATATTTTTGTGGCACTTGGTGGACAATAGAAAATTACTAGGACTTTTAATACCCTCAAAATATCATAGAATCATAGAATCATAGAAATATAGAATCATTGAATAGTTTCGTTGGAAGGTACCTTAAACATCCCCTAGTTCCAACCCCCACATTTGTTGGCAGGGACGTTTTCCACTAGATCAAGTTGCTTACAGCCCCATCCAATCTGGTCATTCCTTCCAGGAATGGGATATTCATAGCTTCTCTCATCAGTCGGAGTTTACTTGAATTTACAGAATCAGGATTGGTGAATTTGGAATGGACCAATGAGACTGTGAAATCTTCACCTTTCAACTACTAAACACTAAGTAAGTCAAGAGTCTGATAAAAACTGATCAGCTTATTCATTATATATGTCTAGAAACTTTGTGTATACTTTACTTTTATTGGACAAATTAATTG
Organism: Passer domesticus; assembly: GCF_036417665.1. Taxonomy (NCBI): domain Eukaryota; kingdom Metazoa; phylum Chordata; class Aves; order Passeriformes; family Passeridae; genus Passer; species Passer domesticus. Next base: position 88,322,121 of record NC_087474.1, read on the forward strand.
CAATTTTGATGATGACATGAAAGTTTTATACTCCTTTGGACCCTACTACTTTCATGGTTTTTTACTTTTATGAAAATATATTTTGCAAAATAAACCACATTTATTGTTGCAAGAGAGAATTCATATTGATTCTAGAAAAACTGCTACAAACCCAGTTTATTTTTATATTTTCATTGCAGCAATTTCTTGTCAACCAAAAATTTTAATATTTTCATGTTAACCTAAAGAAAATACATATTTTTAGTGATTTAGTGTTTTAAAGAATTTCAGATTTCAGGATAACTGCTCAAGGAAGAGAAAGCTAAAATCTTCATTGATTGAGGCAGTCTCCAAATAAAGGAACAGAGTCTGTTTCTTAATCAAGTACTGTTTCAGATTTTCAGAGCCTGCAGACTAAACCAATAATCAAATTAAGGGAGCATATTTTGCCTATTTGCATGAGAAAATTTCCAGAGAACTTAAAAAACCCTATTGAAGTGCAGAAATGTGGATCCCAAATATTTTTTTAGGTTCAATCGCTAAACCTTCTCCATCTCTATGGATTGTTTGTATTCATATTGTGAATACATTACACTTGGAGCAGTATTGACCCCACATTTGTCTCAATTGTTCACATTCCAGATTCAGATGTTATGGTATATGTACATTTTATGAATACAAATATTTTTAAATTAAGTTCCTTCATACTTTCATTTCAGCAGTTGTATGGTTAGAGTTTTTATTCATCACGTTCAACCACATTATATTTTCATATAGTAGTGTTTGTGAAATTGAGCTTTACTTTAAAGTATGGATTTATTTAAAGTTACATGGTAACACAATTTGCTTTACAGGTTAAGTATCAGTTACAAGGTACCAAGTCTAATGTCAAATACTCCTATCTCACCACAATCAGATAATAGATTGGGTTGGAAGGAACCTTTTAAGTTCATACAGTTCCAAACATCTTTGGGCAGGAACACCTTTCATTAGACCTGTTTGCTTAGAGTTTCATCCAACCTGGCCTTGAATACTTCCAGAAATGGGGCAGCCTCACCACTGTCTCAGTAAAAAAAAAGGTAAAGAAAGTAGGTTTAGATTAGATATTAGGAAGAGAATCTTTACATGTGCTTCCTCCTTGTCCTGTCACTACTTGCCCTTGCAAAAAGTCATTCTCCATGTTTCCTTTCAGGTACTTGAAAGCCATAATTACATCCCCTGCAAAGGTCACAGACTTTTCCAGACTGAGCAATCACAGTTCTCTGATTTTTCTCAAAGGAGAGGTGCCCCATCTCTCTGATCAACTTGTTGGCTTTCTCTGGAGTGTGGGAATCCATAAAATCAGAGTGTTTTGGGAAAGCTGTGAAAGGCGGGCCTCAGAGACAGCAGAACTAAGATTAGAGCTAAGCAGTAGCCATAAAATAAGTCAGCAGAAAAAATTATGTAAAAAGTAGAAAAGTAAGGACAAATGGAATAATGATCTGTGTATTAACGCTTGTCTAGAATAACTCCCTAAGCTGCAGAAAAGTATATCTAGCAAGATATTAGGAAATTCTAAGCTTAATAATGGAGATCTGTGCATTGTGTTTTAAGGCTTACAAACAGGTATTGTATTTGAAATAAGCAAGCATTGCTTTAACCAAAGGTACGTGTGCTTATAGCAATTGTATGGAACTACTGTCAGTATACTTTTGCTTTGTGTGATTGGTCAAAAAACTTATAAAGTAAGTTATACCATTAAGTTCTTGGTCTGCTGCCTGGGATGTGAGCTGCTGGCATCTTCCATCGTCCTAACCGTGTGTAATGAGACTGACGCTGGAAAATAAAATGGCTCAAGGCATGTTCCTAGCAGTCCTGTCCCATTAGTGATTTGTACATAGCCCCCGAGCAGTGATATGGACTTGCTCCAATGAGTCTTGTCCTTCCTGTGCTGGGACCCCAGAGCTGGAGGAAGCACTGTAGGTGGGGTCTTAGGTGAGCAGAGCAGAGGGGCAGAATCCCCTCCCTCCCTCCCTTGCTGTCCGCATTGCTTTGGAGACAGCCCATGATACATTTGGTTTCTGGGCTGTGAGCGCGCATGGCTGGGTCGTGTCCAACCTCTCATTCTCCAGCACCCCCAAGTCCATCTCAGCAGAGCTGCTCCTATCTGTTCATCCCCTAGCCTGTGCTGACAGCAGGGGTTACCCCAACCCAGGTGTAGCTTTGTCTTGTTAAACCTCATGAGATTCCCATGGGCCCCCTCTAGAAGTGTCTACATCTTGTCCGGCTCCCTCTGGGTATCATCCAATCCTTCAGATGGCTCAACCACACCGCTCAGCTTAAAGTAATTTGCAAATTTGCTGAGGGTGCAGCCACCAGTGGCTTACCCACCTTCTATCTGTCACCAACTCAGGTGGTTTGGTTTTTTTTTTGTTTTTGTTTTTGTTTTTTTTAATAAATTGCAGATTATTTCTGAACAGTGTTTCATTAATACTCTGATCAATGTTGCCCTGTGGACAACTGATATGTGGACTATCACGTCTGTGGAATACCAGGCTTGGGGTTTTTTATATGAATCAGGAAATTTTGCAATAAAAGGAAGGGAACAGAGAAGCTGGGGAATGGAAATAACTATCTTTTTGAGTTTAATGCAGGAATATCTTCATTAAATGGAAGTACCATCAGCCCTAGAGCTAAAACTCCTTAATAATCAAAAGTTCAAATATGATTCTCTTAATAGCAAAATCTCTGAAAAGAGGAACCACAGTTCTGAGCTAAAAAAACTAGAAATCTGTTCATTTGAGTAGTGAAATGAAAGTTTTAATGTGGAGATCAATCCTTGATCATGTAATATAAAATGAATCCTAAAACTATAAGTAGTGCAGACAGCAGGACCAAGAAAGTTTGGGAGAAGATGTAATAGATAACATTCCCGAGTCATGAAACAGAGGAAATCTAGCACCACTGAAACCTCCTTTCTTGGTCTTTGCTAGAAATAAATGTAGTAAGGTCTCTCAATATTTATTTAAATATTTAAATCATTTATTAATAAACATCTAATCTGGAGAAAAACACTTGCAAAAATGTACCTTGTACATTTTTGTATGAAGAACTGGCCTTTAGAAAGTCTCAGATTCTTGTGAAATTCTCATGCCTTGTCGTACTATCACAGGGAATGTCTTTTACAGTAACACACAATGATAATAGAGATTTCTAGAACAGTGCAAATCATTTAACTGTTAAGCAAGTATTTTCTTTGGATGTGTTTAAAGAAGTCCTCATAGATCAGCGTTGCTGAAGAAGCTTCACGGAACTTACTTTTATCTTCAGATTAGGAAAGGAATTTGTGTTTCTGTCTTTTGGGAGAGATCATTAAAGAATCACTGAAATATGCCAGAAAAGGAATGGGAAAACTTTTGCATCCACAGCCATAAATGAAAATGCTGAGGCACAACAGAGACAGCTCTGAGATAGGAAGACGATCTTGTCAAAAATGAAAGAAATTAGAGTCTAAGCACTAAGGAGGAAGTACTGGCAGAAGAAAATATTGTGAGAAATAATGAAAGTTTAAAGAGCTCTTCAGTTTAGCCAGCAGGAAATCTCTTTTCACCAAAAGAGTAATTCAGTACCAAGAGAGGCTATCCAGAGAGGCTGCAGATTCTCTGTCCAGGGTGATTTTTAAGACTCAGTTAAATAAAGCCATAACTGCCTTGATGAAATGTTGGCGTAGTGCTTGCTTAAATTGGAGAATGGACATCATGAACTCCAAAATTTGCTTTAAGCTAATACTTCTGTAACTTTAGGGGAAAAAAAAAAGATAGGTGGATAACTTGAAAAGAGAGCAGGTATTAGAAGATGGAAGATTGTGAATGATAAAATATTATGTTTTGTGAGGATGCATGGCATTGCAAGATTAGTAGGGTACACCAGAGATTTAATATTTGCCTTCTTATTTCTTAAGTGTTCACCTGATGCCATGTACGGCTAAAATTCTTTCATTCTTTTTGCAAGTAGATGAAAGCAGCTTGTAAAATCAATTTAACAAATGGACTAGGAACAATAAAAAATTTCAGGGAAAAATAGTCTAAAGACCATAAAATATTCTTGGATAAGAATAGAAAATGGCAGTACATGCTCCAATTTCTGCATATTCCTGTGTACGCACACTCACTAAGATGCTACAGACAGCTTGGGGAAAGGAAAATGTCACAATGAGATGTCTCAGGAGGGTTTTTCAGAACAAATCAGATTAATATCTGTTAAGTGCATCTCAGCTCATTGTATATTTGGTTGGGATACCCTTTAAGATTAAATAAAAGTCAGATTTTGCATGAACAAAACATGAATTATTTCTAAGCATAATAACTACTATTCAGATATTTAGATTTGTAGTAGTATTTGTTTTGTTTTTTAAGCTGGTTGCTCTGTCTGTGTCTTCAGTATACTGAAGCCTCAAGGGCTAGTGGTTTAAAGAAATTTGCATTTAGGCTTTTGCAAAAAACTTCATGAAACAGATATTAAAAACATAATGATGAAAAGTAACTGACTTCTCCAGTTGCTCAACATGCTCTTGAAATCTGAGCGGACGAGGGTGAACGTGTGTGTTTGACTGAAATTTCATTGCTGTGTGGGTTGTACTTTCTAACTGAGAAAATTGCAATCAAAACAATTGGCAAACTTCATGCTTGGCCTTTTTTGTGCTACAGAATTTTTCTTAAATGCTCTGAAAATGGCACTTGTCAGCGTAATTTTTCACACTTTTCTTCTCATTTTATGCATCTAAATAATGCTAGTCATTAAGCTCGGTTCTTGAGTGGCATACTTGAAATTGTGACTTCCACAAATTAAATGGGGATATTGGATGTGAATTGAATAGAGCGAAAGTATGAGAGCTATTCATTTTAATGAAGAATTTTTAAAGTCCCATGGATGACTTACCTTATTAACATCCTACCCAGGCTTAAACTTTTACTAAAATATGGGTTTTTTTATATTGATGCTAGCAGTAGACAGCATTAAAATGAATAGAAAACACTTTCTCCTCACTGTACCATTCACTTTACAAGTACTTAATTTGTGCTCTACTAATCATTTCTCTAATTATTAAATGACACTGTGCCTTCAAATTATAAACCAGTGTAAAACAATACTATTCACACTCTGCTATTTGGCTCTTCTATTATTGAATCCCCATGGGACAATTAAGTTTCTGCATGTATATGATGAATTATACGATTATAGAGAATTAAGATAAAGAGCTGAACATAAAAAGGTATTTATATATTTGATCATGAATGAAGTGTGCACAAACACCCTTAAAAATATGTATATTTAGCCTAGTTATAGTAAAACTTCAAATTCCCTTTTCTTAATAGCAAAATTCAGTTTGAGACCCTTGTTAAGTGGCATTGGAATCTGACAAAAAGAATCCAAATTTTCAAATACTCATAACTGTATTAAACATGTATATATCACACTCACAACTAGTATTTTAATTTTTCTTCAGTCTATGGAACCTCATTTAAGAAATGAAGAGTTGATTTTCCAATTGAGACATCAGTTTTGATCAAGAACAGGGCTGCTTCAAAATACTTACAGTAGAAAGCATAGAAATCAAATTCTTCTTTTTACATCCTTGTGGAGTGATGTTTGAAATTCAAATTAAACGGATGCATCAGGTTTAACAACCATGACAGTAATACCTGGCCTAAACAAAAAAAAACTCAAACCAAACAAATAAATAAACAAAAAGCAGCTGCAGAGTTTTCTCTAGTTTATTTGTACCACATAAAACAGAAGCAGCTGACTTTTACACAAAGCCATTCTTAGGGTAGACTTCAACATGTATTGGCTTTGGTGCTAAGTCTAGAAAACAAAATGTTACAACTTTTTTAATATTAAGCCACTAACTTATTAAAGTGATTTATAATTTTTAATACCAGGTATTTAGTTCAAATTGAAGCATATGAGAATATTTACTTCAAAGTGAATTATATGGTAAATCAATTGTGTAGGTCTGTAGAATCTGTCTTCCTCTTTAACAAGAACTGGATGCCTTGGTAAACGCTACATAATCTTGAGTATAAATGAATTAATTTTAACCTAAATGAGATACTCAGTCTTCTGACGAATTTTTTTCTCTTAATATACTCTTTATTTAGAAACAATTTAGCTAGCCCATTTTGGGAAAAATATTTTTATTAGCAGAAAGCAAATATTTCTCAAAATTCATGAAGTTCAGAATTCTGTCAGATTAGTGCAACTTTGCAAAAAAATCAGTAATTTTCAACCATGCTTTTCTTCAGCCGTAGAAACAGGGCAAGACACAAAGTAGTCTTGACAAGAAAATGGTCGTAGCTATGTTGTTCACATAGAATTATAAGAACACAAGTAATCAAAACAGGTATTTTCACAATCTTCAAAACTGTAGAATGTAGAAAGAAAGACTACTTCTTGTAGAAGACACATTTCCCGTAAACAAATAAAAAATAAAGGAGTCAAAATGCATCTTATGAAAACATACTTTTAAGAGATTTCTGTAAATTTCAGGTACTAGACCATCATAATCTTAGCAGTTAGGGCATGGTTTTCTCATTTTCTGAAGAAAAATGCTTAGATGTTTTGGGATATCCCTTGTGAGATGTGGAAAGGAGTACATACTGTGTTAAATGGTAAAAATTTTACAGCAGACTATAATTACTCTTTCAAGTAACTATATCTACGCTAAGCATATATTCTCATTGGTTAATCATTGCACTCCAGTATGACAACACATCTGTAATTTTTCAGTTCATTTCTTCCTGTTGCTGATCTACATAGTTTTTACATGGAATTGAGGAACAATCAGACTTTTGTGGAACAGAATTTTAAATTGATATAAAGTTAGTGTCATTTTCCAAAAATATTTGAATTAATTTTCTTACCCAATGGAGAATTTTAAATTATTAAAGATATATTTGCCTCTAGGTAGCTCAGGCCTCCATTCTGATACACTGTGTGAAGTACTACTTGGTGACTATATAGCTAATTAAACTGAGGTGGAAGTTACGTTCCTGATTTTGAACTAATATCCAGTAGTTATAAAAACATCTGCTAGTATGTATTCCTGTGATCGGAGATGTTCCCATGATTGTAAACTACAATTTTATTTCCATAAATGTGAGTTTCCAAAAGCAGATTCAGTTACCTAAACAAAGTGTACAAGATATAATATATACATATATATATATATATATAAAATATGCTCACAATCTGACAAGAGAAATACCTTGACTAGTTGACAAGTGCTCTCTGTAAATAGACCAAGACAACAGCAATATATTAATGAACATAATGACTCGTTAGGGGGATGTGCAGCCCAGTAAGCTTGAGAGCAACCTCGTAGTGATGTGACATGATCAGCAGCAGAACAGTACTTGTCCAAGGATTATGGGGTGAATTGCTATTACTGGGTCAACCCAGAAACCAGTTGCACCCCTGGAGTAGCATGCTTTCATCCCCAGTTTCCTTGTGAAGCTTCCAGCCAATTGCTAGTCATTGATAGTGTATAAAATTGCTGTCTCTGCAGTAGAGCCTTATAAGACATTTTTCTAGTTTAAATGGAGTCAAGATTACCATGCCTGTTGTATTTCTTGCCTCTAAATTCTATAAACAGATCACAACCAGTGTCACCACCACGTGTTATCAGAAAGTCACATCAAAAAAGTATATTCTTCCTATCTGAGACTGGAAATTTCAATCTATTTGGATTCTGTTACCTTCTGGGGCAAACAGTATTTCATATATATTTCAGTATTAATCCTGTACGTTGTGTAACCCAGTTACAGTCTCCCAGTGATTAGATGAATTTTCAGCATTCTATTATATGTCTTCATTTAGTGCTGGACTAGGATCATCCACACTATTCTTTGCACGTCCTTGTTCTGGCCAGGACAGGATTAATATTTGCAGTAACCAGGAGGTGTATGGACACTGCGGACCCTGAATTTATTCTATACCACATCACATCATGTGCAGGCGTTGGGGGAAAAGGGTCCCTGTGGTTGGGTAGCGTGGTGGAGCAGTCAGGTATTCATGATTCCCATGTTGTGAGTGCTTGCATGCGAATCATTCACCTCTTGTACACACATTGTAGCTGTTGCTGTTCATTTCTAATTTCATTCCTGTTTCTAGTAAATTGTTCTTATCTCAACACATGATCTTCACCTTTTGTTCCTCCAATTCTCCTCTCCAGCCAGCTGCAAAAAGGGTCAGGGGAAGTGATTGAGTGGCAAGAGGTTTGGAATATTTCACTTAATTGTGGACTGCCATTCTCAAACCATGTCATCATCCTGTATGAAGGGAACCTAACAATTCCTAATTCCTCTGTTTGAGTGTGCATGCCCTCTTCCATAACTTAACTATTGCTATTTATTTCAAACATGAGAAACCTAGTTCTATTATTGAGTTAAAATCCATTTCTTCTTAGTAGATGCTCTTTAATCCACTGTGGTTGGATGAATCCTATTAGTTTCTGATGAATCCAAGTTCTTACTCCTCGCACTTTCTTCAGATTCTTCAACTTCTTTGGAACTTTTCACTGGCACAGCTGTGTTTACTATCATCTTCTGAATTATCTGAATTTGCTTTCAGATCCTTTCTCTTGCTCCTCTCTGTCAGCAGCATCCATACAAAATGGGATTCTTGGCTTTTCACCAGATCTTTCTAGGATGGGTCCATACTCCCTAGGAGATCAGGCTTTTCTATAACCAACAGACAAATTACTATACAGTATTCTCTGGAAGAAGGAGAAGAGGTTGTCGATTGGATTGAAATAGCATCTTCTGCCACTGAAGTACTGCTTTAGAGCTTGGGTTTCTGATTCCAAAGAGATTTGCTCCATGCAAGAGGTTAAATGGCCATCTTTTTTTTTTTTATTTTATCTCTGATATCAGATTTTTTTTTTTATCTCTGATATATCTTTTATCACTGATATCTGCCCTTTCTTTCAGTTTGGTGTCCTCCTAGAAACCAAGACTGCTGTTTAGACTTTCATTCTGCTGTATGATATGATAGTCTTAAAGATCTCTACGAAGCTCTGCCGCCTTTCTCAGCACAGAGGATTGTTTGCTTTTTAAGAATAATCTGCCCAAGGTTGTTCTTAAATTTAGTGAGTGAAACTCTTCAGCTACTCTGCTCTCAAGAGATAAAATGTCCTCTGATGCTATAAGTGGTCTGTATTATGCACAGATGTATGCTATCTTTTCAGAAAGGTCCTAGCTATAAAATTCCTCCCCACTTTATTTTGCTGCAGTTCTTTCTCCATTTCTTCTTTCAGAGCAGAGAAAACAGAAGCAGATTGAAGTTGATTTTGTGTCTAGATGAGTTTGCATACTCCAGTACCCTGTATCAAGCTGGATATCATTTAGCTGCAGCACCAAATATACAATAATACACTATATTATATATACACACTGATTATTTTCTAATTGAAATTAGAAATTTAATTACATAGATGTAATTAAATTGTGCACTTTCATTTGCAGCACATTCATTTGTACTGATTAATATATATATATATAGGATACATTGGTCAAATGATCTATTGTTTCTTTACATCAAATATGACTTGTAAATAATATTCACAATTAAAGCGGGGTTTTTTACTCTCCAGAAGTCCAGTAGGTTTTGTTTGAATTAAAAAGATTGCTTTTCAATTTTTCATAATTGACACCACTATTAACTTTTTCAGCATTAATTTGCTTTTATGCCAATAATTTAGAACTATGGATTGAAAAAATGCATCTCTTCATTTTTAACTACGATATCTGTTATCTGTTAACTCCTAGTTTGGTAAATATGTATGCATGTATTCCATATAGGAATCCTTAGGTTTTCTCATGGGCCAAATGAAGTCCCCAGAAAGGCAAGAGATTTTTTCCCTTTCTATCTCATCTCTACATACTTTGTTTTCATTTGTTGAAGGCCCTAAATGTTATCTGCCATTATCCAATGTATATATTTAGTTCTAGCTTGTTCACAGCAGTCAGTAGAGGACTCATAATTTTGTAGAATTTCACTCACCCTGGAGAGGAATGATAGGTTGCCTGGCAGCAATTCTCATTCAAGATGATATCAGGCCCATCCAAGCCTCCTTGTCAAGGTCAGTTCTCAATAAATAACAAAGGGTAGAATCAGCCTGCAGAAAAAATACTTTCCTGCACAGGATGCAAATCAAAGCTAAAGTAGTTTTGTGTTAAATCATATAAATGTTAACATAAACATACAATTAAAATGTATTGAAGAGAATTTGCAGAAGGCAAACAACTGAAAAATGATACCTATTATGATGAGTTCACCTCTTAACATAATTTATTAGCTTTGAAGGAAGACTGTTTTGCAACTAGAGAAAACAATTTCAGTCTACAGTAGAAATCCTCCAATAAAATGAACAGATTAAAACACCAATCTGGCTATTGCTTCCCAACAAAATTTATTTGTAGTAAAATAAATGTATTTGTAGATTCTAGACTCTCTTACAATGGTTTCATGAAGGCTTATGGTGTGAAGAAACAAATAGACAGAAAAATCAGGTATCCTGCTCTACTGTGAAATTTCTGGTGAAGGAAGAGATAAAACAAACTTAGAAAAAGTGTATTGTTCTTTTCACATAAAAAGACTCTTAGGAAATAACCACTGAATATATATATTTTTACTAGAAAAATAGCCTCCATTAAAATTTGGCTGTATATATAAATGCAACCATATGCTTGTCTTAGGCTTTATACACCAGCTTTGGAAATAACCTCACTAGATGCTGCTGTTTTTTCTAAATTTCCATCACTGTGTTCACAGAGTTGATTCATCATCCCATCACTGAACCCTAGTTTAGGAGACAACCAAACTGCTGGTTTTCCTGATGGTATCTCTACTATATATTCTAATTAAGTCTGGAATACCCCCCAGAAGTCAAACTGAAACTTTTTCCTGAATGCCATAGAGATTTCTGCATTATAACACTCATGAATCAAACAAAATATCATCTATCAATCTCAATTTACGGGCTGAGAGGTGATGAGCAACAAATGAAATTCCTCTTGACTGTAAGTGATCCTATCAGGCTACTGCTTCTCTTCTAGTACAAAATCAAACAGAATATTTAAAAAAACACAGTATAGGTGAACTCATTTGAGTTTGTGAGGAAAAGAGTAGGAGTACAGACACCACTAGCTGGAGATGACAGAGATTGTTGTAAAATGTAACCACTCCATTTCAATGCAAAGTCCAATAGGCAGCCAATTTTATTTCACTGGCAATATTAATAGAAAAAGCTTTGCTTTCCCGTGGACAAGAATATTTTAGCTGCATGATGTTGTATTGCACTAACTTGTTTATTTAGTTCTTGTTTTGCATTCGGTGATTTCAGATTTGCACTGAGTAGTCTTTATATTGCACTGAATACTTTATGTTCTATCACATGGTTTCTTATCTCCCTCTCCTATTACATGCTCTTACCCTCATCCACCCCAGTACCCCCTGGTGGACTCTCCCCTGGTTTGCCACTCCCCTCGTTCCTCCTCACTGGTATCCCATTGGCTGTGGACCTCTACCACCGGCCCCCACTCCCCAGGAAAAAAAACTCTCCAGACATGAGGGAACAGCTACGGACTTCTGCAGGGCCCTTGCAAAAATCCAAGCAGATGGAGGATCCATCCTTCATTCAAATAGCCAGCTTCTGCCAACTCCGTAACACACACCCTCACAATCTTAACGTTCGTATAGAAACAAGGCACATAAAGACAGATCTTCAAATACCATTACAGACCTCACAATTTCCAGGTGACACATTTGTAGCAGAATGACACCTTCATGTCTAGCCAAATAACTTTCTCCCACACAGAATCAGAGACCAAGTCATCTGCCTAGTCACCACTTAGTACCAAGTAGCATCCACTTAATTTTGCAACTGGTTGCTGCTATCATAATGGGCAACCATCTAGTCACTCAAAGTGTGGACTTCAGCTACTAACTCAATCCCTATGCAAAGGCAACACTTCTCCCTTAGGTACATCAAATTCCCCTATTTTGGGACTGTCGGTGCCCTGCAACAGGAAATGGTACAAGACACATTTCTCAGTACTCCCAACCTCTCTGTAAGAGAATGCAAAGAAAAGAAGCAAAAGTAACATCTACTAACTTAAAATTTGAATTTTCAGCATAAGCCTATAACTCCCTTTACTCTGTCTCAAATTACCATCTTTACCACACATTCTTTGAGGGTCCATGCTTCCATCTACCTAATAACCAATGCAATTACCTACTCATTTTTAGAACCACCCATCCTGTTCTTTTCTGTGTGCTCCAAATAGGGTTTAACACAATGGGCAGAGACCCAATGAGGGCCATTTTCTGTTAAAACACATGCATATCCTCTTGCCCATGTTATTAATTCCACTGGGCCAATCCACTTTCTCGTGATTAAATCTTTTACCCATACCTTAATACCTTTCTGAAACTTTGGTTGTTTTGAATTCAACGATGAAAAATGATAGAATATAGGAGACAATTGCACATCAGGTAAAGGATGTAAAAAGTTTAAGACATAGACGACTTTGTCCAATGAGACGACTTGAGACGACTTGGACTTGAGACGACTCCCTCTGCATTCTCCCTTTTTGTTTTTGTACCTGCCGCATCAACACACCATGGACACGTTCAATAATTGCTTGGCCTGTCGAAGCATGAGGGATACCAGTAGAACCAACATCCCAAGCATGAAAAAACACCTGCAATTTCTTTGAAATATATGCCAGGCCATTATCCATCTTCACATGTGATGGAACGCCTAAGATGGAAAAGGCGTGGCAAAAATGACGAATAACATCCCGAGCTATTTCACTTGCCAATGCCGAGGCAACCATGGCATGAGAAAAGGTGTCAATTGTAACATGGACATACTTTAGATGGCCAAATTCAGGCATTTTTGTAACATCTGTTTGCCATTCTTGCAAAGGGAGTAAGCCTCTAGGATTAGTACCATAATATTGTGAAACGTGAGACATATGACAATGAGGGCATCACAGCATTTATCCACCGCAAATTGTGCAAAAGTCTCCATTTACCCGATTTCTTATTTTAATTCCAAACACAGGTGTATTCCATAGACTAAATGATTTTTCAACATGTCCAGCTTGTAATTGTTCTGTCACTAAGCCTTGCAGGGCAAGAAGCTTTTCAGTAGGCAGGGGCCACTGATCAATCCAGACAGGCTTATCTGTCAGCCATGTCAAGGACACAACCAGACATTTAAGGGCCTGCATCCCAGTGGCCCCCACTAAAAATCCGTTGTAATTTTAACACTCCATTGGGTTAAGCAATCACATCCCCATAAGTTAGGTTGAGCATTAGCAACATAAGGTAGGATGTTAGCTTGTTGGCCTTCTGGATGTGTTACAGTAATCGCAAGAGCAGATAAAGCACCAGCAGTTGACCCACCTAACCCAAGAACACCAAAGGTTGATTGAGCGAGGGGCCATGTTGGAGGCCAAACAAACTGTGAAATTATAGTTACATCTGCTCCTGTGTCAAGTAAACCTGATATTGTTGTAATTTCTGGGTGATATCCCTTAGCAGTGACCAAACATTGTATTGCCGGACGCTCATCTGTCACCTTTTGAGTCCAGAGAACCTGAGGTGGTCCTGTATATCCAAAACTTCCAGCATCATGACTCTGGTCCACTACAGTTGGAACACAACTCATACAAGGAACAAGTTGAGCAATACAAGTCCCTTTTTGAATGACAACAGGAGGTTCACTAACAGACACCATAGCCTGAATTTGTCCCACATAATCAGAATCAATAAGACCTAAATGGACATTAATACCTTGAATAGTGCTACTAGATCTTCCCATCAGAAAAGCACTCAAACATTGGCCTATAGGACCATAGGCATCAAGAGGCACTTTACATATACCTCTTGTCAAAATAGTCACCGTGTCAGCGACTGGTATATCAATCCCTGCCGAGCCTCTTGTGACCCCTGTGTATCGGTCACAAATGGAGAATATTCCAGTGCTGGCAGAACTCGTGATTGTTGTCGGGGTATTTGTGTCTCCACGTGCCCCTTCGCGTTCCTCTTGCAGTTTCCCTGCACTTGTCGAACACCTGAAAAAGATCTTAACTTACAAAATTTAGCAATATGACCAAAATTACCACAACGATAACAAAGCAGTTTACCAGTCCAAATTACCCTAGAGTGTACACATCGTCCAGCAGTTTGAGGGCATTGTGTCTTCCCATGCGCTGATTCTTCACAAGCAGAACATCTGGGCGAGGACTTCATGACTCTTGCCAAGGCAGCCATTTTGTGCTCAACAGAGCCAACCTTTGAGCAAGCAACTACAAGATCAGACAGCGAGGGATATCCTGCAATCTTCATTTGCATTGTCCCAAGCTAGCTGCCTGCATAAAGTTTGCCTCAACTTATCATCTTCTACTTGCTTCTCAAGGGCTGCAGCAACCCTCTCCACAAACTGCAGAAAACGTCCCTTCATCCCTTGCCAGATGGTAATATACCTTGGTTTAGGAGCTGCCATCTCCATTGTTTTAAGTAAGGCAGTCATACCCAGCTGCTGGGCCTGTGCAAGAACCAGCGGGTCCCATCTTGCCTGCAAATCCGGATTAGAGAACATTGCCCAGCAAGGCATCAGCTCTCACAGCATGACATGGATCCTGCTGAGGTAACTGCATATTGTCCAATGCTATTCTTTCAACCATTTGTTTCCAGGTAGCTTGAAACACAGCATACTGCACTTACTGAAACAGAGTCATAGCAAGGTGAACAATATCATAAGGTGCAAATACATCAGCATTTACAACACAAATCACTTGCATCACCTGTGAAGAGTTAACACCATACTGATCTACTTTTGACCGAAGATCCTGCACAACCCTCCATGCAAAAACCTGATGGCTGTCTTGTCGTCCCGAATTAGGAGCAGCTTTGAAAACAGGAAAAGCCACAGGCCCACCAGAAGCAGCAGCAGCCATCTCCATCCTTTTAGGTGGACCTATTTTCTCTAACAAATTCCAGTCTCCCACTTCAGCTGCTTTCAATCTCACATGCTCCCAAAATTGCAAAGGGTGTCGAGGAGTCACAGCCACCTGGCAGGGAAGCAGGGTCCAAAAAACAGCAGGCCTGGATGTGCTACAAGGTCTTAGAGAAACAGATCCCTGTGTCTTTTTAGATGTAGTTATAACCGGCAGTTCATCGTCAGAACTATCACTAGACAAAGAAGGACTTAATGGTAAAGATTGCATTTGTTCAACCAGTTCAGAAGGGAGAGCGGGAGGGGGCAGACGGCTCAGCCGGGGGTGGAGTGGAAGTTGACGACTCGAAGGGAGGCAGGAAGGGGGCGGATGGCTCAAGGGAACGCAGAGAGGAGGCAGAGGACTCGAAGGAGGGCAGAGGAGGGGCGAAAGGCTCAAGGGAAAGCAGGGCGAGAGCAGCCAAACCATGGGAGAGCGGGAGAGGAGCAGCTGACGGAGGGATGGGTAAGGGAGGGGCAGCCGATCCAGGGGAGGGTGGGGGGAGAAAACGGCCCAGAGAGAGAGAAGGGCGGATGACCCAGCCTGTTTTTCACTTCACTTCTGTAACTTCATTTTTATTAATTGCTGTGCAGGCGTAATACACTTTGATTTAGTACTCAGTTCAACTAACTGCTGAGCAGGCAAAGTATACACAGGTTTAACATAGTCTTTTGGAGATAAATACCGAGGAACAGTCTTAGCCTGCCGTTTGATTACCACGAGAGCAAACCCTGGGGGAAACTCCACAGCAACTGCAGCAGATTCTTCCGGGGGAGATACATCGACAGGCTCAGCCTCATCTTCCTCCTGTTCGTCTACTTCAGTTTCTTACTCTAATTCCTGTTCCTCCAATTCCTCCCCTCTGTCTTGTTCTGCTTTCCATTCCTTCAATGCCTCATACAACGGTCTCCAGGTAGTAGCCAAATTAACAACCATCTTATCCCCTTTAGATATCACTTCCCATAGTCTTTTCTTAACCTTTTTCCATGCCCAGACACTGAAGGCAGTGTCGGCATCAGCTTCAAAGTCCTGTGATTTACACCATATCAGTAAACTACGAAGAGCATAATAAGAAGCTTGAACGTTTTTCCTTTTCAGTAAAGTTTTCCACGTGGACAAGACAGTCTTTTCCTCGTTTGATAAATTTCCCATTACTTTCCCAATCACTCACCTCGAATCAGATGTCTGAATTAGGTCCAGATCTTTGCAGTGTCCTTGCTGCCTTCACTCATTTTTAGGGTACTCTTCAACTTTTTCTCTCTCTTTTTTTTTTTTTTTTTTTTTTTTTTTTTTTCTTTTTTTCTTTTTTTACAGTCCAGTTGCAATCACTGCAGGCGGCCAGAAGATGTCGCTATAGAGTGCGACACGGCACAAAGCGCCCAGACCCCATCGGAAGGGTGCATGGGAGAGATTTATTACAGCAACATGTTGCTTTTACAGTTTTTCAAGATATTTACATTTACTTAACAGAAACATACATTGCCCATTGGTAATAAGAAAGAAACAAAGTTCCTAATAGGTAACCAGTGAGCCCCGTCATTTTGTGAGCCAGCTATGCATCCGTACCTTTTAAGTTTCCCTCTTCTATAATGTTGACATAGTGATAGCCTTGATGTGTTCCTTGAGAAAGATACGGGGCTTTCCTTATCTCCAGGAAGCCTTCACTGGCTCACAAGAACAGCACAAAATGTCTTACCCACACAGACTGAAAAAAAAGAAAAAATCTTCACCAAAGTCAAAGCCATGCAAAGGCATGGGATGCCGTGAAGTGCAGTGATGTGGACCAAAGCTTGCCAAAACTGATGCCACTGACATCTTGGAAACACAAAAGAAGGACATTCAGATGCTCTGGAATGGAGACGTGATCAAAGCAAATGCAATTGAAGAAAAAAAAAAAAATTGGGACATTAAAGACTAGAAGAAATTGGACCAGGAATACAGGTGCAGTGCAAAGTACAAAAATATGCCAAAACAAACCTCACAGATGTTGTAAAATCAGGAGAAAAAATCAAGGAGGCAGACAGAACTTTGAGGTGAGAATAGGAGTGAGATGGCATGTATACTGGAAAAAAAAAAATCTTTGCCATAGTCAAAGTCATCCAAAGGCATGGGATGCTGTGGAGTGTAGGGACATGGACCAAAGATTGCCCAAATGATGACCATTGAAACTGCAAGATTTTGTTTCCTTTTGGGAAGGGAAATGAAATCTTGCGACCCAGAAAAGACTTACAAACTCTCTTGAAAGGAGATACGATCAAATTACATGCACCCGAAAAAAACCTCAACAATTTGGAACATTTAGTGACTACAATAAAATAGTTTCAGAGGAAATGAGGTGCAGTGCAAAGGACCAAAAAATGACAAAACTAACCTCAGAGGTGCTGCAAAAGCAGGGGGAAAAAATCAAAGAGGAAAACAACCACTTTGAGGGGAAGATATGAGAGGCATGGCATGCATTGTGGGAAAAAACCCAAAAAACTTCTCCAAAGTCAAAGTGTTCACAAGTCATGGGATGCCGTGAAGTGCAGGGACATGGACCAGAACTTGCCAAAATTGATGCCCATTAAAGTCTTGGAAACAGAAGTGAAGGACTTTTAAGCACGCTGGAATGGAATTACAATCAAAGGAAACGGATTTGAAGAAATAAAAAATATTATTGGGGACTTTAGTGACTACAGAAAAATGAACTGGGATTACATGAAGTGGAGTGCAAAATTCTAAAAGATGCCTTTTGCATTGCACTGAATTTTTTATTTTGTTGTTTTTTTGCTCTGCTTTTTTTGACATTTGCACTGAGTAGTTTTTATATTGTTCTGTATATTTTATGTTCTGTCATGTGGTTTGTTATCAGCCTCTCCCATCACATGGTCATTCTTTCACCCACTCCAGTACACCCTGGTGGTCTCTTCCATGGTTTACCCCACTCCCCTCCCCGCCTCACTGGTATCCTGTTGGTGCGGACTGCTTTTTCCACCCCCCATTTCCCCGGACATAAAAGACTCCCACCATGAAGCAACAGCCTCTTTCCTTCTTTGGAAATAAAGATAGCACATTGGACTGATGTGGAGAAGAACACTTCTTGTCTTTTGCTCTCGTCCATGTAAGATCCTGTGGGCTAGGGTCCACAGCTAGCCAGAGTGGACCCAAACAGCCCGTCCAGACACGACCTTACAGAATAAGAAATTTTTTTTGTTTGTTTTGAGCTATGTCTGTACTTGAACAAGGTGCCAGGAAGGCACAGCTAGTTACCCAAAAATAAATACAGGTAAAGGGGGGTTTAGGGCCTTAGGTGTCGTTAATAATCAAAGATATTCCCACAGAGATGAAGCAATTGGATAAACACCAGCCCAAGAGAAATGAAGGGATAACTTCCAAAAAAAAATTTTCATTAGATTTCATTTCTCTTTTGTGCCATTTCAGATTCAAAAGTGTGAATACATGGCTGACTTGTAGGTAATGTACAAGCTCACTTCTAAATACAGATGAAACTCATTATTTAATATTTTGCCCTTTCAGAAGGAGAAAGACAGCTTGTCATGAAAAATAAAGAGTTGCCATTCTTCCTTTGACAGTGGAGAAAAGCATACAATCTTTATTTTATTATAATTTTAATCAAGCTAGCAGCTGCTTACTGTTGCAATGGAATGAAAGGAAGCTTATATAAAAAATAAACCATTGGTCAAGCCTGGTAGCAAAATTTCTTGGCTTTTTTACTTTTTGTACTATAGCTGTGATTGTGCCATTTTTTAATTCCTTGGCATTTTACCCATTAAAGCTCAAGTGAGTGCATCTGGAGGTGGTGTTTTGTTCTGGGTTTTTTTTTGTTGGTTGGGGTTTTTTTGTTTTGTTTTGTTTGTTTGTTTGTTTGTTTTAGGTTTTTGTGGGGGTTTTTTGGGGGGGAGGTGTTTCTGGGCTTCATTTGTTTGTTAGTTTTGTATTTCTATCAACAGTTGTTACTCAAAGCTACTCAGATCTTATTCCTGATAGAGGTAAGGAGTGCACAACCACAAAGCAGTCAGAACACTGTTTTTTACTAATATCACAAGAAATTTCCAGATTAATTTTAATTAAAACCACATTTTCTTGTGAAGAAAAATTCAAGCCTCATTCCAGGTAGGTTTTTAGTTGGTTTTTCAAATGGTAAGAGACAGCACCTGGTTGTTCACCTGATGGTGCTACACATTTCTGGTACATTGTACTATCTATTGCTAGTTTTTCAAATTTTTCTAAAGAAACACAACTATCTTGGCCTAAATATTACGTGTTTATGCAAGCAACTGAAAAGAAATGTGAATTTCTTTAGGGTCTTTAAAACATGAGAATCTCTTGGCTTGATTCATATCTTGGGGGCTCAGGTTTGGCCATTTAGCCTGAGAGAGTATATCAGACAGATGATTCCATAGCTTAGTCGCTAATGATTATACTCCATGATCTATCATCTCAGGCTACTTTCTGTTCTTTGACATTGATGATATCTGGTTATTACTAGACACTTTGATATACAAAAATTATACAACATCAGTATTCACCTTCTACCAGTAACTTGTCTGCAGTTGACAGAGACTGAGGGTCACCTTTTAAAGTATGCTAAAAATTTGACGTTATTCAGGAAAGGAATCTAGAATGCCTTAACTGAACATTTTTTAATAGATTATGTGTTTAGAGACATCACCCTGCAGGTTAGAAAATACTTTCTAGAACAAGTAAGGCTTCTAGGTTCTAAGAACCTCCAATACCACATGTAAGTTTTTAACCAAGATACATATATAAACAACAGATATTTCATGATCTCTTACAGGAGCAAATAGAATGCAGCACAATAAAATAGTGAAATTTAAGTTCTCCGAATTTGCAATCATCAGAAGACAGGATTTAATATCAATATTATGAAATTCAAATAAAAATATTTCCTTGGTTTATGGCAAAAAACCAAGTTCCATTAATTTGAATTAGAATGCCAGATTACAGAAGACAGTTAACTAGAGAGCAGGGATTTCTGTTCTCTCTCCCAGAGCAGGCTGGATTTTTTTAATGTTTTATTTAAATAAAAGTAAAAGAAGGCCAGAAGCTTACCTTTAGCAGCAGCAGGAGGTTTTGGAATAAGGACAAAAATGTTGGGAATTATGAAAATGATAATAACATGTATATACTTCTAAAGAAAAATAGTTTCTCATCCTCTTAACAAAGCCAGAAGTATCTATTCACAATACACTCACAGACACATAGCCCTTGTTTTTATACCTTGAATCAATCTTTCAGGTAATTGTTCATAAATATGCAATGACCACATCCTATGTTCAAACATACACTATATTTCAAAAAATGAAGGTTTAGTGCTTTTGTTCTAAATGCTTTGCAGTTCTTGAGCCATTTGGTGTGGGAAATGCAGTGGAGATTTCCTGTCTGAGTTTTCTGCTGCTGTAGCTCAATTGCTTTCTGAAAATTAGCTTTTCTATCCTATATAACAAAAAGCTTTTTTTTCCCCTGGAAAGACATTTACTTTAAGATAAACCTTCCTCTGTTGAGGAAGAGTTCTTAAAGTTATCAAGAGTCTATTAATTATTGTTTGTTTTCCAATTTAGTCTTCTCTGAAAGTTTTTTGAAGAGATGGTGCTTTCTTATGTACAGCCATTAATTTTGCATAAAACATGTTTTAATTCTTTCTTTGGAGATGATACTTATTTGGAGAAGGGTATTTTTCCTGGATAATTTTTCAATGAAAGTTGAAATACTGTAGTTTACTATCAACCCTTCTAATACTGTGCTAATATTATAGGAATAGGGAGTTTTTTTTGCCTGAAACTTCTGGTGTATGTAGAGAAAACAGTTTTTCTTTACTTTTTTTTTGCTTGAATCCTTCTATCTTTTCTATATTTGTATCATATGTCTATATCTATATCATATATCTATAACTATATCTATATCATCTCTCTCTGTATCTCTGTCTCTTTCTATATCATCTATATCTATATACATATGCATATTTATTTATTTGTATTTACATATTTACATAGGTACCTATACGTAGTATCTGAAAATATCCATGCTTCTGTTTCTTCCCAATTTTCTCATCGTGATAGTTGAAGTTATAAATCTATCGGTCAGGACTTTAAAGCTTTAAAGTATAATATTTTATATTGTATTTTATATATATATATATATATATATATAAATTATATTTAATATAATACTTTAAAGTATAATGACATGGTGAAATGCTCATTAATGTTGTGGCCTAACCCTGTAGGCAGCTAAGCCCCACACAAGGTCCCAAAATCCAAAACACAACATCATGCAAGGTACTATAAGGAAAATTAATAACATGATATTCAGACATAGTAAAAGCTGGTTTTGGTGTTCTTATAACATAGGAGCAAAGCTGTCAGAGAAGTTAGCTAGACCACCTGTTCCAGAGTACAGAGTGTTGTGAAAACGATGTTGGGACAGGTTCAAATGCACAAAAATTTAATACAGCAGTCTGCAGCTGATGGCAAACAGCCATTCTATTGTGACAGATAGAGCTTTGGGGCATAAAGAAAAAAATATGAACCAAGAGTGAAAGAGGAGGGAAAGAGAGAGGAAAGGGAAAACTGTTCCTAGTCTCCAGTTCTTAAAGAAAGCACAATAATTCCTAGACAAGCACCTTCCCTGTATGTTTTCTCTGATGCATCTGGTTGTTTTTCCCTGTAGTACTTTACCTTTAGCAACTAAACAGTTTCCACCAGGAATTGCTCAGCCTCCCAGCTGGTTGTTCCTGCTGGTGCTGCCTCAGTTGCTGAGGACATCAGGGCAGGTACTGCACACTGCCTGGCTGCTGACCTTTCTGGATGCACATTATTGTCCCCACTAGCACAACCAGGCTTATATTGGGCAGCAAGTAGAACAACGGCAAAGAAGGGTCTTTCTTACTCTAATGGCAGCTGCTTCTCAGAAGTAACTAAAGTAGCAACATCATGGAGCCTGTGGCAGCCCGACCATGGGAATTATAGCAGCAAAACAACAGCATGAGAAAAATGTCGGGAAAACAATTTCACAGCAGATCACGTGAAGAGGTACAAAGCTTAAAGGAGTAGGAAAACTGAAGATCCTTAGTAATATAAAAAGGCTAAGACACCTGAGGAACTGTGGAAAAAAAAAAAAACAGGTTGGTACCACCTGAAGAATGAAATCCGCTTTCTTAGGTGGGAAGAGAGGGTGAGAAAGAAAAGAGAGGTGAGATCTCATGCTGATCTACAGTGTAAATGGTGGACTTTTGTTTTGAGGTTTTTTCCTCTACCTGTTGGAAAATATGGGATTGTTTAGAAGCACTGTATATTTTAAACCCAAAATAATAGAAATATAAATTCCTACCTAGTTTGTACAAAGGCTGAGGTTTGTTTTTTGGAACAAAATATGAAATACTTATTTTGAAATGTGGAGACATTTTTATAGAGGTTTTGACATCAAATTGCATCTGCTTAGAGTGCTTCAGGCAATTATGATTCATTCAGCTAATATTATCTTTCTTCTTGAGGACAGTATCTTCTATAATCTTCCAAGCAGAAAGTAAAACAGTGTGTTATAATAATCTATGTAGTTAAAAAGAGAAAATAAGATACAAACGGTATGAACTGATAACAACTGGAATAAATGCAGTTTATATTTATTGTTTATATTTAATTTTATACCATAAACATTGTGTTTTTGATATGTGATAAATATTTTAATATTATTGTGACACAAGTAATGCATTTTCTCTTGAAAAATCATAGTAGAAATCTTATCCTGTATATGGATAAGATTAATCTTATAAATTATTACGAATCTAATATTTTTGCTTAGAAAACATAATCCAGACTTTACAGTTCCTCAGGCATCAAGAGATTTTCTGGAATGAGGAATTATTAGTTCATTTTGGTTTCTTGATTAATTGAAATGTAACTCTCTTTGGTTGGTACCAATGAGCTCTATTTACTGAGAAGTCATGATATTTGCTTATACTTAGATTGTTAGACTGCAAAATATTTAACCTGATTGGCAGCTCTTCTTCTGCAGATATGTGCATAATATCCTGAGGTCGCTGCCTCTCTGTCATCAAAAATGGAAATTTTATTAATAAGATGCTTACCTCACAAAACTGTTGCTCTTTGAAATACATTGTCAGTATACATGACATAGGGGAATCTTTGATTTTACACTTTAAGCCAAAAACAACACCCAGATACAATCCTGTGTTTTTTTGAGTGGCAGCTGGGAGAGCACTCAGAGGGTTGTTGAAATGTGAGTTGGAACAAACATACAAGCAAAGTTTCTTTAAGGTATGAGGAGTCAAAGTTCCAATAAAAGATTACACTGAGTATTGGTTTTGGAGGCATGTACATTCATACAGAAGGAGGAAGAAGAGTAGGACTCTAGCGAGTTTCAGCAGTCAGTGCCTGAGGATAATGTTGCTATGTTCTTACTGGTTTAACTGGGATTTAACTCCTAGTTCTAGCAGGTAATGCTCTCTTCCACATCCTTTGTAATGATGAAAAAAGTTCTTGCTACCTTGTCTTCTGTGATCCCACATGAAGAAGAAGCAGCCTGGATATAAGCAGGACAGGAACATTCCTTTAACAACCCTTTTAGGAAGTAAACAACACAATTGTCAGCTGCCACAGATAGCAAAGCATGTCGTGGCAGAGATTGCAAACACATTCCAAGACTTGTGCAATCACAGCATAGCTCAAGTTTGGAAGGGATCTCAGGAGGTCATCCTGTCTTAGCTCTTACTAGAAACGGGGTCAGTTATGAGGTGACGCCTAGTTGCTCAGAGATTTACCCAGTCATGTCTTTAAACCTCCTGGAGACTCCACCACTGCTCTGTGCATCCAAGTTTGAGTGTTTGCCTGTCATCAGAGCAATGACAAACAAGTCTCTCACTATTTCAGATATAAAAATAAATTGAAAGCAGTGCAATGAGTTTATGCCAAAACCACTAACATGGTCTACATTTTCTTCTGAGCCATAATGAAATACACTGCATTTTACTAGACTACTTGTAAGAAGTTCTTGCTTTCTTACAGTGAAAAAAAGAAAATAAAACACCCCCAAGCCCTCAAAGAAGCAACCAAAACTCCTGTATAAATTAATTCCCCATATTTACTGAAAGATGCATTCATTCTTCTTATTTTTCAGTTGGAAAAGTTAAGAGCTTTTTCTTGCTTTCTAATTTTTCCAGAAATAGAAAATTACAGAGAACTACAACCACCCCATTCGCATTTCATATCATGTGTTATGCCTTTCAAGCTATATTCTTAGCACCACTCACAAATACTCATCTGAAAATAATTTCTGGCTACCAGAATAATGCAGCTAGGAAAAAAAAAATCACTTTTAAAGATGTGTATTTTAATCATCAATTGTAACATGTTATAGGTAATACTGGCTTGCAGCTCTGTCTAGTTGGTATCAAAAACTTCTCATGGCTAGACCACAAGAAATAGTTCTTTTTACTTCTGTAATTTAAGGAAACCACAAAAGTGAATTTTTAATCTAAAAATTTTTGTCTGTCTCTACTTCCTTTTTCCCAAGAAACCCTGCAACATATGTTACCTCAGGTGATGTATTTAATGCCTAATTCACACTAATAAATTTGCCCTGCAGATTTGGAAAGGTTGTGTAGGCCAAACTACACAATACGATTGGTTATCACCTTAGATGGATACAAGGAGTCAGTGATATACTAGATTTAATATCCTATTATTATTAATTAGGTTTGCTTCACTTGCTTCGTTCTCTTTTGAATCCTTGTCCTATAAACTGTCTTGTCCTTGATAGATGGACAAGGTGTCTAAAGACAAAATATGGTCATTGCCAGATGCATTCCTGCTTTCATCAAGTGAAAGCTATTTAAATGTTTTACAGCTCATTCTTCCCCTCCTCTGCTGTACTACAGGCTGCCATGTTAAATGATAAAGTAAGGACAATACCTGTTTAGGTATGCCATGTTATAGATCAGCTTAGTAACTCCTTTGCCATCAAATAGTGCTTATCTAGGACCATAGAAATAGACATTTTATTTTCATCTGCAAGTCTATGACCTCTCCAGCAATTATCCCAGGCTCAAGATCACCCAGGCAGGAAGAGGAACAGCGTGAGACAATGGCTCAGTGCTGAACAGAAGCCTAAACATTTCCCAAAAAACAACAAGCTTCATCTTTACCAGGCAGGGGGTCAGTATCATCAGCAAAGGATGAATGGTTACTTACTGCAGGATAGCCAGAATTTCAGAAGCATCTAAAGCTTTTCTGTTGCTCCGAAATCTTACCACTGTTTAACAGCTGTCACAAGAAGGCTAATGACCACAGGGAATGTGTCACAGATCCCATCTCTGAGACAGTAATGTATCGTATCTCACATTCTATATATAGATTGAAAGAGATGCAAATTCACTAGTGGATTTTTGCTCTGCTATTATTCACTGATGTCAGGATTAAAAATAGGAAAAAGAGGAGACACGTTTCAATCAGTGGGATTCGAGAGACAAGATGCACAAGGTTAATGAATTTCAGAGATTCAAGACCTAAATAAAATTTTACATGTAAATTAGATAGATTGAATGTTCCATGAAGAAGACAAAATACAAAAAATAGGGTTCACTAAAGTCATTGAAAATCAGAGTATAAATACAATTATATTGTATTAGTGTAAATGATAAAACAAATTTGTGTCATAGTTTTTGATAATGATGTCCATAAAGCTTGTGCAGGTCTAGTCATGGGCAAACACAAATGGTGAATCAAGTGACAATGGGGTTCAAACTGGAAATATTTCAGATTAACTTCAGATTAACTTCTACTACATAGATATAGAAACCAGGAAAATTCACTCTTATAAAAGTTATTTTTCAGTCTGCTATTGTAGTATGTAAATAAGGTTGTAGATGGTACCTTTTTAGAAATAATTTAGAAAAAGATTGAGCTTACTGACAAACAGGAAGCTTTTTTTCTGAGATTGGGTGCGGGTTATTATATATTTAGAGTGTTTCTTAGTATTGCTCTTGGGTTTCTAAAGTGTGTTTGGAACATGGGACACTTCAGTAACATCTTCTATATTTGTGTATATGGGACTGTGCATTCTGGGTTGCCTTTTGCCTGTAGTTGTTCATGCCTTACTGTCAGGGTTTTGGATGGAGTTATTTTTCTTCATAGAACCATAGAATGGCTTTGGTTAAAAGGGACCTTGAAGGGACCTAGTTTCAATCCCTTTGCCATGGGCAGGAACACCTTTCACTAGATCAGGTTGCTCAACGCTCCAACCAACTTTCCCTTGAGCATTTCTAGGGATGGGACATCCACAGCTTCTCTGGGAAACCTGGTCAAGCACCTCACATTCTTCAAGAGTGTTTTAATAATGTTTGTCATTAAATTCTTCCCCTGTTTTATGAAAAGTTTCACAAGACTTAAAAATTTTCACATTTTAGACTCTTGTTGGTCTATAATTGTTTTACTGGTTTCGTTTTCCTTTGAATCAATTATTATGTGTTCATGGTAGCTGTCTGAATTCAAAGTATTTTAAAACTTCTGTCACATTCTATTGTCTTTCCATAATAAAATGGGTAGTTAGCACATGATAGATGTGGAAGAGAAAGGCAAAGGTGAATAACTTCTAGCTCCTTTAACATATTCTTTTCTTTAGGAAAATGTCTTGCTACTGTTATGATTAAATGAGGTCATGTTTGAATAAAGAAATGGTATTTTGCTTGCAGACTGAGGGCATAAGAAAGACATTGAATCTTTAAGCATGGCTCAGTAAAACCTGACCCTAAATTATTATTTTTCACTGATGTGATTGTTTCTTGACCACCATGGAGCAGGCTGTGGTGATGAGATTTAAAGTAGCTTCTTGTTTTCTCATGCCAAAAAATGAAGCTGTCTGTGTACAGATGTGGCACGTTAAGGACTGTGATGATCTTTCCCTTTTAGCAAAGCAGAGTACTCACTGGTTCAAGTTTATAGTCTGGGGATAGTCATAACTGAGTTTGTTACTGAGAAAAAGAAAAGATTACCACGTACAAAGGACTTGATCCAAGTTCTTGATGTACATTTGATGCCTTCCAATTTCCTTAAATAAGCTTTTGATTGCACTCAAAGTTCTCTGGTTGGAATTCTCAAGCCAGTTAAAGGAAAATAATAGGTAATCCAGGTAATTCTGTGTTTGTAAGGAGATGGAAGATGAATTTTGTTAGCTTCCCTTCCCACTTTGTGCATGGACTAAATATTGGAATATTGGAATTTTCAAACACTTGGTCAATACATGATGGAGAACATGCTGGAGTTGAGAATGGAAGGGGGGAAGTAAATGGAGGAATGGGAGGAGAAATCCTGCATGCCAACAGTCATGTTTGTATGATGAATGATGATTAGTCACACGAAGAGCAGTTAATAGAACTACTCCTAAATCATTAAGAGTCATATAAATCTCTCTGTAGGGGAAAGGAGGTGTTGAAATTTAGATCAAAATTTAACTACAACTTCATTACTTTAAAAAAAGGCAAAAAACTTGTTTTGCTGCCTGAATGGAGCTACTAAACCATGGTAGATGTGACTATGTGTATCAACTAATGTAAAATAAACTATGCCAGATAAAAATCAGAAAGGTCTGATTCTCGGGTGTAGGTCAAGCAAATTGGATATATTAAAGATGTTTAATATGGTAGTTTTGAGTTTGAACAGAATTTTATTACTTGCTTAATTCATCTTCATGTTTAGTGTGAAAACAACTGCAAGGAATGAAATATTGCTTAAAATATTCAGGGCAGCAACATATGCCTCAAGAGATAGGAGTTTCACAGTTAGTTTAATTAAGAGAAAAAAAAAGCACAAGCTTCAAGTGTTATTTACAGGTTCTTGACATATTCACTAATGAATCATAGGATGCTGTAAAGGTTATTCTGCCTATTACAAAAGAAGAACACAATAATTGTTTCTTAACCAACTTATTTTCTTTGCACTTTTAGTCTGTTCATAGTAGATCAATGTGCTTGAAATTGGAAACAAAGATTAATTGTTTTCACTGTGTCAGCAAGCTGGTGAGATACCTTCATATGTGAGATAGAATACACTGGGACAATGTACATTGTTGTACATTAAGGAGTTGAGCATACTAGCAGCAGAGTTTTCCCTACTCTGTATTTTCCAGGAGGCTTAATTTGATTTTAGGAACAGCAGAAATGTTTGGCGATATTGTCAGCATACTAGACAACAACGGATTTTCAAACACAGTGCATTCTTTTCTTTTGTGCAATCAATCTTTATTCTTTCTGTATGCACACTTACCAACAGGATTGGTAATTTTTGTTTCTATTTCTTTTTTAATTCTCTCTAATGCAGACACAGACACTATTTCTTGAGAAATTATTTGTTACATTAGAAAATCTCTCAGCTAAAACAAATCAAGAAACAACTCTTCTTTTCCAAATGAGTGGCCTTCTGGTTGATGGAGATGATAGTGCATCCTACCTCAGATATAAGGAGTGCTAGACAATGTGTAGCAGCATCCATATTACTATTATGCTAGATTTTTAATAGCGCTAAGTACAGCATGTCTTACATACTAATGTGTTGCTCATCTTCAGTCTTCTAAAGAATAGGCATCAGCTTACTTCAGCTGTGGCTAACTACAGAAAGACAGATTATGAAATACAGCATTTATAGTTCTTGGGTTTGAATGCTATCTAGATTAGAGAGCCAGTATTGGAGAGTTACTGATTTGTGCCTGTGAGAAAATAACTATGTGCACCAGAAGACAAAAAAACCCCATATTTTCATTGTTTGAAACATCTATGTTATTTCTTCTTTACTAAATGTGACAACTAATTTTATAATAAAAGATAGTTTAAATAATGCTTTTATGATTCATATAAAAATTTTTAAAAGTGAAATCTTGCCTCTTTTCACATTACCAGGATTTGAAGGTTTAGACTTTTTCTGAAAAAAAACTGATTTCCTATACTTGGCATTGAAGGAAGGAATAGGACTCTATTATAGCTAGTCTGAGGAAAGGAAGAACACCTAACATCCCAAACCTTCTTCAAAGGTGACGGTGAGCAGCAAATTAGATACAGCTAGTGGTAAAGCATGGCTGCAAGAAGGCCATAACTTGCCCTGCTGAAGAGCTAGATACATTTCCCTGTCTGCTTTAGTTTCCCTGCATTTTGTGCTCAGATGCCGATTTATCAGTCTCCAGCAAGGGTATAGAAAAAAACCTGGAGGAAATTACATTTCCCCCAACCGCAGGTGGTTTCCCTCTAATGAGATTTTCTGAGGACCTTAAATGGGCCCATTTAATTTCTGCTTATGTTCTAAGAGCTGTTTTGTAGGCGACTGTCTTTAACTCAGACACTATACCAATGCATTTATGTCAGGTTATGCCCTGGAAGATTCAGTTACAAAATGAGTGGATTTTGTTCTCTCTGTCACACAGCCTCTTCCACCAGCTGTAAACTTGTCCACATTAGGAACTTTACCACATCTACAAGTCCCTTTCTTCCTTTCAGTGGAGACAGGGCAGTGAAGAATTATCACAAGCCAGAAAGAGAAACAAGAGGAGAAAAAAAAAAAAAAACAAACAAACCAAACAAAAAAAACCCCAGTCATTTGATGTCTCTGTTATTCAGATCCCACTGTCAGTTGTTTATAAATAATTGCAATCACATCTGAGACACTTGACTTCATCACTAAATTGGGCTTCTAACTGAAATAAAATACAAAACTCAACATTTTTAAGATTTAAAAGCAAAACCTATGGCTATCTAAATTGAAAATGAGGGTGGGGGGTGGGTTAGGTGTTTGAAACAAACAAACAAACCCAAGATTTTTCTCATACATCCTACTCTTTCACACAGACATATTTTTTGACATCTTTGCATAGTCCTGTTGATGGTTTTCACATCCTTCTCTCCTTTTGACAAAGAAACAAATGCACTCTGAAATTCCACAGTAAATTAATAAAAAAAGCAAAAATAAGCCAAATGGAGGATGTAAAACTCCTTTCTTATACAACATATTTTAATATCTATTTATTGGTTTTCTTGGTCATGGAAAAAGTAGGTATGAAACAGCAGTTTGAATACTGCATAGGACTTCCTTAATAGAAACATTTCTCAATAGAAAGCTGTGACTCTTATTGTAGATTTGGAAGTTTCTCCATCCATTCGAATGAAAGAAACAATCCTCCACCAGGATTTAAAGTGAAAACTGAAGTGGAGCAACTATTGTTTTCTGAGCCCCAAAAGAGCAAAGTGAACTAATATACAGTCTGAAATCTGAATACCTTGCCAGATTGGTGAAACATGCTTTGAATTGTTCCAAAATGTTATTACAAGTATTTAAATTGAAGTCCAGGAAAGAAACTTAAATGCCAATAGCAGAGTTCTCAGAATGGTAACAGACACATAGTATACTAAAAGTTTTCTTATTATGTTGATAGTTAAAACAGGCTTTGGAAGTGTAGATCTGATCAGGAGAATCTATTTGAAGCAAAGATAATCTTTATTTATCTGCTCTTTTGTGCTTCTAATATTAGCAGATATTTCCCATAATTGAAAAATAAGAAAGAATTCCTCTATCAAGAGACAACAACAGAAAAATTTGAAGACTTTTGACATTATTATCATAGAAATCGACCAAGAAGCCTTTGCTTTTTAAATCAATTTTTCAGCAACTAATTTGAAGAAGCGACATTGCCATTTCTTCTGAAAGAAGTTTTCTCCATATTTCAGAGTCCAAATAAATACAGAGAAACAATATGGAGAAAAAGCAATAAAGAAGAATAAAGTGTGATTATTCAATATTGTTATAGAGGTTCCCATATAAATAAGCATTCTATTTTTACTCCAAATGCCCAAAATCCCCTAACATGGTACTACTTAACAATGTACTGTACAAAACCCAAGGAAATATAACAGCATCTAGCTGTGAATTTTTTTCATTGAAGAGTCAAATCTACATATCTCACCTGTATGGAAGGGATATCAAATGACCCAGAAGAAAAAGAAATGGAAGTTCAAAGTCTCATGGTTTCCTGTCAAATGACACTTACTATTCTCTGCTGTAGCAGGTAACAGTTTCTCCCCGCCTCAGGGTTAATGCAACCTGTTATTTAGTAAAAGTTGATTTTATTTTGTAAAAGTAGTATGTGGAGGACCCTACATGAAGAAAATACGTCCATGTGGCCAAAGGCTGAAAGATATTTTTTTACCTTAAGGTACAAACAAACCCAGATATCCAGTAGGATGAGAGCTATGGAGGTCACATTCATAAAAAGCATTTTTTCAATTTTTTGTGGCATGGATACCTTTTTCACAGTAGCTATTCACTGTAACATGGATCATCAAGATAATACTCTTTAAAAAGAAATTATACTGCAATATGAGGTACAGACTTAGACAGTTGGTACTGGATAATTTCAAAAGTTTTAGAGAAACAGAGGGGAATACTTTTAAACTGAAATGCTACTGCAGAGAAAACTGTTGTTTCCGGAAATCTTTTATATTTTATTGGAATTTCCTTCGGTGACAACCACACTGCCATGCCCTCATAAGATTTGATTGTATCTGAATCTTTTCTTTTGGAGTCTTAAAATTGTATGACATATTTTAGAGGTTATTGTCATTTCTGCACTTCTGTTCCCTATCAGACACCAGACACACCCAAAAGGTTAGCATGGCCAAGAAATTAGGAGGGAATGTAGCCAGGACATTTGACCCAAATTGACCAAAGGGTTCGTCCATCACTTATGAGATTGTGTTCGGCAATAAAAGCTAAGAGAAAGGAGGGAGGGGTAAGAAATTCCTTATTAAAGTGTTTGTCTTCCAAAACAAATACTAGTCATAGTGATGTTCTACTTTCCAGAAAGTGGCTGGGCATCATGTGCTGGTGGGAAGGAGAGAATTAATCATATCTCCTGATCTGTTGTAGGAGGTGGAGTAGGATAACTACATAGCTAAGTTGTGAATGCAGCTTGCAGCAGAAGGGCCTTGCATTCTGAAGACTTCCAAGATTATCTTGGAAAACATTCAGCATGTCATGAGGCAAAGGTATATGCCAGCTCCATCAATAGATACCATCCAGACATACCAGTCTGAGGCTTCACACAGGCCATCTAGGTTCTCAGAATTTTGAAGACATCATAGTACATTAAAAAAACATGGTGGCATTTATTCTGGACTCCCACTAGGCCGTGAAGAAAAAAAAAAAAATCTATTAGTCTGTGACTTCCAAGTGCATGGAGAATTTGTAGATGCCATACCTAATGATCCATGTTGGATTGCAGTTTTGCAAAGATCTTAGGTCTGAGAGTGCATTTTACAAAAGAGTGTGATACATCCCTTTCCTATTTCAAATATTGTCATTTGTCTTCATGACACAAGAGAGACGCATCACTTTGACTTAGAAAATTGAACTTACATGTAGAACTAATATTCCTATTACACTTGACTGAAGTTCTGCCACTCAGTGACATGGGAATAGAACAAGTACTTGCAGACTGTATGTTTGTCTAACTTCATTCAGAGGCGTGATTCAGTTTCCCTTAGACTGGAAATAAGAACAATTAAAATTACATACATTCTGGTCCTAAATTACTGTAGCTATTTAAAAGTTTGTCATTGTTTAAGTGATTTAGAAGTTAAACCAAGTAATTTCTTTTTTCAGTGTCTTTACCTAGGTAAGGCTTAAATAATTATTTTTGGCAAGCATGTCGTCACAGGATAAAACTCATGCTGTGATTGCAGTGGATGTAAGCATTTATCTTCTGCTGACAGCTTCAGAAAAAAGGAAGTTAAGTGATGCTTTTGTAACAGTAAAGTGACCTTTCTGCTATAAGGATATTGACAGCCACCGTCTCACTTCTGTGCAGTATGTTTTCCACCATGAAAACTACGTTTTTGCTTGTCTATTGTTGGCTTTTATACTTACAGTGCTCTCTCTGCAAATGTTTGTAGATTTTTTTCTGTTTTCCTCAAGATAACATTTAGTATGTACCTGACAAAATGTCAGCAAATAGTAGTACATGTTTTCTTAACAGGACTCTTGCTTTTTTCATGTTGATATCAAATCATAATTTCGCTGAACTGAAAAATAAAAAGCTATTCCTTTTTCAGTTTTAAGAACCATTTTTTTCATGCACATCCCTTTGGGTTCCCCCTGGTTAGAATGCAGAAGAGTAGACCAACTGCAAAGATGTGTGTGTCAAATAAGAAGGCATAAAATTAACTGTTGAATAAAAGAAAATGAAGCTGGATTTGCAACTCAGTTTTCAACAAAACTCTTAAAAATTCAGGCAGCTATATGGGGGAAACACTTATTTAGTGATTTTTAAAATAAAGCTAATGTTAGTGCAAGTGAGACAACTTGGTACTGTTCATTTTAACAGTGACAAAGTGACCAAAAGAGCTAGAGGGTAAGGAGTAGACTTGAATTTGATTTGGCAATCAGTCAGGTAACTACAAAAACCCTATTACATTTTAATTGTTCAAGTACACATTAATAAATTTGGATTTCTGTCTGCTACTCACATTTATGATTGGATCTCTGTCAGGGCACTGGCACTGAGCATAGTTATGGCTTAACTTTCCCTCTTCTTGGTCAATACCACTGATTAAATACATGGATTATCCTGATTTAGAGAAATTGTACGCTATCTGAAATTTACCATTCTTCTTCTCTCAGGGAAAGGAAGAATTTTGACTTAACAGTCTGACTTAAGTCATAAACTAGATCTTAGAGAACTCCTCTTTGACAATGCCACCCTGTGGTAGCCAAGTGGATTCACTGCTCCCCTGAAACATCTCAGCAAATAATTCATAGGTCTTTTCCCTCAGCTTTCACAATAAATGTGGCTAGTCTGCTGTTTCCCAGCATTAGTGCACTATTTGTGTGTTTGACAACTATCTTTCAAGTCACTGCTATTTGGATTATTCCTGTAGATTTTTTGTGATCATGACTTGTGCATAGATATTCCGTGCATGAGAAGAAATGTTATAATGGGGTGATGATTTGCCTCAGTTGTATTATTAGAACACCACTACTTGAATGTTATCATTCTAATTTAATAATGTATACTTATCATGTCACATTAGGTCATTTTAATCCTTTTTATTTCTTCCTATTCTCTTGTGAGTAAAGTTAATATAAGAGCAGAGGTTATCAAAAGCACACACACCTCATTCAAAATACATTGAAATTCAGAGAAGGAACTTGGAGTCAAGGCAAGCTCTTCCACATTCGTACTTTAACTTTTATCTTTAGATACTGTCCATTTGACAGGATTCATGTTAGAATCTAATTTTTAAAAATAGTTTAAGGAAGCATTCCAAAATGCATCTTCAGAAAAATTCTCCTGAAGTTACTCTAACAGCTTCTGGCCTTCCAAGTCAACTACAGATGTGGAAAAATATTTGCCTCTTTAGAACAATATATTATATAAAATGGCTTACATTCTGCAGTTCATGATGAAGAAAACATCTTATGTGCAAAAATGGCACTGATAGTAAAATGTAATGAAAAACAGTTTTTCCTTATTTCTTCATAAAATATCCCTATTTAGGTCTGATATACCATGGGAAAACTGTTGTTTACAACAATCTCCCTTTTATAAGTCCCAGTAATGTGACATTTATTGTCTTAACAATTGGTAATAATTGATCAATCCTTTGCATCAAATGTGTAGGTTTTATTTTTGTACATGTAGACTTCAAAATTTTTTATTTCTTCAATAATTTTATTTCTCTTTATATACTTTCAGTATTTTATGTGTTCTGTTCTTAAAAGGCCATCAGTAATATTTGACAGTAGGGGAAGGTTACTTTTTTTATTAATATGATAGTATTGTGTGCTAAAAATGATGGGCCTAGGGCTCGATGAGGACCCTGTGCCAAGACACTCTCTACCCAAAATCATCATTCTGTTCCTGCAGAAGAACCTCTCAGAACCACTGCAAGACCCCAGATTGTGTGAATCATACATTGCCAGCGGCTGTTACTTAATTTGCCTTAAGAAGGAGCTGTCTTCTGTCAATGAGAGTGCTTGCCAAGGAAAGAAAGGACCAGATATATAGAAAAATTAATTCCTTTACTTTCAGATCCCTAAAGGGATCTCTGCAATTGGAATTTTGACTGAACTCTCTACCTGTGGAGAGTCACTTAGGTGCTTACAGATCATTTTTATGGTGATGTTCAGGTTTTGATCTGTTACTCATTTTTTATTATTTGACTCATCTACACAGACTTTACTGTTATGGAGGCAGGGAGACAAAAAATATAGCTAGATATAAAATCTTTATGGACAGCACAGATCATATAGGGAAAACTTTATTAAATAATATATTCCTTACCTGGAAATATTGATGATCATCCCAAATACTTTGTCTATGAAATATAGGAAAGGAAAATAAAATTGATTAATTTGATCTTGCACTGTCAATTTACACCTTTAAGTACTGCCTGTAGTTAAAAGTGAAGCAGTTTATGCATAATATTATAAAAGATCATGGCACGTGTTTTGATGTTTACATTTGTTACATGCAATTGTTCTAAGAGCTTGTCATTACTTAGGGTAATTTCTCTATTCTTATGGTCTTAAAAAGTGAGAAGAATAAAAAGAGAAGTATATAAGTTGCATTAAAGTGTTATCCAACTTCTTTTTGATTGATATTTTTGAGCTGTCAGTGCCAAAAGCTATGATATAATGTACAACAGGAATGCTAAATTATCCATGTAGAAAACATTAAAAAAAATTGAGTCTAAAGGTGAACTTCAGAGTAGTTACTTATTCTAGAGAGCAGTGTCTATAAAAGGCTTTTTCCCCCGATGCCAGTAATTTTAACAATAAATGTGAAAGGATAACAAACTTGTCTTTAAAAGTGACAATGCAGTGATTGAAATGAGTGATGTTCCTACACATATAAAGCAGCTAGAGCCTTTCCTCTGTTTTTAGTGGTACATAAATCAATCAGTCTTGTAGACCCAAATACAGAAATCTTTTTTCATGACTAGTTGTTTTATACATAAACAGAATCCTGTAAAAATAAAAGACTTTCAACTGACTAATGTTTTAGCACAGCCACAACTGCAGTCTCTGTTCTATTTAGATGATGAAGTCATTCCTTGTTATTAAAAAAATACTCCTTCAAGAATGCAAAAAAGAAGACAATATATTAAACTGCTTTTAAACTACGCTCTTGCGACTCCATAATTTTGGGAGGAGTTCAACGAAACACTTCTAAAAAATTTTCTTACTTGTAGAGCAATCAGATTTGATGATATCCATGCATTCTACAAGATCTCTGTGGATTTTTCTGATGCAGTGGAATAGCTGCTAATAGCAGTCTACATTAATAAATTGAATCTATAAGGAAATTGTCTGGATTTTTCCCTCTCAGCAGTCATCTTTGCAAAATGATATTGTTAAAATGGAAACTGTGCCTTATTGATGAAATTTCTTCTAGTGCATTTTTTAAAAACATTGCATTAGGAGAAAAATCCAGATATTTTTTAGTCCCGGAGCAGAATTAGATTTTATGGTCCATTCACCACCAAAACTATTTCCCTGAAGGTTTTAATTCCAGGAACATTTATTCAGTTTTGATGGGCATGTTGATAAGAAAAAGAGGGAAAGAATTTCACTGATATATCAGTATAGGTAGGCAACCTTTAATTTACAAAATAAATTTTAGAAATGTAACGAGATAACTATGTCCCACCAAGGGCACGTAAGCCATACCACTGAAGCTTATTAGAGAAATACCTGCTGGAACTAAAAGCCTCTATATTCAGAATGATAAAGATATTTTAGAAGAAAACAGGAAATTTCAGGGATAGAATCTGAAAAGCAAACCCTTTTGGGGCAGGAAAAATAAAGGTTAGCTCCAACCAATTTTCAGTAGCAAGCAGTTCTTGAATTTTTCACATATCTTACTTTGGAGTATCATTCTCTTTTTCAGATGCAAATGACAAGGTAACCACCATTTGTACTTTTATACTTGAGACCTATGATACAGAAAGATTCTTCTGCTTATCTTGCATGACCTTTGTAACATTCTGATTGCACTGACATTACAAAGCATTGCTCAGAATCCTGAAGCAAGTATTAAAAAAATGCCTAGTGTTTTCTCCTTAAATTCTATTTTATTTTGGCTTATCAGTTCACCTCACGTTCTTTACATTCCAATGATACTGTCCAGAGGCTTTCCAGAAGTCTCAGTGGTTTAAAGATGTGGGAGTTAATGCTGTACAGGCCTACAGTTTGGCTCTCCATATTTACTATATATTCCCATAGTCCCTGGTGCAAGACTGATTTTTTTCTTCCAGTGCATACAATTTCTTAACTACTAGATCTAGTCATATTATCTCCTTTACTGTTGTTCTAGCTGATAAAATGTAACAGTGATACAAAAATAATGTTTCTGCTTCAGCCAATCTTCTCTTTTTCATTGACTTGTTCACTTAGAGACTTCACATCTTTTCAATGGGGATTAGCTGTAACTGAGAATTTGCTTATATGGTGCTGTAAGACAACAGAAGGTCAAAGACAAGAAAGAGAAAAAATTCACAAGAAAGAAGGGTAGGAAAACTTGCTATAAGGGCTTGTGGCCTGTCTGTGTAAAGATGTTTTCCCTTATACTGAACAGGGCAATTTCTTTCCTTAATTGCTTATTTCATTTTACTTTTGTGTCTTTATCCTGACCCAAACTTTCATCTCTATTTTCCAAAAAGTCCATTACTTAATCTTCTAATTTCTCCATTAATCTTTTGGCTCCAGCAACATCCAGTATTGCCAGGAATTTAAACCTTTTCTTGTGCTGGCTATGATTCTTAGCACTGTGGACGGGTCTAATCTATAGCCTCCTGCAGTCTATATAAAGATGAGAAGTGTAATGATGCTTGAAAAGCAATGTGATCTGGAGACTGAGTTTGTTGAATTTGGATTTTAACACAAAACTTCTCTTTCTCTCATGTAAAGACAAATGAGCAGAGCAGTGATTATGCAAGACAAAGCATCTTCAGCTCAAGAATATATCTGATGTATCTGCTCTTACAACCAGAAGACATGCACATGCTCTTGAGTGGGTGAGAGCATAATCTCAATTTGACTTTATGCTAAAACTGGATTGCATTTTGAAAACATGAAGGGGAAACACAGTAGCATAATTCCTTAAGGAGTAATGGTAGTCTTGTTTCTAAGAATTCTTAAGAAAGGGCTGAGTCTTGTGGGTCTGCAACTCTGCCTTTGTTTCCTTGTGCCTGTCCAGTTGTTACAAAACAGATAAAAGACTGTACAATCTAAGCACTATCTAAGCAAACTGGGTGATCGGATTGTTCCCAATATTTGACACTTGCAGTTGTGCTCACTAAAAAAACCCCAAAAAATCCCCAAACAAACAAACAACCCCATTAAAAAATATATAAAAAAAAATTAAAATAAAAACCAACCAAAGCCAAACTCACCACTGAGTACTGTGCTCTTAAGTGCATACAGAATTTACGTCCAGAAAATCTGCTACCTTTGAAATGTGAATATTAGTACTGGGGCATAATGCTTGGTGCATGTAGCAAGTAACTACCTACTTCTGTACTGGTGAATTCCAGCACCCACAGAAATGGTTTTGGACATGAATTTGGCCTGTGCTAACTACTGTCTTACCAAAAAAATCCCAAGCACATTTTGATAATGAAAATGTTATCACAGGATAAGATCAGAGAATCATTCATGTTGGAAGGTGTCACAGAGGCAGACTATTAATTTTTCACAGTTTAAACCAAGAGCAGGTCTGAAGGAGTTTATTAGTTTACTAACAACTCGTAATTAACCAGCAATCAATAATCTATACATGCACGTTAAATATTGCTAATCCTGCAGTTAAAACTAAAATGTTAATAAATGCATACAAGATTCTAAATATATCTCCATAACTAATCCCAAGTAGTTCTAATCAGAAACACAAATGGTGGCACAAACACACCCCACCCTCTAACAGCACTTGTGCATTACAAGTACCCCCTGCCCTGTCTGGGGCTACAAGTTCCCTTACTTGTACACTCATCCTTCAAGAGTTGTGGGTGCTCTCATCTTGTGGGACTCGTTGATGCTCTCTGCATCTGATGAGATGACACCCATGATCTCACATGCATCCTGCGAGGTGTGGGGGTCTCCTTGCAGTAATCCATGCTGGTACCGTTGATCAGAGAGAAACAGCTTATGGTATCTGACCAGACTGCTTTGCCTGGCCATGGAAGAAGTGTGAAGCCAGTGCAATGACTTCTAGCAGTGTCAAAACAGGATTTTGCTACTGCTGTGTCTACTCCAAGGTCTCTATTCACATCTTCCAACTTGGCAGTCTCCTTTCATGCTTTTTCTTACTCTGACTCCTTCTTAATTTCAAAAAGTCCTTTGTAATTCCTTGTGCAATTCCTTGGTTATTCATTTCAAGACGATTTATGTATTTCTCTTTTACATTTGGGAATTCATAGTTGTCTTTCAATTTAATACAATGTTTTGTGAGCAAACGTTTTCCAGTTTGGCATACTCAGCCCAATATATGCATTAAATAGTTTAGTGTTCTTACCCACAGCAGATGCTGTTATCCAGGCCATTTGCCAAGGGTAGACTGTGAAAATACCCAACAAAAGAGATCTTGTGAAGTAATTTAGTTCAACCTCCTGCTCAAAACAAGTTCAACACATAACTCTGACCAGAGTGCTTAGGGTTTTTGTCCAGTTGGCAGAGCTGGAGAGTGTACAAACTCTTGGGGTAACAGGCTCTAGTTCTTAATTATACTGACCATACTTTTCCCTATATCTGGTTGGAAGAGGGAAGGTAGGAACAGGCTTCTTCTTAAAAAAGAAGAAGGTGTGATAACAGCAAATAATGGCAGAACATGGCAGGCATGTTGCACCAGACGATCGTAGTTCTGAACCTTCTCTGAAACCTGTGGAATAAGTTCTGTGTTAGAATCTGTGTCAGCTAGTTTTCAATCTGATCAAAGCTGATTTGTTTTATGATACAGGAAGTTATAATCTTTAGAAAAGACTTTTCCATGCTGGTGGCATCAGTGACAGAGGCTTAATTTACTATTGCAAATATAATCCACACGCCTTCTCTTTCCTACTTTTACTTGCTTGCAACCACATTGTACTGTAGCTCAAGACATTTCCTCAAACATTCTCCTAAATTGTTTGTCAATGGAGACAGACTAAATTCTGACCTACGTGTATAGCAAACCTTTGGGATTCAGTGGAAAATTACATGGAAATATAAAATTACAAATTTTTTTTGAAATAATTATAATATATGCCAACTATATCTGGGCTGCAGCACAAGAAGTGTGGCCAGCAGGTTGAGCGATGTGGTTCTCCACTTTTACTCCACTTTCATGAGACCCCACCTGGTGTGCTGCATCCATCTTCGGACCACCTAACATAAGATAGAAGTGGGTCTGCTGGAGCAAGTCCAGAGCAGAGCCACCAAGATAATGAGTGTCCTGAAGCACCTTTCCTGTGAAGATGGGCTGAGAGAATTGGGATTGTTTAGCCTGAAGACAAAACTCCAAGGAAGCCTACCAGAGAGCTTGAGATGGACTTTTTAGAAGGGTACAGAGTGACAGGACAAGGGGGAAAAGTTTCAAACTGAAAGACAGTAGGCTGGGATTAGATATTAGGAAGAAATTCTTTACTGTGCAGGTACTGAGGCACTGGAAGAGCTTGCCCAGAGAAGCTGTGGATGCCTCATCCCTGGAAGTATTCAAGGCCAGGCTGAATGGGGCTTTAAACAGCCTGCTCTAGTGGAAGATCTCCCTGCTCATGGCAGGGGACTGGAAGTAGATGATCTTTAAGATCCTTTCCAACCCAAATCACTCTATAATTCTGTGATAGTTCCTTCTGCAGTGTAGATAATATAGCAGCAAGATTATTTCCTAAAAATACTTTGTTTATGTATTATTAGTAACTGAGTTCAGCAAAAAGAAAATACAGCTTTCTTTCAAAGAATGACAGTTCCATAAAGTCTGGTGATCAAACATTCCTGAGGGGAAAGAGGTTTTTTTTTTTCCCTTTGTGTGGAAAAATGAGAAAAAGCGTAAGACATACATCACCCACTCACACCTCCTCTAGGGATATTTGGAGAGGCATTCTAGCAATCAGAGCTGACGAGCAGTGGATTTTTCACTTCACAGAAGCAGCCAAAGTTTTACATTCTATTATGTTTTGATATCAAAACTAGAAGTGTAGCCATATTTTCCATCTGAAAATTTCCAGCAGCTCTAATAACTGCATATGAACTTAGACACCAGCAAGGTAATGGATGTGCAGAAAGGCTCAGTGAAGGAAACATCTCTTACTCAAGAGCTCAGGTTTGGCAGCCAGACTTCTATTTAAAAGGACTACAATCTCATGACTGCTCTCCCATGAGGCATGTCGTGTGACACATTGCACATATGACAGTAAACAGTGCTGACTGAGACCACTTTTCTAGACGACATGACACAGAGGACACAACATAAGATTATGAGAAAAAAAAAAAAAAACTTAAAAAAAACCTACACAGCTAATCAATTTACTGTGAATTTAACAGAGCTGGCCTTACAGCAAAAATGGGGAGCTTCAATACAGGGCCAGAACCAGAGGTAAACAATCTCTGGTTAGCCTTTCTATGTCCCTCAGTGCACCTTTAAAGTATATTTTATGATCATTCCTTGTGGCAGACCAGAGAATCTGGAACGCTGCAATCTGGTTCAGGCTGCATCTAACTATGTGCCTGTAAGACTCTTAATCAACACTGATTAAGCAAGTCTTTCTTGCTTGATTGTCCTTATTTTGTACAGTATCTCCTGCATTAACTGGAATGACCAATATTGTAAAGAGCTGGGTAAAAGAAGAAAGTCTAATTTCTAGTAACCGTCTCTACTACTCAGAAAAGATTTTGCTACTGCTCAGAAGGCTTGACTATATTAAGATGAAATATGCTAGTACATGTGCCTTTGTGTAGAGGGAATAGTCTAGATGCATGTAATGTCTTGTTATTTTATGTTAGTGGAAACTTAGTAAGAATGAGACATTAATAAGGCACAGACATAACTGACACATTATAAGATAGCACCAAGAAATTTTAGTTATTGTAGTCATTTCCAGAGAAGACCTGCTCATGCCTGCAGTCCGCTCTCCAGAACTTTCTGCCATGTGTTAAAATCCATTACCCACTTCAGCTGGAGCCTCTGACCTTTTCTGTCAAGGTCTTCATTATACAAAACAGACAGTTTGATAAATTAGATAATGTAATGTATGGGCTGTTTCGGGGGATAAATGTACTTTCCTTCCTTTGAAGTCTGATAGAAGAAACCAGTGCCTGAAACAGGAAAAAAAAAGAGGTTGCTAAAAAAAGCAATTAATTTTATGCCTTTCTCCACGTGATGTTTATGAGTGTCATTGTGCACATGTTAATCAGAGCAAGTGATGCCTCTCTCAAACCAGTGAGCCTTGTCATCAAAGGTCAAACAGAAACTTGAAGCTGGGAAGGGTCAAGCTAGTGAATGAGAAGGAAAAGCTTGCTGTGACCATAATCCCTTCAATCATGTCAAAACAGATTTGAGCTATTGTTCAGCCTGTGGAACCTCTATTACCTTTAGAAGTCATTCTCTTTGAAAGCATTCAGGAGGCTGTGGATAGGAAACTTGAAATGAGCACAGTTTAAAAGAATTCACCTTTGTCACTTCAAGGAGAGAACAGCCTGTGCCCTACAGATATGAGCATAAAACACAGGCACAGTGAAAGTCCACTGGTTTATGAGTTTTGGTGTTAGAATGATTACAGTCATTTGGTTCTGAATATTTTTTAAATAATTTTTATAATTTAAAGTATTAACAAAGGTATTTGCATTAATCTTGGTCTGAAGGGTAAAATACCTTTAGATATTGATGGAAGCAATACTTGTAAAAGATATAAGCTGTCAGGCATAGCTATAATGCGCAGCTGAAAAGCTCTGCTAAGACAAGAAACTCAGTGGAAAATCTGAGTCCTTTGCAGAGTGAGTAAAGACTATAAATGTATTTTTAAAAAGACAAATGGTTGTAGAGCATCATTATAGTCTGAATAGGGCTCAACATTTATGTGGAAGTAAGAAGGTATGGAATTGGTGAAATAGATACTAAGGCAGATCATGCCTGTGCTCATGACTTCTGGGAAGCTAAATATTAACTTTGTAAATAGAGATAGAGAAGAAGAGTATTGGGCATGGGAATTTAGAGCCCAATCCATCTTCTTTGATCTGAAGGCCAGTAAGACCTAAGCAGGCTTTCCATATTCTTTGAGATCTTTTGCTAAAATCATCAGCACATAGTCAATATAAATTACGAGCAAGAACATGAACATTGAGCAACATATTGA
Source organism: Passer domesticus (assembly GCF_036417665.1). Classification (NCBI taxonomy): domain Eukaryota; kingdom Metazoa; phylum Chordata; class Aves; order Passeriformes; family Passeridae; genus Passer; species Passer domesticus. The sequence continues at coordinate 88,365,543 of NC_087474.1, forward strand.
AAGTAAAAACTGATGTTGTGATTTGCTAGAAATCACTAAATCACTAGGTGTATTTGTGATACAATAAAGGCGTATATGTGATTTTTCAAGGAATGCGAAGTAATGGTTTGTTTGAGTTTACAAGAAAATTAGGCACATATGCCAGGTCTCAGACCAGAGCCATAATCCTCAGCTGCCTGATTTAAACAAAATTCTCTGCAGAAGAAGAGTGCATAAGTGGTTTTATTCTTTGGTGGGAAGGATCCTAGGAGACTTGATCTGATAGAAGTTGATAGAGAAACAGAAAAGAACGGGACATATTATTGCTTTTGTTCTTAAGTGTGATGAATTGCCACTATTTTCAGCTTGTTAGTAGAAGAAACAAAAAAGAAGGAAAAAGAGGGAATTTATCAAGAGATTTTGACTGTAACACCGACTGTTTGGCTGGAAATTCTTTTACACACTCTCTCTTTATCCTCCCCATCCCAAGAGACCCTATAACACCTTACAGAAAGAACAAAGCTAAAATCTAATTCCAATGCTAAAATGATCTTAAAAAGAAATTTATTAGATCTGGACAACCACAGAAATTCCTAAACTCTGTAAGAGCTTCAAGTAGGATTACCAGGTTCCAAAGAAAAGATTGTAGAAAATAGTACAAAAGCAACCAGAAAAACCTAAAATAGAAGAAGGATCCACTAGGAAAAAAAGCCGATTTTACATTTTCAGTATACCAGCAGTAAGACAAGGTTCATCTTCCTGATCATTTCACTGCTATTACTACATTATTCCATGCATGCATTACCATTATTGTGATATATTTTTGAAGACAAATCAGGGCACCTGCCAATATGTACAGATCAATTTTGATAGATTTGGACTTAATTGTAGAAGCCTCTTATAAGCCACTGAAGTCTGCAGAGGGTCTTGTTCAACATAGGAACTACTTATGCTGGCTTTTACAAGAGATACTTAAAAACTGCTATTGTCAGAGTAATCTTCAGTGTAGGGAAAATTGACATGTACCTCAACACAAATGCCTGAATTCCTTCTTCTACCATGATCTTGCAAGGCTGATGTTGGGATTGTATTTTGTAAGTCACCACACTGTCACTCGTGTTTCCCACAATGCTATCTTCAGAAACTAATATTGAAAAAAATGGCTTCCTTTGTGTAGGAAACATTTCTTATGAAAAAGATGTGTTTAAATCTGACCTTCCTTGAATCAGTGCAGATGTAACAGAGGGGCTGATAGAATTGGATACACATGGCATAAACCCGCTTTTTAGTAACACATTCCTGATGTGGAGTTACATTTTGATAGCTGGTCTAGCTTATGCAATTAAAGGATGAAGAAGAATAAGAGAGAAACCCCAAATGCTGCATGGAAGAAATAAATAAAATGCCTTAGTTTTAATCATGGAAACTTTCATAGACTACATTTATTACAGAAGTTTTGAAGGAAAGAGAGAGGTAGGGGAGAGAAATTGTAATGTGAAATAAAACCATTTCAATTGTTCCACTTGGTGTGGACATACTGGTAATATCCCTCAGTGTGTTGCAAAATCTAAAGACAGGAAGGATCAAAGCTACCTTTTGAAACTTCAAATTTCAAAGGACACCTTAGCCTTATGACTTCAGATTAAACTAAATAGCTGCCTGCCAGATGTAAAAGAAGTTAACTTCTACTAGTAGTAGTCGCAAGTTTCATGGAATGATGTGAGACTCAACTTGAGAAAACTGACAGTCTTAAATCCTGTCAAGTAAATGCCCAATAAAAACACTTTTCACCACTAAAAACACTTGATACTTGCTGGCACATATATATTCTGAGAATCAGGTAAAGGATTCATTTTCAAATTAGATTAATGCAACTGAGCTGGTCATTATATGGAATGAAACAATAATTCTGAATATTTAACCAGTCTATCACTGTTAGGGAGGTGGAAGTTCAGGCAGGTATAAAAAGAATTTGGCCCTTGTTATGACATGGGTTGAGAACTACCAGAAATTCTAATAGCTGTCAAAGAAGTTGTAATCTTCTAATTGAAGACATTTTTTTATTCTAATGAAAAAAGTAAAATTTCTGCAATCAGTTACCTTAGTGTGGTGAAGAAAGGTAAACAGCAATATCAACTACTTGATTTTTTAAAAGGATCAGCTTTTTAAAGTAAGCAAAGGGGCAACTCAGTGTTTGGTTATGAGAACAGATATTTTTAAGGAAACAAAACCATAGTGATGGACTAAATTTGAAGAGACAACCCAAGTAATGGTAAAAATATTAGGGAAAAAAAAAATCACCTGTTCTTGCACTATGCAGAAAAACCCTGTGTTAAAACAGACATTTGGCTCTCCTCTAAATGGTCCATATATTCACTTGAGAAATACAATGCAGTATTGGAGAAGTAGACCCCTTAGTGTCAAAAAGCCTTCTTTAGAACCACATGAAAATGTTGGTTTTCTACCATAATGCAATGTATAGTGAGCCACAAATTCATAAATATCTACAGAGTGATGCTGTTTATGGTGGAATAAATCTACAGTCCTGTTTTCGTACTCCTTGGTCAAAGACATGTAATGTGTGTTATTTTAGTATTTTCATTAAGGGCACTGAGTTAACACATGGTTATATCACCCTGAGACAGCACTTCTTGACATTTTATCTTCTTCTCTAAAGTCCATTTGCTGTGATAAGAAAGATCATAAGGGAATATTTAACAAATCAACACAGCCCAGACACCAGCTATTTTACTCTATTTTACTGCACATATTTTCTTCTCTACCTCATGATGACAGACTGTCATTCATTAGATTAGGTTTAGAGAACAATGAGAGACTTATTTTTATTTATCTGATAATGATACATTGTTTTGATAGCATTACTTTTATTTTAGAAGGATATTATCTCAGCCTACGAGACTGACAGCATACTTCTAGTTTAATTCATGAGGCCTAAGATTTTTCATGGCCTTGGCCTCTGTCTTCTTGTGAAAGACAACTGTATATCTAATAGGAAAACAATAGTGCAAGTTAATTGTTTCAATAAACTCCCTCAGGAGTAAGAAAGACTTAACATCAGTGTTTTAAGCACATTCATTTTGAGAGTGGAGGGATGGAGAGGAAGTCTCTGAAGCTTCATTGTAACAAAAATCACATGACCTATAGAGACCTTGAGTATGTGCTACCCTGAGCTCTGCTACAAGACTGGAAACCAGAAAAATCAGTTATAAAAAATAAAAATAATCTACAGAGAGAAAATACTCATGTTGCTTTCTGTGATGGCTGAGATTAACTGATGGTTGCAACTTTTTCTTTCACTAAGCATATGTGGTTAGGAAAGCAAAGAAAAATGCCTGAAATTCACATTTGCACATTTCTACCCATCTGCCATGTTGGTAGCCATGTTTTTAACCTGTGTGATAGAAAGATGTTGACATCACGATATAACTTCAGTAAGAAAAACTGGTTGTAAACCCTGAACTACAACTTGCAGGCTCTTTGGGCAATTAAAGCAATCTTAGTCACCTGAAGTTCACAATGGCTGGCTACAACAGCACTACAATATTACAAAAGGAAGGAAATAAAAGCAAGCATCCAAAAGCATTTCTGCACCTGTTTCTTTATGAAAACTGAACAACATCATGGTGCTTTCAAAGCCTGGAGCCAATCTTATAAAAATTCAAGTGAAGTGTGTTGGAGATTCATTGCTGCTACAATTCAGGGGCATTTTTAACTTATTGCTGAAGCTGAAAAATTGGCTTTTCAAGCATGCTGAAGTTACAGAGGCATGCAAGCTGTTGCATACAAGCATAAGTATCTTTTCAATTTTCAGTGGTATCTTCATTATTAAAAAAAAAAAAAGAAGAGGAAATCAAAGTGACTCTTATGCTGTTTGCACAGTATCTGTGATTTCATACTGGATGCTGTTTGGAAATAAGCCAACAAAAGTCTTATTTTTTATCCACAGTTCATTTTTACAGTCAAGTCAAGTTTGTATCCTAGCTTATTTTTTACCATTCACATACCACCTAAACCACAAAACAGTAGGCAAATATTTAACCTTAAGGCTATACCAAGATTATGTGTAAGGCAGGAGGAACCATTTTTCCCCACTTTATGGTAAAGGTTGGAAACAAGTACATGGATATTCTATTTTATATCACTCCAGTTGTGCTATATCAGACGATAAGGAGACAGCTTGATAACAGAGAAGATCCTTGGTTTCCACCTGTCCATTCACTTCTGCCTATCTGAAATCTCATGGAATAACAGAAATGTTAGAAATGGCTGCAATAGATGCAATATAAAGTGCTTTACTGAGTTTCTAAAAGTATGTAGACTCTCAACAGCACTTGGAGCAGATTTTTAATTGTTTCATCAGCATTCTAGTTTTTCTGTCTCATTCAGTGACAAGCCAGTAGCCATATATTTTGTTCTGTGCTAGAGATACCACTGAAATATGTTCACTTATTCCAAACAAGATTGCCTGATCTGGAAGTCAGGAAAATTAAACCAGAGGAGGCAGAGCAGAGAAACAAGGTAGGAAATAAAGCATAGTTAATCTGAAAACTTTTAAAGTATCTCAAAGTGAAGACAGAGGAAATTTGTGATGTTTCTGAGAGAACATAGCAGCCAATTCCCAATTTTCAACATGACTGAAATAGTTTGAACAAGAAACACTGTGAGTCAGTCACTGCCTGGTCTGCTATGCCCAGGTAGTCACTTAGGTAAGCTAAAACAAATTTCAGACAGAACTCAGTTCCTGACTTCTTTTATGTAACTTTTCACTCACTTTAAATAGCACACAGTGTGCGATTTAAACAGCTGCATGATAAATATACAGACTATTCCCAACTAGCAGGGAAATGTGAGGGTCCCTGTAACAGGTCATAGCAACACTAAGCATTAGCATAACGACTTAGAAGTGGATTCTGCTTAGCCACCATGCAAATTTTCTTATGGGGGCAGTAGAGAAGACATAGGACATATGCACTCAAAAAAAACCAAACCAACAAACCAGAGAACTTAGCTTTGTGCCAGGCCTGTCTTCACCTAAAGATCTTCCTGTTAGCCAGACAGTGACATGAAAGACATAATACAGCAGGGTTAGCACAAGTATTCAGAAATCATTTTGCCTGCCCCACACATCAAGCCATAGCATCAGCTAAAATAAGTTAAAAAAAATTCAATGTAATGAAGTTGTATTCAAAATCTTTTTTCATTTTGAACCTTCAGAATTAATATACTTTTGTAAATCTTTTGTGACTCTGAAACTTGCCCAGCATTCAGTTTAGAACTAATCTTCATTAAAAAGTAAAATCATGTCATTGGTCATAATGTGTAAGTTCACATAGTAAATGTTGTTTTACTGATCACAAGAGAATTTGAGCTTGGTGACCCAAAGAGAGAATATAATGTCAGTTTGTTCTCGATCTCCTTTGTGAATAGTTGTCACTCAGTATTATTCATTTATGTTTTTCCAAGTTTGTTCAGGTTAAAGAGCAAAGACAGTATAAAAGGATTCATCCTATACTTGAATCCAGATTGTAATAAAATGTTCCAAATGTTGACTGACACACTAAACACATCGTCTTTTGTCAGATTTTCCCTGAGGAGCTGAGGAGAAGCTGCTCTTGTTTTGACTTTTTTTCTGATGCCTTCACAGGGCCTAGGGTTACGATTGTAATCATAGGGTAAGAGCAAGATAGAGAGAAACAAATGCCTTCCTGTATATGCACACAGAAAATCCCTGCGGAATGCAAGCCACTGTTGCTGTCTATGTCAAGTGTGGAGCATCCTGAGCTACACAACATACTCCTTTCATTGACTACTTTACAACATAGTTCTTTTCTTCACTGTGTATCTCCAAAATTCAATGAATGAGTGTCTTGCTCCTCCAGAGCCAATGCGAGAGCAGGAAGAATAGTACACAAATCAGTTGTTATCATGACAATCTGAAAGTTCTTTACATGTAAAAGTTAGTAAGCAAAGGAGATCCTAGAGTTCATTTTTTTATTCATCCAGTGATGAATAAAAATCCATCAAATTTCACAGAACTATATAGCATCATTCTAAATTGAGACTAAGTATTACCAAAAAGTATACAGATTATAACCTATCTTCGAAAGAAAATTCATATGGCTGTTTCTGTCAGGACTTTATACCTGGCTATAAGATCTGTGAGACTAATGTCATAAATCAATATTCCTGAGTATAATATCTTTCTCATTATAAATATACAGACCAAAGAGTACTTTCATGAGCTATGTAAGAAAAGTCATTCATACTCCTAACAGCAGCAAACACCATGGATACTGTTCAAATCCTTTATGAGGAGATATTTTTCATTTTAGTGATATGGTATATGCTCTGAACCAGGTGGTTTGTAAGGTTTTTTTTGTTTGTTTTTTTGTTTTTTTTTTTTAACTTCATCTCTGTACTTTCCAGCATTTCAAAACTCCAGGCCTGGTCTTGTTCTCTTAAAGGACATGCTCCCATTTCTTTAGTCTTGGGAAATTAATTTTTCCTTTTCAATTCTTAGGTAATTTTGCTTCTTTTTTGTTTACTCATGCCTCAGCCTTCTTAATCTCCTGTTCATGATTTCTTTTTTTTCAGTGTCTCCTGTATAAAAATGTATCATTAATTTTATTTATAATTATTTTATTGACATCTATGATCAATTATTTATATTATTCTAGGTTTCATTTCTATTTTTAATAATTGTTTTATTGTGAGATCATTTTTCTTGTCTCGGACGATCTCTGCCCTGAACAATGATAATGCAAACTCCTTTGACAACTTTCTATTTGTATCCAGAAGTTAGAGAATACAGTTCAAAAATTTTCTCTGAAAATGTATTTTTTAAATTAATATTTCTGTTTTAAACTTTCATTGTTGTGTGGAAAAATAGTGTTTTCCTGGTTTCTTTTTCTTAAAATGCACCTTCACATTTTAGAACTAGCAAGGGCAAGTAAGAAGCCAGGTAAGAAGGGTCTTAATAAAAAATTATACAGAAGCAAAGAATGGGGGTATGAATTTTATATATGTTGTAAGAAAAATTGTTTGTTTTTAAAAACAAATAATGCTTCTGTGATCCTTTATCATTGCTGTAGATGAAACTTTTTTTAACTGTTTCAGAATAATTTACTGAGGTGGAATTTTGGAAAAAATAATTAGCACTGTGAGGTAATTCACAGTTCAGTGATTAAGGTTGCCTCCTCTTGCCCTTTCTGTTTGCATTTGGATTTGGTTTTTCTTTGTGAATGAGCACAAAGGAGTTTTTTCTCTTTTTTTTTTTTTCCTTTGTTTTCTATATTTCTCATTCAGCTGTCTTTCCTCCCAATGGGAGTTAGAAAGAAAAACAATTTTAAAAGTGAAAAGGGAAGGAAAAGCACAAACAAGAAAACTTTTTTTTCAGCTTTTTCTTCTCTACTAATATAAATTCAGCATGTTTGAATATGGAACAAAACTTTGAACATATTGAATAATGACTTTTTGAACCAAGAAGGACATTTTCATAAATAATTGGCTTCCTCATTGAGATACAGAATTGACCTTTATCATGGATATTTCCTGGATTTAAAAAAAAAATTGAATCTTTTAACTGTTCATTTAAAGTTTTATTTATAACAGAAGTCAATATAAGAAAATAAGGTTTTAAGTGGCATTATTTTCTATATTAGTTCAGCTATTTCACAGGCCCAGGAAACAAAGAAAGATATTTTCATGGAAACATAAAATTTAAGCTCTTTATTGTTGTTTCTGATACTGCACACTACATATTGATAGAAATTCACAGTATCTGATCTGTGAAGGACCAAATATACATTGACTACATTGACTGTATTCTAACTTTTCTTGTGCTATGTCACATGCTGAATTACATAATCTAAATATATTCAAATGGTTTCTAAAAATAAGAAGAGATTTCAAGCACCTTATAAATATTTTTATTTTAAAGGTATTAAAGTAGTTATGTAAGTTTTAAAACATTAGGTTTCTTTTTATTTCAGCTCTGTTTGGTTGAGATACTTGGCACTAAGCACTGCAAATACTTACTAGCACCACAAAGATACAACCAGGCTGGGAGGTGTTTGATGATTGCACTTAACATTGATGGACTTAATATTGATACATTAAGTTTCACCTTAAGCAGTCTATTTGGAGGTAATGGGCCAAATAGCACATTGTTGCTCTAGATAAGATTCTGGCATGATGTGAAAAATTAATTTCTTGAAGCCCTTAATAAATCAGTGGTAGATTAGACTACAACCTACCATTTCCTGGTAGTTCATCCCACACCCATCCCATTAACCTGACTGCAATTATACAGGGAATACTTTTTTTTAATGATGTTAACAAAGCTCTGAACATGTGAAAACTTACACTGTAATCTTACAAAATTGTTCAATTTTACTAGCTTTTATGCTTCTATTAACATTTGAATGATGCTACTGAATAATTTTTCCAGTACTTCTGTTGGAGCATCATACTGATGACTATTAAGATAAACCCCTGAGTTCAAAAAACCAAAGTACAAATGTTCAGGAGTCAATAGATGAAATGCACATTTTTGCAGTGATCCAAGTAATCTTATAGTGACTACATAAAGAAAAACAAGTGTCTATTAATAAAATTAATATTAATGAATGTTTTTAAAAGGTAGTAATGTCATATGCCATTTTAAGTTTGCATTGCCAATTCAAGAGTACCTTTGGATAACAATCTGATGTTAAAATAAATTACAGGCTTTACAGAGAGAAAAGTTTTGAAGGACTTTTCAACATCTCTGTTTGCATCTGACCTATACTTACCCTCTTTTCCACCTCTCTTCTATTGCTTTCACTTTTCACTTTTTAGTCTCTAGCAAGAAAGTGAATTATATGCTCAGTTGGCTCAAATCACTATAGTCATTACAGAAATATTCAACACCAGGGAACAAATAGTATTTCATTACAATTAGGATTTGTCAATACTGCAAGCATGAACTGTATAGAATTTGATTAAAGTGCTGCTGTGTCCTGACCTGGTTGTGAAGTGATTCTAATTTGCAGTGTAGACAGTTGGCTATTTGTTATAGTTTTCCCTTTATAACCTTCTCTTCTCCCTTAATGATAATAGGATCTGATTCTTTCCATTTTATTTTCGCGAGAAGGTTGGAGATGAGCACCATGGAGAGCTGCTGGATTTCTGTCACATGACCAAAAAAGTCAGCAAGAACATAGTAAAGCAAATTTCATTTTCAACATTTAATTTTAATCCATAATGTTATACTATATGGCCAGATAAATAGCTTGTTTAATATTAGCTTTATTCTCTTTTTATAAAAGTTTCTTATCCTGTTTGATCTCTGTGCTAGGAAATTCAGTTGCTTCAATTGTTTCTTAGCGATTCCTGTGAGGTGCTTTCCAGATTTGCTTATCTCTATTCTTCCATTTCCATCACCTTATGGTACTTCATTTCTAAATAGCATTTTGCCATATTTATTATAGGAAAAAATAAACAGAAAAACAGACCTGAAGAAAACATGGAAGTGTTTTATGTCCCAGAACACACAAAAGAATATGGCATCTATAAATTAAAAACAAACAAACAAACTACCAAAAAAATAAACAAAAACCCCAACCAACCAATCATAAAACAACAAGAACAACAAACCCTTTAAAATACTCTTAAAAGCAGGGCCAGTTCCTGGCCTGATGGGACTATGGATACCCATAAATGTGGGAAGTAGTTAAAGTAAATCACTGTCTCTGGTTATCTCAGTAATTATGGATACTCAGTTCACAAATCTTGAGCACACTAGCAGTTGCAGCAGTTTACATAACAGCATATGATGTCAAGACCACCTAGAAAATGTGAGAATCATATGAAACATCTTTTTAACACTTTACTTTGTTAGCTTTCACTGTTCAGAATGAAAGTCCTTTCTAAGTGGTGTCCCTCAAGGGTGGGTGGAGGGACCAGTCATCAGTTACAGAGACTGCAGGATTGAGTAAAACCCCAGCAACTTTGCATGCTACGCCAAGCTGAGTGCTGAACCTGATATGCCTGAAGGAAAGATCCATGAAAACCTCATGAAATTCAACAAGTCCACATGCAAGGCCTTGAACCTGGGACAGAATAATCCCAACATTGGTATTGACTGAGGAATGAAGGGATTCTGAGCAGCTCTTTGGCAAATGACTTGAGGGGTGCTGCTGGATGAAAAACTGGACATGAGCCAACAATATGCACTCACAGCCCAGAAAGCCAACTTCATCCTTTACTGCCTAAACAAGAACATGTCCTGCAGGTCAAGGGAGTTGGTTCTGTGCCTCTGCTTCACTATTGTAAGACCCCACCTGGAGTGATACATCCAGCTCTGAACTCCCTGGACCAAGACATAGACCTCTTGGAACAGCTCCAGAGGAGGGCTGCAAAAATGATCAGAAGGCTGGAACATTTTGGCTCCTTGGGAAGAGTGAGAGAGTTGGGAGTTTTTGACCTGAAGAAACGGAGGCTCTTGGGAGACCTTATAGCACCTGTCCATATCTAAAGGAAGCTTATATGATAGAGAAACACTTCTGGCCAAGACTAATAGGACAATAGTTTCAAACAGACAGAAAGGCAGATTTATATCACATTTTAATCTGAAAAAGAGTACTTTTATGTAAGAGAGAAGGAAGAAAGGTGAGGATAGTGAGTCACTGGAAGAGGTTGCCCAGAGAAGTTGTGGACACTGGAAGTATTCAAAATAGGGTTGGAGGAGCTTTAAGCAACCTGGTCTAGTGTAAGCTGTCCCTGCCAATACAAACCATTCTATTATTTTATGAAATAACTGAAAATCCACAAGTAGGAAAATTCCAGACCAATTCTGGGAATAAATGACTAAATACTGAATAAAAACCAAGAGTAAAGCTGTTGAAAATAAAGATAGAAAAATATTGTCAAAAACTCTTAAGCTTTTGGAAAAAATGTGCTGGGTCTTACCTGAAATAAAACTAGAGACACAGTGCAATTCAGTTTAAGCAGAAGTTCATTTACATGTAATCCCATGAAATATTTTAATCTAGACTGCAGAAATCATTAAATCTTTGGGCTCATGCTATGGTTTAGCCTCAGTCTGCCACAAAGCCCTGTAGAGCTGTTTGCTCACTGCCCCTTTGTGGGATGGGGGAAGAGAATCAGAAAAGTAAAAACATGGATTGAATAAAGACACTTAATTGGGGCAAATAAAAGCTCTGCACACAAAATATCAGAACAAGAAATTAATTAATTAATTCATTCATTCATTCATTCATTTGTTCCCATGTGCAGACCATCCTCAGGAAAGCAGGGCTCCATCACTTGTAAAAGTGACTTGGGAAGACAAACACCATCACAATGAATGCCATGCTCCACTTCCTTCTTCTCCGCCCAACCTTCTATACTGAGCATAACATAACATGGATTTTCCCTTTAGTCAGATGAGGTCAGCTATCCCAGCTTTGCCCTTTCCAAGTATTTCTGCACTACAGTACCATTGCTGGTGTGGTGGGGTGAGGAGTAAAAAAAGTCCTTGGCTTTGTTTCAGTGCCACTCAGCACTAACAAATAAATCTCTGAGTCATCAATGTTGTTTTCAGCACAAATACAGAGCATAGTCCATACCAGCTATTGTACCAGCCAAAACAATATGATAAGAATGTACATGCTACATTCTTTGTCCCATCAAGTTCAAGAAGGTGAAAAATATATTATAAAGGAGGTACTTAAAAAGCAAGTACCATTTTCAAATCAAATTGGAAGCCTCAGGTAAATAGATTGTAATTTTTATCCTTGTTTTTGCTACAAGTGTAGACTGAGGTCATAATACAAGCAAAAAATAAATGCAATGCAAGCCTATTAACTTTCATGAGAACTTCTTCAATACATATAAGAGGGACTTTAGGACCCATTTGTGATCTTTAGAAACTCATTTGAATTCTGTGGACGAAATCATGGCCTCATTCATTGAGGTCAAAATATTGTTTCAGAGACCAACTTCATCTGCATTCAGGAGATAAAACTAATTCTACATTGTTAATTTATTAAATTTATGACAGCTGGTGGTAACTGTTCACACAAGGTATAGCATGCAGTTGCAAAAATTAACATTTGTAATTATGTGTCAGAGTCCTGAGTTTTTTCCGGCTTCCCCTCTGGGGTTTGACTGTGCTCAAAACCAGCTCTGATGTGTTGCAGCTGTGGAAATGAGGGTTAGAGTGCTGGGAAAACAGCTTGGACAGAAAAGGTTGTGAGAAACCATTTTAGCATCCCGTTCCTCTTTGTACAAGAAATGTTTTTAGGCAAAGATGCTTAGACTTGTTTTTGCCAGAGCTATATTACAGCTTTGCCTGTGCCTGTGGTCACCTGAGTATCTCACTGTTCTTGACCTGTGGATTTGACTTCTGTGGCTTTCCAGCTTGGTCTTGGAGCTGCCTTCTGGCTGTAAGTTGGCCTGGTGATCTGAACTGTCCACTGAACCAAATCACTGGAGCTGCTCTTCTCCCTTGTGTACCATGGGACTATGTCCTTTATCTTTGGGGGTGCTGCCCCTCCTGCTCTGCTCTCTCTCAACAACTGGTTTTCCCTCTCCCCTGGACTATCTGCTGCTGGGTTCCTGCTGCCCTCCACCTCTGTGTGGAAACATGTCACAGCACATGCCATGGACTCCTCATCCTTGCCTCTGAAAATAAGCACAGATTCATCATGTGCAGTCATAAATGAAGAAAGGAGGAAACAACTTACTAAATAAATAATCAATCTCTGTGTAGTGGGTTTGGTGCTTAAAGTCTATGCCTTAAGTAAAAACCAAACTATGTCAAACCATGGCATCCTAATGCTGATATCTTAGTGTGTTTTGCTTTGAATGCTTTGAAAGATAAAGCTTAAACCAGCCCTTAAATGCAGGGAAACACGAACTTAGTGAAAACTTGTCACTCAACCTTGCTTATTTTTAGAGAGTATTATTAGTTTCATAGCTATAGTGTGCAAAAGGTACATCCACTTAACTTCAATAAACTGTTGTTTTTGAAAAGATACTTTGCTTACCCACAATGCACCAAATAATTTTGTGATTTTAAGAAATCCTTATTTTGTGTAATTTGTTCAGTCAATACAATGGAGAGACAGATTACAAGAGCTAAAGAGAATTTAACACTTTGAAATATATGCCAAATTATCTGTCAAGGTGTTTTCTGTGCATGGAGATGGAAAAATAAGGAATTGCCCAGATGGATCAGAACAGAAAGGAAAAGAGAAACAACTTTGCTAGTACACTTGTTGTGGTGAATTTTCAGAAACTTCTTCATTTGGACTCCATTCATCTGGAATTCTACAACTTTGTGATTCAAGCAAGAGTTGCAGTGTCAGTGCAATATAATATATATCCATGATATTAAGAGGACCAGATCTTGTAACATCCATCCAAGGTTTTCTGCTTCTGTCTTTGAGGACTGAACAGCTGGAAACCTATTTTCCAGAAACACCCAACAGAGATACAATTCTGCAGTGACTGATCTGGGAATAGATGGCCTTTAAGAAGTAATGAAATTCAGGAGTAATATAATATAACATAAAGGTGGAACCCAAACTGTTACCAGAAGAGAGTAAGGTAGGTGAAAATAAATTCACCTGTTCATCATGTAGTCCAGATGAGCAGATGATACTTTTCTTCCTGATAATAGCAAAGTCCTTTGTGTATGAACTGGAATTCAGACATCTTCCTGCTAAATTCACCAGGACAGAAGAAGACTAAGACATCAAAATGTTTCATTACAGATTGATCACCAATTTATAGTTCTGCTTTGTTTCAGCTGTCCAACTGTGCTGCAGCCCAAAGAAAGAATGTTTTGAAGATTCTTCTATTAGGAATACCAGCAAGTAGGTGTCAAAGTGTATTAAGTAACTTATTCCTTTCTCCAGTGATAGAAAACTTGCCAGATCAAATCAGATTATTAAAATTCTGCATCTCTCTTGAAGCAGTGACTACAACAGGAAATACAGCAAACATTCATGCTTGCTAGCTCTTATGTGAACATGCTAGCTGTAGCATAATTTTATCTCAACGACAATCCATTATTCATGTTTCATATTTCCTAGAAAGTTTACAACAGAGTGGAGTTCAACCACTAAAACATAACAGATATTAAGATTTTTTTTATCACAATCCTTACCAGTTAAACTGCATGAAGGTTGTGCATCTCTTAAGGCAGAGTCTTTTGTATTGTCCCTCACTTTGTCACTGACTTGAAGATGCAGCAGCAGCTGCCAACCACAAGCTTCCTGTAGAATATGTCAAAGAATCGATTTAAGAAATTCATTATCTCACTGGAGAGGCACAATATTTTAATGGGATAATTGAAGGGTTCCATGTGTATTCAAAGTACCTTGAGTTTGTATCTCACCTAATAAATGGTCAAAGCACAAGAAACTAAAGGTGTTTTTATTTAACAGAAAAAAATACAGTGTAGTGATAATTTAACCAGAAAGCCTGAGTGAAATTCTTTTTTTTTTATTTGCTTGATTTTGATTATCAATTTGTTGAACAGGTTTTGAAAGAAATCATTGCAGGTGAAAATTTCCAGAATGTTAACATACACTAGATTTCAGCTGAGTTATTTATGCTCTAATGTCACACACACAGCAGATTTAAGGTAGTTTGTACTTAGCTACCATGGCTTTTTCTTCTAACCCCTCCAACCATAATCATTCTAGATACTGAGCCCCTTCTGAAGATCCAGGATTTCCTTGGTCATTTAGACTTTAGATCTCAGATTTTCTGGGAGAACATGACATTTTACAAAGATCAGTTCCGTGTGGATTTTTTATAGATCGTGCACTAACTGGTCCTCTCTCTTAACTAAAATACAGAAGCATGGAACATTTCTTTCTTGTTTTGCAGCTAAATCTCTCAATTCTCAGTTAGATTTTTACTTTGCAACCTGGAAATTATTTTTGTCTCTCTATACCTTAGGTGAACCACTTTCCCAAGTATTACAACAAATCATTTAAAATGGGAGTGTTTATGGAGAGAAACACTTATTAGCAGCCAGAGGAGCTGCAATGACTGATCTTCTTACAGGAAGCAGGAGTTTTGGTTTTGTGCTATTTGCAGCAGGTTGGACTGCAAATGATGAGCTGATGAACAATGTGATTTTTTTAAAAATCTTTTGTTCTTCAATTCCATTTATTCAAGTCATGTTACAATATCAACCCTACATAGCTAGCTGTGCCACCTTCAAGGGTTTCTCTCTGCTGAACTTGTCAGTGAAACTTGTAAATCTTTTTCACTGAAACTGTCATCTCATGGCTTAAACACAAGAGATGCCAGTGTTATTACAAATGAGTGTGAGCTTTTTCTTTTAATTTCAGTGACAAGAGGAGGACTTTTTAAAATCTTAGTGTTTTCTACGTTTTACAGAACTCTAAATGCCATGCCTCATATTCAGCTTAACTGATGATTTCTCTATTGACAATTCATACAGACAGGCTGGGTGAATGATAAGGGATTTTTCTGAGCTGAACAAGTAATGAGAAAATATTCTGGCAAAAAGTTGAGTGCTTCATAATCCATTAGAGAAGATAGAAAAATACTTCTGTCAGTTTCACATGCTGTGCAATACATATCATGCAGGTTTCAAGATTATTATTTCTCATTCAGAAATTTGAAAATCGAGTTACAGAGCACACCCTTCCCACTCCCCAGTTATTGAAAATTTAGTTCCATAAAATTATTTAAATGGCACATCATGTTGTGGAGAAAAATTGTTCCAATTAAGTAATTTTCAGTGTCATGAAGTTATATCTACAGACATTGTTTTTATTAAATAAATTTCCAGAATACACAATACTGTAAGTATCATCCAAACCATTTGAATGTTAAAAGAATATTCTTATTTGAAAATTACTATATGAAAGCTTTAATATAAATAAAAAAATTTTAAGCCATGCAGAGGAATGGATGCATCATGAGAAAAGATAAATTCTTGTTGTTAAGTTTACCAATACATGTGGGAATGAGGTCAAATTTTGTCATTCACCTCATTCCATATATATAGCAATAATCTTCATTCTCATAGGTAATATATAAAGACTTATCAAACCAGGTGTGCCATGCTAATACAAAGGACCAATACTTTTATAAAAGAACTGTGTTGTTATTCATATTAGGTTAAAACAGTGATCCACTATAAGCAAATCATCCACACCATAAATACTCTCACAGGAGGGAATAACTTCTCAAACTGCAAATATTACCAGTGCTCAAGTCATAGCTGACTCCTGTTTCAGGAATTAAATCTTAGCAAGCAAATGGGAGCTTTGTGCAGTAGTGGACAGATCTTCTGTCAGGTTTTGCAGTTTCTAACCTGAAGACGTGAAGTAGATTTTGACGAGGGATCAAAACTAAATATAGTTGTAAAAGATAAGCTTGCATAATAAATTTAACATAAAACACATGTGGACCTTATTTTAATCACTGAACCAAAATGATTTTTCTTTAAAAGCAGAACCACTAAAAACTACCAATAAAGATTTAACCCTACTGTGAATCCCATATATGTATGTATAAAATTGGTAACCAAGTGTGAAAAGAGCTATATGGCCCTTTTCATTTTTCACTTTAAATTTATGGCACAACCTTGTGTCATACATGTTATGCCACTTTAAAATAAGTTCTTTTTACAAGAGTGCATACTCCCTTGTTTGCCCAAAAACTTTTGTTAAAATACCGTGTACATTATTGAAGGGATGTATAGAACACTCTTTGTACTTCAGAAAGAAGTTGTTTTGCTGGAAACAAAATACATTACTTTAAGGGTTGTACAAATACTGTAAAATTTCATACAGTTTAAATCTGTCACAACAAATTTCTATAAAAGTTTGGATTATTTGATGTGCACTGAAATTTTTATTATAAATTGAGTGATGGGTACATGAAAAGGAATATAACACTCTACAGCTCTTTCCAATGACTGACAAAAAATTAAAGTAAAATGAAATACACAAATAGCATACATGGTTAATGGAGAAAATAAATCTTTGAAGATCTGCAGTGCTCTAGTTGTATTTTTAATGTTGCCAATTTTTGTTTAGTTGGTTTTTTATACTAACATTTGTGCTATGAAGAGGTGGTCCATGGAGAATAAGAATACTCTTATTCAAGGTCTCAACTGTAGTCCAGAAATAGTACTTCAAAAATGGGTTTTCCATTAACCTTTGCAAAACACACATACCAAGACTTTTAAGATCTGGAACTTCATGCAAACTATCTTCATGAACACATGGTTCAGTGGAGATGCATTTCATCCGTGGCTATTATTTTCTGCCTTGGTAGGAGTTTGAAATTAGAATTTTTCTCAACTAGAGCAAGTAATTTTCTGTTCTGTCAAGAATCTTCTCTTAAACAGTGTAAGAACCAAGGTCATATTTTTGCCTCTCCTCCTGTTTTTTTCACTACAAGGAAAGTAGGTGTTACATCTCTGCTATTTCCCAAAATACAAGTTAGTAATAGGTGAGTATATTGCTAGCATGAGAAGTAATGCTAGCTGACTCTAAAGGTGGTATATTTTTTATTTTTTTCATGGATTTCTTTGTTTGTACCTTTTTTCTAGAATACCTTGTTAACCTCCAGTCCAGACATTTGTCAGGTAAAGGAACAACAAGGGGATTGTGTGTGTGATTTTCTTGTTTTAGAGGCAGAGAAAATCCAGAATTTCATTAGTTTTCTGTGAGAAAGAGATGTTATTCAGATATGAGCCCAAGCCCCATGTCAAACTAGTACTTAACCTCTGCTGCTAGTCAGATGAGGTGGAGTATCCAGGCAAACAAGGTGAGTTCATGTGGCCTGCGTGCTTGCTACAGAGAGAGAATAATGTACGTAAACATCTTAGGTCAAAATAACGACAGCAGGAAGAAGAAAGAGAATGCATGGTGGGAGTGCTAAGGCTAGACTACATCCAGACTGTCCAATCAAAGATGTCTTAACACATAACACGGACCTCATTTATGCTCACTTATTGCTTCTTACTAGTAGCAAGTATGTGGCTAGAACCAGCCACAGATGTACTGGACCTAAATAAGCAAAATATATTGAAGGGAACAAGGAAAATAAGAGAAGTCAATGTCTAAATAACAGAAATCACAGCACCTCAGCTACAGTTTGTAAAGCAGAATTTTGAAGTAACCAATTCTCTGGAAAGTGAAATTCTGGAGGGCTTTAATATACATAGTTGTAAATGTTTATTCAGGAAGAATTTAAGGGAATAACAAGGCTACTAGAGCTTCCCACAGGATCTAGCTAACTGAATTTAGTCAAATTTAGATAAAATGCTTTTGTTTTGGTGTTTAGGATTGATTTGCTTGGTAGTACTTCCAATGGTGTTGGCCTCTTTGCCTGAGATTCTGTCGAGCTGTAGCTCTTTCATTTGAAAGTAGTGACAGAGACACATTCTCTTGTTACTTGAAGAATTATCAAGAATTGAGTCATAGATGTACATTTTCACCTGTACTTGGCACTGATGAGGCTGCACCTTGAGCGCTGTTCTGGGCCGCTCACTTTAGGAAGGACACATCCAGAGGAGGGCAACAAGGCTGGTGAAGGACTTCGAACACAAGCCGTATGAAGAATGGCTGAGGGAGCTGGGGTTTTTTAGACTGGAGAAAAAGAGATTCAGAGGTAACCTTATTACTCCCTACAACCTCCTGAAAGGTGATTGCAGCCAGGTGGGGTTTAGTCTCTTCTTCCAGGCAACTACTGACAGGAAGAGAAGATGCAGTCTTAAGCTGCACCAGGAATAGTTTAGGCTAGAAATTACCAAAAAGTACTTCACTGAAAGAGTGATTGGGCACTGGAATGGAATGCCCAGTGAGGTGGTGGAGTCACTGTCCCTGGAGGTGTTTAAAAACAAACCTGGATGTGCACTCGGTGCCATGGTTTATGTCATAAGGTGGTGTTAGGTTGACTTGATAATCTCAAAGGTATTTTCCAACCTAGTTAATTCTGTGAGTCTGTGATCCTGATACTATCATTTTATTGTTACAATGTTCTGTCACTTTGAAGATCAGTGGAGGAGTCTGAAAAGAAGGAAGTGACTGTTGATGTGGGAAGATGAACGGAAGAAGCATTAAGGGACCAGACAGTCTGACAGAAGAAACTAGGTGAGGTAGAGGAACATCATTGGAAATATCTCTTCAGTCTTGAAGATTTGGGAAGGGGAAAGATGAGGTGTTAAAATTAAGAAGTACTTTGGGAAGTGTGAAAGGAAAAGGAATAGAAAGGAAAAAATAGAAATGGTTCTAAGACGCCAGGTTGAAGAAGGGTATAGAAGAGGAAAAATGCAATAAATATTGCCAGAAAAAGAAACATGTCTTAGAAGAAGAAGAAGCAAAGAAACATGGCTAGCATCACTGATGTTTTGTGCTTTTTTTTTTCTCAGCTGGGAGTTTCTGTAATACTGGCTCAGACAGGTACAGGGACACTGCTTGCAACCGAGTTTGTTCATAGGGTGTAAAATGTTTAGGGCCTTCAGCAGGGAAAGAAGAGGAGATCCTCCTCACAAGAGCATCAAGTACCTTTGGAGATGACTGGAGGGCTTGTCTGGAACATGCTGAGTTTGTTACAGTTTGGTAAATTGCCTAAACCACACCTGGAAACAAAGGCATGGAGATCAGGATTAGCTGTAAACTCTTCTTTATTTCTGTTCAATCTGACCTAATTTGAACTTTTCCTACTTTAAAAGTTAATTACTCTTCTATAACAAAATCTGATTTTTCTGAGTTTAACCTCTCTAGTCTTCACTGGGAGCTCCCTACAGGGTATCCACATTAAAGTTTTGGTGACTCAGGTTACACTATCTTTTTAAAAGGCACTGCATTTACAGGAAAGGAAGACAATTGTCTGTGGAAAGAGAGGCGATAGGTAGGAATAGAAAAGACAAAATAGAGAATATATTTTTTGCTGAGCTATGATCTCACCTGGATACTCTGCTTTAGATTGTACATTGAATTTAAATAGCATGGATCTTTATGCACAATGACTTTGATTAAAACCTCGGTTGGATTATTCTGGATTTGAAATATTTTAACTTATTCTCACCTATTACTATGCTGAATGGATGGGAACACACTTTTCTTTTAGCGGGACCTATAAAATCTCGTTTAAGAGAAAGCTGTTCACCGTACATTAGAGTTTGATCCCCTGGGCCATCGGTCAGCAGTATGCATTTCTGGCACAGCAGTAGATAGCTATATATCACAGTGCCATCTCAGCTTTTTACCTCTCCTTATTCTCAGGGTTATTGTTGTAACACTTCAGATAATTCTTTATGTGATAGTTTGCTTTTAAAAAATGATGGCTATTAGAACAGAGAAACATTCATCCTAACATGTTTCCTCTGTTCACACTTTTTTTCTGTCCAATGTAGCACAGAGTAAAATAATGTTTTTCTAACTATGGATTTATGAGCAAAATCTTTACAATATTTATTGAAAGCATGAGCATAAATTTCTTTGCGAACTGATGGCATTGTATTTCCTGGAATGTATGTGCATTGCATGTCTTTGATGCTTGGCTTTGCTAGAATCCTCCCAGCCATTTCTTCAAACCTCTTAAATGCAAGCCATTAAGGTACCTTTACATGCACAGACATTTCTGAAAAACTTTCACATAGTTACTGTTGCTAGGTAAATCACTCCCTTGACATTCATGTATTTAGATATGTTTCTTACTTTCTTTGTCTTAGATCTGACACAGTGACATGAATTTGGGCGTGGGGATAAGGAAAGATGTATGCAACCAAAGCAACTGCTGAACTGTGAGAATAAAGGAAATGAAGTTTATATCTTTTAGGTATTTAAAATGTGTTTTAATATATCTGGATGGAACTCATACATTGGATGGATATTTATCAAGCTGAGGGTAAAGAATAGCAGAAAGATATTCTAGCATAGGTCATCTTTGACAGTACACAACTTGGTAAATTAAACTCCCCAGACCGAGCCTTTCTTTAGGATTTTCACTGCTATTGTATTTCTGTCTGTACTTACATGTGTATTTTGCACCTGTGTTACTGCACATCTGTATTTAGATCAGTTTTGGATGATGTAAACAATTCACAAATTACTTGTCCATGTCCTGAACAGCAAAGATTCAGTTTCAAAACTGAGATATGACTGTTGATTGCTGACTTTTAGGATTTGTCAGATGGGTGCATAAGCTAGACTAAAGAACAAAAAAACCCAAAGATTTTTTAAGAAAATCTGTAGATGGTGAACAAGAGAAAGGTAAACTCATCTTCATGAAAGGAATACTAGATTGAGTTGAGCTTTAATATTCTGCAAGTGTTCTAGACATTATCCTCAGAATCTTGGAATTGAACAGTAGCACAGTAGTTCTAATACTTCTAATATCCTTCTGCAAAAGGGCAAAATCTACCTGTTGTCAATGCTCAGTAGACTGTCAACGGTACTGATGATGTTTCTAATGGGTGTTACCATTCACTAGATGCAACATGTGACTCACAGCTTTTATAGAAGTTTCTTAACCAACTATTTTCAAAAAGTACATGACAACCTTAGGATTTGGCTCTTCGTAACACAATTGTTACATAAACAGTAGTAGAAAAATCATTTTCTGGAACTAACAGATAAAATAAATGTAAAGTTCTGAATCAGCTTATCATTTAAGTATAATTTCATGAATGCATAACAAGGCAGTTCATGTGATGTAGATCTTTCATCAAAGCCTTTCTGGTTTTTACCTTTAATCATTTGATTAACTTCTTTGAAAGCCAAAAAATAACTAATTTAGAAGCCACAATACGTGTTGAGATACTTGGGATGTTTGATTTGCAGAGTTGTAAGTGTTACTAGTAAATAATATCTTTTAAGTCACTGAGCCACTAACCAATAATACCCTACAATGGAAGAAAGCTCAGAGGAGATTGGTTAGAAGGCCCAGGAAGCCCAGGGAGCACTGCAGGGTGTGAGTGAGGACAGCTGGTGCACAGAGGCTGTCTGTATCTTGACACAGTGGGGACCAGTGGAAGTTTTAGATAAACAGCTGCTAACAGTTCAGTGCATCAACATGAAGTATAAATGTTTCTCCTCCAAGTTCCTTAAATGACCCTGAAAGTCTCCCTGTGTTAGCCAGACCAGGATGAGGAAAGTAAATACATGGCCCAGCACAACTTAGAGGTGAAAGCTGAACAATTAACAAAGATATTTCAAAGAAAGCAATGAGCATGAGCTGTTTTTAACCCAAGTTCTCCTTCCTAGCAACTGGGGACACCCAGAATTGTGAGTGTGTTGCAGAACCTGATAATTGGGACCTCATTGGTGTTGTGATTGAACCCTGTACTGCAATTGGGTTTTTTTGTGTTAACTTTAATTTGTGTCATATGTTTCAGTATATTTTATATTACTCTGCTAAATGAGAAATTCCATTTGACATCAACTATCTCATGCAAGTAAATGTGATGCTAAACATTACATCTTCCATTCTGAGAATGTCCAAAAGAACTTGGCCAGAAAGGATGAGACTCTGGGACACCAATTTCCTTATAAAGCATTTGACTTCTCTCTTTTAATGTTCCATTCACAAAAAAAAAAAATAATTATTTATATCAGTAAATCATAATTAGTAATATAACTATGCACACACACATATATGTGCTAAATAGAGAAAAATGTGAATTAAAAATGTTAATTTAAAAAGTCCTATACCTTAGTATTTTTCTTCATGATTTCTCAAGATGACTTTTCTAGGGAATGAGAGCGCTACTGTCAGAATTGTTTTTTCTGCTTTTTCAGTGTCTACATTTTTCTTTGCAAGTTTTCCATTTGCAACAAAAAAAAAAAAAGTAAGTTTTCAATATTCAACGTCACCTGAATCATTATTTTTCCTTCTCCAGGTTTAATTTCTCTGCTCAGTTTGGGGGATACCAATTTTTTTTCAAGCTGTACTGATTAAAGACATTATACCTTGTCCAATCTGAATCTTTTAATTCAGAGGATTTATTCCTTGCCAAAAAAAGAACCAAACACAAGTTAATTTAAAATTGGTTTGAAAAGTGTTACTTACTAAGCTACATGGGACATAAAGTATTTATTGATATTTAAAAATAACTAGAAGGGAAGAAGATTATTTACATTAACCCTTCAGCGTTTTCTGAAACACATAGTTTATTACAAACAAGAAAATATTCTTCTGGATAAAAATAGAAAAGCAGAAAAATAAATATCTTCTTATGGTACCATCTAAGGCTTGTACCCAGTCTCTATTTAGTTGCTCTAAATTGATTCTAACCTAATTTTCTTATGTATGTTTCATCTGTGCAATAAGTGTTAGAGTGAACATTGGCATCAAACTCTGTTAAAGTCTCACAAGTTCTTAATAGAATCTGCTTTTTGCCAATACATTTGAAGGTGGTTCTTTAAAGTGGACAAAACCACCTCTTCCTGATCATGATTTAAAGCAATTTAAGAAAAACACGATATTTCTCGGGTCCAGCAACCCTATAAACCAACGAATGTTATAACTTTTTCCAATGAGGAATAAGAAGTTAGTCTTCACCCTAGGCAAAGAAGGATCTTCAAGAGAGTTCTCCAGCATTTAAAAATCCTGTATTATAATTTATACAAGAATGTTGACAATCTTTACAACAGAACTTAGTTCAGAAGACAGGACCCCAGAGTACTTAATTCCTTTGATGAATACTTTCTGGTATGCTTAATGTACAGGCTAGAAATACAGTAGTATTATACAAATTATCCCCTTAGTATTTGTGACTACTTAACTGACTTCATTAGAAGCACAAAGAATTTCTTCATATTGTAATAAGCACAGTTCAGTTTGTACAACAATAATCGGAAAAGGAAATAGAATGGAATAGAAAATAAATTCATGTTTGCAGAGAGGGAGAATTCTATATCATTCAAGATCTTTATGATGAGGTTTTATAGTGGTATCTGTAGGTACAGCTGACTCTGCTTTAGAGTAAGGAAATGAAATGACCTGATTTACACATTTAGACTTACACAACAAGCAGCTCTCACGAACTGTAATACAGATTTTCCAACAGACCAGAAGCAAAATGAAAACCTAAAAGCTGGGTTAATATAAATTACATATGCCAAGAGACAAGAAGTAAGAGCATTTGGCTTTTAAAAACTAGTGTGGTATTGGACACAACACTTCATAATACTTTTTAATTTATGTAGCACCTTTCATCTCAGATAATTTTGCACATTATTTAATTCAGAAAAAAAATATTTCCTTCTGATTGGCCTATAGCAAGGATAGCAAAATAAAGTATATTCAAGTGAAACTCTGAGCATTTTTAAATTATTATTATTTTAGAACCTTCCAACATGTGCTGACCTTGGAAACAAAAATATCTGTTTACGGACATGAAATAAACCAATTCTGCTTGCATATTGATATGTGGATTCAAGGATCATATTTAATTTTTTTTTCTGCTGTAGAAGTCCTCATCATAAGTTGTTTGCAGCAATGGTAGACATTAAAAAAATTGTTTTTTCCTTTACTTTAAACAATGTTATAAACAATATGTTATAAAACCAGAAAACATAAGGAAATAAAGGCATTCATAAATTCTCTCAGAATGAGACACCAGCTGTGTACCTCTGTGGAGAATTTCTACAGCAAAACTGAGTTTTCAGAAGGGTTTTCACTGGGGTTTCCAAATTGGTTGCCCATTTATTTATGATTTTAGAAAGAGCTTGCCACAAAGAAAGGAAGAGAATATCAACAAAACCAAGGTTATTTCTTAGAAAGAAAATTTCTGTAAAGTTTCTGCAGTGCTGAAATGGGAGGAAAAATCAACATCCTAGTAGGGTGCAAGAAATACTGGTAGATTATGCTGTGTAAGTTTGACACATTTGACAATACCAGTCCTTATGATTCTATTTGAACAGGATAATTTTTATTGCAGATAAAAGGGAATTTCTTGAGAACTGAAAAAGAAGATGGCAGCACATAAACCATGAAAATCTTCTCCACAAAATCATTTTGGGAATAAAGAATCAAGTTTGAATATTAAATTCATTTGAATAGAAGGAAGATATTCCATTAGAAGTCTTATTCTCAGGGTGCACACTTTCACTTTAGCACTGTCACTTACCTTGGATGTTAAGTCCAGTTCAGAAAGTTTTACTTTGGGATGTTGTTTTTTTCCTGTAAGGTATTATGCACATGATTATTTTTGTAGTCTGCTCTTGTGAAGGATCTATCTTGCATATTTTCTTCTTCTTTCAGTTTATTTCTCCCAGAAAATTTCTTAATTTTTTTTCAGCCTGTAGGGTTTCAGTCTTGATTGTGTTCTGAGCAATGTGAAATTTGACTACAGAAAGGAATAACAATTCTTACTATGTATAACAGCTCTGTCATTATACATGCAGGAAAATAAAAATATAATATTTGTGGAATGCTTTATTTTCTTAACATCCCCAAATTCCTCAAACTCTTCCTTTCTCTTCAGCTCCACATTTTCTTAGAAGATGCTGAATGTGTATTTGACTGCCTAGTGAAAAGGCTCTATGCTCTTTTGTGGGTTTGGAGTTTTTCAGGGGAAAATTCCATGGGCAATGAACTAAAATCACCTGTTTCTTTCACTGTTTACTTGCCTATTTTTACATTTTCAAAGAACTGTAGTGCTCAATTGATAGGTATCTTCACTTTTGATGGAAAAGCTATTATCTGTTATTCCAGCATTACAGGATCAAAAGGAAATGGTGACTAATCAGTTAGATTTACTCTATTGAAGCTTATGTGTCTTTCTGTGCCTAATTACAGGAATTGTGAGTTTGATTCTCTTCTAAAGACCCATTTTAGTTAAAATAAACCTAACCTAGGATGAATAAAAGAACTCTTGTATACCTCAGTTGATTTTGTCATCTGACTGAGCTAATTAAAGAAAATCTAGCATATTTCCATATTGGTGCCCTTAACCCTCTGACTGAAATGGCAACACAAACAGCAGATAATTTACAATGTATCTGGAAATAAAGACCATAGTCATTTACACTCTCTGGGAAGGTTTGATTTTGGATTAGCAATATGGTTTTATAATCCTGTTTCATTAAAATGATAATAACATTTTATTGCAGTACTTTCTGAGGATATTTCTTCAGTTTTCGCCAGCCTTGTATTTAGTATGTTTGTGATTATGTTTCAGGCTAATTTGTTTTTCTAAAATGTCTCATATTGTGGATTTGTTTCGGTTTTTTTTTATTCTTAATTTTTCCCACCAACATTACATTCATCCCTTAGTCTGCACCTATACTTATCTTTTAATAAGTCCTCTTTAAAGAATGTCATAATAGGTGCCACAGCTAAATTTTCACAGAATATATGCATTTTTTTCTTATAAAGTCAGCTAAGTTCCTTGGAAGATTTTTTTGTACTCTTTTCATTACTCACTAGGATTTGGTTTTTTTTAATTATTCTTTTGTGGCATTTTCTTGATTAAGACAATTTCAAGATCACTTATAAAGCACTTTGAAACCTTGGTAAACTTATCTTCAGTGTCTGTGATGCTCTGAGTTAAAAAATATCAATAAGCAATCACCCCTTGAGTATTTAATAATAGTAATCACAAGAAATGTTACCTTTCCACTAACTGTTTGGGTTTGTATCTTGTTGCCTTGCAATGTATAAAATGCATATTCCAGATGTCTCTTGGGAAAGCTGAGGCATTTCTAAAAGAGTATTCAACATTATTCAAACAGTATTGGACATATCACATGACCTGACCTTCCCTACCCTGAGAAATAAAGAATAGACCATAGTGGAGCCTTTAAAATTTATTAGATATTGCTTTTTTCCATGCCAAGTTCAAGTGAGCTAGATATTCTTCAAGGATATTTGAAAATTACAGAATTGTGAACACATTTCACTACTGTATCACCCCATATTCTAGTCACTACTTTGATCAAAGCTACGTAAGCTTTGAGTGAATAAGGGTTGTAGGGTGAAGCCTGTAGTACTAAAAAAAAAAATTGAAAAGAAAAGAATGAAAATACTTAATGGCACAAACACTTCTTGAAGCTCTGTCATCTTCGGGCTCTTGAGCAAAAAATATTCTCAACCAGCTCTTGGGTTTTTTGTAAGTGTCCATGAACTGGGAAAGGCCAAAGACTGACCTTGATTTGTTTACTTCCAGGTGCAGTATGGCCAAAGTCAGGCCAGAGTCTGTCCTTTAGCAATATGCTAGATTTAGAACAATTTAGGTTGAGAAAGAGCTTTAAGATCATCAAATCCAACCATTAACTCAGCACTGCCAAATCTGCCACTAAACTGTGTCCCCAGATGTCACATCTATACTGTTTTTAAATATCTTCAGGGGTAGTGACTTCACCAGTTCCATGGGTGGTTTACTCCAATGCTTGATGACCTTCAAGTCAAGAAGTTTTTCCTGATATCTAAACTGATATCCTCTGGCACAGTTGGAAGCCTTTTCCTCTTGTTGTGTCACTTGTTACCTAGGAAAATGACCCTCACCTGGCTGTAGCCTCCTTTCAGATATTTGTAGCACAATAAGATCCCTTTCATCCTCTTTTGCTCCAGGTTAAACAACCCCAGCTCCCTCAGCTGGTCCTCATCAGACTTGTGCTTCAGATCCTGTCTCAGTTTTGTTACTCTTTTCAGTTCAGCACCTCATTGTTCTTGTAATAAGGGGCCAAAAATTGAACACAGGTTCAGGCGTGGCCTCACCACCCCTGAGTACAGGGGAAAAATCACTGTTCTGGTCCTGCTGAACACGCTATTGCTGATGGAAGACAGGATGCTGCTGGCCTTCTTGCATGCCTGGGCACACTGCTGCTTAATCAGCTGTCTGTCTAACCTGGGGATAGAGAAGCTGAGCCATTAATAACTGATCTTTCAAAACTATCAGTTAACCAAAGATAGAAACATATGTATGTTTTCTGAAGTCTACAATTTAAGTCAAATCTGGCTAACCATGAATTAAATCAAGGCAAAATTCCTAAAATTATTTTATCTTCCTGACTATTAGTAATTAATTTGAGTATGGAGATTGCAGTCCTGACATGGAGAAGCATACTGGAGCTACTGTATTTTAATTGTTCAAAGATCAGATCAATTCACGACACAAGCTTTGTTTTGAGAGGGAAAGAAAATAGTTTGAAGGCTGGGATAAAATAGGTGTTCCTACTGTATGCATCCTTGTCATAGCTTGGGAAATTCAGCTTCCAGAAAACAGATAAAGTTTTGTCAGTTTTAATAATGTTCATGCTATTGAAGCTATGCCCTCTGAAATGTTTTACTGTGCTGTGGATCAGTTGTACCAAACACAGTAGTTTCTGTCTATCTAAATTAATCCACCTGCCTTAGCATTTAAAGCAGAATAGTATAAGCATGATCATAAAAGTGCAGGCTTGCTCTAGAGGCATTTATTGCTGTCTCATAAATTTTCTCTTAACTGGCTGTACTTTCTGAAATGTATTCTCTGCAATGATCTTGTTACTGCCAAAATATAATTTTAGTTTTAAGTTGATGCATATTTTAAAAATGGCACTATTATGTCTCATAATATTGACAAAACAACTTATTCCTCTGCATTGTTCCATGCCTGCCATGCAAAGCCAGGAGTGGGCACAGATCACTCAGTTCAGTTTGGTTCATTCAATGAAAGACCATTAAATAGGTTCTCTGGGAGGAGCAGGTTCCCCACATCATGCACAAAGGCTGAACTTCTTATCAGGCTTTCTAGGGATACTGGATATCTTTCCTGGCTATATCCTGATCTACATATCCAAAGCAGGTATACGAGCTATTTTTGGGGTAGACAGTTTTTCTAATTATATAATTCATTTGATTGAAGTCAAAGCCTCAGAGGTTTGGCTTTTTATGAAACTTTGTGCTTCAAGAGCTTCCATTAACTTGTTAAATTGTTTTGCTTTCTGTGATTTTCAAGATCTGCTTGTTTAATATTTCAGCAATTGGGAAGAAAACCATCAAAGCCAAAGTATTAACTGTAAATAAACTTAAAAAAAGAAAGCCTGAACTTCTTGTATTGGAAGAAATGCTATTTAAAATTTTAAGATTTCATAAGGATGAAGTAGTCTTCCTAACACTGAAAAATATATAAAATCCTGAATTTAGCATTTCAGGATGTTGTGTTCTCTCATCTTTTTGTGATATTAGAAAACTTTAAAATTAGTGTCACTGTTTCAAATATTCATAGGGTAAAATGTTTTGCAGTTGATTTATTATATGTTTTCAAGTTACATCGGAGGAAATTGTACTGGTGCTTTTAATATTAGGACTGAATTACTGGCTGATGAGAAACCCTTCTTTAATAGAAACCTCAGTGGAGTTCAATAGACAGCTTTTCTTTATTTCATATGGAACTAGCTGTGACAAAGGTCTTTCCATAAAGCGTGATGTAATCTGACTGCAGTACATTTTCCTTCAATCATAACACTTTGCTAATTACTTGTATCTTTCCACAATTTTCTTGCAGAGCTGTATTCCATAAAGTACACATTTGGTGCTATAATTTTTTAGAAACATTTTCCTACTCTCTCCTCAAAATTTTAATATTTTGGCAAGCATGCTTTGACAGTTGTGACAGTTTTGAGAATGGCATCTGTTGAAGAGGTGTACTACTGATTACAAAACAATTACTCCAATTACACCAACAATGTGTAAAATCCATAGATTTAACTAGATAACTGTTTATATTGACTTCTTTTGGCCTAATCAGTACATGTACTTGGAATATTTGCTAGTCTGTCACTCAATCAAATTGTTGAAAAATACAAGAATCTCTTAAAAAAGGTCTATATTTAGGTTAGAAATTGCTAATATGTTTCTTGTTCTTTTCCCTTTTTGTACAGAGATTTCTTGGTTTCCTGTTAGAAGTGTTAAATGAGTCTTAATGTTTCTGTCACAAAGACTACTACAGCCTACCTGACCCAGTCATATTCCCCAGCTACTAGTTACAAAAAAAAAAAAAAAAAAAGACAAACATCAGAGAATTTAAAATTAAAAAATGAAAAAATAACAAGACTGAAACCAAAACCAACAACCATAAAACACCAAACTTATCATTTGACAGGGATTTTTCACTGCTGGGTTTGTTTGATCATCAAAATATCTGAAGTATTATGAAAGGCCTGGAAGATTTTAGTTTTACAAATATCCTTTTTTGGAGTTGAACAATAAATCTTGCTAGGCATAGTAATAAATGAAAACTGTACAAAATAAAAATACTCTTGTAAATTTTAGAAAGCAAACAAATCCTGAGCTGTAATATTATACCTCTTAGTAAGTTAGTTCTATTTATTTTGAATTATTTAGAACTGCTGGGTCTTTGCACAGGAAGCTGACATTGAAAATTATTCTTACTACACTTGTTGCTAAGTGTAGTAAACCTTCTCTGGATAAGTCTGGTGGGCTAATTAATGAAACAGCTTTTGACTCATTTGATAGACACTTAAAAAATTATTGGTATTATGTTACATAACCTATGAACTATTCTCTACTTAATCCTAATCTTTTTACATTTCTTATATTTAAGGAAATCTGAAGGCATTTAATCAATATGGATTTATTTTCAGCTTACTAACTGTCCTTATTCTAGACAATAGAGGTAAAATACTTCTTTATTTAGGAGTTTATTATTTTACATCAATATCCTATAAAAATATGCGTGTATCTTTACCTTGAAAAAATGGCTTTTGTAGAAAGACCTCTGAAATAATCCCATTGAGATCAAGAATATTAGGAAGCCTAAAAGATAAAGAACTACTCAGATATACATGATTTTGGCTTACACTTAAAACCTATCATATTAGTTAACTGTGTGTTTGCCCTTTCTTACTGTTCTCAAACATATAAACATATTTTTTAGCTCAGTACCTCTTGTGAATCAAAACATGAATTCATGCATAGCAACTTTTAATCACATACACTGTACATGAACTTCAAGTTGTGTGCAGTGTGTGCAGAGATCTTAAGCATATTTATTTCTATGTATTCATCACATACAGTTCATCTCACACCTGTGAACTCTTATGACACCAAATTAACCCCTTACTTTGTGTAAAGAAGCAAATTAATTTTCTGGGAAGGCTACTATTGCCCTAATTTTGTCACAATACCATAAATAGGGATTCACACTAAGGCATCATTCCAAAATTCATCAGGCATTCAGGTTTTTGCAATAATGGTTGTTTGAACATGCCTTATCCTGTAATAGTTGACAAAAGTGGAAAATGGTCCAAATAGGTGAAGGTGAGAAAGGCAGTCTGAGGAGGAATAGTATTCTTGGACCTTATTGTATTTGTTGCTGGCTGCTAAAAGAATGTGTTGCAGGGAAGAAAGCATACTAATTTTTAATGATAGTGAAAGCACAGCCAAAACAAGCATAGCAATCAGCATTTACTTTTTCTATCAACCAAAAAAGTGGAAGTGTAAAGTGTACACAAAATCTTGACTGATTTTAAAGTTTGTGAAAATTTGTGAAAAACTGTTCATTAGACTAGATCCATAAATAGAGATAAGCAGCACATTGAAAAAAGAACTACTCAAATTGTCTTCTTCCCTGCCTCTAATTTCCCTAGAAAATCAGGAGCGTGTTTGTATTGTACAGCATGATCTAGATCAAAGATCCTGAGGCAAACACCAAAAGCTTATATTTGGGGCTGCAAGCAGTACAGCTTCATAAGCTGGGACCAAAATGATTTAGTTATTTTCCTTATGGATCTGAACTCCTTTCCATGTGCAACCCTGCACTGTGTAAGTAAATCAGGATGTTTTACGATACTGGACTGCACTGCAGAAACATGAAGCATCATCAGAAAAGTTTCTTTAGAGGTGCTGTGCATTTGTATGACTGGGCACATTCATAACCTGCCTTGATAACACCAAGAAGCTGCCACTTCACCTCTGCCAGGTACTTCACATGCTGAGCCATGCAGCCTCTAATGTCCAGCCCCATGGTATTTCGCTTAAGCGCTCCCTGTGAAGTTATGCAACAGTAACGAAGTCATCACTTCTGTTCTAAGTAGCTTAAGCATCTCTGTCTTAAGAAACACACAGTGTTTTGTGCATAGAAAGAATGATGGACTATCTGCCCAATTTTCTGTTCCTCTGCCTAAGTCTGAATGTGTTCAACCCCATCATGTCATGTCTACATGACAACCCCATGTTGTCATGTAGACAACAAGGCAGTTTTGTTTATATTTCTAATACTCTATAGCCAACTGTTACATTGAAATCTTCATTGCATCTCAGCTTAGACTTTCACATTGATGTCATGTCATTTCATTATTTTTTTAACAGCCTAAGTGAAATTTCCTTATAGTAAGTCTACAACTTTGAGCTGTTTGACCTAATTGAGACACAGAAGTACATTAAGTTGTTTTCATTTGAATTATCTCTTTTTTTGAATTTTCTCCAATTATCTGTTTGAGTCAGTGCCAGTTATCTCAATTTACCACTTCGGCCTGTATCTTTTTTCTCTCCTTCTCCATCCTTCTCCTGCTGCAGGCCTGGAAATGCAGCCCATCTGTTATTTGCTATCATAGCATTGCAATTTTCAATTGAACCTAAACCTGGTTGATTTGTTGGTTGGTTTGTTTCTCCCTGATGCCAGCATTTAACATTTAACATTTGGGGCCATGAAAGAGTTTGAATTCAATCATTGCTACTTGCAGTGTTTAATGTTTGAATATTTCAACTAATCTAACAGGGAAAACACCCAATCTAATTTGCGTGCTTAATTACAGTATAAATAGAATTTTAACAGCCATAACCAGAAACAGCATTCTTATTTTAAGATCATGAGGTAACATCAACTAAAATCCCATGTAATGCTGGACATACTGCCCTCCACAGTCTTAAAGCAGGCCTAAAAGCATTAACTATTGGGCATTTTTCAGACTAGAAATATAATGAATTCCCTAGGCATCAGTTAACATTTAAGGGCTGCATAATTTCTTTGTGTTTCTTAATCGCTGCATAAACACATCATCTTCCCTTGATTTCCAGAGTTTTTACTCTATCCAATTCAATTTTTTGTTCTCTGGGAAATTTAGGGGAGGGTAGTTACCACCTCTAAACCCAACCTAAATAAGATCTCAGTCAGTTCCATCAGCAGGCAAAGATAATAAGATAATTTACCTTAAATTAGATTTTATTACTTCTAGTCTTATATTCTGAAATTACTTCTAAATTATTGTGGCAGGGAACTAACTTAAATAATTGTATAAAAACTATTTATTGAATCAGAAAAAAAGTTGATCATGAAAGCAGGTGTCTGGAGTTCAGCCTGAGATGTCCCCTGCTACCACATATATTTTCTTGCTTGAAGGACAAAACACATTCTTTTATTGTGTCTATTAGGCAAGTTGCAAATCTCTTGGTACAGTATTTCAGGATTTATTTTGTTGTAAATAACTGATAACATGACTTAACAGAGGAGTAAGAAGTTAAATTATTTGCTCACATCCTAAATAATATTACATTTGCCCCAAACAAAAACATTTCGTAAAATTTACTCTTTCCCATATGCATCTATTTTTTTATTGTGAGAAAGTCAGTGCATTAATTTCTTGATAAGAGGCTATACAATGCAACAGTCAATCATATAGTACTGTTTGAGATAAAAATACGTTTTCTGTTGCAATCATCTGATTATCTTACATATTCCAACACATTAAATATGTTGCTTTGAGTGTCAGCTTTAGTAATCTTTTCATTGAGAACTGTAATAGAAAGTTACTAAGGTAACAGAAGCATACAGAGTAATATTTTTCTATTCATCTTCTATATTATGATAAAACAAAAACTTAATTTATAACTGAATAAGATGCTCAAAGTCCAGATGCCTTGTTCTTCAGTTGGCTACCCACCTGTTCTTTGTCAATGTACAAGCTTTATATTGGACATATTATTGTAATCGGGATTGGATTTTGCTGGAGAAATTTATTCATATCCATGAATATGCAAGTATCTTTATGCTTTGTCTTGTCATTATTTGTTTACTTCAGGGTCTTACTTCAGGTCATTTTTCTCAAGCTTTTCAACCAGGGATATTTAAGGGTAGTTAGGTTCTTAATTGCTAGAGATCTGTTAAATACTCATGTAAGATATATTAAATAAAGTCTTTCTGAGTCTGGGATTTTTCAGCATTGACTTCTTCTGCAGAGAAAAGTGAGGAGTCTGGGTCAGATTACTAGATACATTTCTACACAAGACTTCAAGGAAAGATGCTATGTCACCTAAAGACACAGAAATCCCTCCCTTCTATCATGCTCAGGATCACAGGGAAACTTATGAGATTTTCTTTTCTTCCTTTTTAGAAAAGCAGCTGTAAAGTTTGATTTTCTTTTGCTATTTAATGGCTATGCAAGACATGTGATTGTACAAGCACTGTACATTTTTAGGAAAGAAAAGAACATTTTGGTTTTATAGTCTGTCTTTTACACTTGGAAATGGTGAGTTGTCCCTTACTGACTTCTGCCTTTGATTATAACTCATCCCAATGCACAGACAACCTGTTGGAATTGTGCATTAATAATAGAGCATGTAAAAAAGAGATGTCCCAAGGGTTTTCACACATAATAAGCTTTTTTTAAAAATATGCCTGATTTCTAATATAAAACTGAAAAGATATTAATGACCTTGCTCCTAACCTAGCATAAAGTGAGACATTCATTTGCTGCAAATTGGTACAGCTTCTATGACTGTTTGGCACCAAGCGGATTTACACATAAAAAGAGTCTAGTCCAGTGATGGTGAATGTATTTCCTGCACCTTTTTTGCTGTTTGTTCTTGTTTCATCCCTAATCCTGAGTTTGGATGACATGAATAAGGAATTCAGAAATATGTGCACACATGACTTGGAGAAGATTTGTTTACCTCAGCTTTCAGATTCCCTCCTCTCCCATGGGGGAATTATAGCTCCCACTGAATTTTAACTCCCACTAAAGTCTTTGAAAAGAAGGGCAGGATATTTCTCAGAATTTAGCTTGCAAGTTAATGGCAGGGTTGGTTGCTGGCAAAGGAATAATAACATAGCTAATTCTCAGGACATGCATTCTGTATTAGTTTACATACTGTTATCTACCCACACACCAAGAAATTTTCAATAGATTCTTGCTCGCCATATATGCAGGCAGAAGTCTGAAGCCTGAGTATTTTGGTGTAATGGGCAAATACCAAGTATCTCGCTCCATGCAGGGAGGATCTGTGTGCCTGTACTATAAAGGAAGTGTAATTTATTATGGTAACAGGGTTACTCTTCATTTGTACCACAAAATGCCACAAAAAAAAAAAAAAAAAAAGGCTGGTTCATGTTTCTTTAAACATTTCCCTATATTTACAAGGCATTCTACACTGCAGCTGGCTAGCACCAGTGAGCACTTACTGGTAAGGGCAGTGGCCTTGTAAAAAATTGGTGTTGCTGTGAGGATGGCCACAGTCTCATATCATATCAATGCCTGGGAAAGTCATTGAGGAAATTATTTTGGGAGGTATTGAAAATTAC
The DNA here is from genome assembly GCF_036417665.1 of Passer domesticus. Classification (NCBI taxonomy): domain Eukaryota; kingdom Metazoa; phylum Chordata; class Aves; order Passeriformes; family Passeridae; genus Passer; species Passer domesticus. The sequence goes on from NC_087474.1 coordinate 88,401,061, forward strand.
CTGAAAAGGAACGCAGTCATTGGTCACAGCCAGCACAGCTGCATGAGAGGAAAGTCCTGCTTATCAAACCTGATTTCCTTTTACAACATGGTAACTCCCCTAGTTGATCAAGGGAAGCCAGTTGATGTAATCTTTTGGGATTTCAGTAAAGCTTTCTATACTGTCTCAGAACAGATCCTTCTGGACACAATGCGCAGCATTCAGTTGCACACACACATCATGCAATGGGTAAGCAACTGGCTCATGGGTCAGGCACAGAGGGTTACAGTGAATGGGGTGACATCAGACTGGGAATCTGCCACTAGTGAGGTTCCACAAGGCCCCATCCTCAGCTCTGAGCTCTTCAACATCTTCATTAATGACTTGGATGGAGGGCTGGGAGGAATGTTAAGCAAGTTCACAGATGGTGCAAATCTGGGAGGAGATGTTGACTCCCTTGAGAGCAGAGAGGCCCAGCAGAGAGACCTAGAAAAATTAGAGGGCTGGGAAGTCAGCAGCCACCTGAAGTTCAGCAACAGATCCTGCACCTGGAATGGGGTGTCCCTGGATGTACAGACAGACTGGGGAACGAGAAGCTGGAAAGCAGTGCCACAGAAAGGGACCTGGGGGTCCTGGTCAACAGAAAGTTGAACATGAGCCAGCAGTGCCGTGGCAGCCAGCGGGCAAAGAGTGTCCTGGGGGGCAGCAGGCACAGCACCAGGGAGGGGATTGTCCTGCTCTGCTCTGCACTGGGGTGACCTCACCTGAAATGCTGGGGGCAGTTTTGAGTTCCACTGATGCCTAGTTCCACTGGGTACCTAGAACAGAGGCTAGACAAAATTAGAGAATAAAGTGGGTATTTATTAAAGGCTTTCAATAGATACACCTTGGGCAGTGCAAAAGCCTCACAGTGGCTACAACCAACATGGATGATGGTCATGAGTTTTTCAGATATATATAAGTTTGGTCTATTTGCATATCAGAGGGTAATTGTCCTATTACAGATTCAGGTATGTCATATACCCTCTGTTTGCTTCCTCTCCCCAATTCACTTTTGTTTGTACTTTTCAGGGCCTGAAGCCGAGGTTGTCCTTGGTTATCAGGCTTATAAGGATTATTTTGTCAAAATGTGACGAGAATTTACTAATACTCTATATGGAGATCAGCGTTATACACTAAGGCAGTACAAGATCAGAAAAATATAAAAGCTAAAACTTAAGGCATCACTGCAGTATAAGAAAGATATTAAGTTTTTAGAGAGCATCCAAAGGATGGCAGCAAAGATGGTGAAGAGCCTTGAGTGAGGGGAAGCCATATGAGGAACAGCTGAGGTCACTTGTTCTGTTCAGCCCAGAGAAGAAGAGACTGAGGAGAGACCTCACTGCAGTTACAGCTTTCTCCTGAGGGGAAGAGGAGGAACAAACACTGATCTCTTCTCTGTGGTTACCAGTGACAGGACCTGAGGGAAGGTGGTTTAGTTTGGATATTAGAAAAGACTTCTTCACCCAGAAACCTTTGGATAATACTCTTGGGCACATGGTGTGATTCTTGGAGCATTCTGTGCAGGCCCAGGACTTGGACTTGGTGATCCTTGTTTATAGAACTCAGCGTGTTCTATAATTCTGTGAAGACCTAGAACCTCCATGGTGGTTGTAGTCTCCAGTTTGAAGACTTTTCTGCTTGGTTAAATTCACTTAATTCTAAATTGCAAAGGGTAACAGTGAAAGAGATTAAATATGGGTTAACTGACCCAACAATGTAGTAGCCATTTTACTGCTTTCAGTCAAAGTATTTACTAAAATGTTTGTTAGAACTAAATTAGGGTGCAGGAGGATACTAAATTAATTTGGATCATTTTGAGTGTTAAACGTTGTCAATGAAATTGAAAATTAATAGGACGTATTGTCATGTCAGCAATTAGAAAGATTAGAAAGTTTTGTTACATGTCTAGAATGTCTGGAAAATTGCATTTATAGGTCATAGGATATCATTTGTCATGCTTAGCGGATGCCAAAATGGATTTCAGTGGGAATACTGATTTTGTGTTTTGACATTTGTTTTGGAAGAGGGAAAGGGAAGAGATCACTTGTTTGATGTTATTTATTTGCAGCCACCCAAACAGACTGATCAAACTTGGCTCTGTTGCAGAGTAACTTTCACTGCTGTCTATGTGTGACAGGACCCAGAGCTGACCTGAGTTTCAGATGGGTATGAGTAGACTTTTATATTTAGACCAAAACCTGTAAAATCAATTTGTATTTTAACATGAAGTAAATCTCCTGAAGGTTTGCAAATAGACTAAACAGAATGAATTGGAACATGAGTAAGGCCAGTTCTTTTCTTTCAAGCTTGCTCTTAGTCAAGAACATCTACATATTTTTCTTTTTGTTTTGGGTTACAGCAAACTCTTTAAAACCTTCTTTAAGTCTCCAGATAATTATAGATTACCTCTATAATTTGGATTTGTTTCTACTGTCTGCTTGTCTCAGCCATCCCTGCTGCCCTCCAGATGCAGTGCTTGATGAACACTCAATCCTGGTCTCCCTTACCCTGCACCTAGGGAAGTATATTTTATCTTTTGTGTGAACCTGCTCATTTGCAGTAGTAGGTACAGTCTCCCAGGATGAGATGCACATTTTCCACATTTTTATCTGTCACTTTGCTCCTGCCTCTCGTTAAATACCCCTAGAATTTTACTGTAATTTAGGAACCTGCATTCTCTCTATAGCAAATTATTTTTGTAGATAACAGACCCCACTGACCAAAAATTAGATTCCTACAAAAAACCTTTGGCTTTCAAAATAAGACATCGCATTGTTTAAGGTTTATTTTCTTGTAAATGTCAGTAAATATTAGTCATAATTTTTGGTTTCCTATGTAAATTGCATGTCTTGACATTCGTTTTTATATAATTATTAGATTAAAAATTCAATAAGATAAAAAATAAGGACCATTTCCTTAAATGAGGTGAGGTGGTAGGGAATAACCTCAGGGTCCTGGCCATGCCCCTTCTGGCCACTGCAAAAATTAACCCGGTCCTTGCTGGAACCAGGACATATACCAGGATAATATAGCCCACAGTGGTACATTATTAGGAAAGCCTAAACACTGACCTCTGGAAGAATAGGTCTGTAGTTTTGCCTATGGCAAAAAATGAAATGGTAGATGAATGGGAATTATAAGGTCTATTCCTAGACCCATATTTCCTGTGTTCGTTAGCTTTGCTTCCTGATATGATATTCCACATATGCGATTTCCAGACAGAAACAGAGAAAACAAAAAGCTTATAATTTCATAAAATAGCACATAAAACAGTGTCATCTTGTTGGATGATCTGTTTATATTTAAATAGCTAATCTGTGTTTGTACGTACTAACTATAACTTTTTGAAGCATGTTGCTATCTTTGGCTAGTTGTGCTTAATTAGTGCTTCCAGTAAAACGCTCCTTCAGGAGTAGGTTACTGTCACCAAACATAACTCACACTATTGGAGGCAGGAAGGTATTTTTATGACCGCTTTGTATTGGATTCTATGGAACATATGGCTCTTAAATAAGACAGGAAAAATCACAGAAGGTGGATTAACATCTACTTGTTTTTCAAAGAAATCAATGTTCATTTGAATTAATTGATGTTTAGGCAGGCAGATGAGGAAATATTAAGTTAAAAATTAGTAGGAAGCCATTTTACCACAATGGTAAAAATTGATTCCGTTTTCTCTGTAATAACTCATCAAACAGGATTTTGAAGCTAAGAGCTGAACACTTGGTACTGATTTTGATCAGGCAAGTTTGAGAACAGTTATTCCTTTCTTATTCTAAATCAGTTTTGGAAAGATTTCATAAGCCTGAAAAGCCATTCTTTGTCTAGTGAAACACATCAATCTTCTATATACTGTTAAGTTTCTTATAGTCTTAACCTATAACAAAAATTAAGGCAGCTTGCACCTGCAGATGTGAATGTGGACACTCCATTAGATAAACTAATGGCCCTATTCACTAAGTACATTTCATTACACTAAAAATCCACTTCCAACAGACTGGGGTTAAATTAGTCATGAGCTGGTATGAGATACAGGGTAGGTTAAAACATAATACATTTTATATAGGAAGCTAGCTCTCCGGTGGTATTTTGTCCCTTTTTAAAGTGCAAACCTTCAGCCACAATGACACAGTTCCCAGCTGTTTGGTGTTATACAGAAACTTAGCTCTTTCATTTTGTAAGATGCACCTAATTCTGTACATAGGGCTTAACCTTGACCTGTGAGTGAATATCCAGTGGGTGTCAGTGTCAAGGTGATTCACCCAGGCAAGAAACATTCTTGCTGATACTGTGGTCCTCCTGCTTCTCCCATTTCCTTCTGCAGAAAGGGAAGAAGAAGAAAAGTCTCACCATCATTTGGAGCTACCCAGAAGTCCAAACCGTCTGGAGTACTTAAAAACAGTGGTACCCTGTCTGAAGTTGGGCTATGGAACTGAAATCATCTCTCAGAGTGCCCTCTGCAGCTCTGTCCTCACACTCTTTCTGTGGCATGATATTATATGTACAGAACCTGCAAAACTTTGTTATGCCATGCCAAAAGCTTTGATGTGGCTATTGTACATCTCTTACCTGACACATCCAATAAGGAAATTAGCAGTTAGGACTGTTTTTAATACATCAATCAAATAAATCTGTGCTTTCAGATTACTGGGCATTGTTATTTATAACTTGTACAGGGGTTGTATCCACAGGTACCTGTCAGAATCTCATTTTCTTGGCCATTGTACAGACCTACCATAGGAGAAAACCCCTCTCAAAATGAGTGAGTACAAAATGTGAAAACACAGCATGGGTTGGCAAAAATGAGGCAGCAGCAAAAGGAAGCAAATTGTTGTGCCATTACTGAAGGCTCCACTTACTCTGCTTACAGTCTGCAGCACACTGTGTCCTTGCTGTGTGCTACTACACAGAGAAATTTGTAAGTACAAATATCACTCCTGTTCTTAATGGACACAAGATTTTGAAACCCTTTTGAAGAGGATTAAACCTTTAGTTTTAGCATAAGCATAACAGGAAAATAAGTTCACTTCTGTGGGGCAGGGAGAATATTTTGCTTCTATTTGGAGTTTTTTGTGATTTGAAATACGAAGAATTCTACATTAGATGCAGATATGGTTATTTAAAGTCTCTAAGGAGATCTAAATTTATCTAAGAAATAATTGCATCCACACCACTAAGGAAACCCTGTCAGAGACACCAGAGGTACTACACCTATGCATATTCTTCAAAAGTAATCAGCCTACTTCTAGAAACGACTTCTAAGATCTCCCTATGACTAAAATAATGCTTTTTTTTTTCCCCCCCTCTGGAATCCCCTTATGGGAAGCAAGTGCAGCTTCAACTTTATAGGTATTAAGTTTTCACTGTATTGGTATCAAGCAGAAGTGTTCTAACCAAGCGTTGCTTGACCAAGGTCAGTCCTGATCACTTCTTGTGATCAGTCTCTTGTGTGGGTAGTGACCATGACTGAATACATTTGTGATCTCAGCTCAGTTACCAGTGAAGTATTTCCTTTTGACATGAAGAAAACCAAACAATAGTATAATCACGTCTCCAGGTAGCTGCCTTACAGAGATGAAGTTCTGAATGAAGTTGTCAGGTGGAACTTTGTCCTTCTGAGTGTTTTGATAACTTAGATCTGTCTTGTTCCCCACAAATCATTTTTACACACAGCCTTATTAAAGCATTTCTGTTGGAAACATAATTAAGTGCCAGCTCCCAATATTTTCTGTCTATAAAAATGTTTCTTAGATAAGAATGGTTTTGCTACTGATTTAAACAGATGAAATATTTTTTCTCTATGCCTTGTAATATGGATAAAACATTGACATATATGCTTGAGCCCTGGCAGAAACTTCAACACAAGATTTACAGTGTCATCCCACAAACATCTGACTGATGTCAAATGGTTGCAGGCATTAGTCTTAAATCATTAAAAAGGCACAGTTGTAATGCAATTACTGCATCATCTTATCTTTGTAAGTGTATTAAATTGTAGTCTACTGAGTAATCTCTGTTCTTTAGGATAATCCACATTACTCCTAAAACTAGCTGTGCCAGATTAATGATCAAACTATGCTTTCCATTCTGAGAAGTCAGAAAATAGATATTTTCTTCTTCCTTTATGTTCATGATGAATTTATTTCTATAAATTCATCATTAAATACCTGTCTCTTTAGAAATCTTTTTATAAAACTTTATGAGCACATTTGAAGATAGGAGCCTCCTCTGGTTACTTACCAGTCTAATCTTATGATTAAAAATCTGTTTTCAAAATTCCTCTAGGATTTGGTACACCATGGGTTTAATGATGCTTAAATTTGTTACAGTTCTTCTGAATTAGGAGAATCGCTGTTTTGACTTAAAATTTAAGACTAATTTGGCTCAAATATTATTAATATGATTAATATGAAATAAACTAAAGAAAACAAACAAACAAATAGGTGGTTGGGTTTTTTCCTAGATAAGATCTCCCAAAGATTTTAGGAGCTTTCTCATTGCTTGTTTGACCCAAATATCCTAACCTCGACATATTTTCATATTAAAAAATTCACATTGGATTGGCTGGTTTATCTCAGCAATCTCAGTTGTCGTTTGGACCACAGAAGACAATTTTATAAACCTTCAAGACATATAGGACATTTGAAAAGCAATTTTAAAAGCTGAACAGCAGGGAACCAATAGTGGGGAATCAAGACATTTTACAACAGAGTTACCTCTTTGCCTTTTGCATTCTAGTTGATAATTAAATATCTCTTAGGTGAAAGAATGAAACCAGTCAGCTTAAGAGTGGTTGGAATTCTTTTATGTACTCAGGGTTTTAGTTTAAAAATATTTTCATGATAGCCAAATAGAATTAACTAACTTTATGGAGACTATTGTTCTTCCTGAAACACTGTGGTGTGACAAACCTCGAAGGAAAACAATATGGTATTCAAGTTGCATTAGTTAAAATCCAGTATTTTTCTGTTTTTCAGTTTTATAAAAAGGACGCTATTTTTAAGGGCCCCCATCAGTAAATCAGGATATTTAAAAAAATAATTTATTAAAAAAAAAAGATAAAAAAATAATACTCACAAGTAGGCCCCACAGAGCTGCTTGCTCACTCCCCACCAACATGATGGGAGAGAGAACTGGAAGAGTAAAAGTGAGAAAACTTGTGGGATGAGATTAAGACAGTTCAATATGGGAAGCAAAAGTCAGCACACAAACAAAGCAGGACAAGGATTTTATTCACCACTTCCCATGGGGAGGCAGTTGCTCAGAACTGATCCTCTATAAAGGCAATTTCCTTGTAGGGATCTTTCAAAATACAAGGATTTTTAGCCACTTACTTTAATAATTGCAGCTTTGTTTTTTATGGAAACACAACATTTTGTAAAAACAAAACAAATAAAATGAAATTTCTTTATACTTGAATGTATTTATTTCAATTTATTTTGCTTTAGAAATCAGAGCACATAAAGACTACAGCAAAATGACAGCGCACTACTGTAACCTGATAAACAAACATTGTTTACATTCATTTCAGTGAAGCTCGGCCCCGTGCAGGCATCGCTGCGAGCACTGTGGAGGTATGGACTGAATGTTCAGGAGCTGCCCTTTTGAAGTTTCCCTAGAGCTGGGATGCATTCCCTCTGACTAAGTGCTAACCATGTGAGCTGTGACATTATTCAGTAGGGCTATTTGTGGCAAGATTAGTATGTGCACAGCACTTTGAGAGAGCTTCTGTGGAGTTCTAGGGTCTACCAGAACAGCAGTAAAAGAGTAACCTCCTCTCTCCTGTAGCATTAATAATTTCTTCTGGATAAGAACCTTGCTACTGTTGACAGACTAATTAAAGTCCATTGTTATGGGTTGTGCTAATGTCTGTTTGGTACTTATGTATTTGTACATAACTAATCATTTGAGGTTTCCTTTTTAAGGTTTCTTAGAAATGTTGCCTATAGCTTACTAACACACGCATAGAGACAGAAACTGCTCTAAAGTAGCAACAAAATCCTTCCTGCTGGCATACAGTAATGGAATAATCAGAACAAAAACCAATGAAATAAATTATTTTGCTCTAGAGCAAACAACTTTTTTTTTTCTCCCTTAAAATAAATACAATAGGTCTCCATGAGCATCTGTTGTGATGATGGTTTTTGAGATGGTTTTGGGATATAATTTGTAGCATATTTTTGTACTTTCATCTTTTGTGTTTCTTCAGTTTGTAAAGAACTTGCCTCTGAAATTAAAGAGGGGACACATCGAGAAGAGTTTGCACATGCCAATTGAATTAAAAAGGCTTTATCACCTCCATAAAAAATGTCTGATACATGAACTAAACTGTATTTAATTCATTCGTTTTGAGAGTGCCTGAAGTGGAAGCACAATATCAGTCTTAAATTAAAGTACTATTAAAAGAAATTAAATTATATTATTTGTGACTATTTATAATACATAAATATTTTCAGGCTTGATTCGTCGTGAAAAGAAAATTTATATCCTAACTATTTTAAAAATAACTGGAACTTTTATTTTTTAAGAGGAGACCAAGTTACTCCATCTCTAATTCCACAGAGTTATTTCTTCTAAAATTATGGAACTTCACCTTTCTATGTAAAGAAGAATGTCATCGTATTAGTATACCATTACATTCTTACATTGTCAGCCTGATGTAAACCCACTCCCTCAGTAATGCTAATCCTGCTTCCCTATAGAAGCCTAATTTAAAAGGTGGACCATTAGTTCTGCATTTTTACACCTTGGGAATAATATGTTCTCTGATTTTTCAGCATGATTAGTACTCTTTTTGTAGCAGTGATTAAAAAAAAATAAAATTAGATCAGATATATCTAAGTAAGTATTAAAAAAAAAAGCAACTTATGAACCTGTTGAAAAAGTTTCTTTACTAAGTGCCACAACTGACATATTTTGAAATTTTTGTATACCCACAACTAAGGAATAAATTCTGTTATTCATATAAGTATCAAGCACTTTTATAAAAAACTCTTGTTCACCTATTTTCTTTTATATTTCTTTTTCTTTTAATAATTTCTGCCATGGCTTAATTGCACTCCTATATTTTGTATTGTGCATTATGGAAGATGTAGAAGCAATCATTACATTGAAAATAATATATGGCTAAATTCAAGTAAATTTCTATGAGACAGTATTCACCTTCATGAACTAATCCTACTTCATTCTCCACAGAATTCTTGCTACTGAAGGTAATTTTTTCTTATTCATTATCCATTTTTTGTTTCATGGACTTATTCTTTTCCTTTCAGCTCTTCTTTTTATTGATAATTGGTCAGTTATTTTGTGCAATTTGTGCAAGATCATGCAGAAATATAACATCAAACAGCAATGTAAAATTCTATCAGTAAATGAAAAAAGCTATCAAGAAGTAATCTGTAACAAAATATCTGGTTCAGGAAACAAACTTGAAAATAAGAATCTACTTAAATTATTACATAAGCTTACTTACATAATTTAGCCTTACAGAACAGCAGAAAAATACCAGTAACCTGGGAAATCTGAGGTTGGATCAGTTCATAAGTTGGGTGTTTTGCATATTCTGAAGGTCAAAGTACTCCCTTTTTTTTAAGAAGGTACAAAACAATTAGAAATCCATGAAAATACTTAGACTTCAATGATGTTAAGTTCCATAAGAACATCGTTCTTTGGATTGCAGCAAGCTGTCATGCCAGCTGACTCTCACAGTCTCATTAGCAGTGTTTTGGTTCCAATTCCCCACAACATTTATTTACTTGTTCTTTATTCACTGAAGATATGTCTTCCCCTGTAAGAGTGTTACTCATACCTCTTTTTTTCTCATCCCAAATGTAAAACAAACATGAAAAGTGTTTGCTCTTTTCTTAACTTCCCTGGAGATCTTGTTTTACAGATTGTCCCATATCACATTACTGAAAAATATCAGAGAAAACTAAAGATGTTCAACACAAATGCAATTTCCATGGTAAAACAGTGCGGTTACAATGAAGTCTGTTTGTTCACTGGAAATTTGTTCGCATGTGCCTCTTGCGCTCTTTTTTCCTGCTTCCTTTACCCTTTGGTTTGTGTCACATTGCAGGTATCTCAATGCATATACTCAAATTTTTTCCTTCCAGAAATTGTTTAGTATCTGTCTGCCCTTGTTGCTTATCCCCCCTTGATTTCGGTGACGTCATGAAACACCATCTGTTGCCATGGCAACGATCAGCGGTGTGTGGCGTGATCTGCGATGATTACAGGTCTGCACTGCTCCACTGTTTTTTCCAGTCAGTTCACAGAGACAGCTTTTGTTTTGCAGTGTATTTCAAGTTGTGTTATTAACATGCTTAACCAATTTTGTGCTTATATAAATGCCTATCACTGTAGAAAATACATTTCCCGAAGGGCTTTCCATGCGCCCTTTTGTGTACGTGCAGCCACACTTCTTCATTTATGCCTTTGAGTGGCATTACCTCACTTGTGTGGAGAAGAGCATATGGAAGGGCTAATTTCTAGTCTGCAATAGCACTTAATTCTTCTTGCTAGACCTAGAGGCAAGCAGGCCCAGAAAGGGGCAAGTTGTGAGTAGTTATTAAATGAGGAGGAGATTGCTGTACAGGGGGCTTTTCTTTAACAATACTGTCACAGAAATCCTCCCCTTTTTTATGTAATTTCTTTTCTTTTTAAAAACAAAGATTGAGATGTGATTTACAACTCAGATCCATGTTCTGAAAAGGGAGAATTTCCTGATGACATATCTGCCTATGGAAGAACTTTGATTCAGCTATTACAGACAGCCATTCTCATATGGCATGCAGTAAACATTTCTTTTTAAGTTTATTTAGTTGCACTTTGCAACTGGAGGAAAGGTGGATGGAAAATCTCATTCTGCTTAATTTTGAGACCTTCAATGTCTCATACTAAGAACGTCCTGGGGTGACTTTATGATGCTTGTATCCCGAGTCATCTGTTCTGTTTATGCTGGATATTAAATTCTGCACCTTTAAGACTGATTCTGAGAGTGAAGGGGAAGAGAAGAAGCACAGAGTTCGTTATCAGAAACTGCACTTGCTCCCCCACATCCTGCTCCTAGACTGTGTTGTCTGTGGAATGGAGAGTAAGAGAGAGCTCTCCTTTGCTTTTAGTTAGTTTTTTTTTTTTTGCTGGCTGAGACAGTGAAGTTCCCTAGACTGTGGTTTTTCTTTTTCTTGGAACTGTTTGAACCTGCTCTCCACTGAAAACCCAGAAGAGCACCAGGAGCTCACGCTTGTGGCCCACCAGGGCCTGGGACACTGCACTCCAGCATGTAGCTGTGAGTTGCTCAGACACAATTTATTAACATGAATAAGCTCAGCTAGCATCTTGCTGCACTTTTGCATTGGGCTACAAAATTCTGGTGTCAAATTGTTCCCAAATGTTTTCCAAGCGCATTAAAAAATGCAAACATATTCTGCTTGAGAAGAATGTACCTAAGTCTCCCTCTTCAAACGTTATAATGATTTTATTGTATGTAACATCTTTAGGGAATTTAAGGGGAAAAATATTATAAATATTCTAACCATTCATTAAGTCCATAGTTGAATCTTCTTTTCCATCCTCAAACCAGAAAAAAATCTTCATGAAAACTGTTGGATAAAACCTGAAGTGGTGAGAAACAAGACAAGTGAAAAGAGTTCTGCTACACCGCGCAGATGAGCCACAGTCCTGTGACTGGGAAACTGTCATGGAAAGGACTGCTTATGACTTTTTGACTTTCAGAATCATAGGACTCTCAAATTTTGTTTAGTTTAACAAATCATGTGGTGCGAAAGAATAGGTGCTTACAGCAAAAGAGTTGGTGTGCTCCTGGAGCATGCTCCTATTTTTGTTGCAAGACAAATATTGCAAAAAGTGAGAGTTTGCTTACTTGAAACCAAAGCAGAGCAAACAGGAATAACGTGATTTACTTCAGAAATGCTTTTCACATCTGAATTGTAGCTTGACCCTGCATTGAAAGCTGCCCAGGGATGTTACAGCACTTGTTGCAGGTACCCTTCTTTAAAGAAAAGTTGGTTTGTTTGTTGTTCTTAATTTTTAAAAAAAGTGGTATGTGCTCATATTCTTTGGATAACACTTGAACGGCCCTGAACTGTTCTTCATCATATATTTTTCTTCCGTATTTAGATTACAGGCTACCTAGGAAACTTCCAATATTTCATGGATTTTCTCTGTTTCCAAAAACAAAGTTTAAATATATTTGAAAAAATGAATTTAAATAATATATTTAATGCTGTATAAACATTTTTAGCATGGTATCTTGAAATACTAACTAAACAAAATGCCTTGCATTTTTTTGTTTGGTCTCAAAATTAAAGCCTTAAGGAAAGAAACCTTCCTTTTTTAAAAAACAACTCAGCCAAAAAATTCCTCTATATGCTGTTTCCCCTTTGAAGAAACAAAAGAAGAGGACGTAAATATGTAATGAAATCTGTAAATTAATTTGGACAAGTTTGCATTCCTGCTTTAAAAATCAGTGACAAAAGGAAGGAATTTTTCTCCCTTTGCTGGAATCAGAAATACTCTTTGATAAGCAGGAACATTTTTTTATACCTTTATATTTTTGAGAAAACATTTTACTTTGAGATCACTGTACATTTTAAATTCTGTAATGGAGGGGCGTATATATACCTATGTGTCTATATCTATATCTATACCTAATCTATCTGTATCTATATCATATATATATAAATGTAATTCCTAAATTAATCACTGACTTTCATTTTCTTCTCCTGTCTTTTGCTCCTTGACTGCAAAGAGATCAACTAATACAAAAATTAGAAATTTGCAAATAATTTTGTAATATAGAAAATACATTAATTTTTCAAGCACAGGTTTTATTCTTCTTTGATAGGGAAGGTGGACTGGTTTGCTTATTTCCACTAATTCCTTATACTTCAGGGCGTGGACAAATGCTATCTGCTCCTGGACTGCAGGCAAAAACTTTCAGTCATTCACTTCTGTCTTCTCTGTCTGTTGCTTTTCTAAAGCTGGAAATTAGGAAGGAAGACTGAAGAACATCCTTATATATTCTATGGTGGTCTGTCCTCTTTCTTCTAAATTTCTATTTCTCCTGAGTCTTGACAGCATATCAATATGAATCGTGTGCTTACATAGAGAAAGAACAACAGCTTTTGTGGATGGGTACTAGTCACGAATTCATTTGGGATTTTGACATAAAATTATAACTAGTCATGTGTCTAAGAATGTTGATGCCTTAATATGACAATTAATTATACAATGGAATTAAATCATAGAACCATCACTGATTATTTTCCTGTCTGGCATTTAATCAAAGAAATGAGACTATACCCAAACCCAGATATGGATGTAAATTAGCCTGGTTCCTTTCACTGAAGACACAGTTTTGGGTTGTGCTTCTCTTTGTAATTTCCAGCACATGTCCTGTGGATGCAAAGCAGTTAGTGTAAATCAATCAGTTATCAGTTAGCTAGCTTTATTAGTTAGATCTTTATTAGTTAGATCTTTATTAGTTAGACCTTTGTTAGTTAGACCTTTGCAGGCCTCACTAGACAAAAAACATTTGCAGCCAATGGTCTGTCAGTCAGCACAATCTGTCAAAGGAGTGAATTATTAGTAAAAGAATGTCCTGTATGGAGTCTCAGTATCTGAAAGACTTTGATGTCTGGTGTTATTTACCATATCCTGTGTGTCTGACCCAGTTTTGAAGAAGAATGTCTTGTGTAACCTAAAGGTATGCAAGTTCTGTCACTGCTCCATGCAGGCAGAGCTGGCCCTGGCAGAGCCTGGATCTGCTGTCCCGGGCTCTCTCCCTCAGGTACAGAAATAAATTGCTTTTTTGATCTAACTGCATGTCAAATTCCATTTATTTCTGCAATAGATCCTTACACTTAGGAACCAAGAGTAGTTAGTTCAAAATACTAATTGTCTGAGCATAGGATGATATTAAGTCAAGCGTAGCTTCTGAGGAGGGGTAACATCTCCTTACTTAGGCCACTGATGTGAGGAGGGGGTAATAGTGCAAAAAGGGTACAGAAATTTGGAAGAAAATAAACCCCCTTGCTTTCCAGATGGGCCTCAGGGATTAAAGGGACTGAATGTGTCTGGATTAATTTCTGATTAGAACCAATTCAACACTGGAAGTCTGGTCACCCATGTTCAACAATAATTTTCACGCATGCAGATTCACAAATAGCACAGTTTACCAATCCAATACCATGAGCCTGGCTGAGTTCTGTAAGAACTCTCACAATCCAAATTCACTATTGAAACAACAGGGCAGAAGTTCAGAATTGCCAGCGACAAATTCACTAATTAGTGACTGTTAATATGTACCACTACAGAAGGTACAGCAACAGAGATTTATTAGTACTGTATACATATATCTACAGAGTCTGTCTGCTGATCTCAAGCAAACATAGGTGCTTCCCCTTTTTCTCTTCCCTTTTTTTTTTCTGGAACTCACATTCTCTTAAGACTATAATTTTTGGCTCTTCCCAAAGGAGTGGAACAATTGTGTTTCTTATAGGTGGGGCTTTGGAAACTGGTCATACATGCAATGCATATTCTCTTTCTTTTCATTTCCATCCTTATGGGTAAGAAAGTTAACAAAGAAATGGGGATCATGACGATCTTGGTTACTTTCAGTCAGACTTTACAGTTGATTCAAAAGATAAAATAAAGGCTTAGTTCTGCCTCCACCTGTTTTGGTGGCAGTAAAGACTGTCTGACCCCAGAGGGTCTTTGAGCTTATCCTTATCTTCTTAATGGACCAGATTTACAGCAAGGCTTGGTATGCACGGTAAAGGGGGACTGAGACTAATGGCTTTTGTCTCTTGCTGAAACAACATCAGGCCATGAGTCCTCTGTTTCATTGCAAACATTTTTCAGTCGTTAGGTCCGGCTTGAGGCAGGCACAGGATGATGGACCCAGTTCATGTTTTTCTCAAACAGCCTCATCAATTCTTCTCTGACTTAAACCTTAGATTTAGAGCTCTGACTGTAGCAAGTCTGACCATTTGCCACAGATAAACACCTGATGATGATCATGAACCTGTAGTGGAACAAGGTTGCTCAAAAGAGCAGAGAAGGCATTCATTAAGCATGTGCTCTTTTTCCTCATTCTCTTTAATATCCTTTCAAGAAATTGATCCTGCACTGGAAAAGGAGCATCTAGGAAATTTTCCATGTGTGATGTGGTGGTGATTAGCTGGAATTCTTAGTGAGGATTAAATTTCTGTACCCTATTATGATCATTCATAAGCAAACAATAATAAATATTTTGCAGTTTAACAGAAATGTTCTAAAATAGGATAAACAAACCAATACATAGCTATTGTTAAAATTGAGGCTGTCTCAGTAATAGTTGTGACAAGACAGTTTTGCTCTTTGTACTCTGCTTAAGAGAAAGTACTCTGTGTTGCCGTGGAGTATTTTATTAGGTAAATATTGCAGTACTCCTAGTCTATTAAATTTAACTACAGACTTCCTGACAGTCTGCTGGCCTATATGATAGCATCATTAAAGCTTCTAAACATTATTGGCATACCAGCTACTTGCTTTTGGGAGGGGAAGATATTATGCTGAAGACTTAAAAGTTTTTTTTCCATGTCAGAACTAGCTGAATCCACAGGAGAGAAACATTTGAAATGTATCATCTGTTCCTCTTATAATGGTGCTTTATTTCTTTCAAATGAGGAAAATGTTTAATGCAAATGGCTGTCTTCATGGAACGTACTATTATAAGGCACACTTGGGATTTCCTCAGACACCTGTATACTCTAACTAGGTGCCTCAAGTGGTATTAACTTTTTGACTAAAGTATTACAATTTTCTCCTGAAGAACAAGGAGTACTGTTTCAACATATTTTTATATTTTACAGGGGTGAGGGGGGAGGGGAGGGCTTTTTGCATTGATTTTTTGTTTCTGTTTTGCATTTTCTTAATTCTAGTTTTCTTGTCCTGTCTAAAACACCTGTCTGCCTTTCCTATAACTCAAATAACTGACTGTGAATAAAAATTTCCCCTACAAAGAAGTAATTAAATAACCTGTATTTTGGCTAAATTGACAGAGGTAAAATAAATAAAAATATTACTCATTTCTACTTTCAGATATTTTATCTTTTTTTCCCTAGGACTTCTTTAATGTACTCCAGAGTTATAGACATAATATATCCTGAAGACACATACCAATTATATCTCATGCAAAATGGCAATTATGATGCATCATAAACAATTTTATTACAATACCAGGATATTCTATCTGTACTTGGATTCAAGGCCCCTTCCAACTTTCTGTTTCTCACGTTCATCAAAGTAATTCCACTGACTCTATGAAAAAATAGATATATACTGCAAGTTACACTAATATCCAGATAGCAAACAGTTCTAGCTCTCCTTGTTTTGAAATCTGTTCAGTAGATTCCTCTCTGCTGTAAAAGTATCAAGAAAAAGAAGGTGTTTTTCTCTTAATTATTATGTCATTCAGGAAGCAACGGTTTGGTTTTTATCAGTAGAATGCACATGCTTGTATAATACTTTATGTGGTTACTCCAACATCAGGTATTAAGCAGCTTTAGATCCTAATGCAAACATAAATTTCAGACGCATGTTAAAAAATAGACTGTTTTCTGTAGCTAAAAAAAGTCAGCCAGCTTTGTGAGGATAAGGCAGAAATATGAAGTAAATTAATTGTCTTAATGTGAAAAGGATATTTTCATACTATTAAAAAAAAGTAATCAATTAAAATTCATATTGACTGAAAATTTTGTTCTGGTATGATTTTACATAGATAATTGGAATTTGGTAATATAAAGCCTTTATTTAAGGAAAAATAATTTTTTAAAAGTTGAAATAAATAGTTCAATAGTAGGATTTGAACAAAAGGTGCATGAAATAAAATACTTGAGTAATCAAATTAATTCATGAAAGCTATGAGCACTCAGATGACATCTATGCTTGGCTCCTCATGCCTTCCTAAGAATATATGATTTAGGTATGAGGGACAGTTAGGAACACTGTGTTCTTGAAATCCATACCATGACTGAAAAATGAAGTTGAAACAAGATAATTGAATTTCTCTGTTATCTCCTTCAGGTCCACACTCCTGAATACAGTACTGAAATTTACTGAAATTTCTCATTAGTGAATATCATTTTGAAACAAACAAAAAAAAAAAGGCAAAACAAGACTGCTCCAGCCTCTGTATTTGGCTTAAGCTCTCCCACTAACAAATAGAAATAAAAGCAGTCCAAGAAATAAAGCAAATTAAGATCAAGAAATGGTCCAATGGAAGAGCTCTCTGATTTTTATACGTGACAATTTTCACTAGCTTCTTTTTTTCAGATGGACTATAAGATTAAAAATACTTTTAAATAAATTAAAGAGTGAGTTTAGCCTAGTTACAATAATTTAGGATAGGGAGAGGAATAATAGATAATTCCACAATTAAGCAAAAGTAAACAGATAAAAATCTGGGCTGTAAAGATGTCCAGGTACTTATATTCTAACATTCTGTAAACTTGGAAACATAAAATTACATTAGTTGTTTTTAAAGTCTTTTAGAAATAAATTTGAAAATTTAAGGGTCAGGGGAAAACAATCTAAAAAAACACACAAGCAAAATGAACCCTCAAAACCCCCTAAACAAAATCTAAACTATTAATGTGTTTAAGATGTACTATGGTTATTTTTTATCCACAAGCTAAACATACTTTGCTGTGTTTGTTTCCCTCATTACAGCCACAAAAATGATCATGAGTGCTGGAGAAACTCTTCTTTGAAGACAGGCTGAGAGAGTTCTGGATTCTTCACTCTGGAGAAGAGAAGGCTACCGCGAGACCTTATTTCAGCCTTTCAATATATTTTCAAAGAGCAGGTCTATAAGAAAGGTGTAGAGAGGCTTCACCACAGCAGGTAGTGACAGGATAAAGGCAGTGGTTTTAAACTGAAAGAGGGCAGATTTAGATGAGACTTCTGAAAGAATTTTTTTTACAATGAGTGATAAAACAGTGGAAGAGGTTGCAGCCATCACCTCTGCAAGTGTTCAAGGTCAGGGCTTTGAGCAACCTGATCTTAGAGAAGGTGACCCTAACTATGACAGGGAAGTTCTTCTAGATGATCTTTAAAAATCCTTTCCAACTCAAACCATTCCACAAGTCTATGATTTTATGACATTAAATTTTTTCCACTGAAGCTTGAGTACAAGAGACAGAGCAATTCCAATAAATGCAAACTTTTTAACCTTCCTTGTAAACACTGGCTGTTATAGATAAAAAATATAGTCCCTAAAATGCACAATGAATGATTACTGGAAGACACCGGATTTATGGTTTTCAACTTTTTGTTTTCTTGGTTGAGGTTTATTAAAGGAACTTCCATTTAGCCTCCTGTACCTTCCATTTTTGCACACACAGATTTCTATAGAATTGTATTATTGTACAGTCCAAGTAAATACAAGTTTTCTGGGTTCTGAGAGAAAAGCAAATTAACAGTCAGTGTCTGGTGTCTGAATTAGCAGCATGTCACTCAGACTAAAAGAAGTAAACTAGAACTAGGTTTTGTTTTGAGTTTATATTGAAAGGATTCAGTGTGGCATAGGGGTATGCAGGTTTTTATCAGAAGAGACTGGGAGCTGTCCTTTAGTCAGAAACACCAATTCCAGCTGGTTCCAAACCAGACCCACCACCAGCCGAAATCTGAGCTCACCCGTAACTCCAGCGTAGCCTCTGTGATAATGTATTTAGGAAAGAGTAAAAAATGCTACAAAGCTGCTGTGACAGAGAGAGGAATAAGGAAAAAGGAAAATGAAGCAGCCTTGCAGACATCAAGGTGAGAGAAGGAAGACAGAGCGAGAGGAAGTGCTCCAGGCAACTGAGCAGACATTTCCTGATAACTTCTGAAGCTGTGGAGGAGAAGGTACTTCCCAGTAGTTCACAGAGAGACCTACTGAAGAACATACCACACTGCATCCAGTGGAGAGACCATGCTGGAGCAGGTGGATATGCCCTGAAAGAAGCTGCAGGCCATGGAGATCCCATGCAGGAGCAAACTACTGGCAGGAACTGCAGTCAATGGAGCAGAGCCCATACAGAGCTTTTCTGGCACACTCTGAGGCATGTGGGGAACCAGCGCTGCAGCCATTCTTGGAGGACTGTACTACATGGAAAGGACTTGATTTTTAATTAGAAATAAATTAATCCAAATAAATTAATTCCCCAAGTCCAACCAATATGTTTTGCTCATGACAGTAATTGTTGAAAGATTTCTCTGTCCTTATCTTAAAACATAATCTTCTTCATTTATTTTCTTTCAAGTTTTCTGCTGAGGAAGGAGGTGAGGCAACAGCTTGGTGAGCATCTGGCAGATAGTGAAGGTTAACTGATCAAAGGTTAATATGGAAGAAGAAAAGGGAACAATTATTTCCTACATAAAATATATGTTAGATTTGTATTTCGCATTTGCTGTGTTCATGTTAGCACTTTTTTTTGAATATATAGTTGTGTTGTAAATGGATAATGTTGCATCTTTACAGTCTTTTACATTACTTTTTTCATATTTCTTTTAGTATTGGTTTGTTTCATTCACAAACCCTTACTCTTTCTATTAGAACTTCATAAATTATTTTCATTAATCACACCTTTATAAGTTTCAATAATGCGATAGGTATGACAGAAGCCCCTTCTTAATCAATGAAAAATTAATCTCTTGATCACTAGATTGGAATACCGCAAATTCTTTGGTAGATTACGTTCTGGGTTTCAGTCTTCCTCATTTTTCTTTCTGTACTCTCCATTCTCACCCAGATATAATGTGTTTCATATTCATTATTATTTCCATCTTGCCTAAGGAGTTGAAACATCAGTTCTACAACAGCTCATTCCCACAACAATCTATTCTCTGATGAAGAATTTTTTCTGTTGCCTCATACCCACCTCCTGGGTTTCATCCCACATCTGCTCTGCAGTCCTGACTTGATACATTCTGCCTCTCCTGGCTTTTTTCACTCTTACAATATTCTCCACACACTTCTGGAGGCACCAGAAGGACTCCCCTCCTCCCAAGACTCTGCGCTGAAGGGAGAGCAGGGGAAGCATCTCCTCACAGTGACAGCGCATTGATAGATCAGGAGAGCTGCTGGACTCATCACAATCCCCTTTCTTCAGTTTACAAGAGCTGCCCTAGGCTAGTAAGCTGAAGTTTATTCTGCTTGCCAAAAAACCTAATCAGATGCCTCCACCTTGAAAGGCAGTAAATGGAATGGAGAGATAACCTGAGAAGTAGCCTTTCTCCTTCCCAGCAGCTATAAAAGATTTATTCAAATTTTCCACAGAAATGCAGATTCTCTTTTCAAAATTTGTTTGCATTAACAGAAGGTAGCTTATATTAGACATAAGTGAAAACTGCACTGTTTTTTAGGTGATAAAGCCTTTTAAGGAATGTTTTATCCTAACAGAGTGGTGTTTAAAGTAAATACCGGTTGCCTATTAAGATACAAAATCACAGCAAGTAAGTACAACTTTGGCTTTAATATTTGGTGCTGGCTGCACCACTCTTATAAATCTGTTTAAATATTCAGTCACATTACATAAGAAGTGATCCCTAGGGCAGACAAGGAAATGTTGTCTGTTAAAGTACTGGACTGTCAGCGTTGTTGTCAATGTTTTTCACTCTTGATTAGTGCCCACCACAACTGAAACGATTGTAGAAGGGTAGAGTTATAGGCCAGTTCTGCTACAGCCATTTCTACTCCTGCTTACATCCAGCCTTTTGCTATCAAAAGCTAGATGTTGCAAATGCATTATCTTAAGGTCAGATCTTGGGGAAATATATTTGAAATTTAATAGCAGTCATGAGGTTGATATACTGAAAAGGGACTTTGGGATGCTTGGAAGCAATAACAAAGGGCAAGTAAATTCTAAAAGCTAACTATTACAATGTGTTCATGGGGAAAAGAAATTTAGTTGGAGGAGCCATTTTTAATAAAAATATTGCTTGCAGGAAAGAGAATTATATGAATTAATGGAAACTCAGTATGAACTTAACCCTTAAACTCAAAGGATGAAAAAAATAAGAACAGTTAGCTTGTCATATTAGAAGAGACAGTTAATATGGCCATTGTGGAGGCATATCCACATCGTGCTAATCATTGGCTGTTTGTCAGAACAAAGACTTGCATATGCTTTTTATAAAGTAGTGTCACGCTCTCTCCAAGGATTTCAAAGTTATTGTGAGAAAATCTGAATTCCTAGAACTTAATGTATTAAAACTAGCAAAGCTGATTGAGGATTTATGGAAAAAAAGCAAACAAGTAATAAAATTTATTTAAAAATTAATAAATATTCCAACCACAAGTACTGACATATCTTTTGAGATTACATATGAGTTATCTGCTGCTTTTCTTGATTTTTTCATCTCTATCTCATGACTTGAAGTGCTAGAAATGTAGTATAAATTGGACAGTTGGATGGTGGCCTAGGACCTTAGATGAATGTCTCTCAAGTATTTTTTAATGTCTCTTGCTGAAAAGGTCAGGGTCCCATCAACTCTGCATGTTACCTTCCTGTATGGAAGGTTGATGATCACCAGAAGATACATCTGATTTCTATGACATCAAATCATCCTAGACCATAGTTTTTCCTCATATTCATGGAAATTCACCATGGGATTTCTAAGGCTGTTCAAATACCTCATGTTCACTTTACATATCCATTTGCGACAAATGGCTGGATATTAAACAGAAAATCCTCTTTAAGTAAAATGAAATAAGGTAAAATATAAGTGTAGATGTAATCGAAAACCTCCACAACAATAATCAAATTTAGAAATCTACATCAAGGAAAAAAAATGAGATAATTAAAGGGAAAAAAAAGTGAGACACCTTGCTATTCAGTTTAAGACAAAATTATGCTTAGGATGTCTGTGTTTTGATTCACAATGATTTTCACAAATGCCTGGCACTGCAGGTTGTGCACCTCAGATAATAGCATTCATTACTGAAGCATACTGATTTTACAAACTGTTTTTGGTTTCTTTTCAAGGTCACCCAGAGGGTCTACTCAAATTTTGTGTTTCACCATCAAAACGTATTCCAACCACCCTTCAGTGGCTTCTCTGCTGACAGAGACCAGAGTTTCATATAATCTTTCACCAACATGCTGTCCAGTTCCTGTAATCCAGCTCCTTGTGGCATCATCTCTGATTTTTCCTTCGTCTTGGTGGTTGAGCTTTATGTGAACTGAACTTCTACACCATTGTCGCTTGCAAAAATTGAGAGTGGATTAAGCAATCCAGGAGTTTCATTCCCTTTCCAAAATTAAATTACTGTAGTTGAGGTTTGTAAGTGAAAATCTTTCCAGGACAGATGGACAGCAGCTGTCATTAACGCTAGGAGTTTGTTTACGTCTGGAGCATAAGGTATCATTTGTGTTGATGGGTAATATTTACCTTGGCATTATAGACTGAAAGTATATTTTGTGTACAATACTCAACTTGAAAGGGCACATTTGGAAACATTGTTTGAGAAGTATGATGAGTATGAAGCAAATATAAACAAAAGAGGAGAGGAAAACATTCAGATTGCTTTATTTTGGACCTCGTATTTGTTTTGGAAAAATGGGACAGTGATGGGAAAAAAATTGTTTTACTTTGCATATCATGTTTTGCAGTTATTGAGGGTCATATATTCACAGTTATTACATTAATTCAAAGAGATTATATAAAAGTCTCTGAAGAAGAACATTAAAAATGGAAGAAAACTGCAGTATGACCTATCACTACAATATTGCAATATAATATTGCAGTGATAAATATTAACTCATTGCTGCAGAATTATTAAGTGTTCTGATTTATTTTGGCTCAAGGGTTTCGCAAATATTTAAACATTTACATCCATGCACATTGGTTTGAACAGCAAATTACAACTATGGCATCTAAGTACTCCTTTATATTGAATTTATAGTTTCACAACATCTGCAATAAAGCTGGGAAGAAAATGAGACTGAGAAAGAGGAATCATATGTGTGGAAGAGTGTGGTAGAGGAAAACGGGTGGGTGATGATGTGGGAGATAAGGAGGCAGGCAGGAAAGGAAAGCTTACATTTGCTGTACAGGGTGAGAAGATACAAGAATCTGGCCTAGGTTCTGTTTAGTAATAAGTCCACATGTGAAAATGTCAGTGTATTTAAGAAACAACATGAAATATATGGAAAAATTGCAACTGAGCTGAACAGACTATTATGTTTCTTGATTTTTCAGTTCTGCCCTTTGCTACCTCAGACACACCCAAAAATCTGAGAAAAGGAATGTGAAGCATTTCTTTCTAGCCTGGTGGCAGTGCCAATAACATGCTGAGAAAGTCAAAGAGGCAAATGAAAACAGGAAGCACAGTATCCATTGAGAACTTAACTTACCTCGCTACAAATTAGAGGAGAGTGAGGCTGAAGCATGAAGATAGGGCTGAAGTTGTAAATGCACATCACAGCTTCTTCATTATGTTAACAAAAAGAGAAATACAAGAGAGCTGTACACAGTTTTTCAAAGGGGATCTACAAGAAAAACAGAAAGTTAGCAGGAGTAGAAAAAAGAAAAATTTGAGAGGCAGCATAGGAATCATATTGGATGATTGTCCTGAAAAGCATGACACCTACCAGTAAAGACTTGAGAAGTGATAAAGAGAAATAGGTAAACAGCAATGTAGAGGAAGCTAAGAAATTGAGAAGGCACTTAAAAAGAATATATATATTTTTTTTTTGTGCACAATAGAAAGCAGCAGCTTTCCAGAGAATCTTAAGAGCTAATAGAATAACTAAAATATAGAAAGAATACCCTAAGTAAATAATGGTTATAACATTGATTTTTTCCCATCTGTGTTAACTATGGAGGAGTTTGAAGTATAGAAACAAGGACCTTTCTTTACAGAGTGTGTGTCAGAGGTTTTGTTTAAAATTGAAGTATTGGCAGAAAAGGTGAATGGATCAAGGAGATGATGTGAGAAATAAGAAATCACCAGGAGCAGGTGGTTTCTGCCTCAGAGCTGTAAAGGAATTCGAGTGTGAAATAGCCAAACTAAAAAATGTGGTGTGTAAAAAACTGAGTCCTTGTTAAAGGACAGGAAAGTGGCTCAAACAATGTCAGTTTTTTAAAAAGGACTCCAGTGGAACAACAGATGGATAAAAACTGGAATTAAGGAACATATAGATGCATATGAGAAGTCACAAAACTAGAAGGGTTCTTTGAAAATATTAACAGGCATTTAGATAAAGGAGGTCTGAATACCATTCTTGTGAATTTGCAGGGTGCTTTCATTTATGTACCTAACCAAAGGTTTTCCAGAAAACTAAACAAAAACACTCTTAAGGGTAAAGGCTAATAAAATCTTAGGAAACAGGACAGGAATAAATTCACAACTACACTTGCAGTGAAAGACAATTCAGTGCAGAAAGTCCATAGGTATCTATGCTGTGTTCCTTGGAGCTCATCATACTCACATGCATTCTGGAAAAGGGAAATGACAAAGTTGCTGATTCTGTTAAGCTATTCAGGATTGTAAAGACGATTTCCAGCTGTAAAACCTGCAAAACGAAATTACTGGGAGCTGAAGTGAAGCTGAAAACCAGTGTAGACAACTGCAAGTCAAAATCCCTGTCTGAACTACCTTCCTTCAAATATCCAAATCCTATCCTTCAGAGGGAATAATGCAGCATGGATTAGAAAATCACTTCCCTGATAATCTACCTTCCATATTCTCAAATTCTGAACCCCATACCTCTGCTATAGCTTTATTGGCTGTAAAATGAATTCACTCAAGGATCAGAGTGCTGAAGGACTTCTATGATGAAGAAAGGCTAAGTGTTGGGTTTGTCCAGGCTGGAGAAGAGAAAGCTCTTAAGAGACTTAGTAAGGCCTTTCAATACTTAACAGGGACCTAAAGAAATAACTATTTACAGGGTCATGTAGTGATGGAACAAGTGGTAATGGCTTTAACTGAAAGATAATAGATACTGTGAGGGTAGAGTGGCACTGGAACAGACAGTCCAGAGAAACTTTGGTTGCCTATTCCTAGAAGCATTCAAGGCCAGTCTAAATGGGGCTTCTGATGTGCCCCTGTCCATGGCACAGGGAGTGAAACTAGGTGATTTTTAAAGTGCCTTCAAGCGTAAACCATTCTATGAGTCTATGATTCTCTGACCTGATCCCTATTCATGTGGTAGAAAACACATAAACCTTAAAGGAGGAACAAGCCCTTAAACCAAATCTTGCCTATGAAAGCATAAGAATTATTTGATCTATTCCTCCCATCCCTCACTCATATCAGCTGCAAATGTGACTCACTTTATTGTGACTGTGCTAGTATCTAACCATTATCATAATAAGTTTTGATGGCAAAAATGCAAATCTCTGGGAGATTTTTCCTGTTTTTTTGTTCTTTAAGTAGAGAGAATGCACTGGCAAATTACTTCAGTTTATTGATTGGACCCAAATTCTGTGAAAAAACTGCAGAATCAAAATTACATTGGAGAGATGGACACAGGAATGACCATCACATATAGATAGTATTACAGTGGAAAAGTTATACATTGACTTTTAAAGCAACATGGAAACTGATGGTGTAAGATATTGATAACAAATGGACTGCTCAGGTGAAAACAAAACAACCTGATAATTTAATTGTAGTTGCCATGCACTTTAAAAAGCATTAGAATGTGAAATAGTCACTTGTTTTCTGACATGATCTTTTGCCTGATTAAGTCTAAAATGAGAGGAGTCCCTTATGTACAAGTGTATAGGTAGAGGGAGTTAAAAATCAAGTCCTTGCTCAGAATCTCTTTCATCTATGTTTTCATTTTGTGCTATTCTTAAGCTCCATGAGCTCCACATTTAAGTGTCTGTTCTAAAATTGGAAGAGTTTCTGTTGGCTGTTGGCAGAAGACAACATAAATAAGAATATCAGTCAAACAGATTATAATGTGTGTGTGCATGAAGATATGTAGGTGTGACTAAAGAAAGTATTTAATACATGCCAAGCACATCTTAGTTTCCACTTCTGACTGAATTTTATGTGTATTAATATATCATTTAGTTTAGGAAAGTTCAGTGGCTGATATAAAACAGTTTTCAAGAGAGAGGACTAAGTATGCATAAACCTTATTTCTTAAATACCAAATTCAGCCAATGGATTACTTGGTTCAATATGCAGTTAAAGACCTTTTGTTGGGCTGTGGAGAGGGTGGTGAAACTGCCCATCATGTTAAGTTGCCCAATTTCTATTACTCGTTTAGAAGCAATTTGATGGAAGATAAAGGTACAAATAAATCTCCTAACGCTCCTATTCCTATGGTATCAGAGCAACCTTAAACTCATTTGGATTATGAGGATCTATTTATTGTGGAGAAAATATTCTAAATATTCTGATCTTTTCTATTTCTCCAAGTTCTTATTTATACAACTCATTAGTTGTAAGACTCGACATGCTATTTCAACAGGTACATCTGCATTGCTGCAGTGTGTGAAGGTTCATAATGGTCTATGCAAATTATGACTGTAATCAAGCCAGGAGGTCAAGTGCCATATACAGTAAGCAAATATGCCCAGCGTGATTCAGTCATATATTGTGATTTAGTCCTGTGTCAACAGGAACTTAAGTTGGAAATTAGTTTTAAAGATGAAATGAAAATTTGTCCTTTTGTTCTAACTATGGCATAGTTGCATCAGTGTTGTGCTTATCTTCACCTGTAGTGCACTAAAGTAATTAACTTCTTGTGTTAGTAACTTCGTAGTTATTCATGTGCATAAATGAGGCAATGGAGTAATTTGCACAGTGGACTAAAATCAGACCAAGTGATTGAACCCCTAGCCACCTCCATAATTATGTACTTCAGCAGTTGCTACAATTTCTCTGACTGCCCTGGAGATCCATCTCATGCAGCTCCTGCTGTACCTAAACCAATGGACACATTTCAGTGCATAAATTAACATCCTAGGTGGAGAATCTGGCCATCCCAGAGACGCACATCCCACCCAGAGATTCACAGTTTCTGATCTGGCTATTGGGACCATACATAGGTCAGAGACTTATAAAGATTCAGAAATAATGCTCTACCAGTACAAATAAATATTCTCTGTGCAGCTAAGTAGTTAGGAGATGTTTTGTACATTGTTAAAGTAAATTATTAACAATAAATAATGCATGTTGAGAAGTCTCACAGAATTGTGGGATAGAGTGGATAGGAGTTCAAGGAATCTCACTGATCCAGCTAAAGCACCATGAATTTTCTCACATGTTTTTCCCACAATAAGTTCATGTCCTGTTTTTTTTTTTTTTCTAGAAACAAAACAATTGCAATAAAAGAATGTCAGTTGTTGTTCCTTTCCTAAACAAAAAAGTTTTTACTTCTTTAATGATAATTACTTGCATTCTGTATTATGAAGTACATTTTAAACGGTAGTGCCACAGCTTCCACAATAACCAAGTCTAGATACCACAAATTTAAAAACGAAGTTTAGTAATAAATTTAAATAAAAATATCATTACTATTATAATTTAATAGTTTCCACATTTTAAAGTATCAGTAACACGTTTCAATCAAGAAGTAACACATGCTTTCTTTTGCAGTTCAACATAATGAAATCTCTTTCAAAGACATTAACCTGAAAGTGTATAATAGATGAGCATTGTACAAGTAAATGTGCAAGACAAAAAAAGCAGTGCACCAACCCATATCACTCCTACTGATAATTGGTCTAGAAATAATCCTGAACAGAACAAATATAGCTTTTCCTTGATTGATTTTTGGTATTTTTGATTAACTCTAAATTGGCTTTTCTTTTATGCCAGTCTAGCACCATGAAGCAGAGGTGTAAACAGGCAATGTAAGATATTCAGAATTGAAATGTTGTTCACTGAAAAGCAAGAATCAAGTTCAGAAGATAAAGCAAGATATTGTTATGATTATTAAACTAGTGCAAACTAAAACTTATCTTGCTGGTAAAGAAACCTGTGATAAAGATTTCACTTTTAGAGAAGAGCTGAAAGTAATAGCATAAGGATCATAAGGATGCTTTCTGCTGTTACTTATCCTTTCAAATCCAATTAATAGAGCCATTAGGAGTCAAGTCAAAACAAGGAAGGAGGTGAGTCTTCATGCAACATTTAGCAACCTTTGCGAAGGCTGCTGTGAAAATAAGAAGATTACATTCATTCTAAACAGTCATTCGCAGGAAGAAAAATCCTATCAGGGCTCTGAGTTCATGGCACTTGAAAGGCTGGAAGGTATTAAGAAGAAACATCTTGTACTCTTGCCCAGTTTTTATTCTTTCTGAATCATTAGCACATAGCTATTCTGCCTTTTAGTTTTCTTTTGCACATTGAAAGAACCTAAATCTCTAATATGTGCTTAAAGCCCTCCCTGAAAATGAGGTTACTAAAAGATATTGGAAGGGTGGGGAGAAGAAGACCGCAAAGTGGGTGGGAGTGGGCAAGAGAATGAACTGAAAGTCAAAGGCTCAGAAGTGGAGAAATGAGGAACCCAGAAGATAACCTGAAAAACAGGGACACCCCCAGCAGCACCTCTACTCCCTGGAAATAGCCTGAGGAGCTGGCTGATGGACATAGCTGGAAGGAAGGTTCTGAGGTGGAGGAATCCTTGATCTGACCCATTCCTGAGTAACTTGCTAAAGTGTCTTATGAGTTTATATTGTTGAGCACTGTCTGTTTTCTGTGTACAACTCAGAACAGTTCCCAGTGGGAGAGCACTTACATTGGCAAAACCGTGTGTGTTGACACATTCGACAGTGGGCCTGCAGGCTGAATGGACTGTGACGAGAAAGGTGATTTTAGTTGTCTGCACCAAAACAGGATCTTTTGTCTTAGAAAAGGGAATAAGGAGCAGAACTCTGAAGCTAAGTAAGGCAGATGTGTAAATGTTTTCCCTGGTTATGCAGGTACCTGTTACAAGTGGTTGATATGCCTAGCCACATATCTTCAGGCCTTTTTTGATTGATTGGGTTTTTTACAGACCAGTAAGTAAAAATTGTTTAGTGACTCAGAGAGGTCAGTTCATTTTAATGTACTTCTATGGAAAATGTGTGAAATAGCCAAGATAGTAAAAAATATGTACCTGGATATTCCACTGGTGTTAATAAACCTCACTTTAATTTACAACATTGATATGGATCCTAGAATATCATTAGGTCACTACAAACTGCCCTTTTTTAAGATGACACTTTTTAATATTGCAACATTCAGACAATAAAAATACTCTTATGGATTTTCTTACTTGTTGAACAGACATGCAGTAATGAAGTTTGTCACAAATCAGATATATTCTATTTGACATTACTTTTCCTGGTGTCTCGTTTTCCTTTTTTTCTTTCTTGATTCATACTAGAAAGCTTAAGAGTTGCAATAGACTGTAATAATGACACACTTAGGATTGAAAGCATTGAAAGCTCAGTTGCTTTACTAGTAGAGTAAGAAAGATTTGTGGTACACGATCTTCAAATTTAATTTATTTTAAGTAGTCATTTTATTATTTTTCTTAATTTCTGTTTATTGTATTGTCAGCCACAAAAACGCCAAACCTACTCACAGCAACACAGGAACATGCTGCTGCTTATATGGAGGTGTAAATGCTAGGATATCTTATTTAATTCTGGAGCAAGGTCCAAGCACCATTCTTCTGTGATTCAAGTGAAATAGGACATCCATTTAGATAAAGCAAATAATTAAGCTTGTTGTTGTCATTGTTGTGATATTGATCGTCGCATTTTTTTGACATTGGAATCAAATGAACATGGTATTGTAGAATTGAAAGATTTTCCAAAGAACTACACTGAAACATATTACTGTGCAATAATTAGGTGTGCAAAATAAAACCTCAACTGACACGTTCTTCAAAAAATCAGAGTTAATAGTAATACCAAAATTTTTGTCTGGAAATTTTCAAAAAATTGATGGAGAAATTATATTTAAACAGTCTTGTAAAACTCTGTTGTTGGCCCAGTTTTTATGCATTTCTAGCAAAAATAATTTTTTTTGGTGGGGTTATTTTGTTTTGTTGGGGTTTTTGGGAGATTTAACACTTGTTTATCGAATATTGGAAATTTTCTGAAAAGTGTTCATGAAAATGTCATAGAGAACATTTTGTCATTGACTCCCTGCAACCTGGTTTTCATTCAGCAATACCTTTGTCTTGTCCTTTTTTCCCATTGTAAGATTACACTACACAATATTTTCCTATGCATAAGCCTTGCTTAAGTATCTCCAAGTATCATCCTATAGTCTGACAGAAAAAGCTATGATAAGGATTTTTTTTTTAGTTTAAAAGTCTAGTTAATAATAGTTTGCATTTGGACTAGGCAATTCAGGAATTATGTGATTCACAATATTTTTTTAAGTAACAACAATATTTAAAAATGCAATACTTCATTCTGTTTCATTTTTATTAGTCTCCATTTTGAAGGGAATTACAGATAAGTTAAAATCAGCCCACTTGAACAAGTTCATAAGTAAGGTTGACAGCTGCAATTATAAATCAGAGACCTGGGCTCTTGATTCTGTACTGCTGGAACCACTGACCATTTGGCTTTTGATCAAGCACCAGATTTATATTGGCTGTCAAGCAGCCCAATGCAGAGAGAGTTTACTGGAAAAATTTAAAATATAATTCAAAAGTAGGGTTAATTTACCCTTAATGTACTAAATCTAAAAACCCTCAATATGTATTCAAACTTTGCACCACAATCAGTGCAGATTTCTTCTTCCTACTATGTATAGGAAGAATGAACATCCCTCTGCTGCAGATTTTAATTCAGCTTTCATGGTGCTAGAGATTTTCCATCATTTAATTGTCCCAAAATAAACATACATAAGAACAAATTTGGATATTACCTGTTGATTTCCATTTTCTCTTTTTTTTTTTTCCATTTTCTGCAGCCCTCCTATTATTCACAGTAAACTGCTGACAGATTTCACTTTAAATATACATTGGACTATACTCCCTGGTCATTGCTTCCCTCTTGTTGTGTTCTCCAGTCACTATATCCCATAAAAAGCATGTTTCCTTTTCTTTCTCCTTGTGGCTAGTTCTCTTGGTTTATTAATTTTAACCATAATGCAAATCTTTCTGGATCCTATTATCTTTTATTTATTGTATAAATCAAGAACAAAAAACTAAGCTGTTCAGGCTCTGTTAGAAGTTCTTGCATTTCTGTCCATTGTTTTATATCATTACACTTCATATTGAAGTGTTAACAAGATTTGTGTTCTTTCATAATGTACGGATACATTGATGCAATGACACAAGTGACAATGAAAATGGTGAGGTGATATTCCCTAATATTTCAATAAAATTTGACTAGTCTGATGCATTTCCTTGATTCAGTACTGTTTTCTGTAGTGTGTTAAAGGAAAAATTATTTGCCCACAAAACTGTGCAGTTACCTACTTTGTGTTGAATTTCTTCCTTCTGTCCTGATTCTTTCAAATTAACTATACCTAAATTTATCATTATGAGCATTTTCATAAGAAGCTTTTTAATTGTAATATCATAATAAAATTATCAGAAATCTGAATATTTCAGAAGGACATATTAACCATTAAAAGTAGTCTTTCATTTTTAAATGACTGATGTGGCAGTTGCTTTCCTCTCTCAATTTGTCTCCAGTCTGGAGAATTTTTTTCCTCTGTCATCATTATTGTTATATAGCCCATTTGTTTGGCATTTTAATAAAACCATAATCCTTGTCCTATTTTAATAGTATTGTTTTCTAGGCATTTCTTCTGCAATTTGCATGTAGTTATGTTTTTCTATCATGATGTAATTTTAATTTGTGTCTTTTTTGTCCATTTTATTAAGATGAGTCATTTCAGTACTGTTTCTTTTCCATGGATTTTAATGGATATGTATGTACTTTAAAATTTTAATATAGTTCAATGTGAATTTTATTATTTTTAATTGATTTAAAAAATATATAGTGTAATAATTTATGTACTTTCAAAGGAAATACCTTCTATTCCTATGATTTCTTATAATAAAATTGATCAACTGAAACCTCTTTTGGCTTTTCAATATATTCTTATCAACCTAAAGTAATTTGCAGTATATTTCTGAGAACTGTACTTTCCACAGAGGCGACGTATCCAACATAATGTCTTGGAACAGACTGAATTGGCTCCATAAAAATTCATTCTATGCTTTCTAAATGTTTTTGTTTAAACCACATTTGAATTTCACATATGGAGGATCATCGTGTTAGATCTATTGGGGAAAATAAAACTGTTAAACTGGAAAGTCTGGTTTTATGATGAAAAGATGGAATCTGAGATATAATGAGGGAAAGATGTCTGCAAAAAATGTACTTTGTTTACTGAGTCAATATAGCAACAGGGTGAGAATGAGTTTATTTCAATGTCATTTTCATTTAATTGTTCTTTTCAGTGGAATCAAATTCCTGAAATAATAGGATGCATCTGTGAAGAAGGCAAATCCAATTCTAAGTTGCTCCAGGGCAAACATTTCCAAGAGAAGTAAGGAAGTTTTTGTGCCATTGTACAAGGTCCCACACCAAACTCATCTGGAAAACTGTTCTAGTCAGCCATATTCAATAAAAGAAACTGAAATGAGAAGATCTACATATAAGAGGACAAGGAACATCAGGAGAATGAGCAGTTCGTACTTGGAGAAGATTCTCGTAGAACAGCTTGTTTGTATGAGCAAAACGAAGATTTACAAGGGGTATGATTACTGTCTTGGAATATGTTGTAAGGGAAGCTCTTAGGAAAGAAGCTGTTAAAGCTAAATATCAATGCTGGCAAAAACATAAGTGGGAATGAACCAGCTATAATTAAACAGAGCACAGCTATCGCAAAATGCCTGACTATCAAAATAAAAAACTTCTGAAAAAACTCTCAGATCAGAAGAACAGGGTCAAAATCTTGGCCAAAATTTTTGCTAAATAGGCTTCAAGATTCACCTATCACACAAAAAACCTAAAATGTCACAATAGTGTTCAGTTTCATTGTTATGTTTTGAGTGATTCTTTTTGAGCTGCTCTGATTTGTAATGGTTCTTTTTTATTTACAATGCCTATATTTTGTGCTGCTTTGATTCTTAAGAAATTTAAGAATACCTTTAACTTGCTTTCAATGGTCAACTTTTTTTTAACTCTCACTTCACTTGTACTTTATAATATACGCTAGTTTGCACTTTTTCCTGAAGGCTTTTGTTCCCTTCTGCCCACATGCTGAACTAAGAGAAAGAACATAAAATTTCAGAAAAGTTGTGGAACTTTCTCAGGTGGACACACCATTTTTGAAAAACAATTCTCTGATCAATTTTAATCTCAAATTCATTACATATGGAAATCCAGAAGATGCATAACCAAATAGCAACCAAAGGTCAGGATTATGAAAAATTAATATATTTCTGATAGTGACAAGTAAACATCATTTTACACTGAAATCATTATATTTTGTACTGAGTGGCTGATGGTTTAATTCTGCATGCTAAAGGACAAACCATGTGCAGCTTGGTATGTACTTGCACAGTTTTCTCTACTGACAATAATTTTCAATTGCATAATCAAGTTGTCAGCAAAATGACACGTGAATGACTAGGAAGGATCCACATATTTAGCAAATAATATTAAGATTTTTGGTTTTTATTAATTTCCAGTGCTCTTTGTTCATCAGCTAATCAAAAATACTTTTGGAAAAGAAACATAGATAAATTCACTCAGATTTGAAGCGAATATAATAATCCACACTGTGATTATCTTCTGAATTGTTTAGAGACTTGGATTAACAAATACACTGAATGTATGTTGTTTAAATTGAGTATCCTAGATCTTTCACATACAGGTCACCAGAACAGGAGGTCAGCCTCCAGGTGTGTCTTTCTTGCTGTTCAGTATGCTGAAAGATACCAAGGAAACAGAGATTCAAGACACCAAACATCCTGTTGATGTACATATCAGATATGAAGACAAAATCTGTCAGATATATTTTCAGCTCTTCCATAGACCTCAGTGCCTGAACTCAGTCAAATGTCATAGGAATGTTTCATCTCTCAAGATCTTACTTCTGTAAAGTAGTTGAGGCAAGTTCTGAAACTTCAACAGAGGGAATACAGAAAACTGACAGAATGCAATACCATAAACATCTTCTGAGAAGTGCAAAGGCACAGGATAGGTAAGAGCCCTTTGAAAGTTCCCCAAGAAAAAGTATACTATATAATACTTCCAAGAAACTGCCTTTTTTACAGTAGCAGTTCTGATTGGACAGAAGACAGAGTAAACATATGCCACACTACAGGAATCTGCTGCTCTGAACTACTTTAACTGCCATTAGATCTTCCAGCACTGCTTAATTTCTTTAAATTTTATTTTAATTAAAAATAATGTCTCTAATGCGTTACTACCTCTGAGCTACTCTGAATTTCTGAACACCAGTAGTGCTACAGTGACACTTGCCACTTGACAGTATTGGCAGTCTCATTGCAGCTGGACCCTTAGGCTTCTGTCAGGTAGTTTATTTTTCACAATAGAATGATTTCTGTCTGCCCTATTTAAATGCTTCCAATTTATGTCTCTAAAGCACCATGCCTTGAAACTAGTTCATTAACTTTATGTGCAGCAGTCACACAGATGTGATAGCAGCACTTGTGATGAATGCTCAAAACATGACTGAAAAAATGCTATTTCTATTAAGACGAATAAGATTATTAAATAGTTGGTGCCTGTCTCTCATATATCATAGCTGAGATTTAAGTTTGCAATCAAAACTTACACATTTCTAAAATTATCAAGCACACTAACTGAAAACGGAATGACATGAAGACATGTAGACATGTATATATGTGTATCTATATATATGCGTATAAAATGTGAGTTTCAAACAGCAGTTCTAAAAATTGTATAATTTAAGTTCCTTAGGAACAGTGCCACTGTCTTTCTGATTTTTTTTTTTTGGCGCTTTTTTTTGTTTTGTTTTTTAGTTTTGCAAGGAGCTACTTCTTGAAAGCAACTGTGAGGGATTCAGGGTTTTTTTGAAGACTTTAAGGACAGATATTAGCTCAGAATAGTCTCTGGAGATACTAATTTATGAAATGCTGACCATGGCTAGTAAAGCAGAGTAGTGCTTAAAGCAGTAATACATTCAAGCATGTTGTATCCAGTCATACCATAAAAATGCGGGTGGAGGTTCATGTACTCTTTGAGAAGAAAAACAAAAAAAGATTTAACATTTAAAAAAAATTTATTTTGTCAGCTATTGATTGGAATATATGTCAGCTATTGTTTGTATTGTTTGGAATATTTTGTCAAATGTGTTTGAATGTTTGTTTACAAAAATGTGAGAATGAAATCAGATTTCCATGGGCAGAGTAGATTTGCAGAGTTCAGGAATAAATTACAGCATACCATAATCACTCCTCTCTTATTCCTCTCTGTTTCAGGTTAAAGTTCTTACAGGCCATTTTTCCTACCTTATTTTTAACTTGATATTTCTACTATCCACATCTTGCCATTCAGTGCTGATACTTTTGCTTCTTTCACCCACATCACCCTACTGCAGATCACACTTCTATCTGTGACACTTCATTTCTTTTTTACAGATTCCCATTTTATCAAGCCAGTTGCTTTCCCAACCTCTTCATCCTGCTAATAACCTTTCTTTTCCTCTCAAAGATATTATCTTCTTAATTCTTCTCTCAAGATTTTTTTTCCTACGCCTCCTGAATTTATGCTTCTGCACAAAAAAGAAATTGATTAGTTAAGGTCAAAGTTTTTTAATCAAAGAACTTCAATGTATATCTAAATGCAAATTTTGAAAGCTATACTTGTGCACTAGACAGATTTAAGAGAGTTATAAATCTGTATGTGTTCCTGTAAAATCCCTCTATTTTTTTAGTTAATCTCTCTTCAACATTCTTAGTAGCAGTAATGCTCCAAAATAAAACTTCACATATATATCATATCTTTATTGGTCGGGGGAGGAGAGACGTTTACCTATTAAGTGGGGTGTAATTTTTAGATGAATCAAAATGATGTATCAGAACAGAAAAGAGAGCACAATTACAGATATGATGTAAAGCCACATCTAAAACGATCATATAAGATCAGACTTCAGGATACTTCAAAATTTGAGCATAGTCTGAGGATAGGTGAAATTAATTTTAAAATTATATTGCAGTAAAGTCACTCCAATTTTAACTTTTTCAAAATCTTCCTTGAATCACCCCCACTCAAAAGATGTTTGCCACAGATCTTAGTGACAACTCACTTCGTTATGCAACATGAAAAATTAATGAAGGGTATGGTGTAATGTTGTGGGTTTGATCCTGATCTTTTCCTAAGAAAGTTGGCTGTTCTCTTACAGATGTATGGGGTGAGTCTAAATGTTACCAGGCAGCTTTCCAGTCCAGCACCTTGTCTACATTACTGCTTCACAGGAACATCTAGAAACTTCACTCAAAATTATTATGCAGTAAACTTTCATGAGAGAGAAAATTATTAATTTTCTACTGCTTTTTAATTCTGTGAAAGACTTAAGGAAAACATTGCTAGAAAATTTTGTGTGGCTTCTTGCAGTGAGTTGTATCACAGATTATTTCTCAACAAAATAGCTGTTCAGCAATGCCAACTGATGTTAAACATCTCTTTTTTAATATCATCTTATGTCTCAGATGACAAAATATTCTTAATGTGTGAGCATTTAGAAATCTGGACTTGTTGAAATAAGAATATTTTTCCTTTAAGCTGCATGAAAATGTCACTTCACTCCTCTCAGCATGCTGGACACCTGTAATGTAAGGTGGAAATTAGATCTGGGCCCTAAAAACGATTATGTATCTACAAGATTCTCAAAAACTGAAATACCTGGCAAGTACCTTGATGACAGGTAGCAGGAAAAAGCAGAGGTCTTTGAAAGAAAATATAATCTGAAAAAGGTAAAACTAAAAAAGGCAGCATAAATTTGAAATGCAAGTGACATACAGTAGATTGTTTTCCTAATAAATAAGAAGGGTCTTTTTTAGGCAGTCTAGAAAATTATAAACTTTTTTTTCTCAATAGTTTTTTAAACAAGATTCCTAAACAATCTTTGTGACTCACTCTCTGGGAAAGAATAACACATACGAAGGTCAATGGCAAAGTTCAACTCACTTTAATAGCTTAAGAATTAAGTTCTTTCAGAGCTGACATTTCTCTGACAGTATACTCTGTCTTGAAATATTTCTATGAAGTAACACTAAAGTAAAATTACAAATTTTTTAGTATATGGAAAAACACAAATCTTAATACACCTTCAAAATCTTAAACATCCTAATCATTCAATGATAGAATATTTTTGCTAACATAATTTCATTATAATTGCTAAACCTGAAAAATATCTGCATTGTCTGTCATTACCTTAAGAATGACATCTCTTTCCACCTAACTTTCCAGCTCTTCAACCTATCTCCAAGAAATTGCACTGTACTGCAGTCTAAGAATGAGTTGCATCATAATCAATTAAAAATAAGCTCCTACTGCAATGGTACACCAAAACTTTATGTGTGCTCTTATTACAATAAAAAATATTCTGGTTTAGCTATTACTGAATTAAAATAGGTTTTTTGCAACTTTCCAGTGTTCACGTCATAGTAATTGTGCTGTGTGAGGATAGCAGTACATCATGGTATTTACTGAAAATTTTGGAAACCCCATATGGTCAATCAGAGAAAAATTATATCAGTCTTTACGTTTTGGGTTTTTTTGTTTGTTTGTTTGTTTTTTTAATTAAAGCCAGAATCTCTAACTTACAATGTGCTAAGAAGCCGTCCAGAATGTTCAAGAATTTTAAAAAAAGGGGGGGTTTTAAAATTCTATTTTCTTTATGATTTTTTTTCCTAGGCAAGTTTTCAGAGATTTTTTCCTCTGGATATTCCCAAGAGAAGCAAACCCCTTTCTATCACTATGAAATTTATTTAACCATAAATCCAGAAACAGACTCCTTTGATTTTTTTTTCTTAACCTTGTAGAAAATGGAAATCTGATACCCCATTTGGTATCTGGCTATTCTTTTCTATGTAGTGATCAAGTCTGGCCATGGCCAAACTGAGCAATGGTTCATACTTTAAAAAATCACAACTGACGTCTCAGCCACACTGTCAAAGACCATGCAAAGATGAAATTTCAATGACATTCATCTGCTTTGTATTTGCACTCCAGCTGATGCAGTTATCATGACAGATGTATTTTTTCAGGTCAGACTTACATTTCAGTTCAGCTCTGAAGTACACAACTGCCCTAATTTAAAAGCATATATAAATTTTTCCTTATAAGCTGAGAAATGTGGAAGGGTGGATAAGAGCTGACAGACTGACATCTGTTTATACTGAAATTAAAGTATTGAAGTTCATCACATTTGAAGTGAAACATAAATCCATTCGTTTCATCAGCCTACATGTTTTTTAACCTATATAGGAAGAATTTAAAGAGTGAGCTGTTACTAAGATCATGAAATATGTTACCATGATCAAATAGAATAAGAGAATACTCTTTGTCATGTCATTTTCTGACTGCAATCTCTGTTTAGCTCTTGTTGGGATGACAAGGTGCTGCTGCTTTTGCTGGTTCTGCAATTAAGAATTGCTATTACCATCTGAGTTGTGTTTCTGGGAACTATGTTT
The DNA here is from genome assembly GCF_036417665.1 of Passer domesticus. Classification (NCBI taxonomy): domain Eukaryota; kingdom Metazoa; phylum Chordata; class Aves; order Passeriformes; family Passeridae; genus Passer; species Passer domesticus. The sequence continues at coordinate 88,439,745 of NC_087474.1, forward strand.
AATTCAAGTCAATTTTCCACTGGCTGGAAAACTTTTACTCCACAGAGTGTCCATCCCTTGGAACAGGCTGCCTAGGGAAGTAGTTGAGTGATCATCCCTGGAGTTATTTAAAAGACATGCAGATGTGGTACTTGGAGACATGGTGTTGTGGGCTTGGAAGTGTGCTGTGTTAATGGTTGGACTCAGCGATCTTGGAGGCTATTTTCCACAAAGATTACTCTATGATTCTGTGATTCTCTAAGGATGAATATGCAGAAGAAATAAATATATACTTCACTTTCTGTAACTGGGTTTGGTGGCATGGATAGGGCCAGCTGTAGCTCAGTACTGCTGAGAGACAATGCACTGCTTGTTGGCACCTGTCACCTGTCCTTAGCCCTAACATCTTGCAGTGTCATGCCTGCACTAAGCCAGATGGAGAAGCCTGCAGGACTTGCCCCACGCCAGTGTACTAAAAAAGGGTTTTATCCTTTAAGAACTTGTGCAAGGTGCTGCTTCAGTTTTCCCTGCAGGAGTTGGTTCCCTGGCTAAGGCCGCACTCTCACATCCACCCACAGCTCACAGCATGAACCATGCCCAGGTCAGCACAGACATCTCAATCAGTGAAATAGCTGAGCTGTCTGGTAAAAAAAAACCCAAACTAATAAACAAGAAACAAATCCCAAACAACAACAAAAAATCCAATCAACAAATAAATCTGCTTTACTTCCAACTTTTCTCTCCTTGCTTGGAAAGCATATTACCCTGCTACTTAGTCTTTTCCCTCCAGGCTTCTGACAGACCACATGCCTTTGTTTTCACACCTAGTGTTTACCTTTTAAAAGCACTCCTCTCAATGTCATGCTGTTTTCTCTATTTTGTCCTTTATCACAGTGTATGTACTCTGCAGAGGCCAGGAGCTTGGAAAAAGTCATGAATTCTTTTCCTAACTAGAACTGTCAAAGCTGTTGCACATACATCTTTTCACATATAATTTTGTAGTTGGGATTCAGCCCTGACTGCCTTCTCAACTCAAAATATTAGCACTGGAATTGATGAACTGCACAAACATATGCCGAGTTTGATGGAATATTCACACATTTTAGATTCCACTTCCTAAAATAAAAGGCTCAGGGACAAGACAACAGTTTTTTCTTATAAAATTATTTAAATAATAATTTTTTTTTTAATCATAAACAAAGGTGCAACCACCAATTTTCCAGACCCTGGCCATATTTCTGATCTTAGTCAAAGTGACTGTAGCACTGTAGCACTGAGGTAAGAACCAATACAGCCTTGTCAGAACTCCAGGATAGTAACCTTTATCACTAGTCATGCAGGAGGAGGTTCTTGATGATTGTGGGCACATTACCACCACAAGTGTGGCAAATGCAGAAGGTTCTGCAAAAGGATCATGGGACAAACACCTTCCACAGATGATGTCAGTCCCAAATTCCTTCTTGCTTCAAGAACAGTTATAGTAGAAAAATCCTACCCTTCTATTCAGTTCCTGCATAGGCTCCTCACAATGGACTTCGTCTTAGTATATGAACTCCACTCTCCTGTAAAAGTTTCTCCTCCTTTCTCCTTTCCAACCCACAGGATGTTACACAAGTACAGATTTTTTTTAGTCTGAAAGGGGATGGCCCTGTTAGCTTTTCTTGGAATATATTTTGGGTGAGACATAAAAGGTGTTTGTACTTCCTGAGCAATAGCTGGAAACAGAAGAGTGCATATAGAATGCAGAAGTGTATCCCTTATCTGCCTTTACCTCAGTTCCTTGCATTGCAAAGCCAAAGCTCACAGTCTGTGTATGAAGAGATTTGGACTCTTGCACTCTTTATCTTGCATTTTTGTGTCCCAGTGAATCATAAAATTGTTTAGGCTGGAAAAAAGTTCAGATCATCAAGTTCAACCATTAACCTAGCACTTCCTAGTCCACCACTAAACATTTGTTTTTAGTATATATATAAGGTGTGTGATGGCTTCCTGTTCAGAAAAATATGACTGTGTGAGAGTCTGATGCTATGTCAAATACTAAAGACAACTAGAGTTGATGTTGTGTTCCCACTACAATGCAGAATCATTTATTGGGAATACACCTATTTGCTGAAGAGCAGCTGTTGTGTTTTGCCAGTGCAGCACTGACAAAGATTTGGTTCTGAAGACCTGTATTTCACCATTCTGAGTAGTTTATATCAGTAATTGTGAAGATTTTCTGTATTTGCTAGGCTTTTATCAGTCTCCAGCTCAGCAGCTAATTTGGGTGCCTCTCCAGAGAACCGCAGAAAAGAGACCTGGGTGAGCTTGGGTTGCCTTGGGCATCTGGACATTGTCTGGTCCCTCTCGTCACTCAGAGGACAGCTTAGACCCAGTGCCCAAAGGCATTGGAGTGCTGTGACCTGCCTAGTTTGCCATTCTCCCGAAATGAAGAGTCCAGCATTCAGACTCACTGATGGGGGAGAGTCTCATCACAAATAGTAGGTCAGAGCTTTTCTGTAATAGTTTTTTCCAAGTTTTCACTGAAATGTTCTGTGCAGGAAGTCTGAATAATTAGTGGGGTTACATCTCTTTAGACAACTACTCACTTATTCCACACATAGGAGAGGAATAAATTCTAAGTACAAGAAAACAAGCCACCAGACAGCACAGCAATGAGAACATAAATTGTAATATTAGCTTTCAATTAATGTTTAAATTTGTTTTAATAGCTATTTTTATGATTACCGATATAAGTGCTGGTTAAAAGCTCAAGTTCTAGTTGTGAATAATTGTACATGAACCAATATAGATGTCTTTTAGGAGAACAAAAAATCAAGCATGCTATTGTATGAGTAACAAAGGGAAAGAAACAGGATTGGAAAACATATAAATCATATACAAGTTGTTAAAAGTGTGTATTTTTCATTGTATAAAGAACTTGAAATTCTGATTTTTAAAATTAATTACAAAAGCATTTTTACAATTAAAACTTTATGAATACTGTATGTATTATGTGTAATATAATTAAAAATTATATATGCATGTGATATATATGTGCAAATGAACAGTATACATCTCATTTATATGCTTTGGATATAACTTACCTGTTTATACAAACACATATTTTCTGTGCTTATGTTTAAATATGAGAGTCCTGTAAATTAGAACTTTTTACTTAAAACATTTTTTAAACAGCCATATGATGAACAAAATTCAAGAAATTATCATGCATTTTTGTTGCTAAACCCTTGAGAGAAATTTATTTCTAGTTAATTGATGTTACCTGTAAAATTGAAATGAAAGTGTCTTCCCAGTCTATCAGATAATCATTATTACAGCAATTTCTAAAGTAATCTCATATCCACAGAGGACTGGAGAAACAGATATTGTCTTGAATACCAAATACATTTATATTTTAAAATTATCATCTAGGTTATTATGCAATATGTTCTCATAATTGTCTTTGTGCCTCAGACTATTTAGGGCATGTAGTTGAATCCATGCAAATTCTCAGTTCACATTAGTCAATTAAAGAAATTATTAATAGAGAAAATCTGAGGAGGTTTTATTTTTTTCCTACAATATAACTATTCAGAATGTGGCAGCAAAAACAGTCAACAACACAATTTTGAGATCGGGACACCTGCAACACAAAAAGAAAAAAATTAGTTAAACTTCACAGTGTAATTTTCTTCTACTTTGTTTCTTACATGGATCCTTCTATTCAGAAGAAAAAGCAAACAAAACCAATAAATATTTAAATTCCAGTAGCTAGAACTCTTACCTTCATAAGATGATCAGGGAAAAGATACAAGGTTTTCAAGAAATGAAGGCAAAGAATTGTTGAACACGGGGTACATATAATGATAAAATATTTAACCAAGTCAGGATTGCAAGACAATGGACGGGGAGAGAGAACATGAGCTACTCAGCAGTTTCACAATATACGCAATTTTACTGAGCCATTAATAATATTTACCTCTTCTATTTCTTCCTCTTCAGCCACATTTTTCATCATTACCATCACTTCTTCATTTTACAGAGACAATATGGATGCAACAGGTGAGAACCAGTAAAACAGAAAGGGTTTTAATGCTAATTGGTCAAAAATTAAATATGCAAATCACCATAACTTCTCTTCTTTCCAGGATAGAGCAGAACATAAGTTACCCGTTTTCCAATTTTGTATGCCATAAGCTGCTCTTTTGCTTCAGTCAATTTATGATTTGTTCCTTGATTATGAACCTTTGAGAATGGCTATGAATTGGTGTGAAACAAATGGATTATCCTGGAAAGAAAGATGCATTCTGCTTTGAATAAGAAAAACTCAGAAAGTTAAAAACCTAAAAAGCTGTGTTGAGCAAGCTCTACAATAATTTGACATTCCAGGATAGGCATCTGGGTACCACGCGTAGAATAAACCCCCTGCACAAATACATCATGCCCAACACTTCCCACTCTCCCTTGCTTGCTGTTTGGCTTTGACACAGATGAGAAAACCTATTACACTCGTGACTGTGCCACTGTGGAGACTTAGTGGTGGGATTTCCCCTCAGCCCCTTGTTTGTCACCATTTTCCACATTGCATTCCCAGACTTATCCAAAAGCTGGGAGTTAGGAAGCTAACTTGTAAGGTTTATTAGACAGCTTTCTCCCTTCCTCCTCTTCTCTCTATTACACCACTCTCTTCCCCATACACACTCCCCCATCTGAGTAGGAATGATCCCTTTATAACGGGATGAACTTCCAGCTCCCATGTGTAAAATCAGTGGCTTGGTTTTTCCTTTGCTAAATGGTCATAAATGTGCAACTCTCTTCCATTTTCTTCAGTTTCTTCACCCATTTTCTACCTTTTAGCTGAGGCTTCTGAGCATCCTGTGGCATCCTTCTCCAGACATTTCTGTTGTTGAGAGCAGGACTGGCTCTTTGCTAACAAGCCAGTGCTTCCCAATGAGCCTGCAAGTGGCTAATGCCCATTGCAGTGCTGTTACCAGCACATTGTGTAAGTGCCATTCAGCTCTGACCTTTCTGGTCACCTTAAACTGGGAACTACAAAGGTAGTTCTGCTAGGAAACTCTTAAATCCCTGCAAAACTTTCAAGCTTTTACTGGAAATGTTCAGTTTCTCGAGCCTGCCCACACAGCAACATTGTGTTCAAAATAAAGCCATTAACAGAACCGCAAACAATTTAAAAGTCAAAGAAGTTACTTTGAATAAGACTCACTCTTATTTTGTGGTACTTCAGGATTTAATCAAAAGTATTTTCTGACTAAGTAAAATCAGCAGAAAATAAACCCATCAGGATTAGCTGCTGTGAAAAAATCTATTAACCTATGTTTAAAAGCATGCTGATTTAGGTCGCAAAGTGGTACACAGGAGTTACAAGTGATTGCTATGGGTAATAAAGAGTGGAAGTTTAGCAGTCATTCTCTATATTTAGAACAAATGTTTTCTGTTTTAAGTTAATTCAGCAGTTGTGGAAGCAGATACTGAAGCTTTAGTGGCATTGAAATGATTGAAACTATGAAATCTACATTTCTTTTATTTTGGAGCTGGAAAGAAAATGTTATGGAACTGAATTATTGCATTTCAAAAAATATTTTATTTGCTTTTGGACATGTCAGTTTAGGGTGCTGTAATTTTTTGCCAGTATTTGTGATTAAATGATCTCAAATGTTAGACATTAACAGCTGAAATATATTTCTCTGAACATGTTACACATGAGCACTCCATGTAAACTTTGGAGCCATAAACCAATGGCTTAGTGTTTGACTTACTTTTTACATGGGTTTTTTTGTTTTTTGTTTTGGTTCGGTTTTTTGGTGGGTTTTTTTGTTTGTTTGGTTTTGTTTGGTTTGGTTTTTTGTTGCTTGTTTGCTTTGTTTATTTTTTGGGGTTTGTTTTTTTGGGGAGGGGTGGGGGGGTTGTTTGGTTCTGGGTTTTAGGTTTTTTTAATGAATCTGTGTCAACAGTTCTGGTCTGTTAAGTCCTATCATTGCTATTTTCATTATGTGCTTTCATGACTATTAGGAACGAGAGAATGTCAAGTCTCTACTTATTTGTAAGCTTTTACTACCCCAATTTTTTTAGTTGCTAAATTAGTTGTGAAATAAACTTACATCATTAATTCTTAGGAGAAACAAAGTAGATTATATTGTTTGTGTTTGGATGGCTTTTCCAGAAGGACATTGAATATCCTGGAAAAAAACATGTCTGTTGTCATTCCAGTGGAAAAAAAATGCTAATAGGAAATAGTTAATCTGTACAGACAAAGACACCTGATGAGATTTTAGAAAAGTATTGCTTTGCTCACCAGTACAAACAGCAGAGCATTTTGACAACAAAGTTTGTCCTGGAGTGACTAAACCAGTGCTATGAGTTGCTTCACTGTAAATCATAGACACTGAGAAATCATTACACACTCTGTGTAGTAATTTATTTAGCATTTACTAATGACCTTGGCTTAAGCAATGTAGACTTCTTTGGATGAAAGTTTAAATTTATTGAGAGCAGATCATCAAAACTAGAGTGATTATCCCAACTGATTGCTGTCATAGATGTCATTCCCCAAATTTACTGTTTATGAGAGTGCCCAATGATGCAGGTTATATTTTATCACCAGCAGTTTCAATTTTTACCTTCAGAACCCCATTTACAGATGTCATATAATATCATTGTTACTTTTTTCCCACTGAAATAGCAATTGCTCCTTCTTCCAAGCAGACTTTGGAGAATTGTGAAGAACTTTTATTCAAAAGAGATTAAATGAAAGGTACTGATATTTCTGAAGTGATTGTGATCCAGGACTCAGAATCCTGTTTACAGGAAGGAAGAGACAATTTTGTCCTGGAGAAGAGAACGTTTAAGAAAGGTGTCACCCAGGCATTATTGCATTGAGGAGATTAATCAGAAAACACTCAGATTTCTTTTGAAGCAGTAAGTTTGTCAAATTATCAAACTTTTCTAAGAAAATTCCAATGTCTTCTGTGTCTTCAAGCAACATTTTCAGTTTATGTTAAAAAAATTGCTCATTTTTCACGGTTTCACAAAATATCCACTCCAGTTTAAGAATCTTTAAGAATAGATATACATTCCCCCTTATTCTCTTAGTACACAGATGAATATATCTGTAAATCTTTTTTCACTAGCGACAATTAATACTGAGTCATTTGCATGATGGGCATATGTTCTTGTGGTCAAAAAAGGGCAGATTGACTAATTTCATCATCATTTCATATGACAGTGCTACAGTACCTGAGGTCATATGACTAACTGTCTGTCCAGAAAGCAGACAACCAAAAAGAATGGATTAACCTCCCTACTGAATTTTAGGAGGTGATTAGCTCAGGTGATTAACTCAAGTGGAAAGGAATTGCACCATTCCTGGAGATTTCAAAGAGAATATTTATTTCATGATGGATTTTTTTTTTAATTTCTCCATCAGTATTTTAAAATGGATACATTTGGATGAAAAATTTAGAAATTTGTTTTTATTTTCATGCTAGTATTCTGCCCCTAGGGTAGGATATACACTGCATTTTTTTTTAACATGATACTAATATGAGGGGGTAATTCAACAATTTGGACTTCGGACTGTGATTCAATAAAGCTCTAAAAATACCCCTGAACATATTTCACTAAATCATATACATATTCAGTTATGCCTGTTAGTCCCAGTCCTCTGTTAGGTGTGAATGAATATCTTTCGATTGGGAAAAATATCTTTAAAACTAAAACTATATTATAGGATTTCTTTTGGAAATAACATTGACTCTGACAGCTAGGTCCTAAATCAGGAATTGTAAAAATAATGTAGATTTAGAACACTAAGCTCTAACCGTTGATGTTGATTCTCTGACACACAGAAAGGCTCTTGAGATGAATAATCTACTGTAAAATATCAAAGTGGAATTTTTGTTTCATTCAATCCTTAAACTACTGGGTTTAAAGACATTGTAACTAATCAGGTGGGGTTTTAATCTACCTAGATGGTTCCATATAGTATTCTTCTGTTATTTTTTGTATATTATAATATATAGTATTTCTTCTGTTATTTTTATCTATTTTTTTTTTTATTTTGTTATATAATAAAATTATAAAGCTTGTCTTTAGAAATTATCTTTTAAATACTTTCTCTTTAAAATTACTGAAATCTCCTTGTTTTGATTAACAGCTCAAACCTATGGATTCTCACCAGGAACCAAATTTTCACAACAGCATTATCCCCTTGTAGCATGATTCACCAAACATGTGCCGTTCAGGTGGAGTCCAAATTATTCTGTCAAGCATTCAATTTTGAAGGTATTCAAATTCTTCCTAGGTGTTCCCTCAGACTTTTTAATTGATTTAGTTATAGAGTAATAGTGCATAAATTATTAATACATTAGTTTTCCCACAGAAATTCAGAAAAAGGGCATACTAGAAAAGATAAAAAGAATATCTGGGTTTAGGATTGGCAAGGATAATGGAAATCTTGCATAAAACACTGATCGAAATTATGTGCAACATAGGTAAATGTCATGATCTAGAATCACCCTGGATGTGAAAGATTTCTTAATCTTTGAAAAGCCTTGTTTTCTTCAAAGTAATTCTGCTTTGCTGTAGGATAAACATTTCATTTTGTGATCAAATGTATCTCTGGGATGAAGGAGAGTAGGGAAAGAAAAAGTGAAATATTTTTTGTGTCCTTCACTGAATGTTACTGCATCGAATCTAGAGATAGAGCACAATGTTATTTGGAATGGCATGATATATTAATAAGCTTTTAAAGTAGCTCAGAATATGCCGTTATTCATATTTTGGGTGATTTTTTTAATTAATGTAGAGCTTTTCTGCTGTATAAAGAGATTCTGCAGTATAAACAGATTCTTCTTGCAACTCCTTGGTTCTACCTGGAAAAGAAATGTAGCAATCTCCTGGGATTTTCTTTGAATTTAAAGAAAGCCATAAGGTTTCCTTTGAAGGGAGATTCCTGGAAACTGGCTGCTATTAGTGAATTTCAGAGTGCAGGGTTTAAACTGACAATCTTGTAAGAAGGGGAGCTGCTAAGTCTCATCCTTTCTCTGCATAGATCATAGTCCAATAGATGAGTAATTGAATGTTTTTACTTTAGATATTTCTTATATTGTAATTGTATTAAGTCTGGCAGGTTTAGTTTTCCAGTGCCATCTCTAAAGCATTTCCTTAATTGCCACACATGTTTAAGTTATGTATTTTAATTCTATTCGCTGTTATTCTAGTTGTACTTTACTTAAGAATCCCTCTAAGACATGAGTAAAAAATGCTGTTATATTTCTCTTGATGGTTATTTGTATCACCATTTTATTCAAACAGTGAAATATTATCTCTACTTTTCTGAGTATGAATAAAGAGCAGATTCTGATAATGTTTAATTGTTTCATAAAAATGCTATACCTTGCATATTTGGAATACTGATGTGTGTAGAACTTCTTACAGTCTTAAAGTGCAGGACAACATCCATACTCTTTTCACTGTCTGTGAAATATCACTGACAGTGAAAATATCAGTGATGTGAGTGATAGTTCACTGTCTTATGAGAGTGCGTCAGAGCAATTAATTCACACTTTTCCAGAAATAATCCAGTGTGCCCTCTACAGAGCAGTAAATATTTACTTTTTTCTTTAGGCCCTATGTTGCACTGCTTAAGCTGGAACGGTTGACTCATGGAGGAACAAAGACGGTGAGGGAAAATAAGGCAATTTTGCAGTCAATATACTCACCAGTTCTTGAAAAAGAGGGTAAATAACAAAGTTATGGAGTTTGAAGTGAATAAAAATCAACCTTGTGTGAGTCCAAACTAAAACTCTCTGGAGAACTGCATCAGGATCTCACAATGCTGAATAAAAATTGCAAATAAAATTTCATATCCACATGAGAAAAATAAAACATGGGAGCATAGACAACACCATACACAGACTATTATGCTTCAGAAGTAGCTGCCACTGCTTAAAATATTGTAATCATTGTAGTTATCACCTCCCTCTTTACAGAATGCTCAAATAATTGCAGAGGAAATAACAGAAAGAATGATATCCCACTAAGTAAATTCGTTGCTGTCACAACTTGTGTACTGCTTACACTTCTAGATTGCCTATTTTCCCCTTTGATCAGGGCTACATACAAGATAACAGGGTCAGAAGTGCTTTCTGCAGAAGACAAGAAACCAAGTGCAGTACTTCTCTTTAAAAAGCTGAAAACAGATGGCTGTAATGAAATCATGAATATAGAGAAAGTGTGTAAGGAATGATTTCTCATTTTCTGCAAAGCTACTGCAGTCATACCAAAAGGATGACTGAGTTATATTCTTCCTCTCTTAAACACTGGTAACATCACGATGTGCTATTTAGACCTTTGATGTGAGAATCAAGATACTTTTCATCGGCTGCAATCTTTAAGGATAAACCTGAAAGTTTAGTAAATCCTCCACTAAGATCCATGGAAAGTTTAGTAAGTCCTCCAGCATGGACTCCATGAGCAGTGCTCATTCAGGGAACATCCACCCACAGAGTGGAGTTCTCCAGGCACTGCAGTGTGGATCATGGGGCTCTCCAGGAGCTGCAGACACCATCTCCTCCAGCAGAGACTCCGTGTGAGCCACAAGGACCTATCTGCTAAGACTCCCACAGCACCTCCTCTGCTCCTACTGCTTTCCCCTCAGGCCTCAAAGGGCCATTTATCACATTTCTTTTCTCAACCCTCACTGTCCCCCACCATTGATAGTACCCCTGAAGCCACTCTCTGCTACTAAAACCTTGACACCTGCACTCAACAAAATTATTTGCTTTTGAAGTACCTGAGGTCAAAACTGTTTAAAAACATACTTTACAGTCTTTGTGTTGGATTATGTTACTGAAAACTTCATATCTCAGGAGTTTCAAATAATGTAAGTCAATATAGTAGTCTAGTAGCTTGCTTTTTGCAAGCCATAAGTACTTCGTGCCTTTTAAAAAATACCATCATAGTATTGTTCTCTCCTCCCTTTGGCTGTACCTTCCCTTCTTTGACTGTGTTTTTTGTTACTTTTCTTTGTAATTGTGTTAGCACAAAACTTTTAGCTTTTTGGCAACATGGAACATTCTTTTCAAATATTCCCTCCCATCAGTATGATGAAGTAAAATCTCATGTTTTATTGAGCAATTATGTCATGGAGTAACAATTGCACTGAGTTAATTCGCTAAAAGATATTCAGATATCATTTGTCAACCTTTTTCCTCAGTATTGATGACATTATATTCTTTGCCTGACACTGTAAAATGTATTAAATCTTTACAATTTTTTTCAATTTTAAAAATGCCAGAGTGCTGGCTTATGCTGAATCCATGATTCTTTTTTTACAGTCTTCCCTTAAGACATAATTTTCATCTATGAAAATGGTACTCAATTTTTTCTGAACTTAATCATAAAAATGTATATTCACACAGAAGACTTCGTTGGCCTTTCTTCTCTTCAATGTTTCCTTAATTCTTTCAGAGCAGATATGTCTGAAGACTGACTAAATACTCAATGACTAGTCACAAGTCAGAAGAAAATCTAAGCCCTATCTCTAATTACAAATGTCGGTGATATGAAGATCACAGTGGCCTATAATTCATAAAAAGTCTCTGGTTATTTCAAAGTTATAAGCCAATTAATACACTCAGATTATTAATGAATAATGTATTAGGAAAAAAGAGAAAACATTGCTGTCTTTGAAGAGCTTGCTTGCTTCAGTCAGAGATATTTTTTAAAGATCACTCATTGTACATCAATAGTCTTTTAGATGAAATACCACCATCAGCTACATGAAGCTCTCCAGTAACAACCATAGCTTGTAAATTACAACTCTGAACAGCCTGATCAAGATCTGTTTGATGGAAAGTCAACATCTTCCTGATGTTGTGCAACACTGAATTAAAGAAGAACCCTTGCTGAAAATATAAATTTGAACTCCAATACTGATGTAAATCGGAGGGGGTTTTTAGTTGTGCCCTTTGTGCTTTCCTTCTCAGAGTCTTAGGTGGCTGTTGGATGATGAGGAGCAGCCCAGTGGGGCTTTTCTTGCATCTTGCCAGTAGTAAGTGAGCCTTTTATTTATCCTATTCCAGGAAAGAGCAACATGCTGTGATTTCTTGTTTTATCATAATGTGCAGCATATCCCCTTTTTTTCTTCAAGCTTCCTTTATTGGCAGTTTTAATTTCAGCACATTTCTTGCTCAAATTAAAGAAATATTTTATATTCACTATATGCTAGAACAGAGACAATTTAGAGGTCCAAAAGAAACATCAGGTAAATAAAGAGAAGATAAACTTAGAAACTTGTATTACCCCTACATGGCAAGAAAGTAACACGCACAGAAGCTATCTAGTAAAGACACAGATTTTCCATCTGAAAAGAACATACCATAAGATAACAGCTTTTATCCATCTCACAGATGCCAACATTTGTTACATAGGAGGGACTGACTTTTTTCTATGCAATCATTCTTGATTTCTCCAACTTTCCCTTGGAGAGATAACAATGAATAGTTGTCTCTTTTTCACTGCTCTGACTTTTGTGTTTCTTCGATAATTTTGGGAAGAAAAAGTTTTGATACTCCTATACCAGGTTCATACCAGGTTCATCCTCAAGTTCTGCGAAAGTTCTACTATTTTCTCTCTCTTTTACAAAAGTTTAACAAAAATGCAGCTATGAACTGTGCAACTTCAAGTACCAATCCTCTCTAGCTTTTAACTAGGATAGAGTTTCTGTATCAGAAAAATCCCCAGTGCTTGAGATTTTTCCTAAGATTTTTTGTTGATTCAGTTAAGTCACAGTTATGTGTTTATTCTTTTAGCATATGAGGTCTCCAACTGGAGCTGGAACATCCGAACTTTTCTGAATCGGCATCTTCTCAAAGGTGAAGATTGAAAACACAGAATAATGCGATCTGGAAGGGACTTCAGGTCATATATGCTTCTACCCACTGCTCATTAAATCATAGAGTAAGACTGAAAACTAAATATTTGTGAGGAAGCCATACAAAGAATGGCTGAGGTCACCTGATTTATCCAGCCTGGAGAAGAGAAGACTGAGGGAAGATGCCATGGCAGTTTACAGCTTTTTTACAAGGGGAGGTGAAGGGGCAAGTACTTATCTTTTCTTTCTAGTCACCAGTGACAGAGCCTGAGCTTGTGCCAGGGGTGGATTAGGTTGGAAATTAGAGGGTGATTGAGCATTGGAACAGTCTCCCCATGGAAGTGGTCACAGCACAAGCCTGACAGAGTTCTAGAAGCATTTGGACAACACCCTCAGGCAGCTGTTGTGATTCTTGGGGTGTCCTGTGCAGGGATAGGAGTTGGAGGCTCAATGATCCTTGTGGGTCCCTTCCTCAGGATATTCTATGATTTTTTAGTTAGACTTCCTGTATTCTGAGGACTGTCTGAGATAAATCCTGTGTTTTGGTTTTTGGTGAGTTCTATACCCATTCCAGGAGAATTCAAAAGTTGAAGTTGAAGTTCTTCAATTTCTTTTCTTCAATACTGTCTAAACTGTTACCATGTTTAGTGACAATCCTTTTAAGTACAGAATCAGCTGTTTATTTCTTGTTATAGAAAACCGTAGGATGTTCAAAAATTGCTCTCTTTTGGGAAATATCTCAGGTTCCTAGGTTTTTGTTTGGTGAAACCCGATGCTTATTCATTAGATGGAAAATGAGAATGTCACTATATGACTCTGTTTACATGCCCACTTTCTTCAATGAAATTTCTGTTCTGCCATGAAAATTCTTCTAACTGATAAATTTTAAAGGTCCTTTGGATAAAGGAAGAACTTGGTTTGAACTACAAAATTCTTTTTAATTCCTACAAATATTATGAACAATGCACTTAGCAAAAAAAGCCTTGGAATTTTATACATTAAAGATAAACGAGATAAGAGTAACACAGAAAATAATTCCTATCTCTACCAGGCACATATCTGCACAAATACTTTCCTAAAGCAGAGTCAAATATTTCAGAGCCTAATGAAAGTCAAAATTAATTTATATGTATACAAAATGTAGTGGAAATTAAATATTTTTTTAAATATTCATTTCATAATCAGGCATACACATTCATAAACAGGTTCTCATTTACTAATATATTGTATAGTCTTCAAATGTGTGATGGAGAGCTGTTCCATCTGGAGAAATTACTCCATCTGGAGTAATTTCCAGAGCTTCTATGACTTTTTTCACAGGCTTGGTCCTTTCAGATAGACTATAAAATAAACCTTCCCTTTTAATTCATCCTAAAGTCCAGCAGGATCACTAGGAGTTTCTGGGGGAAAAAAAAAGAAAATAAAAAAAGCTAAATTTCATCATAGTGCCTAGACTACAAAAGCTAAAAACCTCCTCAAACTCTCATGAGAAAGGGTACATTGTCAAGTTAAATACTGGAAAGCTTCCAGAGGGAGACAGTGGGAACAGTGCAAGAATTTACTTAAAGGAGGGACTGAAAGCATAGAAGATTGAAAGCATAGAAGAGAAGATAATTAAAAATCTCAGATCTAACCTATTTCGATAACTCTTCTATTGTGCTCTCTGTGGATCATCTATATAAAGGCTGAGATAAGCACTTGATGGATCTGTGGGTTTGACAGCAGAATGACAGCAAGAAAAAAAAAGGATTGATGAACTATGGGACTTTTTTTTTTTTATTAAATTGCAGGATGGGTAAAGAGAGATTGTGGAAATGGAGTGTTGAGCTATGAGAATATTAGTGACCAAACAGTGGACTTGCACACCCTTAGGCTCCCTATGATTTTAGTCACACTGAAGCTCCCTGCAAAGCCCATTGTTTTGCAGCAAGGATATATAGCAGCGGAACACTTCTCAGAGCTCAGTGATGCACTGACACAGAATAATGTTCCAAACCAGCAAAACTTTGCACTGCTGCTCTTCTTTTGGGAAGACAAAAGCATTTCCACTTCTAATTCAGTAGAGAGTTTCTCTATTTTAATTCAGTAGTGTTCAGTAATGTTTCTATATTCCACTAAATTTTAACATTTCTAGATGTGTTAAAGAGAAGCAGTGATTTAGACATCAAATTAAAGATTAACCGGTTCTTCCATGATGGTTGTTCTGACTCCATCACGCAACCTATAGTGTCATAAAATAAAGGTTTTATTTTCCTATTAATCAATGTCCAGCAAAATCCTGTGGTGCTCTGGTGGATGGCAGAGTCTAAGCTATTTAAAGGTGTTTTGCTTTTTCAAGGATTTTCAGTGAACCACAGGGAACAGCTGTGTCTCTAATGCCACTCCAGATCTGTAATGTTCTCACTCCCCAAGGACTCTTCGCTTCTGTTCCAGTGATATGGCTAGACCCATGGAAAGTCAGAGATGGAGAAAGGTTGTCCCAAGGACAGCAGGTCCTGGGCAAGGCAAGGCCCAGAGAGATTAAGCATGTGAGGTAGTGGTGATTAGCAGAAAAATATTCCTTTCACGGTGCAATAAAATAAATAGTAAGAAATATTTTGGCTTTAAGTATTTCTCCCCACTCCACCTTGAGCTAATCTGAAGTACCTGCTAGGTTTCCAATGGTACATATAATAGGAATATGTTCCTGTACAACCAAGAGAAAATCCCTTTTTGGAATTCCAAATGGGAATATATTTGAAAGATTAAGTGTATCCTGGGTGATTTCTTTATTTATTTGTTTATTTTTTGAAAAATTTGTGAAAGAGGAATATATAATGTGAATTGTGTGAAATGCGTTCTTATAGGGAGTATTTCAATAAATGCCCAAAAGTGAGGAAATTAACTGAAATTCTAAACAATTTTTTCCCTGACCTTTGCCTTGGAGCCAAAGTTGCTTATAAGACCTTTTGAAGTTGTTAAATGTTGCTGGAAGTTAGGATGAGAAATAGACTAGCTGTTTATACTTCATTTTTTCCTTGTGTTTTAAAGCAACACAGTGGACTGAATCGGTGGATTGGGTGTGCAGCCATGCTTTAATACCAGAGGGTGGCTACCCAGGTGGCTATCCAGGTGGCCTCTATGAGAAGCTGTCAGAAGCTTTCCCCGTGTCCAGAAGCCCATGGGAATGCAGAGATCCACCTGCCCATGAAGGACCCCAAGCCAGAGCAGGTGGATGCCTAAATGGAGGCTGTGACCCCATGGAAGGCCTGTGTTGGAACAGAGTTCTGGCAGGGACCCGAAGACTGATGGAGAGAGGAGCCCACACTGGAGCAGATTTCCTGGCAGGACTTGCGGCCCTGTGTGGCATCCACTCTGAAGCAGATTGTTCTTGAAGGACTGACCCCATGGAAGAGTGACCCATGTTACAATAGTTCATGGAGAGCTGTTGCCCTTGGGATGACTCACACTGGAGAAGTTCATGGAGGGCTGTCTGTCATGGGAGGGACACCATGAGCAGGGAAAGGGCTCCTCTCCCTGAGAAGTGTCAGGAAAAACATTTCATGAACTGATGATAACCCCCATTTCCCATCTCCCTGTGCTACTGCAGCAGAGGAGATAGAGTTTAGGAAGAAGGAGCAATGGGGAAAAGGTGTTTTTAAGATTTATTTTCTTCTCATTATCCTGCTCTGATCTTGTCAGGAATAAATTCAGTTAATATCCTCAGGTTGAGTCTGTTATGCCCATGATGGTATCTGGTTAGTGATCTCTCCTAGTCCTTATCTCAAACCATGAATCTTTTGCTATTTTTTCTTTTCTTTGTCTGTCTGAGAAGGGGAGTGATAGAGGAGTTCTGGTGAGTATCTGGTGTCTAGCCAGTGACAAACCCTTACAATTGATCATTGCTAAACTGCTTACATTTCCAAACATGTTAATTAAGTTTGCCCTTGCAATCACATAATGGAAGTCTCTTTACTGTACTACAATTGCCAGTTTACATACCTTGTTATGTCATTACAGAATTATATATAAATAAAAGTGGTACTCTGGAAATGTAATCTTAGTCCTGCTGCCATATCTTCTGAGATAATTTACTCTATTTCATCTTATGCCACTACTTCTGTTCTTGCTGTGTAAAGAGAAGCCTGGGAATGAGCATCCCATTGCTATCATGGCTGCCAGTCAGATGTTTGCTGGCTTACAGAATATTATCCAGGTGGACAGCTGGTATGCCCTACACAGTTTTAGATCCATGGTTTGGATTGTGGCTGAGACATATCACTGCATGTTGAAATAGAATTTCTACAGAGAGATTAGTTTTGACAATATCATTGCTCTCTGTAAAGTGTGAGAGATGTGGGATCTGTCAGTTTGGCATGTCACTTCCTCACTCTCTGCGGCACCACCTTGCACTTTACATGGCTTTTTTGATTCTAGTACTATGGGGTCTGTAAGATACTGGCAAGGGTAAGAGAGCTGTACACAAACAGACTGGGCACATGTTTCTTGTAGGGGCCATTTATTATTCATTTTCTCCAGAAGCAGTCACAGACTATTTTTGCCAGGTTTCCTCTGAGCTGCTAAGGACAAGTTGTGATAAGTCACTTTGACAAACACTGTCAAGAAGCCAGAGAAGGGAGGTGCAAAAATTTAAGGCACTGTCATTAGAATGGGGTTCCCTGTTCACTTCATTGTGTTCAGATCCAGATTCTGCTGTTGACCTAGAGTGCAGACTGTCTACACTTGCTTCACAATACCTAGTGTATTTGTGAACATTTCTGAACATTGATGTCTTTTCAGATGAAGTTTGGGTAACACTACAGTAGGAGTACAGAGCATATTAGACAAATATTTCCTGGTTAGTGGTTTTTGTCCTTGACCTTCATTCCACCAGCTTTCCTTTCCCTGAAACAATACTAATCTATGTTCCTGCCAAAAGTTATTCAACCGTGTTTCTCCAGGTGTTCCTACTGGGAAATTCTCCAGGCAACATCCCTTCTTCCAGTATAATCAGATCAAAAATTCAGTTTACTCCATTCCCCAGGTTATCCTTCTGTGATCCTAGGACTGGGAGTACATCTTCTTTCTCTTCTGTAGCATCTGTAAGAAGTAACAAAATGCTCTGCAGAAGACTATTGTTTGCTAGCATGAGAGATGTGATTTTATAGCTTT
Source organism: Passer domesticus (assembly GCF_036417665.1). NCBI lineage: Eukaryota > Metazoa > Chordata > Aves > Passeriformes > Passeridae > Passer > Passer domesticus. Next base: position 88,457,752 of record NC_087474.1, read on the forward strand.
TTTGAAGTCATGGGATCATTAGGTTATAGGGAGTTTTGGAAGAAAATGTTGTAGGAGTCAGGCAGGAAAGGAAGACTGAAGTTTGCAGGTTGTTGTTTCATTATACTCTGGATAAACCAGCTTTTCCTCTCCTACGTGATTTTGGGGGTTGTGACTAGAAATGTGACCAGAAACTTTCTTCTCTAGCATGTGACTCATGCAATACAGATAATAGGTAAAAAGATACTTTAAGTAGCCCAAGTACCTTTGTTCAGTATATTTCCTAATGTGCCAGCTGAAGTTGCAAAATGTTAATCCATATGACTGAGATTGTAAAATCACACAAATGACACAGAGAAATCAAGTATATGAAATAAATATATAAAAAATTAAACAAACTCTGAAGCAGATAATTTTAATAAATGAAGATACATTCCTTGGATATAAAGAGATTTTAAACTAGAAGCCATTAGGATTTCTCAAAAATTTAAAAGAACTATTACAATAAAACTTGAAACTTCACTGGTGGAAAATGAGCCATTTTGTCCTGCAATTTACAGTGAATTTAAGTTTTTTTGTACCATGACATACAGAAATAATATTGGGGGTTTTTATAAAATAATAAAATCAGGAAGCACAATTGGCTAAAAGGATTATCTAAACAAAATTGCATATAGAGATGGAAAGCATTCACTGAGATCTTAATGTAAAAGATTTAGGCACAATGACTGATATTAAATGTCTGTTTCAAAGAATGACTCATGCAGTAGACTGTGGAGACAGTATGGTGAGGCATAGCTTTTCTGCAACTTTTCAATGACACAGGTAATTGACAACATGGTGGAGACACTGATGTGTGGCTGACAGTGAGTTTAAGTTTGACTGGGTGATGTATGATGTCTTCCTGAAATCAAACTCAGCAAATGTCTAATGGTGACACACAAAATGATGACCCCTGAGAGAGTTGCAAGCTGGGCATGTTCTTGGGGCTTATACAACATACAGGAGTGTAAGGGCTGAAATGGTTTAAAAATAAAATAATAAAATAATTTTTTAAAAATGTCTCCATGTTTTTTGTGCTATTTTTATTTAGCTGAACAGAGCCTTTGGTATGCACAGTTGTTACAAGGGACCAGCTACTATATAAAACTCAAGAAGCTGTTTGAAGCTATCACACCCTCTAAGCTGAAGTGTTTCAAAACTGTTCAGAAAAAGGAAATATTGTAGCTGATTTCAAACCTTGTTCTAAAGAGGTCAGAGCAGAGAAAGATACTGAAAGTGCTAGTGCTGGCAGGAGGCTCTGGAAGCACCAACAAGACGATTTGGCAGTACCTGTTTTGACGATATTCAGTCTTCTGCAGGCTTTCTGTCCATATCAATGTGTGAAGAAGTGCCCCTTCAAAGAGTCACAACTCCCCTGAGTCTCCCACATTCCCTGAGCACTCCCATCTGAACCACTTCATATATATAAGGCAAAGATGCAACTTTCTTTCAGATAAGAGAGGAAATGTATTTGAAATCCTGGAAAGCGAGCTGTATCAACCTGGTTCAGACACTATCCCAGCTGTCAAGCCAAAACAATGTAGAATTTCAGAGTTTTGATACTCATCCAAAAACCGTGGTAGCTGGGTTATCAGTAAAACACAGTGGCACAACTACCTATTGTAGTACTCAGCTGATGTAAGGCCCTGAATATTTGTTATGAGACAAACCCAGGATGTTGCCAGTAGCAAATATCTGCTTTGAAGTTTCTGGAAAAGTAGAGACTTAGTCTGACAATGGTTGGCAAGGGGCTGTGTTATCTCACAATGCCTGCAATTAAAGCTAAGAGGATTGCAGTTTTGGTGGCATAGTAGATGTTTTTGTATCAGAAGGATGACAATAGACTTCAGAAAACTCTTCTAACATAAGTGACAGTGGAAATGCTGTGAAATCAAGAATACTTTAACACTTAAGTGGAAATTTTTTAGGTAAATTCATGTAAAATCCATGTTTCCTTCATATCACACAGTAGATGTGTTTAGGACAAAAGTGCTAAGATTTAGTACATAAACCAGTGAAAAAGCAAAATAAAATGTCTTCTGTTGTGTAATTTTTTTTTTAAACTCTGAAGCAAGAAAGATTCATTAAGAGCCACAAATTCTGAATTTTTCACAGACCCAAACTTAGTACTTCTGAATTAATGAGTCTTTGTCAGAAGAGCAGCCATAAGATCTTCTATCAAATGAGGACATTTTCCCAGTAGTTTTGCAGTTCTGAAATGCAACAAAGCCACCCACAACACTGCAGACCATTGTCTGAATACCCCTCAGGTTTCCCTCTACAGCCATTGACGTTGCACTAGATGGCTTTGTGGATTTCCATCATGGGCACATTTTATCAGTGTCGTTTGTTGCAAGAAGTAGGAGTCATTATAAGTGAATAACCAGTTATGCAGGGAAAAACATAACATAATATAGAAATGCCAATATTCAAAATCTATGATTTGTGTGTATTTACCATTTGGGTGAAATTCTTCATCCTGCCTCGATCTTTGCATTTCAAATTTGTTTCAATTAATGGTTATAAGAAGTTTTTCTAGTGGGCAGAAATATTAATCACACTTGCAAAACATGAAAGGCAGTTGGAATGTGACATAAATGAAGATGATTTTAAATTCAATGCACCTTTAAAAACATTAATTGCATAGATTTCCATAACATTAGAGACCTCAGATTGTGGTTGTTTAAGAGCCTGATCATTTGAATTCTGCAAGTGTTGCTGAATAGAATAGTTCATTTTAAGTATAATAATCAGAAGAGTGTCATAAATACATATATGTATCTTTTGAAATAAAAAAATTAAATGTGAGTGTTTCTTCATTGCAACAATGTACTTTCCTCAGTATAGTTGGGCACAACAAAATTTGTGGAGAAAAGTTATACCTTTTATTAGCTCAGCTGATGTTACTGGGAAAGACAGATATATTATGTTATTAGACATACCAGTCTGAAACACCAGACATGCCACTAGTTTTCAGAGAAAGTCATTAGGCAAATTACAGTAGCAAAAATATGAAGACTGGTTGAGGCACTTTCTTTATCAGAGTGTCTATTTAATTAATTTCACCCTTTGAATATGAAATTAATAAATGAACTATGGCATAAAGAAGATGAGTACCATCTTGTCTCATGGCTTTGCATAGTTTATTTTGATACAAAAGGACTGGAAAAAGGCAGTAAGGTCAAAAGCATGGAAAACATTCTAAACTTATGAAGCAGAAATGTGAGCCAAGAATTAACTTGTTGCTTTACATGGGGAATTCAGGACGAGGTGAGTAATCCAACTGAACTGTGCCAAAATAAGTACAGAAGATGGGTGAAGATGATACTTCAATAAAGGCCTGCCAATCTATTTTACATCTTCCCTTCAGATGAAATTTCTTGAATTTCAAAAGAAAAATGAGGAACAAATTCCAACAGTGATGAAATAAAATTTAATATTATTAGTATTCAGATTTTTAACTTTTTTATATTTATTTATGAGATATATAATAAAATAATTTGCTTAGTTTTCTAATTGATTTATTTTTTCATGAAAAAATTTGAGTGCAAAATCCAACAACGAAATAAAAGAACGTTGTCCTTATGTTTAATTCACTAGATTATAAGAAAGTTATTTTCAGATTCTCATAACATGGGATTTTTTTATTGGTAAGTGGATACTTTACGAGTATTATTTGGGTATTCCTGTTATAAGAAATTATAAAAGCAAAACACAATGAATAACTAAGAAAAATATTTCTGTGTTTTGCTGTGTAAAGCATTGCATAAGAATGAGGTTTGTAATTTTTTCTGATTTCCCAGATTTTAAATGCAACAAATTTATATGCCCTACTCCTTTTATAAAAAAAAAGAATTTAAAAAACCCACAAAAAGCCACTCTTACAAAAAAGCAAGATGTCATTTTTAGCTAGCACATAAGAAGTTAACTAAAGTTTTGCAGACAGGAGAGAAACATTTTCTTTCAGTCAAAAAAACTTCCACTGAAAAATAAAGATTCAAGTCAGTCAAACTTGTCACAGGTTCTTTTTGAACAGATTTGGCAGGAAAGTCAATTAATAAAAAGTAAGAACCTGTTCAGAAATTATTTAAAATTTTATCATGAACTGCTTATTATGCCATTCTAATTAGCTAAGTTGTTTAGAAAAGTTACTAGCCTTTCACTGCATTTTAGCATATGATTATGTATTAACTTATGTCTTTATTCAAAGTTATCATAGCTATTCAGAAAAATGTAACAAAAAATGGTGGAAAAACCCCAATCATTTTCAGAATCCTTTCTTAGCAGCAAAATAAATATTTTTTAGAAATTAGTGTGCCCCAATAAAATATTTGTTCTCTTCCTTATTTCCCTTTATTTTTTTTAAATTTGCTTAATTGCACTGTGCTCTATACCAAGTTTACCTGTCTCTGGCAGTCGATTATCATCATTCACCAAAAAGCCTTCTAACAATGGGCTATATTTCTTAAGGCATCTAATTAAAATATTTTGATAGTCACTGAGAAATTAGAATTAATCTCAATACAGTAAGTGTTTCACAAATAGACAGTGAGAAATTTAGAGAAAATATTCTGTCATGGAATTCAAATATGAAATACAAATTTCAGCTTTGACTACAGAACCAGCAATATCTTTTTAGGACATATTGATCATGTATGGCCCTTTGTAATACCTATTAGAAGAACTGAATATTCTTAAAGCTGCCTTTTCCCTTTAGTTGTGTTTTAAGTCACAGCAAGCTGTATTAAGGTCCTCTCAATTGTGTATTTCAGGGATGCTTTTCAACCAAAGTATTTCTTTTCAACATACTGTAATAGCCTTTCTGAAAGCTTAGCTTTGAACACTTGCAACAGAGAATTGGAAAGGCCTCTCTGTCAGGCTTTTGCTCAGGAGATTTTGCATACATTTTAGATGAATTTGCAGTCTGACAGAGCATGCTGTAGCAGCACCTGATCATGTGAAATGCTTTCCTAGTTGTTTAAAAGTACAAGCATCTGCCCTGCCTGCCATAATTGCTCCCTTCCCAAGGTTCCTGCATAGATCCTTAAAGAACAAATTACAAATGGACAATTAAAAAAACAAAAACAAAAACAAAAACAAATTAAATTAACCCACAAAACAAACATAAATGCCACCAGAAAAGTAAACTAAGAAAAGCAATTTCTTTGTCTCAGATAAATTAATTCTTAAGAAGACACAAAGCTTTATCAGACTGCTTCTGTAAGAAGAGGCCCAGTTACTGCATCTCCAGAGGAAATAAATTCACTGACTTAGCTGTAAAATAATATTTTGCTTTGAGAGATCTCATTCTTCTTTGATCCCTAATATGCCCATTCCAAAAAAAAATGAATGTCTATATTCTAAACTACAGATCATGTCAATCTAAAGGTGCTATGAAAATTAGTGTGTGAAATATATCACTCTGACAATCCAGTACATCTTGTTACTATTCACAGGTTGCAGCTTTAGAGGTTGCAGATTTGCACCACACTTTCCATGTGATTAAAAAATATTGTGACATACGGAGAAATTCTAAAATGTTATATAATCGTAAGTATTCTCCAAATGAAAAATGCAGGCTCCAGGTAACTAAGAATGAGAAATCTGTTCAGACTGTTCCTTCATCATATAACCTATATTCTACAAGTTGCAATATGCATGTATGCTATAGGCCTGTAAAGATATTTTAATATTTTTGCTGATGAAAATGCCGTCTTTGCAAGTTATAAATATTAGATTAGATTTTAGCATCAGAGTAAGAGTGTTTATTCAAATATAATGACATCCCTTACTGAAAAGTATATTACAATGCTTGTATCACCGTGTTCTTTAAGAAATCTAATATTAAAATGCCAAAATTCATATTATTACAGGAATTTTTTTTCTTTTAAGTTAGTGACATATTTGTGTTAGTGTTACATGTCATGCATGGAATTTTTGTGCAAGATTGTAGGTGATACGGAAACACTTAATAGAAAGATTAGAGATCTTTCTGTCTTCATTGATGGATGAGTTGTGCTTTACCTTTGGTGGATCATAAATAAGTTTATTTTCTTTACTGTCTGTAAGATTATTATACATGTGCAATGCGGTACATTAATTGCAAATATTTTTACAAAGTCCACAATCAAAAACTCCAGAATCAGAGTCCAGAAATAAAGTATATTTGGCTTTGATCTTGAGTGAAAGCTTAAAACACTTCACTGAGAGAAAACTTGTTCACCTGGATGTCAGTGGGCATTATGCTTTATAAAGATCTAATCTGTAAGAAGGGAAATACTAGATTGCTGTGTGTCAGCACTGATCTTTCCTTTCACTTGGAGAAATTCTGGGTCAGGTGAAACTGTAATTTTGTATACTTACTTGATGCCAGTCCATATTCCAACTTGAAACACGACCTGAATGCAAATTCAACATATGCCACATAAACATTATGATACAGAGCGATGATGACAGAATTAGAGGCACTTGCTAGAAGGAAAATAATAAAATTTTGAGAAACTCTCTTGCTTTGGGATACTCTATTAGTCTCAAATACATTATGCCAGATGATAAACGAATTGATTTCTAGGGGATTGAAGCTACCCTTGTTGTTCATCCCTGAATTTGAAAGATACAGCAGTGGGTAGAGGGAGATATACTGCCAACTAGGTCAAATTATGTATATTATGTATATTATGTATATTGTGTATATTGTGTTATGTATATTGTGTTTTACATGAAATAAATAATATACTAGTGCTTTGGAAGTTAAAAAGAATTAAATATATGTCAAAACTGAAAAGCTAGCAAACAAAACCACTTCACTTGGGGAAAAAAAGGAAGAAAAAACAACAAGGAATACGTGTTACTTGAAGAACTGGTTTTTGACTAGGGAAGGAATGTGAAAAGCTTAGCTGACCTGATGACAAAGACTCAAACCTTTAAATCCATGTTGACATACTGCACAACAGTTGTGTGCACTTGAAGTCAGCACATGTCAGTGCTGAGCTAACAGAAGTCAGTTTACTTTTGTCTCTCCTCACTTCCCTTTCATTCCATTTCAACAGCATGCCTTGCCCCTCTCTTTTGCTGGTGGAGGGAGTGTCTGAGGTGCAACATGTCCCAGGGAATCCCTCTGCTCCTGCTAAAGCTCTGCCATTCCACAGTAAAGAATCTCACTGAGCAGGTCAGACAGGGACACAAAGTTCATGCTCATGAAATCTAAAACCCTACATTATCGTATTTACTTATTAACCTCCTCACGTGGAGAGAGAGCCTTGCTCCCTAGTCCCAAGCATATTTGGTAATTGATCCAGTGAGTGATTTAAGTTAGTGCTTGCCATGGGCCTTCCTGTGAAATTACTTGGGCCTAAGTGAGTTCTTTTCATAAAGTGATTTGCTATAGAAGAAGAACAGTAGTGGTCACTTGGTTTTATCATCACCTGAGCCATCGGAATTTTGTTTCCAATATAAATCCAAACTGTGATGTCTGGGACCTTTGATGTGCATTGAGCCAGACTAAGAACAATGTGAACTGTGCAGGGCTTGGACTTTGATCTGCAACACAATATTTCTAGTAAAAAAACACAAATTGCATTTTCTTCTGTTATTTCATTAACACTTTATCCCAAATATGTTTTTTATTTTAAAATAAATTTCTCTTTTATGTGAAACAAATTTTGTTTATCTCTGTATGTTTGAGATCAATGTATCTCCCTTTGTTATTGATTGCAGAAATAGAAAAGAAATGTAATTTTTAAATGTGCAAAAATTACAAGTTCCCGATTTGACTGCAGCAGAACCTGAGATAAATATATTTGAGTATTTGTAACTGAAAATCTTTTTTGGTAAACAGAATGAATGTTTCTGAACTGTCCATCTGCTTCAACTAAGATTATTTGTACTGCATGTGTTTAACTACAGAAGAAGGTTAATTCTGGTAGTATCCCTGAGTAATGACTTCCTTTTTTTAATTGCAATTAGAGAATGAGGTATTCAATTTAGTCATTTATTCATTAGTAGAGTATAATAGATGAATGAACAACACAAATTAATGTCTTCAGTGTTATGTAAATAATGAAAAGTCTCTTTCCCTGCTGTAGTTAGACTTTTGATGAGTAGACTAAGATAGTTCTCATCACATGAATATTATATTGTGCTGCTTGACAGAAAGGATTAATCACATTTTTTGTGGAAGAAAACATTGTGTTTATTTCAATGAAACTGAAAAAAGTGATAGGAAGATCTAATTTTGTTTCACCTCAGTATTGCCTTTGCAGTGACAAATGTAGTGCAGAAAGCAAAGCTGGCTATTGTGCCAGGTTTGCAAGCACTGCATAAAAAAATTGTTGTCCTGTTCCATCAGTTTTCACTCTGGGCTAAATTGTTCTTGCCAAACACTATATGTTATAGTTGAGTAGGTAAAAAGAGGATGTTAAAGAGGAAAGTTTGAAGTTATTTGTTTGCTTTGTTGTAGAACTGCAGCGATCCTGTGGAGCATAGCAGTCTCACTGAAATGACAGAGTACACAATTAAGCAGATTAGCAGAGAAAGTGTACTGGGTCTGTGTCATAATTTCCCTTTGGGGTTTTCTGAAAGGGATCACAACACGAGGAAAGGCTAAGGCACTTTCTTTACAAAACTCTTCTCACATCTCAAACTTGTGTTTAACCTGTTATAGTAGGATACAGCACAACCCATCTAAAAAGAAATTTGGATCTTTTGCCAAGTCTCACAGATTTTAGTTCTGTTTCTTATCCCTGATAAAACAAGGATAGGTCCCCTGAGCACTGTAGAAGGAACTCTCCACAGTTCATATGACCGCAGAGGTGAACCTGGGTTTCTTTCCATTCTTGGTGTATTCCAAACAGGTCTGAATACCATTTCTGGGCCCTGATACAATACAACCATCCTTTCATTCTACCCACTCCACGACTGCCTTCACACTCAGGCTCTATGGTATGTAACTAGGGAGCATCTGGTTATTGAGAATTTTATGGATGTTTCTCCTTGTTGACTCTTTTCCCCTGAAATAACTGGGGAATGTTCTGTTTGTTTGGAAAAAAGTCAGTGTGTGTTGTCCTTATCCCATCTTTTCTTGCCAACCCAGCGTGGGATATGAGATTTGTAATGCAATATGGCACCTGTTGACTTCAACGTGACCTCATTTGTATGAAGGTTATTTATCTGAAATGCTTATTTCAAGAAACTTTTTCCGGAGACTAAAAGAAATTATATTGTCCAAATCTTGTTTTACAGATGAAGGTTAAGGATATTTTTGATCCAAATTTTCATTTTTAAAGCATTATCCTACTAATCGCTCTGATTTTTCAGTACTTTGGTGTTAACCTTTGCAAGTTGCTGACCCCTGCTAAATGATATATGTTCTACACAATAAAAAATTGCTAATGTATCCTTTCCATGCCATTTCCATAATTTTTCCTGTACAGAGAGAGCTAAAAGCAGAAAAAGAACCCTGAGATAACTCTGTAATGCCTGACTAACTCCCAGATTTCATATTATCAATTTATATTATTTTCTTACAGGACAGTGAAAGCAGTAATAGCATTTATTTCATTCAGATTAATGCTAATTTAGTTTGGATTTGCTATTAATTTCTTCTGGCTCTCCTTGCATAGAGACAGACAAAACAGGAAAAAAAGCAATACCAAAAATGAAGACTGAATTGCTTGTATATGTAGCATGGCTTTTCAGACAACAGGTTCTCTATTTTAGTCTAAATACTGAAAGGGATGAGGACCAGAGGTAGATGAAAGGAGAAGATGAGTGAATAGTCACCTGCAGTCTCGCTCTACAGGCACCAATGTTCAGATTTCCAAGCCAGTTTTTAACTGAATTAAAACAGAATTTAAAACAGTGTCTACAACAACCTCAGGGAAGGTTAATTCTTCTTTCTGGGGAGATTCACATTCACTTTCCCACTTTAACACAGAAAGTGAGTCAGGGTTTGTGGATTGATCCCAGACTGAGTACTTTGTTGACATTCCCTTGGTTTGCTTTTTAAAAAATGTCACTTGGGACTGGTTTTAAAAGGAGCCTTCTCCGAGACATTCATTTTCTCCCAAGGTAAAATTTCTGTTGAGATTAACTGGGTAAAGTCCAAATACATGCTTTTGGGTTATGATAAAATGCACACACATGATCAATAGCTCCACAACAGCTTGTTCTTTGGGCAGCCTGTGTGTCAGGATCAAGGGGTGGGGGGTTGTCATGAGAAAGCTGCACTTGAAAACATAAGTAGTATTTACAGAAAGGACTTGTTTCCTTGTTCTTGCTGAGTAACCATTTATAAAACAGGCTCAAACTTTCATTAAATTTGTAGTTTTTGCTGAGTCCTTGCTTAGGACAGCCTACATTATTCACTTCAATTTAACAACTCAGAACAGGTCAGGAGGAAATACATCTAGACTGAGAAATTACTAACTGCATTTCTTCTTCTCTGGTAGCAAAACATATACTTTGTGAACTAGCAAAGCACAGTTTCTCTGGAGTGACAGTTAAGAGAAATATAACTGAAGTAGATCCAGAGGACACTTGCCAAAAAAATATCACATCCTTCCTGGTTTGTAAATTTTGAGCACCTTAAGTACTTGGCAAAAGGTTTTTAAGCTACAGCAGGCAAAATTCCAGCTGTAAAATCAGAACTTTAAAGAGGTTTGATTAATTTGCCATTCACGCTTGTACTATTATAATTATGTTTTCTCTTGGCTGTTTGATTAAAGAAATAAGTAAACCACTTCTGCATTATTGGCATTAATATCGAACGTGCTGATCCTGGTGGGAACTTAATACTTCCTTCTATAGAGACAATGATACAATCACTTAGCAGATGGGAAATGGCATCTTTTTCTTCAGATGTCACAATGTAAGTAATGACAGGAGAAGCAAAGCTGTTCTGCCATGGCAAGCTCACTGTGAAAAAGAGGCTGAGTCATCTCTGCAGACAGTAAGAATAGATGGTTTTTTCCATAAGAGTTGTCTTGGTCTGAAAGGTTTGTGCCACATATTTTTCAGAGTAGAATGAAAAAAAAAAAAAAAACACCAACCAGCTGACAATAAATAAATCAAGACAAATATGATTTTAACCAATGCAGAGGCCTGTGACACCAATGAACTACAAATGGACTAATGAAGATATAATCAACATTAACTACACTATGAAATATGAACCTATTAAAGGCTATAATTAACAGTAGTATGTATTTATAACACTGTGACAGCATAGACAGACAGAACTTTGCTTAAATATTTGAGTAATGCATTCACCAAATAGTCAAAAAAGCTAGGCCTGGTTGCTTATAGAAAGCATCCTGACAACTAAAGCTGCCAGAGTGAGAACCAAATAAGCATAAGGGACATCCTTCCAAATACTCACAGATGACTGGCAAGATAAAAGTTATGGGATAAAACTGCCTTTCCTCTTGTGATAGGACAGCACTAGCACAAGCACATGGAGCATGAGTAGAACTGGAGAATGGGAGAAAGTAAAGGAAGACAAGCTCATTTAATTTCTGACTTCTCTTTTTGAATAATTTCCAAGCCTGATCAATGGGATCTCTGCAATTAAAATCCACCAAGGGCTCCACCCACTGATAGTAGCTATATGGTATGTGCTCCATGGTATTATGTACTGGCAGCTAATTTAGATTGGGACTCTCAAAAGATGAAGGGTTTTGTGCATATACTGTTGATGATGACTGACCATTAACAAATCTACTACTAATGAAAAACTCTAAAGCTGGTTTGGTTTGTCAGCTACATCATGATGGTTCTCTGGCTGATATATATATATATATGACTAATACTTACATACAGATATGTTCAGTAGGAATAAGGATAAGGTATTGCATCATTTTTCCATATTGAGATAATTTACACATAATATGCAGAACTGGGTGGTAGCATTTGAAATTAACATAACATCATTGACAGAGAAGGACTTCTACATCCTTGCAAGCTAGCAGCCACAATACATTGCTCTTAAATCCTAGGGAAGAATTTAAACTACAATAGCATTCAACTTCTAACCTGGAAAATATATCTGAATTGTATTAATGTTTTTTCTTCTTTAAGAGCATAAAAAAAGACCTAATTGCCTCTGCCTATCCTTTGTACCATGTTGGAAGCAAGCTCTCTTCTCACCAAGAATTCAAAGCAGATGTAACTTAGGAGCATCCTCTATTTTAACTTCATTTTATTCACTAACTACTTAATGCAAATTGCAATAGTGAGTTCCTTCATTACCAGATTATAGATGCAGGCTCTCATGGCCATTATTCTGTTTGATGCCATGAATCTTGAAAACTCCCTGTTCCCCATAGTAGCACAGCTGCTGCTGTGAAGCAGACTGAACATTCTGAGCTTTCCAGAAACAGTGGCATTTGTCTTCAGAAGAGTGAGCTCATACTTGTTCCAACTCAGGTGAGCATTATCCCTTGGACAAATGCTAAAGCCACAATGTTTGGTTTGCTGTGTTTTTTTCCCAGAAATTTAAAGAGTTGTTATATTTAACATTAGTGGGAAATCTTGTGAGTTCACAAAATCTGCTTTGACTCTGTTAGTGGTCCAGGGCTTTGGTTAATCTCTATCTGCTTTCCTGTGTGACTGAGAAAAGAAGAGGATGTGGCAAAAAATTTTAAGCAGGCAGCTTGCAGAATGAAAGACACCAATAGTGCAAAATGTCAATGCGAGAAGAGGCACACCTGTGAAGTGGTGGTATTTGGTATAATATCCAAATTAGAGATTATACCTGGATTTCTTAGCTCAATCACAGATTTTTTTTTAAAATTGCTCGTGTTGTAGACAAAAAGAAATGCATGTCTTTGCCACAGGGTAGGCTAGGATTTACATGTAATTTTATCAATCCTTGACCTTGCACAAACACAAAATCTTAAGTGCCATTTACACTGAAAGAAAGTGGCATCTGAAAATAATCAGTTTGACGTTAATGAGGTAATTTATAGAGGTAGATTCATCTTATAAGATTTTTTTGTAAAAGTATGAAAGCTAGAAAAGTAGAATGATATGAAAACAACTCATTAGTCAGAGCTATCATAAAACTAAACCTCTGTCTTACACAGCTCTTAAATGAAACTGCATTCCCTAACTACTGTTTTCTAACATACCCATAGATTTTATATGTATTTTAGTATAAATATTTAAACAACTTGATGGATACCTCCATCTGTTTGAAGCAAGCTAGATTTTCTGTTTCTATTCCGGCACCAAAGATTGCCACTGAAATGTTTTAAGCTGCATTGCATTTAGGCCTAAAATTTATATAATTTCATTTAGATTTATGTCATGAAATATGTTACAAAAATTTTAGAGGTCAATATATATCTTAAAATTGCTCCGTACAGTACAGAGAATTCCAAATTAGGGTCCAGGTTTACATAATGATGGCACAACTCCCTGATCTGTAATAAACTTGAAACAAGTGTAACACTAGCATCACAGTTGCAGGTTTAGGCATTTAAAACCAAAGCTTCACCTGTGGTGGTTGAAATTCTGGTACCAAATCTTCAGAAGTCAGAGAGCTGTAAATCATATTTTGAGTTTCCATGGAGTTGTGACCACAGACATGTATCACAAGTCTTCAGTTTCAATTCTACATCAAAGTCACAGAATGGCTTGTGTTGGAAGGCATCTTAAAGAGCATCTAGTTCTAAACCTCTGCCATGGGCAGAGGTACCTTTCACTGGACCACATTGCTCAGGGATACATCCAGTCTGGCCTTGATCACTACAAAATGTAGGGCAACCACAGCTTCTCTAGGCAGCTGTTCCCATACCTCATCACCATCAGAGTAAAGAATTTTTTTCCTATTATCTAATCTAAACCTGTTTTCTTTCTGTTTGAATCCATTCCCCAGTCCCACTAATACATGCTTTTGGAAAAAGTTCCTTCTCCATTTTTCTTGTAGCTTACCTTCAGCTACTGGAAGGCCACAATTAGGTTACCCAAAGCCTTCTCTTTTCTGCATGGGACCAATCCAAATTGTCTCAGCCTTTCCTTATAGGAGAGATGCTCATCCCTCAAATCACCCTGCTGGCCCCCTCTGGACTTGCTCCAACAGTTCATGTCCTCTCTGTGCTGGGGCCCCCAGAGCTGGCTGCAGCACTGCAGGTGGGGTCTCAGCAGAGCAGAGGGACAGAATCCCCTCCCTGGCTCTGCTGCCCACGCTGCTTTGGCTGCAACCCAGGACACATTTGGCTTTCTGGGCTGTGAGTGGCCGTGGCTGGGTCATGTCCAACCTCTCCAGCACCCCCAAGTCCTTCTTGGCAGGGCTGCTTGCTTATAATTTAATCTTCCAGCAGAAATTGTCGATACTGATCAGCAGCACATTTCACTTGTTCTTGTTACACCTCATGAGATTCCCATGGGCTACTTCTAGAGCTTGTCCAGGTCCCACTGGATGCCATCCTTTCTTCAGGTGTGTCAACTGCATCACTCAGTTTGGTGTCATCTGCGAGTATGCTGAGTGACTTGATCCTTCTATGCCATTAATGAATATTTTAAATATCACAGGTCTCAGTATAGACTCCTGAGGGACCCCACTTTTCTCTGATAGCTGTCAGGACTCTTGATCACTCTCCTACTAAATAACTCACATGTTATAAAATCTAGAAGATGTAGTAAAATCTCTCACAGAAAACATTGTCTATGAAACAAACAAAACAAAGGATTAAATATCTGATATAATAAAATATTTGGCATCCTTACCATTCATCATTTTAGTGAGAGACTTAAGGACACTCATTACTTCATGATGCTTCCAGAGACTTGTCATGGATGTGGATTTGTATCTTTAAGGTGTGGCTTTCACATGCGTGTACAGACACCAGACTGGGATCCATGATTATAAACACCTACAGTCAATGAAAGCATCAAAATTACTTTCACTATAGAACACTTCACATGCAGAATTTATTTTGAAGCACACTCTTCTCTGATATGATGACCTAGGAATTGTCTGTATAACTATCAGAAGAAACTCAAAACAGCAGAGAAACTGTAGAGAAAACATCTGAAATATTGCTTTATAACCACAAAAACTTGGTTAATCAACATCACAGAAAACAAATTAGTAGAATTGCAAGTCTAGTAAAGCAGAAACAGTTTATTCAGGAAGCATGAACAGGAGAAAAGGAGACCAATATTATACTGTACATCAAGAATGCTTTGAAGTCACTCTCTGAAGCTGAGAATAAGGTGAGAGGCAAATTTGTTGCATTTCTCTAGGTGAAGATAAAAGGAAAAAGAATAAAACAAAAGGTCCTATCAAAAAAAAAGCCACAGATGAAATTTTTGATCAGGCAACAACAGCAACCAAAGGAAGAAAGCAATGTGGGACTGAGTACTTAATTATTTATTGGAAAAGAGTATGTAGGGCACAGTTCTACAAAATGTGTGGAACAGAACTTTGCATAGGGTATGTTAGAGAGGTTCAAATGTTCAGAGAATGATAAAATTCTTTCTGGAGTGCCTCAAAAGTAATAGAGACCATATCACAGTTATTCTTGAAGAAATAGGTTTTCTACATCAGAAAACTTACCCTCCAAAGGAAACTGTATTAATGGAAAAAAGGTATAATTCATAATATTGCTTCAACTTGCCTACTGAATTCATTGAGCTATCAATTTGTAAGCAACTGAATGACAACAGCAAAAAACATGTACTGTTTTTGATCATTGCCATTACTTTTTGGCAATATAAGTGGCATAGAAGATAAGGATGATGTAATACTTGAAATATATTATTACCTTAATAATCTTTCTTGCCCTAGTCACATGACATTTTGAAAATAATGATGGCCAGGTTATATACTATGGGCATGAGCCAAATTACCAAGTCAGTGAGTTCTCTTAGAGTGGAAAATGACGGTTTGCTGATAAGCTGAGGAGATTTCTTAGATGGATGCATGTAGGGTTCTTGCTTGGGCCAAGTTCTAAATGATGTGTTCATTAATGGCTTTAAATAAAGAAATAATCAAGGTTATGTTTGTAAGACATGCACAAAGTGCTAGTCTAAGAGGAATTTCTAGTTCAAAGAACAAAATGATAATTCATAATGTATCTGATAGTCACAAGATCAAAATAAATTAAAGCAACCAGTACTTTGCTAAAAAGGAGGCATCAGACAATCTATCTGAGACAAGAGTCTGATCTCCAGCAGGCACTGAGTTCTGTGGATTTCTGCTGATGGAGAGCCCTGTGAATGCAAACAGCAGGAAGGCTTTCCTGTCAACGAGGGGGACAGCCCTTCAATGACCCTGGTGCCAACCCCAAGTGCAGTGAGGGTGACTTGTTTAGAAAAGTCAAAGAGAGGAATGCTAAATTAAAATCTTCCTTGATTCTTATTAATAAAGTATCAGAGGCTCCCATCTCCACTACAATGGACACTAAGTCCATTGTCTCCTTCTATGTCTTTCTGAGTTGCAAAAGCTCACTCTGTTTTTCCAGGGTTGGATCCAGCAAGAAATCTGTCTTAGATTCTATTAGAGTTTCTTCTCCTCCTCTGAAAAGGCAAGGTTTATTTGTTCTTATTGTTTGAAACTTTGAAGAAGGCAGATCTCAAGGCAAAATGTTATTCAGCTCAGATGTCAAAAAATAATCTTACGCTATCTCAACAGAAGCATCTTGGGCATCTCAGTCCAACTGCTGAATGAAAGCTAGAAACACATGAATGCTATTTCTTAGTTTTTGTCAAGCTTCTATATATTTTCCATAGAAAGGAATTGTTTTATTTTCTTTATACCACACAGGTTGCTCAGGGTTGCAAATTCAGTGCCTCTTGTCTGGAAAAAAACCCTCCCAAGTTTTGCAAAATTAATTGAAGACAGCTCCAACATTAGAATAGAGAGTAAGTTATAAAGCCAATCCACTCACATGGCTATCCTTCAGTTTTTTACTGGAGATAAAATAATCCTTTTTTTTATTTTAAAAAAAGAGGTTACGAATCTAGCATATCCAGACTCCTGGAACAATGGGAAGAACAATAAGAAGGTTTAGTCCTTTTGCAGGCACAATCTATGTTTCTTTTTATGCCTGACCTTTACCACTTTCTTAATGGCATGGGTGAATGAAGTATCCACAGGGCAGTAGGAGGATGGGAAAAGGCCCCAGAAGGCAAAGTTTTCTGAGTATGCAACCAATCTCTTCTTAACCACTGCAAAGTTAGGTCCAAGTTAGTGGTTATAAATATTGTAGTGAGATGATTCTATGCATGCTCCTATTTGGTTTTATTATTTGCTCTTGCTGAAGAAAGAACTCTGTAAGGTTCTTTCATGAGCCATGAGTTGTCTCTGTCTCTCTGAAAAGATGTTGGGGATTTTTCCATTGTGAGGATTTTGGTTGCTAGAGAAAAGGATCAATTTGGCTCAGGAATGGAGCAGTGTAATTGCAAATTTGATTCAGTTCCTCCCTTGGTTTTCGATAACACACCACGACCATTTCCAGAGGTTCTGCCTGTGGTACCATAAAAGGAGCCACAATACCAATCTAGATCTTATAAATCCCAAGCACAATAGCTATCTCCTGGACCAGCTATGGGGAAGATCACCACCACTGATTTCATTAATACCTGGTAGCTGGTATAGCCATCTAATTGACACAGACACTACCTTCAAGAGCTAAAATTGAGTTCAGGTGAGAAGTACAAATTCTGTGTCGGCCATTTCCTTTTCCTTTCTTTCCTCATTTCATTCCAATATTATTCTCACTGGATTTTTATAGATTTGTGAATCTAATTCTGCTAACCAGAAATCTTATTTCTGCACAGAATGCAGTTATACAGTTTATACAGTTGCAAATTGCTCTTTACCCTTTCTGTCTGTGAGGACAGCTTTTCTTGAAGATATTTCTACTGCTAGGAAGCAGGAGATCTTTGTGGTGGTAATCACTCTTGTATTATTTCTTTGATGAATGAGACCTCTGTCACAACTTATCTAAGGTTCTACATAAGGTGAAAAAGTGACTTGGTACTAACATGATTGAAACAATTTATTTTCCTTAGTTTTATATTTATGAGCTCAAGGGTTGTTTTTCCTGCATAGACTCAGTCTTATGTGTCAAAACAACAAATTTCCGCCCTCTTTCTTGAGTGGCTGATAGTGAAAAAGGTTGTACCAAAATTGTACTTGTGAGAAATAGAAAGCAACAAGACACAATCTTAAAAAAAAAACAACAAACTGAAATAAGACACTGAGATTTTTCTCATGCTGTTTGGACTGAGTGAATAGAGTACACCCAATTTCCAATAGTATATTTCTTTAATTTAGTAGTAAAGGTCAATAGGGCAGACCATATCTTGCTAAGGAGGATCAATGTATTTACCTGCCAGGTAAAAAATTTTCTAATTAAGAAGCATGACAAAAAGATTTGTCTGAAATGCAGCAAGAAGAGGCGGTAAGAAATTAATTCCGTAAAGCCCAACCCTCCAAAGATGAGTTAGCTGTCTGATGTAAACATCAGCTGATTGATGAGCTACAGCCAGTTGAATAGAGAGTTCCTGTATTATTTTTTAAATAAAACATTTGCAAGTCTGTAGTCTGCTCTTCCACTGCCAACAAAGAAATACCTGCCTGATTACAGGTATTAGAGGCAAGAATTATCTCCTATTGCAAAGGTCCTGACTGTTCTGAAAAACCTCAGTGGCTGTTTGGATCAATAGTTAGAAATCTCTGCCCAAAGAGAATCTGGATGAGGGGCTTTGTTAAAATATCTAAGACCCAAGTAAATCTGCCTTAATTGATCAAAGTATATTCTGACAAAGCCAATATTATTGCAGGTGCCTTGATGAGTGATATCTCTATTAGCATATTTTCCATAGAAAAGAAAAAGAAAAAGAAAAAGAAAAAGAAAAAGAAAAAGAAAAAGAAAAAGAAAAAGAAAAAGAAAAAGAAAAAGAAAAAGAAAAAGAAAAAGAAAAAGAAAAAGAAAAAGAAAAAGAAAAAGAAAAAGAAAAAAGAAAAAGAAAAAAAGAAAAAACCACTACAGTGTGAATCCATACACAGACAAGCATGCAAAGCAGAAAAGTAACTGGGAAATTTAAACATATTTTATCCACGCACATATTGTTTATTCCTGTCCACATCTTCTTCAAGTTCTTAGGCACTTGGGACATAGCAGGTTGAAATTGGGGAATGTGCATACTGCACTGCCCCATATACTCAAGTATTAGATGAATGAGAAGAGGGAGAAAAAAAACACCTGGACTTTCAAAAAGTATATATATATATATATATAATTGTTACAGCATGGAGAGTTTGTTTCCTCTATTTTTCAATGGTGACAGCTTGCCAAAATATCATGTATAGGTTGGTAAAAATATAGACTGACAGAAAAGAGAATGAAAAAATAGCATAAGCAGCAAAGTAAAATATTTGCTACACTGTCTTGTAAAAACTGAGTCAAAAGGTAAATTCTACTACATTAAAAAAAAAAGAGAGAGAAGAAAAGATTACTGAAAATGATCAGTCAATTTTTCCCTGTTTTTGGTTGTTTGCTTTGTTTAGAGAGAGGGATGGAAATAGATATTTATCAAAGGTGATCAGTTATTAAGAGAAGTTTTCATGGAATCCTAGAATGTTAAGGGCTGCAAGGGACTTTTAGGACCCTCTAGTTCCAACCTCCCTGCTGTGGGCAGGGGCATCTCTCACTAGACCAGGTTGCTCAAGACCTTATCCAACAGATCTTTAAACACTTCCAGGGATGCAGGATCCACGGGCAAGATCCATGGACAACATGCATATAACCTTCAAGGCTAACTATAAACAGGAAAAAAGTTTTCTTGGTGAGTTTATAAGATCCTTTTCACTGCAGATTTTTCTGAGAGGGAAGTAGCCAACCACCTTGCTAGACAGGGTTTCAAGTATTATTTTCCTTCACATAGGACAGACTGAGTAGACTTTCTAAAGGACTTTGAGACAAACGTGTTTGAAATTCTTCTAGATTTTTCTCTTTTTTCTCAGCCTGTGTGAAAATTCCATGAAAATTCCACACCCAGATCATAATAAATGACTTGTTTTAAAGTCAAATCTTAGGACTCTCTTGTACTTCAGAAGCAGTACAATCTTGATTTATAATCCACATTCAGAGATATTTTAGGATTGTTTTCAAGGCAAAAAATTATCCTCAAACAAAACAGTTCTTAATAGTTTTTCAAAGTTGTTCCCTGAATTTATTACTCCCAAAACAACAGTAATATAGATTCTGTCTTTCTTTTAATATGAGGAAACTGGATTCTTTTCATTTCCCTTTATTTAAGGTCATTTCAAAGGTACTCAGCATGTTATTTCCTTTGAATAGATCACAGTGTATCAGGCATCAATTTCAAACAAGTAACCCTTGAGGTGAATTTTTGTTACTGCTGTATCTTTCCAATCTTTCTATTTAAATGGAGAGTCAATAGTAAAGACAGTAATTTCTTTCCTTTTTATTATTCTAGGAGTCTCCTAAAACATCATATCTATCGAAACAATTGCTGAGATTCTATCTAATCTATTGCTGAGATTAAAATATTTCTCTATACAGGATCAGAACTGATGCTAATTTCTAGCAGCCACAAGCCATGTTTAAACCTCAAAAATAGTAAATAATTTAAACCACTAATATATAGGCCATTCCTTGTCATTTTCTAGTGATTTTAAACTTTCAGTTTGTATTTTTTGCACACAGGCAATTTTTGTACACTTTTGTTGCTGAAGTGAAAACTTTAAACTAGAGTTGTGTTTTCCTGAAAGGTCATCACCTTCACCCAGAGGAAGCAACTGCACTGGGCTAAAGATTTGGATATTTCTGTCTCAATATTGCTTCTGATAATGAAACCCTTGTTGTTGAGGACTTCCCCCCCGCCCCACTGTTCCAAACTGCTTTGAAAAAATTAAAGTTTGCACTATTAATGTATTCCATCATAAACTTCAATACTTCAATATGAAAATGCATTGGATAGGATTTTAAAACTGGGATGTGAAAAAAACATTGGAAATTTGAAGAGATAGCAGATTTTTACTTGCTAAAGATATCTTTTTCTCATAATTTGTGCAATATGCAATATGTATGACATGCAGTTGTATTTGTTGTGTTTTGGTTATTATATAAAACTAGCTTCAGAACTTTGGAAACTATTTCAAAGACCTTTTGATGTCAGTGTATTGAGATAAAACTCTGGTAGGGGATGTGCTTCAAGATTCCATTGTCATCAAGCAGATGAAGGTAGCATCTCCAAAATTTTTGAAAATACATTTAGAATTTGGTGGAAGAAAAGAAATAACAGAAAAATCCTCAACTTCCAACTCTTTCTATGGATCATTGCATGAATGTCTGAATGTTAACTTGTCTGGAGTTTGTTTACCTATTTTTCACCTAAAAAGAGAGTTGGAATAAATGGTTGATTTCCCTTTTCAGGTATTCATTACAGACCCCTCTGAAAGGTAACTTCAAATTACTATCAGATAAAAACAGAGTATCAAGCTTCAAATAACTTCAATCTGGCATTTATTTTTGTTGATTTTGTTGTTACGAATTCTTAATGGAATTTAACTTCTGTCCATAAAACAATCAAAAGGGAAATAATTAATTCTTTTTTCTAGAAGTTCAGCAGTGAGCAAACATCAGAAATGCAACAATATTTCTGTGGATTGTGGCAACAGTTGCCATGGAAAAACCATGCCAAGCGGGGGAACAACTGGGGAGCACAATAACTGGGGAATAAAAAGCTCCAGAGTCATTAGAAGCTGTTCCGCAGTTGACTTCATGATATCTTTCGTTGCCATTTTGAAAATTAACCATAAGCAATGGAGAAATATCCTCTGTCTAAATGACAAACTTTCTGTAACCATTACCTCTAAAAAATCATGAAAACATCTCAATACACTCTTATATGATCAGTTATTCTCTCTGCTCACCATCAGCTGTGTTTTGGGATATGGTACCCTACACTCAATGCCCTGCAAAATCCATATTTACCCCACCATGGAGTATGCCAATATCTACTCCACCTAGCAGGAAATTAAGAATATCTAAATAATGTCACCATTGAGCCAGAAATGACACAAATTCACTTAAAGGCTGGTTTGCAGAAGTGCATTTAATATGAAAAATCCTCACATTCTACTTGATTGGCTAACTAACAAAAACATCTTTCTCACAAACAGTCCTTGAGAAGAACAGAAAAAGAGAGTAGGAAAATACCACCTGCAGGTTGTTTATACTAACAAGCTATCATTGTTTTTCTACAAATTCCTAAAAGTCTTACAAGTCTATTGTAAGAAAATGAAGCCCATTTTCTTGCTTTCAGACCAGGCTGTTGCATCCACAAAATAAAACCCGTTTTGAATATATACAATCATAATTTTGAAGACCAGACCTAGTCTGGAAATAAATTTTCATTTTAGTGGCGAAAGAATGGCTTCTTGCTGAGTTATACAAAGCATGAAGTGTCCACTCATATTTTCTGAGTTACAATCAGGTATCTTATCTTCAGTGTTCTTATAACCACTTCCAGATACTTAAGAAAGTGAGTATTTTTTAATAATACACAGAGAAGGGTTGGTTGTTTGGATTGGGGTGGTTTTTTTGTTGTTGTTTGGTTGGTTTTTTATTTTGTTTTGTTTTGGGTGGGTATTTTGTTTTGTTTTGTTTTGTGGTTTTTGTTTGTTTGTTTGTTTGTTTTGTTGTTGTTGTTGATGTTTGGGTTTTTTGTTCCGTTCAGAGAGCTCTTGGGTTTATCAATTGTTGGGGTTCATTATATGTTAAATGAAAGACAAGAAGAAGACAACTTTTAGCCATCAATTGTTAAATGTTGAAGTCAGGCTGCAGTTAGAGGTCTAATCATAATAATTATGGAGTGGCATAGCTTTGAACTCCTCAAGATTTACTGTGATAGGTACAGTTTAATTTGGTAATAAACTTCTACCAAAATGAATTCTATAAAAATAAGAGATGGTGCTTGACAGCCTAAAGTGTTCTTTAGTCTTTTAAATATAACTACATTTTTTAAAACCTTAATATTTTATGTAGATGCATTTGAATTAAATATTAGATTTTTTGATAGACTTAAAATGAGTTTATAACTGGAAACTTGTTCTGTTTGCCTGAGACAAAGGCTGTCAAAACTTCCTTCTGAGCATGCACCTTAAAAATCTGGAAATCATAGCTGCTGAAAATATATATATTTCAGTATAGTTTAGCTACTACATGTTTCACATAATATGTGCAAGTTAGACCCTATTTACAGTTTATGCCTCTCTGAGTTCATTATTTTTGTGGAAATCTATTTGATTTCATAGCAAAGAACAGTTTTCTCACTACTGAAGATGCAATACATCAAGATAATGGCAGGTACAAGCAGAAGCCATCACATTCTCTCAGCACGTAATACATCCATCAGAATGTCATTTTTATCACGTGATTTTACAGTTCTTCATTTCTTCTCTAGAAGATACAAGACACAAACTACCTTCAGCAAGCGCTAATGAAGAAGTCAAGGTGTGGGAGAAGCAAGTCTTGATATGAAATAGTCTTGCTGTTTTCTCTTTGCATTTAAATAATTAAATCAGATTTAATCTTTGGGGTTTTTTCTTCGAGTTGGCTACAGCTTAACTGTAGGGATATTTGGTTTTTGCTGATTTTCTGTCTGCTTTCATTTACTCAGTGAGTTGACTGCTTCTCCATTTCTCATAAAATTTTCTTTCTTTTACTTCCTTGCTTTGTTTTCAAACTCTCTAAAGAATGCATTTCATATTCTCTTATTATTTTTTATTTGCCAGAAAATTTAAGAAATATGAGGCTGCAGATAAAAATCCTTCTACAAGCAGTCAACCTAATGTTGTAATGAAATAGAGCAACTTCAACTGATTTCATTTGGAGTGAAATAATTCATTCTGATACCTTGAAAATCCTCAGTGTCTCACTTTTTTCTTTCTTAAAGTAGAGAGGACATTCTTCAGTTTTCCCAGCTGCTGTAAATGCATTATTACTTTCCATCAAATTTCATTTTTACAAGAGTGCACATTTACCTTTTGCTTGTATTCATACATTAGATTTTTATTGTCCCATATTAAAATTTACAGCTCATAGATTTGCTATTCGTCTCTGCATTATCCTCTTTGAATTAATAGGTGATTATCCTGACTTCCTTTGCTGTCTGTGGTCAAAAAACCAAAAATTATGCATTTGTTATGTTAGGGTATATGATGAAGTTTTAAGGATCAAAATTGATATTTGATTATGCCATATTCATCTATTTCAATAGGATTCTACACATTCATGAATGCCAGAATCCCCCATGCTTCCATATTTTACATACTTTTTTTCCCAGCATAAAACCATTTGACAACTTTACTATTCTCTGGGACAAAATTTCAAAGGAAGAATGTCCTATGCCTTAGAGACATCTGGATGCTTCAAGTTTGCCTTTAACTATATGTTAAGAGGGAAATGGGCTTCATATCCACATCTGAGAAAAAAAGGAAAAAAACAACACCTCCTCTCAGATGTGAAAGACCTTTAAAACACATGCATTTAATACATAAAAATACACCATAAACTCAGAATTTAAATCCAATAAGGCCTGTGTTGTCTGCCAACTGTTAAAACTCCCCAGATAACTGAGCTTCCTTAGCCACTTAAGCTGTGCAGCCACTAGCTCAAAACTTACATAGTTAGAACTGCAGGAACCAGGAACCAGGAACCAGTCCTGGAGTGTGAAGTGTCTCCCTTGATCTTCCAGCACATTCATTTCATAAAGCATCAGCCACAGGAAAGTTGCCACAGAGCAGTGTTTTGCTGTTTAAAATGAGGATGTGGCACATTTGGAGAGAAGAAACATTCTGAATGACATTAGCACTGGTCTGTAATTCTGTGTGAGCCTTTGGAAACAGAAAGCACTGACAAATTAATAAGGTAAACTTTGCATTTATATTTCCCTGACTCAGGCTGTTGTGCAATGTTGAGGTAAATGTTTGTCCCAGAAAAGGCAAAGTAGGTATATCAGAATTTTTCTTTTTTTTTTTTCCTTTTTTTTTTAGCATTTGAAATATATTGTATAGAGACAGAAATTATATAACACAATACAGAATAATCACCAGTGTACAAGCTGTATCTCTCTGTTATTGCAATGACTGACATTTTCTACACCAATTAGGTGTTTTGCAAAGCAAAGTGAAAAGAAAATCAAGTGTGGAGTATATCTTTCCTTATTTTCCTGCTTGAAAAACTGTGAATTCTTTATAACTCAGCTACCAAAGATTCTTAACAGCTGAATGCCACTGCTTACTAAAGCAAACCTGTAAGAATATTGAAACAAAATATATTTTTCAGCTGTGCTATCTGAACTCTTTTACACCATGCAGTAAAACATTAACATTAACCCTTCCAGTAATAAAGCAAGGAGCCTGTTAAGATTATTGCGGACAGAAGCTTTTTGTTACCATAGGAGTGGAGAGCTAATGAGCTAAAATGGCAGGGAGTACCTCTGACATCCTGCCCTGCCAGGTCTCACCTGTGCCTACCACCAAGGGAAGCAGGGCCAAGTCCTACACATGTGGACCAGTCAGCTCTGGTTTGTTGCAGACAGGCTTCAGAGCCAGTTTTCAGTGCACCACGGCAGCATCCTGTGAGCTCTGCCTGGCCTTTGCCTCCCAACAGCCCCCACAGCCCAACAGCACTGAGAATCTCAGGGGATGCAAGGAAATGGGTCTGTTGGGAAATAGGACCTGCAGCCACCCACAGGGCTGGCATTCCGTAATTTAAACAGGAACCCAGGTAAGGTTCTTCAGCAGGTTCTGCCTAGTACCTTCAATTTTAATTCAGAAAAATCACTGGCACAGGTGTACTTGTCAAAGCACTGTCCTTCATGGTGTCCCTTAAAAGAAGATAGATTAGTCTAGATGCAAGAAATAAAGCACTTCATCATAATAAGTGTCCCATAATTCAGTGACTGGGATGAGAAAGAACATATTGTTAAACATTTAAAAATACCAGATGGGAAGTTTAACTTACTCATTCCTGTCTCAGTCTACCTAACTCTCTCACTCTTTTGCCAAATGCACATATTAATATTTCTCCTTAAACCATCTGAGACTGAGAATATGTTACTTTTAAAAAATTAACAGAATTAAGTAGAATGATTTTGATAGATGATTTGTGTGAAAGCTGGGTGCCAGGAAAATTTCTGGGAGTTTCCGTACTTATTCTACAAGTATAAAAGCTGTGAATGTGGTGGATTTAACCTAGCTAACAATCAAACACCCACCCACTAAGTTGCTTGTTCACCTGAAGTGGGATAAGGAAAGAAAACAGGAAGAATAGGCATGAGAAAGGTCACAGGTCAAGATTAAGACTGTAAAACAGCTTATGAAATGCCAATGTGGGAAAAACACTCTCAAATTAATATAACTTGTTGCCAACTAAACTAAATATTATTAACTTGAAAGTGAGAAACAAAAAGACAAACAAACACCTTTCCTGCCCCATTCCCAAGCCTCAACTTTACTCCTTCATCCTCAATTCCTCTAATTCCACCCTTGTTGGTGCCACAGCTTCAGCCCCTTTGGCAAGGATATGGACAGAGTAAATGTAAGGATAGGGACTTAGGGTCAGCACATGATTTTTTTTCTCCTTAAAGTGCTCAGCTGTGACAGTTTCTGAGTCTTTATGCAATGGTCTTTGTAAATCAAGTCTATGTGAGGTTTGTCTGCTCATATATATATATGTATTTCTTCTCTTATATATGTCTGAAAGTTTGATAATTTAAAATTATTAAATGACAACTACTTATTTTGTCTTCCAGAAGCTTAATTCTTCACACCCAGAATCTCAGTGGTCAGTCCTCATAGCTGATCTTACCAAGCCTGTAGTGGTGTGTTAGCTCTGCACGGATATGAGCTGTAGGCCAGACAGTGTGATTTGAGCATTCATACTACTTGTAAGGTTGAAGTTTTGAGTTCAGACAGTTGTCAGCCTGCCAAATTTTTCCTGGCTTGAAGACTGAGTTTTCTTAATCCCTAAGGAAAAGAATTACTTCTCTGCTTAGTTCATAGAGGTCAAGGTATTTTATAAAAAACATACATTTCCTACCCACACAGGATCTGCTCAAAATGCTTATTCCAAAAGGTCATTAGTGAAATACTTAAACAAATACTTAAACAAATGGATATATCCGCCATACACATCAGCTCTTGAATTAAGGATCTTGCTATCCCCTTAGAAAAGTTAGATGCAGTAAATTTATCTCTCTCAGCTACCATATTTAGATCCTCTAAAAACTAAACTCAACAATGAAGTGAGAGGTGCATTTAATTGGCATAAAAAGAGCTTAGAATAAACTGACACAAATTCTGTGCTTATGCCAAAGAAAAGTATGCATGGGTTATGTGCAAATCCTGTTCTGCATCTTGCAGATGAAATTCAAGCTTTTTCTCTGGCTTGATTTTTTATCTAGATGAATGCTCTATGTACTAGGAGTTAGCAAAAGCTTTGGAAATGACACCTCTTGCACCTCACAAATTCAAATGTTTTAAAAGAAGTTTAACAGTTCCTAGCTATCAGCATCTCTTGCTAACTTCCTGTTAGAGCAGTATTTATAATATTTTTTATCTTTGTCTTAATATATTTATTTGCCCATCTTTTTTCTTTTTAGCAGTCTCTTTTTTGATCCTCTTTTTGTTTTCCTGCATCAGTGACCTTTTCTTATCTGGTGCTTTCTCTTCATGGCCTGGCATGCAGCTCTCTTTTGTTCACAACATCTGTATTTTTTTCCTCAAACTTCTACCATCATCGAATTTCTAATTTCCTCTAAATGTTAAAATCAGTTGCTAAACAGCATGTAGGAATCACTTCTGAATGTGTGTATGTGGCATTTTAGGAGGCCCTTCAGGAGGCAAAATGTCACCAGCACAGCCATTTGGTTAGAATGAGGAAAATAGTAATAAATTATTTATGTCTGGTATTTTGTAAGAACAGCTTCCTTTAATAGCGTTGTATTGCATTTGGACCTAACCCAGATAAACCTACTTATAGAATCACTTAGTATAACAAAAAACTAATATAGCATATTATTATTATAGATGGAGAGGCATTTTTTTTGAAATCTATATGTACTACAAGTCCCTAGTGCCCACCAGGTCTACACACTTGAAATGCAAGAACATTCTAAAAAAATCTGAAGGCTCAAAAAGTAACAACCATGGTTACTGTAATAACGCAAAATATTGCGTTATGACTAAATCACAAGTAATGCAAGGAAAATTTTGCGTGTTCTGGACAATTGGTTGGAGAAAAGTAAAAGGAATTGTTCAGGGAAAGCAATTCAGTGATGTTTGGATGAAAAACTAAAATGTGGATTTAGGAGATATTAGATGTTGATGTTTCATTATTCAACTAGGTAGTGCTGAGATCTGATTTGGATCCCATTAAGCCTCAGAACCAAGAACAGGCGTCACCAATGCTATAATATAGTCTATATTACAGCAAAAACAATAGCAGTACCAAAATATACAACATAACATAGTGATTAACGTTTCTTGGATGAGGTCTCTCTTAAGCTTAGGTTCTCTGTAACTGCATAAGTTGGGGCTGCTTGGACATAGAGACCTTAACTAGCTGCAGGATCTTTGCCATGGCAGGAATATCTGACTGCTTTTGTAATCAGAAAAATTCTTTCTAAGTTTGCAGCAAAAGTCAAAAGTGCATAAATCCAAAGCCTTCTCTCAGAAAAAAAAAGAACAAACAAGCAAGCCAACAAACAAATGCACTTGTTTCATTTCTTCAAACGAAGCTCCACATGTTAAAACACAGGCTTTGGGGTGCAGATGCAAAGCTGGGATGCCCTGCAAGGTTCTATGGAGTCTGACAGTCAGAAGGGCTGAGGACTATATATGGTACCCTCATCAAAGGGCAGAAAGGCACAGAGCATTACAATGCAGTATCATAGATATAGGGGAAAAAAAAGTTTTTAATAAATTTCATGATTCTGAGATAGAGTTGTATTTTGCGGTGTAGCTGGGGTCAGCCTTTTGGAAAGAAAATTAAATTGCACAATTTAATTTTCTCTTGCAATATGCTGCAATCATCTCAACAAATCTAAATTCACATTGGTACTTGCACTTTTCCTTTGTGAGAACACTGATAAGTTCAGTTAATGATCACCCAGCTCTCCCCAAGAAAAGCACTGTTTACTCAGGACAGCAGCATTACAATGGAAATGAAAATGAGATGTAAGTGCCTGTCTTGCTTAGGAGTAGTCTATTAATATTCCTAAAGAAATATAAATCTAAATCTCTTCCCTCTGACTGTTCTCTCAGCTCCAGCCCAGTTTTGGCCTAGTACTCAGCTCACAGTAAGACCTGATGTGTGCTGGGAGCAGGATCATTAGGTCAGCAAGAGAGCCACATGTAGGCAGGACAGGATAGATAGGACAGCACAAAGGTCATCTTGCAGCTGTCATCACCTGCTGCTGGCTGTCTCCTCCAGCCATTGTGTCTTCCCTCCTCGCATATTAATTGCCTGAAGTTTCTTCTGTGTCCATTAATTTATGGAAATGACACAGGCCAAATTTCCAAGCCTGAGGTAATAAATGCATCATCTTACCTAAGCGGGTTTTGAAGCAGATCTCATAGCAGCCAGACTGCTGAGGCTTTCATTCTTTCCTGTGTGACACAGAGGACAATTGTGCTGTGAGGGAGGAGGGAGAATGAGCACTCCCACCCTTTCCAAGGTAAGGGGTTTGGTCATTGACGTGTGAGTAAAAGTTAAGGAACTTGTGAGTCATGAATCACTGAAGTGAATTCATGTTAGGCTAGCCTGTACAAGCAAGGTTGAGTGTTTGTTTTCTTTCCTCAAAAAGTAGAGTTTAATTTACAGAGTATATTTTCCTTTAAATTTAAGAGGTTCAAATAGACCATGACACCACTTCAAGTGCTTGTTATACCTGCTACCGTCCCAAATCATTAATTTGCAAACAGTATCTATGTTTTCAGCTGGGACTGCCAATTTTCTAATTTTAAAGTCTGATTTTCTTTTCTGCCTCTCTGGTTAGGTCAATTATTTCAAGTATTCCTTGGTGGGGAAAGAAAATTTGGCCAGTAACATTTTAAAAGGCTTTTCACTTGCATTTTTTCCCTATAACAATTTGGTCGTATAGGCTCCTAACATTTTCTAGACTCTTAGGACCATCCTTTAGTTCACCATCTTCTTTTTGGTCTTACTGCTGACTGAATTCCTGGCTTCTTGTATATCATTTATAGTCCTAACATGGTAGCCTTCTGCTGTTCTGTGGTAGTGCAGGATTTTTCAGATGGGATATTGATCACTCAAAACTAAGAATATTGAAAACCAAGAATTTATTGCTTTCTGTAAGCTGTAACTCTTCAATAATGCTGCATTTAAATAACTCAAGAGTAAATAGGGCTTCTGTATTACAGAATGCCATCCACTCCATCTTAAAATTTCATTTTCATAGCTTTTTCCTAATGTCAACTTTCTAAATTCTTCTATTTATAACTGACATCATCCCTTGAAATTCAACAGAAGAAACCAATGCTTCTTGTAATAGTAATTTCTGAACAAGCATTTCCTTTCTGTTCTCTCTACGGAGATTGGAGTTTTATTTAGGCAATGAGTGTAAATCTCAGCTAAAACTAGAAAATGTAGCTGTCAAATGCTTATTCAATGCTATTTCAGTACTGGAATAACAAATTAAAAATTATAATATCACATATTGCATCTTACTGAGGATGCCTAAGAGATCTAAAAATTGCTGTGGGTTCAGCTGCAAGAATCCCGTAGGTATTGCAGGACAGAAATCCGCAATGCCATATGGCAAACTGAAGTCAGGTCCAAATAGAATAATTGTTTTGTGGCTGAGGAATAAGTTTTCTTTCATTGTATAAAATAGATATTCATCTAATTTTCACTCGATTGTGCTTTCATAATTTAAGACTTTTTTTTTTTTCTGGTACTACTGCTGTGAATAATGTTTCGACAAACAGGATCACATACTTAGTTGGACCTGAACAGATGATTATTCTATTAATTTCTTCTTTCAAACCACACAACTGTATAATTTCATGTTCATTTAACTAGGTAATATCCCTTTTTTTTTTTTAGGTTTTTATCTTTAGAGGAATAATGGAAAGGCCTTTCACATAGTGAGGTATCAAAACCTTGTCAAACCCCCAGATTTTATTAGTTCAGTTTACAGAAGCATTACGTGAACATGAAGGAAGTATACTAGAAAGCTGTCTTAAAATAGCCCTTTTTTTTCTATCCAGGAAATACTAGATACAATTTAATTTTGGGCATTATACTTAACAGAAAATAGTCCCAATTTTATATTTTTAAGTTATTAATAAATTTGGGTTGTCTTGTAGGTTTAGTTTTATCTCAGTTAAGGAAGAAAATATGACAGTGTAATGAAGTTTTGAGTAGGCCATGTGAGACATGAAAACTACCGGTAGTAGCTGGCATGGTAAAAAATTTTACTTTTGTGTTTATTTCAAAAATATTCCTACTTCTTATCTTTAAACAGCATTTTATTACCATCACAGAGCATCTGAAATTTTAGTTCAAGACTACCTTTTAGCAGACAGTTTCTGCCCACTCATCACTCCTATACCTGAGGTGAATGTTATATTTTTCTTTTCAAATGAGGTAGAAATTCCATTGTTCTTTATCAAGAATGTATTTTTTTTTCCTCCATTGAGAAATAACATAAATGAACGTAAAGAATATTTACTTTATCTGAGAAAAATAATCAGCTGATAGAAGTTTGTGACTGTGCTATAGCTCTGCAAAATGTGGTAGATGTAGTGGATAATCTCATTCAGGAAGAATACGTACAACTACTAAGCAAACACCCATGCAAAGACAATTCTTGGTAGACCTTGTAGGATTTATTTTTTTTTAACAAAAGGAAAAGTTTATCCTGTGTTTACAGAACTCAGATAAAAAGACCAAATCACTTGTTCAGCCCCTTCTTCCTAAAAAGTGTCTTTTAAAATAAATATTAACTTTCTTCAGTGAAAGCCAGGAAGTTTAAATAATCCTTGTCAGCAATATAAGGCAAAAGGGCATGGAGCAGCCTCCCACTAAAGATGAGTTGCAGAAAAATTTAACTGCTGACAGGTAGGTTCATTTAAGTGTGAGGAAACCTAGTCTTGCAAGAGTTTTACAACTTGACAGAAAAGTCCTAACATTACAGGGAGGACCATGGAACCTAAGAAAAACATTCAGTGTGGTAGCAGAACAGCTGAGGATAAGATACTTTTCCTCTCAGAAATGACTGCTATAGAATGGCATATGGTCCTGCTTTCCTTAACTGCAGAAATCTCACCAATTAAATTAAGGCAAATGGAAATGAAAGGCAGACGGAAGAACAGAAAACAAAAAATTAACTCCAAAACCTTGAATTCAGTCAAGTTGTAGCCTACTGCAAATGGTTGCTTATCAGGAAAACACTTAGGTGGTGTTATCACCTACACTTACAATAGTATTCTCTGATATAAGACATTTCTTGAACTCTGGTTGAAAAAAAGTCTAGCAGATAACCTTGTGAATGTATGTTTCTTAGCTGGACATTTTACACTTGTTGTTCTTTTTTTTTTTTTTTTTTTTTAAATAATTTAGTGAGAGTGATATTATGTACTTTTTTTTTCCTTCACACCTGGAATTTCAATGATCAGCCCTCATATCTGGTGTTTCCCAAGCCTGCAGTGGATTTTTAGCTCTGCACTGCTATGGGTTGTAGGCCAGACGGTGTGAGCTGAACATTCGTACTGATCCTAAGGTTCAAATTTTGAGTTCAGACCAGTTGTCAGCCAACAAATTTTTAACTTGATCAGAGACTGACATTTCTCAAGTTGCTGAAAAACCCCCAAAGAAAGCACTGATAATTTATCCGAACTAAATTCAACAAATGTAAGTCAACATAGTCAAAAGACTGAACTAAATAAAGTAAACAGTCCAATGAAGTGTTACTGAAAGGGTTACATCATATAGACATAAAGAAATTGAGGAAATTTTGATTATTTAATAGGGATGAGAAAAGTTGTGGAGATGTAACTGCAGCAGTTCGTTGCACTGAGGTTGGATTGTGCAAAAGAGGGACAAAAAATAATCACTGAGCTGCCCAATGAAAAGATAAGCCATAATCATAGGCTGCAGCAAAGAAATTCTAGATAGATTTAAGGAAAATATCTTCACAAACAAATGCAGTGGCCAAGGACTTAGACAGGTGGACTGCAGAAGTTGTGAAATCTTTATCCTCAGAGGTTTTTGAAATGAGATTGTCCTGAGCAAACTAATCATTCTTTGAAGCTAGTCCTACATTACATGCTTGAATGTTCCTTTCCAAATTAATTTTTCGTCTGATTTCCATGAAGTATACTTGAACAGCAATATGGTCAGTTCTGGGTTTTCCAGTATAAAAGAGATAAGGAGTCACTGAGGAGAGATCAGTAAATGGCCACAAAGATAATGAAGGGGCTGCAGCCTCTCTCCTGCATGGAAAGGGGGGGGGAACAGGAACTGTTCAGACTGGAGAAGAGAAGGCTTTGGGTGATGTCATCGTTGTATATAAGTATCTGAAGGAAGATACAAAGAAGTTAGAACCTCTTTCTTTCTAGTGGTACCCAGTGAGAGGACCAGAGGTAATAGACACAAACTGGAACACAACATGTTCTCTCAAAACTTCAGGACACGCTTTTTGACCACTTCAGCTGGACCAGAGAGATCGTGACATCACCATCCTTGGAGACACTAAAAAGATGTCATAGTGCTGGGCAGTGAGGTCTTGGTAGCCCTCCTTGAGCAAGGGAATTGGACCACGTAACTTCCAGAGGTCACTTCCTACCTCAACCCTTCCATGATTCTGCTATACATGTTAAGTTAAAAAACAATTTTGGGGCTATGTTGACAGTACAGATAAATCCTATGAGTTTCTCCTTTTTTCCCCATGGTAACAGCTCTAAATGGCCTAAATGTCAGTGGTATCCAATAGTCAGTGATAAGTTTTGTCCAATTATTAAAACATGGAAGTTTTATTATATAGATATTGCTAATTATTGAAAAATAATTGTCTAAATTACAATGAAAATTGAGTTTACAAGTTTTCATAACAATCATCAGATTTAATAGGATTAATTTTAAAAATGACATTTGTTTTAGTCATAATAAGGCATTAACCAAGATTATGGTTGAAATGTCTTTCTAGGTCCCTGAAAATATTATATAGCCAAACTCCCAAAGTAAATTGAAAAGCTGCTCCTTCCCTCTCTTCATCACAGCTAACTTTTCTCTGGTACTCACAGAAAGTCCAAGAAAAAAAAAAGATCTGAGCTTCAAACTGAGATTCAAATTGAATATACTTGGCAATCAAAATGTATTCCCAGTTTGAACTCTAAAACACAGAGTTCTTTCAAGGTTAGGTAATAACTTTATGAAAGAAAAAATTATGATATCTCCTGGTGCCTGCACCTGTATCAGCAATTCAATTAAATAATTGAACTGTTCTACCTTATTCTGGAAGCAACAATTTCCCTGGAGTAATTAATGTTCAAATGGAAGCAAAACCAAACGCAAACCAAGCAAATCTATGTGACGTTATTAAGACACTCTCAGGTTTATTTCTCTAACAGTGTTTTCTATATAAAGCAGAAGCTCAGGTGAACATCTAGGTCTCCTATCTGACAAGACTCTAAACTGCAGTAGCTGTCTGGCATCTTTGCTATCTGAAAAAATTGAAACTTTTTATAAGTTTTATCTTTGTTTCATGGGTGTTTGTTTTCCTCTTTTAAGAATTCTAGCGAGGTAAACCAGAGGAATAAACAGAGTATTTCTGAGGAATCTATAAGTAATTTACCAAGGTTCATAATCTAAGAAATGAATTATGCAAACAGGTTGGCTGAAAAGGACTTTTTAAGCCCATTAGAAATTTTTAATAGACTTACTTTAGAATTTTAAAATCATGTTCACTTATGTCTAAATTATTTCTTAGAGATCTTTTGCTACAAATGGAATTGAAGGATAAAGTACTTTCACATGCATCATATTTATTACTATAGTGGCATGTTACAGCCCAGACCAGTGCACAGATTTCTGTTCTGTCCACATCGCTGCCAGAAGAAGATGGGAAAGGAATTAACTTTTTTTGGGGGGGTGGTTTTGGTTGGGATTTTCTTGTGACAAATAAAAAAAAATTCTCTGTTTTATTTAAGAAATAGAATAAAGTAGAGAATGGCAGTTCAACAAGGACCTGGGTAAGTACACAAGGAGCATCACCAGCTGAGAACATTAGCACAGAGTAAAACTCTCTATGGTTATTGGGATCAAAAAACAATTTAGATATTCAAATTGCTAAAACGCAACTCCAAAATCTGGAGTTTTTCAAGCCCCTGTTGAATTGTTGCAAACAAATAACAGGGAATTTCTTCATGGATGTCCACCTGAATTCACAACTACCAGGTTTGTTTGAAAGTTCTGAAACCTCTTCTCACAGTTAGGCTTCATATTTTATAAACTTTACTTCATGTGTACTGAAACACCTCAGGAAGACATGGCTGGAAAACTCACCATTCATTCATATAAGTATGAATGTTTAATGAAGCGTAAAAGGGTAAAAAGGTAAAAGATTAACTTCCTGAATCAGAAAACAGTATCAATAATTTCCTTTTCTAAAACATTTGGTTTAACTTTCCATTTGTGATTGGTCTCTGCCCCAATAAATCTTGGATTATCTACACAAATGTCAAATTACCCACAAGATTGCTGGAAAATATCTCCAGAACCTGACAACCAGAATATTATTTACTTAGAGCATTCTTGTAGAAAATTTGATGTGTAGACTTGTATTTTTTTACTTAAGGAAAAGAACCAGCTAATTGATCTGCAGTTGCATGAGTAACATCAGGAGAACTAGAGGGCATTAATAACAGTAGTGTAACACAGACCTGCTTTGCTCTTTGAAATCAAGGTCATGTTGTGAATCTACCTTGATAAGAAGTCCTTGTCTCTGTTCTTCTCAGCTGGGACAACTCTAGATCTTTCAAAATCTCATGCGTCCTCCTCCATCTATATTTACACCAGAAATTGCCAGGGGAAAAGTGAAAGAATGGCATGAAATAACCTTCACCATTTAATTTCTAGCACATTCCTTGACACAGTTTTGGCCTGTGCCAGCTAGCATTGTCTATGTCAATACCCAGTTCACAGCATGGTATGAACCAAGAACTCTTCCCAGTTCACATTTTGTGTACGGCTTCCCAGGAAGCACACCAGTGTGGACTTCCCTATTGATTCCAGAGCCCAAGAACTGTCCCTGCCCTATTTAAAAGCCTTCGTTCTGAGTTCCAGACTTCAAAGTTTGTAACTGACTGTGTTTCTTCCACTCATACATTCCGTATCTCAATTCATGGTGCTGGATATGCCTAGAGTTACCATCTACTAACAGAAGTGAGAAGAAAGGTTCCAGCTGTGTTATTCCCATGTGGTACAAGGCATAATACCAGCCCATCAGAATATGCCTATTTTAGAGTAAGCAGCAGCCTTCCACAGTTTTGACACCCACTACTGCAGTTTTAGCCATGATTCAAATTAAACTTCTCTGTCAGTAAATTTGAACACTGAAGTGCTTCAGGCAGGTAAAATAAAAGTTGAGTTTTCAGGTTTCAAAAATTTTGAAATACTAACTATGACAGTCATAGGAAAGGACCATCTCTGGATATGTACATGAAGATAATCAGGACATGACCCAAGAACATTTCTATTTACAAGAAAAAAAACTTATGCTTACACAGTCAGGCTGCTTCATAACTTGCTGCCAGCTCAGCAGTAAGAATGGAAGCAGATGTAGTCTTTCCCTAATTTTTGTTGTTTTACAATTGTCAAGTAATTCCAACCCCAATTTCTTGGCTAGAGCTAGGATTTTTAACAGCCTAGATGGGACGACTAGTACAAGATGTCCAGCATAACTGTGGGTGTGAGAGTGATAACTCTTTATCTACACATTTTTATTGTTTAGGAAACTATTTACCTTCCTGAGGAAAAGAGCTGAATTTAGCATTCATTCCCTAGTTACTTCCATTTCTCTTTTATTTATTTGTGACTGGGGCATAAAAGCACTGAATGGATTCTTCATTTTATTTTTTATATGAGAACATAAATAC
This sequence comes from Passer domesticus, assembly GCF_036417665.1. Taxonomy (NCBI): domain Eukaryota; kingdom Metazoa; phylum Chordata; class Aves; order Passeriformes; family Passeridae; genus Passer; species Passer domesticus. The sequence continues at coordinate 88,494,938 of NC_087474.1, forward strand.
ACACTACAGTTGTGTCCCATGGATTCACAGTTGACTGAAACACTAAAGTGCTGTCTTTTTTATGTGACACTCAATTTTGTAAGCTAAGCAGCAGTGTAAAGTAGTCTGAAGATCCGCTTGACTTGAAAGATAATTGCAAATACTTATGAGACTCTTAACAATTGTGATTTATTACCAAGTAGTTTATATTCAAAAGCATTAATAATATTCTGAAGTAATGCAAACTGTTGACTGTGACAAAAGGATTCATAAAGACAGTTAGTGTTTCATGAAATGATGAAATGACGGCTTTCACTTCAGTGTATGTAAATTGCTAAAAATATGGTGTGAAACCTTTGCTTTGCTGTCAAAGATTTTCCATCTGAATATATGCTTAGTCTTCCCTACTGCTTGATAAGAGAAATAGAATATTTTGGTTTCTGAGGAAAGCAATAAGGAACTACCATCTCAGTTTGCCCCTTTAAACACCTTTCTTTTGGTCCACTGACGTCAGTACATATGGAAAGAAGCCAGCAGTCATGGTGGAGAATACAGAATGCTAAAGTGTTTGCAGAGGGTATCCAGAGTAGGCAACGTAAGAGTGGTTAGATTGCTCTAAAACTGAGCAGGGTGGAATCTAATTTAGGAATGGCTTGAGATTAATTAGATACAAAATGACTAAGCAGATAAAGGGACTAATTGAGCTGAAAATGGCTGGGGAAATGTGGAGTCCATATGGTTCACATGCACCTCCCTTTCTTTGTACAAGCATTCAGAAAGAGACTGTTAAAAAGTGTGGGAGAAGCCAAAAGTCTTGGGAACACCACAGCCTCATTCCAAGTTTCAGGGAAGACTTCAGCGCTTTGTCTCTGATTGTGTTAAGCCTCTCTCCAGGTGCATGGATCTGAATCTAGTTTCATCCACCTTTCTAATCAATCATGCCAGGAAAGTAGAATAGCATCTGCAAGCGAATTTTTTATAAAAAGATCTGAATTTTTCCTGTATATAGATGCTGAGCAGCTAATTAATTATGAGGAAGATAATGTCTGACACTCTTATGAGCGTATACATTAAATTGAGAGAAGCACATATAATGTGATGGGTAGAAAAGTGGGAAATTCCTTCACACACACCAGTCACTGGTATTAAGACATAATCCGTGTTTACTTTTAGCTTTAACCTCTATTCCCTTCAAATTGTGCAGTAGTTTTCTCCAAGCACAGGTCATGAAATGGTTCTACACCATAACAGGAGCACGCTGGGAGAGTTTCATGAGCATGGTGAGGGAACGGTGGAGGGCACTGCAGGCAGCTCTAGTTCCATGTACTGAGTCCCTCTCTGGGGACAAGTTGGGAGCATATAAGAAGTTGAATGAGTCTGGAAATGCTCTCACCAGTGAGTTGATCAGGAAGGGGACAGGCCTCAGCTCCATTACCTCTGAGCTGGCCCTGAGCTCCAGCAGCCAAGGCCACAGGAGGGAGGATGAATCCAGGGCTCTCACTTTTACTTGATAGATTCTCTTTGTTTGCTAGTCTTTACAAAGAATTTTTGACCTTCTGTCTAGAAATTGTATATGCTAATGAATGTCTTTCATTTCCTTGGAATGTTTTCAAATATTATTTTTATAATCCTTAATGTTGAGCTTGGTTCTGTTATACTAGTAAATCAGAAATAAAAGAAAGTCTGGTATGGTTGATATATTTTTACAATCCTGAGAATATTTAAATCATTAGTGTGTATAAAAGAATGATATTGACAGGCAGAACATGGAGAAAGCTAGAATTCCAATTGTATTGTAACAATCCTCTTTTATCTTTCAGAGGTATTTTTTCCTTTAACAGATTGGGGTTTTTACATAATATTTTTTCTCTTAGCGAGGTGTATTTCTGTCCTCTGCCAAAATAGCCACAAAATCATTAGAATATGAGGAATTAGGTTCTCCTGTCTCAAGATTAGTATTACTGACTGAGTTGAAAGAATTTTAACAATTATGAAGGTCAGTAACAAGGACAGAGATGCAATAAACTGTAATTTGTGGTTATAGTAACAGCAATTTCATTATAAAATTAAGCTCGACTAATTACTGTGACTTTGGTGGTTCTGGTGGATAAAGTTTTTTCTTCTTTAGATTCAGATGATTTTGCTTTTCATCATTCAATTAGGTTTTCACTTTTAAGTGTAATACCACTCAAATGATCTGGTAAACAACAGACAAAAAATTTCAGATACAATGATGAAGGGATCATCTTTTTTCAAGTCAGAATTGGGTTTTTAGGGTTTTCTACTTGGAAACCTGTTAAATAAAACTATAGAAAAAAAAAAAGATGGGAGAATTCTTTCAGTTAGTCTGGAACTATAACTATACAATAATACTAATATTCTTCCTTATCTATGACCTAGATGGTAAGGCAGCCATCAGTGTTAAATAATCTTTTTCATATAAGTAATTAATTATTGAATACTTAAGTATTTGTACATTATACTTCTATCTAAACATTCTCTTAAATTGTTTTGGCTTTGTCAGGAAAAATGGGTTATAAAATTATTTACTGTCTGTTTTATGTAAAAAGATAAAAAGTAGTTTTTTTCTTTGAATCTATTACCCTCTTCTTGGCCTGATAAACTTTCTTTATGGTAAAAACAGGCATCTTTCCTGAAATTCCAGGCAAGATTTTAAACTTAGCTCCTGGTGTCTCTTTTAGCTGCTTCTTCCATTGTTAAAAAACATTTGAAGGGATTTAATCTTAGGTTTGTGGCACGGATTTAATTTCTTATTCACTTTTTTGCACATGGTGCTGCCACGCCCTTTGCAGAGAAGCTGGCTACCTGCTAACAGGTATATGTTGCAAAGAGACTGATTACTTACAAAGAAAGCCTCTGTCACCAGTGTCCTTGAAGACAGCTTAGCAAGAAGAGGAATAGAAGGTGTAAAAGGGGCTACATATGTGTAGCTGTATAATTAAGAAGTCATATAGGAGATTAGAAACTGATTGGAAAAGGCAAGGGATAACACAGAGAAGTACAGTCTGGGTAAAACTTATTGTCTAGCTATTCCCCTCCTCATACATATCCAAGAAACAAAGACCCAGAGAAAATACTATGTCCTCCATGGTCTGTTAACACTTTCCTGTATTACCAATGAAAAGGTAATAACTTTCCTCTAACACCTGGGGAGAATTAAGTTTCAGTGTGTGATAGCAACTATTTTTACGCATGAGTATAGATACACTCACATAGATTCATATATTAGGGTGTGTATTAGTAAAGCATAACACCAGCTATACTACTAGCATGATATTTCTGTATTATTGTGTGGATATACACACATACATGCACACCTGCAAACTAAAATAAATATATTACATATGACATGTCTTTACATATAGGTAAAGAAATAGGCACATTTTTGCCTTTGAAAGGCAAAAATGTGCCTATTTTTTGCTAGCAACAGTTAGTTCGAATTTCCAGGTATCAGAAAGGCTAAGGACATGCCTGTCCAAAAATCTTATCTAATTAAAATTTTGTGCATGATCTACACCAGCAGCTTGTTGTTGAAACAGAAGTGACTAAATATTAATGTAGATGGGGAAGAGAGAAAATAACATCTTTCAAAAATTCCTTTTCTCCAAGTGCTATACCGTCCTTGCAGTACCAATTTAGAGATTTCCATTTGTTTTAACTGATTTTTCAGTGTGAAGATTAAAATTTCTACTGCTCATTATTTGGAATTTAGGAATTATAGACCTATCCAGGATACTATATAAACAAGATACCTGCTATTTAAAGTAAAGTTCAATAATTCTTTCATATATTTAATTTTCAGGGTTGGTATTTAGACTTACTCATCCTTCTGTAGCCAGGTAAATTTTCTAGAACAGTTTTTAGTCAAATGATTCCTGACAAACATTTGAAAATTAATTTGTCTTGAATAAGCAATGGACTTCAGATAAAGGAGTTTCCTCAAGGGAAAGCATTCTACAAGATCCCCTGTTGCACCTTGTACATACAAATGCACATAGAAGTGTAAATATAGACATTTCTGAATTAAAAATTATCCCTCTGTAAAAAAAAAGCTAAAAAGTAGAACTTTCACATTTGTCAAAGTCTCTCATTTCTGCTAGGAAAGTCCTTAACATACTAAGCACTTTTTCGCCAGCCTGCTAGTGACTACCCTGTCTCCTTGAGCTCCTTGAATTGCTTCTCAGAAATCAGGAATAATGGCAAGGATACCCTGCAGAGGAATACAAAGGGATCTGTGCAGGATGGGCTATAGGACTTGAAAAAATGAAAAAAGTGGAATTTCACACTGCTTCTTGTAGTCAGGCAGCTATAGCACATGGAGCTGGTTACAAAAAATAAATGTCAGATTTGGGCATGGAATGGGCAGGGTGTTGGTTGAATTTTGAGAGGAATAAGGGCTGAGTGAAATACAAAGTGCTCAATAACTGTGCACTCATGGAGAAAGTGATAATGGAAAACCTTTCTTCTGAGGAGAAATTTTTTTAGCAAACTAAGGATGTTGTATTGGCTGGAGGGAGGACTTGAGAGAACCAATGAATTGCTAAATGTTCCCCACTCCCCACATGACAGGCTGGAAGACTCAAACACAACCTTGACTGCAAAAATGCTGACAAAATAAGAAGGGTGTCTTTGACACTTAATAATATATAGGTAATCAAACCTGATTTTCACATAAAGTTGTTTCTTTCATTCAGTTTGAAGCTGTCCATGTCTTTAGTTGGATGCGAAGGGATTGTGTAAGTGTGTGGGCAATATTATACATGTATGTGGACCTGAAAGACACAAGAAAGTAATTTGGATGATACATTTGAGGCTTTCAGAAACATGAACATCTTACCTGTTTCCCAACTACTGTGTAATGTATGGCAGAAGTGGGACACTCTTCCTTTTGAGTTTATAAACAATGTGAGTTTTTTAGCTATCTGTAAAACCAGAATTTCTGGAACAGAAACTCTTACATTTTGGAGGAATAACACCCTTGGGAGCCATTAGAATGAAATCTGGAATGTCATAGAATAACCAAACATCATAATGAAGCATGATGCAGGTGCTCCTTTTCAGAAGAAAATACTTTCAGCTGAATTTTCATCACCACTTTCCTACACATCCTGCATGCTCTCTTTGGTCTCTGGTTCGATCCACATTCTCCAGAACAGCTCAGCCTGGGGACCTTGGAGCTGGTGTGATTACAGTGAGGTGGTTAAGCCAATTGAAGCAAATGAAGATTTACACAATTTGTCTTGTTTAAATAAATCTTAATTTCATTAAAGAAGCGGATGACCAGGATTTACGGGGAAAGTTGGGAAGGCAGAGAAGGAAGATGAATAAGAATAGATTTAGTTGTAACTGTCAAGCTTTGAAGACCTCATTTGCAAGTCATCTGCTGGCTCTGTACTTCAGATGCAAAGAAAGGATTTACAAATCTACTCATTTTAATTTAGGATTTATTGGGATGATTTGTAAATTAATCATAGGAATTACATACAGTAAGTAGGATTTATAAGCCTAGGGGAGGATTATAAAATGTGATGTAGGATTAGTAAATCTATTGTATGTATATAAATATATTTCCAGATATCTAAAGCTATAACATACAATAGTTACATCATATTTTTAAATTAATGGTGTGCAAATCAAAACTGAGTAAAATACTTTTTTTTTAACCTAGTAGCAACATATGACACGTTGGTACAAAATCTTAAAAAAGTCTCATAAACACATACAATTTGTAGAACAAAGTCAGTACAGAGTACATATTACCAATGTAAATGTATGTTAAGAAGAAGAAGAAGAAGAGAAGGATATACTGGAAAAGTGACTTTCCCTAACTAGATTTGTTGTAGAAACCTGTCCAGTTGGAGCAAAGTAGCAGTCTAAAACAATCCTTTCAGTGATCATATATACGATGGCAAGGGGAAGTGAAGACACTGGAACTGAATAGAACCAGGGAAGATCGCTTGTATCATGTTGATTAAGTCGATTAGAACACACAAATCCAGTGACAGTGCAGTTATTAGAAATGACAGGGAAGTTACACTACAAGTCTGGGAAAAAAAAAACAAACTTGCAATCCACAATAACTCTGGGATCTCTTCCCTTTATATTCCTTCTCCTTAAGTCCTAGGTCAAGGGAAGACTGGCTTGGTGAGCCACTGGCAGAAGTCTAACAGACTAATTCCATTTTCAGATGGACAAAATAACCTGTAGAGATAGCATGAGTAATTTTTAGTAGTACAGCTTTCCAGAACAAAAACTTCACATAACGACAAAAAATTAAAGCCTTCTGGTAACCTGTAATCATTCAGCTGAAGGCACCACAAAGAAACTGACTTAGAATGCAAGAGAAAAACAACTGTCAGTGTTATCAGAACAATCTGAGGATTTGACTCACACTGTGAGCATGTTTGAAATTTTTCTTGGCTGGCACTCAGATTGCATTTGCCAGCTTGTAGCAAGTTGCTCAGATTTGCTCTGTGTTTGTAAACACCCTGCAGAATTCATTTTTATTCCATAAAAAAATCTATTTTTATTCTGTTTCTAGATAACCACAGTATATGAGAAGAGAAGTCAAAGCAAAACTAACCAAAGATATTCAAAGCAAGAAGGCAAATGAGAAAGAGACCTTCATTATGTAGAAAGTTTATTGGTAGAAAAGTCACAATTCTCTATTACTAAAAGACAGAGATTGCCTGCTTGGGCTCCTACATGCAAGTAAGTATCATCAAATTTTTAGCTCTAAAAATTCTAGTCAAGTGTTCAGCTTCATCCATATTCCATTAATAATTCAACAAAAACATCTCAGGAATAAGGAATAAGTTTCCTTTTTATTAATGGTGACTTTTACACAAGTTCTAATTTTTCTTAATTACTTAATCACTTCTTCTGCAAATGCATTCAATGGTCACAGAGTAAACAGAACAAGAGCTTCTCCTTTAAATCAAAGTTTAATATTCAAGGAAAGTTAGAGCTTGACTTTGAGGTTCCAAAATAAACTTTCAGAGCAGAAGTTAAGGAAAAGATGCTATTCCTTACTAAGGAAAAAAGTTCTGACTCCAGATAATTGAAACTTAAGACTGACAATGCCACTTTATTTCTTCTTGAAAACACAAATGTATGAGGTAAAATGTAAGTGAAGCAAAAAGAATGTAGCAGCAAAAATTGCTTGAAGCTGAAAGCCAAGTCAGGATAGCATTTAAGCATAAACACAGATGAAAATTTAGAGTTGTGACAACTGACAGGTATTTACTTTCTCTCATTTTACCTCATTGAAGTTGTATTTAAGAAATACCATGTTATCTCCTCCCAGTTATCTACAATGTTAAATCCTGCTTCATACTGCCCTTTGGAAAAAAAAATACAAACCAGCCTGTGGCCTAAACATTTTCTTGTAGCACCAAGTACCTCAAATTGTTTCTACCATGTGTATAAGTAGGAACTGCAAAGTACGGAAGGACCATTAGTTAACAACTCACCACTGGTACAAGGCAGCCACCACTGGTAACCTATTTCTCCTAAGTTGCCCTGTTCTCATCTTTTTGTGCTTGCTACTTCATCTTCTACAAAAGTCAACTGAAGAGTGTTTCTTGGTTGTGTCTCCTTTTAATAGGACTGTAGAGCTGTAGAATCATGCAATTGTCTAGATTGGAAGGGAGCCTCATTCAGCTCTCATTCATCTCACTGCTCAAAGTCTCATTAGATCATGTTGCTCAGGGCAGTGTCTAGTCAAGTCTTGAACAATTCCAAGGACAGTTTCTGGACAACCTCTTCTTTCATTTTATCTCACTTTGTGGAAAAAAAAAACCTTGTATCTAGTCAGAACTTTCCATGTTCCAACTTGTTCCTCATTCATCCTCACTTCTCACTCTCTGAGAAGAGTCTTACTTTTTTCTTTGTATACTCACAAGTAACTCTGAACAGCAATAAGCTCTCGCCTTAGCCTTCTCTTCTGCAGACTGAACAATATTTTCTCAGTCTGTCCTAGTTCACCATATGCCCCAAGACCCAGTCTTGGTGGACCCCACTGGATTTACTTTATGATGTCAGTATCTTCCTCATACTGGTGAGCCCAAAACTGGACACAGAACTCCAAATATAGTTTGGTAAGTGCTGAATAAGTTGGAAGGATCACTTCCTTGAAACACCTGGCTACACTCTTACTAATACAGTCCAGGATGCAGCTGGTCTTTTTGCTGCAAGGGTTCACTGCAGACTGATGCTCAACTTGTTAACCAACACAGATAAGTTGAGCATGTCATTTTCTTCAGTCCTCCTTGCTAGTCAGTTCCCACTTTGTTCTGTTGCATAGGATTATCCCACTCTGAATATAAGACTGCATTTTCTTTCACTGAACTTAATGACATTCTATCAGACCATTCCTCCAATCTGCTCAGGTGCCCATGTGCTCTAACATACTGATCACTTTCCACATTTGGCACCATTCACAAATTCATTTGAGAGTGCACCCTGTCCCATTCTTCAGGCTTTAACAGAGACATTAAACAATGCTGGTTGCAGTATTGATTCCTGATGGCCACTAGCTACTGACTTTCAGATGGATTAGGCAATGATCACAACTCTTTGAGACTTGCAGTCCAGCTGATTTTCAACCCACCTTGAGAACCAGGCCACGTTTTACCGATGTGGTGGCAAGAAAGGACAGTACCAGAAGCTTTATTAAATAAAGTCAAAATATAAAGCATTCACTACCATCCTTTAGGGAGTCACACTAGGCATCTTATCATAAAAAACTTGAGATTGTTCAGGCATGGCTTTCCCTTTGTAAATCTCAACTTGCTGTTGCTAGTCACTCTCTTGTTCTTCACATATTTAGGAGTGGTTTCTAAGAAGACTTGGTCCAAAATCTTTCATGAGACTGATGTGAGGCTGATCAGCTTTCTAACTGAATCTCTCTTCTGTCCCATCTTTAAGATGGGTATGACACTTGTTTTTTTCCAGTCATTAAGAACTTTTCCCAGCTCTAATGACCATTAGGAAATGACGGAGAGCACCCCTAAAGTGCCATCAGCCATCTCCATCAGCGCTGGAGGAGGCATTCCATCTGGTTCCAAGGTCTGTTCAATTTTTATCTGGCTTAAGTGATTCCAGACTCTCCCTCTACTGTGAGTAGAGCTTCACTTTTATAGACTCTGCTAGTGGGCTCAGGGACCTGGGATGCCTGAGTAAATATGATAAATATTTCACTAGTAAATATTACCAGTGAAAGCTGAGGCAAAGCAAATGTATTCCACATCCCTAGTCGTTAAGTGCCCTGCTCCACTGAACAGTGGACCCATTTCCTAGCTTTTATTTAAACTGTCAACATATTTACAAAATCCTTTCTTGTTTTCTGTTCCCTCCCTCTCTGTATTCAACACCAGCTAACCTTTAGCTTTCTTAGCTAAATTGCTACACACAAAGGCAATACCTTTATATTCCTTTTGAGCAGACTGTTTCCACCTTCTGTGTATTTCCTTTTTTTATCAGACAGAATTTTCATGGTCATCCACACTGGGCTTCTGCTGTGATTGCTCAACTTTCTATGTGTTGGAATAGACCATTCTTTCCCTTTAAGTAAGCTGTCACTGGAGCCTCCCCAGAGGAGTCTGTACATTTTTCTTGGGCTCTTTAAACTCCAGGCAAGATTCCTGGGGAATCTTGCCAAACAGGTCCATGAAGAAGTGAACATCTGCTCTTTCAAGTCCAAGGCTGAAATTCAGATAGATACATGTCTTGCTCACTTCTCTCAGGATTTTAAAATTCATAGCCTCACAGTCACTTCAGCCAAGGTTGTCCTTAACCTTAATATCTTAATCCAGTTTTTAATTCCTCAGGAAGAAATAACTGGTCCAAGAAAGCATTTGAATTGGTTCACTGATTACTTACATTTAAAAAGTCTTCTGTACATTTTAGAAATCTCCTAGCTCTCTTGTACCTCACTTTAGTGCTCTTCCAGAAAATATATTAGGAGTTTAAATAGCACATGAGCATTGTGACCCATAATTCTGAGGCTTTCTCCACCTACTTTAAAAAGTCTTCTAAAGTTAAGTGAAGCAAGTGAAGCAGGAACCAGAACTCATAAACTTCCAGCTTTCTCCATATCGGGAGCGGATCTCCACTGCTTGTTTGACCATGGCCTCAGATTGTTTCTCCTGTGCTGCTTTGTATGGGTCATGCTGCTGTCTCTGCCGATTTTCAGTGAAGACTCACTCAACCACTTTTTATTTTCCCTGTACACAATCTGCACACCTCTCCTTTCAGCTCCTCCACTGAGTGACTCAGTGCCTCCAGTTAAGCACACGTCAAACTTGGGAGCTCTCTTGGACCAGGCATCCCCAGGGCTCTGCAGCTGAACATGGATATAATTCCCATGGAGCTCTGTTAGGAAAAAGGTCTCCAAAGCATCAATGGCAATTGTACCAGACAATACCAAAGAATGTACCCTCAGCATGCTGAAACCATTATCAAATAGTTTTCAAGCAGCCTCACAGAGTCTTGAGTGGTTTTTTTCTGTGTCCTTCTGTGCCCCTGCCATGCCATGATATCTGCTATGCCTCTGGTGTGCTCAAAAATCTGGAAAAATAGCAATTGTTTCCTCTTCTCTCCTGCTCGGTATTCTGTTTTTCCTTTGCTTCTCAGATAGTTGAACCTGGCAGCAAAAAGAAAACATATGCCAAGACCTTGAGTTAAAGAAGAGGATTTAAACACAGAAGAGAAATTAGAAAGGTGATAAGTTATAATCCATTACTACCACTCAGTAATTCCAGCTAAGATTTTTAACCTTGTACCCAAAAAATATACCATATGCACTGCACTACCCATTACAGATAACATCACTATTTTAGCAGGTTCTATTTTGATGTAAAATACCTTATGAACATTCATAGAACTGACCAATTTACCTAGCCAAGTCATTGCTATGCTCAACTTTACATCTGTCAGCACAGCTCTAAAAAACAGACTAAAGAAACAAGGTTCCAGACCTTAATTACTCACAATTGTATTTGTATTGATTTATTGAATGCCTTGTTCATGAGCTCTCATTGCAAGGATTACACTGTTTGTGATCTTTTTACCTTTTCCTGCCACTTGTAAATCAAACACGCATTTGAAAGTCAAGAAAGCATGTTTACATTACTGCTGTAATTGACAAAGCCCACCTGTTATCCTTCAATGCATAAATTAAACCTATGATAGACCTTGGAAACAAAGCATGAAAGGGAAATGATAGTTATTTCAAGTAACATGGAACATGAAATGGAGGAATGAAAGCCTGAAAGCAAATGACATGAAATACAGCATATGAACATGTGTCAAACTTATGCAGTTTTGTGCTTGCATAAGTTATTTTACTTTTTAAGTAGGTACTTCAAAGATAGTGGAAAGCTTTTTGTGTGTGTATGTTTTGGTTTTTACTTCCTGACAATGACAGTTCTTTTATCTGAACTGTAGGGGAAAACAGTCATGTAGGGCATCAGTAGTAAAATCACAAACCATAACAAAAGTGAAATTAAGAGTTTAGAGGAAAGAGCAAATGACTTAGGACAAGCACAATCATACCCATCTCTATTTAGCACATGGTTGATAAGGTTTCTTAAAAATTCCCAGTGGTAGTCACTCCACCATTCCTTATGTTTAGAGAAATCCCATTTTATCCTGCAATTAAATGTCCAAATTATTTTCCATATTTTCTTCATGGTGAGACTGGGGAACAGTTTATTTCCTTCTTCTCTGTGGCAACAAACATTCAAAAAACATCACAGTGTGCAGAACCAGAAAAGAAACAGACTAGAATTTCATTCTTAGGTCACTTTGTTACCTTCCAAACTGCAACACATAGCAGTTTGTTCAATGGTACTTTTCTCATTCCATTTATTTTTTAAAATTCTTAGGGGAGACATCTTAACTGGTTAGTTAATTTTGTTTGTTTTATATTATCTTTAGTAAAAGTATCTTTTAAGAATAGACTTCTGCTCTTTTGTTGTTGTTGTTGTTGTTTTGTTTTGTACTCCTTGTTTTTACTGACTTTACTAGGTCAGGTTGGGACAGAGTTGATTTCACTCATTCACAGCCTGTGTCATTCTGTGTTTTGGATTTGTAACTAAATCAGTGTTGAAAACACAACAGTGTTTTGCCTATTGCTGAGCAACATTTACACAGCAACAAGGCTTTATCTTTTTCCCATTCTCTCCCCTTCATGAGTGGGATGGGCGTGTGCATAAAACTGGGAGGAAACCTGGCTGGGACAGCTGACCCAAACTTACCAGAGGGGTACTCCATACCACATGACATCACGATCAGCCATAACACCTGGTTGAAATGGACTTCTAATGGGAAGTAATGAAAAAGTTCCTTATTTTGCTTTGCTTCTGTGTGAGTTTTGTTTTACCTATGAAAGTCTTTTTATCTTGATCCTCAAATTTTCTTGGCTTTATTCTTCCAATTCTCTTTCCCATCCCAATGAGTTGGAAATAAGCCAACAACTGACTTGCTCAGCTGCTAGCCAGGGTCAACCCAACATCCTAGCTGTAAATATGAGAAGAGATACTGCCAATCTCAAAAATTTCTATGTTTTTATGCCATAGGAACTTTAGATTCTTAGTAACTTTCAGTGGCATTTTCTTATTTTCCTTTGTTCTTTATTCTTTTCTCTCTACTTCAAGTGATATTATTTGTCACTTAAGGAGCAAAATAAATTACTTAATCTACTTCATCTGGTTTGTTGAGTACTTTCATAGTAGCTTGAAAAACTGGTCAAATGACAAGTACCTGACTGAAGCCGTAGAATTACTCATGAACATATGCATTGTGGAAACACTTCCCCTAAAGCAACCACCCCACTGACTCTTCAGCATGGCCATTCTGGCAGAGTCTAAGAGTTCACCTCCTTGGAAGTAGACTCTCCAAGGTCATTCTCCAGGGTTCTCAATGCTAAAACTTCACTGAGGCTATGCCTTTGCCTTGGGAGGGAGGCATATGGCCATTCAGTGAGCCATCAGCATAAGCCCAGTGTTTTGGTTTCCCAGTTACGCTTTCCTACCACCTTCCTCATGTGCTTTCCTTTACATTCATTCACACTGAGATTCAGCTGACATTCTATTGCCTCTCAATTTGCCTCCTGCAATTTTACAAGCAGCCCTTACTTTTCATGTTCTGAGTAACCTGGTATATTAGCAGATTTTTGTCTTTCACTGCTTAATCTCTTCAGGAGTATCTGAGATTAAACTAACTAATACAGTTCCCTGCAGAACCCAACTGCTAGCCAGCCTCCACTCTGAGGGCTGAATACTTAATCTCATTTCCTGAGGCTTGCCCTGCAAATTTTTGGACACACTAGAACTTTTACTCCTCCTCCTATTTGTTGGGGTTTTTTTAAGGTTTATGAAAAATGTTGCCAATGCCTTTTTTTAAAAGTCCTTTGAATCAATACTCAAGAACTATCTGAATTATAAGCACCTAACATGGAATGTCCTACAGTTAGTACTTACACTGCAGGAAGGGCAAATAGCCCGAGGTTTAAGAGCAGCACCAATAAGTAATTTAGAAATATCAGTAATTAAGAGCATATATTTGGCAGCCTTCTGCTGCACAAACTTTTTCCTTAAGTACTATGATTCACAGTCTAAAACTAGAGACCACAAAGACCAAAAACTACTTGTGTCTCTCCTTGTTTTAGGAGGTTGGTACTTTCTCAGCTCTCAGAAACTGATCTTTTTGAGAATTAGAAGTCACTACCCTCATCCCAAATATTTTTCCATTTCTTTGGTAGCAGCGGCACTATCTTTCAGGAACAGTATGACTGATACGTATCTAATTAAATTCCCATTGGTTCTTCCAAATCTGTTTTCAGACTTTTCCCCTCTGTTCATTGATCTGAAGGATTTGTTTGCCTGAAACCTTTTCTGTTTTTTTCTATCTATGGCAGTGGATGTAACAAAAGAGGTGTGTCGCAATACAACACGAAATGAATGACGCACACATGCTGTGATGTCCAAGGCCAAAAAGAGCACATTTATTTCCCAACCTTGATATTTATAGAATTCCAAAAGTGACCATGGATTGAAGGATGAAATTGCCACCTCTCCAACCACACTGGTCAAACCAACAGTCCATCAATTCTCTCCTCTTCCAGAAAGGAATGCAAAACAATCATTATTTACATGAAAAGTGTATGAGAAACTCCATTACAAAAATGTAAATATCAGAAGGCTTAGAAGAACTTTAGAAGAACAGGGTGACAGAGGTGTTAATGCCACTTGTAAACTTTGTCTTGCCTGTATCCCTAAACTGTCATTGCAGAAGCAATGACATTAAAAAGAGGTTATTGGTGTAAATTCACTCAGTCAGAAGAAAATAGGGCCACCTTGTTTCTCCTTCTTTAACTCAGAGATTACACAAAGGATTATACATCATAAAATTTCCTTCTTAACCTCATCAATTCTGGAGAACACTTTGTGAAGAAATTTGCTGTTTTATCTTTAATTTCCTTTCTTTCTAGGCAGATTTTTAGTCACGAGGTTAGGCTTATGCTTCTGTTTTGCATAATAAAAGAATAATGAGTTAAGAAATATTTTTAAAAATTGTTTGTATGAACCTCTAATTAAAAACTTATTTTCTAACATATTTTAAGAGTAAATATCAATATTTTACCATATATTGCCTTTGATATGTCAGCAGAATAAAAATATAATAACATTAAAATTTGGATAATGACTGATTCATTTTGCAAACATAAAATTCTCTGTGAAACCAGGATAAGGTTTGGATAGCCAGAAACTATAGCAATGATCAGAATTCAGTGTTATCAGAGATTCTAGGTTCTCTTAGTCTTTGGTGATACTAGTAAGAGGGTCACAGTTTTGCCTTGCGTTATGACCATTATTTTCAATATCCTAAGTTTTCACTTTTTTTAAGGAAAAAAAGCAATGTTACTCTAGCCATGCCTTACACTGTATTTATCACATCTTCCACATATTTAAAAGTGAATAAAATTCTCTTTTACTCCTGAACATAACACTAAGGTATGAGGTGGACTCTGAATTAAAAATAAGTTCCTGTAAGGTTTTTAAATGCTTGATTTTCACATTTATTTGTATTTCACTTTTATTGTGCAGTAAGATATTTTCTTTAGAAATTTTTATTTCCTCTATGGAAGTTACTAAATAGAATTCGATTTTCATTTGTATTTTAAAACGTTATTTAAAGAGGTGTAAATAATTTATTTTTTGCCATAAAAGAATTACCAGCTACATAGAATCCAATACTTATCTAGTTTCCCATTAACATGGTATTCATCAGAAATCAGCAGGTGAAATCCATCTCCAGGAGCTGCAGCAGAAGTATTGAATCTAATTACTACATGTAGCACACTGCATGTCAGCTTCTAGACAGCACACTCAGCTAACTCTCGGAGTAAAAGAGGCATGGCATAAAAAAAAAAGGATAGCTCATATATTGGTGCTTAATTCTTTATGTACGCAAGTATTTTTTCATAGGAAGAAGTAGGTGTGAACAGCAGATGCTTTTAAACACACATTTGTTGTACTATTAATTCTATGATGAAGTGCAGTGTGAATCAAGCAGTACTTTGTTTCCGGAGTGCCGAAGATTCACAGATGAAGCAGATTTTCAAAAAGCACAGCAAAGCTTTCAGGCAATTAAATACCATCATCTTTTCCTCATACTTGGTACCACTAAGACCATCATGGCAGATTTTTAAATAACTTAGCATATGATGAACTAGTCTATTCTGAAATATAACCATTTGTTTGGATATGTAAATAAGACCACAACCATCAAAAAGTTCTGCCCCTTCACATATGCAAGTTCTTTCCCTTTGGATTCAGAAATAACCTAGGCCAGACTTTGAATTTTACTCTAGTGAAACAAAATCTAAGTTTGTTCTGAATTAAGGGAATTCAGTTCCAGCACTTGAGAGTTAACATCAGATTTTCTTTCTATTCGCAGAGACAGGACTAATCTTTTCCAGTTTCCCTGTCCTCTGAGCAATCAAGAGACACTAATTTTAGCTGACATTGGATTCCTATTCACTTCTCTCATTCTGGAGAGTGTTAAGACATTACTGACAATGAAGAATTGCTTGTCTGCATAGCATGTTGTGTATTGCAGCAATCACTACATGCAGGAAACTTTGAAGAGTGACAATGATGGCTTGATGTGCACAAAATTATTGATGTCACATGAAGAATATCAGTTTTTATATCAAGTTTTAATTGTCATTCATCTTGTTATCAAATGTTTCATGTTCTTGAACAGAATTAAAAACAGTGTATTTGTCATATTAATCCATATTTCTATTGATACTTGCAAAATTATTTCACAAACATGAAACCATTCAAGCAAGGCTGACAATTTTTAAATGCCACCTATATATTGCTCATGCCTGCACTGAATCTGCAGTAAAAGATTTTATGTTTTGTATTCTGTACTTATACTCTACACAAAGAACCATAAAATCATAACTACGCCTCCATTTAAAATAGGATACAAAAAGGTATGATCAGAAAGCCATAAATGGAATTTAACGTGTTCAATCTTCTTTATGGTTACCATGTGTTTTTCTTAGGTTTCTACTTGTTTGAAGGTTTTATGAGGTAAGAAGCCTTGAAATATTAATATAGTTATAATTACAAACTTTTAATAATCTAACAGGATGTAAGATAAAAGCCACTTGAAGCTCTTTATAGCCTGAGGGACTATGTTGATTCCTTTCTGCACTCATTTCTTAAAGTATTAAAAATGCATTATTGGAAGTGCTCTGATAACTGCTCAGATGTCTATTTATTCAACTCTGCAATTGTTTATGTTAGAATTATAGACTTGGTTTTCTATTCAGACAGTTGTTTAGTTTAGTTGCTTGCTGAGTCTTGAATCTATTTTAGTTCAAATTATATTAGAGCATCACATACAAAAGAATTCTTTGTTCACAGCCTATCCAACAAAATAGAGAAGACTTCAGAGGCATCTATAGCTCCAGGGCCCACTAAATTAGGTCTTGACTAGAAAAATGAAAGGAATAAAAATTGCCATATGTAAGAGGGTGGATTGGATGTGCTGTCTTCCACTAAGAAAAAGGAAACTGCACTCTCTTATAAATTGAGTGTGTTTATTTTACAAACTTTTTCAAAAACTCACATATTCTGAGATAACAGGATCTACTCTAAGATAAAGAAACACTGCATTTTATATTCTTTCTGTGGCCTAGATGACGTTTTTCTATGATAAAAAAGAGAAGGAAGTCAGATAACAAATCTCTATGGAATTTACATTGTCTTGGCAACTACCCATCTTTACACCAGCCAGGAAAGCTGTGGAAGTGCATGGCTCCAGGGAATCTAGTTTTTGCCACACCCTTATTGTTGTACAACATCACAGTCTGAAAGCGGGAAGTATTTGTAGAAGCTGTTTTGAAATAGAATGTTTTTCTTCTCTTCTTTCTCTGCTACTGCCCTTTTTCAAAAGGTTGAAAATCAATTTACAATGTATTCTACTGAAGCAGACACTGAAAGATATCTTGGGAAGGCTAAGACATGAAAACTCTGGTATCATCAAAATATTGGGTTTTTCCCCTTATTCTTTTAATGATAATATTTTGAGATAATATTTTGAAGTAGGTATCCTTTTAAATACCTTTCACAGAGAAGAACCCGTTTGTTTCCTTTCCTGTAGATATCTTATAAGCTATGTTATTTGCCTTCACATTTTTATTTACATAGCTGAAGCATAGAATTAGGTGGAAACTGATAAAATTAGCTTTATGTACATTTAGATAGCTATTTTTGCATTGAAAATTATTGTCCTGTATTAATACGAGCTGTAGAAGGAGGATTATTGTTAATTAGATTGATTAATCCTTAATATTTTAGTGAGAAAGAGTGTTGTTTTAGTCATGTCTAGGTAAGGCCATTTGCAAAATCTTCTACATTGTTTTTGAAAAATCTTATTCTGTATTGCATTTTGCATTTTTTCAGTATTAACTCACATGAATATTATACATATGCTTTTAGTACTAGTTAATAATATTAGGATACAACTTTATTTTTATTTCAGAGCTCATTAAAAGGACATTTTATTTTGATCTTTTTGTCTTTCTTTATAAGATCAGGTCCCTGCATACCATTCGTATATTTTGAAAAAAAATTAACAAAACAGAACAAAACAACATAATAACAATAACCAAAAAAAAAAAAAAAGTGGGAATAATTATGTCTTACTGGAAATAATGAAAAATTAATAGTGTATTTTAAATATGCCAGGTACTATTTTTGATTCATCTGTATTATAACCCTGCATCTTTAAACAAGTATATGTTGCTTAGTTAAAATTTTATATACCTCTTGAATTCATTAATGCAGTAAGCTAAAAGCTCATTCTTTAGTGCTTCATGTGTTACTTTAGACCAGGATTCTAATCTAAGAACCTTTTTCAGAAACTATCAATCAGAATTGTAGGTAGCTTTTCATTATAGCAATGAGATATTGATTTTTTTTTCCTGTAATGACATGGGCCAATGCTTTTTTTTCTTAAGAATTGTAATGTCTCTTTTTTTTTGTTTCAATGTTCAGCTAAAGAAGGATATTCACAACCCAACCTTTTAACCTATCAGTAGTGACAATGACATGAAACAGTGACAAAATATGGAAAGAATAGATTGATAAGATGCTACATAAATCAATCACATTTCAGGGTTGACAATAAGGCGTTTAAGGGTCAACCAAAGAAATGGTCATGCTGCTTAACTTTGCGAGTTACAGGATGATGACCCTGGTCTTGGAGGTGTGGGAGCTGTAGCACAACACCTATATTGCAAGCAGGGGAAATAAAAATGAAAATATGAGGCTATTTAGCCTGGAAAGATTTTAGCACTACTTAAGTAATTGGGGTGTGCATACGTAAATTCAAGAGTGTAACAAATGTCAGATATTAATTTGCTATCACTCATAGCAAAGGACACTCAGTGTCCTTTATTACCAGAACAGGGATTAATGAATGGAAGATACAGCAAATATGATACAACTTTATTTCAGCAATATTTTGATTGCACCATATGGCTTGAAATCCATATAACCAACTAGAAAAATATTTTTTTAGAATGCCTTTATGAACTATTACTAACAAAAATTGCAAATTAATTATCAAACTTTCACAGCAGTATTGAAAACATGCCAAAGCTAAATGTACTAGGAGTTCTAAATACTCAGAAGATCCAAATTGGATGTCATAGTGAAATCCAGAAATTAGATGAGGGTCTGATCTACTGGATAGGGTCAAGAAAAGCAAGTTCTTCATTGGATCCAGTGAACAGTGTCCCTCTCCTTCCAAATGAAAGAATTACCTTAATCTCTGCTACCTCTGGCTTGGCACAACATTTCTTGCAAACATATAAATCTCAGAGGAAAAAAAAGAAAAAATTGAAGTCATTGCAGATCAACAACTTGAACAGCTTCAGAACATTATCTGTGTCTTTTAATCAAGTCCTCTACAAATAAAAAAATTGAAATTAATACAGATTTAATATACTGCTTACTAAAGTTAGTGAATTTTAGAAAGTAAAATAACTTAGCTTTTTACTTTTTTAGCCATGAGCAACCTGCAATTCCTCTTCTGAGATACGCAAAAAATATATATATAAAGACCTCTTAAAAGAACTGCTTTTGTGCAGAAGTTTTGTTTGTACATGTGAATAATGGTTTCTCAGGACTAAGAAAGCAATTTCAAAGTGAGTACAGAATACAAGGAAACAGAAAATGTCTTTTAGCCAACATACAGCATGGAAGCATCACAGATCTTTTTCTGGCAATGTAACATTTTCTGCTTCTGAGAGTCAGACACTTTACAGTGGTGTGTGATAGGAGAACACAAGACCACAGACAAAGCCAGGAACTAGAGAGGCTCCAGCCTGATATATGAAAAAATTCAAGGACTGGAACAGGTTGCCCAGAGACTGTATGCAACCTCCATTGCTGAATACCTTCAAAAGCATAGAAAAAATGGTGAGTCCTCTGGTCTGATATCACAGCCAACCCTGCTTTAGCAGGGATTTTGACCAGAAACTTTCTGAGATTCTTTCCAACATGAGTTATCCTATAAACATAGAACCAGCAGCTTTTCATATCATTAGCTAGCAGGGTTTTCCTCATACCTCTCTCTGGTCTGTTTTTCAGTGTACTCGTAATAATCAGGCGTGAATTACAGCCTTACAGTTGTAGTGATCTGCAAGTTTCCAACTTTTTACAGATTGTGAGGGGGAAATTCTAAGCACCCATACCATTTTGG
The DNA here is from genome assembly GCF_036417665.1 of Passer domesticus. Classification (NCBI taxonomy): domain Eukaryota; kingdom Metazoa; phylum Chordata; class Aves; order Passeriformes; family Passeridae; genus Passer; species Passer domesticus. The sequence continues at coordinate 88,515,230 of NC_087474.1, forward strand.
ACTTAAACCAGACTCACTAAGTGAAACAGCACTCATCTCACTTTGTATTCTAAATGGCACTTTTTTGTGTCCAATTTAGTGCTTGCTGATGCCTGAATTGTATGTGTTGGTCTGCTTCTTTCTGGCTCTCAAGGCATTGAGTACCTGCCTTACAGTCCACCACAGAGGGAATAACTTTTATTTTAAAAAAACAGGGAAGTAAATATGGTCTTTTCTGTTTGGCCTTTCTCATTCCTAGCTGTGTTTGCTTTACTACCCTTTCATTCTTTCCTTTTACTCACTGCTGCTAAGAAACAATTTGTACATCAGCAGAAAAAATAGACAATCTTTTTTGTGTGTCTTCTTACTTTCCCAAAGCTTCTTTTGACCTAAAAGGAATTTTTTGAGGGGACATGAGGGGTGTGGAAATTCATATATATATATATAATATATTTCCTGTCTGGGCAGAGGGAGAAATAGGTTTGATGGGAGAGAAAAACAAGTTTCTTTGTTCTCAGTAAGACAGATCTTACTAATATGATGTCAGAGACAATTATCAGGGTTAAATTAAATAATATCAAACTTAATTTATATTAATACCTTAAAGATTAGAAGATGCTCTGAGGTTACTATGAATGGGGTTCCATCATTTGAGAGGTCTGCAGAGTTTTCCTTGAAGCATCAAGAACAGAGAACATATATGGACTATTTTCAGTGACTGTAATGAGTTAATTTCTTATCCGTTTTTCTAAAGGACAGTTCTGAGGTCTCTGAGATTTCTTGTTTCTCCAGGTCTGCTTCTTCAAAATGTCAGTGATTTGAATGAAAAGGATCTAGAAAGAACAAGTTGCACTATTTTCACATTCTTTCTATTTTTGTTGAAAGTTTGATCAAACCTGCCAAAAAAATTAATCTTGTCATGGAGATGTCTGGGTTGTTTATGTTCTAAACAAAACCACTCAGAGCTGGCCAGCTCTATTACTGAAATGAAACTGTCTCATCTGAACCGAGAGAAGAGATGCTTTAGCAATGTACCTCCTTTTAAAAAAAATATAAATATTCACTGACCAAATATTTTGTTGAATCTTTTGAGGTTTTTGGACTTTTTTAGGTTTTTTTTTCCCTGCATAAATCTCATCTTTCAAAAGAAATAAGTAATAGCTCATTATCTATACTAACTATATTTACAAAAGCATTCCCTACATATATCTGTAGGTGTTCCTAAAACATAAAGGGCATCATGTTCTTGGAAAGCATATCTCAAAAGATGGATAAAACTAAATAGTCCTCTGTAATCTAAAGGTTTGTACTGCATGTGCTGGCAGCCGCAAGCTAACCTTTAATGCAGTCATAATGTGCAGGAAGTCTTCACTATCCAATTTCTGGCCCTTGTGAACATTTCTCACTGCTTTCTAGAATTTCCAGTCAGCACTATCATTTTCCAGTATTTTCAGTATGACTATGAATAAACAACCTCTAATCTGGTGTCACTTTTCTTAGAGCATCATGCTTAAAGCATGACTCTTTATGTACAAGAAACTTTGTCATGGCTGCAAGATAAGTATTATGATATAGAGAACACAGACACTTCTGAGTGTAAGGTTTGGTGACTTTCCCATGCTTTCATTATTAAATATTTGGAAGAAATTTATTGTACAAGATGGATGGTTTTTTGTCATGTTTCTAAAGCTACAGAAGCAATGCATGTGACCTTCAGATTCACAATTAAGACTTCTTTAGCTTATCCTTCAGGTTTTTTCTTTGGAAATTTAACCATTGGGATTGCAGTTATTTGAACCCACCTTTTGGGCAGAGAGGAAACCTGTACAATTTGAATTCTCCTTGTTTTAATTCTGAAGATATTTTGGAAAAAAGCCCTGTGATTGGAGACCTGGATATATCTTAGGAACTCACAGAATCCAAGCATCTAATATTTCCCTTCCTAAAGTTGACTGATACATCTACATTTCAAGCTAAAGTGATAACGACTAAGAAACCCTGCAAGTAATTATCTAAAATATCATCATATTTTTCATTATAGATTCTGTCATTCTTAAATGAGTTATTTAAAACTTTTCAACTAAAATAGCAAAAGAAACATTGAAAGCTTATTATGAAACACAAAAATCTGCAGTACAAACTCAAATAACAGATACTCCTCAGCTGGTTCTACGTCTAAGTAAATATTTGCGAAATAAGTTTAAACAATGGTGACAGCAATTGAAGATTATTTGTATGACAAAACTGGGAGTTGAATAATTTTCCACACAAAATATATTTAAGTGAAAACTCTTCAGAGTAATTGAAATGTACAATTAAAGTGAGATATGGCAAGACAGTATTTGAAATGCCCAGACAAAGATCCACTTGAACAAACCTTAAACATTACACAGCAGAAATTACCATTATACGTTAATATAACATGATTCTTATGGTTAATATTCATTATCTATGTAATTCAAAAAATATTAAGAAACTGCATTGCTTTAAAATATTGAAAATTTCCTGATCCTAACATTCCCCTAGAGGAATCATATTTCTCTTGATAACAGAAATATCTGCTATATATAAATATTTGTAAAGATTTTTCATTATTTCAAAAAACATCATGGAAAACAACAAGTTATGTTTAATTACTTATGTTAATTTATTTACAATTAATTTATGAGTTTTGCATTTAAATATTAAATAGGTTGTATTAATTAAATTAATTAATTAAATTAATTAATTAAATTAATTAATTAAATAAATACAACCTATAGCAAAGAAACTGCTTTATAAACCTGAATTGACATGTGCATGAAAGCATCATTGAAATCAAATTTAAACAGAAAATGTTTTTTAGAAAGTTATATCCTTCTCTTGCTCTTCATATGATGTTACCATTTACCGTTCTCCCCTACATCCTTGACATACTGAAACAAATATAACTGTAAGCAAAATTACAACATAATTGTTACTTACAGTAAAAATTAAGAAAAGGTCCAAAAAATTTAGGAAAACGTATATATTATTTTTATCATTTCACTAGTGGCTATATTGTATATCACTGTAAATAACAAAGTGCTGGATTTCTTTTGAAAATTCAAATATATTGTCAAAAAAAGCTTGCAATATTTAAAGCTTCCCTACAAAAAATAGAATTTCTAAAATAATGTTTACCTTTATAAGTATACCCTTATAGAGGCTTTATCAGTCTAATATCTTTCAACGCATCAAATTTCATAAGTTTTAAGAAAAACTAAAATCTAAAGGAAACAGTAAAATGATCATGCAGTGAATTTAAAAGGAAAGAAAATGCAAGTTAAAAATCCTCATATCATTTTATTTCTGCTCTTTCATGTACATACTGTAATTTTCCATAGTATTATTGAGCCATCTCTATGTACTCAACTACATGGATATAAAATTGATAGAAAAACTCACCATTCTGATGATGGTGGTATTTTTTGCTGCTGTGTTACCCAAGTTATTTTTACCTTCCTCTGTATCACCATCTGTCATCTGTTTCTAGGCTCATCAGAGCACATTCACCTAAAAAAGTTACCTGGCATTCTATCGACATGGGGATCGCTGATACACTGGATTGTTCCTGTCTTCCTTCTATTTTAGTGATCTTTTACACTAAAGTTCTTCATTTCCAAGGCGCTGAAGTGCTTTGTGATTCAGGGTGTGTCAGTATGGTCCCTTCTAGATTAGATATTTGTTAAATGGATGGCTGTAATTCACAGCTGGGTATATTTGATGGGTCAGAAGGTTCTCTTGAGTGTTATAGTCCTAAAACTAAATGTGATTACATAAGGTGGGAAGTAGTAGAGATATTTAATTACTAAATCACACAGGCTATTATTTGTGAAGGCAGTGATGCATCATGAATAAGGCAAATGAAGCACATTGCTTTTATCCTCTCTTTTCTGTAAGCAAGGACACCTGCATCATTCCTCCGTCTGCTGTTTATTCTGTCAGTGGGGATTGTTCTCGTGAGCATAGTACAAATTAGATTCTTCCTTCTAAACAAGACAGGGATCTAAAATGCATTGCCATGCTTGTTAAAACAGATATTAGCATCCCTAAGTAATTTTTCTGAAACTCATTTTGATATTCCGTGTATGTTTTTTGAAAAGATTGTCTTCTGCTGATTTGTTTTTGTCATTCAAGCTATCCCCACTTTCCTGGGACTGCAAGGCGATGGTTGACCTACCTACATGAATGGGCATGGTAAACTACTAGACAAGAGAAACTCCTGGACATGATGAGATGGATTTATGGGAATCAAACAACAGTAACAGAAGTGCCATGAGAGGATGGTTGGATTTCACTGACAGCTCAAGAGTAGGTATGCAAGAAACAGGCAAACTTGATGGGAGGTGAAAAGGACCTTTGGGAAAGGGAATCTTGCAAGTCCCAAGATAGTGAGAAAATCATATCAGCAGTAGCACATGGCTGAGAACCCTCCATAACAGTAGCAGAAATACCAGATTAGAGTACAGATAGATGTACCAGAACATGTTATGAAAAGTAATTAGGGACATATTGTTTATTTTGTAGGAAACAGTAGTAAAAAGGGAAAACCTGAGAGAGAAAAAAGGTAAAAGAAAGCAGCAGCTAAGGATGAGTTGGAGCTATATAGATGGAGCAGCTAGTGGTCTTGGTGCCTGATTACTACCCCTGGTAGCACAGCAGAACAGAACTGTTATTCTGCCCATAAATAATGAGGTGAATGTGCTTCTACTCCTAGGTGGACCAAGGTCATCCTGACACCTTCATATGCTTGGTGGAGAATGTCCAGTCCTGCTACTGCCACCCTTTCAGTACCCTTTCTGGGTCTCATGACACCACAACCTTCCACATAGCTACCCAGCACACTTCTAGTCTGACTATAGGAAACACATGATTAAAAACCCAGAACAGCCCAGGACTTGAGGCTGTTTCAGATGCACTGTTGTAGGTAAAAATTTGATTAACACTGCATCATCCCATAGAAAGCTGAGAATAGGTGAACGGGAAAATTGCATAAAATTATACATAATTTTATGTATAATAAAAAACAGTCTTCTAGTTCTGTTCTGTTACTTTGCAGTTTGAGAGCAATGAACAATTAAAACTTTTCAGACTTCACAGAGTAACTTTGAAAACCTTCCAGACCCTTTGGTCTACAATAATACACTGAAGATTCAGAGAGTCATAGAAAAACTGAGTTGGAAGGCACCCAGAAGGACCATTGAGTCCAACTCCTGGGCCTGCACAGGAGCCTCCCCAAGGGACACACCACATGCCCAGCTGTACTGTCCAAACCCTTGCCAAATTCTGTCAGGATTTGTGTTTTGACTACTTCCCTGGGAAGCCTGTTCCAGAGCTCAAACACCCTCTCGTTGAAGAACCTTTTCCTAATATCTAACCTAAACTTCCCCTGACACAACTGCAGGCCCTTCCCTTCAGGCCTGCCACTGGAAACCACAGAGAAGAGATCGGTGTCTGTCCCTCCACTTTCTCTCATGAGGAAGTTGTGACTGCAATGAGAACTCCCCTCAGGCTCCTCCAGGCTGAACAGACAAGTGACCTCAGCTGCTCCTCGTACATCTTCCCCTCCAGACCCCTCACCATTGTTGCCCTCCTCTGGATGCTCTCTCTAAGAAGCCTTGTTCCCTTCTTATATTGTGGCACCCAAAACTTCCCCCAGCACTTCAGGTGAGGCCACCCCAGTGCAGAGTGAAGTGGGACAATCCCCTCTCTTGCCTGGCTGGCGATGCTGTGCCTGATACCCCCAGGACACGCTTGGCTCTGCCAGGGCACTGCTGACTCGTGTTCAACTTGATACCAACTGGGACCCTCAGTCAGTCTGTCCATATATCCAGTTTTGCCCTGTCACAGGTGTAGAATCCAACCTTCCCTTAGTGAACTTCATCTGGTTGTTGATTGTCCACCCCTCTCATTTGTTGAGGTCTCTCTGCAGGGCCTCTCTTCCTTGGAGGAAGTTAGCAGCTCCTCCCAGATTTGTATCATCCCTTCCAGTCCTGCATCCAAGTCATTTATGAAGATGTTGAAGAGCACAAGGCTGAGGATGGGGCACTCTGGAACCCCACTAGTGACAGATTGCCAATCTGATGTCAGTCACACCATTCACTGTAACCCTTTGTGCCGACCTGTGAACCAGTTGCTCATGTATCACATGAAGTGTTTACCCAACTGAATGGTGGGCATTTTTTCCAGCACCACTTTAAGATTGCTATGGTTTTATATTCTTTGCCAGGCATCCTCTACAAACCTCTGCCCAAAAAAATGTCAGGTTGCCTTTTGGTCTGGTCTGAACAGCTAGTAGTAAGTGCAAGGGAAGCTCTCTCCGGACATTTGCATTGATGCCTGACTTTGAGGAAGGCCCCTTGGAAGCACTGGTCAATATTATAGTGGTCTACACAAATGTATGGATTTGAAGATGAAATCTAATATTTCATATTCCATGCAGTCTCCTCCTCTTCTGCCAAAAGGAAGAATTAAGAAGAAACATTTTGAAGCATTTCTCCCATGATAGTCTGCTAAACATTCTCCCAAATGTCAAGCTGGTCTGCGTGACCAGAGAAGACATGATAAAACCAAAAAAGGCATTTCAGAGAGGAAAAAGGCATTAAAATAGTTTAACCATAAATCTGAAGATAAAACAAACAAGAACTAGTCTTATAGAAGTGTGTTGAAAACACAAGCTTACAAACACTAAATGTGTAAAAATTTCAGTCCTCAAAAGTACAATCTAGGCAAACACTTGTAAAATAATTTTGCCTTTCTTGACCATTAATGAAAGAAAATATCAAGATAAATTAGATTTTTGTCTGCGTTTTTCCAGCATAATGGCCAAATGCAACTTGGCTTATTTTAATCTGACTACTTTGAAACCACTGTAAATAGCACAGTTAGACAGAAGGAGGACTAATGTAGCCAATGTCTAGACTGAGGTCAGCAAAGCATGGCTGTCCTTCTCCAGGGCCAGATGTCAAAACAACAAAACATTTTGTGAACAGGTGAAGGTAAAATCCAATAATCTGTTCTCAGGGTTGAAACATCAGGGGCAGGGACATGACATGATTTCTAAAATGGGAAATATTTTTACTTAAAAATAATACCATAGCTTTCAGTGCTGACACTAAGTACCTTTTTCACAGAGTCTTTTATGATTGCCTGCATAGGAATTAATACATGAAATTTTCAGCAGCATCATTCAGTCTCATGGTGATCTGGATAACACACTACCAATTAATTAAGTTCAGAAATAAGGTGTAATTAATTCTATGAGAATTTATTTAATTTCTGTCCAAGCAAACTAATTCTACCTAAAAATGTGCATGTTTTTCTGTGGTTAGCTGTGCTTCAAAGAAAGACTATTCAAATATAGCCCACATGTTTTTTTCTTCCCCCACCTCCCATGTACTAAGAGTTTAAATATAATTGAATTTATCATCACAGAACACATCCAGTAGAATGTGCATGAATAGGCAACATAAACAATGCACACATTATACAGACAATTCTGTCAAATATTGATTGATGCCTTTGCTGCATATGCTGGAGAAGGCTATTATAGAGATTCAGTTAATATGTGAAAACGTTTATTTTCACCTATTCTTTTACATTTAGTTTTCACCCTTACACATTTACTTAAGACTTATCATGAGAAGCTTAGAAACTATTTGATGTTCCTATGCATCTGGTATATTTGAACAGGGTTTCACTGGAACTGCATCAAATAAAAAAGCAAAACTTACTGAAACCAATTGTGCTACTCCCGCCATATGCAAAAGCTAAATATTTACAAATGCATTAACTCCATGACTGAGGGATGTGCATATATTTTCAGTGTTGCCTGAACCAGAATGCAATCATGCATAGTAGTGATCAATCTGCTTCAACACTCCCTCATGTTTCTAGGCTTTTGTCATAATAACTCTTTTTATAATACAATAAAATGTAAATCATATAGGAAAGCAACATGTGATTTCTGTATCTCTCATTTTTAAATACTTTCTTTGCTTGGAATACAGTTGCAAAATACCCACATATCAGTCCTTAGAGCTAGATAAAATGTTCCACTGTGCTTATCATGTTTTAGTTGGTTTCATTTGACTTTTGCTGGAAGAATGGATTGCCTTTTTAATTTTTTTGCTTAGCTGCCTTTTTTTTTTTTTTTTTAAGGAGCATATTTATGTCATATTTTCAAAGGATGAAATTACGTCAGACACTCTTCCAGGACTGATGTGCCAATTATTCTTCTTCTTGTGCTGGAAAACTAAATATATATGTGTGTAAATCTGTTTTTTCAAGTGTTCTTTGGCTGTCTCAAAGAACAAACTGTAAAATACACTTTTATCTTCTTCTTCCAGATCCATTCCTAAATGTTATCTCATTTTCCAGTCTTTAAAAAAAATTACAGGGAAAATATATTCTATCAGCAGAATTAACAAGGACTATAACAAAAACATTCTTCTTAATGGAAGTCTATAAGGTAAACTAGCACAGTATAAGGTTAGAGAGTGTATTAGTTTCTTTTCACTAAAGTGAACATAAGACTGCAATCAACAGGCATAATTTTCACTGGGGATTGCTTGCAAGAGAGATAGAATTTCAAGATATTTCATTTTATTGCTGATTTTTTGGTGTGTTTGGTACTCTCCTACAAGTAAATAGTGTCCAGATGTTAATATTTCCTAACCAGGATGTTTTAGAATTGTCTAAATCAAATATGTGCCTTGTTGGACTCAAGCCTTGTTGCTGTTGCCAATTAACATTTCCATTCTTTTTCACTATTGTCAATAGGTTTTTCAAGCCTATTGTCATTAAGTTTTCAAAAGTATTATACAACTAGAATATAAATTTCTCCAAAATTTTCATTATTCTTCTGGTCTAATCCCTTTAATTATTGTTTCATGTCTTTTCAATTCTTCATTTATTGCTATAAAGTTTTCTGATGAACTATGTCAATATTTTAGTTTCCACATTTTACTTTCTTCTCTTTGATAAATCATGTAAGTTCTGAGCATATATATTATGAAGCATAATGTCCAAACTGGTGACACTAGCTAACATCTCAGAACTTCCAGGTTCTGTTTTAAGAATCCTGAAACATTCTTGGTTTTGACATCAGAAATAATGTTCACATAAAACAATTCTAGAAAAAAAAACAAAAACCAAAAACAACAACAACAACAACAACAACAACAAAAAAAAAACCAAAAACAAAACCCAAAAAAACCCCCCAAAACAAAAAAAAACCACCAAGAAAGTAAAGGACAGCCAAGGAAAACAATAGTCTTTCAGAAATTAAGTTCTAAACACTTTTAGCATTTAGCATCTAACTTTTCAAATTTGAGAAAAGTCAGACTGACTTTTTACTGGTTATAACTAAGATAGAAAACACAGAGAAAGGTGTAAGTTTATCATTAGTTGCATCTTTATTCACAAGTTTTAAACTTGAACATCCACAGGCATTTTTGAAGTCCTAGATGCTCTTTAAGGAAGTTTTTGTTTAAAGCAAATAAAAGTTTCTAAAGAGTACAGTACACGATTGAGAATAGAAAATCTATTAGTAAACATAGAATTTGTTGTTGGTAAATGGTTATAAATTCAGAAATATGTATAAAGAGTGAAGGGAGAGAGAAGGGCGACATGGGAGGAATCTCAATTGACACAAAAAGATGAGCAATTGTACATAAATCTATGAATGTAATTTCTTTGGCTGTATTTATGCTAAATTTAAGTGTAAATGTAGTTTTGTTTTAACCTAATTGAAAAGGGCAACTGAGAAAAAAGCTTTCATCCTAATATTACATAAAAACACTGTAGCTTTGACAACTTCCTCCAGTCTAAGCCACTAGCATGGAAAACTGACATGCAAGAGCTAATGATGATCTAATGTAAATTTTAATATTTATATAAGCTATGTTAATATAATCACTTAACATTTGGGATTATTATTCTCATATAGGATCCTACTGGGATCCTGTGTTCCTCTGCCCTCAAATATAGCAATTACCCTCATTTTTACTTTGTGATAATTTAACAGATGGAAAAAGTGAATATTTGTTTGCATGTCATTAGCTGTGGATCATAGAACAGAAGTCCAATTTCAAGGAGGTAGATGTCTGCTAACATTATCATTTAGAAGTCAAAGGATGCAGCACTGTGAAAAATGAGGATATTTATCAATGAGATGAAAAATTTTTGAGGCTGGATATTCCTTAACTTCATATATCAGATCTAAGCTACTTTAGAGAGAAATTAATCATTCTTTGAAAGGTCCTATCTCTTCCCATGAGATGTAAAGGTAGTCTAAAGATCCACAAATATTTGGTGCTGAAGTAAGGGTCAGCAAGATGTATCCAATTCTAAATTAGTGAATGTAAGCCACTGATTCTATGCTCTTTACTTGGCTTCATCTCATTTTAAGTTTCCAAAACGAACAGTGTTTGTATACCACATTACAATGTTCTGATCATTATGGTTGCTATGGAAACTTAGCTCAAGTTTTATCAATATAAACTCAAATAATTGAATTGTGATTAAGCACAGTAGGAGAAAGAAGAACTCACACAACATCCTTGTACTTCAAAGCAAATTACAAGGTCATGAGTCCAGGCATGCAGGAACAAGATCTCCAGGGTAATTCCATTGCTCCCACCAAGGTGCATCTGAACAGGAGTAAAGGCTACAAAGACAGAGGCTATGACTCCCTCTTGGTACCTGCTGTGAGTAAAGTACTGAGGTAACTACTTCTGCCTGCCAGGCCTCATTGCAGGATGGAAATGAAACTTCTGGAGCCTTGCAATGGCAGTGAAGGCAAAAAACAAAGCCAAGTGCAAGGTTCTACACCTGGCTTGTGGCAATCCCAGGAATACCTGCAGGCTGGAAGGAGAAAGGATTGAGAGCAGCCCTGTGAAGAAGGCCTTAGGGATGCCAGTTGGTGAAAAACTCAACCTGAGCCAGCAGTGAGCACACACAGCCCAGAAAGCCAAAGGAATCCTGGGCTACCTCCAAAGGGGCTTGGCCTGCAGGTCAAGGAAGGTGATTCTGCCCCTCTACTCTACTCTGTGAGATCCCACCTGTAGTACTGCATCCAATTCTGGTGTCCCAAACATAAGAAGGACATGGAACTGTTGGAGCAAGTCCAGAGGAGGGTCATGAAGTCAATGAGTGGACTAGAGCAAGTTGTGGTTGAGAATATTGTGACTGTTCATCCTGGAGGAGATTGTGTAGAAATCTCATAGCAAACTTCATAGTATCAGAAGGGAGCCTCCAGGGAAGCTGGAGAGGGACTCTTCTTCAGCAGCTTTAGGGACAGGACAAGGGACAATGGGTACAAACTGAAAGGGGAAATTTCGGTTAAATATTAGGAAGAAATTCTTTACTGTGAGAGTGGTGAGACATTGGAAGAGGTTGCCCAGGAAGGCTGTGGATGCACCAACCCTGGCAGTGTTCAAAGCCGGGCTGGATAAGATCTCAAACCACCTGGTCTGCTGGGAGGTGTCCCTTCCCATGTCAGGGGGTTAGAACTTTAAGGTCCATTCCAATGCCTTAACTTTTGTTTCTGTGAAGGCCTGGATACAGCTGAAGAGTAATCCAGTCTCAACTCACACCTATCAGCCTTGCCCTTATATGTAAAGTTGATTTAATGTCACTTTCTAATAACTAATATACATAATTAGCATTAATTATCAGATAATTGTGTACACAAATTCCAGTGTGGGAAAAAAAGAAGTTAAACATTTGTAGTATGTCCCTGGAAAGACACAAATTTTCCAGCCAACACCAGAATAACACAGGGCAGTAATTAGTGATGTAGAATAGAGTATAATTAGGAAAAAAAGTAACTTCTCACATGATTAAAAAGGGTTTGGGCCTGCAGCAGCAGAATGCATTCTAAAGGTTTTTAGGGCAGCTATGTAAACACCAGATATTATGCAGTATTGTTCATGCAAAAATAGAGTCAGCAAGCACAAAGCTATGCAAGGGTTACAATGAACTGCTTGTGAACACTGTGGGGTAGATACAATTACTCAACCACAGCTATGTAGGGAAAGGAATTGGGTACCAGCTGCACAGCTCAACTGCAGTACAGTTTTCAGTTTTGGTCATCTTAATTAGAAAGGGAAAGAGCACATAAGGATCAGGCTTAGTAAGAGTCAGTGTGAATCAGCAGAAGAAGTGAAAAAGTCATAAAGAAGTTTTTCTGAAATATCTAAGTTTATCTTAGAGAATAATAGAAATGCCTTTTGGTATAAAAAGAACACAATGAATTCCAGAGGGGAAAAATGGCAGAAAACAGTAAATCCCTTTGCCATTTCTTTTAGGAGACAAAAAAGGGTAGCTAATCTGGTACTACTGTGTTTCATTCAGTGAAAGAACTCGTTGCCACAAATTAGCACCAGGAGAAAGTTTTAAGTTGAAAGGGGAAGGGAGTTTGATGCTGACATGGTTGGTGAGTACTTCTGTAGTTAAATCCTAGGGGAATTTTAGAGAAGCAAGGTTTGTAAACTGACATTGCAGAACAAAATGTCAAAGGTGCTTGTATTGTGCCAGTTTTTCTAGATTCAGCTTTCTGGACTATTTCACACTGTCAAATATCAAACATAGAATTATTGGACTATGGTTAGCATTATAGTTCATTAATAATTGTCTCCCAACCATTTTTCTAATTTCTGAACTCCTCTATTTCTGTGATGATCTCAGATCTTTTGTACCAGAATTACATTGAAATTAATCTGCAGCAAGTGAAAAGATAATTCCATGAGTTATAGTTGTAGGTCAGGTTTCAGCATGGGAAAAAAAAGTTAATTTATTTCAAAATAGGGAATATGCTGATATAAATGACACGCTAGAGCTATTGACTGACAGAAATTCTTAATTCTTTGTTAGAATCAAGAATGACAAAAGCAGGGAAGCATCTCTTTATCTCACTGAAATAACTTGATGTGGCCAGCAAGTGCAGTAACAGCCATTTCATAGGATTTGAATGAAGATGTTAATGGGCCAGTTGCCAGACAGACTTCTTGTACTGAATTGTGATCTTTCACTCAAGGGGCTAATAATATGAACCTTCCAGTTCTATGCGATAGTTTACTTTTATGAAGCTTGTGGTAACTTAAAAGCTTTGAGTCCTCAGCTGTGCTTTCACATTTTTTTGAAATTGGATATCTTGTTTGAAAATGGTTGGGTAGACTGACAGACTGACAGACAGATAAATGGCCATGGACAACATGATTGCATAAAACTTTTCTGTTTAGGAAACCAGGATAAAAATAAACTCCCTTTATTATAACACTCAGTAGACTTCTGGAATCACTAAGAAAGCTTCCATAATTACAGTACTATACTTCTAAGGCTGTTCGAAGGTATATAATGGTTATAACTGTTATTCTTGTCTGACTACCTGTAAAATTGCTGCATGCCATTCATTCCTAATGTTTAACAATTTTTATTGTTGAATACGTGCTACCAACTGACTGTAGCTGGAAGAAGCAAATAACACGACAAAAAAAAATCTCAATATTCATTTAGAGTTGTCTCCACTGAGGTCTGTAAACAAAAGCTATTAATTCAACTGGAAGCATGATAAGTGATGCTGAATAGTTCAATCCAAGAGAACTAAACCCTTTAGAATGGTTTCGGTTGGAAAAGACCTTTAAGGTTATTGAGTACAACTGTTAATCCAGCACTGACACGGCCACGTTTAAACCATTTCCCCAGCATCACATCTACACATATTTTAAATACCTCCAGGGATAGTGACTCCACCACTTCCATGGGCAGCCTGTTCAAATGCTTGACAGCTCTTTTGGTGGAGAATATTTTCTCTAATATCCAGATTAACCCTTCTCTGGCACAACTTAAGGCTGTTCTCTTTTGAATGGTCACTTGTTTATTGGGAAAAGAGACTGACACCTACCTTTCAAGTAGATGTAGAGAGCAAAAAGGTCCCCTCTGAGCCTTCTTTTCTCCAGGCTAAGCAACCCCAGCTCCCTCTGCCACTCTTACAGGACTTGTTCTCTAGACACTTCACCAGCCTTGTTGCTCTTCACTTACAAGTCACTCGCAATTATTTTATTATGCCACTTTTTGAGAATCAAGTGAATACTTGATTCTGAAGTACATCAGAAAAGCTTGAGGTCCTTTTGGTCATTTAATGGAACACAAAAAGCTATTAAAGTAAACTGTGCTCCTCAAATGGATATTTATTCAGATCATGAAGTGGTTTACTTCAACCACTTCAATTTTTAAAATCCATCCTTGCTGCATTCCAATTGTTATTTTCAGTAAACAGATAGACATTTATCTAGAGACAGAGGAATATTTGCCTGTAAAAATAACCCATTCTGATGAAATTATGACGATTATAATGTATGCAGCATTCAACAAAAGCAAGTTACCTTTCTGGAAACTTACAGATACTTGGTCTGATTAGATTATTTACTGTTCTAAAAGAAAGGCCTGTGACTACTTACTGGATTTGCCCAGTGTTTGGATTTTTCAGGGAGATGAAGACCCTGCTGGAAGTTTGACACAAAACTAAGAGTCCATTGCTGGCATTGAAATTACAATCTGGGTACAATTTGGACCAACATCACCACAGTTTAACATCAAATTAATGTTTTTGATTAAATACTAAGTAATGATTTTTTGAGTTCTCATCTCATTTTTCAGTAACATAGACATAAGCTAGAAAAGGGGTCCAGTCTTGTTCTTCTTTACTTTTATGGTAAGATATCTATTCTCATCAAGAGAAGTCATACATACTTGAGTTTTTTGATCTGTTTTCCCTTCTCTTGTAATTGTGAAGCACAGAACAGCTGAGCTGGGAGGAGAATTGTGGTGAAAAAAAGGAAATAGATTTGTTAATCATGCTCTTCATTTAGTTAAAATGGTGTTGGCCATTCTTACTTATTATCACTTATTATTCCTACTTTTTTGTGATTTATTTTTCATGTCTTTATTACTAATGCATGTCCATTAGCTCCAAAGATTTTTTTTTTTAATTTGCTGATGAATAACCCCATACAATGGCTTGGCAACAGTCCCCTAGAATAATGTGGGATTCAAATGTTCTGCCCTTGTCACCTTGTGCTGGTCTAGTCTCTCTCATAACAAACAGAAAGATGGAATACTGAACAAAGAGGTTTTTACATCATTGGAGAAGGCTTATTACACCATAATGATCCTTTCTGGGCAAAATCTAAAAATAACACTCTATAGGTGAGCTGACCTTATATCTAAAGCCAACCCTCACTACATTGGCTTTCTTGATTGCAGAGTTATGATATGCAGTCCTGCATCTAACACTGCTCATCTAAAGTTTTGGGATGATTTTGCTACTAAGTGCAAATAAGAGGCAAGATGCCAAATTTGAGGTAGAGACAGTTTTCACTGTTGGACTAGGTAGAAGAGTTATGTGTCTTTTTTTTTAAATATCTATTTCATCTCTTACTTGTATGCATCCATTTGCTCCAATGGCACCTCAGTGTTTTGTTTCCCTTAAAAGACCTCGGATGTGAGATTTTCTTTTTGATGAAGGGCTATTCAGGGCTTAGTGTTTTCATATCTTAAACCTTTCCATGCTGAAAATATATATCCTTTCCATCACATACCAGAAAGAAGACAATAAAACTGCCATAGCAGAATAGACTGCAAGGTAAGTAACTGTTTCTAGTTTTTAAAGACAACTTGTAAAAAGAAAATAGGCAATTTTTTACAACCATATTCGAAAGAATTGATGTATTTATCTTGAAACCTGGAAGAATTTTTATACCATCAGTAAGTTTTGACCTATTGATCTGCCTTCCATCTGGTGACACCATTTATACTCATGCAGAGCACAATCAATAGTATAGAAAAACCATATTTCTCCTGTATTACTGGGATATTTTAAGTGACAGTATGATCAAGGGAGAAGGCTTCAATAATAATAAAAAAATATTAAAATAAGAAATATAGTTTGGGATTTAATAGCTTGCCCATATTGATTTTTACCAGGGTCACTTGCCATATTTTACCATCAGGAGGAGCTGTCATCTCTGCAAAAGCCATTTATTTTCCAATTAATTATTTCAGCTTGAGAAAGTAAATAAGAATACCTAGGGATTATTGTTTCCCAAAAAAGTAAGCCAAGCTTTCTTGCCCCAGGGTTCTAGCCACTTTCTGCACCATTTCCTCTGGCTCTTTGGGATCTTTTAAGCTTAATATTTTTCAAAAATATGAAATGATCCCAGTTCATCCTTGAGTCTCAGCAGTGCAGACTATCATGCCACAAACAAGAGAGGTTTCCAGTGGCCCTGTTAGGAGGAGGGAAAGCAAGAGCACACCCTTGGCTTATGCTCCAGCAGAACTCATTTAGAAAAACATAGGCTTTCTTTGACAGACTTAGGCAACAGCCACTGCTCAATACCACAGAGGAACATAAACAGAAGCCCAAAGTCTCAGTCAGTCTGACTGGGAAGAAAAGTCTTTCCTCACTTCAAAGCCAGCAAGTATTGTTTCACAGAGTCTGTCTTATGGGGGATGAAGCTTACCTGAAAGCACTGCTCACGTAAACGAGATCCTGTTTATATCTTCACAGCCCCTACTGACTGTATCAATCCACTATAGACACTAGAAAATGAAAAAGGCTCCATAAACTTGAAATTGCTGCTGCCAAATTCACACCCTTTTAACATTTTGTGAGGCAAGAGGCCTGAGCATCATAAAAATCAAGACAAAAAATGTTAAAAGGCCTTCAATATAAAGAAACTCATGGAAATTGATTTGGGCTACATGATTAGCAGCTTATCAAACCTATTTTAGAAAACACTAAATGGTGGAGACAATTCTGGGGAGACAAGGGGAACTCTAACACAGACACTG
The DNA here is from genome assembly GCF_036417665.1 of Passer domesticus. NCBI lineage: Eukaryota > Metazoa > Chordata > Aves > Passeriformes > Passeridae > Passer > Passer domesticus. Next base: position 88,532,084 of record NC_087474.1, read on the forward strand.
TGAAGACTGAGTCCAAGGTGAAACCAGGGGTCAGGCCACCTGCCACATGTTGAGAAATTAGACCAGGGTCATGCTGCCCCAGATCTGTGGTGCTTGTCAGACCTGCACTGCAGGGCCTCAATTATGTGAGAATTACTTGAGTGCTGTGGAACAGAAATCTTAGAATAGAACTTATTACTCACCTTTTTTAACCTTATTACATAAATTTAACTGTGTGTCACTGAGTGGTGTGGTTCTGTTCTCATATCCATCTGATTCAGATTCTCTCCAGGACAGCATAAGAACAAGAATAGCACAGCTGACATTTTGGGTCATTGCTTTTACTGATGCCATCTGAACGCTAATGCTGTCTTCTCTGGGGTTTCCCACATTCACAGGCAGCCAGTATCAATGCTTCAAAAGAAAAGGAAGGAAAAATTAAATATAATGAAAGGAAAAAAAATCTTTCTTTTCTCTTCAGTGAATTTATTCTTTTACAGACCCTCCCATCAAAATCTTTGGTGTTTTTCCCCTACAAAAGAACTGGCCTTCTAAACAAATATCAAGAAATAATGATAAGCATTGTCTGCATGAAATGTCTGTGGAGATGACAAGAATTTATCATTCTACCAAACATAGTCCAGAGTCTACATATGTGGTTTTAACCATTTATTGAGTTTGCATCTCTCTGGTGGGGCTCTGTGACTTTGTGCAACTCCAGAGAGGCTGTGCTTGTCAATGCAACACACTGTCTTAGTCATAATTTTCTTTAAGAGAGAAGAAACTTCCAAGGAATTAATTTAACACAAAGCAGCTTAGCTCTCTCTGGGCCCTGAAGCAGTCAGCAACAAGTAGTGAAATCCACACACACTCCCCCAAAACAAACAAACAAACAAAAAAAAAAAAAAAAAAAACCTCTAACCAAACAAAAAACCAAAAAACCCAAACAAACAAACAAAAAAAAACCACAAAAAAAACCCAAACTAACAAAAGAACCCCTACCTTTAAAGTTAGTGAGAAAATAAGTGTAATAGTATATCTCATATTGTTCTTACAGCCATCCTTTGGGAATTGTAAACTCCCTGGAAATTTCACAGAAACTTCAGCTGAAAGATTATTCATTTGAAACCAGTGAATGAAGAAAGACACAGCTGGAAGGATAAAAAAGAGAAGTGTTTGCTCTGCAGCAGCAATTAATTTATTAACTCTTCAAGGGAAAGATAAGAGATGCTATGAATTATATCTCTTTTATATCTCTTGTGCACTGTACAGCAAAAGTAGGGGAAGTGTTGCAGCTGCAAGTTTTGCAGGGACTAAATTATTAAGCACAAATAGTTTTAATATGATGGAAACCTAAGGTTTAAGACATTGGGAACATTTCCTGTAAAACTCCCCCCTGATTCCAAGATTAGTCATTTCTGTTTTGTTCTATTAGGCTTTTGTAGACTTTTTGTTATTAAAGAGGAGATGAATCAACATGGGCAACTGAAAAAAAAAACCCAACCAAACAAAACACCCCCAAACCAACAACAACCGTAGCCTCCCCCCCCCCCCCCCCCCCCCCGGAAAAAACCTAAGTCAGTTTTGTCTCAACAAAAGGAAATCTCAGGTTTAAGGGTAATTTTATGTGAAAGATGGATAAAGGTGAAGCTTTCTAGGGAATCTGTAGCACACAGAAATGAATCAAAGAATGAAAAGAGCCTGCAGAGGAAAGGAGGCTACAACAGAGAAGAAAAATTACTTGTTTATACCCCTGCCTAACTTGGGTAATTTCAGGGAGATTTCTGAGCTAAACCATGTTTTTTAGCTATAGACTCATTAAAGAATACTCTCAACTGTCAGCAGAAGATATTGAAGTAATAGAATTAAGAATAAAAAATCTGCAAGTCTGATTGGTATTTCTCTGTAGGCTCTAGGGAGGCTTAAAGATGAAACACAGGAATCTCAAGCCGCTGTCTCAAATACAGCATGGTGGCACATGTGACATCAATTATTTCAGTAAGCTGCAGGGGAACCCAAAGACTGACCAGTAGCTCAATGCATCCACCATGTTAATTAGTTGAAACTGCCTGAAAAATGAAAATAATATGCATCTGAATAAATATGAACAATTATGGTTCATAAATATGAATAATTAGGGAATAGCAATATGGCTTTTGCAAATTAATAATGGTTTTTACAAATGTACAGCTCTCTAAGGTAATCAGCACACTTCCAGACTGGTGCAAGAAGGCCGATAAAGTGCACCTTGACCTTGAAAAGGTGTTGAACAAGGTCTTCCAACAAAGACTTAAAGAGATGAAGATAACTGTGGAGAAAGGACTAAAGTGAATAAATAAATTCCTTATTAAAAGGTAGAAAACAAGTGGCAAAAATAGTTAGATTTCACCAGGGAGGAAGATTAGCAGAGATATTCCTTAGTGATTTGCACTTGACTCCATAATTCTTAATTTAGTCTTTAATGATCTTGAAAAGATGCTGAGCAGTGAGGTGGAAAAGTCTGTCAAAGTTAATAAGTTATTTGGTACAATATATATGACCTGTGGCTGTGAAAAACGCAAAAGCGCTTCCTAGTAGTGACTGACTGGGTGACAGAATGGCGGATGAATGTAAAGGAGAGAGCAGAAGCCCACTTTATTACCTTTAGTGTGCTTTTATTAATCTTTTGATAAATGAAATTTGCAGAAGGTAAATAGAAAGTCATCAACCCATTTCAGAAAGAATATAGTATCCTTAGAAAACTCTCCAAAATACTATTTCAGTTCAAAATCAGAATTTATAAATTACATCTTTGAGTTTGTGGATATTGTTTCCTTGGTTTTCAAGTTTCAGACAAAATGGAAGAGAATGAAACATCTAATTTATGTTCTATTAAATAAAATCCATCTATGAAAACTTCTGATGCAATATTATGATTTAATTTTATTTGACAAGCAGATAAACCATTTGATATCTGTTTCCAGTGTAAAGATCCAGAAATAATGTGTCAATTACCATTAAGCTACTGCAACTTCTAATGATCTTTTAAAATAAATATATTACAACTGCTTTTTAAAGCCAGGCCAAGAGTTAGAGAACCTAATGCATATCATAAAGTAATGAACACAACCTAAAGCAAAAGTCTTCCAAAGACAAACCTGGGAAATTTTTCTACATATTCTTCCGCGGGGCACTTTGGTCAATATGTCTTCATAGAAACTGTTTTTCATGCATATTTTTCTGTCCATTGTCTTGTTTTTCTGGGACTGATAGAAGAAGCAGATTCTTTTTCTTATACTGAGAAATTTTGCATTTTCTATTTTGTATGTCCTTTCAATTTTGTCTGCATTATGCATGTGATTGGTTGCAGGTGTTTTTCCTGTTTCAGGTAGCAAAGTAGCAGTAGCATAATGATTTTTTGGTGCTCTCTACTTTTTTTCTAAACTTACCTCTCTCTCATCAGAGATGCAGATAAAATTCAAACAATTCTTAATTAACTCCTCTTTCAGATTTTTTAGGTGTAAGAATCCACTGATTCCCCATCTGTAGCAGAGATACACAGTACTTTCATTTATTTCAAAATGATAAACACTAAAATCATCAAGATTTGTAGAATCATAGAATCCCTTAGGTTGGAAAAGACCTTTAAGGTCATTGAGTCAAACCATATGTGAAGAAATAATTTCTGTAGCTCTTGAGAAAAAAAAAGTAAACAGATCAAAAAACTGAATCATCCATTTTAAAAAAATAAATAATTTTAAATAATTTTAAAAAAAGTTAGCAAGACCACTGAATTCAGTCTTGAGGTTTTGACAATCTCACTATAATTGATGATGCAATTAATTGTATCTCTTGAAGGTTTTTGCAACCCTAAGAGGTTTTGACCATCATGTCAGTACTCCAGGTACCTTATCAAGCTTCTATCACAGAGTTTTAGGGTATAGCAACCTTAAAAATGGCTGGTTGTCTTGCATTTAATATGATAAAAGTCTTCAACTTTTCTTTGGTCTTATCAATTTGTATAATTTTGTTTGCAGCTTTTATAAAATTTATAGTTATTAAAGGTGACACACATGAAGTTGATTTAAGATGACAAAGTAAATATACGCCACAAATAAAATGAAAATAATAGTTTTATCAGTTATCTCTTCATCTCTCTGTCCCTTCTTCTCTCTTTTTCTTCACTGAAAAATGTATAAATTATAGTTTAGCAAAACTTGAATTAAACTATCAGTATCTAATTTAGAGACATTTCCTGAAACATAATGTAAAATAGTAGAGGCCATCATCCCAAAATAATCAGCTTACTTTTAAAATGTCTTTCAGTTTGATGAGTTTGTCAATGTCATGAGCAATAGTTCCTCCACTCAGACAATCTGTCAAATCCAGCAGACACCAAAAAAACCCACCTTATCTAGGGAAAATACTGGAAATTTTAATAGAGGAGTTTAAACTGTAGAACTGCAATACTGTTCATTTTGAGTCATCTAATTTCATTTTCTCCAAATAAAGTAGTAAATATTGGACAACATTTTGAAGGATCTCAGATATCAAAGAAAAATATTAACCTGCTCAATATTTTTAAAATAAAGGGTGCACTATTTCAAAATGGAATGTCAAATATTAATTATTCTAACTTGTATAAGCTGTTAGTTTAATTGGCTACTGTTATTGGCAAAAGCTTCTGAGTGTATGATATTATTTTAGATGTTCAGAGATTCTAGAAGCTTTTTTTTTTTGTGATGTCTCATGATTGTTTTAGGTATTGGGAGTAACAAACATATCTGAATATAGTTTAACTAATTAGAGAGGTCAAGAGTGGTGTCAGCAAACTTTCAGCGGTTTAAGGAGTTAGTGGATGTGGCCTCCTGGAAAATGCCCTCAGGGATAAAGGATTGAACAGAGCTTAGAGAATATTTTTCTCACAGCACAAGAACTTTCAATTTCCCTTTTTAAGAAATCAAGCACAGAAGGCAAGGAGATAAGCGTGGCTGAGCAAGGAGCTCCTGATCAAATTAAGTATAAGAAATGCACAAGCAGTGGAACCAAGGACAGGTTTCCTGATTATAATATAGCAAGTTGCCTAGATATGTAGGGATGGGATCAGGAAATACATGGTTCAGTTAGAACTTAATTAAGCAAGGAATGCAAAGAATAATAAGGATATCTATATGCATGTTGATATGAAAAGGAAGATAAAAAGAAAAGTACCTGCCCTGATAAGTAAGAGAGAGGAACTGATGGCAACAAACAGGAAGAAGACTTGAGATAGTTAATTTTTTTTTTCTTCAATTATCAGTTTTAATCTCTCCTCCCACACCTCTCAAATCCCTAAACCTCAAGAGAGGGGATGAGGGAGTGATCTCTTTGGCTCTAGAAGATCATTTTCAAGACCACCTGAGAAACCTGAATGTACATAAGTCCATGTGACCTGATGAGATGCATCTCAGGGTCTTGAGGCAATTAGCTGCCTAAGATAGTGACCTCTTATGATGGAGTGACTACATCAGTGGACAAGGGAAGAACCATGGGTATCATCAGTCTGGGCTTCTGTAAGGCCTTTGACATGTTCCCCCACCCGATATTCTACTTGATAAATCGGAGAGATATGGGTTTGATGAATGCACTTTTAGATGGATAAGGACTTTGCTGGATGACTGCGTCTGAAGTTCAGTCACAGCTATCAACTCAATAGACAAGTGGAAAATAGAAATGAGTGTTGTCCTTAAAGGGTCCATGCTGGAACAACACTATTTAATATCTTCACCAGTTACATAGACCCAGAGAGGGTTTGAGTACACTCTCACTATGGTTGCAGATAACACCGAGCTCAGTGATGAGGAGCTTGGTGTTATCTGCTGATGCGCTTTAGGGAAGTGATGCCAACCAGAGGGACCTTGACAGGCTTGAGAAATGAGCATATGTGAACTTCATTAAATCCTATAAGCCCAAGTGCAAGATCCTGCACCTGTGTCAGGGCAATCCTAAGCACAAATACAGGCTGGGTAGAGAATAGATAGAGAGCATCCCTGCATTGAAAGACTTCAGAATACTGATTGTATATAAGCCAGCAATGTGCACTTGCAGCCCAGAAAACCAGCTGTAACCAGGGCTGCATCCAAAGCAGCCAGGGCAGCAGAGTGAGGAATGGGATTCTGCCTCTCTGGTCTTGTGAGACCCCACTTGCAGGTCTGGGGTTCAGCAAACACACGGACATGTTAGAACTGACCCAGAGGAGGGCCACACCAATGACCTGAGGGGTGGAGAACCTCTCCTATGAAGAAAGACTGAGAGAGTTGTTGCAGCTGGATTTGTTCAGCCTGGAGAAGGGAAGACTCATGGAGGATCTTATTGCAGCCTTTCAGTGTGTAAAATGGGGTTACAACAAAGATGGAGGGACACTTTTTATGAAGATCTGTACTAATTGGACAGGGGTAATGATTTTAAGTTGAAAGAGGATATAAGAAAGACGTTCTTTACAATGTGAACAAAGACAGGAAGAGTTGTGTATGTTCCATTTTTGAAAGTGTTCGAGGTTGGGTTGCACAGAACTTTGAGTAATCTCATCAGACAGATGTCCTGGCCCACGGCAGGGTATCTAGACCAGATGATCTGTGGAGATGCTTTTCATAAACATCCCATGGTTCTTTTATTAAATGACCTATAAAGTGGCAAATACAGTGAAGCAAGAACTCTGGTTCTTTGGGATGAGACACACAGAAGATTTGTAAATAATAAGATTTCCCAAGATGCTCACTTTTGTACCACTTCTTTCAGATTTACCACTTACTAACTTAGATTGAGCATTTTTAGAAATCTGTTTGTCATATTTTATTTCAGCTAAAAATGAAGAAAAATTAGATAGTTAAACACAGAGTAAACAATAAGAGGACAACTGGATTAAGTGGAGAAAAAAGCACTAGCTATAAAATTATGCTTTGAAAAAATAAGACTGCTAAAAATACATTTAAATAGCAAAGATGAATAACAGTATGTAGCACATGTAAATATTATTGGCACATTCTAATCTTGAGCCTGTATATTCTACCATGTAAATAATATACCTGCTTCTTCTTCTTCCCTAAGTTGATGTTCTCTCAAAAAAAATAGTTTTGTTTATAAGTGCTTGAAAAGTAAACCAATTTACAGAAATCTACTGCAGAATGTAATTGCCATCTAGTACTCCAGGCAGCATTGCCCATAAATGGAGGAGAAAGTAATAGATAAGGGGGAAACATAAAAGACAAACAATGAGAAAGAAGTGGAATTTTAGACTGCTGAGAAGAACTACTGCTATCACTCCTGCCAGTTCATGAGAAACTGATCTGCAATTCATGAGTGCGACAAAACACATTTTCCTTACAAAACAAAAATAAGGGAGGTAAATAGAGCAAAAGGTGCCTTATCCCACTGCAGAATGGTGAATATTATTTCCACTTAGGTAGACCCTTTGTGTATTTACAAAACAAGAGCCCAAAGAATGAAGAAATTAGAAAAAAAATCACATTTTTTACAGTTTAAAAAATTAGGCTCACAAAAATGAAGTCACTGTAAAGTTTTGAACATGTATATAACCTCTGGTAACACAGGAATCCTCAAAGCCTTGCATTTGAGAAGCTGTTAGGAAAAGCTGCTTACTTTTTTTCTTCTAATTTAGCTTTCTTTCTAGCTAACAGACGCTGAGATCCTTTTAGGTGTTTTTTACTGTTGTTTTCCTTTTTTATATAACAGTAGAGCTCCTTTGTCTATGACTTTTTTGTCTGTTTACTCCACAGTAACCACATGCTTTCTTTTTCTTTCCTGTATTCCCATGTTTTTAAAGGCACTGTATGGGAAATTGCTTTTTCTTTCTCTGTTGGAAAAGCAGGACTGCTGTTTTGCTTCTGGAAGAAAAGAAAGGTGACTTTATGGATCAGACCCAGTAGATTTCTTTTTTTTTTTTAATCAAGTCAAATAATCAAAAAAATCAAAGTACATGCTACTGATTATGCATTCAAATGCAGATGTTGTACGTTTAAATATTAGTTCTAACCCTATCAGTTTCGGTCTTTAAGCTTTTTTTTTTACATTCTTTTTCCTCCATGAGATTCTTGATTCATTTTAAAATTCACTTGTAGGACTTCTAACCCTAGCAACATTGTGGGCTTTCCAATTGACATAAGGAAGCAGGAGAATCTCTGATGGAAATGATCTTAAATCAGATGGCCACCCCACAAGGCATTGTAGAAAACCTTATTGCAACATATGTATCTACACAATAAAATTTTTGTCAGGCATGACAGCACCACAGTTCCAGGGCAATGTGTCTGTGTGTTCTTGGGCATTAACATTTCCATCACAAGTCCTTTTCATCTTCATCTTTTCTCAAGTAACAAATGCCTTCTCCTTCTTATATCTGTATGCAGAACAAATAAGGGTAATATCTCAAAAGAATTACAGTAACAGATTAAAAGTAATGTGCAGGATCACAATTATGTTGTACATGTCCAAAATGAATAAAATAGAATTAATTTCAGATTTATAATCACAAGAAATGAGGTTAATGAACAGCACTAATTACATCCCTGTAACATGATAAGCATAAAATAATTAAGTATGGATAATGTATTATATGATTTCAACAGAGATCAGGATCATAGGTTTTCAGGAGAAGTTCTAGGCAGTGGAGAAGATTCTAAACCTTTAAAATTAGCAAAGATCTCTGGAATATGAGATTTTCCTTTAGGTGTCTGTAATAACACTTTTTAAACCTGCATTGTATATAACTTAAATATGAACTGCAAAACTGCAGCTTATATTTAAGGCCAGGAAGACATAACTGTCTAACTTCCATTTCTGACTGTTCTTTAGAGCATCTTTATTGTGATAACTTTGATGCCTTTTAGATCACATTATGTTAATTCTTTATGAGCCCTTATAAATTATTATTTTCTTAGGAATTCCTCCAAGTATGATTGAATTTGTATATCTTAGCTTTCTCTGGAAAAGTAGATTTTCATTTGTACAAATAACATTACAACAATAATAAAAAATATTAGGTGTCCACACTGGAAATAGAAACACAAAATTAGACAAAGGTATGGAAAACTAGTTCCTTGGGCCTGATCAGAACTAAAAACTAGTATGGAAAACACCTCAAAATTATAATATTTAGTGTTTAAATAGCAAACAAAAGCATTCAAAGAAATATTGGGGAAATTATGCAAATCACAATCTAAATTATCAGCGAGCAGAAGAGGAATATTGGTTTATTCTCTAACAATTATTTCTGAAATGGGATTTCTGAATGGTACCATGTTAAGGAGTTTTCCTCTTTCAATTTTTGATTCATACCTTAATACTTCTACGGTTTCTTACAAAAATATTTCTGAAATCAAATATTTTTCTTTAACAGCCCTTCAGATTTGAAACAAACTTTCCAATACTTTCTACCCTTTTACATGGAGTATTCTTATGAACCAGCAGATGCAAAGATGAGCAGGAGGGTTTTCAGTCACATGCTGTGGACTGCTTATCTTTAAAAATGCTTCATGAAAAGCACATTCTCAATGGCAGGCATGCCGCCTAATATGGAAGGAAAGGCCTTTTAAAAACTACATGCTTTCAAGTTGTTTTACCAATACTTCATTAGCTTTATTTTACAATCAGAAGATTGAGTTCTTCCTCTTTTTCTTTTTTCTTTCTTTCTTTTTTTCTTTTTTTTTTTTTTACTAAAGTAAAACTAGAGCTGGTAGGACTTGGCGGGGCAGGGAGGGTGTATGTGGAAGGGAAGCAGCAGCACTTCTGTTTGTGTTTCATTCTCTGTAAAGCCACAGAGTCTCGAAACCCACATGCAGCTGTGTCAGGCTTTAGTAAGTCTGCAGAATTGTGATGGGATAGGAAAGGGCTGAAGCTGAAAGATGAGCTGCTGTACAATACATCTTCGGTTAAAACTTCCCTGCGTGTAAATAACATCTCAGAGCATGATTAACACTTTTAAAACTTCTGTCGAGCACTGAGCAGAAACCATGTTTGTGTATGTAGCTCCCAAATGAAAACCAGCTTTGTTACGTGACCAGAAGTGGAGACCAGCTAAATGTATTTGGACTGTCATGCAGCAAAGCACAGAAGCATGGCCTTATTCTCCATATAGCCCAACCACATGGGCAAAAAAACATGTTCCTTGGGCCTGATCAGAATGAAGCTTGTACTAGAGTGATTTGATAAAACTGATGCTTCTGGGTCCATTGAAAGCTCACTAAGCAAATGAAAAATGTTGCATTAGCATTAATAAGCTTCAGAAACTAAAATCCTATGATCTGCAGAGCATGAGGCTGATTTCACAGTAAATCGCCTCATTGCAGCTTTTGAACTGAACAAATGTAATGAGATTAGAAGGACCCTCTCATGGATATTTCTCATTTTATAGTATAAATGAGCATGTATTGCCTATAGATATGTTTTTGTCTGTTACTTATCACCAACTAGTAGTTCCAAAAATTTTTCTTCTCTGATAATGTTGAAACTTGTTGGACTCAACTAAGTATTATGACTTGGAATAGGTGACAACTTTGAGTCAGAACTTACAAGAAAAAAGTCAAAAATTGACATTTTTATTGCTTCTGCACAGCAAATACCCAGATTAGAATGTGACTTTCTGAATGAAGAAATGATGGAATCTTTGTAAGGAAGTGTTGGCATGACTAAGTTTTGTTGAATTATTTAATTGATCAGTGTCTTGAAAGACAAATTTAGTGTCATTTTTTGAATAAAGCATAGAGATTCAGAAAACACAACACTACAAGGGGAAAGCTTCCATTTGTGACCAGGAAAAGACATTAATGAGAAAGAAAATCACAGTCTTCAAATAAAATCCTTGTTAAGAACGGAAAACTGTCAGCAAAAAGAAATTGTAAGCCAGGTTGTTCATCTTATCCATGTTGTGTCTTTTGCTGGAACAGAGCATGCCCTAAACAGTCAAAAAAAAAGTGTGGATATGTGCTCTGTATCACTTTGGACTCACCCAGCAGAGGAAGGAAGCCAAGGTTGAACAGATGTCCACTTCCAGCCTCACACTGCACCATATGGCAGAGACATACAGACAGTGCCCAAAGGAGAGAGACAAAAGGTTTGTTTAATTCCAAAACCCCTAAAGTGTTATGGATGGGTGTTATAACAATAAAAAAGTGGGAAAAGCAGCCTGCAGCTCCTGGTACTGGGCAAGTATCTCCCGTCCCATCTTATCTGCTGATAAACCAGTTGTAGTATATTATTTTGCACCAGCAGAGCATGCAGAGGTCTCCCACTGGAGCAGTAAATCTAACCCAGCATACTTCATAATGGAGGGAACTGCTGAGGCTGACATTTACGTGACCTGTAAATGATATTGGACTCCTTTATTTCACAGTAGACTAACCATGTGGATGTCACTTCAGGGTGAAATGGGCATGCCTTCGTATTCTTATACATACAGGTTTGTGAAGGAACTGCAGTACCACATATTTTGGTTTTCTCGTAGTAACTCTGATTCTCCAAAAAACAAAATTAATATTAAAAAAATCCACAATTTGCTTGATGAGGGACTTGACAAATGATCTTGGCCTATCCTGGAGATGAGGAGCTATTTTTGTACTGGAGGTGTAGCCCCTTTAATATGACATGGTGCATCTGAGAAATGTAGATGAGACACAAAGGGGTAAGCACAGGGCCTTTTTTTTCTTCTGGAGTGACAGCTGGAAGCTAAACAACATACCCTGTACTAAAATGACACAGGAACCCACCTTCAGGTACCTGAATAACCAACTCCTTAATTTTTTTGTGGGAAAACAAGAACAAAAAATTCAGTTCAACAAACCCAAATAGATAAACTACCAGTTATAAAATTTTTGGCTGTGAGCACTAGCACAGATCACATGCCAAAGTATTATTCTGAATCTTTAAAAATAAAGTCACTAAAAATTTAAGTGTCACCAGTGCTGATATTATAAAACATATGTAGCCCTCCTTGCTTCACAGCAAAGCCAGCAGTGTGGGCCCAGAAATGCACAACATGTGCCTTCCTTCGACCAGGGTTGTCTGGGTGTGAGGGATTGGGGAGGGAGCGTGTGCTGCCCAATTGCTCCAGGGGGAAGTGGCCTGCCAGCAATTTTCCTTCCATCATACCCACATCTCTCTAGCTTGTTCATCTGACTGTCAGCCTCAGCTCCTTCCTGCCCCATTTCCTTCCATCCTCCTCACTGTGGGGATATAACAAGGATTCTGGTCTCAAGGTCCAACAAAAATCTTTCTTGGAGCAGAGAGACTATCTTGTAATTTGCAATTTTGTCTGAAAGAATGCTCCATATTTCAACAGGTTAGCCTCTCCTGTCACATGAGATGGTTGGACATCACCTGCACAAGATAACAGATTCTTTCTAAGCTGCTCATGGGTTATTTACCACCGGTGGTGCACAACGATTAACCACATTTTTTTCATTTTGCATCACCCAGACTGTTTTAACTTAATTTTTCACCTATTTTTATCTGACCTTCTCATTCTTCCTTCTGTTATTATCCTACACTACATCAGGCTCCCCTTTCCCCCTTTCCTTTTTTTGCTTTGAAAAAAGGAAAACAAAAGGATTTGTTATTTCATTCTTTAAATGGGCTCTATTCCTCAGTGTTCTAAGGAAGAGTATTGTGAAAAAACTAGAGGCTGCAGACACAGCAAGCAGGCAAGAGCCACAAGTTTCAGCACTGAGCAATTTTCCTTTTTTTTTTTGTTTGTTTGTTTGTTTGAATGTATTTGACAAGGATTAGACAAATATATACTGAATTAAAGGCTTCAGATTGTTAAGTTCAATGGGAAGGTTGGTATTCTCATTTACAAAGCTGTCTTAAGCAAGCTGGTAGTTGAGCATCTACGGTGAGATATATGTGATTTATGGCAATCCCAGATGAATGGTGGTAGAATCCATAACAAAATTATTTTTACAAAAGATAAGAAAAAGCAAACTTACTCCATTCCCAAATGTGAAAAAAAGAATATTTTTAATTCATACTACTATTTTTAATAGTAGTATTAATTAAAAATTTAAAATTCATACTTCTATTTTTAATTCATATTACTTTTCACATACTGGAACTATCCAGGAATAACTATGGAGTTATTGGCAAATTACTTCAAATATATATATATATATTGTAATCAAGGAAGGCAGGAATGATGAGGAGGATTGCATGTTCTCAGAAGGCTAATTTATTACTTTATAATACTATATTATATTAAAGAATACTGCAGTATGCTATACTAAAGAATAGAGAAAAGATACTTACTGAATGCTAAAAAGATAATCATGAAAACTCATTAGTCTTTCCAGAGTCCCAACCCAGCTTGGCACTGATTGGCCAATGAGCCAAAACAACTCACACCAGAATCCAATGAGGCAATCACCTGAGGATAAACAAACTCCAAACACATTCCACACGAGCACAACACAGGAGAAGCAAATGAGATAAGAAATGTTTTCCTTTTCTCTGAGGCCTCTCTCACTGCCTTTCAGCTTCCCAGGACAAAAGCCCTGGGCAAAGGAATTTTTCAGAGAATGTGAATGCCACATATATGTATATGATATTATGCAGCCATGCATACATAGAATACAGTATTTGAAGGAGATAAATATGGTTTATCATGTTAGCTGCATTAAGCTTAAGTATATGAAATTATCTTTGACAAATTCAACTGATTTGAACACTGTGTTTTGAAAGTTGAAAAGCAACTGAAAACTCAAAAAGCTGAAAAAAAAAGAAACAATTCTTTTATCTCTGGTTCATACACCAAGCAGGTAAAGCAAATTATTTCCCACCTCATCTCTTCTCTTAATCATATGATCAGTTTCAGTCCCTCTTTCATATTAGCCCTATGTAAAATCATTCTATTAGGTCCTCGTTTTCACTCTATGCATTATATGTGCTTTGGGTTTCATGTACATTTTACTTAGAATAATAGAATACACAATGCATTATAATCTTCTGTATTCTACTGTATCTTTACTTAGTCATACACATATTTAATTCTCATAAATTACTATGTGGTGGTAGACTTTTTTCAGTTGAACTTTCACCGACTCTCCATTAGAGGAAAGATATTGCTTGTAAAAAAAAGCTGTAATGAATTACATAACATTTCCTTTTATATTCTTCAGTTCTAAGAATATTGTTCAGGTTGCTGGATAATTAGCTTTTACCCCTCCTTAGATACAGGCTTGAGTTCTCAAGGACCCCCAAGACAAATGTATCATAGAACTGTTAATCCTGAAGGAAAATTCTATCAGGGCTCAACCCCTCCTACTTCAGACAAGTCAATTATAAAGTGTCAGTGACAGCAACAGTGCCAGAGTTTTTCACTTTAAGAGAGGCAAAATGACAAAATGTTCCTTCCTTCTTAATTCTTTCAGATAAGGAAATTTAAAGAACAAAGCTCTACCAAAGGAAATTAAAATTAAAGAGAGAAAGAGACCTGAGTAAAGCATCAGGTTTGACTGACTCGGTAGATTAATGAGATCATACTGAGTTTAACTAATGTTATTTCCAGTAGTTAAAATCAGGGATCTTTGACCATTGCAAAACCAGGATTTTGTGAGTATTAGTTTTAATAAATGTAATAATTAAATTGTGTTAATAATTTTAACATTTAATAATATTAAATAATTGTTATTAATTGTTTAATTAATATAAATATTACGTTAGAATTTAATAATACATTATTATTAAAATAATTTAATAATTTTACATAAACATAGAGGCAACAGCCTCAACTAATTAAAAAAAATAAAAAGAAAATAGGGAAAGAAGAATTTAATTTGTAATATTTTATTTAAACTTTATTTTTAGCCCAAGTTCTCAGTATATACTGGGCAGTCTATCTCGTGCTCTTGGACATCACAGTACAATGCACGTCAATGTCCTAAATGCTGCAAAGTGTCCTAAATAAATAACATTGGCATATAAAAATAGTTCTTTGCCAGCCAAGACAAAAAGCAGGTATATGATCTGTATAACACAAACCTGTGTCTGCATCAACTTTATGGAAAGACAGAAATGGAAATGGAGTCAAAGGGATGTTTTGTGTAAATTATTGATTGCTTTGAATTTAAGGCTTCTACAAAATTAGTAACTTTTGATAAGAAATGGCAAAAATCTCCCACAAGTTAGTGTTTGCTATAGAGAACTGAGTCTTGAGCGAGAAATGTTTATAAAATTAGAAGACAAAACAGTAAAATGGTAGGCTAATAGGTAATTTTAATTTTCTAAACCTACTTCTCGAAAATTAATGCCAGGATGTCAGCAGTTATCTTATTCCTTGGTAGATAAAAAAACCCCCAAAACATATTTCTTTGTGAAACAGTTAAGACATAAGAAAAACATATGATACTAGTTTTATTTTTAGTGAGATAAATCTTACCAAAGCAATAGGAAACTTTAGTTTATAATTTGAGTCAGTGAACTCAATTAAAATTTCAGAAGAACAAACTTTGAAGAATACAGGAAATTTTCTATCACGTTTGCCTAGAATGGTGAGTTGAAGAACCTCTGAACCTCTGAAACTGAAGAGGATGCAGAAACCTGTTGTGTCCAATGTATTAGCTTGGTACTTGAAGTTCAGGAGGAAAAATCCATTACAAACCAGAACGTTGAGAGGGTTATAGACTTCCTGGGATGACTAAGCAGCTCCTACAGAGCTGAGGAGTAAAAATAGAGCATGCAAATATGGAAATTGGAATGTAGCACTTTTCTACATCTTGGGAATTTAGAGATTTACAAAAGGCCAACAGCCTACTCTGGACTTAGATCTTGCAAAGAAAATGAAAGTATGACACTAATGCTCTCCTTAGCCATAAAGCAAGAAGTAAACAGAAACTGTAAAACCAGTGTACTGCAGACTGAGAACACAAGACTAAAGCCAAAAATAATGAAGCACACCCAAATATTAAAACATTATACTAGACCCAAGGAAGAAAAGAGAGGGTAAGATAATGGAAAAACAATATACATCATGGAAAATTATCCAGATTGTTCAAGATAACAAAAGGAGGGGCTGAAAAATCAACATGTGAAACACAGCTACAAATATCCAAACACTACAGAATAGGGGAAAGAATTTAAAATGCCACAACCACGTTTTTGTGAAAGTATGAGTTTATCCTAGATATTGCTCCCATTTTTCACTTTTTTGACTTGATTATTTTGCTCTATTAGTGTACTTTGCACTAGAGAAATTTTTACACATTTTACAATAAAGGCAGGTCATACTCATATGATATTACAAAATTTCAGTACTGGAAACCTGGAGCCTCATTTTTCTTACAAGATATTGAGAATCCAATTAAAAGAAATATTTGTGTGATTTCTGATGATTCTCCACTGCTGACAATGAAATATTTATAAGAGCTGCAGTTCTTCTGCTATTATAAAATAACACTATGCTATTTTACATGTGTGACTCATGAAATACAACAAATTTGTGGCGTGTCTAAAACTTTGGTGCCTACCTAGACTCTGCCTGAGATTTCAAGCAGAATTGGAGAAAATCACTTCTGTCATCAGTTCCACTCTAGTACCATAGCAGCTGAGCAATGAAACGGTTGATTTCAGAAAGCTTCACAGGAAACAGTAATCCACAGAAACCTACAAAGAATCAAATAATCTCAATCTCAATAATCAAGAGCCATAACTATAATGACTACTACAGGGAAAAAAAAAAAAAGAAATAATTTCAAACTAAACAAAAAAAAGGAAAACACAACACTGTACAAAAGAAAGGGGGAAAAAGAAAAAAAAAATGTTCTCTATGGTTTGACATGCAAGAAAAGTCTTCCTGATTTTCAGTATGGTCTCCACTTCAACCCTGAGCATGCGAGCAGGGCTCAAAAACACAGTACCTGATAAATTGATGGTACTGAAGGTACTAGTGAGCACTAATCTCCAGTCTGCCACTGTGTTCAACTAAGAAAATACCTTAGGGAGAAAAAACAAAACAAAACAAAACAAAACAAAAAAAAAAAACCAAAAAAAAAAACAACCAAACAAAAAAAAAAGGAACAAAACACAAACACAAAATCACCCCACATTATTCATGGAATAAAAAACTGAGCTGGTCTGATTTGACAAAAGACAAAATTTCTGAAGCATATTAATATTACTATCCATTTATAGCATATAAAAAGAACAATCACTCTTCTAAAATATCGATATATCAGACAGGCAGAGATTCTGCTTCACTCTTCAAATATTCTGTCATCTTTTCTATGAACTTGACATGTTCTGATGATTCTTCATTGTTATGCTGTTTTGGAAGGTTTTTTTGAGCATAAACCCATAAAAAAAAAGAAAGGAGAAGAAAGAAAAGAAAGAAGAAAAGAAAGAAAAGAAAGAAGGAAAGAAGGAAAGAAGGAAGGAAAGGAAGAAAGGGAGAAAGGGAGAAAGAGAGAAAGAAAGAAAGAAAGAGAGAAAGAAAGAGAGAAAGAGAGAAAGAAAGAAAGAAGAGAGAAAGAAAGAAAGAAAGAAAGAGAGAAAGAAAGAAAGAAAGAAGAGAGAAAGAAAGAAAGAAAGAAAGAAAGAAAGAAAGAAAGAAAGAAAGAAAGAAAGAAAGAAAGAAAGAAAGAAAGAAAGAAAGAAAGAAAGAAAGAAAGAAAGAAAGAAAGAAAGAAAGAAAGAAAGAAAGAAAGAAAGAAAGAAAGGAGAAAGAAAGAAACGGTGATGATGACAATGATGATGCTGACGATTGAGTTTATTTTTGTATTTCTGTGGCTATTTTCCGCTCCTGAAATTTACTTGTTTATTTTAATAAGTGGCCAACATCCCCCTCAGACTCTGTTCCACTAATCAGAACAAGTCAACTACTTTTAATTCCAGTTCTTTAGAATAATATTCTCCTTTGATTAATATAGTAAACCACAGGCTGCTTTCAGATAAGAATTTTGTTACTTGAAAAAGGCTAATCTAAGCGTTATATGTTATTTCAGAGGAAGTCCTGACATGGTCTCAAATAAGAATTCTGATAACTCTATATCCCCATCAGATGACAGTTTTCTCTCCAAACTCACTGCTGTCCTGCTTTGCCAAACTTATCTTAAAGCATCAGCACTTCTCACACACGACTCAGGGGGATGGCTCAGATGCCTTCTCCAGACAACTATGCACACAGATTCCCCTTGTCATCTCTTGTCTCCTTTTGGACAAGTGATCAAACTACTGCAGATCTTTGTGGCTGCCTCTGTGCCTGAGTTTTCATTTTTTAATAAGATTCTGTTCCTATGTCTCCACAATAGTGACAATCCTCTCCAGCTTTCTTGTTTCCCTGATGAAATGAACCTGTGCCAGCCCTTACCTGGGGGCCACTACTGCATCTATTCAACAGGATCCCATTCCCTGGTGTCACCAAAAAGTGATCCCTGTCCTTTCTGACAACTGTTAAACTGTCCCTTTTCCTCCATCTTTTTTAATCTACCTCACAATTCACTAGCAATCTCTGTCATCCACACCTCCCTTTTTAACGTACAGAGGTCACATACAGATGCTAAACCTAGACATTCTCTGGATTAGATCCCTTCTCTGAGAAATTGGAAATATTAAAAAACCTCAAAAGGTGGAATAGCATTTTGCTCTTGTCAATTTTCAGACTCTCCTTCAAGATCTTTTCTAAGACAATATCCAGTACTTAGGTCTACTATCAAGAAGTTTGTTGATGGGTAATTTTCAAAATTTTCTGGAATATATGTTGATAAACTTCAACAAGTTCTGAAATAGATTTTCCTCCATGAGAAAAAAACAAAAACCACACCAACTTACTAACCAAGACAGGTTTTGTCATTCTTTAATCCACTTGATAAAAAGAGCTCAAGAAAACACTGAACTTACAGAAATGGTATTTATTACGGAACACCTTATATATTTTACAGAACAGTGATATAGTCTACATGTTCAAGGACTGAAAGTTTTATTACTTCTTGGTTCCTGCATGTTTTTAGATTATCCAAATTTAAAACTAATGTACATACAAATTTTTTTGGGAAATGCATGAGGATTCATCTAACATTGTTTTTTAGTATATGGACTACATATACATAAGAAGAGTACACCTGAATATAAAATAAAATTGTGCTTCTTGAAAGACCTTTTCTTAAAAAGAAATAGAAGTTTGGTAAAAGAGCTGCTGCATTGTCAAGGATATTCAGGGATGTGCAAGGAAGAGGAACCAAGAACAACTAAAAAAGTCAGAGAAAAATAGCCTTACTTTTTCAGGAAAATTCACATTCAAAAAAAGAGCGAAAATAAAAATTCATTACTCTTTATTACTCTTTTCACAAACCATCATTTGTTGCCTGCAGGTACTTTTATCTACTGAAAATAGTGGCTAAATGTGTGTTTATGTTAACAGAAACAGAATTTCAAAGACCTTTTGAAAAAATTTTGCTGGATAGTTAAGCCAATTGTATCCATTTGATAGCCTGGACACAAAAAAAAAAAAAAAAAAAAAAAAAAAAAACAAAAAAACAAAAAAAAAAACAAAAAAAAAACAACACCCCCCCCCCTCCAAAAAAAAAAAACACACCACACACAACAACAACAAATAAATAAATGAATAAATAAAACCTAAAAAACTACAACAACCAAAAAACCCCAAATATTAAAATTTAAAAAATGCACCAGAACTTTGACTTCGTTGCACCTATCAAATGTCACATTCTAAGATATCATGAAATACAGACACAGACACCAAAATTATTGGAGCTAACTGGAATTAACACAGGAAAATCAGAGCAGGACTTTCACTGAGATAATTTGCCCTTCATTATCCACTACTGAGAAATTTAGGTGCCACCACTCTGTTGAAGTGTGCTTTTCCTTTTCTTTCTGAAGTTCTCTACATCATCCTCATGAAACTACATATGATATCTTAGTCATTACAGGGAATCTTGGTTCTCAGCTACTGTTTGCCTTGGAAGATCTCCCTTTATGAAGCATCCGCTAAAACAGATGTCTTCCAGCTTAGACTGAGAGATCAGAAATGAAGTAATAGCTTGAAAATCACAGTATCCTCATGAAACCTGGCAATGCAGACAGCAACAGAAGACTGGAAACAGGGTGAGAACTCAGCTAACCATCTGATTTCCAAGCAGATACTCTGTTATATGCTGCATACAGCAGGTACAGGCTGAAAATGCATTCATGTTAGCAAAAAGCATATAGTAGATGTGCTGAAAGGAACCCAAAGTTTTCTAAGCATTACAAGCGTCCATGCCATGTCCATGCCATATCAGGGACGAGCTGCAGATAAACTAGAGCACATTTTTGTAGATATCAGTCTTTTCTTTCTTTTTTTTCAGCAATACACATTGCTATCTAATGAAAAATCAAAAAGTGTCAAAAAGAATAAGAATTATTCAACAATACAAAACCCCAGCTTTTAAGGCCACAGTTTTTTCAAAGTAGTACACTTTTCTAAACTGCGTTGTATGAAGATGCTTTGGGTGTTGAATGTGTCTAATATTTATCACACATGCAACAGAAACTAAAAAGATTGCCCCAGGTTGCCTGAAACTTACAACAGATTCTTTAGTATTTAAGCATATAGCAAGTCTACCCTGATTCTGTGAATCACCAAAACTTCACTATCTCTGAAAGATTTCACACAGATCTGGCATGAACTAGATCCTCCTCCTGCTACAAACTTAGACAAGCAGACTGCAAATATTAAAATTAAATTACTTTGATGCAACCTTATGCACAAGCATTTCACTCAGTGATTGCACATACACTGAAAATAGAGCCCATGATCTCTAAATTCAGACTCAGATACTTTGAGAACTAGAACAAGCACTTGTTTGTGTATGAGAGCTTTGTCATGGACCTTAATTACTGCATTGCAGAACACAAGTATAATGACCATCATACACTTAGAAAGAAATTTCTTGAACATCCCTATTTTATATATTAGGGTCAATGACAGAATTAATGAACTATCTATCATGTGATTGTCTAAAATAAAAAGATGAAGTCTCATTAACAGAATACGACTGAATACAGAGCAGACTACTTTCTGTAGTTTACTCAGTAATACGATGACATAAAACATGGAATGGTCTCTAAAGATAACAATAAATCAAGTGTAATGTTATGAGTTTGGCTTATTTTTTCCTTAGTTTACATTCATCCTACTCTTTTCAATTCTAAAATATAAGCTAGTTTCAACCAAAATCAGGCCTGGGACCTCAAGGACTGCAAAAATATTGTATGCTTCATCATTCTGTGCCTATGAATGATCGTCTACACCTGAAATCCCAAAATTCATGGAAGCAAAGAGCAGTAAAAAACCCCATCAGAATGCACACATCGTCTTGGTTATCTAACCTTGAAATTTATGGAACCAAGGGAGTGTACTAACTTCTCAATGTAAGTGTGATGAACAATATGAGCCCCTGCCCTGAATTGCAAGAATTTTATTTTGGACAAGGTCCATTTAAATTATTTTTCCTCATGAGTGACCTGTCAGTATAAAACAATTGTTACATACATAATTTTACTGCAGTTGGCATTTTCAAATGCTCCTGAGTTTGTAACATCAAAGTTGGAATGCTTTCCAGGGTATCATGATTCAGAGTGTCATGTTATCTACTCTCAATTTACATCAAAACTGAAATTCCAATTATTCCTACCTTTGATTTCTAGTTCAAATTCTGGTTTCTACTTTGCTATGTGTTATTTCCCACTGCATGCTCCACTTAATGAATATAAATGGTGAGTTTTGGATTGGACAATCTTTTCCTTCTTAGTATCATACTGGTTTTAAACAATAGGCACTCTGTAACTGAACAAAGTAGGGAGAGCTCACAATCTGTATAAATCTGGACCAGATACAATGTGATTGTCCAGGGAAAAGGGGGGACATTAAAGATTGTATATGGACAGCTGATCATGACCAGATGGAGTATCTAGCTGTGCTTAGCAGCAGATAAAATATTTTGGAGGACCCATAAAAATCCCAGCAAAACAGTAAAATTTCAGATTAAATATATATATGTGAACTTTTCTTAATTCTTTTTTTTTTTTTTTCAGTAGATAGTAATTTAAAGTTGCTAACAAAAGAAAGAAAGTTTAATTTCTAAGTAGTTTCCCTAAAAGTAAGTTCCACATGAAGTAAAATACATATTACAATATGAATATTTTAAGGACTATAGAAATTCAGAGTACCACTTGAGGGTGAAAAATAGACAAAGCTTAATTTCCTGCTGAACAGAAGATGCCTTGCTTTGGTGAAGAGCTGGAATCAGTCATGGTTCTTGACAATTTGCCAGGCTACAAAATGCAAAGCAGAATTAAGGAAAACCTAGTTATTTATGATTTAATTATTTCAGGTTGATAAAATGTAGTGCTGATTTAGCAAACTACATTTTAAGTGCTTTACAAACATTATCTAATTTGTTTATAAATATGTCTCTCTATTTTGCGTTTTTATTTGTGCCACTCTTTGTTTTGGATAAATGTGTTAAATTAAAATTAGCCACCCCAATAAGAGATGCCGTAGAAAAAGAGATCCAGTAAAATGTAAGATGGTTCAATGCAGCACAGAGCAGATTCTAATATTAACAACTATTATGTCAAAATTCAGGTTTTGAAGGCTGCAGCACTGCACGGCAGACTATATCATTAAGGCACATCTGTGGAGGTGGCAGAGAGACACTACTGAAAGCATGAAAAATAGCTTTTTCCCTAAAAGAGGTGTAACACACATATCTTAGCCAGCCACTGAAGTCAGGTAGGGATAGAGTCACTAAAAACACACATGTACAAAAAAAAAATCTAGGGCCTGAGCAATACAAAAGCTGCTGTACTTTATATAGTTGCTACAAAGGCTTCTGCCTTATTAGAACAGAGCATTTTTTGCCTGCATCTCTACACTAAATACCACGAGGTTTCTAATCTGTCATCTTGAAAGACTTTAAAGTTTTCATGAAGTTGGTCTTTCCATGAATTGATATGTCAGAACAACTACAGAGAGGAGGTTCAACATATCCCATGTTAAAAACACAGTGTAAGTCTCTGCTGACATAAATTCTTTCAGATCTAAAAGTGTATCTACCCCTGAGACTGGTTTTGTTTCAATAAACAGTTGTGATATTTCTTAGTAAGTATACTAAATTAATAATATTTTATGAGGAAAAATATATAAAAATTATTCAAAGAACAGTACATTTGTTTTTCAGAAGTTTACTTTTAGTTTCTACTAATTTTCAATTATTTTTGCCTTATTTTTCTTTAGAGTTTATTTCACTCACCAGGAAGAGAAATAAAATGCTAGATTTCTGTAATAAATTCCTTGTGATGGATGCAAATTAACTACAAGTTAAAAGGGGGGAAAGGTATATATTTGCACTCATTTTTAAGCAGTATTCTTTTTCATAATGCAGTTCAGATGTTAATTTAGCCTTGTAAGTGCCTGCAACCACAGTAGGCAGATTTTTACACCCATGTGACCAGATAGCTTTTGGGGCAGGCAAAGCTTGCTGGAGCTTTCTTTCTGTTTGTTTTCAACTTGAAAGTTCTCAAAAAAAATATATATACCTAATCTTGTCTGGCTAAACATTTGAGTTTTGACTCAGTTCTTGATCTGAGCAAACAAGAACTCAGAAAGGAAGAAATGGCTTGTAAGGCTTCTGGAGGTCTGCTTAAAAAGCAGCCAGTGCTTCCCAATGTGTTTAGATGCCTAGGATGCTGCTGCAAGTGAAGAGCTGGCTGCTTCAGACCCTGGGTACCACCAATACTGCCTGAAAGCACTTTCTGAGTGAACATTTTGGTGGTTTGGAGCACCTTCAAACAGTTCTCCACCTCTGGCTGAATGACATATCTGGTGTCTGTATGTGTACAAGTATCCGCAGGTGCACTGTCTGTACATATTTATATATGAGGACATATAAAAATACTGTGTGTGCATTTATCTGCTCCCCACTGAGCCAGGGATACTGCTCCAGGAGCCCACTTGCTGAGCACACAGCCACTGACCTGTTAGTGTTGGACTCTTTACAGACCTGGCCACATAAGGAGCTGTGAGGGCCAAGGCAAAGCCCAGCCACCAGAAGCAGAAGCCCAAGTGCTTGGCTGTCAAAAGAAAAAATGAAAGACAGACTGCATCTAAAATGCTTCTCTCCACCATGTGTACATGCTACAATAAGAAGTGCATTATGTCAAGCTTGGCTTCTGAACTCATTTCCACTATTTGATAGCAAGCAATATCATCAGGATTTGTTGGAATGACTGAAAGTGCCTTCTGGGGAATGGAAGATGTTAAGCACAGCTATAGCATACTCCATTTCATTTTTTGAGCAAGAAATGCATCTTTCTTATGCTCACCATTGACACAAATGTCAGTCTTTATTGCTGCTTAGGAAAAACGCTTTGTAAGAATCTCGTTGCCACCTGGACACTTCTTCCTATGACTGTCAGGATGTTCATGATAAATGTGTGACTTCAGCAAAATAATTTTCCTAGATGCATATATTAATCAGTATATACTTATCTAAGTATATAGTAATCATTTTAATAAACATATATTCTGGATATGTTTTGCTATTTATTTCTTTTCATTAATTGATGACCTATGAGAATTAAACTTTTTCTATACTTAATTAATTAATAAATATAGCACACTAATTACTCTTTTGTACAATAAAAAACAGGTCATAAAAACATCACAAGGAAATTATCATGAATCTTCAACTATGCCAAGCAGCTAGATTTAATTGTGTCATAAAATAACCAAATCTATCTTACTACTGTTTCATTTTCTCACCCCACTTCTTACTGGAAAGATGGTTCAAAGTCTCATTTTGTTAAAGAACGTATTGCTAAATCTAATCTAAACTTGTGCACAGCATAGAGCTTTTTTACTTTTCCTGTATCAATATTTTCTTCAGGCTTAACAAACTCCTTCACATTTTTTCGTCTAGAAAGTAGATAGGGAAGTGAAGGTCTCTCACAGAGGGATCAAGTGTGTGTCATTCAGCCTTTGTTTAGTGAGATTATTAAACCAAATTCTGTTAGTCACTGTTTGCAGGAAGTTTTGCCCTTTCGCTGAGCAGTCTCTGTACTTCTTCTAATGCAAATTTCTTTTTCCTGAATGTGGATGATCACAATGTATGTAGGACTCTCCATGATAATTTTCTTCTAGGACTTTATTAATATTTCTTAGTCTCCTGCCAATTCTTCTGATATGTTTAATTATATTTCCTTTCTCTGGACCATATCATACTGATAACTTATGACTCATCTTGATGAACTCAAACTTTTCTTTTCCATTGTCACTAGTTCATTTCCTTTTCATGAACCTTCCATTTATAGAAGAAAATTCTTTTATCAATTCATAGTAACAAGACCTTCTTGTTCTTGCATTTTATACCAATTCCTATTTGCCTTTCTAGTCTTAATTGCTTTTTCTTTGACAATATATTCCAAGTCTTGCACACTGTAGAGGTCAAAGTCATCTATTTGCAGCTGCCTAGATAACTTATTCCTTTTGAAAAGTTACTGCTTCAAGAACTATTTCTGACACCTTAAAAAATCGAGGTTTTAGTAAAAATCATTGCTACTAGACTCACTTTCACACTTTACTACGTTTCTATACTTGGAAATCTAAAAATTGGAGGTAAGCCATCCTAACAGGTAGGCCACTCCTCCTCCTCCACTGAGGAGGTACCCATGAGGAGGAGCTGACCTCCTTAATTTCTCCTGGCATTTTCTATGTCTCAATTTCCACTTCCATACAACCCTTCTCACAGCTGTCTTACTCCTGCTATATATTTAACAATGTTGTCCCATCTTCTGCAAAGAGAAGCAGAATGCTGTTTTAACTTAGCCACCCCTGTAATTATTTTGACCCTTCATCACAGATCAGGATGAGCTCAACTTTATTTAATAATTTTTTTTTCTTAATGTTCTGGTTGTCCTGATAAGATTTCTTGATGATCAATATTTTATCAGAATTTTTTTCATCCAAGTTTCTAAGTTTTTATTACCATTCTGTTTCAGCTGTCTAGGTATTCAACTAAATCTAGAGCCCTTTGTGCTTGAGAACAAAATCCAGGTACTGTAAATGTTTCCTTCATATCCTTCCAGAGCCTTGGAGACATGAATCCCCTCAGTTTGGTCTCTGAATTCCTTTGTAGAACTCAAATCTGTGATTTCAAACTAGTAAGAATTATGTAGTAGCCTGGATTTTTAAACTTCCTTTTTATTTAAGCTGAACAACTGTAAGATACTGGTTTGTGTATTTAGCACTTACAAGGCTTCCAGAATAACTTTATTTCTTGACATTGTATCACTCTTGGATGACAAAATCTTTTAGCTTTTGCAAACAGAAATGACATTGGTATTCTTCGTAATAATTTTTTGTGTTATCCATATCTAGGAAATTTAAAGTCTGGTAAGCACAGAAATATAAATATTTGTAGTATTTACAAGATAAAGAACCACAGATTAAAGTTCTTGGAATCTTTAGAATATTTTTATGTTGTTGCAGTGGTACTAATTTGTTGCAATCCTTTCCCAAATTTGACTACTATATTATTTCAGTGCCTCTGCTCTTCCTCTCCTCCTCCACATGTAGCTCAGTTATGATTGGGCCATTTCAGTGGGAATATTTTACCTCAAGAATAGTAATTTGTATATTTTCTTGGTTTCTATCAGAATTTCTTTTTTTTTACCTTACATCTACTTTTCTTATTCTGTATGACACACAATTGTTTTTTTCATTCTCTGGTTCTTCTTTGGATTTAGGACTGGCAGTTCCTTAACAGCAGTCCCCACTAGAAAAATTCAAACAGACTTGTGATATTTGTACCAGGCCCTATACTTTACTTTACTTTTTTTAGTTTTCTCTTACAGTCTCTTTGGCATCATTCACCTTTTGGGGGCATTACTGCCCCTATCCACTCCCATTTTCTTTGCTCTGATGGAAAAAATCTCTCCTTGTCCTTGTCACCCTGTCTCTTACCTGATTCCCTTTTCACTTCCCCACCACAGCTAAACTTGTTCTTCAGGGGACAAAAAGATGTGTTTATCTTGGGAATTAGCCAAGCCAGACAGGATATGGGTTTGAGTCTGCATTCAACAGTGAAGAGAGGGAAATATGGGAAATTGTTGCTGGAGTGGGATGAAGACTACATGTGGCAGAATCCCAAAAAGCAGCTGCTCTTTACTTCTCCTTAGCTCCTGTCAGTCAGTTCTCATTAGTTGTCTTATTTAATTAACATTTATGCAATTACAGGCCTAAGACTGCAGGCTTTAGTCAGGCAAGACGCCTGCTGAGTTTTCAAAGTGACTTTTCTACAAGTTTTCCCTTTCTAGAGCTCAAGATGAAGTACAAGAGAAGCAATAGCTGAGTTTCATCACTTTTGTATCTGGACTGATTCCCGCACCATCTGCAATAAGCATTCTTAAACAACAACAACATGTTAATTCTCTAGGGTTCCTTACAGAAGAA
This sequence comes from Passer domesticus, assembly GCF_036417665.1. Taxonomy (NCBI): domain Eukaryota; kingdom Metazoa; phylum Chordata; class Aves; order Passeriformes; family Passeridae; genus Passer; species Passer domesticus. Next base: position 88,559,535 of record NC_087474.1, read on the forward strand.
ACATGATGGCTACGTTACTGCATCAGCTCTGTTTCAGAAAGAGACGAGGGCATTACCTTGCTAAGTCACAGCAAAATTCCAGTGCCAGGCACTACTCCAGAGTTTCAGCAAAGTCTTATTTCTAACTCAAGAGTTTAGTCATCAGCAAACACAGCTTGCATTCATGAGATATAATATTGAATTTTATAGTTATGCAATACCACAGAGAAAACCATCAATATTTACTTTATATTAGAAGCTTCTTTTGGTCCAGCTTTGACCCTTATTCACTTTATGTAGTCCCCTGCAAAATGGTGTAATTTCATGAAAAACTTCCCAGAGCCTGGGTCTTTGAGCGACTGTGGAAATGACAAGGGAAACACTAAGATTATTTAGAAATGTCAAGCCCAGTGATGCAGCAGTGAGTACTTTCATTTTTTTCAATTTTGTTAACTGTAGTTTTGAATCAGCTTTACACTGAGAAAATAATGGATCTATTTCTGCCGACTGTAATAACTGTGGTTCATGAGGTCTGTTCTGGCTGTGAACTGAAGGGTTGCAAAGTCAATAGAAGTTTATAAAATGTTTTGATAGCTGTTAATAACATAAACTGAGGGGTAAAAGTTACCAAAGAGAGAGAAAAAAGAGGGAAAAAAAAGAAAAAATTACAAATTATATCTGTCTGTGGATATGAAAAAAGGACTGCACTGAAACCATATTTAGCCAGAAAAAGAAAGCAGCATAGAAATGAAAGAAGGCAAACTGGTGTGTTGGAAACACAGTCTGTTCAACATCTGCCCTTAATCACTGCCTTTTTAATGGTCTTTAAAAAGACACTTTGAAAGGAACAGGTGGACACAAAACCGAACCATCAAGTAGGGAAATAACTGTTTTTTTCACTCCAGGGACTTCAGCCTTTGATTTTGATCCCTGAACTCATCTCCCTAAGGGTGTTTCCAGATTAGCTCATTATAAAATTAACAAAATCCCCTTTCTGATTAATGTGAAGCCTTCCTTCTCTGTTATCTGCCCAGGACTCAGGGGAATGAATTTGGTGATAATACTTATGGTGATTGAGCTTTAGCCTTGGACACTAAAAAGAACTAAAAAAATGCGGGGGGAAAATAAGAACAGAGCTCTTCTCTGTTACCAGGTATCACTTTCCCGTTAAAAAATAATACGAAAACTACCATCTTTCAAAGAACAGAAAGACAGACATAGCCTTCTCTCCATTAAATATGTCCCTACAGCAACAAATTACTTTTTCTGCTAGATCCTGACATTTTAAAAAGGCTCTTTGGGGATCTTTTACCATAGTTTTCAGTTTTGTAATCAGGTGTGTTTCTTTTGCTTTTTTTTCCTTGTAAATAATTATTTCCTATTTTAACATATATTTTCTATATTCTTTGAAACAGTAAATAAGTACCTCTACTTAAAACCTGTTTACCATTTGACACACTGTAACAATGGAGTTTTCATATGAATATTGATAATTCATTCTGCTTATTTACCCGTTTTGAGTAAAGGCAGTTGTGCTGAAGCTTAAGTATAACTGAGCAATCCCTAGTGACTCCAGATCTGCTCAATCACACCATCAAAACAAACTCCCTTTCGTGGGCTGTGGCAGAAGGGCTGAGAAGCTGAGGCTCAGCTGAGAAGTAAGAGGACATCAGACCACAGAAACAAAGAGCACTGTTCACACTGCAGCTGCTGTTGTCCAATCCACATTCATCCATTCCTGGAAAAGTTTTTGCCCTTGCTTTCCTTGCCAGAATACAGCTGCTGCTGACTAAAGAATGCTGCTCAGAATAACCACATTTTGCTGAAAGTGAACCACAGACCACTGTGGTCCCCCCATGACTACTGATAGAGAAGGTATTTGAAGTACAAGCTCTCTTTAAATAGCCCAATGTAGCTTCAAATGTAGTCTAATTTGATAAACAGGTGGGGAGGCTTATGGACAACTATGTGTTTTATATCTGCTATTAAATGAATACTGCAAAATCTAAGGGTCTTCCTGATCATGCCTCAACAGTAATTTCCATGGGTAAAGAAGTCCAACTTTGCAGTGTGAAATGTTATCACAGAATATGAAGAATTCCTCTTTTTTTCATATGTAGTGGGACTGCATTACCAGCACAACCCAAAATGAAATAATTCTGAAATCATATGATCTTGTTAACACTTAGGAAATTTGTCCATGAATTATTTACAGCTTGCTGTTACTTAGACATGTTCTCTACTGCCTACATGATTCAGATTATTTCACCTTCCTTTTGCACTATCATGCTCTTCCCACAGTCTTGCCACAGTCTTATTTCTTACCTCATTCAAACTTTTATTATGTTTCATTTTAGACAGAATTCATTCCAGGGCATATGACTCAACTCAAGACTTTAATTATATTTCAGCAGGTAAAGTTTAAGAGTTTTGAGTCAGATGCATCACTAGGTAATTTTTATATCACCCAGTATAATATCACATACTGTTTATATTAATACAGGTTTCTCTTCATTATAGTAATACATGGCTTGTCTCCTCCTTAGATGACACAACTATTTAAATCCTGAGTTAAAAAGTAAAGGCATCTGCTTTCTGATAACTTGCTATGTGGTTGAAGAGAGTTCCATTGGCTGGCTGTTCATCCAGTGAAATATCATAGATATTAATTATTAAACCTTCCATCAGCTGGATATAAATTATTTCCTTGCCAACTGGAACTATAATATATTTAGTTACTATTATATTTGTATATTGAAACTAAGGTGATTTGGTTTCATATGTCTGAAGGTATGTAATACTGTTAAATGCAAGTGTAAGCCAGCTGTGAATTATTTTGTAATGTTTTTTAATCACTGCAAAAGTTTTTGCACTGAAATTATTCCATATTCCTTTTTAGCCTCTAATGATCAAAATAAATTATATTCTAAAGAACTAAACTCCTTACTAAATGCTTTATATTGGTTCTAAGTTTTTATTTTAAACCTGTTTTTCTTCAGTACACTGCACTTGTGAGATATGGTGGAGTCAAATTAATTTGAAAATAAGTGAAAATAAGGAAAAATCATTCTTTGCAGAATGACCAGCCGCACTCATATCTGGAGTTTATCTACAATAATTTCTTCTATATATAAAATTCTACAGATTTTTGTTCCCAACAGAGCTTGCCAATTTAAATTAATTTTTCATTATATTCTGAAAAAAATAGTTGTGTAAAGTAATCTCCAGAGACCTTTGAGGTTTACATAAATGGACTCTAAGGTGGTATCTCAGATCAAATGAAACAACATATTGATTCTCGTTAAGAATTCTGATCATTGATTCAGCAATGCACTCAAATGATGGTGCTGTAGGTAAACATTCATGGACAGGGATCCTCAGACTTACATCCATCTGGCCAAAATGGATATTGTAATGGACAAAGCATCATGTGTAAGAAAAAAAGGTGAAGCAGCAACCAGCTGCTTAAAGCGGATTTATGCAGTTTTTTGTAACACAATCCAGACTGTGCTGCAGGCTATCTGAATCTGAAAAAAAAGTACAGAGGGAGTAGAAAGAAACCATTCACATAGAAAAACTTTTCTGTGATTGTTACTGGTTTTAGTCTCAGTCTTTTGTTTTGTTTGTTTGTTTTAAAAACAAGAAAGAGATTAGCAACTACCAGGAGATTACTGTCTTTTTGCAGATCGGGATTCTACACAAAAAATAGCATTCATTAAAATAAAAAGGGGGACCTCTTTATTTTTGCTCAGGAAAATTGTTGATGTTTCTGTTTCCTCCATTTTCAAGAACTTTAATGTGCTGCTGGTCCCATGAGAATGGGAGCTCCCCTTTCTTTGCTCCTCTAACACAGAGACATATGTATGCATGCATAAACACTCACACATCTGTTCTTGCTGGTCCATTTACGAATAATTCCAGATTGATTTCAGGTAAATCAGGAATACTCATATTCTAAGCACTCTTGGGAATGGTAGTGCAAACAGAGACCCTCTGACCAATCTTGGAATTAGTGATTAAAAGAAAATGGGAGAAAAGGACTGGAGAGTCTCTTTTCTTAGTCTGAAGAAGTCTAAAGAAAATAAGCAGAGTTACCCTGTGCCATCTGTTGGGAAAGGATTGGGAGGAAGAATACAGGCGTGAAGTCTTTCCAAAGAGTCATGGAATATGAGATTCATAGAGATGAGAAGGAAATAAATAACAGTAATGAGTGGATTGGAGAGCAAAGTCCACTTGAGAGCCCTGTACTAACACATGATGGTAAAAGTGTCAAGGATCATAGAAGTAGGGACCCTTTGGTGTGCTGTCACATGCATTTACCCTCACTAAGAGCCTGTCCAGACAACATAAGAAGTTTTTCTCTGCCTTTTATTTTTTTTTTTTTTTTTGGGAGTAGTATTCAGGTGGATGATGGACAAAGTGCATATGAATTGTCATTGTCTTGTGGAGAAAGGCTCTTGTTACCAAGAGAATTCCTTGTGGCTTTATAAAAGTGCTAGCACACACCAGTTACTCCACAAGAAAAATACAGTTTGATCAATGCCAGTCTATGTATGGAAAAAGGATGGGAACTTCAGCAGCAAAATACTATCTGAGGCTTTAGCACATCACCTCATTAAGTACCCCTGAATTTTAAGTTCCCCCTTTTTCAAGCCTGCTCCCCAGAGCCTACATTTTTTAAATTGCAATCAAAATTGTGCATGAAAAGAAAAATATGAGTTTGAACAATATTTTTGTCTGTGTTATAGTAACACATTGTTCCACATTTTTTTCAACCATCATTTTCCTGCAAAATTTTTGTCCTAGCAGATAGAGAAGATATGCAGATCTAGAATTTAAAGAAAATTTAATGTAATGAAGTTTCTAAGATAGAATGACAATATTGAAATTTATTTAAAGTCATTAAAATATTAAAGATTTTCAACAATCATAGTATAGTAGAACATGAAAATGAAATTTGACCTAGGAGAACATATGGAAACATATACAATATAAGTGAAATATCACTTCAGAACAAAAGACTTTTGAGTACATCATATTAAAATATAAAAAAGAGAGACAAAAGAGACAGTCTGCTATACAGCAGAAAGATAGATCAAATATGTGTGGAGGTATTTGGTTGTTTAATTGGCATTGATTTCTTTGAACAATTGTTACTCGCTCTTCTGTAGGTGCCCAGCAATCAGTCACAATATCACATCTGGTCCAGAAGTCACGTTTTAAACTATGCTGACAAAAATGAATAAGTAAATGCCGCAGGCTCCTAAAACTAATTTTAATTCATAAGTAATGGAATACTTATCACACATTAGCTTAGTTTGTCATAAATAGACATTTCAAAAATCACACTGAGGTCGCTGATAAGTTTATGCATTTAGGAAAGGACCTTAGGAGATCACTTATTCCCAACTCAATTATTAAAGCACAGTCAGTGTTCAACACACACCAGGCTGCTTTGTCCAACCAGTTCTTGAAAACCTCCTTAAAGCTATTTGAGACATCTGTGATATAGTAAAAGTCCTGCGAAAGCTCCTTGGCCACTTCCTTCTGTTTTGATTCAGAGATTCAGAAAAAGACTACCTCAGAGATACTTCACCAATAAAGTTCCTCAGGAATTTTCCAAAGGATATAATTGCAACAGAACTGCAATGATATTGTCCCAGTCTAGGAAATGAAAATATATTAAAAATATATTGTTTTTTCCTGACTGTATTTGGTTTTCAATCAGTGTTAAACAGCTGATTTGGTGGGAGAAACATTCTGTTAGATGCCTGTTTTTGTGGGGGTTTTTTTGTTTGGTTGGTTTTTCTTTGTTGGTTTTTTTTGGTTTTTTTTGTTGTTGTTGTTGTTTGGTTGGTTGGTTGGTTTTGGGGGTTTTTTTGTTTTGTTTTGTTTTGGTTTGGTTTGGTTTGGTTTGGTTTGGTTTGGTTTGGTTTGGTTTGGTTTGGTTTGGTTTGGTTTGGTTTGGTTTGGTTTTTTTAATCTCTTGAGTCTTTAATAGGGCTCCTTTTGAAATTACAAAAATTCTCACAACTTCTATTTTATCAAAATGTGATTCCTGCACTGACATCAACTCATAGTCCGCTGGTAGAGTATTTTCTTAAGATGTTTTATTGGTACAACCATGGGCTAATATTTTAGTGAAGCAGTTCTTCCTTAAGGAAATTAACAAATATAAGATTGCTTGACTTTTATTCATAAGCAGCAGGCAGATGTTTGTTTGTTTGTTTTGGTCCTACTTGGTTTTGAGGCTCTTAAGAAGTGTTGTGTTACATTGTGAAAACTTAGGAAATAATTTGATTATATGAAAAGGACTTTGTAATATATTTATTCTACAGATAGATTTAACTTCTTACATTATCTTCTATTATTTCTCCTTAAAACACATTTGCCTTTGCTTGTGTATGTTAGAATTAAGTTCTACCAAAAATTAAAATTAGTAAAAATTTTTTCTTTACAACACATATGGCATCACCTATAAAAGCACAGCAAAGAACAATCATTTAAGTATTTTCACATCTCTCTGGTACTTGAGAATACATCTTCATGAAGAAGAAATTTTGACTTAGGCTAAGGCCATTATAATATCACTAAATGGTTTCTCATAGCACAATATGTACAAGTTTTGATTATAATTTTTTCAGTTTTATATCATCTTTCAAAATAGAAAAATATCACTTTTAGCAAATGAAAGAAAATAATTACTTGTATTAAACAAAACACAGGAGGAAAGGGTTGAATTTTTCCAAGGATTTCACTGGGTTTTATGAAAACTCCTGAGAGACATGTTTAATTGTCAGTCTATTGCCTCACACATTAAAATATATAGTTTTAATTTTTTTTCTTATGTATGAATCTTAAATCTATTTCACCTACATTACACTCACTGAGAGCACAAAACTGTAGCCTGTTTGTCGTTACAGGAAAGCAGCAAGTCATATGTGGGAGACAAGAAAGAATCTGCTCATTTTCAGCCTATTTATTCATAATTCCTGATTTTTGGGGGATGCTTATGTTTTGTTTCTTAGTGTTGGTGATGGGATTTTTTTAAGCTTGGGAATTCTTGATTTTAGCTTGAACTCCAGGACAGCATTATAAAATATAGTTGCAGTGTCAGAGAGTCTACATATAGAGACAGAACTACCAATTTAGGTACTCACTTTTAATTTCCTGGATGTAATTTGAGTAAAAGAAGGTTGAACTGGTGATAAGAAAATTCTTTTGATCAAGATCTGCACTTCCCATGCTTTTGCTACTGACATGGATGTTCAACAAACTGCATCAAGAAAACCTATCCTGATACTTTATGCTTGAAACAAGAAAATGGTAATTCTTTTTTCAGCTCAAGTGTATCTTTATAACTGCATAAAACTCTCTTCAAGAATTTCTCAATCTTTTTTACTCCTACATCTCAGTACATGTAGTCACACTTTCCATGACCCCACAGTCAACGCTTTGCAGCAGCTCATCCTCAGATTCAGAAGCGCTCCAAGATATTTTCTGTGAGTTTTCCAGAGACACAAAAGTAACACCTATGACCCCAACAAAAACAGTGTTCTCTGATTTGGTCATAGGACTAAGCAACTGAGAAGTTGCTGCAAAAAATTGGCAGACTAGATGAGTTAGAGGAAATGCTGAAATACTTCAAGACTTTATCTCTTTAAAAAGCAGAGGGAGAAGTGTGAAGATCAAACAGATGGAGGTTGTCAAAAGCCTTTATTAATGTTTGATTTTATGTATCACACTATATGAGACACTTATACACTCAATCTTTTTACTGCTCCAGATATACATTAGATAGGATCTGTGTTGTCTGGAATGGCTGATAAAAATAAAACACCTTTTGTAATTGCAAGAAAAGAAGCAGTAAGAGTTATTACACAGGAAGAAGATTTATAATGCTGCCACAGGGCACATTACAAACAACCAGAAAACAAATGCACATTAAAGGCCAGAGGATGATGACTTTATTGTTCTTCTAGATCTGCCCTCACCATATGGCCTACAACCTCTGATTGTTTTTACCTTTCCCAATGTTTTATTATCCCTTTGTGTTACACACATAAAATGTTAGGAAAATTAACCACTGGCACATTCTGATAAGATGGTTTTCAAACATAAAATGAAAAACCTTTCAGCATTTTTTGCCTTTGAAAATAATGCTAGCTTCATTTTTGTGTCCAGGTTGAGAATCCTTATTTGTTTTCTAGGAGCTGCCTAATGGTGTCTAAAATGATACCTGAGTGTATCTTGCAACACAAAAATGTCTGTTCTAATGCAATCAGAGCCAAGTCTTCCCACTACATCAAAAATTAGGCAGACAAGAGGGGAAAAGGCCTTACAATAAGGGTGAAAGCAGCTTGTGTGTATGCTGCATACTCCTCACCATCTGACTATATCCAGATCATGTGCTACCAATTTTTCCATCCCAGCCCTTCTGGTGCCCACTCATTGCTCATTTATCTTTTTTGCAGTTACAGCCAGAGTCCCCATGTGACATGGGAGGTCCAGGTCTCCCAGAGGTGGAGGTTGCTTGAAGTGCTGAGCATTCCCTAGTTTTCCTGGGGTGCTCAGTGTTGCCTTTTTGAGCCCTTCTCACAGCTTCCTTCATCACCAGTAGGGCAGAAGAGGTCAACTGATGGACATTTCCAGCCTTCCTTGGCTCACCTTTTTCCTCTGCCCTGTGATAGCAATAGTTTCTGACAGAAGCAGGCAACATAGGTGCTACAAGCAGCATCTTGGGGCACCACCTCTGCTCTGAGTCCCAAAAGCAAAGCAGGGACTAGCTAGTGACTAGCTTCCCCTGCATATCCTTTGAGTATGTAAGTAAGAAAGACTAGAAGTTAAACCTGGCCCATTTTTCCTCTCAGTCAATGCCTGTGGGAGTATTATGCTCTATAAAGATAAGCTCTGTGAATTTGAAACACATATTTGACCTTCAGTATTATAAAGGTTCTTTATGTTCTTCTCAGCATGGGAAAAGCTCCATGAGGTATGAGCTGGAGTGTGGGAGAGAACTGTTTTGGGCATGTTGTCCTGAAATGGTAAAGAATTTCTCTGTACAAGAACAACTGCACCTCTTGAATCAAGCACATCAGAGGTGAATCCAATAGAAAAAGAAAGATATAAAAGGTGCTGAGTCTAAAGATAGAGCAAAACAAATTGTTGGCTACAAGGAGGTGCTATAGTGCTATGGGAGTTTCACTGTGGATATCAGGACATACAGGTTTCATGAGTTCTCTCTTCTGATAACATCACAAAAGAAGAATGGGAGGTCAAATGGACCCTAAAAGCCTTTCTCAAAAAAAAAAAAAAAAAGTGGCAATATTTCACAGCCTGAGGTGTGTAATCCAGACATTCCATCGTTCGTCGCTGATTTGCATGTATGATAGTACAAACATAAGATCTTTTATTTATTTTCACATTAGTTGTTTGACCATTTCTTTTTATAGAGAGGTCAATATTTTCTCCAGAATTAATATATAATATTATTAATATTACATAATATACTATGTATTACATCTATAATTAGTATTTTTAATAAATGTCATTTATTATGTAAACAGTGACATAATTTAATGCTTTCTGTATAAGGGCATCTACCCTTGTCCAGAGATACTGAATTCTGCAATGTGAATTATAATAATTCTTACAGGCTCTAGTGACAGCTTTTAACAAAGGAACAGCTGATCTGCGGTAGATGCATCAGCTGCCAGACTGAGTCAACTGTGAGGCCACAATGAGCTGATGAGCCCCGCTTATGTGCATGTGTGTGTAAGTAATCAAAACAAAATCAGTCAGAAACACCTATAAATAGAAGTAGTAGCATTGTTCATAGCTGTAAATTCCTGCTCGTGTAGTGACTCAGTTGGTAATTTGTTAGGTGTTTGTAGGTCTTGTCAAATGCCAGCTAGTATAATTGACTGGTATTAGCATTGTTTGCAAAACAGACTTGTAGGATTATAAAACAGGCTTTATAAAAACAGGTGAAAACCAAAAAAGGCATTCATGCTGTCCTAGACAATATGTTCATATTAATCTTAAAATACATAACTGATAAAATAAAACAATTCCAATTCCTGTGTGTGCTATGTAAATTAAATGTATGTCTGATTTGAAAAAGCTAATTCACTCTTTATTAGCTGTATATATCCCTCTGATAATTTTTTATCCATCACATTCACTTCTGAGTAGGCATCACCTCTTCTGAAGAATGTAATGTCACACATGACTTTTAAGCTGTAGTCATATTTTCACACAATTTTGTAGTGCAGTGAAGGGGAAGGATAAGAAGCGATCGATGTAACTAATGACTTCTTCACTTACTTCAAGCAAAAGATGAATCCAGGAAGTGAAGACAAAATCAGGTTGCTAAAGATTAATGCAAAACAATGTAGGTGAGATATATGGAAACAACAGACCAAAGTATAAACCCCATGAAACTGACAAGACATATCCCCATAACATATGCACAGCTTGCTAGCAAAAGAGTAGGAAAAAAATCCCTGCTCCTTACTCAATAGTGAAGAAAACCCATTAATTTCATGCCCTTTTTGAAACTTGCCTTTCCAGAATTTCCCATCAATTATCACTGGCTTTCATAACTGATTACTTCACACCAGTGAGATCCTAGCCTAGAACAAGGGAAAAAGAGGTGTGAATACATTTAGGTAAGATAATTGTTTGGAAGTCAGCTGGACCTGATATATTTAATTCTACAGTATCAAAATGGCTGAAATAAACACATTTATTAGCAGTTATTTTTGAAAATGTACAGGGACAAAAGGTGGCCTAAATGCCCTAAGAACAGTTAAAAGAAGTGAACTGGACAATTTCATGGGGATTTTGCAGATTTTTCAGTTTCATCGTGGACCCTGAACAGCCTTGATGCAAGCAACTAAACCACTTCCAAGCAGACAAGACTGCAAGATTACAGGATTAATAGCAGCTAATGTGGATTTGTAAAAAAATAAAATATGTCAATTACAATATAAGTTTATCCTACAGTGGGGTGATGAAACCTGTGGATAGAATGGAAACACAGGAACATGGATATATGTTTCATATCAGAAGAATAAAAAAAACTTTTAATGGTGCCCTACCTGATACTCTATAAGCAGGTTAGGGAGATGTGATGTAGATAAAATTTTTTACAGGACGATCTGGATAAATGAGCTAGAGTGTGGGTGTAAATCTTTTTGGAAACCTGCAATCAGAAGGGTATCTGTCAATGAATTGCCGCCCACAGTAGAAGAGGTCTGCTCAGAATCTGTTTTTACTTAAATCTTGTCATGGATGAATTTGAGATTAAAGTAAAAACAAGCTTATTAAATGCACAGATGATGGAAATCCAGGTGAGACTGCGAGCATGTTGAAACATAAACTTAGATTCAAAATTACTTTGATAAATTGAAGAGATGTTCCTACAATTTAAGAAAAAGTTTTTAATGGTTAGAAATGCGGTGTGCAGTTGTGCATGTGAAAGGTGAAAAGCAACCTGTTAGAAGTCAGTCCTGTGGGAAGAAATAAACTATGTAAGCATGAAAAGGTAACTCTCAGAAGATCAGTTTTGAAAGACAGCACAGTTTTAAGACATCCATGTGTCCACACTGTGCACCTGTTACTCTAGTCCTGTTGTCCATATACCAAGAATAAAGGAGAAAATTCATTATCATCTATGTACACTGAATATTTTAGGTAAGGTAAGATCTAATTTGTGGAATTTAATGGTTTTAAATACACTTCAGAAGAGGATGATATCCACTCTATAGATAAACCATGCCAGAAAACTCTAGTTATCTAGACAATAATTCTTATTTACTATTGCCTCCAGAAGCACCCATTCCTTCCCTGAGGTTTTGAAATGTATCTGCAGTAGACATGATGGATATTTGATCTGTAGATTAGCTGGCTGACTCAGCATGTAAGGACCAAATTTAGAGGCAAATTACCTCAATCTGTGAATTCATAGGAATCTGCAATAAATAAAATCATAACCAGTTTCTAGGAAGATGTTCTTTTTTGTAATTATACTATGCAATATGTAATATCAATTATTTTCTCAGGATTTTTAAAGGTTTGTAGGCTGTAAAAGCCAATGCCATGTCATTCAGAAATTATTTTTATTAATCCATGTATTTTCCTACATCTAGGATGTAGGATGCTTTCCTGACATAATTCTTGGAAAGGCCAAAATCACTTTAATTTCCACCTCCCCACTCTTTTACTATCTAGAGCTCTAGATCAAAGAAGTCTATCAAATCTCTGGCTCGTTCAAAAGTCTGAATGCTGGTGTTCAGTTAAGGTGTTCAGTTTTTCTATTGTGCTTAAGGTGGGTACAACTCTGGTTTGTGTCACTTGGGGACACAACAAGAAAGGATAAACTGCCTCTGGGAAGGGGTTGAGGTACATGGAATATCTTGGCAGGCTGTCTACAATAGGTGAAAATATTTTAATCAATCAAAATTGAGATGAATTTGTCCAGTTCCTTTGTTGTTTTTTTTTTTCCCTTCATGTAATGGTTTATGTTCTTCAAGGATTCTCTTTCAGTACGAAAAGATAATTATTGAAAACTGAGTTTTTTCAATAATTTCTGATTCACAGCTAAAAAACATCAAGTGAAATGAAGTCACATGAGCAAGTTCTCACATAATGCACTAGAACAGGGAAATTACCTAGAAAGAGCTCAGGAAGATACCCTGGGAAAAGTAGAGGGTTGCAGCTAAAATATTTTTGCTTATCAGCTTTTGCTGAATACTGGCAATTCAGTGCATAATATGCAGACTGTCTCAGCTGCTGTTGTAAAAAATCTGTCAAAGCAGCACTAAAAGATCTGAAGATTATTGGTTATTTTAAAAGCTCACAGGACTGGAGTTGTTTTTGAGTCTTCGTGTTAAATTATTACATAATCCAAGTGGCTAGTTATTTGTTGTTACCAGGGGTGTTTTTCTTTTAATATCAGTGCACTTTTTCTACCAGGAAAATACTTTACAAAAATCAAAGTTATTTTATGTAGCTGTTGCTCTCTTCAAAGTCTGCAAAAAACACATTGTATTGCTTGAAAGAGCACCAGGTGATGTTACCTTCAGAATACCCTTAACAAATGACTCGAACAAAAAGAACTGGCTTAGTTTTTTTCATCTAGATTTATTCTCCTAAGAAGATGAGCTCCAGTTGCTCAAACATTGTGTTAATATTGATAAGCACTGTAAGGATAGGTGGAAGGTAAAAACAGTGTGAAATATAAAGGCCATCTGACATTGGTGATGTAAGGACATTTTTTGAGAATAGTATTGAAAAAAAAAATAAAGAGAAGACCAGAAAAAATAATAAACCCCATCTCGATACACGGATCCTCTGGAAAACGAGATAACAGAGACAATATCTATGACCAGATCTCTCAGCTCACAGATTGAGGGAACACAACTGAACAAATCACTCAAGGCCTTGGAGAGGTTCCATCAGCTTTCTGTAACTGATAAGAAGGAGTGCAAAGAGGGGGAAAGAGTCTCACAGGTCTCTCAGAGAAGAACAAACATTTTCAGAATCTTTAAGCGGCTTTAAGGCAATGGATGAAACTGACTATAGCATGTTATGTGATTCAAAACAAAGGTTGACAGAGTTGGCTGACATAGACAATGACATTGAAGTGAAATCAGGTGATCATAGATCTACAGAGACAAGAAATTAAGAGCAAAGGAGACACTTTTGATATATAAGAGGAATAGCCTTCCCCCTTGCTCTGGAAGGATGATGAACACCCACTGCTTGTCCGAGCTGAAAGAGCAGTGAGGACTTTTACTAAAATTGTCAGGAGTAGCTAGTTTGTGTCATTCTTCATAAAAAAAATATTAATCTGCAGCATCTGGTGGGAAACTTCACCTCTTCCAGTGACATCATATTTATTTGCCTGTTACTTATAAGGGGGAAAACTGAGGCCTCCTGACAAACCAGTGGGAGAGGAGAAGCCTGTGAAACAGTCACAGTCAGGACAGTCTGCCTTTCACAGATGTTCATTTTGTGGTGGCTTTTTATACTTACCCATTCTGGAGTACACTGCTTATATTGGGGGAGTTCTTCTATCATGCTTATATGTTGTTCCTTATCCAAAAACCTCAGTCTAATCTAACAAGTTTGATACCGCCATTCAATAAGTGAAACAGTTGAAATCTGTTGTGTGGAAGCTACAGACATATCCTGCCTCAGTGAGGCATCCTGACCTCAGCCCTCTGATTTACTGAGCAGCTCATGTATACATTAAACACACAAATTGTCTGCTATCCCTGTGACTGCGATCATCTTGAGATTGTTATTAGATCTGTAAAAATTCCAGATCACATTTTTCATAATAGACTAATGTAATAGTATATCTGAAGAACAAGTTGCTAAATAACGACTAATGCAATATCCTTTACAGATAAAAGTATTTTTCTTCGCTGTAATCCACTGACTTCCACACATGAAACCTAAGTGAAGGATGAAATTTACAAATTGTTGAAATGAATGCTTGCCATTATAAGCCCACAGTGCATTCTATAAAGAGGCAAGGAGTACAAAATGAGTACAAAATGAAAGAGGAAATTTAGACTAGATGTTAGGTAGAAATTCTTTACTGTGAGGTGATGGGGTACGGGAGCAGGTTGCCCAGAGAAACTTTGAGTGCACCATCCCTGGAAGTGATGATGCCTTGGCCTCAAGCAACCTGGTCTATTGGGAGGTGAATGGAAGAGGAGTTGAGACTAGATGATCTTTAAGGTACCTTCCACTCCTTAACAGTCTGTGATTCTATGATTCTTCTTTTTTTTGAGCTCTGTGTATGAAAACAAAAACTGTAGCTTTTGAAACATGAGGGGGGTTAGCCACTATGTACTACTAAAATAACAGCATATTAACATCTCTTATGTTTTGTTTTGTGGTTTGATAATTTTTTTACAAGAAGCAGCTACCTTGACAAAGTGCAAGTACAGTCTAGCCATAAATTTCATGCAAAATATATGAAGATCAAAGCCTACTGTGTGTCACACAACTGCTTGATACAGTATTAGGTTAAACTGGCAACTACATTGTCAATCACTCATTAGAATAAACAACAGGAGATGGATTATTGCTCACCTCTATTTTTCTACAGAATATGTTCAAACTTCCAAAACCACAGTACCATTCTCAGCTGCTTTATAACAGCTGAAAAATCTCACAGGCATCACAAATAACATAAATACAACCAAAGGTCAGTGAATCTAATACAAATTTATAAATTGATATCCTAGAGTGAAAAGGGAGAAGATTTACCATCTGAACTGTGTATGTGACAAAAGTAACTAACTTTAGGGATAGAGTTGACATGGGAAATGTCAAAGATTTTTTGTAACTCAGTTAAAAGCCTTTAACCCTTTAAATGGATTCTTGCTGTTGAGCTCACCAGAGCTGTCCCAGCATGCTTTCACAGTCTCTCCAAAAGGACAGATGCTGGGACTGACTATGTTACCTGTGAACAGCTACAGTTGTTTTCATAATGTATAGCCACAGTAGAAGTTGTGGAAATTAAAAAAATTAGCAAAAATTACTGACAACATGAATTTATATAAATGCATTTTAATAAGTCCTTGATAAATAATAATAGTGATAATAAAATTTTTACATTAGGATCATAAAACATCTTATTTCTCTCTTAGAATTTGGTGCTACTTTACAGCTTATTACTTTCATTTATTTCTTCTGTCATAAAAGGTAAGAAAATACTAAACACAGTTATCTTCACCTTTGTAATTTTAGCAGGTGGTGCTGATAAAACATATCTTTCTGTTTTCCACTAAGTTAAAAATACCACAAGGGAGGTCAGGTGTGCTGTAACACAGAGATTTACGTAACAGGATTACATGAAAATAAGCAGTTAGTTTTTCTGCTGAAAAAGCACAGGATAAGAAACTCAAGTTTTCCTTCAAAATCTGTTACCCTGAAATTGAAAGGGCAGGGGTAGAATGGGAAATGAGGAAAAACACATTCTGCCCCTCGTACAACACATATTTTCTTGATGCACTTAAAAGATGTGCTGAGAACTGTCACAAAGAACATGAGACAGCAACAGACTTTAAGAATGATACCAAGCTGAACAATTTATGATTATTTAAATGTTGTATCACAGATTTTTTTCACTATTTACATTTCTAAAACATCATTGTGAAAATCTAGTTTCCCAGATAGAAAACCATGATGTTGTAAACTTTCATAGGAAAAATTCAGTATTGTATTTGTCCATTGCACAGTAAGCCCTTCAACTCTTATGTGAATTTAAACTGCATTTAAACTGCACCAACTGGTTGCTGAAATTTATTCTTTGTAAACAACTTAGTTTGTAGAAGTAAGCTTGCTACTGAAAACCCTACAGGATGATGACAAACACACATCTTTACAAACCAAGTATAGGACCAGAAATAGGCAATTATGCAAGACAGCCTGTAGCAAAAAGTGGTAAAACTGGGTAGCAGGCATGAATCAGATGATCTGACACAGTCCAACCTTTTTTGAGGTGTACTGAGGCTTGACAGAGAAAATTATCAGGTCAAAGTGTAAGGAAATCTGCTTCACAGCTATGAGGTGCAGAACAGCTCAGCTGAGAAACAAAATGAAATGAAGTATTTTGGGCCTCACAAGGTACAGGATATGCTAGAGGGCCTTGTGTCCACACTGCCATCAGTGCTCTCCAGACAGCCCCCACTGAGACTTCAGCCTTGGTGCCACTGGTGGGGCAAGCATTTTAATGCTCCAGTGGCATACCCAAGAAGCTTCAGGTATTGGGAATATTACAAGGTGTCTTTCTGTACACTGAAACACCCATGTGCATGCCTCATAAGAAGACAATTCTTGTAAGTTGTCCTTGCTAACAGTTGTATACCCATGGAGCTTCAGAGGTGTGGGTTTTCATAAGAGTTGTTAGTGAAACTATCAAATTAAATTTAGAGTAAGGTTCTGAAAAAGTGTCAGAAGCTCTTCCAAGCACTGGAAAACCACACCAAGACTCTCCAGGAAATTAAAATCACACTCATTGGAAAAGGTGTGTCACTTTTGGAACATGGCGTTCATGGAGTATAACAGTGAAGTAAAACTAGCTTCATCTTTCCTGATACTTACGAATTATAATAGTGCCCAGATCAGAAAATGATCCAGCATTCCATAATTCCATAATGCCAAGTCATTAATTTTGACTTCAGGGTAAGTAATATCTCAGTCTTATGTAATATGAGGTCTAACTAGATAATCAATCTACTGGTTCCTTGAACTCTGACAGTCTTTTACACCGTGGAAAGATACAAAGTAAAACCCAGACATGAATGGACTAAATAAAAGGATAATCATTGTAACAAGTTTTCACTAACTTTTATTCAAACAGCATCATTTTCTGAATCTGTGTCAAGATTTCTGCTTGACTTTTTGCAAAGTGGTCTTTTTTGTTGAGATTCACTTATTCAATATACAAATACAGTAAAGAGAAAAAACAATCCAAAAGTACAATATAGTTTTGTAAGTGTTATACCTTAATCTTAAATGCTTTTGTAGCTGTAAATGTATTAAAGGATGTATCCTGAGAATGGCTTGTCATTTCAGTTGACAATAATAGAGATAAACTTGTTTTGAACATTCAAAGATATCCAATCCATAGATTACAATTTGCAGCCAAGTTGACATTGTACTGCTAGTAGTACTGGGTGACGTGAAGACAGAATGAAATTACTTTCTTTCATGGGGTTAATGTTTACAAATTATTTCAGAATAATCAGCTCTTTGTATAACCTATACATGTACAGGGTATATGAATTTATAACAGCAAACTTTGTTTTACTGGATGCTGAAAAGGACAGTTTTTACAGTACACGCATTTTCATTTCAACTTCTGGCCTTCCATCTTCCAAATAACAATATACCAAAAAACAACAAAAACCCCACAAACTAAAAAACCCAAGCCCTCTTTAAATCAGATCTCTTTATTTGATAGGAAAAAGCACATAGCTTGTTACCCTCTTAACATTTTCATTATGTTTTTCTGTGAAGTTAAGTAAAACTCCAATCAGCTCCTTAATCAGTAACACTTAAATGAACTTTCATTATTCATAAATGTAGCTCCCTTACTATACCTTGAATAGGAACTCTGTGTGACTGACACACACAATTGAATTCAATTGAATTTTTAACCTTTTGTATAATTTCATGTGAAAATTTGACATGCTCAAAATGCCAAATTGTTTAGGAAACCAATGGCAGTTATTCACTAAACAATAATTTTACAATTATTTTTTAAAGTAAGGTACGTTCAAAAATATTTTAATACATCTGTTTCAGAGAGATTTTGTTCATTACTGCCTATTTGGTCATCAATGGATGAAGTTGGGAATAAGAAAATTTCAGTCAGGTCCTAGGGATGTGAGTTGTCTTCAGTACATAAAAACCAACTCTCCCAATGCAAATACAGATTCATTTACAAAATCTGCAGGTACTACAAATTCAATTGTATCTTCCTATTGCCAGTCGAGCTTAGCACTTCAACAATAATTTACTCATAATCAGACTGAGTCAAAGCCAGCTGTGCCTCAGAATTGAAAATACCTTATATTTCTTTAGGAGACTTCTGTTTAAAAAATATTTTCATGAGATCAGAATGAAAGCTTTTGCGAATACAATCATGCAAACCTTTTCTTGTCGTGTCATCATTGCAGCATAGAAAATCATCCTCATCCCAGGATTTATGGGTACTTTGTTTTTATACAATATTGTGCAACAATTTAGGAGAAATGGAAAATACATATAGTATTACTATAATTCAAGGATGATTTGACATTTTAAAAATAACATCAAAGTCAAATAAAAGAGAGCAAATTTGGACCAATTATTTTAATTCATTGCTAGCTTAGTTTCATTAAGACATACTGTGTGACTCAAGAAACGTTCTTTCTTATCTGAAATGTATTTTGGTGGATGTTGTTAATGACTTTCAATAATTTCACCTTGAAATAATTCTTAGAAAGGCATAAGACAGTAATTTCAAGAACTTCTTTGAAATACTGCTCTAAACTTAAAAACTATTCATGCTTGACTGATTTTTCAGTTTATTAAAAAGGGCAAAAACAAGTTTTCCCAATTTTATCCTAGATTTGCCAAAGATTGTCTGAAACATAGAACTATAGCTATTTTCACTTCAGTTACATTTTTAGTATAGAAAGTTCCCATTGACTTCAGCATGAAAAAAGAAGTTGCTGGACCTGGACATGACAGAGGATCTCAACAATCTTCATATCAAGTATACATTTAAATTTAAACATAATCTTAAAGTCAAAACAGAAATGTTTTCCTTTCTGTCCAAAAATTCAAACTTCCAAACTCTGTTCCAAGAAGGATCAAACAAAAATTAAATATTAATTGAGACAGAACATGCAGACACAACTAATATCTAGGTATCCCATATTTTAGATTATCCATTCTGGCTGTTGACTCAGCTGTTGACCAATGGACTTTTCCTTGGGTTCCTCCACTCCTATCTTCATCCTTTACCTCATGAAGAAATTGTTCCAAAGAAAAATAAGTATTTTTGGTAAGCAGGATGGGAAAATGATCACTGGTAACCAGCTATTCCAAGATGGAACCCTTGAGCCTAAACTTGAAAAATTTGTTACTGCTTTTTTTTTAATAATACAGTCATTTGGAGGATTAATTATCTGAAATTTCTATTACTGCATTTAACTACTTGTTGCTACTTTTTTTTTCTGTTTTCTAAAATTTTACTTGCTGTTTCTTTGACCAAATAGAAATTGGTGGCTCAAGAACCTTTGTAAATCTAACAGGTAAATATAAATGGCAAAGATGGTTTTACAGTTCCCACACTAGAAAATATCTGCATTGGTATGATAATTTCCTTTCCTTTTGCCCTCTTTTTCAAGGAAAAAATAAACTCTAACTTGAACAAACCCTCAGGGAAGCTAACCAAAGATCAGGATAGATACACCACTTCTAGGCACAGACCTGAGAAGCCTGAGAAAAAAGACTGTCTATATTCAAGAATCTGAGACTGACCAAAAAAAGTGAACAGCTTCCACCTACATATGCTTTTGGCTTGTCAGAAGAGGTTTAGTCACTGAGAATAAAGTTGGCAGACCTCTTCCAGAAGCTGTGTGGAATGCAGCCTCTTCCAAAGTTGATCTTGCTACTTTTCACATTCTTAACCCTCACTGATCTCCCTTACTCTTCCTCTGTGATAGCAACAACAGCAGTAAAAAAGTCATATGGAAATTCTGATTTAATTAATTTGTTATATTTCTCCATATCCATAAACAGGGCTTGGTCCTGGCCCCTTCTTTGACCTCACGTGGTATCAGGGAACATTGAAAATGTGATGCATCGGGGAGAATCAAGGAGGAATGTGACAGGAAAAGGAGAAGCTTTTTGAATCTTGCAGCATCTTGAGATGAAATCCCTCTCATGCAGAACTGTGATGTGAAAGGAGGAAACTTTGTGAGAGAAAAATAGATTTCAGACACCTCCCAGATTCTTCCAAAACCCTTCTGTCTCCAGACCTCACTTTTCCTACAGAGAGTCTACATTATTATATATCTTTATTGTTATTATATTTAACTTCCAGGCTAACAGCTTCCATACTAACTACTCAGATCAGTGTAGCCAGCTGGGTAACCTTTGCAGTGTGGGGAGAATCAGATGTCTTAAGTTCATTCTTCACTAGCACACACTGCTTATCCTACAATTAGGTCAGATGTGTACTGTCCCCAGGGCCATGAAATGTCCCTATTACATGGGAATATTTGAGGGGGAATGGAAGGAGGACACAGCCTACTTCTAGTCTTTTAATCTCCTTTACCTTTATTGACAGAAACACCTTTCAACTCTGAAAAAGAGGCTGGGCTGCAGAAGGTGGATCACATGATGCTATGGCATATCTATGATACTGTAGTACCCAGTAATTTTATCATCAAATACATCTTGAAGTTTAACTGTAAGACAGTGACTCCAGGTAACTCTTGAGAGATCCACTACTTTCAGTTCAGAGTTAGAGGTCTGTCTCAGGCTGGGAATCACAAACCCAGGGTCTTGCACTTAGCAGAAAAAATGAATTTTTGGTCCAACCAAAAGTTCAGACAATGGGCTAGTTGGTCACTTCTCTACTTGAGTCAAGACTAGATTGGCCACTGTGTTCTGCCACCAGCAAGCTCCTCTCTGTAGCTGCAACTCAGTAGGCATCAAGACATGCCAGACCAGAACCCGACAATGAGGTTTTGGCTTCACTCTAGACTTGAGCCCAGAGATGCTCTTCTCACAAGTCCTAGTAGTTGGGCAAAATCTGGATTGGCATTGAGGGGTGCTGCCACGCTGAATCACCCTCAGCTGTAACTTACCGATTTTGCCACAGGTGGATGGGCAACCTTCACCTAACCCACGGAAATGACGCATACTAGTCATACATATGGTCCAATCAATAGGGAAATAAACCCCTCTTGCCCCCCCAAAAAACCTCACGCCTAAACCAAGGCATTCTGGCAGCGGGAAGATGTAGCCTCCGGCTTTCCCGTGACATTAAGGGAGGGGTAGCCACCGCAACCATCCCTCGGTGAGAAACGGGATCTTCAGCCAGGTGCATCTCCTGCTCGCAGCAGTTTGGGGAAGCTGCGAGAACGCCAGGCGAGAGGTGGCAGCAGCGAGTCGCCGTGCAGCCCGGTGGCGGCGGTCGGCCCGCGCCGCTGCCGCCTCGGCTCAGCCGGGCCGCCGGCACCGCTGCCCGGCCCGGCCCGGCTTATCCGGCACGGCTTGTCCGGAGCGGCGCTGCGGGGCCGGAGGGGCGCGGGGAGGATGGCTGGGAGTGCCGTGTCCCGCGGGAGAGGCCCGCCTGGCCCCTGGCGCCCGGGGACACGCGGGTCGCTCCCTGCGGGGCAGGTGCTGGGACCGCGATTTTGGGCAGCAGATGTCCGGCTGCAGGCGGGGGCCGGGCGCCTCGGCCGCGCCTGGGGCTGCCCCCAGTGCCGCGCTGATGCTCAGCCCGCTGCGAGCGTGAATTAGCAGAGATTACCCCGGGCAGCAACCCCAAAAAATTGGGTGGTATTGTTCAGGTTCCAAAACTCCGAGCAGCGAGTTGAAAGGAGCCGTGGAGTGGCAACTTTCAGGTGAGTGCTGCAATTGCATTCCACACAAGTTTCTGAACGAAGGGTTAAGCGTGCGCAGGAGTAAAACATGACTTCCATATTCCTTACCCTATTTGCTCTCCAGAAGACTTCTGAGAACACGGTAGGATTTCCACCTAGGTTTCCCAAGCATGGGAAGAGAGACCCGAGGTAGACACGAGCCGGGGTGCGAGCTCTGGCTTCCCTGTTGCTGTCACCGTTTTGGCTGGCCGACCTCAAGTTCCCAACCCATGACAGCAGGAGCGGCGGTCACTGCCGAGGGGCTGCTCCCCACCGAGGACCCCCGCCCCAGGGTGCGCTCCAACACCTGCGCCCTCTTCCCTACCTCCCTTTCCCCAGGAAATCGGAGAGCCCCCGGCCGCGGGGGTCTGAGGGAACACGGGGACGCCCCCCTCTGCGGCGAGGCTGGGGGACCCGGCCCGGCCCTACCTCAGCCCCGCCCGGCACAGGCGGCAGCGCCTCATCGGCAGCGGGGCCGCCCGCCCCCCTCTGTCCCCCCCAGCGCCGGCTGCTCGGCCGCGGCGGGCGCGCTCCTGCTGGGGAGGGGACGGGCAGGGAGGGGCGGAGGCAGGCGGGAGGGAGGGAGGGAGGGAGGGAGGGAGGCAGGGCGGGCGGGAGCGCGGCGGCGGCAGATGCTGCGGCGGCGGCTGTGCCTCCTTCGGCCACATCCCGCGGCCGGTGCGCCCGCCCGGCGCGCTGCGCTACGGCGCCGCCGCGCAGCCTGCCCCAGCCGCCGCCGCCGCAGCGGCCCCGCGCCTCGCCCCAGCGGCGGGGCGGTGGATGCCGAGCCCTCCTCGCCCCGGCAGCCAGCGGGCAGCTGTCCTGCGGCCGAGCCCCTCGGAGCCGGATCGGCGCGCTCGCACGGACACGGGGACACACGGGCGCACACGCACGCCCTGGGGGGGGGCAAGCCGAGGATGCTGCAGCTGGGCAAGGTCAGGACCTTGCGGTGAAGCCCGGAGCCGTCGCTCGCCCCCCCCCCCCCGCTCCCCCGCTTCATTCTCGCTTAGCGGACTGAGGATTTGCTGTTGGGTTTTGGTATATGTTTGGGAGCAAGCAGGCTGAATCGGCGCCGATCGGTGAGTACGACAGGCACCGTAATGGTGCCAGGTCCGTCCCCCTCCCCCCCACACACCCTTCCCGCCTGCGTGATATTTCTTCTTGATGCGGGGTCCTGCTCTGCTCCCCTCGGCGAGGCAGCCGGGCTGGGTTGGGCTGCAAGGAGCGGTGTTTATGCCCTCAGCCGAAAGGTAACAAAGTGCGTTATTTCCTCATGGCTCTTTCTCCCGGGCCTCCCCCTCCATCGCTTTCCTCCCTTTCTTGCTACGTTAGTCGTTGCTTATGTAGGGCATCCGCGGCACAGTGTCTCCCGACGCCCTGCACTAATGTGCTCGTTACGGCGGTGAAGTCATGGGCCAGGGAGAAGGGGGAGGAAGAAGAGGAGAAAGAAGATGAAGGGGCCCGGGGACCCGCGGGCGGGGGCAGCGCCCGGCCCTGCGCGGAGCCCGCGCCCTGGGGCGGCTCCGAGCGACGGCTGCTGCGTGTTTCTGTGTGTCTGTGCTGCGTGTCTGTGTGTCTGTGTGTGCGCGGAGGGGTGTGTGGGGTGTGTGCTCTTCCTTTGAAGCCACCGTCTGCGAAATGCTGCGCTCGAGGAGCGGGCGGAGGGGGTGGGGAGGGGAGCCGCGATGTGCGCTGTGATGTTTCGTTGATCTATATTTAATGGCTGAAAGAAGAGATGCTTTTCTTTCCTTTACCCTTACCTTACTCTTATTCTGATGTGTAATGTGCTTGCATCGATCGGTCAAATCGTAGCTTCAGCTGAATCAAGTCACCACAGAGGAAGGAGGTGCAGCGGCACAGGCAGTACATGTAATACACAAATTCATCTGGCCAGGGATCTTGGAGAAAAATGAAAAACCCGTTAGAGAGATAATTTTAGAAATCATCTTAAATTTCCCCTGGTGGGACTGGAAGGATGAATACACGGAAGAGTGCAATACAATGTCTTGTGCTGTTACATTTTCTTATACTTTGTTAGGGTGTGCTTTGTTTGGATTCAGGGTGTCACGATTAACCCTATGCTTTACAGAAAAGAAAAATCCAAAACTTGGAAGAAATACTTAGAAATTAATAGTCTCCTTTATTGAACACACAGCTCTTAAATTTAGTGCCTGTAGTAACTGATATCCGTGCCCCTTAAAAAATGTATGCCTTTTTATTGGCAATACCAAGGTAAAGTAAAAACTTCACATTGCAGGTTTATTTTCGAAGTCTTTATAGGTAGCCTATATGTAAAGTGAAAACAGTGAGTCAGGCTGAGCTGTGCTTTGTAGCAAACCTTTCCATAGGGTACGTCAAGTCTTACGTACCTCAAGACAGAGCGAGGACAACCCAGAATTATATGGAGTTTATGTAAGTCTGTTGTGTCTCTTGCAAAATCAAGAGAGGGAAAAAAATCTTTAATCATTCTGTACTTCAGGATCTATTCATCCTGTCTTAAAAAATAAACTGATTATGTAACTCATGTAGGCTGGGTTTATCTTTTTCAGACAGCCTAGTTAGTTGGCAGTGTATAAATGATATGGCATGAAGGGGTTAAGGGCAGGTCTCCAGAGAAAGCTCCTGTATATCCTGCTTGTGGGCCTCTGAGACTCAAGTGGCTTTAGGGCTTTTGATGCCTTTACACAGGTTATCTGAGGAAGAGCCCTAACACTAAACCCAAACCAAGTGGAATGACTGTGATATTTAAGCAAAACATTATACAATGATCAAATACCCTTGTAAGACTAATTTCAGAGCTGAGTTGGTGAAGCTGTCTCATTCAGTCTGTGAATGACATGATCCTTTGGGAGCCTTGACTGACTATCAGCTGCAAAACAGCGGAGAACTTGCGATCGATCATCGTCATTAGTAAGAAGTTGATTAATAGCTCAGAACTGGGTTGAATGTGATTATGTTGAATGTTGTAGTTCCAAAAGAGGAGATCACATCTTGATCACGTTGTTCAGAGATGGTTTTTGCAGTCTGTTATATAAGAGAGGCTTGGAGAAAAAAAAAAAGGAGTAGCGGGCTGTGCTGTGTATACCTACTGAGGGAAATACACCCCAAAGCTGCTAGTAGGAAGCTAAGTATTTATTTCCAAATGCCAGTTACATGACTTTTTGTGGATTGGAAGAAACATGCTTTTAGGACAGGATTCCATCTACAATTCTCAAGTTCTGTTTGTCAGGTGCCTTAGTATGTTAAAGGCAATAAATAGCTCATCAGTGACACAAGCCTCCGACTTTTGCTGTGGGGTTTTTTGATAACAATACCAAGATAATTTCATCCTCACATAATGAACTCTTAACAGACAATTGCACAAAACAGAAATAGTAGCAACTAAAAAAAAGATTTTTGCATAATTCTTATTTGTATCATTTACCTCTGCTAATGGATGGTAGCAATTTAATGACTATGGTTTGGTGTTGAGTATTTGTTGCTTAAGACACGTGTAAAATCAACTTATGCTACAAAAGTGGTGCTGGAGTTGTTTATGTTAAGCATTTTAAGAGAAGCCTTTTTAGGTAGGGGTGTAGATTGGCATGCAAATGGAGCAGATAACAGAATCAGCGGAACTCATGAGTGTTAAATTTTGCACTAAATTTCAGGTACATTTTCTATTTCATGGTTCAGTATGATATGATTTTTAGAGCTGATCACTTGTGGAAATTCCAGCATATCTATGTTAGGATTTCAAGCATATGTATCTATCCTAGAAGCAGCTGTTTTCAGGAGTATCAGCAAGATAAGGAAAATGCATTATTACAGTACTCTGCACTTAAATAAGGACCTGTGGTTTTGATGCTCATTGATTGTGCCTGTAAGTTATGAGGGGTTTTATATTTGAAGTTACAGCTGAGGTTTGACAAAAATGATAGTGATTGTTTTTTCTCTTTGAAGTTCTCAGTAAGAGCCTATTGGAGGATGAATTTTGGATGCTTATTTACCTGTGCAATATTAAGTTTAGTAGTAGAAATAACATACAAGTAAAAAACATACCTTAGGCAGCAGTTTTAAATATGGAAAATTTATTTCATAAGTGACAAAATGACTCTCAAATAGGACCAAATCACATTTTCTCTTAGAGAAGAGATTATTTGTGTCATGACAGAAGATATTATACCAGGAAAAACATTGTATTTTTGGCCTTTGTTAATGGGGGTATGTTGGGAAATGTATTTTCTCTCATATGAATAGGAAGTCTCTGTGCAGGACAAGTAAGTAGTCCTCTGCTCACACTCTGCAGAACCACACAACTCTTTGGCTGAATGGCTCCTTGGTAGTTAGGCTCACCTGGAAAGAAATCTGAATGCAGCATGACACACTGAAACAATTTCTTCTATCCCCTTGGGATGTGCTAACTTTGTAGTGAATGAGTTGTAAAAGCAGATTGCCTGACCAGATTGTCTGGCATTATGCTGGACAAAATTTAAATTCAATAGTATTGAAAAGGAAATATGCTATTTGTTTCTATGTAAACCAATTGCCATGTTAATAGATTTTTTTATTTCCTATATAAACTGCCAGTTTAGTCTAGAACTACGAAACAGAGAAACATTTCATTATCTATGGGAGCAAGCATTTAATATTTGTTTAAATTGCTCTTGGCATGGTAACTTCTAGTGCATCCTACCAGCTCTTAATCTGCCTATTCTACTTTACAAAATTCTATTATAATAATAAGCAATAACTTCAAGACACATAAACATGGAACAGAATGTACTGTCTTGTCCTTTTGGTTGCTGCCTATTCTATTGAAGCTTCTGAAAAAAAAAAAAAAAACAAAAAAACCCACCAAAGCAAAAAACCACCCAACCTAAACTCCCTCAAGAAACCCCCCAAGCTTCTAATGAAACTTTTAATTTTGTATTCTCAGAGCTGCCAAGATGGTGTTAACTTTCTAAAACTCATATATAAAATAACCATGTTTGATGTTACATTTTGCTTTGCTTTATTATGTTAATCATAATAATTCTACTATATAATGAACTATTATTTTCCACTTGTTTTAATTCCACTTTAAGAAGCCACAAATATGTAGAGTTTGACTTGTAGCATCCAAAATAAAGAATATCTGAGACTCAGAGGCTATATATAAAACATTCTGTAGAGGAGGATTTTTGCATTTTCCCCTCCTATGTTTTTGATATTTTTGTCTTCCACTCTTTTTTCCTTGCCAAATTTACAATTGATTTCTTCATCTCCCAAAAATCTTCACAGTACAGCAACTTACTTTTGGTCAAGATAATTACTTTTACTGACAGTGTAACTTAAATTTGCCTGCTCAATGTAACATAAACATCTTTTTTCAGTCATGGGTACATTCTCCAGTTCAAATACTGTCAGGTGTTATTCAATTTAGTACCCAAGATATCCCTTTAAGTGTGAATTTTTGAAGGGAGCCAAAGAAAATAAACAGCTAGTGTAAATATATATTCTGATGGGATTCTTGATTATTTAAAACCCACTGAATAAGACTTAACCCTTACACATTCATTTATATCAGATTTCTATTAGATAGTTTCATTCAAATTACTAAGATGCTTATTATGGGAAAATAATTAAGTTTCAGTCTGGTGGTAGAAAATTACTGTACTTTTTAGCTCCACTAGGATGACTGTAGGTTATAATCTTCATCCTGTAAAAGCATGTGCTTTCCATCAGAACCAGCAAGCAGTTTGGAAGGGTGACTGGCAAGGATGGTCTGAGAGGTAACTAAGGGCTCCAGACAATGACTTCCAAGGTATTTTAATTCCTGCTTCCCAAGAGAGTTCTGCAATTTTGAAGCTGGGTTATCTGAAAGGCAAGAAAACATGCACTGGATGTTATAAACAGAACATGTGAACTTTTTCATTTTTCTTAACAGTTTAGTTTTTCTTAACATTTCTTAATACCTAAATGCTGGAATTAAAAAATTTGTGTATTTCTAATATGCTAGTTGATCTATAAGTGGCTGTAGTTTTTTGTTTGTCTGCTTGGGGTGTCTTTTTGGGGTGGTTTTTGTTCGTTTTGTTTTGGGTTTTTGTTTTTTTTTTAATGTATACATTGTTTAAATGTATACATTGTAGATTTTATGTGAGCAAAGAGTGTAACTTTTCTGAAGATGGCATAAATGAATCAAATCCTGGCATGTTGGCTGGGTAATAATCAGGTTTCTTTGAAAGCAAGTTGTTGTTATCCTCAGTCAAATTTACTTGCTCAAAAAAAAAATTGTTCTTGACAGGAGGTTGACTGTTGCTTTACCTGTTTTGCATATGGGAAGGCAAAAGCTTTTTCATGCTCTTTTTTTTTGTTTGAAAAATGTCGTGACATTAGATATGGATGTTCATATTCAGTTAAAGCAGAGTGAGAAGGCAGAAGGCTAGGTGGGGCAATGATTATCTAAGGAAACAACAACTTAAAGGTTTTCAGCAATGGAAATGCCTCAAGATTAAACATGTAAATCCTGCCTGTACAAACTTTGTTGCTGTTTTGTATGCCAGGATTTATAGAGTCAGTTCTTTAAATAAGCAGGTACTTGGAGACTTTTGTTACACCATCACTTTCTCATATTTCTTATGCCAACCAAACTTCAGGACAACTTTTGAACGTGCCTAATGGCATCACCTAATTTGGGCATGGTGCGATGCCATAGTAGGTGAGATTCTGTGTGATTGAGCAAATTGAAATCTCCTGGAAAATTGGAGTTAGGGCTGCTAAAAAATGTAGGTACTAAATTCAGAGTGGTACATCTAGTGAATTCTTTCAAATCAAAATGTAGGTTAGTCTGTGAGCATTTTGAAAAATTTTAACAAAATGATTAGTCATATTTGATACTTTCTGAGTGCTTCTGATAAAACTCCTGTATCCTTGATCACCACATGATGGTAACCTAACCTTCAGTTCAGTGCCTAACCTTGTCTGACCTAGTGTGCTTAGAAATGTAGTGACTAGAACAAAAAAGTTCTGGATATTTTAAAAAGTTTGTGTTTTAATGAAGGAGGTTGACAGTAATTGATGAGTTGTAGAATTTTTGCTGCAAATGGTTTTGAAGCCTGAGTTACAAGAATAATGTGATTTTACGTGTGGATTTCCACTGCAGTGCTGATGTATGTCATCTGATGGTACAAAGGGCAAGACTTGGAAGTGTGATAGTACATCTTTATCATCGCAGTGGGCCCCCAGCCAGGTAATAGCTTACATAGACTCCATGTGTTACAGAAGGCTGGTTAATCTCTTTGTTATATTAAGAAACCCATTGTTCTTTTATATCTTAGTTCACGACAGGTGTACTTGATTGGTCCTTTAATTATGGCACCACCACTGCTGGCTAATTGAGAAACCACCCTTTGGTAAACAAATTTCCATAACATATTCCACATGTCCACATGTTCTTATGTTAACTTGCTTGGGTGCAGCAAGTTAAGAATTGTTTCTCATTCTTTTCTCCGATCTTCTCACAGTCTTTTCCCAGAATGATACCTAGGGGAGTTGTGTTTCTCTCTGTGGTCAGAGAGCTGCTGCCACACATCTCTTCTTTATAAGTGTCAAAAATATAGAATGCATTCCAAAAATTTTCATTACGATTAAAACAACAGAAGACTGTTGCTTCTGTTTTCTTTACTTCTGACATTTGATTGTGTTAACCTTCCCAATAGAACGATTTTGGGTAACAGGTTTGGAAGTCCTGTCCTGCTTATGGCTCACCAGGTTAATTCCAGATCCTTCTCAGCTATGTCTGTGTGATTTTCAGATGATAAAGTTTGGCCCATTCTGGGGAAAATAAAGGGGTTGCAGTCTGCCACAGACCTCAAGGGTTAACTACTACACATACATAGGCAACACCAATGCCTCTTTTTCTGCCATAATAAAGATGATAGTCCCTTACAGATTTTATAGATTCAGTAGTATGTGTTTTTGGTTGAAAATGTTTCTGACAAGCTTGGCGGTTTATTGCACTTATTTTTCACTTCTGACTTCTATTGCCTTTACCAAGAACAAGTAAATTATTTCACAGAGCCTCAGGAGTCTTGGGGGACTCTGACTTTAATCTCTTCAAAGAAGAATGGACAGGTTGAGCTTAATTAGAAGCATGCATGTCTAATCAAAGGGTAAATTTAGAATCACAAGTTTTAAGAACTGGCATTAAGAGCAGACTCATGATACCAAAAAATCTTTGTCATCATGAAACCATGGTATATTTGTGAAGCATAATGCAGTATTCTGATAAGCAATTGTTTAATACTCTCAGGTACATAGGCCTTCCTAATATTTGTCGTTACATAGTTTTTTCAATAAAAAGAATTCCAAAGCATGCAATTCTGGTCAAACTGTGGAAGTTCGTTAGCCCCTGAGTGTTTCCACTGGGATCCTCTGCACTTAATTCTCAATGCAGACTCTCATAATGAGCACCCAAAGGATGGCTAATATGCCTAATTTCAGAAAGGAAGAAACATTTCCTTACATTCCATGTATCTTATGTAGCATAGATCTGTTCAGCAAGTACTGTATGTGGATGAAGTGGAAAGCTATGGTGTAAAATGTAACCTTTACATTTTTTTTTGCTTTTCTCGAGGTTGAGTTTTGATTAGTTGGCTTACATGTTCCATCTCTATAAATACCTTATACATAAAAGTAACCAAGAGTAATCTGTTTATTAATTCTTACTTTTCTATCCCTAAGTCTTGGAGATACAGTGCATGTATAGGTCTTGCTGTTCTATTTTTTTGTTTTGTTTTGTTTTGTTGTAGGTTTTTCTCCAGTCAGTAAGAGATGTGATTTTTTTGTAGTGAGTAATAAATATTTCTTATATTTCATGTGTATTAGAAAAGCAGTAATTGAAATCAGCAGAGGAGACATCTGGTTTTGTATGCTAAAAAAAATTTCCAGATTTTGATCATGTTTAATGCCTTCAATTTAGCTTAGAGTGGATAAAATTTTACAGAGATATATAAAGTAATTTAGTTTGATTTCTAGAATAAAATTTATGTACTTAATTTTTTTAAATTTTTTTGTGTGTGAGCAAGTGCAACACTGGTATATGAGGAATATGCTATACCTGACAGGGACAGTTAAGTGCAACATAAACTTGACCTGCTCTTAGGATTTTGGGATCTTGGATTTTTGAGACCTGGCATTTCTGACTCCTGGACATGCTGGTGTCATTTCATTGGAAAGCTGGCTGAACAAAGCCACTTCAAAGACTTGATTTTCCTGTTTGTGTGTGAATTCCCTATATCTAGTTACTCAGAGGGGAGCCTGGCCAGTGAGGGGGAGCAGGTTTTCCTTCACAGCTGTGTTCTGCCCACCGGAGTCCTCAGGCTGACATTGCTGATGGATTGCTCTCCCTGAGACTGTCTTCCCTCTAAAAATATCCAGGGAGGAACTACTTGGCTTTTGATCAGTGGTGATGGAAATATTTCAGGTCCCCAAATGACAGATTGTTGGTGATCTATTGACAGAACAGACTTGGAGCAATGATGTTTGTCAAGGAGCCAAAGAGTCTGCAATATAAATTGCTTTTACATTTTGAGGTTTGTTTCATTTTGCTTTCATTTGGGTTTTTTTTTGTTTGTTTTTACTGCACATAGTGTCCAAAGCAAATAAGGAGATCTGAGATACTGCTTATAGCAGACCAAAAAAAGGCTGGATGGGAATATGGAGACAGGGAGGCAGGCTGGAAGGCATAACTGCTGTGTTGTCATGTTGTCAATGAAGAAGAAAGATGCTAATTCAATCTCTTACAACAGGTAGTTAATCCAGTATGATGATTTCTAGCAAATAGTTTTAGAAATACATTTTTGGGAGTGTTTTATTTACTAAAGTGCAGCAGTTCTAACAGAACACCTTGCACAAATAAGCAGAATAGAGTTTGAACATGTTTAAGAAATGCATGCATGCATATATTCTATTTTTGTGCATTAAACACATATGGAATTAGTTGCACCTCTGTCAAATGTAAAAATTCCTCTCTTGCATGCACATTACATAACTTGCATATTAATCTCAAAAGTAATGTAATGTCATCTCCCTCAGGCAAAACCCAGGTGTACTCTTGTTGAATTTGGCAATAGAAATCCAACTGATTCCATAGGACCCCTCCCCTGTGTTTTACTAGATGTCCCTTAGTAAAAATATTTTTTTCTATTTAATCCGCCTTCTTTCACTTGACTCTTTAGTAATTCCACAAGATAATGTTTGTCGTGAAACAGTTGGGGTGAGCTTTTTGAGTGGCTTTTGTTTTGTGGTGTTTGGTTTGGTTTTTTGGTTGGTTGGTTTTTTGGTTGAGCTTTTTTTTTTTTTTTGTTTGGTGGAGGTTTCTGTTGGGTTTTTTTGTTTTTTTGTTGTTTGTTTTTTTAAAGAAAATTGCAGTTATTATACTGTTATCATAAAATAGCAGGATAAGTAAATTCAGTAGCAGTTAATTGTTTTTGTATTATTTGGTCAATATATGAGTTACGGCTGGCGATAAAAATGGTGGAGAAATGGGAAAGAGAAGAAAAGATCACAATATAAGCTGGTTTAGCTAACTTATCTTACTGAAAGATTCTTCCTGACCTGTAGAACAGTATAGTTCTGGGAGTATAAGGTTTGTTTACCTGATAGTTTAGTATGCTAGTCATCAAATGGAATTGCTCTCTAGGAAGTTGTACAGATCTCCTAAAACAAGTGACTGAGTTTATGGAAATACACATTCTTGGGAATAGAGCAATTTATTCTTCCCCTTCTGCTGTTTTTAAATTCACTTTTTCATAAGGTATTTAGCATGCCTCCAGTAAAATACTGTAATGAAGAAGCAAGGACTCCTGATTTTTGAAGGGCTTAATATTCTCATAATAACGTTCAACTATCCATGTTTTTCAAACACTTTTCTAATAAATCTTTACTTAAATGTGGTATTTTGGTTCCACTTTGGGTTTAATAACTAAATAGTATTGGCAGATGGCCAAAAATAAGGGATTTTTTTTTGTCATATGGTTTTGTTTAGGAGTGTCTAATTTGTATACTATGCAATGCATTAATGTTTTTGCTAAACAAAAGAGAATGAGTGGTGGGTATTAAAAATACTAGTTGACCAGGAGGAATGGGATAAATGGAAAAGTGACGCAGTTTTCAAAAGTTGATGTTTAGCTGTGCTTCAGAAATAAATGTTGTGTCTAAAACCTAGTATCCTGAATTACGAGTTTCTCACGTAAGTTGCACATTTAAGGGAATAGGATGCAGAAATAAAATTATTTTAGCCATCTTCAAACTCCATGGAAACAGCAGAAGATTTATTGCAGTGATACTGCTTCCATTAGCTGGCCCAAAACACATCTCAAGTCATATCATTCCAACATGGAAGGTTCTCAATGAATTTTACAGGCAAGCTGAGGTGCTGTCACTACCGCTTACTGCTAAGGCTGATTTTTGTCCAAATGGGAACTGAAAACTTGTACCACTTCTATGTAGGCTTTTCTACCTTTAAGTATGTTCCTGCACCTTGATACAGACCATCATGGATGCCTGTCTCTCTTGTACCATCTACTTAAGTTGGTTGTACAATAACTATTATGAACTACTGTATTTTTTTTTCACTGTAAGAAAACAAACATTTTTGCTTAAAAAACAGTAAAGAACTTCCTCTAATCTGAGTTTCCAGTGGCTACCACACTTCCTAACAACATGATGGGAAATTTATGTAGTACAAATTCTCCCTCATTTTTATTTTAAAACTTTTATTTGAACAGCAGTAACCCACAAATAACTATATGTGCATTCAAGAAGCATGGAGAAGAGTGGCTATGTCTGATTGTGTTATCAGTATCCAAAGCTTGCACTTCTGTCCATAGACTGTGAAAGGAAAGGGTTAGAGACTTGTGATTGATTTCACAATACCAGTTTTTAGATACAAAGTGTATTTCAGAGGCACAGCTATACATCTGCATTTCACAGGAACAGTTGAAGAAAGGAAGGCCAGCACAAAGCTTTTTCCTTTTTTTGCAGATGAATCCTTCTGAAACTCCTTCAAAAAGGTGACTTACCTCGCTGAATGAATTTATAGAACATTGTTCAATGTTTCTGATGTTTTAATCTTCACATTTTTCATACATGTGTAGAAGAGAAGAATAAAAGGAACTTGCAGTTTAAAGTCTGAGCATTTATACATCCAAAACTTCTGAAGTTTGAAGATGTATGCAGAGCTTTTAATAGTACCTACATATGACATTCAAATATTACCCAAAGTGTAACAGGCATATAAAGCAATACTTTCTATCTCTTTATTATTTATTTCTGCCAGGCAGGCTTCCTTCTTTTGAACAGAATTTTTATTTGGTTGTCTTTAAACACTCATTAATGGGTTAAATAGAATATAATGGAATTGCTGTGGCCTTGTGAATTCTGTTCTTACCTTTTATTTTTTTTTACTATTTTGATAAGCTCTGCAGTTTATGATACTACTTTATCCCTGAAATAATTTTAGGGTCCAAAAAGATAATGTGAAGGGCCCAAAGCTCTTAATTCTAGATGTTGTGAAGGGCCCGAAACTGTTAATTCTAGATGCAGGCTAGCTCACAGTGGAAGCCCCAAGAGGCTCCTTCGGTATTCCTGTTTGCAGCTGTTGTTTCAAACTTTCTTACTAATCTGCCTACAGGAAATCAAACTTGTCAGTGTTTGAGTGGAAATGTATTTGCTTCATATTGATACTGAATTTCAGTTGGCTGATTTTATTGTGGAGCTGGATCTTAGAACCGCATTAGAACAAGGCCTTGAAGCTAGCTGTAAATACCCCAGTGTTTCCCACACTGAAATACAGAGTGAGCTCAGCATTAATGAGTCTATCTGTGACTCTTCACAGTAACAAACAGAGCCATAGGCTGGACCGTGCCCCAGCACTCTCTCCCTCTGCAGGGGGGTGTGTGACCAATCCCCTCCCGGGGCGCGCGTAGAAAATTGCGTGCTGCAGCTTCATTAACTGCCCCATGTATGAGAGACCATATGCAAGAATGCAGATGGAGGAACAGACTGGACTCATCTAGGCAATCAAACATAGTGGTGGCTCTTTATTTTGTATTACATCAGTGTTTTGACAACCATCCTTAGATCACAGCCCCGTTGAACCTGTGCTGTCCAAAACATACTCACAGATGGTCCTTGTGCTGAAAAGTTCAAAAACCTATCTAATGAGACTGCTGAAGGGAAAACAAGTCAAGAGAGGCTGAAAATAGGTCAGAAGCAAGCATGAAAATAGGATCTTGGTTGCTTATGTACTCTGTCTCCTAGAGCATGTAGCCCTTTCCATGTTGCTTAAGCAAAAAGCTCTTGCTACACTGCTCTCAGTGCATGGGTGGCATGAAAGTTCTTTTGTTTGACTTCAGCTGTTTTTTTCCAAAACAAGTAACAACATATTTTATGTGATGTAAGAGGCTTTTTTTTTCCAAAACAGAAAATTTCATTAGTGAGCTTTTTCTGCATCTTTAAGAAAATGAAAATAAGTGAAAAAGACAGTAATTTGGAGGGGTGTAAACAAGGCAGGGGCTGGGGGCGGGGTGGGGGGTGGATAAGTAAGCTGTACTAGATCTCTTCTCTGTGAGAATTTTAAAGAACAAAACTAGAACTTGCGTTGGCAAGAATAATGAAGCCCTAGAAAGCATCAGCAAATACCCTGATGCTGGTCCCTTACTATACTGTTACTTCTACTGTATTATCATAGAGTGTGTAAGGAATGGCATTATACTCATTTATAGGCAAAGGTTGCTATTGTTTCATTATGTACTAAGAGAAGAGTGGACAGATAACTTCTGCTCAAGCCTTGTTGTGGTACCAATAGTAGTCTTTTCAGTCCTTTGATGTTTCAAGCAAAAAGAAGCCATTTCAGAGCAGGAAGATGAGAAACAAATGCTTGAATTCCCTACATCTGTAGGTTTTCTTCTTTTAATAAGGGTCAAGATGGTGTTGGAGTAATTAGAGATTGTTCAAATACTCAAGGGCTTACCTATGCTAGTTATTTAGCTGAAACAATCTTTCAGCATTTTTTTTTCACTTCCACAAAATTAATACTACTCTAATATTTGTCTGAAAATACCTCAGTGCGTTTAAGATGGTTTCTCGCAAGTGTCTTTTCTGACATAGTATTTCTTGGTGTTCATTTTGTAAGGAGAAATAAGCAAACAAAATACAAAAGAAACAAGAAGGAAAGAGAAGTGGAAGGGACTAAGGTGGCTGAGCACCCTAGGCTTTGGCTCAGTGGATCAGAAGGTAACCATAGATTTTTCTTTGTAGTTGGTTTATTCGGTAAAAGTTGCTTTTATCACTTCATGAGTTTTAAATAAAGTAAAATATCTCAACAAATATAGGTAATGATTTTGATGGCAAGAATATATAATATTTTTGGACATACTGTAGATTGTGTTTATTGTTCTGGAATAATTTGCAGGTAGCAATATAATACATTCTCAAAACCATAATTAATGCAGTATTAATTTGAAAAAAGAAAATGTGTTAAATCTAACAAATTCCATGAAACTTTGGTTGTAGCTTTTGTAGCTGCTGCTCTTTCAGTCAAAGTAATAATTAAAGAAGGTTTGCTGAGCAAAATTAATTTAATTTACTGAAGAAATCTAATTTACTCAACTCTGATCCATTTATATACTTGTAGTCAGCCTTGATAGCATGGTCTATTGAAATTCACAGTGAATTTTAGAACATCTGCCTTCTAATTATTCTAAATATCACTATCCTAAAAGCATGTACATAAAGCAATTACTCCTTATGGTTTTATACATTTCTATTTTCAGAGCTGCTCAAAGCATGTCTTTGTTTTTCTTATTCATTGTTCCTCTAGGTTGTCAGATTACAATCAACAAGGCTTGTGCAGTTAACAAACCACTTACACCTCAAAAGGGTAGCTACAGCACGAATGACAGTGGTGTTTCCTACAGATATAATCTAAAGAGAAAGTTCAGGTTAAACCCCATATTTTCTAGGACATAAGTTTTTTTAGCCGTGTGTCTGAATGTAGTACATTGCCTCCTTTCTTCAGGACATAGGTGTTTTTTGTCTACTCAGAGAATGGTTAGACCACAGATCTTCCTTTTTTTTTTTTTTTTCTACTTCCAATAGACTGTTCCACAGTTGAGCATCTTTCCATGACATTACTTAATCTTCTCTCATAAGCTTTGCTCTAGGCTTTATTTCCTGTGTTTTCGGCTACTAGCTAGCTTGTTTTGGATTCTGCTTTTCCTGACTTAGGGCACTGGCTGCTGTTAGTGCAGAAAACCTGGGCTCACTCATCATGTCTGTGGTAACATGAAATTCTTCAGCATCTCATTATTGGTCTGTGATTATCAAACTGTCTCAGGATGTTTCAGGTAGTGCTTTTCCTTTTATTCTGATGTGGACTCTGTTACAGATGCAAGAACATATCTGATCAAATGCTAATAAACAGCTGATTTGGGCTTCAGAATTATCTTCTAGACAATAGTTTCCTCCAGCAACAGAAAGTGATATCTCTCTCTTTCTCATGCATTTCTGCCATATTTGCTCACTGAAGAATGGAGGAGTTTATTCCAATCCTCTTTATCATGGCATCTGCCCATCATCTACTTTAAAAATTATAATTATATGAGATTTAAAATCTCTAATAATTATCTTTGAAAGGTCATGGTTATCATGGGAGTTTCCTGAGGACTGGAGGAAAGCAGACATCATCCCTGCTGTTGAGAGGATGATCTGGAGAACTACAGTCAAGTCAGCCTTACCTCTGTCCTTGGGAAGGTGATGGAGAAAATCCTCCCGGAAACACTTTCCAAACATATGAAGGACAAGAAGGTGATTGGGAGTAGTCGTAATTGATTTATGAAGGAGAAGACAAACTTTGCCAGCCTGATGGCCTTCTATGGTGAGATATGATGACCATGGGGGGATGAAGGAAGAGCAACAATTGTAATTTATTTTGACTTTATGGGAGATTTTTGACAGTATTCCATAATATTTTCATACTCAATCTTTAAAAGTATGGAAGGAAGAAATAAATGAACACTGACATGGGATGAAAACTGCCAGATCTGCTGGGTCTAAGGATTGTTGTCAGCAACATGACATCCAGCTGGAGGCCAGGCACTA
Source organism: Passer domesticus (assembly GCF_036417665.1). NCBI lineage: Eukaryota > Metazoa > Chordata > Aves > Passeriformes > Passeridae > Passer > Passer domesticus. The sequence continues at coordinate 88,597,811 of NC_087474.1, forward strand.
ACAGTATGCACCAAAGGTTTCTGTTGTGTCCTGCATTGTTGAACATCTTTGTTCCTGATCTCAGTGATGGGACACTGAGCTGCACTCAGCAGCTGATAGAAAACTCAGAGGATATACCAGATTTTTAAGATGGTGTGTCTGGATGATACACCAGAGGATTGTGCTGCTGTTCGAAACATGTTACCAGGTTGGAGAAGAAGGAAATCTTGTGAAGTTCAGTGAAGCCAAAATGCCAAATTTTGCTCCTGGGTTGGAATAACCTCTTGTGCCAGCTATAGTGCTGGGGCTGGCTGGCTAGAAAGCAGCTTTGCAGAGAAGGATCTGAAAGTTCCTGGTGGATGGCAGCAGTGTGCTCTCATGGCAGAAAAGACCCAACAACTTCCTGGGCTTCGGAGGGAAGTGACTTTTTCATTCTATGCATTACTGATGAAGCCATGTCTGGACAACTGTGCACAGTTCTGCTGTATTTCATAATTCACGTTCTTTGACTTAAGCGTTGACATCTCCACTGTCTCAAAGAAATTCAGATATTAATGGACTGGAGTATCAATTCAACTGTTATTTAATATTGATCGAAGAACAAGGCTTTAAATCAGGAATGGAAGCTTTTTAGGACCTTAGAAGAATTTTGGGTGTGGGCCTGATGTGTTTCCATTGATGCTTGCTTTTAACAGAGTAGACAACTCGTTTCTCTGCAAGTGGGAATCTGTGTGGTTTTCAGATTGTTCACTGAATGTGGTGGAAATCCCAAGGATATCTCTTGCATTAATTACCATGGCTTGTTTGTTGACAGGCAGATGGAAAGGAAATACTCCAATGCTGCCTGAAGACTTAGATATTTCAGGATGTAAAGGAGCTTTGCATGATTTCCAGCAGAGCCCAAAAGACTGCAGTGAGTGTGCCTGTGCAGAACCATTGAGCCTTGTCTGAGACTGCCTTTTCTACATTCAAGAGCTAGTCTCCTGAAATTCAGAATTCACAATAGCTAGAGCTGCGTCCCTTAGGAGCCATCATCAGGATGTTTCAAGAGTCTCATTACAGTTTTCTCTGAAGCAGATGCTGTATGATTTTTGTTAACAATTGGTCTTCATTTAATTTCACCAGTCACTGATATGGCAGTCTAATTCAAATAAAGTCATGAGTATGTCTCAAATTAGTCTGATACTGGAACTGGAGAATTATATGTATAGAATCATAGAAAATGCATATGCTACATTGGAAGGAACCTGTCAGGATCATAGAATTCAACTCCTGGCCCTGTGCAGGACACCACAAGAATCACACTGTTTTCCTGAGAGTATTTCCCTTGTGCTTCTTGAACTCAGACTGGGACCACTTCCCTGGGAAGCCTTTTCCAGTGCCCAACCAATATCTGGGTGAAAAACTTTCTCCTGATATCCATCCTAAATCTCTCTGCAGGGCTTCTCTGTCACCAAGGGAGTCAAGATCTCCTTGCCATTTAGTGTCATCAGCAAGCTAATTTAGTATTCTTTTGAGTCCTGTGTCCAGATGCTTTTCATTATGTTGAAAAGAACTGGGCCAAGTATATAGCAGTCCTTCTTTTTTCTTTTACTCCTGCGATACCCTGGATTCCCTAATCTGTGCGTTCTGGGATTTTTAAAATTTGCTTTCTTAAGAAAATCAAGGTGAGATGTTTGCAGTGAAAGACCAGTGGTTAGGAAGCTCTGGATTAATGCCTTGCAATTTCAAACAATTCTAAAAATAAACACTTCACAGTCAGAATTTCTGTGATATAATTGATGATGACAAATGCTTCTTCAATATTCAGATTGCAGAATGTTTTGTTGGGATTTTTTCTTTCATAATGAAGCATCTAAAATGAGCAAATGCGTTCTGCTTTGTTTTAGGAAGTTGTATAAATCTGCTTGAAATACCCTTTATTTTTAGATATAAAGTGATGATAGCAGAAAATTAATGCTTTATTCCTGATAATATTTGTGTTGGACCTGAAGAGCATGGTCTACTGATATCTGAAGAGCTAGTTATATAGTATAAAAAATAGCATCCTAACACTAATTTGGTCCAAAAGTCAGAAGGCAGTTTTGCAATAGAAAGCTCTTTTCCCTTCATATTTTGTATGTACAGGATTTTGTGGGAAGGTGTCTGGAAAAATGGATTATTAATTCTGCTTTTATTTGGAGAACATGAACAAAATTTAACTTCCACTTTATAAAAATATATCCACATGACAGTAGCGGTTTGGAATATTATTTTACAGTGCTGCATAGATGGGTGACTTGTTATTTTGCTAGCTGTCTTCCAGGTTGGTTAATTTTCTCGTAAACTAAGTGAAACATTATTTTTTATAAAGACACAGTTATTTGGTGATTCCCTATGTTTTAACAGGGGAGAATTAATTGTCGTCTGTTTTTCTGGTTGTTCTTACAAATACAAAAGTCATGGGCTGCTAGACTGAGTTGAACAATCTGATCACAAAGAATGAAACCAGAACTGATTTTCTGATGTATTAACTTTGCATTCTTGCATAAACCTTTATGTAGAAAGCTTTACTGGTTCAAGGCTTGGGTTCTGGGTTGTAAGCTCTTCTAAATTTTGTTATAAGTATCTATCTTCTGAATTGTTTCTTTGTGGGAGCAAAACCTCTAGAGGGTGCCAAAAACTGGTTTTGGTTAAAGAAGCGGTTGGGTCCTGCATGACTAATGTCAGAAGTGGAGAAGTGCAGGTCACAGATCAGGCCCTGAAAGCTCTTCCTGCTCCCAGTAATTCAAGTACCTTTAAAATCCCTGTTCCTTTAAATTTGATTCCAAAGCCTTTCTACTCTGTGATAATAATCTTTTTTGTAGGCTTTTTTTTTCTTAATACTAGGCACTAACTGTATGATTGACAGGACTGGCATTGGAATTCTTTTTTTAGAAAAACTTGGTTAATCTTTGTTTATAATCTCTCCAAATGGAAATAATTCATCATGTTTCCAATGTCACACAGTGCATACACTAAGATAAATACTGTTTATTTGACCAAGGCTTCTTGTACCAGCAGGCTCTAGATGTCTACAAACTGTAGATTTTCCCATTCCTTTGTAACTCTTAAACTTGCCCTTCACCATTGCCAGGTTTTAAAAAGGTCCAGCTAGCATTAAAGTCCACTGCATTTTAAAGGGAAGCAAAACAAAACCAAAACCAACCTAACCTCTCCCTCACTCCAAAACTGAACAGGGAGGAAGTGGAAGAGTTCAGTAGCGGAGATTGGTGCAGAGTGGAAGCTCCAGGAACAGATTCTCTTAGTGGTAACTTCTAATTGACTTCTTGTCATGTAGCTACAATTTAAGAATAACTAGATCAGTTGTTTTATTTTCCTAAAAACCCTGTTTTCTTGCAGTTAAACATGTACATGACAAAGTATTGCCAAGTGAACAATGTATCAAGCTGCATCAATGCCAATCATCTGCAGCTAGGGGCGACGAGGACACTATCAGAAGCAATTGGCTTGTAATTGCTCCTGCTGCACCTTGTAAGAGACATGACATACGCTTTGTTTCCTATCTCTCTCTGTGTAGGTGTGCCAAAAATACCTGGGTGTGCTCACGTATTTTAGGTTGAAATATTGCTGTGAATTCTTCTCAATGGCAGCCTTGCACACACCTCAACAGTTGTAGAGATTATAGACAGTAATGATGTGCCTTTAAACATAAAGTGCTATATCAAATTTTCAACCATCAGCACAAATTAAAAGTTGGGGAAGAATGTTCTCAATAGTTTTGTAGGGATTTGGAAGCTTCTGCTGTACGATATGATTATTTAGAGGATTTGTATATGACCTAGGACCATTGCTCCCACTTTTTAAGGTACAGAAGATCTTTGTATTTTGGTCAACATAATCAAGTCTTGTTCATAATTGCTCTCAAAATTCTGTTGACATCAGTGGAACTCTTTACACGAGTGAAACCAGTGGGATTTGCCCCAAATTATAAAATCTCCAAAGGAATTTAATAATTTGCATGTATTAACAACATTTACAGTTCTTGATCAAAATCAATATTTAGTCCACAGAAATTGTGCTGCAAGTAAATCAATTACATGACCTTCCTAAAGAGGACCTTAGGAACACTGCAGACTTAGGAGCCTGAAAAAACTTCTCTTAAAAAAAAGGGTAGCATATATTCTTGACTGGATACGCTCACTTTCAATAGGGTGCTGAAAAAACATGATGAAAAGACTATCTAAAAATAAAGATTGTCCCAGTAAAATATTGACTTGTTAGAATGGCAAGGCTAATGGGCACAATTGACAAAATCAATTGGTTTTAACGAAAAGGATTTTTTATGAAGCTAATCATGCAAGTGCAGGAAAATCTGATGTCATTTCTAGGGAAGAGCAAAACTTGGAGATTAAGAAAAAAGGAGTGATGAGTCTGCCCCAGACAAAATCACATACTGTTTATTAGATTAAAGATTAGTTGAACAATCTAAAAAAAACCCCAAAACCCACACAACAGCAAAAGTTTAAAGATTCTCGCCCTTCAGTGCAGTCAGCTGAGACACTCTTGCAGGTGTATTGACAGGGTCTTTCTGAAGTGAATCATGATCTAGAAAGCACACCTGCAGAAGATGATAAATAAGCTCAAGCTGTTTTCCTTTACCAGATGAATCAAATTATTGCAGACTGTTAATACCTCCCGGGAAAGTGGTTTCTGTTGGATGGCTTTTTGATTTTGTAGCAAATAAAACAATGAGATTTGGAGTTGGTGGCTAATATGAACAAATTGATTTTAGAAATGGATTTAGACTTACAATACTTCTTGTAGTTCATCATGGAAATGAACTACATCAAATCACAATTTTCTGGATATATTTCTTGAATGCTATATATATTTTTAAAATACATAAATAGTCTGATATGTAAACTATTCTGTTGTGGATATCAAATGATAGTATATTCTGACCTCACAACTGAATTCATTACTGAGCTCATGCACTTCAGAAGCTATTCTTTAAATTGTTCTCAGTTGCTCACTAGTTCAGTTTGCTGGTTGCATACTCCATCCCTCCTTTTGAAAGAACACTTAAGGGTCATTTATTTCTACTTAAATCACCAAAGGTAATATTACTGCTTAAAATTTTGATATTTATTGCTTCTATTACCGTTGGTTCTGGGATGATTCCAAGAGAACCATACATTTATAGGTAGAGTAAACCTTGGTTTAATGTGTTTTCATTTCATGATGGTGGAACCATACAAATTTAAAACCATGAACAAAATCTCATGTGCAGTTCTAAGGACCTACTTCTTTCACAATCTGAAGTTCATGAACTATCGGGTTTCCATCTCTCTATTGAAATATTCCACAAAACTAGCACCAGAAGGCAAATCATAGCATTTGATTGCATTTTCTTGGTGTTTTTAGGTTTTTACTTCTATATACTTCTCAAAAGCACAGGGGAGATTTTGGCTTCAATAGGATCCTTGTTAATATACAGTAAAACATACTGGATGTAGGCAATTGATAATTCTCTGTCTTGGTCTTTAGTTTATCTGTCTGTTTGGTTTGAACTTTGTCTTAGAATAGTAAGGGTCATAAATGTCTGTTCCAAATTTTGGCTAATTGACTTTATGCATAATGAATGTGGGTTTTTTAGAAAGCAAACTAAAAAAGTGTTAACTGGTAACAGAATGTGCAGAAGATGGAGTTGATTTTGTCTCGACTGCAGTTGTTTGCTAAGCTACAGAAGGGAACTTCTTCATAGGTGCATGATGTCACCAAATATGACTGAGGAACACAGGAAGACAGAGTCAAATTCTGCAGGGTTATTTTTGTAATAAATGTTTATGATAATTTTCAAAACCAAACTGCTTTGGTGAGGTAGCCTTAGAATGGTGACATTCTGTTTAGAAAGAAATGCAAGTACCTCTGCATTTTGCATAAGGATTGCTCTGTATAGTGCATTTCTGTTACAGAATCATGGAATCATTCAGGTTGGAAAAGACCTTTAAGATTGTTGAGTCCAACCGTCAGCCCAGCACTGTCAAGCCCACCACTATTCCATGTCCTCATCGGACAGCAGCACATCTAGGCGTCCTCTAAATACCTCCAGGGATGGTGACTCCACCACTTCCCTGCGCAGCCCGTTCTGATGCTTGACAAGTCTTTCTGTGAAGACTTTTTTCTTAATATCCAGTCAAAAATCCCCTGGTGCAGCTTGAAGCCATTTGCTCTTGTTCTCTTTTTTGTTACTTAGGACAAGAGGCAGACCTCCACCTGGCTACAGACTCCTTTCAGGTGGTTGTAGAGAGTGATAAGGTCTCCCTTGAGTCTCCTTTCCTCCAGACTAAACAACCTCAGTTCTCTCACCAGCCTTCACCAGCCTGCTTGCCCTTCTCTGGATACACTCCAGCATCTCAGTGTCTTTCTTGCAGGGAGGGACCCAAAACTGAACACAGGATTTGAGTTGTGCCCTCACAAGGGCTGAGTACAGAGGGTCAGTCACTTACCCTTTTGGTAACCTTCTCTGTCATAACTCCAGAACTTGTTTCTAAACACGACTCTACAATCAAGGCTTACTGAGTATTTTGGTACTTGGCAATATCTGAATATCCAAATACTTGAAAAGGTATGTGCCACTTAGTTTCTTAATATTATAAAGAACTAGAGTTATGAAGCTTACACTCTTCCATGTGTGTAGAACACAAGTTTCCAGTGCCCTTGAAGTGTGGTGGTGCTTGAGGTTGTAATTTGAGAGTAAGCATGTTTCTCCTGCAGCTGACTTCTTACCTGACCACTTCTGAAATTTAATTTAGGCTTCACAGGTGTGCTAATTGAACTTTATTAATTTTAAATGCCTTAACTGTGTTATGAAGAGCAAGAGAGCATTTGTTTATATTTTAAAGAGAGAAGGAAAAAAAGGGATTGATATTTCTAGCTTGTTCTTCTCCAAATTTCTTGCATAAGAAATAAAGATCTCTTCTTAAGATTGCAGTAAGAACTACAGATAACCTTTATAAAATCTAGCTGACTACTGAGTAGCTTTTTGTTTTAACAATGTAGACACCTACATGTTCAGTTTTAAGATTCCACTTTTCCGAACCTTAATGTATTATGTAGTATACCACTGTTTTTTGTTCTTAATGATAGATAATTAAGGGTAATTTGTATCAATTTTTACTCACAGAGCTAGACTTATTAGCAACAGAAAGTGATGCTCTTTCTCATGCATTTCTGTCATATCAGTCTACTGTTAAAGCCATGTATCCTGGCATGCATCCCAGTGTATTTCCCAGCCTTCTACTCTCAGTAGTGCTAATTAATATGTACAGTTTTGTACATACCTTCTTGTCCATTTCCCAGTATTTATATTGAGCAGAGGTTATTTTGTTACCTGCTAAGTGTGAGACCTGTTACTTTTCTGGGCATTTAGTATAATTGTGTTAGGAATGTTTATTGGGAAATTATAGTAGCCATTATTAGAAATTGAGAGTTTGCCAAACAATTTATTTTTTGTAACATGTTGCATTTTACTGCTTCCTAAATAAAGGAAACATGTGGGCTCCATGTGTACCTGTCCAGCTGATTCCAAGACAGCATGCATATGTCTTTTAAATCCTGGTTTCTCTCAAAATATAATGGCAATTTGTGATGATGATTTTTCTGAAGAGTAATAACTGAAGAGGGATAACCTAGGCAACTTCAAATGGTTTAGAAATTCTTTGTTATATGATGATACATAGTTCAGAACAAGGTAATTCTTGTAAGAGTTTAATGATGAAAACTGTCACTTTTTAAAAAATCATTTCCACTCATAAATTGAAATGCATCAGATGATAATGAGACTTCTTTCTGTTTTCCCTCAATTATAGTAGTAACAGATCTTTAGTGAACTTAGGCGTTCAGAAATAGAGCATCTCATAACTAATTGACAGAGAAATGCACGTGCAAGTAGAAAATTATTCTTGTGCTTATTTTTATCCTCAGAGTTTTAACAGCTGCATATTTCAATTATGTGTGGCTAATTAGAAGCCTGGCTTAAAGGCACTACTGCTCTTGGGGTTTTAAAAAATACATTGGGCTCTTTATCACAAGAATTAAATACTGAGTCTGTTTTCACTTTGGACTACTTCTTCCATGTTTCACTGCTTCTTTTTTGCCTGGAGACATGAGGCATTGCCTTCAGTTGTATTAGGTTACTCAAGCTTGTTACTCAAGCGGCCTTTGTTCATAGGATCCTTTTTTTCAGAGGATGCTAACACTCTCCTGTAATCACTTTATTTGGATTGTCAGACTGTTGGCCTCTTAAAATCCAAAGATTTTTTTCTAGTATTAGAATTTGTATTTTTTCTAGTATTAGTATTTGTTTCAGAGAGTTTGGAGGAAATTACGATAATGGTCTCCTAGTGCCTCAAAGCAGAGGTGAAGTTTTGAAATCTTGCATAAATACCACTGTTTACTGGTGGACCTTGAGCAGCCACCTGCTTGTCTGAAAGTCAAGCTTTGTTCTCTCTGATGCCTCATACAGTGTTCTCTGAGGGCTTTGGCTAAAGCATCAAAGGTTCTCTCCTAAGCAGTGGATAAATTGTGAAATCACTCAAACGGTGTGTAGCTTTCCTTGAGCCTTTCCTTTGGGCTTTGTCAAGAGAGACATGGGTTTTATGCTGCTGTTGGGCTGTGTGTTCTGAATGAATTGATTCTTTGGACAGCTGCAGGGACCAGCTTTGCACCATGATCTGGGCCCAGAACTGTCACTCTGAAGCAGGGGGTGGAACTGCTGTGTTGAAGATAAGGCTTTCAGAAAGGAGAACTCAAGATGCTTTCTCGATTTATATAAATCATGCTTGAAAGAGCAATTGCAATGTCAGGTGAAATAAAAGAGCATTATGTAATGGGTCTTGAAACATCTCCAAGCTGAAGTAATCAGGACAAGATTCAGTCCAGTTTGCTGACACTTTGCTTTCTGCACCCTTCCTTATGGTAAATGCATTAAATTTCACTCATTTTTTAACAGAAGAGGGAGTGGACTTAGTGATTAGCAGCTAATGTGATAGCACCAGCCTTACTTCAGAGTGAAATGGTGTGTGTAACAATGTGAGAGTATGATTTCTTTTTTTTGTTCCTGAAACTGGTGGTATATATTGACTTATAGAACACACTAAGCAGGATTTTGTCAGCATTTGTAGATACAGTAGAAAATTCAGCAATGAGAACGTTATACGCTATAAAAAGAATATGAATTCTTTTCAAGGCTGTTTAAGGAACCGAATTGCTAGTTCTAAATAAAAACCCATAAATGTAATACATTTAACTATTAGTGGAGTTCAGACTACTTCAGAAAGGCATTTTAACTTGACTAGGATGGGAGTGTAGGGGTGGGTTTTGTGTGGGTGTGTTTGCTTTGGTTTTGGTGGTGTTGACTTTTTTTTTTAGCTTACTTTAAGAAAAACAGCTTCTGGCCTCAAAACAGTAATGTTTATGTTCTTGGTGACCAAAACCACGTAATTCCGCATTGGCACTTGATCTGTGCAGTTGGAAAGTGTCATTGAATTTTGTGGGTTTTTTTTTATTTTTTAAGACATTTTAAGACCATCTCTTTTTTGAATGGACTAAAAACAGCCAAATAACTCACAAAAAGGATACAGAAGTGCTCAAGCAAAGAACAAAAGAACAAATCCAGATTCAAACCATTCAAGCCATGATTTGAAATGACATTGGTAGAACTTTATTTTCACTTTTAGAATCTGGCTTAAAAAAATGTGCTCTCTCCTGTGCACAGATAACCATTGACTTCAAGAGAAAACCTGATAAACATGGACAGAATCAGGTCCACAAGCACTAACACCCTTTTTTACTAAGTACAAAATACATGTGTAAGCATTTTCCAGATGTTTCAAATGTTTTCATTGCCATCTTCTGAACCTGGATTTGATGTGGATAATTAAAAGAGTCATTGCTTACATAGCAAATAGGGAGGAATAAATGTTTTACAGTGTGTTTATTGTGCATGACCAGATGTCTTGTTATCACGCTGCATTATTTTTCTTTGAGATTAATACTGCTTTGTCTGTCTCCCAGATGTATGCGACACCTGCTAGTTTAATATCTGTCTAGGTCATTGTTACAGAAAGTCTCTCCACTCTATCCCTGCTGTAAGGATAGATCCTGTATAATGACTTTGCTCTAGTTTGTGCTGCTTGTTTTTCATCATTTAGAGGATACATGCATTGATCCGTGGAGCTGTAGGACAAGTCCTCAGCTTCCTTCTCTCTCTTCTGGCGCTGAGAGTGTTTTCAAGCCCGGTTTTAGAGTGGATGTGAGAGCCGAAGCTGTTTCCTGCTTTGGCCAAAACCTCCGTGCCAATGCAGACATCAGGATAGAGAGAAACAGATCTGTCTCTTCCACCTACTGGTTCTGCCAGACAAAAAGAGAGGTGCAAATTTCTTTTGCTATCCCTTTATCCTCTTTGTGGTGTTTCTGGCATCCATTTAGCTCATGAATAACTGCACCACTTGTTTCAGATGCTCTTCACAGGGTCTTGCCAACAGCAGTGCTGTGAAATAAGCGTGGTTCATGTGAGGTGTCGTGGCTCCCCACTGGGCTCTCAGTGGCAGCGCTGAGCGATAATAACATGGTCTTTTTGTTTTCACTCTGCTGCGGTTTAACAAGCCCATGTGTAACAGCAGAGATTAATTCAGCTTTCCGTCTGCTGGCTTGGGACAGCATTACAGCACTTTGCATTACAAAGTTTAGCTTTACTATTATATAATGTAGTAGGACTTACTATTATTATTATTATTATTATTATTATTATTATTATTGTTTATTATGATTATTGTTGTTGTTGTTGTTATTATTGTTATTATTATTACTATTACCATTATTATTATTATTGTTATTATGGAATAATATTAAACAGGAAAGCTTCCGGCCTGTTTGGCTTGTTTGGGAGGTTTTACCTCTTGATAATTAGCAAAGTAATAGATAAATTTTAGAATCTTTTCATGCTGTGTAGTCTGATCTGTGTAAGTGTTTTATCTGATTCCTACCAGGATAACAGGGTTTAGGGTGGTGATGCTAGTGGTAATCCCAGATAGAGTAGGGCTTGAGTCAAGAAAAAGCTCCTCTTGCATCTGAACCACATTAGTTTATTTAAACATTCCTAAGGATGTTTCTTTTTTTAAGCAGTGAGAGTATATGTGCTGTTGCTGGTCCATGGTAAAGGAAAACTTGTAGTGGTCCTTCTCAAGTCCATCCCTGAGAATGGGGGCTGCCTTTGCTGTCCCTTTGTAGCAGCACTGGCTTCTCTGCTCTTCTCTGTATGGGATCCTCAGAACTGCTGCTGATGCCTTAGAAAAGGTCTTCCTTTTCCAGATTATCTCACTCTCAGGTTTCAGGACTTCCTGCATTCATGTCCTGGCCTCTTGGGTTTTTCTTGCCCCATATTTCCCTTCTCAGTGGGAGGAAGGGTAGAAAAGAAAAAGTCAGCAGAATTTTCGGGAATGTCTCACTGTGCAGTGGTTGCCTCATTTTTAATGTGCTTTTGGAGCATTCTGTGCTGATTGACCGAAAAACATCATTTTTGGGTATTTCAAGGTGTAATGAGTTCCAGACCCACTAGACAAGATTTTAATTTTTTATTCCTCATGAAACAGTATCTGTTCAACCCTATTCTTCTCAAGTCCCTCCACTACTGAGGCAAACAAGTCATACGCAAAGGATTTGTTTTGCACCGTGGCTTGCTTTGTACTGCTAATGCTGCTGCTACAGCACTGTTACTTCACTCTTCTGCTCTATTGTGGGGTCTCAATCACAGTGTGCTCTCTTGTAATGAATACAGAAAATTCTCCTGCCTAGCATGAGGTTTCGAAGACAGTGCATAAATCTCCCTTGTGCAGCACTGCACAGAGGTGGAATCTTATTTTCAGTATTTTGGCATCTGCTGAATTGCAATGCTTCTCCTGCAATAATTAATTCTGTTTTATTTTAATACCGTGGTGTAATGCACACAGTTCAGATTACCTGCCTTTGCAATGAATTGAAAAAGATGGGGTGAGAGATCCATATGAAGGTCTGAGATGGACAGGCCTGGTCACCTCTGCCATAAAATTCCTCAAAATTGCTGTAGAAATGCAGTGTAAGAGTTAGATATTTGCTCTTGCTGATGAAGCTGGCATCTGTATTTGCTATAGTGTAGTTTAGTGGGTTTGTTAATTAGTTTTAATATGTGGTTGAGGCTGCTTCTGCTATCTACAAGTAGATAGGGACTAAAGTTGCCAAAAATGAGTTGTCATTGCAGCTGCTTCCACTCTGTGAAGAGATGGAGTGTATTTTTTCAGGCTCAGATGAGTATATCTTTGATGCAGGAACAACACTTGCCGATAAACGCCAACTATTTGTCATTTGCATCCAGTTCAGACATCATTCAGAAGTCAGTTAAAATTAGTCAAAATTTGCTCCTAAATGTTATATTAAAATGTGTCCTTTCATTTAATGTCATATTTATCTTGAAGTTTGAGGAAGAACATGAAGTTGCACGTTTACTACAGGGCTTTAATAAGCTTCTACAGCTAATTTTGTGAAATTAGAAATTACTCCATCTGCTTGCTGTTATTTAGAAATGTGTGATTTCTCAGGTGTCTAGGTAGAAGAGCCAAGCTATTTCGGTGTGCACAGAATAAACTCACGTTCAAATGTCAATGTAAATTTTCAAGTATACCTTTAAATAAATTCACTCATTCGCAACCTTCAACATTTTGTAAATTGAAATGATCTTTACCAGATATTAACTTGTTATATTTTAGTAAGCTTAAGTATCACAACTGATGAAAAGGAATAAAATTTATATTAGGGGCAAACTTTTGAGATGTGGAGTTGCTTAAATTTTGATAAAGTAGAAAATTTAAGTTAAATGAAACATTTTGTTTCAATTGCAGATGCATTGCATTTTATATATTGGATAAATTTTAATGTGGTGAAAAAAATCCTATTGAAACATTGTTCTATTCTGTGCTTCTCTCTTTGGTGTGATATTTCACCATTATCTAGATTTTTCCCCATTCAAAATACTATATTCAGCTTCAGTGTTTTAGAAAACTTTGGCCAAGGAGAGGCAGTGTGCTGCAAATAACTTCCTATGGTATTTTTGGAAGCTGTCTGAGAAGGTGAAGAAAAGGTCTGTAAGGGTGAATATTCATCAAAGCATCAAGCCTATTACATGGTCCATCAATGCAACCAGGCATCTTTGCTTGCTGACTCCAGCTAAGGCCAGCTCTGCCTTTCTGTGTTTTGCTGGGCTTTCTTGCTGATGTAAGGAGCTTGGGTTTCTGCTGTAGCTGTGAAATATGCCTTTTTCATACGTTCAGCAGAAAGTGTATGGATCGTATGGATCCTAACTTGCTAATATTTTTTAGGCTTCACAAGGGCTGATGTGAAGTACCAGCTCTCTACTGAGCCTGTTGGTTCAGCTGTGTTTCACTTTGAGTGTGAAAGGTGCCTTCATATTAGTAATGTAGTTTTTCCAGATCATGTTGGAGGGTGTATATAATTGGTGTAAACAAGAGTCTTTGCATTTTTAAATATTGCAAACAAAATTCACCCCTGTCAGGGCAATCCCAAGAACAAATATGGGCTGGGTGGAGAATGATTTGAGAGCCGCCCTGTGGAGACAGCCTTGGGGGCGTTGGGGGACAAAACCTGACATGAGCCAGCAATGTGCAGTCACAACCCAGAAGGCCAAACGTGTCCTGGGCTGCATCCAAAGCAGCGTGGGCAGCAGGGTGAGAGAGGGGATTCTGCCCCTCTGCTCTGGTCTGGTGAGACCCCACCTGCAGTGCTGCATCTAACTCTGGGGGCCCCAACATAAGGAGGGCATGGACCTGTTGGAACAAGTCCAAAGGAGGACCACAAAGATGGTCACAGGGATGGAGTACCTCTCCTATGACAACAGGCTGAGAGAACTGAGATTGTTCTGCCTGGAGAAGAGAAGGTTCCAGGCAGATACTATCACAGCATTCCATAATAATGGGGGCCTACAAGAAAGATGGAGGGGGACTTTTTCTAAGGTCCTGTAGTGACAGGACAAGGGATTATGTTTTTGAATTGAAAGAGGGTAGGTTTAGGTTAGGAATTAGGAATTAGATATTAGGAAGAAATTCTTTACAATGTGGGTCGTGAGGCGCTGGAGCAGATTGCTGAAGGAAACCCTGGAAGCCTTCATGGCTGGGTTACATAGAGCTCTGAGCAGCCTGGTCTGTTGGAAGGTATCTCTGCCCATGGTGGAGAGGCTGGAACTAGATGGTCTTTAACATTCCTTCCAACCTAAACCATTCTATGGAAATATTGTGTTGTAGCTAAAAAGAATGTGCTGGTTGTCATCCTCTTGCAGTAGGTTCTGGTGGTATGGGCTCACTTCAGGACTGGTGGTCTTATCTATGAATTACCCATCTGTTCTACTAGATTACTGCCAGGTTTTGGACATTCTCTGGCTTCTGTGTCCAGCTTTCAAATTCCATGTCTTGTTCCACTGCAGGCAGTGCTCAGGTATGAGATGGAATCATTTTGCTTGCTGGGGGAATCCCTGACTGTTGCTGATGGTGGAAGGGGTTTCTGTTTGTCTCCTTGCAATTCTGGCACCTCCAAGGCAGGCATGATCTTCTGTGAGCATGCTTCTACCTACAGTGAATCCAGGACCATTTGCGTAGCTGTTTGTGCTTGTGGGATGAAAGCAGTGAGGAAAACACATGGAGTTGAATAAAAGTGCCTGCTCTGACCATGTTGCTCTGAGTGACAAGAGGTTCTGACACACAGCTCCCCTCTCAGGAGGTCCCCAGAGAAGCCTGAATGATTTTTACATTAAGAAAGCATCAGGTTTTACCAGGGGGGAAGATACTTCCTTCATTATAAAAACCCTAAGTGATGGGTGGGAGACAGGAATGTAAGGGGAGGACTGTGAGTAACTTTTGTTCAAGTGTGCCCTGGCAGGGAGAGCCCTTGTGGCTGGGCATAGCTGTCATGGCAGCAAACTGCATAGATCCATTTGATTTGGGGAGGATTTTTCCATTCTACAATCCTGGAAGAAATAGCATTTGTCATAAGGATCTTCAGGATCGGATAGTAATGCCTGATAGGTCATTACTAAATGTCTGAGCACGGGATTAGATCAGACAAGATGTTATGAGGCTAAGTAAGGAACCAGCTTTTTAATCTATGGTAAAATTACATGTTTAATTTTGTTCCTACTAGATGTATTAGTAGCATGCTGTGGGGTTTTCTGTTTGGTTGGATATGAGGGTTTTGTTGTTGTGCTGGAGTCTTCTAATTTTTTTTTTTCTTTACTGCATTCTTTCCAGTTATTTTTAGTGTTTTATCTTTCTTTCTCTCTTTCTTCTGTTTGCAATTGTACAGTTATTTTTATGGTGCCACTTTTTAGTAAGTAAAGTGTCTACTGCTGATTTTTAGCATCTGTAAATAACTTCCATTGTTATTTACTTAAAGAGAGAGCTAATGAAGGAGTGACTGTGTATATCCTGCCTAATGATCTCAGGCAATTCAGTTTAATCACGGGTGTTGCTATTTACTCTGCAAATGTTTTTTAAAAATCAAAAAAAAACCCTACATAATACATTATGGAGGAAAAACTGCATATTGAGATGACCATGCAATGTTCATATATATAAAAACTAGCACAAAAATACTAAAATATTACTTGCAATAGCTGGTTGAATAGCCAGGCTTCATCACTTATTATGTGCATTGATTTTATTCTGTTCCCATTGTGAACTTCAGAAAAATATAATGCTTATTTGTCAGTGATTTCAGTGTCCAGTGGGAACCTGTGAAACACTCTGGTATGGAGGTCATCAAGATTCTTAATTTTCTTGCTAAGTACTTAACCTTGCTGTGCAGTTCTTAAATTCAATTTTACACAGTGCTGACTAAAGGAACACCACAATATAAATAGCAAAACATCTTAGTGTAATGTTTATTTAAGAGTAATTTTACAATGAACATAAGTCCCATAAGATGTGGGCAAGTAGGAAATCCTGTGAATTATTTGGTATATTACATGATCTGTGTAAAAAAATGTTTTCTTTATTAATTAAAAAATAAAAAGGAAAGGACCTTTTATATATGGTTTTAACTTTTAGTAAAGGATTGTGTCTATTTTAATTTTATTAAGACATTAGTCTTTATATTAAATATATCTTTAATTTTATTGAGGCATTAGTGAGAAGATGAAACAGTCTGGCAGCCTTCTTCCTCCCCCTTAAAAGAGAGTTCAATGTCAGAACATTAGAAAGCTTTCCCCCCACTCCAAAGCCCCTGCTACTCCTAAACTCACCAAATTCATACTGCTGCAATGACCATATAACCTGAACTTTGCTGAAAAATACTCCATAAACTTCTGTATGAGGCAAAGGAGATGGTAGAGAAGGTCATATAGATGAGGATTCTTTTTATTTAGTGTAGAGGACAAGCCCCACTATGCATGAAAGATATTTGGTTGAAAATTTTAGAGGTGTTTCAGCTTGATAAGAATACTTGTCACTGTTTATGTTGTATTGGAAGATTAAATTAAAATTTTATAGGACTAATGAATTCAGACTATTGCTTCCAATTATATTTTGACATGGTTTGTGTGACCTCCTTTCCTCTGTATGAGTTATGAGCAAAATTATGGGAGATCACAGAGAATGAATAAACTTTAGAACTAAAATGCAAGTAGTTTATTTCTCTAAATTTAAGTTAATAGAAGTCTATGCAGTTTTATGGGAGTGTTTGAATAGAACATGCCACACGTATTTCAGCTCATTTATGTTCCAATATGCACACATCTAGGGAAAAATAAGGAACTTGCTTATCCTGCCTATTGAGATTGTAGATTGTACATGTTTCTTAAAAAAGAGAGGGGAGAAGACACCCCACGTCCCCATCCCCATTTTATTTGCTTTCTGTAATAAACTACGGTGTTTCTTGAGCATGTTGGGCTTTACTTTGTATATTATTCATGCTGTCACTGTGCCTAGGGCTTTACCAAAGCTAATGAATAAATGCATCAGTTATAGCTGCACAAGAAACCAGTTCAGCTGGAAGGCTGATTCTGAATTATATCAAGGAATGCTTGGAAAAGAATCAAGTAAGCCAAAATACATACGTAGCTAGGAATTGCAAATTTGCAGATTGTGATAAAGCTTTCAATATAAAGCTGCTGCTTCTTCCAGTATAATGCACTGTCCTGCATTTGGACCTCTGCTCCCCTAATGTGCAGTAAGTAGGCTGCAAGCAGTGAATACAGTGGGAGTCAGGTTTGTGTGCATGGGACTGGGGAAGTCGCTATGCTCTTATGCCTGGCTGATATCTTTCTGGAAAAAAAATAATGGCCCATACAATGTTAAGTCCTACCTCATATAAGAAAAGGCTGATTAACTTATTTATTTGAGGATTAAGTAACTGGCTATAAACTTCTGCCAAAAAAAAAAATAGATTTCGAGAGTAAAAACATTACCAGGCCTTAAAAACTTGTAAGTACACAAAAATGTTTCCTTATATGGGATTAAGACAGAAAATTAAGACCTTATACTTTAGGGTGTCTGCTAAGTACAAAGGGATTAGGAGGACAATTCTGTGACAGGCTACCTTTTGCATGCTGGCCCAGATTGGATTTTGTTTTTCTGAAAATATCCTCCCATAGTCTCCTGTACTAGCCATGGACTGAGCTCAGTGTGGCTGGAAAAATCAGTGAGGTCTGATCCCTCTTATTGCATGTGCAGAGGATTCCAGCAGTATTGTTAAAGATGATCTGGTTAGGAATGTATAGGCATGAAAGCACCAAGAGCAATAAATTGCAGGAAAGGGGCTATAGAAAGGGGGAAGTCTAAATGCAGATTTTCCTGAGCCCTGGGTTAAGGGGCAGTGATTAGGCCCTGGTGGCTCTCAGGATGGAAAGACTGATCTCTGGCAGCTCCTGAAGGCTAGGAGAAGCCACACATGGCTGCCTATGGCTGCCATCTGACAGGAAAAGGACTCATCCTGCGAGCACCTTGGCTCCCAGATCATCCTGGGAGGCCATGGGTGGATGCCAGTGACACTCTGACCCTGCAGCCTCACCACTGGGCAGGCTGCTCAGAGCAGTGAGTTTTGGTGCTGGTGAATATTTGGGTATGAAAGCAACGATGTGAGTGAGCAAAGGCAGCTTTGTTTAAAAGCAAACCCGCCTTATTTGCCGGTAAGTTTTGCTACAGGAACACCGCGATAATGGAGCAGCGCTCCCTACATAGCAGCCGGTGAAATAAATGGGCAGGAGATCTTTCTCCTTTTTAATGCCTTTATTAAGAAGAATCAGCTCAGGTGGGAAGAAATCGACGGGTTGCGCCCTCGCCGCCGCTGCTCCCAGGCGTGGCACGAAGCAGGAGGATGATGCAGTTCTGTCCGCTGGTCTGCAGACAGAGCTGGGGACTCTGTCCTCACGGGAGAGTCGTTGAGTCCTTAGTTTGTTGGTTTAGAAACCCGGGGGGGTCTCTTTAATCAGTTTCTTTTCAAGTTAGAGTGAGAAATAAAAAGGTTTAAGCAGGTACGGGACAATGCTCCCATCCTTAGACGTCACTTTAAGTCACTTATGGCTCGTGATTTTAGGGGTTTTTCTTATAAAAACTGTAAAACTGTAACAATCCAGGGTGCACTGCGTTTCTCATTTGCATGTTGTCTCTGGTGTCACTGGAGGGTTGTCTCTTTACCCTGGAGGGTTTCTCTTGGTATCTTCTTGGTATGCAGCTAGCATCAGGGAAACAATCGGTTAATCACCCACCATCAACGAGTGATTAAGGGCTTTTCTTCGCAGGGAACCTAAAGAAGTCTGACTCGGTCTGGCTTGGTTTTTTTAACTCTGAAACTTAAAAAAAATTACAACTTTCTATTCATAACAGCCGGCATCTGCTCACCAGTGAACCATTGCATGCATTTCTCCTGACGTAACTAAAGATTATGGCAGTCTTGTGGGGGCTCAGTAGGGTGTTGCATATGTTTTTCGCAAATATCCCATCTGTGAGCAGTTAAGTACTGGAAAAACACTTAGAAACACAAATGAAAGCAGAAAAACACACACAGAGAAACTCAATCACCAAGATGTTGTTATGCTTCTTCAGTGCATTGGTCCTGGAGCGCTGCTTGTGTCAGTGGTGCTGCCTGGTGGGTGTGAGTGGGCTGTGAGGAGGGAGGGGGGTTTATTGGTTTGTGTCTTCCTGCAGGAGACCCTTATGCCACAGGTATCAAGTCAAAACAGTAACAAAAGTTACTCTCGGTTTTGTTTTAAATGAAAAGAAAGGCAGAACCTTTGCTTCATCTTCCTCAAATGTTTGGGAAAAAAAAAAAAGCTGTGGGGTTTTCAAGATTCCAATCTTTTTGTTTGAATAGGTACACGGTACTTGAAAAGTTAAGTCTGGAAAGAAATGATAAACGCTCATGTATTTCACAGCCATCACTGGTCTAATCAGTGTGTAACTGTTAATTTCTTGCTTTGTTTTTTCCACCCCTTGCCATGAGTCTGGTGAATTAATAGGAAAAAGAAATCAGTGGTTTGACTTGTACCTCCATTCAATAACATCTGTAAAACAAGCTGCTCTTCATGCATGAAGAATCCTTTCCTTTCATTTGTGTTAGGCTATGGGAAATCTTTCTAAATTTTGGGGTTTCTCAGTTATTCTTTAACTTCGTCTCTCACAAGGTTCTCTCATTGGCATGCAGATGCTTTGTTCTGCCAACACGAGATGTAGTTTGTAGTTTATAATATGGATGCATGGTAGCAGAGGTTTCCCAGGTCTGTTCAGGGGTCACAACAAGGCCCTGGTTCTATCTGAGCCAGCATGCTGATTATTCATTTACCTTGTGATCTTTACATCTTCATAATAAATGCAGTTGTGAGGTAAAAGGTGTGGTGTGCACACTGTTCCCCCAAAGCAGCTGAAGTGTGTACTGGGGATCTACTTGCTGGTCTAGGGAAGAAATCTGGGAGACTGGAGACAGTAACACAGCAATAGTATTAGAAAAGTTCATTCAGTGGGATGTCTGTGTAAGCTATACTGTACCTAGGCAGAAAAATGTTTGGCATCATACATCAGTCTGGAGGAGTAGACTTTACTGAAGCGCATAGTGGGAAAAAAAAGTATGTTGTTTACATGAATTGATTTTGATTTGCTGTAACGAAATTAACTTGAAATTCAATTCCTAAAAGTGTTAAATGTATTTTCACCAGCAGTAAACTGATAATTTATTAGTCTGAGTCTAGTCATCTGTTCTTTTAGCTGCAAGGATGTGGGCTGAAAATTTTCTCGAGTAGGAGAGAGATCTTTTTAAGTCATTCTATTGGAAGTACATCCTACTCATGGTGAACAAATTCAGTTGTCTGAAAGATACTATGGATAATCCATCCAATACTGCATTTATTATGAAGACATAAAGATTACAAGGTAAATTAATAATTAGCATGCTGACAACCTTATGAAGTCTCAGGCTTATTGGCTTTCTAATTTTTTCAGGTATTTCTAATTTTTTGCCACAAATTAATGTATTTATTTAAATTCCTTTGAAATACTATTTCCTACAACATCAAAGAAATTTTCTCCATCAGGATTACTATTTGTTATTCACCAGGATTCTGAAAGAAGCATTGTGTTACTCAATTTAGATCCTGGAGGAGGGTGAGGAGAGATGAAGCAGAACTGGTGTTAAGGCAATGTATCATTTTTTTATTTGAATAGAGAAGTTCATTGTTCAGCTGGCTTCCTGCCAGATGTTCCTATGCTAAGAGGACTCTCACCATACAGTTAAGATAACTTGAATTTCATAATGAAGATCCAAACCAGTGACTAGGAGACTAGTAAAAGAATATGGGAGTCCTGTGTTGCTTTGTGAGCACAGCTTTTCTCCTGAAATGCTTACATAGTGGTGTAAGATGTAAAATGCTTACACATTTAACAGGCTAGTCTTGCAATAAGTATAGAAATAACTATGAAACATGCCCATAAAATAATTATAAAATATGGCTGTTAATAGCAAAAGCATTTAACATGCATACAACATTGAAACAATATTGATTTATGCTTTATAACCCACAGTTACTGATATAGTGTTATATTTCCTCCACATTTTAACAGTGAGAAAAGCTTGCTTTCTCACAGGGTTAGAAAACAAGTCAAGTTTTTACTCAGAAAATAAAATTTATTGCTTTTTAATTTTAAGTAGCTGAGAAACTTTACCATTTAGGTAAAACTAAATCATTACCCAATGAAGTGCTTACACAAGTGCTTTATTTTCCTTCAGAAAACTGTGTGTTACAGAACTTAGTTTAGAAAGTTATTGACTCCAGGCTTTGACAATAGTGCTTGCTCCCACTGATAGAGGAGAGTGTAAGCCTCTGGACTGTGGTTAATTTATTGCAACTAAACTTGACTAACTTCAGGGTCCCAGTCTGTAGGGATGGTGTGGTATTATTTTACCTGAGGGAGAGAAGGTGTGGTGGACACCAATGGCCTTGGGCAGGAAAATATGGAACTGTGTTTAATACAGAATGAAGAAACTTCTCCTTAAGTAAATGTCTGACTCTTTGCACTGAGTGATACTGAGCAAAAGCTGAAGATGAGAAAAATTGCTTACTCTGTAGTGATGCTTATCAAATGATGTGCAAAATGAGTTCCAGATATGGTGGAAAACATCCTGTGCAGCCAGACTTTTGATATGCTTTACTCCATTCACTTTTGAATTAATTAATCTCGTTTAATTCAACTGTGTTTTTTATTGTGTTTACTTTTGCTAAAGGTGTAAGTTGTAAGCCTAGATACATCACAGTGGGGAGAAAAATAAAATAATTTTGGATTTTAGAGAAGATTTCTCCACAAATGTAATTCTTGGCCTTGCTTTGTGAAGAAAAGAACATCTTTGGTCTCATTAATTGGGAAAGAGTTTTATATGAAATACTACTTAAAATCAATCCTATCTTTTTGATTCTTAGGACGTCTCTCTAGGACAGTCATGTGTTTGTGTGGACAGACGTATTAACATCCTTAATTCTTGCTCTTGCTTGTAATTCTGCCATGCTTTATATTCTTTAGTTTTCTTGGTCTGGGGGACTGAACAGTGACTGTATATTGCACAGATACTGCCTTGCTAGTGCAGTTTTCTGGATCTGGAGGTTTTTTTTATGTGCTGGACTCCTGGCTGCTGAGCTTGGATGTACCAAGTGGCTGTGGGAGTTGAGCTGTTCTCACAGTTTATGTGAAACTCATCAGTATTTCTTTGTTAGTGTTTTGCCTCTCTTAAGGGCTACCTGTTTTGCTAAGTAGTGCTATGAAGCTCTGAGTATATAATGTGTTTTCAGAATTAGAAAGCTGTAATGGTGTCTTTGTTACTGTGTGGTATCAATTTTTTATTCCCATTTGTTCTTTAATGCTGTGTTGCGAAACATTGAGCTGTGTTTGGACTCTTTTAATGCTGTGACTGTTACGGGCTTTAATAATAATTTTTCAAACCTTTTTTTGCACATAATTGTTTTTCCTGGCAGTGGAAATCTGGCAAATGTTAGGTCATTTCATTTTAAAATAATCCTAATGTTTGTAAATTGCCTGAAACACAGTTGGTATTAAAAAAAAAAAAAAAAAAACAAAAAAAAAACAAAAAAAAACCCCCAAAACAACAAAAACCACAAGCAATTATCTTTGCCTTTTGCTATCCAAAATAAACAACAAATGCTAAGAATCCTTTTATTCTAATTACTCCATTTGCCTGTTTTGAAATAATTGATGAAACATCATTTATATTTCTACAAAATCCTTAAATTAAAAAATGGTGTGATACCTTTGAATGGAAAGGCATGGCAGTTTCTGTGAATGATGTGTGTTACCTAAAGCAGTGTAACTTTCATGCTATTCAGCACTGCTGACTTATTTCATACGGACTAATTAGAGCCATGGAGGCTGGCTTCAATGGGGCTTTGAACTTTGGCTCTTACCTGGGCAGAGTATCTCAATTACAGAAATGCTGAAGGTGTGATACATCAACATGGTTTATTAAATAATGTACTTGCCTAGTGTTGAATAAACAGAGTCCCATCAAAAATATATCCTATACAGTAGTCCCATTACAGTAATATTTCTTGTGGGGTAGCTGTTTGAAACTTATTTTCCTCTTGAATTCCCCTCTGATCAATTATGGAGCCTGTATCCAAGATAGAGAATCTGAGAGATCAAGGCACAAGGGATTTATGCAGACGTGGCTGTATGCTAAATAACAGAATGTAAATCCATGGATCAGTCAGTCCTGCTCAAGTGAAGTAGTTGCAAGAGTTTTGGTAGATCCCTACTTGAACAACTTAGAAGTTCAAAACCAAAACAAAACAACCCAGCCACTGTCCTCGCTAAAAAAAACTCCCAAACTACAAACTCAAGAAAACCCACCAACACCTCACAACAACAACAAAAAAACTACAATCAAAACCAATTCTGGGCAAAGCATGTATTTGTCCTGCACAAGGGACATGCTAGGAGCTGTTCTGCCTCAGACGTCAAATATCTTCTTGAGCTTCATGGATGCTAACTGGGAGGGAGTCTGCTGTTATCATACCCAGGCTGCTAAAAAATTGTTGCTCTTTTTTGGGATGGAGCATGCATGGTAACAATTTCAGACAACATTTTACTGGTGTTGTGTTGCTTCAAATACAGGCTTTTTAAAAGGGTGGATACACCACTGACATGTTAAGCATGCCTGTCCCCCTGTGGCAGTCAACCCTAATCGTAGAGAACAGCACTGACTAACTGCACGTGCAATAAACACTTTCCTTAGTGAAAACCAAGGCTGACAGAAATTTCTTAGCCTTGGCAGACTAGAGTAGCTGGCTGAGAAAAAGCATATCTGGGCTGAATCTTAGATAGAAACATTGCTTTCATATTTCTACTGCGGAAGCCTATAAATAATAAGAGGATTCTTGTGCTGGGGGCAGGGGAAGTTCACAAAATTTAAGTATGGTATTTCTAATTTCTTTGAAAATAAGTGACCACAAAAAAATTGACATTTTAACAAAAAAGAAATAGTGTACATTTAATTGAGAGTATTAAGTCTTTGGTTTGTAAAGTTGTGTTTGTCAATGGAAAAGCATTTGGTTTGTATTTCTCCCAGTTTACATTTCAGGGAACTTTACTATCATAATCAGAAATAAATTTAGTTTTACAACATGTTCAATTAATATTTCTTTAGAATGGACATAGCTTTTGTCTTTGGGGTGCTGGTTGTATTAATAATTGTTTAATTAGGTTTCTTACAGCAGTCTCAAATACAGTGCTGTATTTCTACATACTTCTTAAAAAGCCCTGAAAGGCGTTAGGTCACATTGCTGAAAGTGTGTGTGGGGGGATTATTTTCTTTTGATTTGCAGTCTTAGTGTTCAGGACATGAAACCATTGCTGCCCACCTGCCCTTCCAGAGGCAGACTAGTTTTTTCAGGCTTGTGCCTCTCTAGTTCAGAGGTTCTCTCATGTAGGTGAAAGAACAACTGGATTTTCATAATTTGCTTGTAAACCAGAGCATTGAGAATGTCATGGGTAGTAGGCTGAATTCCCAGCCTGATCAGAGAGCCCTGTATGAAGCAGCTGTCTGCACATAACTCTAGAAATGCTGCTCTCTGGTTTTGTAGCACGGTTTTGTGAAACATTTGCAAGCTTGGCAACACGTGGGCTAGCCCAGTTGTTCAACCTTACGTGTCAGGGCACAGAGATAAATGTTGTCACAATATAATATGTGTGTATGTCTTCAAGTATGTGAGACTTGCTAATTCTTTTACAAGCTTCTGTAGCAGCTGTGTAGCAACTACCTCCAGAAAAGGGAAAATAATGAAACAGATCTCTGTGTGTTCTCTCTTCTGAAAAATCATGAACAGAATAGGTCCTGTTTACATCTCCACTAGAAAACATGATTTGTTGGTTTTGATACTGTTATCTGGAAATATTCTTCTAAAGAAAATGTAGAGCTAGACAACCATTATACTCAATAATTGTATCACACAGGTGAGCTTGCTCAACATTTCAGACCAATTCCTGCAGACCAGCCTGAAATGGGTGGTCGTGGAGATTTTTTATGGAAGAGTACATTGATAAGATGGTATTTTCTTGATTTGGCCTCAGGAATTTAGTTCCCTGTTAATGGAAGTTGCCTTTTCTGAGGACATGATCCTGGAAGGAAAGGTCAGGTGTGTTTCTGCTGCAGTATTGAGGGGCAGGGGAAATTAATAGCATTAATGAATTTGCAGTAATTCATAATAGCTCATTAGTAGCAGCCTCATGAAGTAAGCTGTATGTAAAACTTTTTTTCTATGATAAAGATGATCCTTTTACAATACTTAGATACCATTTCATTATAATGACAAGTAGTAATGCTTAATTGGTACTTTATAAAGAATAAATTACAGAAGTATGACCTGTACCAGGCTTTAGAATGTCATCACTACAATTTCTTAAATAAACTTTTTTTAAGATACAGGTGGCATGATGTCAGTAGTTCTGTGCAAAATTCTTCAATTACTTTTTTTTTAAATTTAATGGTTTAAAAATGACACTGTTTTTAAAGATGGAAATAACTTCAGAGGATAAAAAATTAGCAACTTTTTAATGATAAATTTTAACTTTAAAAGAAATGTAGGAATTGTATGCAAATGTTTACTATAAGCTACTTTTACTGGAAGATCTATTGCGTTAAAAAAAAAAAAGATATATGGAAGAATTTCATTGGGTTTTTTCACTGGGTCCTCAATTGTTCTTAAGAGAAGTAAAGCCTTTCACTTTTGCTTGCATTCTCTGCTTTTACAAAATTCCTGTTCCTTTTCTGTTATCTCTCCATTTCCTTTATCTGCTAAACATTGGGTTGCTTTTGAGCCTTTGTGTTTGGATAAATACCTGGGGTTTCTTTGTAAATGGTAGAGAGACTGATAGTCGGTGTAGCCTATTTGTTCTTCTGAAAGAGAAGGATGGTATTTTGCAGTTGGTTATGTCTGTGTTCCACTTCTCCTGCGCTAAGCAGAAATGAGATTTTTTAATTTTTTTTTTGGCCAGAGCTCTCTTTATGTCGATTTATTGATTACTCATTGGAGAAATAGATTTAGTTTAGCTGTTACTCAAAAGTACTACACAAAGACTCATTCTCCTCCATTCCTTTCCCCTTTTTCTGGCACTTTTGATATTTTGGTAAAATACTGAGATATTTTACCCATTCATTTTGAAGGAAAAGTACACTCTTGCTGGCTTTTAGAAGCAGACAGAAGTGCAGGTGGAGACTTTGCAGAACTAAAATTCTGTTACGCAAAGAATAGGCAGCATGTGCTCGTGTGTCCTTAATGGATCTGGGAAGCAGGTCTCCATTGAGACAGAGACATCTGCTTGGCTAACCTCCATGTCTCCGCAGCTTTGCCCAAAGATGTTTTTTCAACTTTTCATCAGTCACTTTTTTCATCACAACTTAACAGTTTGTGAGACTGTTAAGTAGACAAGTGCACACTCTGTTAATGAACATGAACTGGGCATCCAGACTACTTTGTGATTCAAAGCTCCCCCCTCCAATTCACATTGGGATGCTCAGTCCTTCTGTGAAGTGTAAGACATGGTTGTCTTGTTTGACACGGGGCTCTCCTGAAATTGCAGATCTGTTGGTTGAGTGTGCCCTGAGAAAGCTGAGGTTCCACTTGCTTCATGACCAACACAAGCTGTGTTGCATGCCAATACAGTTCAAAGGTCCCTTCCTTTGGAAATAGTGGCGTTGTTGGCCAGTTAATTGTACTGAGGTACGATGACATTGCTAGATCCCAAAATAAAAGTGAGTGGTCTGTAATTCAGTTGTTCTAACTTAGCATTTGCAGCTGTGGCATGGCAAATGAGCAGAAGGGATGAATGCTTTGAGTTAGTATGTGGATGAGACAACCTTTGTTGCCTTCTCTTTGAGGAACTTCCTCACAATTCAGTTTCCATTACTTTTAGCTTCTTGAGTATTTTCTTTTTGCTAGCCATAAATGGTAATTTGTGTACAGAAAAGATCCTGCTGACTGCAACTGCTTTGTACTTTTGCTGAGACCTTGCTGGAGTTTAGAGTCAGCATTTTTTCTATAGTAAAATTAATGTTTTATTGTTGCTTAATGTACAGCATGTAAATCTTGTGGCACAGTTGCTTGTTACTTGCCACTTCTTAAAATCAATTTTTTCTTTGTCTCGCTCTGTCATTCTCTGTAGAGAATGGTGCTTGTTCTCTGCAGTTGTAAGTGAATTGTGAGACTCTGCACCCTGAGCCATATTTCCTTCACATTTGTTTTGCAGCAAATGTTTTAGATTGCCTGGCATCTTCCCCAAACCAATTAACATTAAAATCTGTCAAGAACAGTTCAAGCAAAAGAACTTAGCCTCTAACGTGTCAGACTACAGTGAGCAATTGCATTTTCAACTAAAAATTCAGACAAGCATTTCTGCTGTTTAAATTATTATTTTATTTAGCTGTGATTTTCTTCTTCTGTAGTGTTTACTGTCTGGCGAACGTATTCCCTAAACATAGGCAATGCTGAAGTACAATCTCTATTCCAAACATTTTAGAGCCTATAATCTCCCCAATCAAATACCTGTCAGAGCCAGAATCAAATTTCTACAATCTCATTTTTCTCAGTCTCATGAACAGTAGAATTACTTCTCCACCACTGTAGGGAAAACAAGTAGGATTGCTCTTGTGGTAAGGGAGGGTTTTTTTTAAAGCCTGTGAGTTCTCCCTCTCCTCTTAATGCTCAAGTTGAGTCATTCTCCAGCACTTCAGATGTGGTTGTGGAAGCTGAACTGAGAAAGTTTCTTACATGTTTCCATGCTGTATTTAAACGCTGTTAAGCCATAAAGTAAGGAGAAATTTTAATTCATTTTTTGCAATAGAAATTGGTTTTGTGTTGGCACCTAGTCAAGTTCAGGACAGTGTTACAAACACATAAGAAAGAGAGAAGCTTCACCATGGAGCTGCAACACATGTGTCATCAGAGATGGGCAAGGGATGAGCAAATTTGTTTAAAGTTCAGTAGGCAAATGTGGTGTCTTGCAGTGTCCCCTGGCAGCAGTGAAAGCTGACAACGTCCTGGACTATGTTAGACAATACTGATGGAAGTGTTCCATTCCCCTTTCTGTCAGCACTTGTCAGAACCCACCTGGAATACTGTGTTCAGATTTCAACACCACCTCCCCTCTTTCTGCCTGCCCAGCTCAAGACAGACATGGAATGACTGGAATATATTCAATGGAGGGTGACCAAAACAGTTGGAAACTGAAGCGTACATCCTTTGTGAAGATGAGGGAATGGAGCTTGTTCATCCTGGAGGAGGTACTCCAAGGGGAGGATAACCTAATGGCAGAATTCCATGACAGATAAGGAGGCAATCAAGTGAGTAGAGCTGGGCTCTTCACTGAGGCGCTTGGCCAGAAAATGAGATGCCGTGTACGTAAATCAAGACATAAGAGGCTCAGTCTTAAGGAGAAATATCCATTCACTGTGAGGATAATTAAGCATTGAGAGAGGCTGCCTAGCAAGGCTGTGGAATCTCTGTCCTTGAGATTTTTCAAGTCCTGCCTGACAAAGCCCTGAGCAACCTGATCTGAATTCAGAATTGACTCTGCTTTCTGCTTTAGATTGGAGTAGAGGACCACCTTCCTTTCCAACATGACTTATAATTTGATTCTATGAACCAAGGAAGATCACCAAGGAAGATCCTGGGAAGAAGAATATTTGCTGTCAAAGATAATGGTTTATAGAAGATAGGCCTACTTCCTTGTAGCTGATCAAGAAAAAGATTTCAAATAGTTTTCAAGAGGCCACATTTCAGGTTTTTGAGAGACTCATCCCTCTGAACCACAGAATTATGCAGTGTTCCAAAAGTATAGCAGTGATCAAGAAAGTACAGAAAGCTGAAATAATTATCAGAGTAGGGCACAACTTCCCTGAAAGGGGTGGTGTATATTTGGGATCTACAGGCTAGAGAATGGATAACTGAACAAGTGTAATGTAAATCACAGGAAATATGCAGGCTATGAACTTGGAGCTCTTGTCTTTTTTTCCATGACAAACGTGGTCATGACATACAGCAAACAAGAAACAGGTCCAAAATACAAGCCAGTGGTTCGCACCTAGCAAAGGCAGTTGGCTGGGACTGCCTGCTGCAGCCATTAAATAAGTCAATAAATAAATAACCCATATGTTTTTAAAAAAGTGAAGAAATAATAGAAGATTAAAAAATCAGTTACAGGTGGTAATGTCATAGACTTGACAAGAGTATGTGAGAGAAAAAACCTAGTTTTGGTGAACACTGGAGACAGAAGAGAACTCTGTACCTGACTATTAGTACTGCTGTGCTCTGATTAAAGGAATAGTCTGTTACCTAAGTGTGAATTGTATCAGCTTGAAATTTCCCATATTTGCATATTCCTGTGTTCCCTTAAAATGACATGGTGTCACAATCTGACAACTGATCAATGATTGATTAATACCAGTGATCTGAGAACCTGGAATGGTCATAAAGGCATGAAATTAAAAGGATGTATTTACTGGAAGAGGATACAGAGAGAGTTTCCTCTTTGCTGCTGGTTTCGTTGACATTCAGGAACTGTTCATCATTCAGTCTGAGAAAAAGTATTTTATCACTGGATCTTTTCCACAGAGTTTTCATCCTCTTGTAAGCTGATTTTCCTCTGGTTAAGAAAAAAAACCCATCCTTTGAAGATGTCAATAGGCATATCATATATGTAGAAGTATTTAGAGCAGTAACTTTATGATACTTTGATGTAATAAGGTCAGAAGGAAACTATTTCAGACAGCAAAAGATTTGTACTTGGACTACTTTGTCCTTTGGGCAACACATCAAGCAGGAGTGGAATGTGTGCATACACATACAAAGTATCCAATATTTAATCACATTCAATAATACTCAAAATCCTGACTTCACAATCCGCGTAGGCAACTGAAGTCCAAATGCAATGAAAGGGAGCTTTTTAAATTAGCAAAATTTGACCAGTGTAGTTGGTGGGCAGGATGCAATAGTCTATAGAAAATACCCAGTATAGAGTCAAAAGTGTGTAATTTAACATAGTGTGCTTTGGGCACTTCAGATGAGCATAGGGCATGAGGGTATTGCAACAAATTTATGCACTGTAAATTTTTCTCAATGCATGTGGGATTTTTAATCATCACAACATGTTTCAAGAACTGAAGATAGAGAATTGCTGTAACAGCTTCCTCATATTTGAATAAATTTATGTTAATAGCAAATATGTGATGACTGCTTCAGAAGTAGGAACAGAACTCCAGAAATACTAATGAACTTCCAGAGCTTTATGTACTCTTTTTCACTTCAGATTTGATATATATTGAATCTATTTTGTGGGTACAGCATCCAGCCTTGGAGAAGTGTGTGGGTGGGATGCAGAGGACAGTGAAAGGGAAGTATGTCCCTGACTACATCTGCCAGGAACATGTTTTAAAAAACAAAAACTTGGAACAGGGATTATATTCCATATGAACCTTTCCAAGTGAGGATAGGCTGTGTCTTGGCATGCTCTTTGTTGGTGTTTGACACACAGTTCTCATCTTCCCTTCAGTGCAGAAACAAATGTTAGTAGTCACCACAGTGTGCCTGTAGTTGGGAGATGATTGTTTCCCACGTGCTGCATTCTTTGCACTGAGCTACATCTGGAGATGCCAGAAAGTATTTTTGTATCTGCAAGTTTTAAACTGTCCTCAAAGCTACTGTTAGAACAGTCTTTACATGGCATGGCAAAAAGCAATGGTATATTCTATTTTAAGCAGGAGAGACAACACTTGGAAGAAACAAGTACCTATGTGTGAATACTATAAAAGCAAAAATGTGATGCCATTAAGCAAATACATTATTTTTGTTCAGCTGGTTTTGGTCTTACATACTTAATCATCCATTTAAAAATCCAGAGACCTAGTCAGCACAATGGATTATGTCTATTACTTGATCACAGAAGTTCATAACAATAAAAGTTTTGGTTTTATATATAATTAAGAGCACCTAAATACAGTTAGTCCATTTTGTTTACTTTATGCAAGTTGAAAACACTCACAGTGGAACAAAATATTCAATGTGCATTGTACCATCTTTTACTTAAAGCAACAAAAAAAATTGTATAAAAAGATTATTTCCTAAAGCTGTAAGCTCAGATGCTTGTGTTCAGCTGTGAATAATCAACTGGCAAACACTCTACTCATTTCTAATTTTGGCATCCTTTATGCAGCTGTGTTATAAAAGAGTGTGTTAAAGATTTTGGATTACTTTTATCTGTCTCTATATTGGTGGTCCCTAACCTCCACATGTAATGATAAATGTTTCAACTCAGATGGTCCTATTTTATTTGTTTGCATCAATTAGAATTGCTTTTATTAAAAAGACCAAACAAACAGAAGACCCCCACCAAACAAACACAAAAAAAAAAAAAAAAAAAAAAAAAGCACAAGCCAAAACAGCACAAAGAAGAATTTAATAAGTAGCCTGAATTGTGTAATGGGAATTTGTGGTAATACTCTGAAACCATTTAGAGAAAGAAAATTAAGTATTCTGAACAATGTCATGTTTCACATATGCAGTCTGTTAATGTTGAATGATCAAATGCTTGTTTTGAAACATTTCTGGGGATAATGAAATATTATCAGAATGGAGTTGATGAAATGTTTGTGACAGAGAGGTAATGTCAGATGTGCTTAGTGACTACTTCTTCTGAACCAGTTCATATTTTGTACATTTGCTAAATGGCAAAATAGCTACCAAACTCCTGAGTGTTGCTGGTACGTTAACAGGTTGATTTAGACAACAGGAGATGTTTGAATATATCTATCTGACACAAAAATATTGTTATTGTAATTTATTAGCATGGATCAAAAATGACATCACTGTGTGCAGGAAGATGACTTCTAACTGAAGCAAATGTAGTTTGTTGTCAGGACCTATACATATCTGTTAAAGTAGTCCTAAATAATGCAAGTGCTGCTCTGGAATACAGGGGAAGGCATGGTGAAGCAATTGCTTAACGATGATGTTAATCAGTCAGTGCGGTGATTCTGTATTTACTGATTGTCAGATAAAGGGCCAGTTTCAATAACATGGCCAAAGTCGTTGTTATGCTGGAGGAAGATTGTCATTTCTGGATGTCCATGGCAGTTTGGAGTTTTTTAACACCCGTTTCTGGAAAAGGGTCAATGAGTGAAGATAAACAGTAGAGACTGGGGCACTCAATAAATATGTTTTGGGTTGCATTGAGAAATTAGTTGCTAGAGGACTCTGAGAAATTCTATTTGTGTTCCAATCTTCTTTCCTAATTAGCAAAATGATCATAATACTTGCAGCTGATTGGCTGTGTCCATTTTACAGGAGTCTGTGATTATAATTGTGAGAACTGAGAACTGCGTCTCTGAGACCACCCAGGTCAAGGCAAAAGCTGGCATGTTTTGAAGTCCTTTGGTGGCATGGGTTGAATTTTTGTGTTACAGTGAATACGTCAGTCACAAGGAGAGGAGGACTGTGTGTGGGACTCATATGCCTCCATCAGAACTTCTGTCTTCTGCTGGATTTGTTTAGAGGTGTTTCAGAATATGAACCCTAAAAGGTTTGAAATTGAAGATGCTGGAGGTAGAACATCCTTCCTAGATCAGATTATTCAATTTTTTGTCATTTCAAAAGCTGTTTAGGATATGTACCACCATCAGCTAAAAAAAAAAAAAAAATTAAAAATACATTCACTATTAAACATGGTCATATCTTGTTTCATAATTTTATGAAACTTCAAAGCCATGCACATGAGACTATTCATAGCTGACTTCATATAGAAGCTGCTGTTGTATCAGGGTTTCAGCTTCTTTTTCAGCTCCCTCCTTGATGTCAAATATGACTCTGAAAATTGACTTATTGCAGAAATATGGTTAAAGGAATACTTCAAGATTTCAATGCAAGATCTTCAATATGTAACAGGAAAACTGGAAATTATTCTCTTTTCTTGTAATTCCTTCAATCTTGACAGCAACTTTTTTGTTTTAGTGGAAAGATACGTTCTGATGGCATAAACATAGTTCTTTAGCTATACCACACAAGAATCTTTTGTTTCTCATATCAAGGATTAATATATTTGTTTAAATTTCTTCGGTCCTCTCTTACCTCTTATGTAGTTTGCATACAATGCGTTTCCGTTTTCCGGTCTTTGTTTCTCTTTGTGGGTTTTTGTCTGATGTTTCTTTGCTTCCTACTTTTTTAAAGTTTGAGGAATTGGTTTCATTAACTGAGGCATTAAAAAGAAACAGTGGGGTTGCTGACATGAGAATGACCTGCAGAAACAGACCCTTCAAATAATACAATAGAGAAAAATCTTAGAAATTTATATTCAGAAACTAATTAACTTTCCTCTTTTGCCTGCTTTTCCTCACTAAAGATTTGACAAAATTCTTGTTCTTTTGTTAACAATCACACCTTTAAGTGTTTTTGTTCCTCATCATTAGATAATCATGTCTTGCATTTGTATATATGTAGCCCATACCACTGTAGGACTTTTGTATTAACCAGAAATGTCTTGACTTAAGTTGTCAGTTACTTCACAGGTATGACAAAAACCGTCCAGTTGTTTAGTGGAATTTTTTACTGTTTGACAGATGGCATAGAGAGACAAAGAGCAGGTGAAGAGATTGTATACTTGGCTGAAAGGCTACACCTTTCTAAGCAAACACCTAGTTTCGGGATTGCTTCAGTAATTAGTGTTTTGTTCTGTCCTTTTTTACCTGACTCAGACTTCCTAGTGCCCATGGAAAGATGCACGACTGTGAAACTTGCTTTTCTTTTATAAAAACCATTACAGAGGCATTTATTGTAGTACTAACAGTTTGTAAAATAGTTTAAAAATGTTTTATACACCTGGAAAAGGGAACATTTGTCTGTGAAATAATGGAAGAGCTTAAATTTCATAGTGGCAATGGGAATATATAATTAATATTTCTTCATTGCTACTATAATAGAAATTAAATGGTGAAACAAAGCATTTTCTCTGTGAAATATAATTGTAGAGAAAAAACAGTTCTGCACAATTGGCAGGTTGAGCATCTATGAGAAATTTCCATTTAATTTAGTAGCCTACTTCATGAACAAGGAGATATTGCAAATAAGGATGCCGATGAGAAAAAAATCCCAAAGTATAAATTATCAAATATTTTAGTCAACTAAAATTGAGTTTCGTGAATCTCTTACTTTTTTTCTCAGCCTAAAGTAGATCACACTTTTTAGAAAATGCAAATATTCCTGACTTTTGTCTAAGTGGTGGAGAAATTCACCAAGAACGTCATGTTCTTCTGTGTTCCTTGCTTCTGGAAGATATTCCTCTTCAAAAGAGACTGCTTGTGTTTTTTAATGAGCTGGACAATTGGAGTGGTGCTTGAGGTGTTTCTTCTGACTGGTAGCATGTGCTGAGGATGGGGGTAGGAGTTGCCACAGGCCATTGGACAGAAGTGGAAAGCTGAAGGAGTAACCATTTGGTTTGAGAATAAGTTTGGTAGTTTTATGCACGGAGTCATATCAAAGCTAAGAAACACTGGGCTGATCTGACATGAAGAGTAAACAGATTGTACTTCTCTAGTTACATCTATTCGAAAACAGATACACAGTGCTGAAATTGCTCAGCTTCATGTGAAGACTGTGGAATCTGAATGTGAACTTCAGAGTTTTAAACAAATGTGTCTACTCTCTCTGTAGGAAAATTGAAGGATTGTCTTCTATATGAACAAAAAAACATATAGCATAGCATACCATAGAATTGTTCCACATGCCAGGGACTTGTAATGATCATCTGGTCCAACTACCTAATCACTCTATAGCTGACCAAAGTTCAGTGACTGGACACTGGAACAGGTTTCCTAGAGTGGTGATTGGTGAGCCATGTCTGTCAGTGCCTAAAAATAAAGATATATTTGGCATTTGGTTATGCCTTTGATAGTGGGATTCACTTCTTGGTCAGCCCTGATGTGGTCAGGCAGTTGGATTAGATCACTGTAGGTCCCTGCAAAATGAACTGTATCCTCCCTTCCCTTCCTCTCCCCTTCCCTGTCCTCTCCTTTCCTCTCTTTTTGGTGGAGAAGGTGATGAGGTCATTACTCAACATACTTTGTTCTCCAGCTCTTTCTCCTGCCTCTTTCTGTTCTGGGAATTGTCTTGATTATTGAGACTTGATGTAGGTGTGTTTGTGGTCTTTATTTTCTAAAGCATTTTCTATATGCTTCAGGATTTTTTTTGGTACCCTTTCATAAGTTTGTACTTAAAATATTTTGTAGACATACAAATTATTAACTTGGGAAGGTGAAATTTAATGTAGTATACTTTCAGACATTGACGTGCATGTGTGAACAGGTTTAGTAAGCAGAAAGAAATTTAACCTAATTCAGTGGTATTGTTTGGTAATGGATACATACATTGTGTATAAAATAATGTTGTTATACATTAAGTAGTCAAAAAGAAAAGTAAATTGTTAGGTTACACAGAGAAGAGTCATACGAATTCAATCTGTGATATAAAGCTCAAAAATGTTAATTATTTCTGCGGGTGGGAGATTTGGTAGAGATTAAAAACTACTTCTGTCTCAGGCTGATAGACTAACGTTACTGATCTCCTATGATACATGAAGAATAGTGTTCCTATGCTAACACATTTTACTTAATCTCTCAGATTTGTAATTCTGAAAAGGAAGCTCTAAAGAATGCAGCATTCTGCATAAAGTTCCCAATATTGATGTGAAGGTGATTCCCGAAAGTTAATTTTCTATGCACTGTTAGTATTCCGTCTCCATTTTGGCATTCATTCATTGACTTATTCATTCATTCATTCATTCATTCATTCATTCATTCATTCATTCATTCATAATTACGAGAACTCACGGTATGGAGTTAGCATATCCAGAGCAGGCAAGCACATATTGTTTTCCATGCAGTGAAACATCAATAAAGCATCTCTGATGTTAACACATGCTGCACCCCTGTGTTACATTTGACTGCACTAATGCAGTGTGCACCCATCCCTTCTTCCCCGGTAAAGTTTTGTTGGACAGCACCTTGGGATCAGTGCTTGTGCTAGCTGTGGATGGAAAAATGCATGGTCATGGAGGAGATGTGTGGTTTTTGTTTTAGTTGGTTGATTTTTCTGGGCAACAGATAGAGAGGAGGCACAGGGAAGACACTATGGCTACTGTGCCAGTTCTTCTGATGCCTTGGACTGGCTACCTAGAACAGAGGCTAGGCAGAGTTAAGAGAGTAATGTGGGTATTTATTAAAGGCCTTCAATAGATACACCTTGGGCAGTCAAAAGCCTTGCAGAGGCTATACCCACGGTGGGCGATGGTCGTGAGGTTTTCAGGCATAAGCCAGGTTTTCAGATATAAGACTGGTTTATTTGCATATCAGGTGTTAATTCTCCAATTACAGCTTCAGGTAATGAAGTCATATACCCTCCAGTTTGCTCCCGCCTCTTCCAATTCACTTTTGTTTCTACTTTTCAGGGCCTGATGCTGTGGTATGTCTTTGGATTACAGGCCTGGAGGGATTGTTTGGTCTAACCAAAAGGCAAAGACAGTTAACTGATCATTATATGGAGTTTAGAACTATGCACTAATGCAGTACAGGATTTGAAACTTATAAAAGCTAAAATCTTAGGGCATCCATTCTATCACTATGAAGGGAGAACAGGGAAGAGGAAAGAACAGGGCTTTTGCTCTTTGTGAACACAGAAAGCAAAAGTAAGCAACCATGCTTAGAAGTGTACAGTATTGCACAACACCTGATATATTTTTGTAGGTCAAAAAGCACACCTTACACACAAAGACAAGAATTTATTGTTAGTCTAATTGAAATTGTAGCTCAGTCTAGTCAAGAAGTGTAATTTTAATTGGACTAATAATACCAGGTTATCTTGGACTCAAAAAAACTCATTAACATTATGTTTAAAGTTGTTCATAAATGTCCTTGAATTTACTTTTGTGTCACGCTCATGTAACATCGCCTGGGTCCTGAGGTCAGTGGCATTGAGGACAGGGGGGCAGGGCAGCACTGGTGTTGTTGGCACTGATGTTCTCTGGGAGTGGTGAGATAATGCCTGCATGAGGGGAAAGCTTCCCCCTTGGTTTTGGGTCTGTTTAGGTCTGGCTTTACCTATTTGAGTCTGTTCATACAGTCTCTTTTCTAAATGACTTGAAGGGTGGATACACAAGGATTCACTCAGACCATTATCACAGCAAAGTTAAAGCACATCATGGCAGCTGGCATGAAGCAGTAGCACAGGAATCTTCTGTCAAGCTCTAGAAAATAGGTCTTTGTAGAGTCACAGAATCATGGAATGGTTTGGGTTGGAAGACACCTTAAAAATAAGATAGTTCCAATCTCCCTGATGTGGGCAGGGGCACCTTCCAATAGATCAGGTTGCTCAGAGCCCCATCCAAACTGGTCTTCACATTTTAAAGTTAATGCCAGGGATGGGGCATCCATAGCCTTCTCTGGGAAACCAGATCCAGTGTCTCACCAACCTCATTATAAATGATTTTTTCGTAATATCTAATCTAAACCTACCCACCTTCAACTTAGGGCCATTACCCCATGTCCTATCCCTACATGTCCTGGTGTAAAAAGTTCCTGTCCAGCTTTCTCCGTCAGGTGCTGGAATGCTGCTGCACGTTCGCCCTGGAACCTTCTCTTCTTCAGGCTGAAGAACCCCCGAACCCTTCAGCCTGCCTGCCAAGGAGAAGTTCTCCATGCCTCTGATCATCTTTGTGGCCTCCTCTGGACTTGCTTCAGCAATTCCACATCCTACTTATGCTGGGGCCTCCAGAGCTGGATGCAGCACCGCAGGTGGGGTCTCACCAGAGCAGAGCAGAGCAGAGTGGCAGAATCCCCTCCCTCACCCTGCTGGCCATGCTTCTTTGTATGGAATCTAGGATACTCTTGGTCTTCTGGCTCCCAAGTGCACATTGCTGGTTCATATCCTGGCTCATGTCATGGCTCATTGCTGGCTTTTTGTCCACCAAGACCTCCGAGACTTTCTCCTCAGGACTGCTCTTAATATCCAGAGTCACTGTCCAGTTCTAGGAAATAATCTTCCCATCCTTTCCTGACCCTTATCAATATTTGCAGTTACAGCTAAAGCAGACCCATAACCATTTAAAGCATTCTCTGGTCAAGCCCCAGGGCCAGTGTGTGAAGCTGCTGGTGGGCTCTGATGTCTCTTGCTGGTGCTGCAGGTGCAGGGGAGAAGAGCACTGTGGGGTGGGGCATGAAGGCCATGTGAGCTGAGGAGAGGAGATGCCCAGGGAGAGGATTCTGAGGGTGGATGCAAAAGAAGTACAGCTTCACATCAGCCATGGACTGTCTAACAGAAGACGTTACCCAGCACTTCACACGTGGGTCTATGGAGACCTTTCTTTACCCTATGTCAGATAGTGGCAGTTCAAACAGTCACTTTATTTGCCTTAAGCTTATGAACTGACCAAGCCAATTTGAGCACACAAGAAAAAATCAGAGTTTGAGCATGTTTCCATTTTTGGCATTTTAAATCTTTGATTGTTCTTTAAGCCTTTAACTTTAAAATGTCATTGATTTTCATTAGAAGGCTTTGTAATCTATTTCAGAACTGCTCTTAAGAAAAAAAAATCTATGTTGTTAGGGAGTTACACCGATTTTCTGTGTTGGCCTCCTTCCACTTTTATAAATTGAGACTTAATCAGGGCTACTGAACTGAAATTGATTTTATAGAAAGTAACAACCCATTAATAAGATCTTTTACTTTAAATAAGTCTTTAATTGGAGCTCTGTACAAATGTGATAGAGGAAAAATGTTTGTTAGTGCCATGACTTAATATTGACTAATATTTGTTCTTTGAGAAATATATTCTACCTTCTGTATTTTTAGAGAGTGCAACCAAATCTGGGTCTAAGCTTTATTTCCCTAACCAAATGCATTTGAGGCATTAATGGATTTTTTTTTCAAATGTCTGTCAACTTAATCTTGTGTAGCCATCTTGATTCAGCAGTTTAAAGGTCTAAATTGTTACAATAGTCTACTTTAATGAATTTCCAAACCTTGGAAAACCCTGTTAAATCTTTTTGTCCTCTCCCCCTCAGATCCACTACTGAGGGAAAAAAAATTCTATGGAGCTGAAGTATGAAAATAAGATGGTATCCCTAATGAAATGTGTCTTAAATTAAAGTTAATATGAGTCAACTGTA
This sequence comes from Passer domesticus, assembly GCF_036417665.1. Taxonomy (NCBI): domain Eukaryota; kingdom Metazoa; phylum Chordata; class Aves; order Passeriformes; family Passeridae; genus Passer; species Passer domesticus. The sequence continues at coordinate 88,637,066 of NC_087474.1, forward strand.
TTGATCACCCCCTCCCTGATCTTCTTTCTTTCAGTCTCCATACCTCATTGAATTACCTTATACCATTTTTTGCCTGTTAATTATTAAATAAGCTGTCTTTTAAAAACCTGAATAAGTATCTGTATCAGCTGTATTCTGTTAATTTTAAGATTTTATTTTAAAAGGGCCCAGTTGAAAGCATTTGCCCTCTCCCTTTTAACAGGGCTATGAAAATAAGAGATTGAGAGGTAGGTGTCAGGACGTTGCTGGAGAGCAGCCCAGTGCAGTGGTGCATCTCTGGCTGATTAATGTAAGCACTACTCAATGATGTGTAATCTCTAATCCTTGTATAATGAGCCAGTTGAGTTGCTATTGCTCTTCTTCTCAGTCTTCCCTGCAAAACTATCCTATTTCTTAATTTAGAGTTTTCAAGCAGATGACCTTGTTATTTCATTGGGACAGGAGTTATCTCTTCTCAGGTGTAGACAAAGGAGCCTTTCTGGTCAGGGTTCTCACAAGTAGTTATCAGACTGTACTGCTGGTTCCAGGTGTTCCAGAGACATATGGAGTGGTGTGCCATTTTTAACCCATTTCAGCTGCCTTTACAAATGCTTTTGAAAGATAAGCTCAGTTCTGTCATGGGCATACAGTTGATGTGATGTTTTCTCAAGGAAATGCATCGTTTTATTGATAACAAGCTGTTTTTTTCTATTGATGTGTCACTTGGTCAGCACTGCAGTGACATGGCTTTCAGTGATAGGTTTTGTCTGTGAAGTCAGATACATTTCAGGACATCTCAGTGTGTGTTGACACTTACAGGGAGAAATTAGAGAAGGAGATCACTTAAGCCTCTGTCAATAATAGCTACACTTCCAGCCAATAGCAGGATCTCCTGAGTCTTGTGGATCTGACCAAGTGGTGCTCCAGGCATGTATTGCAGCAGTTATGGAGTTGTTAGTCAGAAGGGACCAATACAAACTTTTCTACATCTTGGAAAGCTTTAAATGTTGTTGAAGGTTAAATACAGAAATTCCTGCATGCAGTTTGTACTGCTTCAGCTGTTCATTCTGACTAGGCAGTACATTTCTGGGTATCTTTCCCCATGCAACTGTACAATAATTAAAGTGTAAAAAAGCTCAAAGATGTTCCTGCAGACATTTGAAACATACGGCCTGTAGCTATCTGCCTGATTTTCTGACCAGGAAAACAGCTGGACTTTTTCCTTCAGAAGTCACTTAAGCATTATTAAGATGCTGAACCTCATTAGTTCCCATCCCAGATTGCTTTAACATTCTGACTTGGAAGTACTGCTCTTTGAAAAGATAGTCCAGGATCTTTATTTAATTGGCTCATCATTTAACCACAAATTAGCCAGTAAATTTGTAAATTAGTAACTTTCAAGTTTATGCTCCAAATTAGACTTATCTAAGGAGTATTTGCATTACTTTATGCAGGTGGAATAATTATCTTAGCTTACTAGCACTCAACAGCTTTTCAACTTACATTCAGCTTAGATTGTATTTGTTTAAACAAACACAATAAGCAGATATTCTTTAAATATCAAAATGTCATTGAAAGTAATTGAAGTCCCCAAAATTCTTTATATCTACTCCCCATCCCCCAGATATGCAAAGATGGCCCTATATAGTATATAGTATGCAGACAGAATAAAGTCCATTTCCCCCTTCTTTGTCAGGAACCTTGGAAAACTGACATTACCCTAACTATTCCAAGGGAATCTGTATCTTCCCAATCAGTTTGCTCTAATACCATACCTTTGCAAAGCTGTTAATTTTATTTTTTTTAAGTCATTTTGCTATGTCATTAGGATTTTATGGTGATGCATATGAGTGTAGGTGTGGAATGTATATTTGCAACCAGTCAAAGGAAAGAAAAATTAAGGGACAACAATAGAAGACTCGAAATTATAAGTATTTTTCAGAGGTTGAAACCCAGAACTGATTAAGATAATGAAAAATACTGGGAGTGGGCAGAATCACTGATGCTTAAATGCTTCAATTAACAGACGAAAAACCAAACCCAACTTCAGAATGAAGTGTTAATTGTGATGGTTAATGAACATCTCTAAATAAGCTGGAAAATAATTTCCCACCCAGAATCTCACACTTGTTACCAGAAGGATTCTTTTAAATGCCTTTGAAGTATGGTATTGAGAAATTCTGAGTCTTTGCCTATTTTGCACATGCCTTTATTATGCATAAACCTTATTCTTGACAGATGAGTGTTAATGTGAATAATTCTTTTTACCTTATTTCAGAATATCATCACACTTCCCAGAATTCCAAAATCAGAACTGAATATAAGAATTATCATGTCTAAATTATTGGTGTTACGTGTTCAGTCTACTTTTCAGTCTCCTTCCTTTCCTTCCTCCTCCAAACTTCCCCATCACATCCCAAGCAAGAGGCTGGAACATGTTAACGCCATCAAGTGAAACATTTCTGCTAAATTGTTTTTGTTGCTTCCAAATTAACTTAAATGAGACACAAGTAACATCAAATAAACCCCAACCAGTCACCTCCCAAAAAACCCCACCTGCAAAGAAAGCCTTCCCAAAACAATTGGGTTTCAAAAGTCAGTGCCCTTATCTTGGGATAAAGAAAGGAGAAAATTTCTAAGGGGCTTGGGTATGACTACCAAATATGTTATGATTTTTGAGATAAAAAGTCTCCTAAGGATATGTCTAAGCTGAGGAAGCTTTGTGACATGACTCTAGCAGTGGAACATATCTGGCAAGTCTACTGTAGGCTGAAGTTTTATTTCATATTCCTTTGTGGAATAAGCAACGCTGTCAAACCCACAACTCTGCCTGTGTTAACTGCTGCTACAGTGGCAGCAGTTTGTTGTTCAGGTCTGTCAGCTAGTGGAAATAACCTGTGGTGGTGAAAGGTGTTAGTGTGAACGTGCCTCTGATTCGATTTAAGAGGTGTCCACATATGTCATGGCAGTGCAAAAGGAATTCATTTGGGGTAAAGGACTTACTGAATATGGTCTGCTACAATGACTTGTATCTGTCAGCTGAGGTTAATGTGGTACCTTGTGGTAGAACATTGACCTGTTCATGTATACCTTCATGGAGACTTGGGCTATTTGAGGTTTTTTTTACCCAAAAAGAATAAATGAAAAATTAATTACCCAAAAATGATAACATTTTTCCCTGTTACAGTTTGGCTACTGGGCTCTATTCCATGTATAGTAGCATTGATGTCAAATTTCACATTTTGGTGCCATCAGTACTGACATGGGAACCACCTCTAAAAAACTATATAAGACAGTGCATATACGATGAGGAAAAAGGATTCTTTTCTGCTACCACCCAGAGGAGAACTCCAGGTTATCTGTAGCAAGTTTATCAAAGAGATCAAGAAAGCTTATGAGTTTGGAATTTAATGGTGACATTTTTTCGAAGTGTTGATAATCTGAAATCATAAATTACTTGGCACTGATACTGCCTTTAAATAGGAAATGTTATGTAACACTTGTCAGAAGAGGTATTTAATCCTAAATTAGCTTTTTAAGGAGCTGTTGAATTGCTGAATAACCATGATATGGAAAACTACAAATCCTTCTATAATAAGAAAATATGCAAGAGGAATATAACAGGGTGGGAACTTGAAAGTGAAAGGTGAAGGTCAAGTCTGACAGTTTTAACTATGTATAGCAGAATTAAGAACCAGTTGTCTGAGAAGCTGCCTGTGTATGGTGTGAAATCGTGATCACTCAAAACATATCCCATAGTAACTTTTGCAGCCCAATGGGAGGAGAGGAAGACTGGGTCTCACTTATCCTGAACATGAGTGCCTCCAAGGCTGAGAACTCCAGAATGGTGATGAAGAACAATAGGGAAAGTACTGCATGGTTTTGTTACTCATCTGTATCACAGACCTCTTCAGTCCTTGTCTCAATTTAGAGTGGCCTTGCAGCTCCTGCTGCTTGTGTCACGGTGACAGTTCCTTGATAGCTGTGCAGTTGCAGAGGTGCTCGAGTATGGCATGTTCATCTCTTCTGTTGGCAGGAGCACTTAGGATGGATACCATTTTAGGATGTTTTTTTTTGATCCCTGTCAGTATACTTTGTCCTTATATATGAATATGACAAGATATGTAACTAGAAAGTAAAAAAACTTCCTGAATCCTGTGTAGGAGTCTGTGCAATTTTAGTTATGTAGTACAGTAGAAGGGAGAAAACAGTAGATACATTAAAAAGGATTATCTTGTCATCATCTTTTGTATAACCATTATCAGATTTTTCCTTGCCCTTTGCCTGTCTCCAGGTTAAGAAATGCAGTGGGGATTTTTCACTGGATTTCATGTTTCCAAATTTTTATTGTAAGGTGTCATGATGAATGACACTTTGCTGCAAAATGTGGTGCTGTGTTTTTGTGCTGCAGCCTTAACATAAATAGCATAGTCCCACTGGAACTAGTTCAGGTTTGTTGTGTAAAAGAGGGGTCAGTCTTGGACCAGTCACCTGGCTGCTGGAATCAAGCCTGTAAACAACACTTCTGACAGTGTTTGATGCTCTCCATCCCCTGCCCCACTAAAATGTTAATTAGCCTCAGGATTTAAGTAGCTCTTTAATCTGAAAAGTGAGCACCTTTTGAAAAGTATTGTACCTCGGTAATTTTCCACTGCAGAGGCACAATAGATGTGGCTTCCCATCTGGTTAGCAGTGCTGATCTTACTTGAGATCAAGTTGTGCCACAAAATTGTGATCTCCTCGCACTTCTGAACAAGGATTACTTGAAGTCTGAGACACTAGAGCTTCAGAGGCAATTTTTGAATGTTTACCTTCAGGATTCTGTTTCCTGCAATATAAGTGTCACGCAGTTTTCCTTTTCTTACAGTATTCCATCCTGTAACATTGTATTTTTCACCATTCTTGAATGCACCCATTTCTAGGATATCTGACATGATCAGTGCTGACAGCCAAACTGACAACACCAGTTTAAGGACATGGGTATGGCCATAAAGGAAAATAGCAGGAGCAGTGATGGTGGGGAATGGAGTTTGCTGGAAATGTTGAAATGTGGTTGTCTTTCTTTCTGCAGGTCAGAAGGAATGTAGGAGAAGGGGAAATTCAGCAATGTAGAGCTGTAATTTGCCTGATCCTGTTGAAGACAGACTGAGCCATATTGAGCACTGTATTGAAACACCACTGTTTTGGAATGTTTGATTGTCAGTCTAACTACAGTGGTGTGTTATAGACTCCTGAGAGATAAAGTCCATACATTTCTACCTGATGACACAAGATCATGCCAGACTTGTGGGTTTTAGACAGGCATAAGAACATCTCACATCACCTGATAATATCTGAGCTCTCTCAGGGGAGGCTCAGATTGGACATTAGGAAAAGGCTCTTCACTGAGAGGGTGGTCAGCCCCTGGAGCAGGCTTCCCAGGAAAGAAGCTAGAGCACCAAGCCTGACAGAGTTCAATGAGATTCTGGACTCCAGGATCCTTATTGTTTCTTTCCAACTTGAGATTCTCGATGATTCCATGATTTTCATAAGCCAAAAAACATGTATTTCCAATGCAAATAGACATTTAGACATTAGGCTATACTACTGAATTTTTATTCTTGTACATTTAAACACGTTCAAGTTATGTTGGGTGGACATCATCTTAGAAAGGCTAGTTAGTTATCTTGGCTTGTACAGCATTGCTACTCACCAGTTTATTAAGGTGAAGAGTACAGACTGCATGATTTCTGCAAACAAGTCTTGACATCTGTGAAGATGTGAGGATTAATATTTATCAATTTTATTGTGACTTCTCCTTAGTTTGGTTTAATTTTTACATGTAGCTCATATTTCACTAAATGTAGTGAATATGAAACTTTTGAAATTCTTCACTTTGAGGTTAAAAAAACGCAGAGCCAAAGGTGTTTGAGGTTTTCATAATGTTCTGTTTTGTCTAAGTACCATATCCTCCTTTCAAATTCCCTGTTTTGCAGGGGATGTGTGAGAGGTTCCTGGAAACTTCTTCAGTTTTCCTCTGTGTATTCAAGTATTTTGTTGTCTCTTAGTGCAACACTTACTAGATAAAAGCATTTACAAATGAGAGCTTTTGTATATAAAATAGGTAGCTCTTGTTTCTGTAATGGGCTGAATACAAAGTCCTTTGTTGGTTGCAAACATCTAAAAGGGTTGGACAATGTGTGATTGCTACATAACTAATACAATATAAACATAAATGGCTTTTTCACAAACATGATGGAAAAAAATAAGCAAGTAGTTTGACAACTAAGACAATGTTACCAGCAATGAGAATAAAACCACCAATGCCAAATAGTAATCCCTTTTATATCTGGACACATATTATCTGCCACTTCCTTGCTGGGGAAAATCATAGTGTGATAACATCACCCTAAGTTAGTAGGCATTCTCAGTCTTTTCCATGCCAGTAGCCTCTTCTGATGCCAATATCAGAAAACTAAAACCAGTCCATAGAATTTAAAAAACTTGAAATTTGCATCCTGAGTCTAAGGATCTCAGCTTAAGTGGTCCACCTCAAGTGGATTTTTGTATACTAAGGGGCTAATGGTGAGAGGAAACAAGTAGTGGGATTGACCTGGAAAAAAAAATGCTAAATTTAATTCATTTTTTGGGCTTCAAATTTATTTATTGTCCATTTAAAACTTACCAAAGCTAGTCCTATAAAAAGAAACAAAACCAAGCAGCCTTCCAAGACCAATGTCATATCTGTACAAAAGTGTTTGAAAGACTTGAGAAAAGAAGGCTAAAGTCCATCTTGTTTATCTCAAATGGTGAGAAAACCAATTGCACTATACCCTACTCTGCCAACAAAAGTAGTTTGACTAAATTGAAGATGGTCATAAACTGTGAGGAATGTGACAGATTGATGAGTAGGTTGAAAATGTTTATCCTGTAGAATATGGAGGCTTAGGGATGAAGACCATCATCAATCTGTAAAGCAAATGAGATAACTTGAGAAAAATGTGAGTTGAATGTGGCATAATTTAGTCATAAGAAGTAATTTATGAAGGGTTCTCATTTTTTTTCCATGAAACCATTATGTTGGTGTTGGGTTGAATAAATGACTTTCATATCATGTTGTCAAAGATAGTTGTTGTAACCATTCACTAAAAAAATGTGGCTCCTCTGTCCTCATTGTTTCTTATCATTGCCTGAATATTATTTCAGGATGCAATGAGTGATATTTTCTGTGGAAATTTATCTGTTCAGAGTTTTCTCTGGTAGACCCAGAAACAGCAGATAAGAAGGACTGGGGGCAAGGTGGGGATGGAGGGGGAAGAAAGGGAAACAATAAACAGGTGAGATAAATTTTGCACCACCAGATATGATAACCCTTAATGAATTTTTGTTATGGTTGTTATTTTCTGCAGTCTTATTCATGGATTTTTTTTTTTTTTTTTTTTTTTTTTTTTTTTTTTTTTTTTAGTTTTGGAATTACTCTAACCTCCTTACTGTTGAGGGCAATAATTTTATACTAACCCAGATCCCAATTTTAGCAGTTCTGAGTGCCTGTGGAATGCACTTTTCCCTTTGTCTGTGTGGAAAAGAAACATGAAACAAATTCCCGAGCATTACCTGTTCATGTAGTGACTGGGAATGTCACATTAGTAAGTTAGCTTTTATGGGAGACAGAGCTATATTATTTGTAGCTACTTGAACATTTATCTAAATTGGCTCTATCAAATAAATGCAAGAAGCTAATTCTAATTGACTGCATTTAATGCAGTGTCACCTGAAAGTGTCTATATTGCTAAATTTAAACATGAGCAGAATGACATTGCCCAAGAGGAAGTTCAGGGCGTTTGGGTTTTTTTCTGCTCCGCTTAGCAATTAAAGAGCAAATCTCTCAAGATTAGCCAGGTGCAATATGCTGCTACTCACTTTTCTGTGTAGCATCAGGTATTGGCCAGTGCTGGAGGCAGCACACTGGATTTTGCAGAGCAGCAATGTGATCTGCTATGACAAATCCTGTGAGTTGTTTTGGGGAAGTGGAAAGCTGCTCTGCTTTGAACACTGATGCATTCTCCACAGATTGTGCTTGTGGGTTTAGTGGCATTTTTCTTTTTTTCTACTTCCTGCTTCATAGTAGTAACATTTCCCTCTCCAACTGAAAAGTTATTCTAAACTGAATAACTTTTCAGCTGGAGAGGGAAATGTTAGGGAGGACAAGATGTTTACATTACTTTATGTGCCAGCATGAATGCAGTTGAAAGTGTGGAAGTATTTAGAAGGAAAGCATCAAGGGCAAGTAGAAAGAGAGATACAAACCAATGAGGAATGCATAGCTAGGGCTACCTGTTGCATGGCTGTAGGCACCCTGTTTATTAGGTGAAAATGAAGTAGGACTTGCTAAATTATAACAGAAGCTGAGATGTTAAGCAAGAACAATGCACTTAATCCCTGGCTCATCACTCCACAGTTACTGCCTGAAGACCATTCCAGTTAGCTTGAGCCATGTTTTGAGCAGACTGTGGTGTGACTTCACAAATGTCTCCTGGCTAAGTAACTCACAGGAAAGGCAACCATAAGCACCAGTACATGCTGGGGAACACCCAGCTGAAAACCAGTTTTTCTGGAAAGGACGTGGGGTTCCAGTGGACACTATGGTGACCATGAGCAAATAAATCAAGGGTAAAGGGAGACAACATGTAGGAATAGCAGTCAAATTGATAATGAAAAACAAAAGGGGTAAGAAGAGGATGCCAGATAATGCGTTATTGAAGACTTTCTAGCTCTAAAAAAAGAAGTAATAGGGATTCCATTTTTAAAAGGATGACTTTGCAAATCTTTCCCTAGGATGGTTTTCAGGACAATGCTTCAATGTTTTCAGAACTGTTGTTGGAGGAGGGAGCAAAGGATGTCAGAAGAATTGGGCATAGGGGTGATGGAGATAATTTCATTCTTTATTTCTATCTAATGTCAGTTCAAGGAACTTGGATGCATAAAAGCAGCTCGAAGGCTAATTACAAGATGACAGGAATGAGTCTGTATTAAAGATAAAACTTTCCAGACTTTGCTTTTATGTGAGGAAGATTCAAATTCAAAGTGAAGGTTGCTGATATAGTGAACATCATCTTGTCTAATTTTCTTCTCTTCTTATTTCTTCTCCTGTTGCAGCATGGACTTAGTTTCAAAACTTTACTCTCCTTCCCTGTTGCTGACAAGTTTCAGAAAAATGAGTACCAAATACAGATATCTTTTATGAGGAAACAGCACTCTACAGCATGTCTTGAATCAGTGCTTTCATCAATTTTGTGTGATGGTGGGCTGAATAATATTCGTGCTCAGTTGAGTTTAAATTTCAGGATAATATTCTCAAACATTAATATGGAAATAGGTTGATTTTTTTCCCTTTCCTCCTTGATTCACCCCCAAATGAAAACAATTGTGTTTCTGCTCTAAAAACACAGAAGAATTTTAAGTTTAAAAATTATTCATTCTTGTTATGAGTATGTGCACAAAAATGTCAGAATGTATTTTAGGGAGTATCTGTGTTTTCACTGTTTCAGCAGCCTTATGGTCTATAAAAAATCATAGTTGTTATTCCAAATTCCTAAACTGTGGTTGTGTGGGTTTTTTGTTTTTCTTTTCAAGACTGGGTGCACTGAATGTGGAAAATCAAAGATAGCAGTGAGATGATGATACAGAATGCATTAAGCATCAGAACAAAGCATCTGGAATTATGCTATCCTTACCTGAGACTGAACACAAGATGAAAACATCACAGTTGTATTAGCTGGCGTTTACAGAGAAAGAAAAAAGCAAAACAGTATGAAGAGATCTTTGAAAATTGAGTGATGGGGATTCTGGTTTGTCTTCTTGCGTGTTAAGCAGTTTATGAAAGATCTCAGTTGTCTTATGTGATGGCTTCAGGCATATACCCTTGCTCTGAGAGAAACATGAAGTTAAGTGTTCTTGACTATGCCCTAGGAATTTTATGATTATTGGTTAAATAAGGAACAGACTAGACCAGAAACATAGATACCTTGACCAGGATGTGATCTGTTCTAAAAGTTCAGAATAGCCTGTGACTCAACAGCTACAAGAAAGATACAATGATTTGTACTTCAGAGGATTTCTTGGAATGCTGCCTGGCACCTTACAGATGGTTTCACTTAGAATTTATGGTTGGAAGAAACAAAAGTGTTGCTAGGTATCCCTTTTTTCCTTAAATCAACCAACCAACAAACCAGTTTTTTCTCTAGTCTTTCTGAGATAAACATGTCTTGTTTGTTGTTGCACTAGATGAACTTGAATCCAGCTAAATAGAGTAAATCACTGTGATATCTCAGAAAAAAATAAATAAAATGCAAACTATATTATTGAAACAGTGAATTGAAATGCATAAATATCTGAAACACCGGCACTGAATCAGTGACCTCTGCGTAATAAAGACCCAATAGAATTTGCACAAATTTCTTTTTGTTCAGTGGTAGAATATAACGGTTTTCCATAATCTGCTTTCTGTGGTGCAAAAATAATTTTAATGTATGTTTGCATTAGTAATAATCCTAAAAATACTTGGTTTTGGGATAATGGATTGTTCTGTTCCTTCATGTGGTAGGTATAGATTAAACAAGTGTGGTATAGCTGTATGATCCATGCTTGCTTTAAAAACCAAACAAATAAGCTCAATAGCAGGAACGAAAAAACCCAGGAACCACACCTCAAAAGAGCCTACATTTTATCCTTCTTTTTATCCTTGATCTCGTTTAATCAGTAGCTCAGATCTCTTCCAAGAATAGGGGATTGCACACCACATTAGAAATGCAGAGAGAGAATGAAATAGACTTAAATGTAATCATTTTACTTTCTTGGCTCTTGTTGATTTTTTAAGGCTGTGTGAATGATATTTTAACTTTTATTGGTAAGCCCTACCTAAAATCAGCTGAAATATTATAATTACAAAAGAGGGAACTTTGTTTGCTATGCTTTTTATTAAAGCAAAGACTATTTGATGTACCTTGAGGGGGAAATATTTTGAGCTTGAGTAATCGTGTAATCCTTCATTAAAATGCATTTATTTTGCCAAGGACTTGAGTGTCCTGCTCACAAAGACTTTGATACTTATGTATTCCTCCAAGGGCACTGCACACACCCATGTTTTTGTAGCTGTAGGCATAGTCTCACTTGGTCCTTAATTTTTTTTGTTTGAGGTTTTTTGTTGTTCGTTTTGTTTGTTTTGGGTATTTGTGGTTTTTTTCTTTATGTTTGAGGTTTTTTATTTCTTGACAGAATATAAATTTTTCTAAAATTCTTTAAATAAAACAAAGGTCTGGGACATTCTGTAGTCTAGATTTTTTTTCCTTAATTTTTTCTTATTTATTAATTTAAACTACCCTTCTTATTTTGAAATACAGCAGTAGAGTAGGAGAACTGGAAAAATCTTTTGTGGGAAATAGCTTCAGGAAATAAATTCAATCCAGGGAAGGAAAACTAAGTTCACTTGTCTTTCACTAAAACTGTTCTTTTCCCTGAAAAAAAAATCTGAAAATTTTCATTTTCAGAAAACTTATTTAGACAGTATTTTACCTGTAAAACAAGATGTCCACTGTGAATAAACATCCTTGCTAAACTGCTGCTGTGGATGATTAGCTTTTTCATTAAAGGCTTGAAATGCATTCAGAATATCAATGTAGCAGTCCTTGAGATCCACCTCTTGGTCTAGCACATAAAGGTAATATTTCTCTCTAGTTTATATCTTCCCATATGTTTACGGAAATCAAGGTTTTTCTGTAACCTACCAGGTTGTTGATAATTGATTTTAAACATAAGGGGTTTTTTTCAGTATAGAAGTGTTGTCATGGTTGTCTTTCAGTGCACATTTTTTGTACTATGGATGTCAGAACTTAACACACTTATGTGTTTGTCTTTGGATTAACTGTCTTTCCACTGCCATTTCAGTCATGGGTATCATCTGTGTTCTTTCCCACTGAACAGAAAATTTTACATCTTTATATACCTGTATATATCAATTCAGTGTGTACCATGGGGATCCATTTTGGGAATGTTTAAATGTACATAAAGACATGCCCTAAGAGAAGAACACTAACATTACTACTGCTTTCAGCAGAGAAAAATTGTCCTTCTGTATTCTGTTCCTTATTTAATATAAAATGTTATCTTGATAGACACATAATTGCTTTAATTATTTTATCAATGGAACATTTACAGGGGGTATTCTTTTTATTCAGCCTACTTAATATTTTAAGAACACTCCTTGGTAATTTCACTTGCAAAGTAAAATTTAATCTGCTATCAGGGAAGAAGCCTAAGTGGCATTTTAACTTGTGCATATCAACTTACCCGGCTATTCTTGTTTTTTTATTGATTGATCTGTTCTATGGAACAGGTATGCTGCCCTGAGGTTGCTCTGCATTGCAACCTCAGGTAGGGATTTGGGTCTGTGTTCAGGGTTACCTCAGGGTGTGAAGACAGGCAGCCTTTACTATGGGAGTATGTGAGGTGACCTGTCCTGGCTTTGAGGTGCTTAAAATTCTTCCCATGCTAGTAATTAAGGTATGTAAGTACTTCTGTAAATCTAGCATGGTCCCCCTTGCCCGTAATGTACCTCAGTCCTGCACATATTTAAGCTGACTGCTTACATCTGTAAGGTTTCAATCAATATGGTTTGCAGTAAAAGTAATAACATGCAAGTTTTGTACAGTGTTTCATTCGTTAACTGAGACTGCTAATTATGGTTATGACTACTCACATTGCTGGTCACATTTGTAAGTATGAAAAGTAATCCTCTCTTTGCAAGGGGTTAAGGACTTAAGTATAATTAAATTGTTTTTAAATACCTATGTACCAGAATTCTCGAGGACATTCAAATGAAAAGATACTGAAATCACTGAAATCAAATTGTGGGTGTAAATCTTATTCCAGTAATTTGAACTGAGAGAGTTCCAAATCCATATCCTAAATGGGACCCTGATTGTGTGCAATCTATATTCTGAATAGCTATGGGAAAAAAAAAAAGGCAAAAAATGTGCCATTTAAGGCTATATTTCTCATTTTATTTAGTTATAAATGAGACAAAAAATAGTCATTATATAATTCTGAAGAAAAATCTGTTTCCATAGATCAGGACATATACCTATTCATAACTGTATGCATAATGTGATTTATAATATTTTTTTTCTTCAGAGCATATGTGGATTCTTAGATATGTATGTTCTCATTCCAGGTTATAAATTTTGAATAATTTTTCTGGATGTATCTTAGCTTTCCTAAACCACCTTTTTAAATTAAAGAAATCCTCATTTTGACAAATATTCATAGCACAAAGAGATGGTCTTGAGGTCTCTGAAAATTTTACTCCATATTCTGTTTAAAAGGCTAGCCAAAGCTACAGCTGAAGCATATATTTTGACCATATATATTCCTGCCCACTTTATGGGAGGGGGGTGGGGGGAAATGGTGACACTATGTATTCTTCTAACCTTAGTCCCTTAAATTTTTTTATTGAAACCAGAGATGATTTTTAATCATTCTGTGGCTGATTTGTAGTCTACAGTGAAATCTCTGAATCCTCCAAACAACACATAGGTGCCTTTTTTCGTTCACTTTTTTCTTACTTAATGAATGAGTGATTTTTTTTTTCAGGTTTTGGTCATTCACTGACCTTTTTTTGTTATGACAAAATGAGTATGAGTAGAAACCTTCTCAGCAATTAATTAGTATGAAGAGATCACTACCACAAATGTCACAGTGTAGTGACATTTGACCTTGCCACAAATAAATGAGGGTAGAGAGTAACAGATGCAGCTGCAAATATTTTCACAGTGATGGGATTTAATTTTTTTTTAATTCTAGTCTTTTTTGCAGACAGGTGCTTTTTCTGTCCTTGTGAATAAATTACTCAAAATAAATTATATATTTTCTGATTATTTTTTACTAGTTACAATAGATAACCTAGCAAAAACTTTTTATTAAATAGAAGGATTTGCTCTTCAAATGTCTTCTTATATTTTGTTTGCTGCATTTTTTATTCAGGTGCACAGTCTAGTGGTTAGCACTGAAATGATGTATTTTTAGCAACGTAGATGAGATACTGCATTTTGGATTATTCAGATTCTGTTTGATTCTGGTTTTGCATTTGGCTGGCAGCAATGAAGAATTCAGATAAACTTGTGGAATGACAAACCTGTTTTTCAAAGGGCTGTCCTGTTCTCAAGCTGCATACATAACTTTTGCAATGCTTCCTTTCTCCTGTGGGAGATTTCTGCTATCAGTCCAGATGGTTACAAGCATGAGACCCAACCTTTAAAACCGATCTTTTCCAAGTGTTTCCCCTGCCTCCACAGCTGCAGAAATTTCATTTTTTACTGTTCCTTTCCAAACTTTGGTTGGTTTAGGCTGTTCTTGGAGGTTGTTCCTGAGCTGTTTTCAAGCTCATTTGAGTGATGGTAGCTGGCAGAGAGGAATATGTGTGCTAAAGCATTACTAAGATATCTCTTTGTCTTCCAACTTATCTTACATTTGGACATTTTTTTCATAAAATCATCCTGTGATAATGCTAGATTTGTTTTCTCAACAAGAGCTTCTAAACAAGGTATTGTTTTCGGTCACCTAAAGATGAGTGGCTTAAATAACAAAGTTTAAAAATAATACTCTTTGAAATCAGATAAAAGAAAATTATCTCAATTAACTGTTATATAAAAACCTTACTGATTTCACACTGAAAAGTAATTATCATTATACACTGTGACCACAAATATTAAATCCAGCATTATTTACATAGTTTAGGAAAATTTTATTTCTAGTGAAAAAGAAATTGACCATGAGAACAGTAAGGAGGTGGATCAGGTTGCCCAGAGAGGTTCGGCAGCCTCCTAACCCTGGGGGTATTCCAGACCCAGATGGATGGAGCCATAAGTAATTTGGTCAGATTTCATGGCTGACACTGCTTTGAGGAGAAGCTTTGCTTGGATGATTTTCTGAGACACTCTCCAACCTGATTCAAAATTTCATAGAATTTTGGTCCTATGAAAATGAGTTGAAGTCACGTGCTGCTACTGCAAGTGAAGAAGTTGCATTGTAGCACTTATAGGTCTCTACTAATCAGTCATACCTTGTTTAAAGATAGTGAAAGAAACAAGATTTAATGTTTAGTGCAGGAAAACATTAATCCCTGAATATTTAGATTTTTCCCATTGCCTTTTGATATCAAGAAAGTTTGACAGCCCCAAAATGTTGCAGTATATCAGGCAAATACATGAAGTTTATAGATTCCCACTTTCTGAAAGGATACCTGATCACAGGAGGTCATGGTTTGTCTTTGCAGATATGTAGTGAAAAAATGTGTTCTGTACTTGAAACAAATAGGAAGTGAGATCTAGCTGGAGGAAAGTAATGAATTTCTATATATTAAGAAGAGATGTACTGAACTCAAAGAGCTTGCTGCAGAATAATGTCCAGAAAAGGCCTGAAAAATCACTTGATTATTTGATATGAATGGAGTTACTTTTTGAGATCATTAAATACTGGTTTTAGCAATTCCTGTTTAGTTTTTCTTGTGTTCAGTGTTTACAGGTTACTTTTACTGGCCCTGCAGTCTAGCACCAAGCCTTTCTCTTATAAACAGCAAAGCAGTTGGATCTTGGGCTATAGAATATTTGGAATAGTGTATAACTTTACTTAATTTTCCTTGGCACGAATGGCAATATCCATAATAGGCCTTTAAAACAAATGACTTCACATTCTTTTATTTAAACATCTAAGGCCATCTGCAGAGGCAATGAAGAGTTTCCAGGGATTTGATTGTGTTTTGTGTGTTTTTGCTTTTTGCTTTTGTTGATCATGATTACCTTTGTTTTTAGAACAATCATTGCTACTCTTAGTATAGAGTTTGTGGTAGCCTTGGTCTGGTAGGGTGTAGAGTGACAGGAGGAAAACAGTACATACTGTTTTTTTTTATTTCTCCACACTCTTCCCTTCACCCTGCCCCCCAACAACTATTGGGACACTGGAAGAATTTTGTGAGTAGGAAGGGTGATAAGAAATCCCCATAGCCCAAAAGCTGTCCTATTTTCTTTTCCCCTGGTAGTCTGGGAGGTGCCAGCTGCTGCTGTGCACAGAGTGGTACATATCCCCTTGTCTTGCTCTATCCCATAACTCTGGTGCTTGTGTGCTTTGGGAATGTGAAGGTACTTTTGTGTTTGCCAGCAAACTGCTGTGTATTTCTGAGCAAATTACCATAGAAATTCTAAGTTCTCAGAGGATAAATCTTCATGTCTAGTCTCAGTCTTTGCTCAGGCTTTACTTTTGACACTTCCTATCAATCTGAGTGTATACTTCTTAAGGGCCTTTATATTTATTGCACAATATAGAACCACCAAAGGATTTTCAGAATATTTTGCTACCTGAAGTAGTGAGATCAATCAAGTAGGATAAGATAATCTAAGAACTGTGTACTTCATTTAGCTTCTCAAGGTAACAAGCTGTCTAGCCTATTTGCTAGAAATGCCTGGTGTGATTCCTAACATGCTCTCCTTTGTCAGAGAAGAGAAAACAGCATC
Source organism: Passer domesticus (assembly GCF_036417665.1). Classification (NCBI taxonomy): domain Eukaryota; kingdom Metazoa; phylum Chordata; class Aves; order Passeriformes; family Passeridae; genus Passer; species Passer domesticus. The sequence continues at coordinate 88,653,586 of NC_087474.1, forward strand.
TTCACATTTACAATTTGGATTAAGTTTTTTCATTGCTCAGATGACAAAATATTTGATAGTTTTTTGTTGCATATTAAAAAGAGTAAAATGCCACTAGTTAGGAAGAAAAGGTTTTTACCTTTGTTCTAAAACCTTTTTATTTCTATATAGTGCCATGCTTCTCAGAAGCCTTAGCTGGATTTCCCTAGCAGTTGTGCAAAAGGACTTTCAAGCCTCTTGTAAAACAACACAGTGATATTTTCATTTTTGTTTTTAATTTAGAGCACATTAATGAGAGACATTTATGTCTTTCAGTTGGTAGAATTCCATGTCAAGTAATAAAAGTTATCTTTGGTGGATTGAGAAGAATTTTAACTTTTTAAACACTTAGGTGTTTAAAACTGAGTGGCCAGAATACTTGAGTCTAAGTACTAGAGGAGAGGAAGTCTGTGTGTGGGAATTAACTGTTTGTTTCTGTGGCTGAGTCTTGGATAGTGACAAAAAAATTCTCTGAGCATTCTTCATTCCATTACAATTCCTTGTGGGAAGTGAATTCAGCCCTGACATGAAAATGTGGGAGGCTACAACTTAGCAGCTATCTTACATTTCTATCTCCATTCCCATTTGTCATTGAAAATATTACAGACCTACGCTTTAGCACCAGAAAAACTGAGCAAATAAAGGTTCTGCTGGAGTAACACATGTCTCTGGGCACAGATCTTTCCCTTTCCTAAACAAAATAAAACTAACAAATCAAACAAAAAAAAAATAGATAAAAACCAAGAATATGTGACCAGCCAATACCTTAGTCTGGAATGGGGTGGGCTGAGAACTGATGAAGAGGGGGAAGAAATACCTTTGGTTTCTAGCAAATCTGAGCGTGAAAACTATGAAAACTGTCAGTAGACTGACTTGCTAGAAGAAAAAACGGATTAGGTATTTATAAACTTTTAAATCCAGAATAAAGTGCAACTGTGTTTTTTATCACATCCTTGGTTCTAGATATTTGATCCTTCATACAAGTAAGGACATACAAGACTTGTTATTCCATGCTTCACTTTTTCATACACATTCTTACAGTTGTTTATCTGATTACTTCCTTTCAAATATTAAAAAATACACATTTTCACGTGCATGAAGAGAGATGTGATGGCAGGTGGGAAACCCTAATGCTTCAGCCTAATGACTTAGGGTTGACACACATTTCTTTAAGCACCCATTGCAGCGTCTGTGTGCACTCACTGCCCAAGGGTATGGGGCAAATCATGGGATGCAATGGAAGGGCATCTTAAGATTTCTCCAGCTGGTTGAGGTTGAGGACTTTGGTGTGCTGAGCATCAGGAGTTGGCTGGTGGAGTGACCAGAGGGTCCAGGGGAACTCCCAGAGAGACAGTGGGGGGTGGCAGTGGCTGTGCATGAGGCCACGAGATACAGAGCAGGCTGAAAATGTCAGGTCAGTTACTAGAGAGTTGCACAGCATGGTTTTCCCGCTAGTGGGCCTTCATTCTGTGGTGAACAGGGTGAAGCTGCTGGCAATGTTTATGTATCCAGCTGAAAATTTACCGCTGTGAGAAGCAAGTGAGGTAGCTGTGCTGCTGCCTGTACACGTCAGCATGATGCTTTCATAACCATGTGAATGAATTTCATGGAATCATTTAGGTTGGAAAAGACCTCTAAGATCATCAAGTCCAACACTTAACCCATCCACCAAATTCACCACTAAACCATGTCTCTCAGTGCCACATCAACACATCTGTTAAATACCTCCAAGGATGGTGGCCCCACCACTTCCCTGAGAAGCCTGTGCCAATTCTTAACATCCCTTTCAGTGAAGAAATTTTTCCACTATCCAAACTAAACTTCCCTGGTACAACTTAAGGCCATTTCCTCTTGCCCCGTTCCTTGTGACATGGGAGAAGAGATTAACACCTGAACCAAGCAGAGTTTCTCTTGGCAGCTACTTGACCTTTCTTTGCAGGGCTGATTTCTCTTCTGCTGTTTCTTTCTCATTTTTGTGTAATTAGTTTTCTAGCTGGAATCTGACAGTTGTCTGCATGGGATCTGGTCACATCCCATTTTTTTCTCCCTATTCCACACTCAATTCTAACTCCATTTTTGTTGTGAGGGAAGAGTAAAATACCTGTTTGGTTTGCCCTATCTTCTCTGATGTACAATATTGCCGCTTGAGGTCTCTAGCTCATTGAGTGTGTTCAAGTACATGGTTTTGTCTCTAGTCCTGTCCTTTGGAATGGCTGAGCAGAATTTACAGCAAAGCTACCAATTCATATGAAAATGAGTTCATCCAAACTGTCTGTCAAGTAAAAGATTTTTTTTTTAAAATGCAATAGAATCAGAAATGCATTTGTTGCTTGCCCATTACATGGAACATTAGAATCAAAGTTCCTGGTTATCACATTGCAGATATCCAAAACAGTAAAGCTGATTGTAATTGAAAACATATTTATATTAGGCAGCAAATATACTCATTTTTAATATAAAAAAAGTGTTCATTAGAAAAAAGGAGTTCATTTCTTTTGAACAGAATGAAATGTAAGTTTAATTTTCAGAACATTGCTTGGGGCAGTGGTTTGACATTTTCTTGAAACCAATCTGATTAATTCTCAGAATTATGCTGAGAAATGTCACTAACTGTAGAAAATACCTTTCTAAGAAGTGAACCTCAGAAAAGAAAAAATATTTTTTTCTTTTTCTTTACAAATTACTGTGTGCATTTTAGTTGCAAGGGCAACAGTTCTACTTGTGTATTGAACTTGGTTTTATATGATTATGGAATCAATTCAGAATCTTAACGGGAAAATGATATGGATTGAACCAAGCCCATTGTGCTATTTTTGTGAAGGTGACCTTATGGAGAAGGTCTAAAGGCTTTCCAGTTTGAAATTTCAATAGTCTTCTGCTGTATTTTTTATAACATGAAGTTAAGAGTTGCTTGTGCAAAATCTCCCTTAAATGAAACAGACTTATTCATATGAATTGGTGGAAAAGATACATTGCATTGCTCAGACATGACTTTTGAACGAGTGAATAAATATAATAAGGTTGCACACTATCATTTACAGGATATGCTAATACAAGTATTTAGCTTATATAGTCATCCAGGACTATGAAGATTTCAATAGACTTACTAGATGCTACTGGACAGTGAAATGATATTTTAAATTGAATATTGAAACTAGTGTGGTTAAATAGTTGGTATGATTTCCAGAGTCAAAAGCCAGACATTGATGATCAGATTTCATCTAGTGCAAAGTTTAAGGTTTCTGACAAGGGTACGGTTCATATCTGAATCACAATTTGTGATTGTGTATAGGGCGAGGCCAGCAGAATGGACTGTCTGGGGGAAATATATTTTTCAGCACTGTAGAAGGTTTTAATAACTAGGCTTCTTCATTAACTATATATATATATATATATATATATATGTATGTATATATATATATAAAATAAAGATTGTAAATATTTTTAAAACTTGATAGTGTTTTTGATGCTTGTTATTTAAATTCCACCCTGTGTGATTTCTTAAATTTAAAAAACCAGTGGGGATTTGGACCTCCTCACTAGTTGACTCAGTACTATAGTTTACTGTCTACTTTAATACAACTTACTTTCTAATTATAGAACTTTTTACATGGCAATGAAGTTGACCTATCTGTATGTTTGTGCAGTGGTTAATGCAATTGTAAAAAAATTATATTTTCAGGGCAGTATATTCTATCCATTAAGAAGAGAATACAAAGCCAGTTGTTTTATTCCCAGTTCTGGAAAACGTAAATTTTACCTCCAATTTAAAAAACAGTAATTATTATTGAAGACAGAGAAAAGAAGATGGATTTGTGTGGTATGCAACATGCAGTTTACAGCACGGAACATGAAAGTAAAGGGAAGGCCTCCAAAATGGTCTGAATGGCTTTAAGCTTACATTGAAGGGAACTCAACCTTGCACTATGCTTATTGATAACATTGATTTAAATGTTCATATGTTAATGCATATGTTAGTAGTTGGATATACAAGCTGATGTATCTAAAATCCATTCTGACCCCTGTTATGTGAAATGTCCATGTATTTACCATTTTTTTTTTTTTATTGTTCAAAACCTTTGTAACAGTGGCCAGTATCTTTTTTTTTTCTTCCTTCTCTTCAATTCCCAGGTTTACAGACAGGGAAATGGATAAGAGAAAAGAAAATGCTATTCACTCAAGGTGGATTAAGGTGGTCAGTGAAAGGACCCAAGTGTCTGTACTCCCAGCCATATGACCTTCCTTATTCTTAATCAAATTCTCTTTCAAGCAATGCTTGTTTTAATTAAATAGAACTAGTCCTATCTCTAAGCTTCATTAAGGTATCATTAAGAAACTAGGGAGATGAGAAAAGGATGCCAGAGTTCCTTCAGCAGGACCTTAAATTCTGTTTCTAAACCATAATGCAATTTCATATTCCAGTTTATTTAATCATTAAGGACACTGGTTTCTGTTGAACTCTTCTGGAATACAAAAATGCTGGTTGTATTCTAAAGGAGCCTTCCAAATTATAAAAAAAAAATTGTCTCTACATTCATCTCACCTTAAACATTTTTGGGGTCTGGAGATAACAAAATTGCCTTAATTGTGGGGGGGAAATTGCTTAATTTAACACTCAATACCTGGGAAAAAAACCACACAAGTTGTGACTGAAGTGTCTCTAGTTGGAAGTTGGCATCGTGGGAATCTCATGATGTCCAACAAGACCAAGTGCAAGGTGCTGCACCTGGGTCAGGGCAACCTCTGGTGCCAACACAGACTGGGAATGAACAGATCAGAGCAGCCCTGCCCAGAAGGACTTGGGGGTGCTGGTGCATGAGAGGCTGGACATGACCCAGCCATGGGCACTCACAGCCCAGAGAGCCAAACGTGTCCTGGGCTGCATCCAAAGCAGCGTGGGCAGCAGGGCAAGGGAGGGAATTCTTCTCCCCTTCCTCTGGTCTGGTGAGACCCCACCTGCAGTGCTGCATCCAGCTCTGGGGGCCCAGCAGAGGAAGGACAGGGAACTGTTGGAGTGAGTGCAGAGGAGGCCAGTGAGAAGGTCAGAGATGGAGCACCTCTCCTGTGAAGAAAGGCTGAGAATTAGGGCTGTTTGTTCTGGAGGAGAAGGCTCTGGGAAAACCTTATAGAAGACTTCCAGTACCTAAAGGAGGGTTACAAGAAAGCCATAGAAGGACTTTTTACAAGGACATGTGCTGATGGAACAAGGGTGAATGGCATCAAGCTGGAGGAGGGTAGATTTAAATTAGATACTAGAAAGAAATTCTTTGTAAGAAGGGTGGTGAAACACTGGAATGCGATGTTAAGAGAAGCTTTGAATTTCCCATCCCTCACATGTTCAAGGCCAAATTAGATGGGACTTTGAGCAAACTAGTCTAATAGTAGATGTCTCAGACCACAGCAGAAGGGTTGGAATTAAATTAATTTTAACTTCCCTTCCAACTGAAACCATACTATAGTTCCATGATTTGGGACAACTAGAAAATAGTAATTTTTCAGATGCTCTCTTTTTATGCTAAAATATTGTTACTGTCATCCTGAAATCAAGTTTGTCTTCATGCCTCCTATATGCATGGGGCTTAAGCATAATAAAGTTCAGAGTTTTAGGTTTTCCTCCTGTATTAGGGATTTGTAGACAGGTCAGAGAATTACATGACTGTGGAAACACATTTCTTCAAGAAGGAAGAGGTTGTATTAGTGTTGTAATAATGTTTAAAATTTTCTAAGAAGCTGAAAACTGTTTACTTTTCCTTAGAGGTGAGCTGCAGCACCATATGTGAGTAATTTAAAGCAGTCTCTTTAATTACACAGTGTTTTGAAATTCGCAGCATATGCTTGTGTGTTGGGATGACTAATTGATGTCCACTCAGTTTTCACAACACTCTCAAGAGCAGAAACTGCATTCCAACATGGTAACTTCTTTTTTTGAAGTAATGGTAACAGGACATGGTGCAGGTGCTAGGAGGAAATGGCAAGGTGGGCACTGAGCAGGCATTTTGCCCTGAGTTCGTATATTTAAAATTGCTTGCAGTCTCTGTGAAATTTAAAAAGTTAAAGCTGTCTCCTTAATTTCTTTTCAATTTGTTTTTCCAGCTGACTTTAATCATCTGAGAGGTAGAGGACAGAGGATGTGTCCTGAAAGAACGTTGCTTTGTTTATTTGGTTTGCACTGTTTTTCTCTGGAGACAGAGCACAGCCAGTGTTATCTTTGTTCAGCAGTCTCACCAATATGCCTTATTCCTGGCCAGTTCCTTCCCTCTTCCTAAAGGGGATAAAACAGCTTTCATCCTCTTCAGCTCACTGCTTGCACTATCTGCAGAGCTCTTGTTTTGAGGCATTTCTTTTATGTCTTTGGTAATCTGGGGCCTAAGGAATTGGCCTTGTTGCTTTCCAGCACCAATGAATTGAGCCAGGGACTAAGGAAGGACTTGCAGTTCAAATACAAGAATGGTTGTGGTAAATTGTACATTGATTAAAACAAACAAACAAACAAACAAAACAAACAAACAAAAAAACCCCAAACAAACAAAACAAAAAAAAACACATACAAAAAAAAACCACTTTTTTTTTTTTTAGCATTTCCTCTCAGCACTATGCTTTAAGAAGAAATGACTCAATGAACTGTATCTTCTTTTCTTCCCCTTTGCTTTTCTTTGTTGTCCTGGCATTTTCCCTTTCTTATTTCTGAATCTGCAAGTTGGCTGCATTTAAGCACATTTAAGCAATCCTTTCCCCTCTTTATTTTGTTACTCACTCTAAAGATAGGATATACATTTGTTACATGTACCAGAAAAACCTCCTGAAGTGACATGGAGCGATTTAACTCCCACCAAGAGTGACACTTGCACACAACTTGTGCTCTATTTGCCTTGCAAGCACGAGCTGTGTTCTGAGCAGCCTTCAGCTGTGTTTAAAGTACACACTGCACTGTGATTTCTGGGTGCAGCCACACACTCTTTTTCTAGTCATGAGACGTGCAAAAATTAGAAATATGTGTACTTCAAAAATTATTTTGGACTCTCTCCATGTGTTTTGGAATTGAGGCTCGTTTGGACTCAGCATTCAAAATGAATCAGATTCACATCAACAGATTCCCTATAGCCTGACTATGGGGAGCTACTAATGCAGGCAGAGAGTGAGCTCTTACTTAGGCTTTCATTTAGTTTCACTTGATCTGATCCCTTCAGGAAGACATTTCATCAGCTTCATTGCTCTCTAGGTAGAAACATGAAGTCCTCAGTGGTAGGCTGAAAACTGGGCTACAGTATGATGAGAAAATGAGGTGGAAACTTACAGTGATCCAGTCTACCATAGGATATTCATAATATGAATGCCTGGGATGTCAGCTCTTTTATGTCTGGAAAGTTTCTTCCAAAGAACATGTAGATCATTCATCCAGGTGAGTTTAGAACCTGGCATGACACAGAAGAAAGCCTTAGTAGGCATGGGTCTTACCTCTTAAATTCACTAATGATTTGCTACTGAAAGTCATTTGCTTTCCATTGTTGTAGTGAGAAAAACACACTTGCAGTGTTCTCCCCATCTTTCTGGTCCTAGAAGAGCACATATGCCCCAATGCCTTTTCAAAACTTGCACAGCAGTTATTTTGAGACCAGTATCCCTAAGGTTCTCATAGTATTTAGTTCCTGAAAGTAGATGTAGGAAAGTAAATCTGCCAGCATATTATTTAAAGGAGCAATGTAGCCTCTGATAACCATTCCCTCACAGTTTTCCCAGTGACCTGCTTTTCTTACTGAGGAATTCAAGTGTGGTCCTACAGCTTCTGAAGAGCAAAGTTCTGCCTGTCAACACATCTGCGAGATTTGGGACACCAATACTGCAATTTTCCAAACCACTATCTTCTTAACCCATAGTTGCCCAGATGAGATGTCTCACTGATTTGTAAGTGAGGGAGACTGCTTCCTCACAGCAGTTCTTTCTCACAGTGTCCTTTTTTCTGTGGAACAGTGAAATTCAAAGATCTTTGTACTAAATAATATGTACCTGTTTGAATTTGTCCACTGCACAGAAAGAAGCAGCCTGCAATGAAGGGCTCCCATGAATTTATGTCACATAAGGGTGACAGGATGTGGATTACTATGTAATGAGTGCTTTAAAGTAAATGTGCAGGCATGTATGCATGTGTATGTGTACATAAACATGGCTTTAATATGTAGGGTGTGCTTACAGATATGTACTTGCAGGTTTTTTAAACTGAAATCCCTCTTGCATGATGAACACACAGTCGTGCCCCTCCTTAGACATCTTTTTTTTTCTCTTCGTTATTGTATTTTTACACTTGCTAGTATTTGTCTCTTAGTTACTGTATTTTTATACTTGCTAGTATTTCCAGAAACAAGCTCAGCACCCACACCTGCGTACTGTGTTCAGTTTTGATTTCTGCTCTACAAAAAAAGTGTGCACAAGCTGGAGAGGATCCACAGAAGGACCAAAAATATGATCAAAGGACTGGGAAGTGTGCCATGTGAGGAAAGGCCGAGAGAACTGGGTTTGTTCAGCCTGGAGAAAAGAAGGCTTATCACTGTGTTCCAGTATTTAAAGGCTGGCTAAAAAGAACATGGAGAGTCCATTTTTACAAGGAATCACATGGAAAAGATGAGGGGTAATGAATCCAAGTTTCTCCATGGAGGTTCCGGTTGAACATAAGAGGAAACTTTATCACAATGAAAACAATTACCCATTGGAATAATCTCCCTCGGGAAGTGGTGGATTCCCCAATGTCAAACACTTATAAGAGCCAGCTGGACCGGGTGCTGGGCCATCTTGACTAGACTGTGCTTTTGCCAGGAAAGGTTGGGCCAGATTATCCTTGAGGTCTCTTCCAACCTGGTATTTTAATATTCTAACTACAAAGCTGAAGTGATGAAAAAAGAAGGAATATTTCTCATTTAGTTGTTCCATCTTTTAACAGATAAAAGTGATGCTTTCATAGTTTTCTTCTAAAGCATTAGCTGTACATTTCCCTTAGGATTTTCTACCATCAGAAATTCAAAGGTAACACTGACAGCTGTGACAGCAAGACTGAGGTGTTGATCTGCAGATGTATGGTATCTTATTTATTTCCAGTCTAACTCTTAAAAAAGGTTAGAGAAAGTAGTATTGGACATATACATTTACATAATAGTTATGAAAAAATGTTCTTAATCTCTGATTGAGGTTTTGCTTTCTGTCTTACAGTATTTCCATTTCTGATGGGAAACTTTGTAAAAGATAAGAAACTTAGGGGAAGTTTTAAGATTTCTTAATGCTTTAGCAGTGAACAAAGACTTGTTATCACATGTCTTCCACTGCTGCAACAGCTTTGAAAAAAAAATTAGTATTTAATGTATTTCTTAAAATATTAAATAGTCATAGTTAGTGTTTGACCTTATGCAAAAGTATAAAAAATTATAATGAAGGATCTACTTTAGCAAACTGATTATGCTACTCTCATTCATGCATGGGGTTTGACTTCACCAGTGCTTCTCATCGAAGTCTACTTCAACTTTAGCTGAACAGTACCAAATGGATGGTATTATTAATTTTAAATAATTTTCCTGCATGTGTTACTTATAAACAAACAAAAAAAGACAATGAAACCACCCAAATTCCACTTAGTTTTCCTTTACCTTTATTTAAAGCTTCCGTATTTTCACTGAAGTAATCATAGTTCCTGAAAAGCATAAACAGAAAAAGAAAGTAATATAAAGGCATTTCATCAGTGGGGTGTTAGCTGTTCAAGATGGATTTGAAAACTTCTCTCTTGGGATCTATGCAAGAAACCGTTGCTATGTTATATATATATATACCATATTTTTATTGTGTATTTCTCTATAATTAATTTTTAAAAAGGGAAGCTAATTTTGTTTCAGATCTAATTTTACATAATAAATTTATCAAACTACTTGGTTAGTGAGTAGAAGCATCCCATCTTATTTAATCATCTAAATGTGTGTATTTATTGTTGTTGAAATACAGTTACTGGAATTCTTTATATGCATGTACTTAAATTAAAAAGCCATGTGCTACAATTTGTTGGTGGTAGGAACTGGAAAAAAAGAGATGTCCTTAGGTTTCTAAAACCTGACTTATGAATGTAGTGATCATCTCAAGGAGTTCTATATAAAATTGCTTGGTCTTTTTGTCATGCATTTTCCGTTTAAGTCAGGGGAAGTTGTATAGCTAAAATCACACTGAATTCATTGCAAATCTAGGGCATGCTTAAAGGGCACTTCATCTGAGCAAAGAAATCATTGCTTTGACTGTGGCTATGTTAAGTGAGAGATGGAAGTGAATAGCTTTTAGTTTATTGCTCATTTGAAAGCTAGAGGGAAAAATGGCCTTTGTCTACCTGCCAAGCTCTTCCCCTCCCCTGCCCAGACATCCTAAAAATGCTTATTTGAAATCTGGCAGCAGTTACCTTTCATTTCTTTTAGGAGCTTTTTCTTTTCTTTTCTTTCTTCTTTTTTTTTAACAGCATTTTTGTTTCTTTCTTTCCTGTAATAAATTTTATCTATTTTTAAAATGTAATAAGTGAAAAGCTAATGTGGCTTGAAAGCAAGCCCCAAAGAAAGTCACTTATTGATAATGTGATACTTAATTCAAAATCTAATCACTAATTTGTACTCTTCAGTTGTTCAGTTTTTCTCTGTACAATGATAAATGAACCTGTTATGTTTCCTTAGGAAAATTTTAAAAGTCCTACCTCTATGTAAATACTATAATGACATCTTATTGCAGATGCAATAAAATTGTGTCATAATGTAGAAATCCAATAATTGCAGCTTGTAGCAAATTTGTCTTCTGCATACATGTGGACATGACACCTTATTGTTGTGTAATTTAAAAAGGAAAATGAAATTATGAAGTATTTTGTTACCTTAAACAATAGTGTATTTAATGCATTAATTTGGCTGTGTTTGCTCTGAGAAAAGCAAAAGAACAGCAAATATCTGTCGTTTTAATGGTAGATCATTAAATAACACAAGCTTTTCTTAATAGAAGTGATCATGAACTTATTGTGATTTTGCATTTTTTCTGCTTTTTATCTTCTCCTTTATTTGGGAATATTTCAATGGGCAGTTCTTGGAGATTTTCATGAGACGTTTGTTTTTATGGAGGAGAAAAAAAAAAAGTTTGATTTTTTTTCCTTCAAAGCTGTGTCATGATAAAGCAGTTTCTATACTCAGGGGTTCCACTTAAGGGTATAGCTAAATAAACCTGAAATCTTGCCAAGTCCTGCAACTCATTGCAAGAACAAATGAAAACAGTTCCTGAACAGTGTGTCTTTCTAGGTGATGTTGTGAACATGTCCATTTTTACTTTGCCCTTGTAAGACAGTGTTACTTCCTTAGAGTTTTAAATAGCTTTTATGTTTGCTTTAGAGTGACTGCTGATGCCAGAAACAAAGTCAAGAAATAGTTTCCCAAGAAGAGAAAAATAAGTCAGTTTAGAAAAATTCAGTATCTGTTTGCACTGGATTCAGATTTTATTGTGGGTGTGAAACTGAAGAGGAGGTACTCATGATGATATTAATAAGCATGAGCTGAAGGGAACAAACTCCGCAGAAGTTAAACTTTGGGGAGGGTTTAGTACTGAGTTCCCAAGCGATGCTTCCTCTTTACTGCATTGTGTTTGCTGGATTGTAAGAAAAACAAGTGATTAAGTAATTCAGCATTCGTGCTACTTGAAACCCTTTCCTAAGTTAAACACGGCCCTATTATTGGTCTTAAGTTAGCCAAGCCCAGACTTTTCTCTATTTATAGCACCTCTTCTCTCAATATTTTTACTTTGAGCATCCTCTCACTAAACTCTGATGTAATTTTATTTATCATAGTCTTTTATTCTTCTCCATCTAAATTAAAACAATCCCTAAATAAACCCCTTAATAAACACTTAAATTCCAAGGATTAAAATTAGCAGGCTGTACTCTTTGTGATGACTATTACAAAAAAAGCTGACCAGCAAAAAAAATGTTGTAGCAACATGATTCCTGCTTGATAAAGATGCTACTATAGATAATAATGCTGCCAGATAAATGTCATTACAGTATGAGACATTTATCAAAAACAAATATCAGGCCTCAGCTGATGTGCATGTTGATCCAAAAAATTATTTCATCAGGAGCACGGAAGGTGTTTAGTTTTGCATCAAGGTTAAGCATATTAGGATAATGATTCCTTAAGCACCTGAAGAAGATATTTAGGAGAGGTACTTTCTCTTTTTGCCTTCATGATTAAAGAGGCTGAAATTATTTTCTGAAGTTGTGTGGTTGCCAGACCCAGGGGAGACCATTGGTTTCTCCGGGCAGTGCAGCCTGGTGTTGGCAGTACAAACGTGATGGGAGAACTTTGAACCTTGTCTAGACTCTGAAACATGCTTAAAGTACAGTGTACATATGGCAAAAGACTTGCCTATCATAAAAGTATGGGTCTTCCATAAAAAACTGCATCCTCTGCTGGCTGCCAAAATGGGAGGAAAATGAGGTGGTAATGCAGGTTTGGGAGTTTTCATGAAAGTCAAAGGTCTGATTGAAAGCTGGAAGCTTATGGCTTATAAACCACTGTGACAATATTTAATCATTAATAGGCATTACAAAGTACAGTTTGAAGCAATAGTGATATTCTTGGTTGAAAATAATTATTGGATTATTCCTGGTAATTTCACAATCTGATCAATTGGATTTTAGTGAGAAAGAGCTTTCTTCATAATGTGACTTAAATACCTTTAACATGTCTGTGTTACAGAAAAGACATTTTTAGGGAATGACTGTCTTAGCAAAACAGCTTTGTTTCCTATTAGTTTACTTAAGTGCTTTCAGAGATATCCTTCCTGTAGTTCAAGGTGAACTTAAAAAAATAGAATGTTAAGAGTTTTACAGACCATTATGTAAGAATACTGTCTGTAAGAATTACTTCACAAGATCCAGTTTGCAGCATCATTTCTCTCTGTTTCAAAAGAATTATAATTGACAATTACTCTATAAGTTTGATTTTAGTGAGGGTTTTGTTGGAAAATATTGCCATATAAAATTAAGTTTTGAACATAATTTTTTGAATATTTTTATCTCTTTTTTTAAACATAAGTCAGAAATAACTAATTGTTCTGCCTTATACAAAACAGGAAAAAATAAATCTTGTTTAGCATGTTTATCTATTTTAATCTTTAGTGTGGTTTATGGAGGATGGAGGTTTTTGGTTTTGATTTTTTTGTTTGTGCTTGGTTCAGGATTTTTTTGTGTGCTTTCCTTTTGGTGTTTGGTTTTGTGCTGGTTTTGTTTGTGGTTTCTTTTCCAAATAGTGCAATTGTTTTGCAAAGCATTTATGTTTTTCCTTGGAGGCAGTATTTCATTTAGATGAAGTACCTTTCTGGAAGTAACCATGCTTCTCCCCTATCTCAATCTGTGATGTAAAATATAAGTAGATAATTGGATCTTTGGGAGACATTTCATAAGGGTTAATGTCTCATAAAGCAATGTGTGCTGGATATGTTTAGAAAATTACAGACACCACACTGTTTGTGTAAACCTCTCAGTGTTACACTTTTGAGGTGTTAATACTTCCTGTAAAAAGAGAAAAATGAAGATACTGCCCACATTGCCTGCAGCTTGAAGTACGGGGACATGAGTAGCATCTGTTCAGTGCATGTAGCTTCAGGATGTCATGGCCTCTAGTCAGAAGGAAACCCAGGGAAGAGAAATCTTGTGATTCATTCTGATTATAGCCAAATTTGCTCTTGATTTAATTTCTGCCAGTAGCAAACCCCAGAGACAGATATCATCTGCCAAGAATTTCCTCCTTCTGAGTGCATAAAACCAAAATGCTTGGAACCCATCAAACTTTGTGTGGTTGGGTTAGAGAAGGGTAGAACATGAGTCTTCAAAAAGACATTGCATCCAGAGAATCGCCAGTTAAAGTGACTGCCCAGCACTGCTCATTTCACACAGAATATTGCCAGCTGCCACAGAGCAGCAGCACAGCCTAAAACATGTATTGTGCTTTCACTTCCCATGCAATACCATATTATGGAAAGCATAATACAGGTTTTTACAGCAAAGTCATAGTCTAGAATGTTGGAACATTTCACTGACTTCTGTGGGCACCAAAAATACAAACAAACAACAAAGATATATCTATATATAATATAGATCTAGGCTGGACAAATTCAGTTTCCTGTCAGTATTTTCTCACTCAAAACAACAAACTTTTGTCAGACACTCTTCTCAAATGTATGAGAAATTTTTGAAATTCCAGGCCCTTGAAGAGTAATCACCAAGGATGGAGTGATGCTTGATTTTTCATCCACTGCCTTCTTTCCCAAGGTAGAGGAGACAGATTTGGCTTTAGCGAGCAGAGAAAAAAATATCAGATATAAAAGCAGTACATGAAAGCTTTTAAGAGCAGTGAATCAATATCCTGATATTTCCAAAGTTTTTGTTATGTTTGGGCAATGATTTTTGTTGTAAATTTGACTGTATTTTATTAGCATTCAAAGTGCCTTATAAAACATTTCTAAATTTAAACTTTTGTTCTTAATGTTATATGTGGGTATAACATATACCCACATATAACACGTTTGGACTACCTTTTCTTCCCTCTGTAGTAACAAAATTGGTAGTCTATTTGGCAGTGATAACTGCTTTACGAAGTTGACTTGAAATAATATTTCTATTTCTTCATTTGCCATAGAAATGTTATCTTTCCAAATAGCACCTGAAATATTTCTAAAATGGCAGATACAATTGAGTTTAAAAGCCACAGGGTCTGATGCTCCTGTAGTTAAGGAGATTGTCAGTAGTGCATGATAAGCAGAACTTAAATTCCTTGACATTTAATATTTAAAAAATGGAGATATCATTTTCAGTGTTGTGCCCTTTCAGTAAGCAGGACAGACTGGAACTTGGTATCTACACTTTATCCTATGATCAGCTTAGACAAGCTTCTAAATTTTTTGGTTGTTGTTATACTGTGTCCTACCCTTCTTTTGGGAAAACTTTCAAACTTCTCCTTCTGTTGATGATTAGTGCTTTCTGTGGGAAGCTTGGTAGGTCCTCAGCAGAGTTACTGCAGTTAGAAGAAGAAAAGCTTTTCCTTCTGCAGAGCCCAGGAGATTGGGTCCCACAGAATATGGGAAGCTGCCTTGCAGCAAGTTGGTGAGCTCATAAGAAGAAAACAGCCTTCCCTAGGCCCTGTAAGAAAAAAAAAGGTACAATGTGAGTTTTCTTTCTTTGAAATTTGGCTCAGACAAGTGACAGTAAGTTGCTTTCTTTTGTCTTGTCTGCTTGTTTTCTTTGCTCCTCAAGATTACCTGGCAGAACATCTCTCACCAAGGGACTGCTGGCAACTCCTGGACCATTTTCCAAAACCCCGTGTCTTGCTTTTACTACTCTTTCTTGTGCCTTCAAAATCTTCATTCACTGTGTTCCCATTCCTCTAAGTCACAGTCTAGCACATAATCTCTGTGTACTTTGGCAGGGCTGCTGTGGTATCAGCTGCTGTTGTCTTGTAGAGGAAGATACCAAAAATGTAAAGTCATTAAGTTATGCAAGCAAGATTTTGAATAAATGAATGTATGCAAAGTGGGTTGAATGACTGTTGATTTAGTGTTACAATGTGGATTTTTTGTGGTCAAGGTCTTGACTTTCTTTTATTGATCATACACTTTTGGGACAAGGGTAGTCACTGAGCAAAGAATATATTTGAACAACCTTTGCATGTGATTAATGTGTGCTTGGAATAATTTGCAATGAAGTGCTTCAGTATGTATCCATACCAAGTGTTATTTTTAGACCCTATGTTAAAATGGTCTTAAGCTTGCTGATATATAAATTGGAAGGAAATAGTGAAAAAGAAGATAAAACAATGAAAATTAGCTGATCTTGAGTAAGTACTATATAATATCCAGTTCACTTGTGGTGAACATTGTTTTCAGAATCATCATGGAAGTCTGAATGATATAGATGTTAGAATTACAATGTCCATAACAGCATGGTCAGCCCAGCTTCCCCCCATAACTCTTACCTACTGAATGAATTAGTGTGATATAAAGCAACAGTCAGGATGGCTTGTTGGAGTTGGACTTGATGATCCCTGTGGGTCCTTTCCAATGGAGCTCATTCTGTGATTCTATAATTCTGTGAAAAGTAGGGGACTTCTGAGTACAGGAGTGGCAAGTGTAGAAAGGCATCTAGAATACTGAATATTTTCAGTATGCCTCAAACCTAGGGAAAAGCTTTTCCTTAAACAGGGAGAAGCCAAAAGTTTGAGCTTTAGGTGGAAACATAAGTGAGACTTCTTATGTTATTTTTGGAGTTAGGTTCAAATTTCTGTAATTCTTCTATTACAAGAATGTCTGTTTACACATTTTTCATCAGTAAAATCTGTTTTTAGAGAGATTCCGATCTGCTGTAAGACTTTTTTACAACTTTACCTTTACATGGAAATTATTAATAACTTTATTACTGAATTTACTTTTAAGAGCATCACTGATAAAACTACTTGTAACAACTTTCTTCCTCATAAGATATTGAAATATTATTGAGCATAATCAAATGGCATCTTATATTTTAGCAGTTCATTTAATGTTTATATATGTGAGAATATATATAATGTGCATCTAAAGCACTCAGCAGTCTCATTTATTGAGAGCATTTGTTTCAAGACAGGAAAAAGAATTATACTTTTCCCAATAGGGAAAGATCCTTCACTCTTAATTTATTATCTTGAAAAAGTGTGGCAAAATTTTGTGTTCTTCTGCATGAATTTCAGCTCTTAGTGTCTTCCCTTTCCTCTGATATAAGCTGAACAGACATACTACAGTACATTTTTAAGCATAATCCTGTTGTGATTTCTTAGCTGGTGAACTATGGCTAACAATCTTTCCTGTTTCTCTTCTGTGTCTGCATTGTATTCACCCTCATATAGAGTAACTCAGAAGGAAAACCATTCTTGCTGCCAGATATTTCTTGTGGTTGATACTGCATACTCCTTTTTGTGTTCTTATTCTCTATAATTCTTCTGACTCTCCAGAGAGTTCTTTGAAGCAACTTACTTAATGTATGTCTTGCTGTTATGGATTGATTACTTTTTTTAAAATTTTGTTTACTTATCATTTTCATCAGCAGTGTCTCCAAAAGTTCTCATGCTAAAACTGGTAAAGGATTTGTGGCAGAATGTGAAGTGTTGTGCTGGGCTGGTGAAGAGTATTCCTTCAGTCCTTTGTTAATGTTTTTTGTCTCCCACCCTTTAGTAATTGTCTCATACTTGAGAGTTATTTCAGCATTTCACTGCATTCCCTGTCATGCAGGGAGAATGAGGTTTGAAATGCTGCTGTTGTCATCATCCATATCTGTTTCACAGGATGTAGCAAGGTGGGTTGTCCTGGAGAATCCCATGTCACTAGGCTGACTGTGTTTTAGACTGTCCAGGGGAGAAACACTAGACCTTGTGGGGAATCTGCTCCCTGAAAACCACATAAATAAAACTCATAAATTCGCAATTTCAAATACTTGAAGCAGGCTTTTCTCACATGCCCCCAGGCTTAAGAAAAAGAGCATTATAAGAAATCCTGAGCAGTCCCTCTAGATATACCATCTCCTTTTGTCTCCTTTGTCTTTCAGAAAGCAATACATTTTCACCTTCTGTTTCCTTTTCTTTTGTTCCTTTATCTTTTGGAAAACAATACATTTTCACCTTCTGTTTCCTTTTCTTTTGTTACCTATCTTTTTTCTTTTTCCTTGGTAATTCAAGAGCTTGGATATGCATCAAATTAGAAAATGCTGGTTTTCTCTTGGTGCTTTCTTAGTGCTGCTCTGTGACCATGAAGCTTGGTATGGCATTCATTTGGTATTTGGTTTAAAATGTAGCTAGCCCTAAAAGAGTGCATTCTAGATTCAGCTTGTTCAGCATATAAAGTACTTCCACTGGAGTATTGGAATGACCAGATAATCAAAGGTGGCAGAGAGCCATCAGTAGCAATGATTAGCTTTGTATGGTGATAAAATTCTTATATGCCAAGAGGAGTGGAAACAGCTGCTTTTTTTCCATTCTTTGTTCTCAACTAAAACACAGGAACTGGAATGAGAGAGCTAGTTCCTGAAACTAAAGCATAGGCTGTTCAATTTTCAATTTTAAGAAAAAAAATTGCTAGAGAGGGCAAAGTTTGGAGTGCTTGTCTGCTGCCTGAAGGTATGAATATAATTCAAAAATTGTTGTGTGCTGAGAGGTATATGTTCAGGATAAATGCTAGGAAAACTACTTGCCCTTGTGGAAAGCTGTAAGTCCATAATTTGGGTTTTTGGGGTTTTTTTTGTATGGCAGAGGTAACAGTTCAGAGAAGGAACAGGGTCACATTGTCATAGAGATGGTTTGGGTTGAAAGAACCTAAAACATCATCCAGTTCCAATCCCCTGCCAGGGGCAGGGACATCTTGGTCAGAGATTCATCCAGCTTGGCCTTGAACACATAGAGGGAAAGGGCATCCACAGCTTCTCTGGACAACCTGTTCCAGTGCCTCACCACCCTCACAGTAAAGAATTTCTTCCTAATATCTAATCTAAATCTGCCCTCTTTCCTTTTAAAACTGTTGCCTTTTTTCAATTCCTACAGATATTACTGTAAGGCTCTTTATTATAAGCCATTCAATAATGGATGGCTGCAGTAAGGCTTTCCTTGAGCCTTCTCTTGTCTGGGCTGAACCACACCAATTCTCTCAGCACTTCTTCATAGCAAAAGTGTTCATTATCGCAGTATTTGACAAATTTTGGATGATAATGATTTTGGAATTTTTTTTTAATTCAAATAGTGAATGAAATAGGCTGAACAACTGTACTAATTTCCTTTTTACAATTATTATAGCAACAAAATCTATAATCACACACAATTTAAATATACATTTATTTAAATTAAAGCATTTTTAAAATAAATATACACTTGACAAGCAATAAATTCAAGTAATATCAATGGGAGATCTTATTTTAGAAAACTAATTATCTAGAGTACATATTTGTAAAGAACTGCAGAGCTAATTTTACTTTTTAATTTATATTGTTAAAATTAAAAACTGGAAGGAGAAAGCAAAGGCTTAATAGTATACTGTAAATGTGTATATTTTTTGAAGTGTATAAGCCTGTGACTTTTAATTTATTCATGATATTAAGCATAGTAGCTATGGACATGATCAGAAGAAAATCTGATTATGTGAAAACATTCTGCTCTAAGTCATACTAAAATCTTTCCCTCTTAGCAAGCCATCCTTGTGCTGTTGCTGAATGTTGCCATGGAGTTTGGTAGTTGAAGAAGCAGACAAAGTAATGTAAGAAAAGAACAGACAGCCAAATGAAGCCCGAACATTATGTGAAACCTGTTGCACACTGTGGATGGTGACCATGCTGAGCTTCCCAATAGAGTCCTGCTGTACCAGCATTTATGTGGCTGAGAAATTCTCTCTCTGGTCAAAACAGGAGAAAAAAGGGGTGGCTGAGTTTTCCTCCCCCAGTGGTCTTTTACTGTAACTTCCCTGACTTTCAAAATATTTTTTTCTCAAAGTTATTCAAACTCTGTGGAAGTAATTGAAAAGAGGGGCATCTGTTTCTTGGCAGAATGACATGGTTGTTTGAAATACTGCAAATTTACTGCATAACTGAAGTAGAACTGGGGAGGGAATCCCTGCCAAATTGTAATCAGGCTGGGACCATCAACTGCTTTGAAACAATTTCCCTCCTTTTTCCACTTCTCTTTTTTTTTCATTGATGCTTTATGAATTAATGGTGCATGTGTGATGCTTTTATCCTATTAGTACTGCATATGCATACTGCAAATGTCAGCTTAGGTGGCAAGGCCAGAGGAACAGTATGCTTTAGTTCACTGTTTTTTGATACAATATCCTGTGTAAAGGGGGCAACAGAATCTGCATCCGCCCAATTTGTTTCTGTTTTTATATTCTGTAAATATATGCCAGATGAAAAACTGAAATTGTGGTTCTCATTCAAAATAATTGCCTTGGAGAGGCAGTTTTATTTTGTGCTAAAATGTGCATCCTACAACAGATATTCTTTTTGTGGAACCCTCAAAATAACATGATGACATTTAAACCAATAGAATATATAAAATTGAAAGAATGTTACTCTTAATATTCCTTTTTTTCTTCCCCTCATCCCCCTTTGAAATGAATGAGTGTGACTGTGCCCTTCTGTACACACATCTGGTTCAGGATTGATCTTGTCAGTTCCAAATTTGAATTTTAAACGCTATTCTTCTGCCTTCAGAAGTGCTGTTGTAAACCTGCAGTTTCTTCATTAGGATTGACTCTGACATCTGTCAGAGTACTGTGCTTTTTTTTACTATCAGTCAGAAATTGATGCAAAGTAACCATATCAGTTAGGGTACTTACTAAGTCACCTACACAGAGTTTAAAAAATGCTGCTAACAAAATCTTCCATTTATCACTTTTATTTAAGTAATAGTTGTGTTTTCCCTTCTCCATCCTCCTAGAACATCCTACATCACTCTTTCTTCTTTACTTAATCATAGATATTAGTTTCTTCCTCTGTTTTGGGCTTCTCATCTGAAAGAAAATTCAAAATTCATTCAAAATTCATTCAAAAATGAACTGCAGGTAAACTTCCAGTATATTCACTGGAATTTTAATGTTATGACAATGAGATGCCTTTGTAACACTGTCCATCTAGTCCAGTTACCATCTGGCACAGTGATAGAGAACATAAAAATTGCTTTTGTAATAAGGGAAACCTGATTGCTGGGAAATTTTTCATTTTGCTTTTGAAATTTCCTGTGATACTAGTTTCTATTATTGATAAATTTCCTAGGAGAGAATTTGGCTGTGTCTTGCGTGTTTGTGTAGTATTCAAGTGAGAGGCAGTTTAAAGATCCCAGTTTGGCTACTCTTGTGATAGGAACAATTTTGTTCAGCATTTGTAGCTACATCTCTCCTCGCACTGGTGCAGAAGTATCCACAAAGCAAATTATTCTTAAGATATGTTAAAAATCTGATGATATTTGCTTTTTGTTTGTTAGAATTCTGTGCCAGACTTTAAGGTGTACTTTTGATTTGCAGAAAAGAGACTTGTGCTAATTCATGAATAATTGTGAGTTCATAATTTATTGCAGTGGATGCAATACATATGACCAAGCTTTTGAAGTTCCAATATTATTTTTGCTTTGTTTGTGGCCTGTCCCTCTATGTCCATGTGTCATGCCAGTCCCCACCAATTTTCACTTGAGATTTATTCATTTTGGTCACTGGGCTTTCAGTGCCTTATTTTGAACTTAGGGTGGGAGTATTCAAGAATATTTTTCATTACTTTTGTCTCAAAGTGTAGATCTAGGCTTTCTTGTTTTTACATTATTTTTACTTCCACCAGGAACTATTGCAGAAAAAAATGTGGTAAAGTTTATTCTGCATGTGAACGGTAAAAATCAGTGCCTAGTGTAAGTGCTGTTTTCACTGCAGCTAAAGAAAATTATTACTTTATCTGCCTGAAGTGTCATAACCTCCTGTTGTTTAGAGGTGATTCTCACCATGGCCTTGTAGACGTAAAAGCTTAACCAGCGCTCAAGTAATTCTCTCAATGTCAACATACTTCAGCTTGTCAGCTGCCTGCCTCACTGTGCTTTGAGTTACAGCATTGTAATCATTACTGCATTAAATCAGAGCTCCGAGCCACCCTTGCAAATGGAGGTTGATAGGTACCTTCTCTGTTGTGAGTGAGAACGTGTGCCTTCAGCAGCAGGCAGCAAGAGAGCAGGGAATTTAAAATTGGGAGAAGGAAAGATGATGTGGAAATGCAAAAGGAGAACAGAAGAGAAGGTTGTTTAGCCTTCAGCAGTTATTAGTGAGTTATAATTTTAATTTGTAAAAAAAATTAAATTGTTTGGGTGTTGTGTCCTGCAGACCTGCAGTTCAAATTGCTTTGTCAGAGTCTTAAATTCAGCATTATTAAGAAAGCAACTTTGAGTGTAACATTATCATGTGCTCACATATTTTCTTTTACCTGTAATTTCATAAGAATTTTATTCCCTACAGAACCAGTGTGGGATGTTATGCACTGAGCAGATGATTTCTAATCTCATGGAATAAATTCATAGATGGTTTTGGAAAAGGCTGAAATACAAATTTATTCAAATTAGCTTAGTGAAGCAAATTTTAGGGGTTTGCTGGAAAGAGAACATCATGTACATCAGAGAAGCAAATTATGTATCTGATTATTTGAGAATTTGCATAGAAATAGGAAATTATGCAGAAATCAAAACTTAATGTTCACTGGAGTTTGGACAAGGGCAGTAAAGAGACTTGGAGTTACACAAAGTAGAAAATGAAGGCAAAATCTCTGATATTCTCTACTTCAATTGAGATTATGTCCAAAGAAAGATTTTTTTTTTTCTTTTCTTTCCTTGTCCCCTTTTGCATATGCCTCTGGAAGGGATCATTGCTATCCATTGTATGTGAGACACTGCCCTTTAAATATGTTTGATAATACTGTGTGTATTAAGATCCATAACACTGATTGATTTTGAAGTTAGTTTTTTAATGCAGTGCCTTCCTGAAATATTTGTTTATGCTTGCACCAATAAGCAAGGCTCATGTAGATTTTAACATAAGTAGGACATCATGTTAGATTTTCTTGATCCACAGCTCATGGATAAAATTTATGCTAAGGGTAATACAGTTGTTAGCCTATAAAAAGTATCTATAGTTATATAAGACACGGATATCATGTATTCTCTTACCCACTTGTAGTCAGAAAATAAGAGAGAAGTGCCAAAGTAATTTTAAAGCCACCCACCTGCAAAGAACCATCATACTACTGCATATAATACCAGTGAAATGTTTTGGAGAATGTTTTGGAGAAAGTGAAATGTTTTGGAGTCAAACCAGAAATTATTTTCTACCTTGCTTATGCCATTCCATATTAAATTAATGGTACAGTTCTTGCCTTTGAGTTTCACAAGAGAAAAATTAAATAGGCTCTGAACAAATTTTAATCAGGCTGAAATTTATTTCTTGGGATAAGTACAAATTGTATTAATACTTCTCTTTTTTTAGAAACCACTTCATCTCTTGTCACTAGATGTGCCTTTACTTAAAGATGTAAGGTGATATTACAGATGTTAGATAAGCTTATGCATAAAGAGAACTGATGTAGAAGAAGATGCAAAAGTGAAGGGAGAGGCATTAGCTGCTGAAATATTGAGGAGAATTCTGTGGAAAGGTTTATAGGAAAGGCAAATGCACATGGGCCTTTGAAGAAGGTAAACAAAATATTTGAATTAGAGAGAGGCATAATGAAGTAACAAGGCATTTAGAAAAGCAATGCATGTCCTCAATACTTCAGAATCATTCTGAAATGAATGTAGGAGAATTACAAAGGTAAACAACACAGCTGGAAAAAAAAACAAAAAACAAAACAAAACAAAAAAAAAAAAAACCCAAAAAAACCCACCAAAGAAGGCATGATAGCCAGGTCTATGTTTAAGTAATCTTGTTGAAATGAAAAGCAAATGACATTGTAGTGATGCTGTGAAGCAGATCTAAAAGGCAGCCCTGAATCTCCAAACTGCAGGGACTTGGAACATTGTGGATCAGCTTTTTGTGGTGAAGATATAAATAGGCTTGGTCATCCCCAGTGGTGAAAACCTTACAAAGAAATTTTATCTGAAAGCCTTTGAGGATCTTTCTTGTCTCTGTGAAGCATCTGACAAATGACTCATTAAAACAAATCAAATTAAACCTTTGTGTTAAGGATAACTTTAAAATGTTTTTGTCATCTTGGGAGTGAAGAAAAATTCATCAGATTTGAGGACTAGGCACAATTCACAAACTGAGAACCAGGGCAAGAGAGATAGTAAAAGGGCATTGTGCAACTGATTAGGGACTATTTGCCTACAACACAGTAATGGACTTCTTCATGAAGCAAATTGTTGACATTGATGCAGCTAAATCATGAAAAAGTAAAAAATATGACCGCAGTTCACAAGCACAGATTTATAGCAGACAGAACATGGGATAGCCAGGGAATAAGGAATTGTCAATTAAAGTTCAAAAGCAGAAAGGATTGCATTTATGCCCAGACAAGGAGGAAGGGGAAATAAAACAAAGAAGCTAAAAAACCCAAACAAGTTCTATACATACAATGAAGTAATAATAGAGAAACTTTTCTGAAACCAGAAATTATTTCTTGTAAAGAGTAAAATAAATAATTAGTGAATTTCATTTCTTTCCATCTACGGGACAGAAGTATAATTTTGTGGTAATTAAAATCCCAAAAAGTAGAAAATATTTCTTTCTCAGCCAAGCTTCTTTCCATGTAAGGTATGTACTAGGCACCTTGGAAAATGGATTTTTGTGCAAATTACGTGACTCATCTATATCCCCAGGGAGTGAAAGAAGGTGGAGAAAGAAAATTATTTCTTTTTATCAGTCTTAGTGATAGAGGAAAGGGAAGGGAAATACTAGCATTCCGCTAAGCAAGCTAGAAAAGTGATTCCTTGTAGCCAGCTGAAATAGCATTACTGTACACTGCATTTCACCAGATCTGCCTTGCAACTGTGTGTAAGTGCTAAATGTTTCAAAAAGGTTAAATCAAAGCACTAGACTTTGCAGTTGTTAATTATTTCCATTGAGAAGATACTTAGAGATGAAATATTCCTTGAAGATGAATACATGAAAACTAGCATGCTTTTAGTAAATGTAAATGGGGTTCTCACTGCATAGTGAATTGAAATGGGGCCTGTCTACCAAACATATCAGAGCTCAGCATTTCCTTGAGAAAATATTTAGCATATTGAACATTTTGGAATTGAAATAGGTCTCAAAGCTTTTGTGAAAGTGTATCTTATTCACTGTTGGAGGCACAGAGACAAATCCTTACTCTTCAGTGATTTTCTCCAACTTCAGTGTCTGTGGATCCTTTGTAGTGAAAGGATATGAGTCAATACGACAAAGTCATCTTCTATGGCTTCTATTCCTTCTCTGATTTGTCTTTCAATCTCTGGTTAACAGTCTATGAATTGAATTCAGATGCTGCATTTCTCAACAGCATCCTGCTTCAGCTCTGTCCTCAGTAGAGAGGCACTTTTCTGTATCTCTGTGTGTCAGCTCTGGTGGAAATCTTGCCTTGTTTATTGACTTAATCAGTCCTGCTCTCTGCCTGGTCTTGTTAGCATTGTTCAAAAAGACTGGCTGCTGTCACTAGTAATTTCATTACTTGTCTGTGTCTTGTGACAATCTGTTGACCACACTAGTCACCTCACAGCAGTAATAAGTACTGCATTACTCCAGTAAATGGTTTATTTGGCATATGGTTTCCAACTGGACAAGACAAACTACCCAAGTGGACTCCTTTACAGTTCTGCAATCTCTGGACTGCTAGATTTTCACCCAAAATTTACTCAGTAAGCACCTCCTTTAAATTATTAAAGTACAATTTCAGATACAGAAGGATGTGCATTTCTATCCAGAAATGTTTTTATCTTCATATCTTTTGAAGAAATTGAGATTATAAGTGTTGAAATACTAGACTTCATTAATATTCTCCTGATCTT
Organism: Passer domesticus; assembly: GCF_036417665.1. Taxonomy (NCBI): domain Eukaryota; kingdom Metazoa; phylum Chordata; class Aves; order Passeriformes; family Passeridae; genus Passer; species Passer domesticus. Next base: position 88,679,163 of record NC_087474.1, read on the forward strand.
TGCCAATACATATTAGTTAGTTGTTTTCAAGTGAGCTATGTATTGTTTTTCTTGAGCTCTAATAACACTGATTTCCATGAGATCCAGTTGCTGTTATTCATGTTGGACCTAAGCTTTACTCTTACAGCCATGTACAACAATATTTTTGTGATCATTATGTGCTATAAATATAATGCACAGTTTAGAATTACTGCAGAAATATGTGGCTGAAGTTCAGATAATATTTGTAGGAATTTTAACTCTGCACATAACAATACCTGACTCTGTTGGAGAAAAACTGGAAATTGTCTGAAAAAACTGCTGCTCCCTACAGGCGCACATTTTCAGACAAAGGGCATTTAAAAAAATATACATTATATGAAGGATTTCTAAACTTGTGTGGTATTTTGTCAGTTCACAGAATCACAGAATTCTCTATTTAAAATAAAATATATAGTAAGTTTTACAGTAAAATCTAATTATCTGTGGAAGAATTTCTTCAGAAGGCTTTTGCACAATTTGCAGTACATTGTGGTATTTCTGTTTTTCTAAAATAGCTGCTTTGTGTTGCTTTTGAAGGTCAGTGTCAAAGAAGATATTTAAAAATCACTCCTTCTTCCAGTATAGCAATTTTTGTATGGACTTTGCTGAAATTCTCTTTTCTATTTAAGGTAGGCTGCCTATCCAGCTGATCTCAAGGCTTGTGGTTGTAAAGGATAAGGAAGCACTTATAAACAAGCGATAAGCATGGCAAAATATCTGTGTTTTATCTTTTCCTTAACCAAGTCACAATAAAAAGAGGAAAGTGTTTTGAAGCAGAGCAGTGTGGTGTTGCACTGCAAATTGTGTTCGGTTAAGAAAAATAATGGTACTGCAAGTAAATGCTTTGCAAAAGATATACACAGAAATTTGTCAAGCCTAGATTTTTGATAAAACTTCATTGCATCTACTCATCTTTGTTGAGCATCATCTTGGGTACGTGTCTTTCAATGTACCTGATTTCATACTTTAAACTGTTCCATAAGAGATAATTCATACGATATAAATTCCATAGCTGTGAAAATCATTGCAGTATCACTTCAATAAATGATTTATTTTTTATTTATACTGAGATATCTGCTGTGGGCAAGAGGAGAGTTCCATTGTAAACAGAATCATTCGAAGTGCTGATAATGGTGCTGAAATGGTGTTTTATTTTCAGTCCAGCAGTTTAGATCTAGCTGACCATCATTTATCAGTTGGCAGGTGTTGATGAATGCATGTGTAAGACAGTACAGAGCAGGAAGCAGATTGTGCACCACTGTTGGTCCTGATGCACCTCTCTTACAATCTTGTTCAAGAGGCCACAGGTTCACTGGCAGTAGACAGCACAATTTTCACACCCAGCGAATACTGTGCCTTCCTTTGTACTGGATGTGGCCTATCTCAGATAGCCAGAAGCTTGGTAATACAGCTGGAGTTTTAAAGAGAAACTAAGAAGAGTCTGGTTTTCTACAATCTGTCATGTAATTTATGTGGGCCTCATTGCTTTCTTGCCCAGAGAATTATTATTTTCAGTAAAAAAATTCTTCATGCAAATAGTCAGGCAAAACCTCACTTCTGAGGAAACCTTTGGTATTACAACTACCAATTGGAATCTGTATTCTCAATAACATAGTGTAGTCAGTTTGCTACCTTGCACTCTGTACATATAACTTATCCTAAATATGCAATGTAAAAGTAGGATTTTAGGTATTATGAGTATTAATTACGTTTGTTTTCCTGCAGATTTCTTGGTTTGGACCTCAGTCTCTAGGTGTACCCTCCTAATTTCAAATGTTATCCTAATTTTTATTTTTTAAAAATTATATACATCATCCTTCTATATGTGACTCAAAAGCAGTTATATCTGAACACAAAAATAAAATACGGAACTCAAAAGTTGTATCAAGGATTTTTTTGTACAGAAAGAGTACAGTTCACATCCACCAGCTCAAACAGAGCTTAATATTGTGTGGTTGTTGCAGTCAGAGAGCTTGTCTAATGTGACAGACTAATGGCACTTTGCCTTGTCACTCCTGAACACCAGCCCATCTGAAAGAAGCAACTTGGGTTCACTCAGCGAGTGTTCTGGCCACATTCCACTGCTACCTGCCAGAAATTCTGAGTGATTTGCTGGCCACTTCTTAGATTCTTGGGTCACAGAGTGTTTGGGAATATTTTTTGCTTCCTCTTGGTGTACTTGCAACAACCAGCATTTGTTGGTAGGTCATGGATCTTCTATGCTGGCTATTATTGCGTGCCTAAATAGGAAAGTGAAAAATAATTTGTTTTAACAAAATGATAGATCTTCTGATCTTTAAAATTAGATCTTTTTAAGTGACAAAGGTTTAGTTAAATTACCTAGGAAGCAAAAGAAATAGTATTTTTCTAAGTATACTTAAATTTACAGAGACTCTTATTATGTTTAAGCAACATGTTTTCCATAAAAAGCAATTCTAAATAAATAATCTGGCTAACATTATCACTGTGTGGGATCTTTCCAAAACTATATTCAAATCCCCTGTCAGACCCTTTAAAAAAGGAGGGATAGAAGCCTGAATTTTATTTCATATAAATTGTTTTGTCTCCTTGCTTACAATAGGCTAATTTATCACTGGCATAATCCTGATGTTAAATTAAGTTGTTTGCCATTATCAAGGTTACTTTTTCTATTTTACCATATCCATATTGTTCAATTTTACTTTTGTTGCATGAGCTCATGTGGCTGTTTTATCACGTTCGGTTAATAAGGTTTTATTTTGAGCCTTTGCAGCTTTTCATAATTCAGTGCTTAAATTTCATGTAACTTGCAACTGCTGAGAGGTTGCAGTGCTGCTTTGGTTATGCATTAAAGCTGTTCCACAGCTCCACAGCATGGAGTAAAAACAAATGTCTTGTTTCTGTAGCAAGCTCTGGTTTCTCTGAATCATGCGTGCACTGCAAAAACAATGGCTTTCCATGAAATGCATAAATTTTTCCCACATTAAGCTCTTTATGTGGTGTTTTTCTCTTGTTTCACTGTGTTCTAGAAATGAAGGGATCAATTCAGCTACCTCAACATAGATGGTTAGTGCCATTTGAGACAGCCCAAGTTTTTGCGGTTCCAGTATAGCAAATACAATACAGGATCTACAAGAGACTCCGGAGTGCCACCTGGACTCCAGGCAGGAGAGAGAAAGACCCAAAGGCCACCTGTTGTTGGTTACCTTTAATGTAGTTAATGTAATTACTCAATTTTTAAATTGGGTATTGTGATGAGAACAGCTCTATGGGATCTGACTGTCCTGGCCCAAAAATTGCCAAATATAAACGATGAGAGAAAAAGCTCTGAACGTGGCAAGTGTGCATTACCTATATTTTTAGCACAGTGCCAGCCTCAGGCACTTTCCAGAAAAAGTGTGGTTTGGTGTGTTTATTTAGTAATCTTGGTGCATTTTTCTGACCTGAAGCCATGTATGTGTTTAGCAACTGCAGGAGCATTTCACAAGGACTCCAACAGCTCAGCAATGTACAAAGAGCCTCTTCCTTTCATCTATGTGGAATTTACCACTCACTCACTTCATCTGCTGTCCCTGTTTGTTCCTAATCTACCCTTCCTGTTCTACCCAGACTTTCAGATTTTTCTCATTCTTCTTCTCAACCCTGTTTTCTCTGAACCAAGGAGTTCTGAAATGCATACTTATTCTTGATGTGGGGGCCATTCCTTGCCTCTGTTTGTCTCCGTCTCCCTTCTCTGGCTTTCCAGTTCTGCTAAATCCTTTTAACAAAGGGGAGCCGCACCTGCCCACGGTATTCAAGATGCAAGTTGCTGTTTATTGACCAGTCATTTAGTCTTGCAAGGGTCTTTGCTGTTCTCCTGAATTGACCATTTTCTGTAATATTTCAATTTCATATCACTAGCAATTTTCATTAACACCTGTAATCCAAAAAAAGGAATGAGTGGTATGAACATGTATGAAAACCTAGCTTGCAACCCAGCTATTTCCTGGAATTTGTCTGTGGTGTCTGCTGAAAGAGCTTGCTCTCTCTGCTTTTGTTTGTCCTCATGAAATTAGTCACTCTTGAAGGAACTTTCTATCCTCTGTAATATCTCTACAGTTTTCCCAAAAACTTTCAGTGAAGGACTTAAGAAAGGCTTTGGCACAGGCTGACATAGCATTGTTTTATCCAGCTTGGCATGTTACAGCCCAAGTGAGTGGTTGTACTAGATGGATGTAAAACTGTGTGGAACATCCGACCCAAGGTATATCTTGACTTTTTTCATTCTTCATCAGTGACATGAATGCGGCGATGCAAGGCATTGTTGACAAGTTTGTGGATCACAACAAATGGTGAGGTGCACTCAAAGCACTTGGAGGCCTGGCTGCCATTCAGAGAAGCCTGCACGGTCTTGATGAGGGAGCTGGCAGAGACCTTGTGAAATGAGGCAGATAACTTAGCCTTGAGCCTCAGATGGACAAACTCCGGCCATTGGTACATCCTGGGCAGTCACTGGCAAGCAGCTCTACTGGAACAGACCTGTAGGCCATGGTAGCCCGCAGCCTGAGCGGGAGCTGGCAGGATGCCTTGGCAGCCAAATGCGTTCTGAACTTTGTTAGCAGCAGCACAGCCAGGAGACTGAGGGAGAAGTTTGTCTGCTTTTAGTCAGCAGTCATTAGACTGTACCGAAAATGCCAAGTACAGGTGTGGGGGACAGCCAGCACAGGAAGGACACTGATACACTGGGGCGAGTTCAGCTGAGGCCTCCACGATGGCCAGGGCGGGAACACTTGCTCTGTGTGAAGAGGCTCAGATGTGGGACTTGTTAAGGCTGGGAAAGAGACAGCTGTGGGAAAACCTAGCAGCCACCTTCTTGTATCTATGAGGAAGTTATGGAGAAGACTGAGGCAGGCTCTTCTGCTGAGATGTATGGCTGGAGGCTGACTTATTAATTGAGAGAGATATTTTGGCTTGACTTACAGGAAAGAAAAGTTCACCGTAAGTGTAATTAAGCAGTTGAAGAGATTGCCTGGAGAAGCTAAAGGATCTTCATTCCTGGAAGTTTCAAGAGCCAGCTGAACAAAGTAACCTGGTCTTGAATGTTGATCACCTGGCTAAAGCAGATTTTCCTGATCTGCTTGAACTGGGATGTTGGATTCAAGAGCCTTTTGAGATCCCTTCTGACCTGAATAATTAATGTTGTATGATCATTGCTAATTTTAAACTTGCTTCTTTCTTAATAATCACCTTCTTACCTGCATGCTTATTTAAATCCAGCTTCTTAGCTAAAAGCAAAGTAATGTTTTTAAAAAATGGTTATACTTTGGAAAACAGATATGTTCATATTGTCATTCAGCATTCACATGACTGAGTTCTTACATTTCAATACACAGACATAACTTAAAAATGTGCAAAAATAATATCATTTCTGTAAGGGATTTTAGTTTGAAATAAATCCTCCTCCTCTGCACTGGAGGAGTATTATATCATCCCTTTTCCAAAGGAAAAAAAATCCCAACAATTAACTCTATCATAAATGCTGCATACTTAGCATAATTATTTTTGTAGTGAATCTGCATGTGCATATATTTCTGCTGAAAATATTGTACTAAAAAATCGCAGATGATGCCTAATTCTGTGTGTGAAAAAAAAAAAAATATATATACAGGCAAGCTTGGGCTTGGATGTTTTCATGTCAGGGACAATTTCTAAGTCCTGGATAATTATACTCATCTTTCCAGAATAAGTTTTGAATAACCTTTTGATTATATAGCATTTCTCTGATGAGCTTGTTTGTTGGTATATTTATTATGCATCTCAGATGCAATTCGTCTACCTAATTTTAGCTACCTGGAAAGGTAGCACTGAGTTTAAAATAGTTGCCTAGGCACCCGCTACAGGTAATGGAGATGATTCTTCCTATCCCCAAACATGAGTCATGCTGTCTGCCTTAGAGGCTTGACTTGTGATAAAATTAATCACTCTGCAAAGCATCTGTTTTACCCTATTAACTAGACGGGGACTTTAGGTACCTTCGCTCTTCCAGGAGACCTAGTTTAATATGCTTATGTTTTAAATCTCTACATTCAGACTCATCCTGTGTCACTTTTTGTTTCTCAAATATCATAGAAATACTTGGGAGAAACAGAAGTGAACCCAACTAAAAAAAAAAAAAAAGTTTTAAGATATCCTTAGATATGGTAGCTGATACAAATGTCTATTTCAGCATAAAATTTTGTAATATAACTCAGCTGAAGCCCATATCTGGAGCAGATACATACCTGGTGTGACGACTCATTGGAAATATGAAGTCAGCACCATCTGTGCTACAGAGTGGGTTGTTTGCAGGACATGATGGAGTGGGGATGTTTGGTTTGGGGGTTATTTGTTTGGGTTTTTGGATTTGGTTTAGGTTGTAGTTTTTTTGTTGTGGGGTTTTGTGCATGTAGGTGTGCGTGTGCGTGTGCATTTTTTCATTTTCCTCATCTCTGGATATCTCACAGGAGACATTGGTGGCTGGAAAGGTGTTGATAACACACCAGTGTTTTGGGTACTGCTGAGCAGCACTGGCACAGCATCAGCTCTGTCTCTCAGTATTCCCCACATCAAGGCACTGGGCGTGAGCAAGATCCTGGGAGGGGATGCAGCCAGGCCAGGTGACCCAAATATCCAAAGGGATGAAATCTGCTCAGATATAAAAGCTAAGGAAAGGAGGAGGAAGGTGTGGCATTTATTATTTGTGATGTTTGTCTTCTGGAGCAACTACAATGTGTGCTGAAGCCCTGCTTCCTGGGAAGTGGCTGAACATCGCCTGCTAAAGGGAAGTAGAGAATAATTTTTGTTTTGTCTTTACTTGTGCTCATGAAAACTTTTGCTTTAGTAAACTGAGTTCTCCATCTTATTTTTTCTCCCCTGTCCGTCTGGGAAAGGGAGTGGTAGAGCAGCTTGGGGGTCACCTGGCATCCAGCCAAGGTCAACCCACCACAGTAGCATTGGGAGACTATAAGTGATGTCAGTGCAATAAGACTCCAAAGCTATACTGGAATTTCCTATTCTTATGCTTCTTTTTCTTGATTGCTAGCTAGACTTAAAAGCGGATTGATGTTGGATCCATACCTCTTTTCTTCTCCCTTAGCAATACGTGAATCCTCTTCAAGACAAGTCAGACATGAGTTTGTATCTACTTCAGATTAATCCAGATGAAATCTGAAGTATTACTTCTTTCTTTTCTTTTGGAAAGTAATTGAAAGCAAGTTCATTCTTCTAGCAGCAGAATTGTGTGTACTTCATAGAAAACTCATGTAATTGATAAGCATTTCTAAAAGCCCAACTTGAACTCCTGGGCTAAAGGTGATAGCAATAATGCTTAGCATTCAAAGACTGCCTGCAACTGAACAATGAAAGCAATGCCAAATCAGCTCAAAATATAGAATTTATCTGAGGGTTTAAGGTGCAGGACAGGAAACAGGTGTCTGTGTTGTTAAGACTTCTCTTTTCGGGGCAACACTGTAATAAGTGTTAAGTCTAGTGGATTAATTAGAATGACTGTTCTTTTGGGGTTGTACATTCAAACATCTCTGGCAAATTCTAACACCCCTATGAAAAGAAATGGGTAATCATGAATACAGCCAGTGAAGTGCTATTTCTAACCTTGTACTGTCACTATGTTTAGTATTTTCATTCAGTAAATCTTGCATGTGTTTGCTGGTCATAAATTAATTATTTTCTATATACTTAAAATGTTTTAGAATGCTTCTTTAATTATTTCAGAGAGATCATGAAGTTCTAAGTACCTCAGCTTTGAGTCATTTTTAATCTCTCGATTTCTCATAGCTGGCTTTACCGCAGACAGGTAAACTTCCAGTGGATTTTCTTTTCCTGTGCATGTCTGGTCTAACAAGCCCCAAGCATCTTATCAAATAACAGTATCAAATAACTTATGAATAATCCTTGTGAATAATTTATTTTTAGTCAGAAAATAGCTGCATATGTTAAATTCTATGCTTGACTGACAATATTGAATTCAGTAGAGATGTGCATATTATGCTTTTATGATATTTTTTTCTAGTCTTTTTGTAATTTGTATAGTCCTCAGGCCAATGGATCTTCATTTGCAGTTGAAGGCTCTAGATATTCCTATAGTACAAATAATTATTTTGCTGCCATACCCTGTAAGAACAGAAACATTTCCATAGATTCCACTTTCTTGACAGATTTTTTTATAATGCAAACAGAAAAAGATACTCTCCAGAAACACAAGTCTTGGAAATGCCCGAACAGTTAAAGGCGGGAGGAGCGTGTGTGTGTGAGCTTAATTACTAGACAGCTGCTTGGATAGAGTATTTCAGCCCAAACAGTGAGCTTGTGAAAAGTGTAAGTAGCTCAAAATAGGATCTTAAAATGAGAAGTGCTAAACACTGCTAACTCTGTCTGCAACCAGAAAGAAAATTGTGAAACTTCCTTACCAGATATACAACATGGAATTCCACCAGAACTGCTTTTAAAAATTGCTCCCAGCAAATTTGACTTCCTGGTGTTGCCGACTGCTTTCCTAGAAGCTGTGATGTCTTAGGTCTGCATTGCTCACCTTCCCCCTCTTCACCAGCTTTATTTCAGGAAGCAACTCTTCTCATCTTAGTTGACGAAGGGGAAAGGAAGAAGAGGCACAGGGAGGAGTGGCACCTTCTTTCTTGGCTTCCTGCCCACATCCTTGGCCTCCTCCCCAGTATCATGGGATGTATCTTTGGCAGTATATTCCTGAAGATAACGTTTGTTTAACTTGTGCAAATGTTTTTTATGGTAAAGAAATTTAATTTTCTGTTATGATGTGTAATTTGACAGGATGATCGTGTAATTAGAATCACAAAAACAACTGAGATTCTGTGGATATAAGTAGATTAAAGATTGCTGTATATACATTCAAATATGTATGTAGGAAGTTAAAAATAGGGAATGTAAACAGCCAAAATCGGCATTGGAAAATGTGCATAACTTAAAACAATGTGTGTATGAGTTTCCATGTGAGTTCAACTCTATCTGCTTTGAGCGGTTGTTGCTGCCATTCCAGCCAGTGCAAAAGAATTCAGTGCTGTCTTAAATCAACCTCACAATGAAAATGGGAGACAACAATTATTACACAGCTCCAGTTTAACCCAGAAAGGCAATTTTAAGGATTTACATATTGCAGTAATTTAGCTTTAATTCTGTTGAAGACTTGGACAATATTGTGGGTTTGAGAATAGTGTTCTTAAAAGAAAGAATGATTAAAAGAAGTCAATCTGCATGAAGACTAGGATGCATTCTCTATCCATGAGAGTGTTTAAGGAAAAAAAAAGGAGTAGTGTATCTTTGTAAGGCTACACAAATGGAACAAATAGATGCTGGGGGATATGTACTGAATTGAATATATTGATTTCTTTTCTGTTACTGCTAATAACTTTGATTTAGAAAAACAAAGTTACACAGTGTATAATAAAATTCAAGTACACAAAAGTCACAGGTGATTTTAAGTTCTGTGCAGCTAGCTGATTTAAACCCAAGTCATTGAGGTAAGAGCTGATTTTCTTCCTATGCTTAACCGCCACTACAACTTTGTTTCTGATATTTTAGCATAGACTTTAATAATGGGCCCATTTTTTAGTAACCAAATTTCGTACTGTTATATGTTCTTGACAGTCTTGTGAAAGTAGACAGGCCCCCAGTAAAAGACAGTGATATGATGTTGTAAAAGAAGGTCATAGCTTTAGGCTTGCAAAGAAAATTATTGCAAGTTCTCTTGCCCAGCATACTTGTAGGTGCAATAAAAATGTAATCATAATTAAAGGTCAATTTATGTTGCTATGTTAGTTTAGCTAATTATCCTCACTGATAAAATGGTCTAGTATCTCTGTTCTGGGAGAGTTTGTGGTTCTTCAAGCAACACATCCCTTGCATTGAAATAAGGAATTTGATTAAGTTTCTGATGGTACTGTAGGACCATTCCTTTGGATGAGTTATGGTGACACTTCACTGTTTTATGAATGATTAGTCAGTTGATGCCATGTGAGGTTGCTTTTCACTTGTGGCCTTGTAGGCAAAATGGCCATGGATAAGCCAGACATGATGTATATTCTTCCCATGTACAGTTCAAACCCTCAGGCTGAGCCTTCTTCCTGCTTAAGTTCAGTCAGCCTGTGTTTGGACAGAATTTCTTCTTAAGCAACAGCAAGCCCTTATTTGCTTACCATCTTTTATCACTTAGCAACAAAAATATTTGAATGAACTAGTTCTGCACTTAGAATCACAGAATGTTGAGGGCTGGAATGGACCTTAAAGATCATCTAGTCCCAATTCCCCTGCCATAGGCAGGGTCATCTCCCACTGGACCAAGATGCTGAAGGCCTTATCCAACCTGCCTTTGTACACTGCCTGGGTTGAGGTATCCACAATCTTCTTGGGCAACCTCTTCCAGTGTCTCACCACCATCACAGTAAAGAATTTCTTTCTAATGTCTAACCTAAATTTCCCCTCTTTCAGTTTGAACTCATTACCCTTTGTCCTGCTACAGGCAGATCTCACAACAGCAGAGTAGAGGAAGAATCACTTTCCCTGACCTGCTGGCCAAGCTCCTTTTGATGGAACCCAGGATTCCATTGGCTTTCTGGGCTGTGTGTGCACACTACTGGATCATGTTGAGTTTTTCATCAACCATCCCCCCCCTGCACCTTCTCCACAGGGCTGCTCTCAACCACTTCTTTGCCCAGCCTGTTGGTGTGCCTGGGATTGCCATGACCTGGGTGTAAGGAACTTGCACTTGGCTTTTTGATCCTTACAAGGTTTTCATTGGGCCATCTTTCCAGCCTGTCAAAGTTTCTCTGGATGGCTTCCCTTCCCTCCCTGTGTCTAATACACCACACAGCCTGGTGTTGTACTTGCTGAGGGTACACTCAATCCTACTGTCCGTGTCACCGACAAAGGTACTGAACAGTATCAGCCCCAGTACCAACCCCTGAGGGACACCATTTGTCACTTGTCTCCACTTGTACAATGAGACAGATCACAAGCCTTTGCCATCCAGACAGTTCATTGTCCACCAAGTGGTTCATCCATCAAATCCATGCCTCTCCAATTTTAGCACAAGAATGTCAGGCAGGACAGTGTCAAGAACTTCAAGTAAGTCCAGGGAGACAATGTTGGTTGCTCTGCTCCATAAAACAAATGTAAAACAATTGGCTCTGAGAGAGTTATATAAAGGTTTAGGTTCATTCATGCTTTTCCCCTAGCAATTTTTACTACTACTTAAAAGATTATCTGACTCAATGTATAGAAAACAGGAAGAAAGCAGACTTAACATAGCCAGTCTATTATAAGCCTTGCAAATAATGTGTTTTTCACTGATATATATTAACTATGCTCTCAACATATGCGTATGATGATAACACTGTAAATTGATACCCCTTTAGTGTGACAGAGTGAAGCCTGAAACTGTTAGACTAATTACAGTCTTACACAACTTAAACATACATATTTTTATTCTTTTCTGTCAATAAGCTATCTCCTGGATAGCGTAATTTTTGGCTAGAAAGAAAGTCAAACAAAAGATACATACTGTGAAGGGACACTGGGTTCAGTTTAACTGTGAGGGGGTTAGTAATTTCCAAACTTTCAGACAAACTGTGAAGAAAGTGCAGTTGTCATCACATTCTTGTAAAGATTGTCATTGTTGATTTAAGTTATATTAAGTTATATTTCAGTTAAATCCATACTTTCAAACTTGGTTTGGGTGTGTAAAGTATACTTGGCAGAAAATGATCCATTCATGCAAGGACTTCTGCCTCTGCTTTCTGGCAGGCAGAGATCCAGAAACGGTTTTCTACTCTATTGAATTTTTTTATGACTATGTTTCTAATGGACTTTATTAGATGATGTTTCAGCAGAAATTTCTGTCAGTCTTTATTTCTATGAAAATCCAGATTTCATGCTTGGAAGTACATAAGATATTCCTCAGTATAGAGTTTAGAAAAATGGCTAGGATTGCACTGATAGGTTTGTTTTCTCCATTAAATTGTACATACTGTCATAGAGATCAAAGAAGTTGGACTCTTGGAAGAGCTGAATTCAATTCTGATGTCCTTTAGATTTCTGCTGTTGTCTTATGTGAGATATTTTGCCTCTTTGTGACTCTATAGACATGTATGCAGTTATAAGTGTCGCATGATTTTGATATCCCATCAGAGAGATTATTTGGTCCAGGAGAAAATCTGGGCAGGTTAGTGCAATGGTTGCTTCACACATCTTCTCTTTTCTGCAGAGTGACAGTGAAGTCAAGGAAAGAATGCAGGTGGGTCAGCACAGTGTTTCAAGCTGGACTGTGTGCAGTCCTGGTGTGGAGTCATGGGGTCCCCCAGAGCACACGCTGGTGCTCTTGGGTCCTCTGCATGGTGGTGAAGTGGTCCCTAATCTTGCTGCAGAGTCACGAGGTTCTCACCTCTCACTTTTATACTCTGGTATCCTGCAATATTAAATATCCTTTGTTATAGGATTAGGCAGGGAATATCACATTGGTAATGAGTCCTTTCAGGTCTTGATCTTTCCCAATTTGCATTTGCTGCTCTTGCTGCTGAGCCTTTGAACTTTGTGATGATCATCAGGAAGTTTGCATAGTTTGGCTACCTGTTTTCTTCAGCACACAAACCCAATTCTCTTTTTCAGGACAACTGGCTGACTGTATTTCATTGGCTTTTGCCACAGTAAAGAGCTGTTTACCATTTACTGGCTTATGCTAACAGCTATCCTGTCTGGACATAAATCATGCTAATTGCTACAGAGAGTGAAGAAAAAACCCTAAGTTCTGGGGTTTTTTTTGTTTTTTTTTTTTTTTTTTTTTTTTTTTTTTTTTTTTTGTTTTTTTTTTTTTTTGTCCCAACTTTCTTGGTCATAAAGTCTGTTTAGGGAGCTTCCCATTCTGCAGTGTTATTTGTGGAGATTCTCTAGACTCTTTAAATACTTTCAAGAGCTTATGAAGCCAAAAAATCAAGATAATGGATGACAGAACATTTATGTGGATAAACTTGAAATGATGCATACACGGAGAACAAGAGTAATACGACATCCCAGCTTCATACAGGAATCTGATTTGGGATTTGGTACTTTTTGTGGGGCTTGGGCTGTGAGCATAAGCCCATATAAAAAGGAATGAGGAGACAAGAACCTACAGTTCCCATTAGGAGTACAGCACTCTTCAGGAAAACACTCAGGAAATGTTTGATTGTCATGCTCATCTTTGTCTGGTGCATCCAAATATGTAAAAAGCAGATGTCCATACCTCAGCAGAGGTATGTGTCCCTCCCTACCCTAGTTCAGCATGCTGTGAACAAGTGAGGAGATGCTGTACTCATCTGCTAACCCCTTATTTAAGGGGTACAGCCATAGAAAGAACCCCCCAGTTTTTGCTGCCTTGCTCCCCAATGTGGCCTTACCTGCCAGACATTGTGTCTCTGAAGATCAGTCTGGAGGTAGGTTGCAGAGTGTTGTATGGGGCTTGGAAATATGCATCTGCTGTCTGGCTCTAATAAAAGGGAGAGATGTGAGGCAAAGAGGATTGTGCAATTCAGTATGATATATATAAGTAAGCTCCTTAACTGCAGGAATTAGTGAGGAAGTAGATTAGTCCTGAGATTACACCAATACCAGAACTGTCTATCCTCCTTCAGGTTCAGAGCCATGGGAGACATGAACAGTAGTCAGCATGAATCAGCCTGCAATTTAAATTTAAAGCAGTAGTAATAAAGAGTCTAATTTGGCAAGAACTTTAGTGGATTATTTGCCTCAGACTCATAGGGCTGTGCTTTTGCCTTGCTATTTCTGTTTTTTGTAATGAACATGTGCCCTCAGGTGTTTCTGCCATTGACTCTAACTCTTTCATTACAAACTTCTTTTTCCTCTAATTACTGGTGGTGGTGTTTGGAGGAATTAGTTGTGAGGTGGTTGGGGTTTGACTCTGGCCAGCAGCTAAGCCTTCACCCACTTGCTTGGTAACCCACTACAGCAGGATGGGGGAGAGAACTGGACTGGCACAAGTGAGGAAAAGACCTCTAGTGAGTCAAGATAAAGACAGTACGTGAAAGGGAAAAAAAAAGTAACAAACGATGCAAAAGCACTCACCACCATCAGACTGATGCCCAGCCAGTCCCCAAGCAAAAGCTACTTTGAGAAACTGCCCCCAGCTTATATGCTAATCATGGCATTGTATGGTATGGAGTATGCCTTTGATCTCTTGGGGTCAGCTGTCCTGGCTGTGTCCCTCCCTACCCTGCTGAGAGGCAGAGTGAGAAACAGGCAAGGCTCGATTCTGTGCAAGCCCCACTCAGCAGTAGCTGAAACAGTTTTTTAATCACAGTGTTACCACATGAGCTTCTACTGAGAAAATAACTCCATTCTACCATGAACAAAACGTAATGCCACTTTCTTTTTCAATTCACGCCAAGGCAATAAATGACCAAATGATGAAAAAAACCCAACAAAATATTACATTAGTATCATCTACTCATATGGTGTCTACATAATACAAGATTTTAAGAATTCATTTTAAGGACTGTTTCAAGCTTTTTTTTTTTTTTTTTGTAGATGTGCATTTTGCTTTCTGTGCTTGAGGATATTGGCATTTCACTGAAGTAAGAACTCCTGTTCCCTCAGTAACAGCAGCAAACAATATTTGCTCATTGGATTCCATGAATGAAACAATTTTGCTTGATTTATGAATAGATTTTTCAGCAAAACTGAAATCGATTTTTGTAAATCCTCATGCTGAGGTCTCCAAAATATGGAGAGGAGGATGAATTTTTATGCTGGTTTCTCTATATGATTGTGTTACTAACTCCAAATGAAATATTTTCCTAAGAATTTGAGGAGATTGATCAGTTCTCAGATGGTTATGCTAACTGGTGAGGGTAAATCCTTATGGATTAGGATGGTGGTTTCAGGACCAATGAGGCAGGAAGAACCACCATGTGGTTTATCTGTTCTGATTAATCACTTATTCAGTTGCTACAATAAATTGACATGGAAAGGGGCTGGGGGTAGTGAACTGACACTGGTCTGGCTTTGTGATTTGTCGGATCTTTAAATCTTCATGCACTGGTCAGCAGTCATTTGGGCTCTGGTTTGAGAGAGAAAAGCAACAAAGAATGTACAATTATACTGTGTTTGCCTTTTTTTCAAGGTCCTTTGGGCCAAATGCTGTACCTTTTTTCTCATAAGCACTTCTGAGTTATCCTGCTAAAATAACTGGGAATGGTTTAGAATTTTGGTTTAATTTTAAGGAGGCTGGCTGTATAAGTAATTCAAAATATTTCAAACTGTAAACATTACAGCAAAAAGCAAAACTTCCATGCTTTATGACATATTAGTTGAGAAAAAATATTGAGCAGGATCATATTGAATTAAAAAGTCTGGAATCATTGCAGATGGCTTAAGCACTAGTCAAGACTTCAGGTTTCATATAGTTTCCAGTGTTACACTGGTTGATGTAGACAGTGGAAGGAAAATATTTGATACAGCCTGTGGAGGCCTCAGGCTGTTGTGTACATGAGACCCTTCATTTTGCTTCCTATATGCAGAGCAGGAAAATAGAGGTATTTTAATCAAGACTCAGTGCAGAAGTGGAGAGTTCCTGAGGAAGAAACTTTTTTGTCTTGAGCTATAGTCTTTGGAATGTTTCAGGAAATGCCTTTTTGAGTCAGGCATCTGTGGAAGATAAGGAAATTTTAGGTCTTTCATATTTATCTATCAGACTTCAGAAAAATTTAAGTCAATGAAAATATTGGAGGAAGTTTTCCAGTATAGCTTCTCTACTGTCAGGTTTTAGAATATAGTTGTCTTTATCCTTTACTTTAGTAGGGATCTTTTATGTCTTCTACCACACTTCTGTAAAGAGCAGGAGGGTAGAAAAATAAATTTTACGATCTAAAAACCCTGAACCTCAACTTTGTCTAAATTTTAAACCAGAGAATTCTTTTTCACACCCTTAGAGGCCCTAAATACTTAAACAGTATGGTTGAAATGAGTGCAACAAGCTGAAGTCACAAAAGAAGACAAAAGCCAAGCTCATCTGTCTTAATGAGCAGGAAGATGGATGAGTCTGTGAACAAAGAACAATCCCAGAAAGAAAACAGCCCTTGCTCTTTGGAAAGCCCTCCTGATGCATTAGCTAGAATAAGAGGAGTGTTGACTGATCCACATATCCCTGATCCTTAATTGAGCCTAAGCCTTTCCAAAGGTCTTTAAGATATCACGTCTCCTTTAATTAATCTGTTTTCCTGCCTCAGTAATTTCAACATAGGAGATATATGCTTTAGGATGTTGTGATAACTACTTAGGCAATCAGAAGACATTTTCGCCTTCAAGGTATTTGGCAGGTTCTGGCAGTTTTTCTTATCTTACTGTTGACTCAAGAGATTATCAACCTATTTTTAAGAACACTTATCCAGACACAAATTGAACCAGGCTTGTCAGCTAAGATAGGACAGTAACAGGAATCTGTGATTTCAAAGGGTTTTTGTGCAGGAGGAGGGAGGGCCCATGTTTACAGACTCTCTACCCTGTTTCACTGTCACACAGCTGCAGGATTCAGATTCATTGCAGAAAAAATTAATGCAGCATTAGTAGGTATGTGTCCTGCTGTCTAGAGCCAATGCTATCTCAGCCATCAGTCACCTCAGTAGTTTGAGATTAGTGAAAGAATAATGGGTCATCTCTCTAGTGGGAGCAATAATTTGCATATCTAAATTCTCAAGCAGTGCCAATTTCTACTTCTTCCAGTTGGAATCTTATTCCAATAGTCTAATGTAAACATATTTGTTAGTCTACCAGTCGTATCTGATAATATTTGAATTACAATATGTAATAGTGAGAATTACAATTCTGGGTATATCTGTACCTAATATGACTTGTGATATATATAATAATTTGCAAGAATGACCAGGCTTATTTAATTCTGTGTCGTTCTGACTCATCATTTATATGCACTGAATTCTCAGCTTATCAGAATGACTCAGTGAACAGGTAGAAAGAGGATCAACATTAGCCCTTCTGACATCATGATATTAGTTTAGATATCATAAACAGTAAATTTAAGTGTAGGAATAGTTTTAGGTAAAAAAAAAAAGATAAATTAAATTATTTTTGCTTTACAGTAAGTCCTCATATATTTGAAACAATAGAAAAAGATAAGAGCAATTCTAATAGAAACAATAGAAATAACTATTGTAAATTCTAGTCATACAACAATCTCTATACAGTATGTGTAAGGTGGAGAAAAGGAAGAAAAAAGTTTTCTTGATGCATGATTGCATATTGGATTATTTTAAGTGACTGATTCTTATCAAAGACTACTTCAGTATAATTTGTGGCTTTCCAGATGAGCTCAGTAACATGCCAGATTTGATTACTGTGCAGTAAGACAGCATGACTTACACTTTTATAATGAATGCACTCACTGATTAATGGTTCATTGTACAGGAAGAGCTCACTGCTGTGTACGTGTTTCTTACTGCAATATCTTTTTATTAAAGGAAGATATTTGGATTTTCTGATTTCCATGATTTGATGCAGTTGCTAGTGTAGTGGCTGACTTGGCTTTTGCAATGGATTCTCAGACATTGTGGAGCTGATTGGTTTGAGTTTTTTTGACCTATATGTACTTGAAAGAGTGATAAACATTAGATTACATAAACATCATTAACAAAGTTGCTTTTAGAGGAACTTCAATCTCATACTTAAACCTGAAAATCTGCCTCTTCAAGCAACATTCCTTCTTTAAGCATTGATGCTGTGGCTTCTTAAGTTCTAGATTTTTTTTCTGTGAATGAAGCTTGTTTTTTTTCTGATATGGAGAAGGAGAATAATATCAGTGAAAGGCAAACGTATCTACCCCATCTGAGAAAGAGCAGAAAGTCTGGCAACGTGTAATTGGAGACCCATGCAACCAAACTGCTTCCACCTATGACATCTTCACTTCTATACTCCTTTAGTTCCCTATGTAGTAAATCTCTGCCCATAACCTATGTCGAGTGCAAAATTAAAATTTTAAGTGAAACCTCAACATCTGACATTGCCATTTTCATATGCATTTTTAAATACTATAAATATTTTGTTTTATCTCAGGATTTATTTATGGTGTAGAATGGACCTCTGTGCCTGAGTGCAGCCTCAACAGAATTTTGCAATTTGACCTTGGAACTAGCTACATTAGATATGTTACCTCAGACGAGGAATGAAATCCTCCTACAAGGAAGGGTGTCTGCCATCCAGCATCCACTGCCATCCCAAGGGTCACAGAAGGAATGTGGTCTTGCCATCTTTTATTCTCTCGTTCTGAATGTCATGCTATTACTGTTGCCAGATATTTGTGTGATCTAGTCATAAAGATTTGGATCACAGAGGTACAAACTGATGGTCCTCTGAGATCATCGAGTCCAAGCATTAATCTAGCACTGTGAGTCTGCCATGAAACAAGGTCCTTAAGCACCACATCTACACGTGTTTTAAACACTTCCAGGGATGATGATTACACCAGTTCCCTGGGCAACCTGTTCTAATGTTCTAATGACGACCCTTTTGGTGGAGATTTTTTTCTAATATCCAGTCTAAACCTCTCCTGGCAGAACCTGGGGCTGTTTCCTCTCGTTGTATCATGTGGTGCTAGGAAGGAGAGGCCAACCCTAAGCTCCTTTCAGGTGACTGTAGAGAATGATAAGGTCTCACCTCAGCCTCCTTTTCTCCAGGCTAAACAACCCCAGCTCCCTCAGCTCCTCTGGACTTGCTCCAGCACTTCAATGTCCTTCTTGCTGTGAGGGGCCCAGAACTGGACATAGGATTCGTGGTGCCTGCACTGGTGCCAAGTACAGGGTGGCAATCACATCCCAGGTCCTGCTGGCCGCACTATTGCTGATACAGCCAGGATGCCATTGGCCTTCTTGGACACCTGGGCACATGTGGATGGCTTCCAGGTCTTTTTCTGCCAGGCAGCTTTCTACTGGGCTTCCATCTCACATTATCCCTGTTCCAACGTGGGGCCTTCCCACGGTCCGCAGGGAAAGCACAGCCGGGCCGGGCTCTGTGCCAGGCCGCAGGGCCATCCCTGCCGGGCCTCTCCTGCCCCGGCCCTGCTCCCGCTGTCCCCTCGGGGCTCGCAGGGCTGTTTCTCGCTCGTTTCCCCTGGCTCAGCCCTGGCTGCCGGGCAGCGTTTTGCCCTCCCTTGGCCAGGCTTTCCCTGGGGCTGAGGGGCTCAGCCGTGCCCTGCGCTGGGGCCGGCCCGGGCAGCGCCGGGACACCTGCACCCAGTTGGGGAGAGGACGGTCTCGTCCGGATTGACAGGGTTGTTGGGTTTTTTTCATTACATTGGGATAAAGTTTTTAGATGGTCTTAGAAGGACAGGAGAAAAAAAAATAAATTAAAGGGTCAAACTCTAGACAGAATTTTGCCAGAGCTTTGGAATACGGGAAGCCATGAATTATTTATGTCTGACTTCCCAGTATGTTCCCTAAAGGCTGGTAGTATTTTCCCTGTTCATCTGTCTATGATAGCCTCAGATTTTAATTTGGTTCTCTCAGGAGCATGTTTATGCTCTGACTTACAGAATTTCATCTGTGTTTTTGTGGCACAGATAGGAAATAGTGTTGCTGTTGTAAAAATTAAATGTAGCCAAGTTACTTCTAGTAGTTCGCAGCTATGTTGAGCTCTCTTAAGATGCTTAGATTTTCTTCTTGTACTCCCTCTACCTTTCCCTTTGTTTTTGGTGCCAAGTTCCCAGAAGTGTGGGTTAAAAGACTACCAGCCAATTTATTTTATGATAAAAAATGAAAAGCATTGGGGTGGCTTTTTAGAGAAGGGAAACCAGAGGAGAAGGGAAGGTACCATGGTCATTATCATTATGTGGGAAAATGCTTTTTTGAAGACAACTGGTGGAATTGTTAGGTTTTTTGTGCCCATGCTGAACAGTGGAGTAAACAGGGAGATTAAATGTATTATATTAAACAGCAAAGCAAATTTCCTACTGATAAGGCCTGTGGTGCCTGGAGCAGAGGGAGGTGGCTAAGAGAGGCTGCAGTGCAGGACTGGTTCTGTGTGTTAAATATGTGAAATGCCAGGAAAAAAATCTGCCTTGTCTAGAGATGTGGTAGTGGGCTAGGGGTGCAGAGGTTCATTTCAACCATAATTTTTTGTAATTTTATAGTACTAGCAGTTTTAGGTCCCACTGAAACTGAGAATGTAAAATTTCTTATGCTGAAGAGTAAGCTAAATTAAAAGTTAATTTTGAACAGATGTGCAAATGGGAGCCCTTGCTATGTTGATGTTTGCTGTGGAAACACTGTTTTATGTTGCTGAGTCATGCTTTTTTAAAAATCTACTGTACCTTCAGTACAGTAGTGTCTCTGTTGCTTGTAAAAATTCATTCTGTGTTTGCCTTCTGTATGGTATTTCTCATACAAATTTATGTAATGAAAAAATAACTGTTAAAGTCTATAATGTTAACAGTTCAGCTGGATATCACACAGCTGTGGATCCAGGGACACTGGGCTACTAAGTGCTATTGGCTGCAACCTTTCCCCTTGAAGAACTGTAGTAATAAATGAACTCATGTGATAGATGTTTGAAATTACATTCTCTGTCCAGAAGAAATATTTTAATAGGGGCACAAAACATTCCTTTTAATGTCAGAGACATTTATTTTGATTTCTCTGTTTCTAGATGAAGAGGACCTGTGCAGCATGCCTTTTTAAAAAAATCTTTTTCTTCCCCCCTCTTTTAATATCTATATTAAAAAACAAGACAAAACAAAACAAAAATCATGGAAACATGCAGTGGTTGCAGAATGTTAGCTGCTGTCCAGATATCGAACCTATTTGAAGCAAGTACAACTAGTGACAGTAGTTGATTGTGTAATCAGATTTTTTTCCCATTTAAACTAATGCTTACAAATGTAGATTATTAAAGCAGTTTTGAAGTGTTCTTTGGTGAAAACAAAGAGTTTAAAAAAACTTACAGCCTAAAAATTAAAATTTACTGAAATTGAATATAGCCCTAAAAGAAGTTAACAATGGCAGCAGGCTGTTGCTGCCTGTGCCTCATGGATGTAAATGTTTTGAACTCACATAAACTGTTGTTGTTGTACCAGCAGCATCTTTTTAGTCACAGAGCAGCTTCCCCTTTGGCCACGCAGCCCTGCAGTCCTTCCCGAACACACTTTAAATATTCTGGAGCGCTTGTGCTAGTGCAAACATTTTGTGTAGTCCTGTCCTCTCAGTCTCGTTTACATCTCTGGGTTTCACCTCCTCGGGCGAGTGTTGTTTTTGTGAAAGAGCCGATTCAGCAGAGCCTCCCGGCCGGGGCTCGGGCGGCGTGGGATGAGCCGACGGACCGAGGGGCTTTTCCCAGAGAGCTCCTCAGCCCTGCACCGACAGCGGCAGCCGGCACAGGGGCTGCTCCCAGCCAGGGAGCCTGAAAACAATTCACCAGGCGCCTCATTCACAGCTCTGGGGCTCCTTCCCAGCCCAGCGCAGTCTCGGGATGCAGTTCTTTGAGCCTCTGGAGCCTCGGAGTTCTTTGCAGTTCTTTGCTGCTGCTGAAGTTGCTCGCGTGTCCGCGGTGAGCTGCCCCGAGCAGGGAGCACGGCTTCCCTGCGCCTGGAGCGAGCGTGTGCGAGGCCGGTGGGACTGCTGCACTTGTCCTTGCTCGTGTGCGTGGATCCCCTGGGCTCCTTTGGACTCCACAGGCTACGGAGCTGATAGCAGGGAGCATTGCATTACAGTGATTTCTGCAAATATCACTCTGCAAAATCAACTGTCAGGCAACAAAGTCAACTATTAGGCCATTTGTAATTTTTTTATTTATATGTAAATAGCCACACCAAAAAGAAAACTACTTTTGTTTCTATCATGATAATGTAATTATTAATTTACTAAGAAAATACAATAACTAGATTGTTTGAAAGCAAGGTAATGGAATAAACATTTATATGTGTGTGCCTGCATGTTTTTTCTCTGATACTTTACAAGACAGCAGCAAGTTTAATTGCATGTCACAAACTAGTTAAATTCCTATAACAGAAGCTGGTACTTTTGTTTAAAACAAAACAAAACAAAACAAAAACCAAAACAACCAAAAAACAACAACAAAAAAAAAAAAAAACCCACAAAAAACCACAAACAAACAAACAAACAAAAAAAACCAACCCCCCCCCCAAAAAAAAAAAAAAAGAAAGAAAATGTAATTCAAAAAGTCCTTTTAGAGTGAGGTAATGGATTTGTTAAGAAGTTTTGTTCGGTCTGCTTGTACTTGTGATAGAATAAGGCAGGTATGTCCCCCAAGTTTTTGTAGTTTAACTTCAAATAGTGTTTGTGTCTGGAGCAAGGGGATTACCAGAGCCAAAGATTTGGTATTTACCATTGTCAGTGAGATTTCCTTACAAAAAGTAAATTAATTAAAATCATATATAATCACATTCTTCAATATACAAACTAACCTAGCCTGAGATTTATGGATATTTTTCTTCTAAAAAATAGCTGAATTTTTATGAATAACCTGTGTTTTCATGTTTTTGTCTTGCATATGTATGTCAGTGTCTTGAGCTTCAGGAAGTTTTGGAAAAATGCTACCCAACTGGGCTAGCTTTGTCTTCTTGGGCAGCACTGTGGCTTCAGAGACAAAGCTTTATAGAATGTTATTTTCCCTTCTTTTAGAGCTCTAATTTGCATGGCAGATTGATGCAGGAATGCCTGGTATGGGTATTGAATTCTATTTTTGTTTTTACCAACTATCCTTTCCTACTGCTTTCAGCCTTCTCACTTCTTTCAGAAAAAGCTGCATTATATATTTTAGCAGAAAAGAGCCAAGGCAGGACTTTTGCTTCTTATGCAGGTGGTGACTGTTCTGAATATCCCCACTGCTCTTTATGAGGCCCATCCAGCTGGCAGCCTGTGGGCCACTTCTCTTGCACAGAATAATTCTGGCCAGCTCCCACATGAACATGATTTTATCCTGTCATGTCTGTGCATAACCATGGAAGCTGCCTCTCTGCTCCTTTACTTCTGGAATGTGGCACAATGTGTCTGCCTCTGGAGATGTGCCTATAGTGACATTTAAAGAGAGATACTGCACTATAGCTTAGCCTTCAGAAAGATAAATCATTCCACAGCCACACGACTGTTTTGCCCTCTGAAAAGAAATGCTAGAAACGCCTTCAAATGCCAAGACTTTTTTTTTCCTCTTTTTTTTCTTTTTTATTGGTAAGAGATCTTAAAAATGGCTTAAGAACTGGTTGGTGTGCTGTTTTTCATAAAAATAGATAAAATGTTGTCAGAATCATCTTCTACACTAGAAGAAAGGGTATGAACGTTACCTAGGCTTAAAATATAATACATGTTAAATAAACGTGTGTTAGCAAGTAAACATTAGATAGCTTATATTTCTCTCATGTGTCCTTTGCTGGGTTTCTGTTTGCAAAGCATTTCATGATTCATTATTTTCATGATACTGTAATTTTATGCTGTAAGCTGCCACTGGAATACTATACAAAAATCACAGCTATAAATTATTTGAATCCTCCCAAGTGTACTGATGGTAACTATTTCAGAGTAGGACTGAGAGATATTTTTTTTTAAATTCAGAAACTGTTTGTTTTAAATGACTGTTCTACAGTTCAGAACAGAAGCATATTCTTTAATTTTTACCTTAAATGAGTGTTACTATTCTTATATTTATATGAGACTGATAATTATCAGGTTTATGATAACAAATCCATTGTTTTATTTTTCCATGAACTGCAGAAACTATGCCTGTTCCAGACCAGCCCTCGTCTTCTGACAAGACAAGTTCCCTTAGTCCTGTGTTGAACACATCCAATGGTGATGGCTCTGAAACTGAGACAACCTCTGCCATTCTAGCTTCAGTCAAAGAACAGGTAGGCGAGTGATGCATCTGTAGGCTGGAAAACAATTGTATGATTTACTGGGGTTTTTTTTAAATAAATGTTTCATAGCTGGTATCTGAATAATTTAGTTCACAAATGCATATTCTAAAGAATGTTAACCATTTCTTTATGCCTTAGTATACTTCTGTAAGCTTTCCTACAGTAAATTTAGTATAATTTTAATTGAATTGCTCATTTTATTCTCCACTTTCACACTTTACTGTGTATGGTGGTTTTCTGATGTCTCTCCTTTTATTGTTGGCAGTCTGCATGTGGAGTTACAGTATACTGGCATGTAAGAGTTATAGACAAATGAATTGTGGACAAGATGTGTTATTGTAGAATTTTTGAAAGATTAGTAAGAACCTTAGGATTTTAAAATTTATATTCATGTTTTTGGGGGTTTTGTGTAAAACCTGATGTGAAATTATTTCAGGGCAAAACTGGCTATAGAAAGAGACACTCAGTTTTGAATGATTAAAACAAAAATATTGTAAGTTTTCAAGGAAAAGGTCTTCAGTGTGATGGTCTGCTTGATGCTAATAAGACAGGTTTGGACATTTTAATATAAATTTTTGTGGGCTGAATGTCAGAGATTTTGCTTTCAATGCCTTTTTGTACTTTAGGAGATGATTAATATTTCAGTTAATGCAAACAACTGGTCTCTGTCACTACCTCCTTTGGGTTTGACAGCATCAACCGGAATTCCAAGGAGAGACATTAAATCAGCTGCTTTTAGGCAGCTTTCTCCTTGCTGAAGGTGTTTAAATTGGCTCTTCCTTTATCAAGTACTGATCTTTCCTTGCCAAAAGACATTCACTGTTTTTTTTATTTAAATTAATGCATGAATTCAGCTTATGATATCTCTCAGCACTGGAGTAACAGTTCTTGAGTCTTAGAGGTTTTATAAAAATTATAACATCTCTCTTCTTTGGTTTTTTTTAGTATATGCCAGTTCTCTCTTTTGGGTGGTAGAGGTTAGTCATATTTTCTGTTCTGAACAGAGAAGTGGAAAAATGAAATGTTATAATGTGGAGTTTTGTCTTGAGATTTATGGCACATCATTGGAATTGAAAATTGTCCATGGTTTAGATGTTTGTATTCTCTTCCATGTCAATGATATTTCTTGGGTGTGTACCAGTGTTTCAGCCTGTGTCACTGCATTATTTTGTAGAAAAATACCTGCCTTCCTTTCTGACTCTTTGATAGTGAAAAAGTGTACAGGGAGATTACATAGATAGAAGCTATATCTGTGTGTTGGAATGGGAATCACAGTATGGAATAGTGACAAGAACTTCTCTGTTGTTTGGTGCGATTTTCACTAGTTTATACCTGGTTATGTTTTTTACAAATGAACCTCCCACCCATATAAATCAATTGAGTACCAGAGGAAATTGCTGCTGAATCCACTGGATGAAAAGTATTTCAGGTGGTAATATATTAGCAAAGTTATTTCTGATTCCTATGAACCACAGCAGAAAGGAGAGTGTAATAAAGTAGTACTGCATTCACTTATCACCAAGAACAGCCTAGCCAGCTAACCTAAGGTACTGCTGATTAATAAGATAATGTCTTGAACTGTTGTGATACAAAGTACCAAAGTGTAATGTATTTCTTCTCTTAAGGAAATTTGGTCTTCTCTTAAGGAAATTTGCTTCTTGGCAGGTATCTCTAGTCACACCTATCTTGAAGCTGGAAGACTGTACTAATCTCAAAAACAAGCCATAATAATAATACTAATAATAACAATCATAACAACAACAACAACAACAACAACAATAATAATAATAATATTAAAGCAACCCCCCCCACCCCCCGCAAACAGCCAAGGCTTTCAGCCTTTTTCCCCCCCAATATTTTGTGTTTTGACACACTTCCATTATTTAATATTCTGTTGGAAAAATTTTAGGTAATGCCACAATGCTAGTCTTCAGATAGCTGAAATACATTACACTGATTCTCCATTATTGGAGTAAATGAACTTAAATTTCTAACTGACTGTTGAAAGCCACCTGCTTTTTAGAAGAAGGAAAGAGTTACTTTACTGTCTGGTATGTGATTTTGCTCTGCATGCTCTTTGACTGTAGCCAGAAATATAACTAGAGTTATACAGATACAATTATTCAAAAGTACTGTCAATATTGAGAAATTAAGGTGTTTTTCAATATATCAGTCCTAATTAGGATGTTTTTCAACTAATCAAGTATGTTACATTTTCTTTTTCTCTGCCGATGCTTAGCTTTAAAAGGTTTCCTTGCATTTTTTCTCTTGGAACACTTGGGGTAACTTCATGTTACTTCTCATAAAATAAATAGAACATTGTCACTGACTGATGGCAATAGAGTGAACTGTGGTATCTATGATACGGAAAAAAATTAAAAGGTGTTTGCAATCTTTGAAGAGGGTAGGATACATGAAAGGCACAGAGAAGTGGTAATAAATGTATTTGTTTGTTTTTATTTAATCTCCTATGTGAAACTTAAATGATATATTCAGATATAAGTTTTGCTGTGCTTAGTTTGAAAAACATGTATCCCTGTGCTATCACATTTTGAGGAACTGATTTATTTGGTCTAAAAAGTTTATTGGGGCAAAAAATTGTGCTTGACATGTCAAATGTAAAGTGACACGCATGATTTTCATGACTTGATAAGAAGATTTAGCCACGTGCTTTTCAAGCTGAGGGTATCTGTCAAAAGAGAAGTTTTGCTGTTGAGGAGTTAGGTTGAGTTTGGGAAATGCAAAACTTGCTTTGAAATACAGGCCATTTCATTTGCGCTTTACCTCTGGACAAGTGTGGTCATTCATGTTTGGGTTTCAGACTTCAGAGATGCTATTCAGAACTGATAGATGTGGAACTTGAATCCATTCTTTATCCCTTGCTGTGAACTTTCTTAACGTTAGACAGCACTGCTGGAGGCAAGGTCAGAATCATTCACCATGTGTCTAAGAAACCATGAGATGCCAGGCAAGTGACCTATGGCTTAGCTGTTTTTGAGCAGTCCTTATGAAGAGAAATAGTAAATAACTTCTGTGAAAATGAAAGTTGTTGTTTTGGGCTTTTTTGTGTGGTTTTTATTTTTTTTTTTATTTTTGACAGTATCAAGTTCTTTAAAGAGCAATCAACCAATAAGACATAATTTCAGTTTTCCATGAAATGTATGAAGAACGAGTCTTTTTCTTATATATACTGGGAAAAATCTTTGGCCCAATGCTTCATAGGTTTTAGAAAACATTAGGCCACTTCTTTTTGCATTTTGTCATCTGGTTTTGTATCTGTAAATATGGGAAAATTTCTGCAACCAAAAAGCAAGATATCAGGACTCTTAATTAGTGAGAATATATGTGATACATGCAACTATTTCTGTAAAAATATGATGTGCTTCTGATTGGGAATTTCCACCTGCAAAAGAGACTTCTGAGCTCACTTGTTAAAAAACATCCTGGGAAGAGAGCTATTGTGGATGCTCTTTTGAAAGTGGAAATAGCTGCTGGGGAGCCTTTTGAGTAAATATGTAATGAAGCTGATGCTTTTCCTGGAAGTCTCCAGGCATATGTGGTTCACAGTACTTGGTTCTTGGCATACAAAAAATTGCTCCCTTGGAAGCTGAGCAGGATTGTAGTGACCTAGCAGAGGCTTGTTTTGGCAGATTTTATTTTTATAGGAACATTTGGAAAAGATGAGATAAATTAATATCCTAGGAGTAAGAGCCATCTTGAAGTATGGACAGCTATTTTCAATTCAGAAATAGTATCATGATCTTTTTATTTTCTTTGTGTCTCTAGATTCCTGTAGCATCTTAGGCTGTTTCAGAAAACAGCTTTCACTTTCAGAAAACTTATGCAAAGAACAAGTTGTGCCAGTGTTAATATTTCTTTTTAATCTTTTTTATACGTACCTATTTTGAATAAAGGTACTTGTTTCCAGTTGCACCCTTTCAAGAAAAACATTTAGACTAAGCCTTTTGAAATATTTCTCACACGGTTCAAATAAGTTCAAATAAATATTGATTGATATGTTCTTTAAATCATATTGCTGATTCCTGACAATACAGAAGTTTGACTTCTATGGTTGCTGGTGGATTTTGGTTTTGGTTTTTTGGGTTGCGTTGTTTGGTTGTTTTGTTTTTTTTTTCTTTGTAAGATGCATTTTGTTCCTAAAATGGCTTATGTTTCTTTTAGTATTTACTGTGTTTTCCCACTAGAAAGCTACTTGTTTGCCAAGAAATTATGATTTGAAACTATATTAAAATCACATACAGGGCAACAATTGCTAAGTGTTATTATTCATGTCAGTATTAAATAAGGGAAATATATCTGACTTAGTTATACTTTTACATTTGGTGTTAGTACACTTTGGAAACAGGGTTATGTGTGCCATGTACATCTTATTTAGGTACATGTAAGTAAAACTGCAGTAAATTTTTTTTCTTTGCTCTGCCAGGTTGTGTTTCTCGTGTCTTTATATCATGATTGAAGTTTTAGGAAAAAAATCACATATGTAGATGGATGATTCAATTCAGACTAATTTTTTTTTGAGGTCTTAAGTCCTGAACAGATATAAAATCATCTAGTCTGACCAGCAGGTCATAACATTTCATAGAGTCATCTGAGTTGTGGGCCCCCAAATCTGATTACTGAATGGCATATGCACTGTTTTCCTTAATATAATGCATGCCATATTGTAATATGTAATATTCACCAAATAAAACTCCAATTTTTGCCAGTAATTACTCTAGCAGTATCAAGTCTTCAGCAGGTTTTTTAAATATGTTCAATTATGATATATTCATGTCTTGCTTCCCCTCAAACAGCAGGCTCTGTTTCTGCCTTTAAAAGTTCTAGGAACTCTATTTCAAGCCAATGCTAATTATATTCGATCAATAGATATTTCTTTCATAATTTCCCTTAAGTAGCATGTCAATATATTCATTTCCTTACTTATAGATGTCCCTGGTTTCCCGTTGTGTTTTAAATTATTCCAGAGAGATATTCCTCTTCTATTTTCATTAATATATTGATTTAAGACAAAAACTGGACCCCTCTGTATTATATGCTCTAGAATAGCACAGGTCTGTACAGCGTATACCACGCTCCTAAGTTGCTGAATGGACCAACACATTATTGAAATATGAAGCTTTGGAGTACAGCTGCTGCTTTCCAGATACATCTTCAGGTTGGTGGGAATTGCTTTTGAGATGTACAACTCCTCTACTGGAAATGGCAAGGTGAGTGGAGAAGTTTTGAAGAACAGCATCACATTGAAGAAGAAAATTGTGGAAGGGGCTCACAGCTGGTCTGTGAGTCAGAAAGAGTTAGTTGAAGAAGAGAAGCTGATAAGAGTCGCCTTTTCCCCTGAAAGGAGTTCTGTCAACACCATCAGTGTGGAAAGAGAGGAGAAGAAATAAACGAGGGGCCTGCCATTAGATTTTGGCAGAAAACAGCGGTGGAGACCGCCTTACACCAATGAACATTATGTTGATTTATTGTGGCCAATGAATGGGCATAAACTTTGTGAGAAGGTATAAAAGACAGCATGCTGCAAAATAAGAGGGAGAAGCCTTCTCAAATACATGGTGTTGTTCTGTTTGTTACAACTGTGTCAAAATGACAGGAAATCATGTAATATAGCCTGCTCCACAAGATTCTCAGGCTCTTAATTTAGTCTGGGACTGCTTTCACACAGCTCTTTGGAGCAACCATGAGTGCATTTGTGTTGTTCTTCTCAGGAAACAGAAGTTAACAGGACTGGAGAACTCAACAAGCAACAGTTATCTATGGTCAGAACCCTGTAGCTCTCACATTGTGCCAAAGGCACAGTAGCTATAGGAGGTGCAGTATGAAGAAACCAAAAATTGCTTCACTGATAAAAGATTGCAATGATAATCCAAAAACATTTTTGAGATAGTTTGAAATGATCTAGAAGTGGAAAGGTTTCTGCATAGATTTAGTGTGATCAAAGAGTATTGAGGCAATATATCTTCCCAGCAAAACCATCTTTGAAGAGGGAAGAAAATGCTAATTATCAGAATAAAATTAGAGTTAAATATGATTCTATTTTGACTTGAAGTAATGTTGAAAAATTAATATTTCAAAGCCAGGAATTTCAGAGAAGCTGGATAGAAAGCCACTTAGCCACAGCTCAGTCTAATGCTAATTTAAAGCATTAATAAAAGCCATCATGAAGAAAGGCAAAGTATCCTTTCTTATCAGGCAGCCAGTATATGAACATGCTTTTGGTAATCCAAAAGCATTTCTGCCTTAGCTTATTTTTTTGCCAGAAGTGCAATAATTTCAAACTTGGAATAAAGATAGCCTATGAAAGTAATAATATTGATCTCAATGCCAACATAATTTAAATTTTAGTATATTGCATTTTTAACATTTTAACATATTACATTTATAATTTTTTAAGATCATTGATTGCTTTCTCTCTGGTATCATTCATTAGGGCTTCTTTAAACATAAAATATACTCCTAAACCTTACTTTTTTAAGTGTAGTAGAAGAGAGTCTTTATTTCACCTCAAAGTCGCTTGAGAGGCAGATCTGAGCTTAAAATACTTACAAGAAGGAAGTCAAGTTGTGCCTTTTCCTGTTCTGATGCATCTCCCTCTGTTGTACTGGCAAACAGGTACTTCTGCAGCCACGTGGGGAATGCTGCTGGGGAGCTGAGTGGGTTGCAAATATGAGAAAATGAGATGGCAGATTTGGGTTATTGGAGGTCAAGTGTCTTGCTTTCCCTTTTGATGAAGGGCAGTTGGGTCAATGTGTCAGCTTGTTTGCAAGTATTGAACTTTTTTAGGATGGCTGTTGTGAACATATACTTCAGGCCATGAGTTTAATCAACTTTGCTGTAATATTTAGAATTATTCAGAAAGTCCAACATAATAGGCCTATATAATTGTTCAGGGGGACAGAAGTTTTTGGTGTGTCTCCCACAAATCTATCCCACTTCTTTCTCTAAAAGCAAATTACAGTCTTTATGAGACATAGCTATCTAAACTGTTTTCAGAATTTTTCTCTTTCTACACTTGAATTAGGCAATATCCATCAACAGTAATTTTCATTTGCATAGAGAGGCTTGAGTTCCATGGCTTTCAAAACCATCATACCTCTTCTGCAAAGAAAATTAGGTCCTTTTGAAAGGCAAAACTCTGAAGGCTTCAGTTAGTCGTTGCTTTTATTTCTTCTGTCTTCTTGGGAAATGAAAAAAACTACTAAAGAGCACTTTCCAGATTCCACAGTGACCCATTTCCTTTAAGTTGTCTTGCAGTATTTTTCATGTGGCTTGCTCTTAAAACTTAAATTTTAAATGGGATTTTTGAAGGAGATTTGATTTTTGTAATTATTTTAGCAATTTTTGTTCCTCTTATGTAATTTTGAAACTTCTATTGTGTTTCCCCATCTGTTTCTATGTGTTCTCTCACATGGTATTATTTTCTACTCCTGATGCATTTACTGCAAAATGAAACTATATCTTCATGTGGTAGTTTAAATCTTTTGTATTTCTAGGTAGAACTACTTTAGGGGTAGGCTGAATTCTATTAATGGTATGTTTGATAAAATAAGCTACAATTTAGTTTATCCCCATACATGAAAACTAGAATCCAGGAAATGCTAAACTGAGTTTAAACTTAAGTCTACCCCAGAGTTAAGGTACTTTACTACCAAAATAACCTTAACCTAGGCTGTGAGTTACAGAGTTATTATAAGAATAAACCAGTTTAGAATAACATAATAAATCAATTTCAACGTGTGGAGCATGTATTTCTCTTTTACCTCCTCTGAGTTGGAAATATGTTTATCTCTAAAATTTCTGGTGAATTCTAGTTGCTTCTGATGAGGATCTTTCCAGTGTAAAGGGGTAAAAGGCGAGCAAAGGACATTGTTCTTTAAAAAAATACTTTGAAGATTCATAGTAAAGTTCTAGACAAATTAATTGCTTAATTCATAGTTCTTTTCCTCAGCGTTAACATTGCATTTTAGGTAAAACTTCACTCACTTTGTTTTGGAGGAAGGTGTATAACCTATAACATGCTTAATAGTGGAGTCAGACTTTTTTGTGGGGGTTCCTTGCTACTTTTTATGAATGAGTTTTCTTTTTCTATGCTGAGCAAATCTAACTCCTGAGGCCCAAAGGCGTTTTTCTCCTTTTTATTTTCTAAGAGGTTTCATTGTATTATTTTTAAGGGGTAGATATGAGATGACAGCAGCTTAAACTTTTTTTCTTATTGAGACCTTGTCGTAATGCAATCCTTTTTGACCCTGTTCTTTTAGATGCATGTACATGACTCCTAATACATAATAAAAAGTTTAAAAAATTTCACATTACTTGCAGTTACAGGGGATTTTGATTTGAAAGTGATACAACAATTCACTCAAATCACAGTTGAGTTGGTGAAGTGCAGCAATTGCACCATACAATTGATACACTATAAATGGAATTTAATTCTTTAGAACAAGCTCAGCATCATGGTGCTGAGCATCTCCCGGTCCCCAGAAGGGAATGTGTGTGTTGAAGTCAGCTGAAGACCTCAGCTCTGTTCAGAAAGGAGTTACTTGGTTCATTAGGAGTTCCATATAATTCACATAGGGCTATCCAGCAAGCTCCCCAGTGGGGACCATATTCCTTCCATCCATCACCCTCTAAGTCCAATAGCATGAGCTGTCCTGCATGCCTGGAGCTCAAGGCTGGCAGCCACAGGGCAGTGAGGCAGGTCTCCCAGGAGGTGTGTCCCAGCTCAGCTCACTTGCCTGGAGTCTGCTCTTGCACTGGGACTTCAGTCGCTCACTGTAGGTGGAATCACAGCAGACAAGGAATGAGGGCATGACTGGCCTCTGCAGAAAAGCATAAAACAATAATCTAAACACCTGTCATAGTTTTATGAGTAAAGATACACTTGATTAGTGTTATAGGATGATAATTTATAAGCAGATCCGTTACATACAGAAGTTACATTGTTTCAACCAGAAGCTAAAGCTAGCTGAAACTAACTTAACCCCTGAAATTAGTTTTGTTTTGCTCTGAGTCTACATTCCTTTCATTCAGGAACAGGCTCTTAGGCAAACAGTCAAAATACTTTGCTGATACAGTCAGTTTGTCTAAAACAAAGGCACCCTTGGGTTTCCCTTGGCAGAAAGATGAGTCTGGCTTCCTTTTCAAGGTTTGTGATCAATCATGCCATTATTCTCCCCTGAGCCTTCAGGTCATGTAGGCTCTATTTATCTCTTCAGAGCATTCCTTCATTGTGGGTGTATAAGCTGTGAGTGTGTAGGGGACTGTGTGGGGAGGGGGTGTCTTTGATCCGTTAAAGCTCTTTGGCCCCTTATTTTACAATACATGATTGGAAAATCTTGTTTTCCCCTGTGCAGAAATTTACCTTTTTAGGTAATAATAATTTGTGGCACCAAATTTTTGTAAGCAGAAACCTGCCACTGGTTATCTTCTTGACAGCACACAGAGTAAAACTTCTGTTTTTATTAGTATTCCCTCAGTTTCTTCAGTCTGGATTGTAACACAACAGATAGCTGCTTGTAGTCTATTTCCTTAGTTGCTTCAAAATGTGAGCTGTACTTCTCAAATTTCATCTCTGTTCCTTTAGTTGCCACATTTGTTTTTCCTGGATTTCTCAAAAAGCATTATGTTTTACATTTTTCAGACAGTCCCATGTCTTATGCATTACTAGCTCCTGTCTGTGTTGATCTTTCCTTGCTTGGATTTCTAGTGCCCTTCAACATAACGATCTGAGTAATCTGGAATGACATTTTGCTGCTTAGTGTGGTATTCCATCACTCTAACCTGCAATTCATGTTGCATGGATGTCCCTTGGTCATTATTATCCATCTACCCCAACAGTAACACAGTGCAGTTATGTGCCTGACTGTATATAAGATTTAAATTGAGCCATTTCTATACCATTACCAGCCCCTTTGTCCAGGAAAAACTAGTTTGTGTTCACATAGCTAGGCAATTTTCAACAGATTTTTTTCAGTGAAAAATGAAAAAAAAAAAAAAAAAAAGCTCAGAATGGGAAAATTTTCCCACTTTATCTGTTCATTTCTACATATTTCATAATCTTCAGAGTCTTGATGTGAATAAGTAGGTTTAAGAATTGTACTGTATATTGTGTTGAAAGCAGTAAATATTTTGTTCACCCCCTGTCTGAATCCAGCAGAGTAACACATCTTGGTAAAATCCTGTTTATATTTTTAGTGTATTGTTATTTTCTGAAGTAGCTCAGTGCTTTAGGTTTTACAGCGGGTACTCCTGGAAAATATTGTTTTCATGTTTCAAAGTAGTTGCAGATTTTTTATCCCTCCTTTTTTATTTTTTGTGTGCATAGTTAGATCTGTCTTTGTTCAGCTCATTGTCAATCTAGGTCATTATTTGAAGCTTTTGTTGACAGACCTCTTGAGGGTAAGTACATTTGATGCTATAAATAGGGCTGATTCTTCATAATAAGTCAGCAGATTCACTTGGAAATTCTTGGCTTTGTAGTAGGTTTGATGAAATGGAAGATCTACTGCATTTTTCTGTCACCCAGTAACATAATCATGTTCAATTAATTAATATCTTCAAAACTGTGACATTCCAGAATTTACTAATTTTGTATTAATACAGGATTACTAATTTTGTTTAGAAGGGTGAAATGGACTCCTTAAATTATCTCTTTTTAAATTATGTTTTTTAAAACTTCTATTTTTTATTTCACAAAGCAGTGCTTGCACAAGTAAATTTGTTCCAACACATTTATGCTGTTCTGTTTGTTCCAGATCCTAGAAAATAGAGGGTATTATTTCTCTTACTTATGTTTTCAGTATCCTGTACTGTGAAAATAAATGATTCTTTGGATTAGTTTTTTGTTTGTTAGTTTAGCACAAATTGTGTCAGGGACCAAAGGACAGTATTCATTCTTGCCACAAAGTAAGGTAGCTGCATGGTACAGCTCCAAGATGCTGTTCTACTAGCTAAAAATATTCAGGCATGTTAAAACTTGGGATAGGTTGTGTTTTCTGTATGGCTACAATCACAGGAATGGAGTTAGGAGCAGCTCTGTCTGCAATATGTGCATGGACACCATTTTGAAACCTTTGACCATTGTGTGTGGTGTTGGAGCTTTGAAAATCTGAAAATTACGTAGTTTTCACATCCTGTACTAGTCCTTAAAGGCTTATATAAGCAGTGAATAAATTCTTGAGATTAAATTAGCAATGTATTTTCATCCTATGGGCACAACAAATGTATTATGGAGCCGGGTACAACACTAGGTAATGCCTCTATCTGCCAAAGTACGACTGTGTGTCCCACTGTGGTGCACATGGGGTTGAGAAGCGGTGCAGGTAGAGATACAGACCACAGGCTGTAGGGATTTAACAAAGTGCTCCCCACAGCTGGAAGGCAGCACCAGCATCCACCGTGGAGCTTTGTCACACTGAGACTGCATGAGGGACTGAACAGTTGGAACCTGAACAGTTGTCCATGATAAATCTGATAGTCATGAAAACTGAGTTTTGAACCAATGCCTATTGGCTGATTCTGAATTCACATTGCTGCTGGTGCTGTGCTTTACCTGCCAGACACTGTCAGACACAGAAATATAAATTAATGGATGGCATGTGCCACAGTGATTCCTATCTAAATGCAGAAGAGCTAAGTTAATAACTAAAATAAATTACTTATTTATTTAGTAATACATCAATATTTAAAGGCTGATGAGAAGTCCACTAAGTGCTTTCCATTTAATTTTAGAAAGTGAACTACAGCTTATTCCACAATTTTTAAAAATAAAAACAAGTTAAAATGTACTTTCTGCACAAGTTGCGTGTCAGTGATATGCAGCTGTATTTCCATGTTTAGCACGAGAAATTGTCCAAGACTTATAGTCTTTGCTAGTTGTTTTTGTGTGAGAGAGAGAACCTTTACACTGTCACTAGTTTTAGTGCACTTTGGTTTGCAAAGGCCGTACTTAATTGTGTTTCCTTTATGCATTGGGAATGAAAGGATTTAAAGAAATCTGGTTGTCGTAAGTTTAGTCAGAACAGAAACAAGTGTGTTGCCTCCTCTTTTAATCTTTTTTGTCTATGGTAAGATTCATGTGAAGCTTATTCTCAGTTTCTCCCACCGCATAAGAAGTTTTGCTTCATATTTTCTTGCGTTGACAACTTTGTCTACTCCTCTCAATCTGTGTTTATGCAAAGAGTTGCCTTATGGCTTCTTACACTAAGTTTGAATGGTACATAGAGTCCCTTGATTTTTTGGTTGTTGTTGCTTTTTATTTAATAAGGTAGATTGTGAATCTGTAGCAATAATGCAAGATTTATAACAACTTTTATGAGGCCACCTGCACCCCTTCCTGTGATCTAACTTATGCACCTCAATATTTCCCTTTTTTTTTAATACAGTCAATGGTTCCTTTTAGTGTAGCAATGCATGCAGAAAAGTAAAGTCTTTTAAAATAAGAATATTAATTTGTGTCTGTTCTGTTCAGTATTTTAGATATTTGTGAAGATTTCCACATTGTGAAACTTAAGTTTGATTTTTTTTAAAATTGACTTATTTGATGTGTAATCTGCATTAATAATCTTCATTACTTGGAAATGGGGAAATAGGCAGAGAGGTTGTTTAAACTCTGATCAATTATTGTGGTGAGAGATGAATGGACACACTAAAGAAAAGTGAAAATCTTCAGGTTAACATTGAAAAGGATTGTATTAATATTGACAAAGATGCATAAATGACTCAAAATAATTCTGATTTTAATTTGAATATTCTTGATATAGACCTTCCTAGTTGGGTGTGTTTATTTTTAGGATTTGTTTTCTATATATGTACTTGAAAGAGTCATCAAATGGTGGCATCAGTGTGTCCTTGCAGTTGTGGTCTAATATTGCCTTTTTTCCCTAGAGTTCAAGATTAATTGGTTTAGATAAAAAATTGCAGTGCAAATTTTAAAATGTTTCTATTCATTACCAAAATGCCCAATATGGGAAAGATTACTTCAATTCCATTCACTTTAATAGGTAAATGAAAAAGGTTATCACCAGCTGTATGCTTTTCTTTCCTCCCGCCCCCCCACCCAATGTCAGACTAGTTGATTCATAGCAAGAAAAACTAATTTATTTTCTTTTGTTTTCTGCAATGATCCTTGAGACTGCTAAGAAATTTTTCACCTGCATTACCTACTGGAAAGAAGTTTCTATGTGTGATGCCTTATGTCACTGAAGAAAAAGCCTACACCATTCCAGAATTTGTTCCTAACCTTATTAGGATCTTTAAGTTGAATTCAAGTTTGCTGTAGTGCTAGTGCTTCATACAATGCCTTTAATTTCTCCTTCATTATTTCTGAAGGAAAGAAATTGAAACCAGAAAGGCCAAAGCCTACCTGGAGCTGAATGTGAATGCATAGAATAACGAGAAGGATTCTTCAAATATTTTCCAGAGGAAAGTCAGGAAATTTGCAGGTCCATGGTTGAATGTTGGAGGCAATCTAATGGTGGACATAGAAACATAGAAAAACCAGAATTTTTCTTTGTTTTTTCAGTGGTTTCCAGACAAGAGACAGTACCATGACAGAGACACAGGTTCAGGACTGTTTAGTAGAAAATGAATGTATTCAGCTTCTTGGAGATCTGTGCCTGGACTGACAAGAGCTCATTTAAGTTATAGTACTGCAAGGCAGCTGTCATCCAAGAGGAAACATGGTCAGTGAGGAAAGTCCTGAGAATTAGGAGACTAATCTTACAACAGCCTTTAAAAAAGTAAGGAGAATAGCCTTTACAAAAGTAAGGAGAATGGCACTGGTACACACAGGCTGTGTCAGGTCAGTGTCAGTCTCCAGGAGGATCATGGAGATCATCATGCTCTTGTTTCTAGACATGAAAAGGGCAAGTGTGCCTAGAAAGAGTCAGAACAGATTTCTGCAGTACACTCAGTGTTTTATTTGATTGTGAATGAGGGGAGCACATGTGGTGTAGTGTAAACTGTAACTTTATTAAGGCTTCTGATTCCTTCTCCCACACTGTTGTCAGTAGTAAGCTGAGGAAACATGGGCTTGCCTGTTGAGTGGGCTGAATATTGACTGGACTACTGTACTGAAAGATTATTGTAGTAATCAATATTACCAACTAACCAATTGACCAACTATCAGACACTAAGAAGTGAAAATACCTCAGGGGTTGATTCTGGCAGTCCTACAACTCAATTCTGCAGTGACTTGGATGACAGAACTGAACAGAATGCACCCTCAGCAAATTTATGAATGATACTAAATTAGGGTGATGCTTGGAAAGCCAGATTGAGCTTCAGTCTTAAATCATTCTGAGACCTTGAATGAACTGAGGACTTAGCCAATAGGAAACCCATGTGTTTAAAAAAGAACAGATTGAAATTCTGCATCTGAGGTAGAACAACATCATGGCTGGGAAGCACCTGTCTGAGTCACAGCCCTGCTGAAAAGGACCTGTAATAGCCTGTAATCACTAAGAATGTCAAGCTGAATAGGAGCCAGCACTGCAGACAAAACTCTGTGTGTACTGAGCTGCATTAGAAGGAAGGAGGAACATGACTGGCAGACTGAAGGAAATTGTTACCATCCCTACTTGGAGCTGCTTCTTGCACAACAGTATGTGTTTTGGTAACCCCCAATACAGACAGGATGTTGAGAAATCTTGAGTCCAAGATGTTAAACTGGTTGGAGGCATAGACAACATGATGTAATGGGAGCGGTTAAGGAGCTGTGATTTTCAGGGAGCTGGGCCAGGTGAAGCAGAGGCTAAGGGTGTGAGTTTAGGTTATCTCACAATATCATCAAAAGGAGGGACAAAGATGATGGCACCAAACTTTTTTTCAGTAGTGGTATAAATTTAGCAGGGGGCAATACCATAAATTACAGCTTTACTCTGGGGAGTTCAGACTGGAAAATTTTCTTCATGAAGTTACTGTAGTAAATGGAAGAGGTGACTAGAAAGGCTGTGAGTTTGATCTTTTCCAGTCGACTACATAAATCCTGATCTGGTGTTGGAAATTATCATGTTTTTAGTGGGAGGTGAGACCAAGTGACTTCCAGCCAAAATTTCTGTGATTCTATATTGATTCTTTGATAATGTACAATTTTACTGAAATTATGATTTAAATATTTTTTATGTAGACCATGGAAAATAGAATGTGAGGGAGGGCAGTGTAGCTTAACATTTCCCCCATTGTGATTGCTTAGCTTTTAATGCTTTAAAAATAGGATAGAAACTGAGGATAGCGGATTATTGAAGTATAATCTCAATACTTTTCACTGTTTATATTAAGTGGCAAGAAATGAATTAGCTCAACCAATAGAACTGGTGGATAAAGAGGAAAATTAGCTAACAGAGAGTGGAATACTGGAAGATTTTGATAATATTTAGGTTTTTTTCCACCCTGGAGATGTCATCTATCTTTTTAGATAGGTTTTAGGTACCAAGTTATTAATTCTCAAACTCTACCAGAACTTAGTATTTGCAAGAGATAAACATGTGGAAATAAATAAACAGTGTTTTCTTGGTGTTATAATACAAAAGTGTAAAAGTAACCTCACATTCAGATTTTATATCCTTTCTGTCAAACTTTGTATGACTGATACAGTCTTTTCACAATGCCTTAGCTTTTTATTTTCTTTTTTTTTTTTAATTTGGAAAAGTAGCATTTACCTTTTCTTTTTCAGACAGCTTGCGTGTATATGTACAAGAAGAAAGACAGCATAGGTCCCTTAAGGGAGATAGGGCACTTTTCTCTCAGTTGCTTATGTCAGGTTGAATATGTGGAGAAGAGCAAAACAGGTATGAAGACGATGTTACACACTTTAATATGGCAAAGATTCCTATCTCATGAGGGCTGAACCTTCCCTTCAGAGGATTCAGAGCTAATTCATAGAGACTTTGGATCTCCCCATGTGACTTGGACCTCAGGTCACAGAAAATAAGTCCAGGCAAGTCAGTTAGGCCTTCAGCAGGGAAATTAATCACCTCATAGGCTGTGTGTAGCATATAAATAATTAGGCTGGAAACCAGAGCAAGATATTGCTAATAAAAGGAAACTGAGTGATTTCATGTTGCTGCAATAAACTCTGTGTCTGTGACTGCATGATCTCAGTGGTACAGAGAACAGTCAACACTTTTTGAATGCATGATCAGTTCTACAGGAGACTATTTTTTGTGTTAATCCTCACATTCAGGTATTTCCTGGTGTTTGTTCAGCTCTCCCTGGAGCTGAGGGAGAAATACAATGTAATTGTTGTAACGATGGATTTTAGGATATAGTATGTTGATTGTTATCTTTCTAATACTGAACTGGTTGGCATGAAAATACATGACTGTTTCACATCAGACAGAGTTCTTGTGAAGAAGTTCCAGTGTCAGCATGCCAGATGAGCATTTCAGCAACAGAAGTGTGATTGTGACCTGTTTCTGCCTAATTTATCAGACTATTTATACAGCAGACATATAGCAATACCTGTTCCTGCCCTCATTCCTAAATCCTAAGAAACACTTGGTGCTTTAAAGAAAATCTGTACTTTAAGGGCTTTTGTGAGCATCTTGTAGTGTACTGAGATGCTATTCAACAGTGCTGGTTTACTTTTTATGCTACTCTTAATAAGTTTTGTTGTTCAGTTCTGGGCCATACCCTATAATCCAATGTATTTGAGCAGTGCCCAGAAGGGGGATGTAATAATAATAAAAATTTCTGCAGAATCTGCTGCAGCTAATGTGCATTGTCTAATGTGCAAGCATTTTCTACAGCAGTCTGTTCACAATTAAAGTTTACTTTCTCCAATTCCTTCTGTTGCATCACTATCAGTAAAACTGATGTTCTGCATTTTTATATACTTGTGGAGCCTTATTGTCCACAGCAAGTTTCTGTGATTTTGGCCATTTAAAGTAATTTTGCTATAGTGCACTTGATTATTGCATGAATCAAGATGCTTTCTGACTAAGATACTGCCTAGCTTTCGATTACAGATATCATCTGTGGTTGGGTTATTTTTCAGTAGGTTTTGCATTTCGGGTAGTTATCTTTAGCCCTAGGGAAGTTGTTCGGCAGCACAAGAATTCCTACGCAGTTATCATGTTCATATCTCAATTTTTTTTTCTTTAGTGTGACGTATTTTATTGAAAGAGGGACTTGCATAGTGCATAAAAACTTACTTTTTCCATTCGCATTTTATTCCCAATACAGTAAAATGCTTTCCTATTGCTAGGACTTATGGATGCTGTTATGCATTTTTTGAATTCGAATAGCTTAATCTTCAGTATCTTTGACACTTTCATAGTAAGTTAGGACAATCTCCAGGATCATGTTTTTGTAAACATGACTTTTTTATCTGCATACTTGTGTAATGGAACAACATAAATAATACTGGTGTAGCTCTCTCTCAGTGGCTTCACAGACAGTCATTATCTAGGAGGGCTAGTACTGCATTTTTTAATATGCTGAGGAAGACCTGAGGTGGCTTTGTGTGATCCGAATTCCCCATGGTTTTGAGCACTTGTAGTCTCAAAATGAAATAAATGAATTGCTTCTAGATCCCAGCATGTGTCAAATGGCTTACAGAGGCTTGGTGCTCTACCTGTCTCTTCTTGACCTCTCATCTCTCCACAATTCCCTAGGTGCAAGACTTTGTCTTGTTATGTTCTTCTGGATTGTTATATTGTTATATCTTCTGGATTCTATTCTCTGAACTTCACTTTCTCCATGCTCCAAAGTTGCCTTTCTTAGATCAAGCTGTGTTCAGTCTTCTGAGCTATGAAAGTTATTAAAGGTATCCACCTACAGGTCTGCTAGAAAATGAAATGGTAGAAAAAGAAATTATACAAAAGGAGATCATAAAGCACATCTATTTGTCTGAATATGGTAAATATGAAATTATCTTACTTCTTGGGCAGGAAAGAGTTACTCAGTTTTTCATGTGACCTCCCTCTCATGCTTTTGCTGTACTTAGGCATCTGGGAAGTCCTTTGTCCTGTCTTGATGTAGCTCTATTCATAGGAATAGCTAGAAGTTAAATTTTCAAGCAATTTCTGTGTAAATATTATAGTGAAAGGGGAATAATCCTGCAGATCCTGGAGCATAACTGTGCTCACCTGAACATCATAATACAGCTGGTGAGGTTACTTGTATGAATTGCTTGCCAGTCAGAGGGCTTAGAGATTTGAGAAGAATCATGATTTTAATTTTGAAGAGATGGCTTTGAAGACTGGGATTCAAATGATGTTTAAGTTAATTCATGAAAATAAATCCTTACATGGAAGTACAAAAGCAATTTTAGCATATAAATTTCCAAATGTAAGTGATATAATATCCAATTCCTGACTTTTTACAGCAGCTTTCTTTTTTTCTTTTTTTTTTTACTTTTGGAACTTACTTTCCTGTTTTAAAAGGAAGCAGGATATATTTGCATAATATTACATAAATTTTAAATACATCAAATAACCTGTATATGAATATTTTATACTAACAACTTATAGTATGTAACAAGTTATTTGGCTTTCAGAAAGGTTTGTCTAATTTTTCCTAAATTTCGAACTTGAGATGGGTTTCAAATTTAAGACATCTGTATCTGATATACGTATTTATACAAGAATTTGGAAATTTCCTTTATATTTTAAAATACTAAAAGCCAATAGAAAGTTAAAAGTCCAGTCTGGTGCTGAAAAAGTCTAATTTGATAAACTGGATCCGCATTAGAGTTTTGAGAAGGAACACTTGTTATTTCTGTCTTAGTAAAAAACACATTTGCTTTCATGTGTACCAAGGTATTCTGTATGGTTGGTTGGTTGGGTGGTGGGTTTTTTTCACTGACTAGAAAGTAATACCTTCAACTGGAGAGAAATATTTGAAAGCAAATGATTAGTTGATATAACCTGAATATAGCCTTAATAATAACCTTTAGGGGGTTATTAATAAAAACAACTTTATCAGTAAAAAGATAATGTACAATTGAGGACCTGGAGACTTTGGTGTGATGTGTAGGTGTGGCTCATGTTTTGAGGATTACTTATTAAATGAGTTAACAAGGTTAGTTTTCCTGTCTTTTTATATACTACAATAGAACTACACCCTGCACATTCTTGTTCTTTCTATTGCAGGGTCCCAAAAAAGAATGTTTCAGCAGAATGTTTTAAAGGGAATCTAATGGAAAATACAGCTCAAACTTTAATATTGCCTAATCAGTGTGCAAATCAATTCTGGACCACTTGCACAACCCAATTACAATGTGACAAGCAGTGAAGATTATAAATATAGCCAACCTACTGATACAAATTAATTTACATTTGTTTATTTAACATGAAGAGGAAACAATTTTTAAAGATCATAGTCATTAAATGTACAAAATCTGATGCGTTTAGTGAAAACTGCAAGGCTATTTTATTTCTGCTGGTATAGTAGAGTTGTGAGAGCAAACCATTTTGTTCTCATGCATCTACTGTCTTTTTTTCTCTGAGCTCTGAATGTTTGCATTCTGTCTTCATTTACTCCTTTGCAAGCTCATTGAATTTTATTAGTTATCACTGCAAACTAAATGAAATACAAGTAGTTGCACAGCTGCAGCGATATGAGTTTGAACTGCCTCATCATCCTTACTTGCAGATATGAGAACAGGACAAAATGAGCTTGATTATAGATCTCAGGAACTTTGCCAGAACCAATATACAAGTGATTCTCTCAAAGTGGAATCATTTTGCACTGGGAATCTTGGG
Source organism: Passer domesticus (assembly GCF_036417665.1). Classification (NCBI taxonomy): domain Eukaryota; kingdom Metazoa; phylum Chordata; class Aves; order Passeriformes; family Passeridae; genus Passer; species Passer domesticus. The sequence continues at coordinate 88,722,816 of NC_087474.1, forward strand.
GAAAAAAAAAATCAACAAAACCTGGAGGGAAAAAAGAAAAAGAGGGGAAAAAAAACCAATAACAAAACAAACAAAAAAAGCCAAACAAACAAACAAAAAAAATCCATCCAAAATACAAAGAAAGAAAATATAGTCTCTCTAATTCTCAGATGCTTAGCATTCTTTGTCTTTTCAAGTCAGTGAGAAGTGTGGGCTCCCACTGTCTTCTAAAAGTTTGGCCAATATGGAAAAATTTTTGCTCATATTTAAGTTATCTTAGTGTAACAGAAGTGTATCCTAATGCACTCAAGTTGAGTGTGTGTAATTGTGGCAGAAATAGCTGTGCCTGAATATTGATCTTGGCTATCAAAATAAAACCATTTATTTTGTGTACATAGAAGTATGTATTTTAAGCTTCCAGAATGAGCACTTTTGTACTCTGCAGTTAGGTAATTTCACAGTATTACAGCAGGCACAAAGATTGGAGTGAGGGAACATCTCTCTAGTGGGGTTGTACCTGTTGAACTGCGGCTTGTAATTCATATTTAGTGCAGTGTGTGTTTGTTTTGTAAATATTGTTTTCTGCTGTTCCTACTCTGTAGGTTCACAAAAACTGTGCCTTGAAGATTTCAAGCTGATTTGTCCTGAGATTTTTCCCAGTGGTGCAGGTTAGCCTAAGAAGCTCAGATCAAGGACAGGGAGTTGCAATCTGTCTCCTGAGACTGGAGTTAGGGAGTTCTTGTGCCTGACTCCAGAGGCAGCGTGTGCTTTCACACGTGCCGTGTGTCTGTCCTGGCTTTGCACCAGCCTGTGACTCCTAGGGTCACAAAGGCACAGTGCAGGTTAGGCTTTGCAGGGAGCTGATAGAAACATGAAATGGCGAGTGTACAAAGGGAAGCCGTGGGACTGGCTGTGTGTCATGAGCACAGTTACTTTCAGCTGACATGGGCAGGAAGGGCTGCATGGTCTGGATAGACACAAAAGGATATAAGATGCTTTTAGTGTAAAGCCAGCCTCACTTGAACCTAATGAAAAGCTGCTGAAGGGCTGTGCTGTTCAGAACTGTAGTACCGTGCCTTCATTCCAAGATAGTTTTAATGTTTTATGATCAGCTTTTATCAGTCATATAGACAGTGTGGAGTCTTTAAAATATAGGTTTAAAAGTAGTTTTTTAACATATATTTTGGATTTCTGCATTAGACCCCCCAGAATGCTATTAAGGATCAAATCTAACAGATTGTTAATGAATTTATTTGTAAAGAAATTCTTACATTCAGTACAAGTTTCTTACTTGCTTTTTGGTTTTAATTTCCAAGGTAAATAAATTACTAGTAAATGAATATTTTTTTTCTTTAGTACTTTAAGAAACAATTAATTGAGAAGCTGTTTATTCTTCCCTCCTTGAAGTTCTGTTATTGGCAGGTTTTGAAACTGAAAAGGAGGATTGAAGGAACAAATATGCCATCCAAATATTTTCAGTATTTTTAATGGGTTTTTTGGTTTTGTATGTATTTATACTTCCACTGCTTAGTCTCAGTTTCAGTGAAACAAATAAATATAATAATAATAATAATAATAATAGTCATTTTGCAATACCATCTAAATATTTTATCTTTGCTCTTAGTAAAACAGGAAAGTTCAAATTATATTTTCTGATCTGATTGCAGTCAATTATGTTCTTGCTTGAGGTGCCTGTGTTCCCTCCACTTAAATCTGGCAACAGTTTTTAAAAAATCTTTCCTTTTACCTGTCAGATTTTATAAAGGTGAAAGCTCTCAGTTGCTAAAATAAATTTTTGGTTTTTTGGGTTTTTTTATTAGAATAAGAAAATATTCCACTGTAGGAAAAAAGTTGTTGTATTCCGTTGCTTGGAGAGCGAGGAAAATATATTCATATATGAGTATATAAATAAAAATTGAAGTTTGCATAGATGATGTGCTTTAGTTTCAAGAGGGGAAAAATATTGTTGTGCCTTTTTAAAAATTTATTTTAAATTTGGAATTTTATTCTTTGCTTCAAGTCTTGGAGTAAGGCATGATTGGTGCTTCAAGTCCTGTGGGAATACATGCTACAGTGCTCAACTCTGCTTGCTAAATCCATTACCTGTGCATGCTGCTGACACACTGTATGACAGTGAACTGAGAAGAAGAAGTCACAGTGGCAAGTGCTGGTGACTTGGGTTGCACTTCCTTGTTTTCCAACATAACCTATAGCACTGTCTCTTCTTTGGCCAGCCTGGAAGGAGCAGCCCTTCTGTACCCAGAGAGATCAATATGCTGCTGGCTGTCTGCAGGATAAGGAGCACTGAAATGTTTTGACTTGGAAGTTGTTAGTCCTAGTAAGTTTTAAAATATGCCTAAGGAATTGGCATGGTTTGGTTCATCATTCACGCGTAGTAGTTTTCGGCATATGCTGAAACAAGTATATTTTGCATCATGGTTCACATGTGGAAACGCCTAATTCAACCTTTGTTGCAATAAATACTTTTATATCTCTCTTCTATTACATCAAGCAGAATGCTGGGGAGACAATGCAAAAATTTGAGCTTCAAAGTACTTCTTTAAACTTATTTCAAAAAGTGAACATGTTTTCAGTGGCACTGATAGGATACTATTATATCTTGTAATGAGGGAAACTTCTGACTCCTACAAGGCTATTAATTGTAGGAAAGGGAAGTTGGATGGACTCTTGCATTTTGCCACTCAGGTGGTACCTGCAGAAACAAGACTGTAAAGATTTTTTTTTCTGCATCATAATGGAGAGCATCAGCTTCCTTAGTCATGATTTTAGTACCAAACATGTGACTAGACAGGCCCAGAAAAGTTCTTTTATTTTATTTTGATTTGCTTTTGTTGAGTCTTTCAGACTTTGAACATAGGAATTCACTTACTTTTGTGCTTTCGCATAAATATAGGCTCTTTTTTTTTGGATGATAATTAGATTTTCTTGCTGACTACCAGAGAGTAAAGAAGCCAGAAGTTTCAGGAAATATGACAACAAATGACTGAAGGCTTCATTTATTACCTACCTTTTGTAGTTGGTAGGGACAAAGTATGAGAAAAATTTGCTGCATCCCTTCAGGAAAAATAACAGTAGGATTTCTTCTTATTCTTGAGAGTTTTTCAGAGAGAATTCTGAATTTCAGGGAAAACAACTTTTCCTTACAGGATCTTAAGCTGAGAAATAGCCTCTAAAGTTGTCTGAACTTAGCTACTGTTTCCCAAGTACTGGAATTCCTAGAATAACTGTCTCCATTTATGATGATTGACGTACCAAATAAGCAGGTATGATATAGTCAATCCGCTAATGTGTGTGTTAAAATTATTTCATTGAAGTAGAAGTTGAGCATTGTTGAGCTATAAGTAAACCACTCTTGGGTTCATTTGAGAGTCACAATACTAATAGATTGTACAAGTGTAAACACACAGAAAAGTTTCATTTCTCTACATTAAACACAAAGGATAAAATTAACATTTACTTCAGTTTAAAGTATGAGGAGTAAATGACAAAGTATTGCTAAATCTTTGTCAGAAGTAATACTTATTTTTTCATAGTTTTACAATAAAATAATTAAGCTCATAATAAGAAGTAATTCCTAGTTTGATTTCAAACAAGTCTACCCAAACCCTTAGCTCAGTTAAAGTACTTTTATGGATACTACATATTTGTTGCATTACTATAATTTCAATGGAAAAATAATATAAGGGAAACTTACTGTGATTGCTTGTTGAAGTTTCTCAGAATGTTGACAACAAATAAGATAAAACAGCCACTGAAGCCGCTGGTACTTTAAGCTGTTTTCAAGTCACTCCATTACTTTTTGGTGCTTTTTATAAACATGGTCTTCAGTGTAGTAGGTGGAAGAATACTCTTCTCAGCCCCTCTCCCCACATTTTTATCACTGATCTAAATATTGTATCAGCAGAACACTGGCAATTACACCATTGCTTTAAAAACACAGTAGATAACTCTTCAGATGCCAGGTAGTCAAAGTGATATCATGTTCTTGTAAATCCTTGAAGTGCAGAATCCATGATGCAGAAATTTGGACCTAGAAGCGGTGAGCAATGGTGTGTACTTGAAATATGGTTTTGGCTTCTGGGAAAGATAAGAATGAGGCCTTATTGCTTCCATTCCTTTATTATAGAGTCGTTTGGAACAAGTTGTATATCTGTGTGTTGTTGTTTTGATTTTGGCTTTGGTTTTTGTTTTAATCTTGATATTGGCCTACCAAATTCATATTTGTGTGGGTAAATAAATGACCTAATATTCAGTAGTGGGAGATATTGAAACCAGCTGTTTTGAGCATCAATCAGTCATGTGTGAATATAGTCTTTTTTTATATTTGTAGTAGCCGTATGTAGCAACAGGGACTGGAACTATTGAGGAATTTTTATTTTTTTTTACAATTTCCAAGGACCCATGTAAAATAAAATATAAAGGCAATCCCCCAAATACTCCTGATCAATCTCTTCGTCTTCAATAGTGGTTTAAATAATTCAAAAGATAATTCTGGTCTTCAGCTTCATGGCCTATGAGTCTCTAAAAGATTTTAACTTACTATTTTTATAATGCCCATAATTTCTATATCTACAAAAGACTTTTTGTTTTCATTCACTCTGTTACACTTTTTTTTTCAGTTACAATTACAAGAGGAGTAACAAACATTCACTGCCCCTACCTGAAAATTTGATTTAAAGTGTAATTTCAAATTAAACTAATACTTAATTTGCTGTCAAAGTTGCATTTAAATAACAACCTTCTTAGAATTGCTGGCAGGCCAGCACAAGTACAGTTTTTAATCTATTATTCTGGCTACCATTGTATTTGTGCAGAAATCTCAAAACCTGAGTAAAATGGCAGAACTTTATGTGGGCAGAAAATCAAAATACCTGACACATGTTCAGCATAGACTAGAAAATAATTAAACAAGCTGAAAATGAGTACAGGTAGTTTTGGCCATTTTGCTAATGGTTTATGGGGAATGATAGACCTCAGCCTGTCCAGCTTTCAGAATCGCAATTAGGAGCAGGTCACTTTTTGAGTGTCACCAGAATGAGAGTATATAAATTCTTGTTCAAGTCAAAGTCAGTTTGATCTCTCTTAAAAGCAATTTGTGTTGTCTTGCGTGGTGTTTTACCCCAGTGAGCCAGCACATGTAAGGGTGGTGCTTGGTAGGAGTAGCAGGAGGCTGTAAGATTCTCACTGACTCAGGAGAGTGTTCAAGTGATACTGGATATTCCAGTTATTTTTGAACACATCCCAGCTCTAGACCCTAGTCCTGCACTAAGTTGCATTAAAAGCTGAGTAGATACCTACTTTCTTCTGAACTTATACATATGAAAATGTATGTAAACATCAAGGAGCCTTGATGATGCAGTAGAATAGCCCAGGACTTGATTTGTCATGTCATCACAGTCACTAGGACTTAAACTGAGATTATAAAGACTTTCCTTGTTTAAAGTGATTACAAAAACAACAGACTGCAACATTTCTGGGTGAGAGAGGAGAAAAACATTAGTGAAAATGGGGGTGCAAAATGTGGTGTTCCTAATTGTAAAAAATGTCATAGTAAATTATTTTGGTATGGGGTAAATGCACCGATATGCATAGGAGTGTCTCAAATTCCTTTCAGCAAGAGAATGAACAGTGTAATAAATACTATGGTTTTGCCACATAGTATTTCTGATGACAGGATAAGGAGTAAAGTGAAAACTACTTCCAGCTGAAGTCTGTGGTCTTGTCATAGTTAGAAGTGATTATTAAAGAGTAATTTTCTTGAAATACAACGCAAATTATACAACCAAGCTGATATTTTATTTTGATGAATGATTCAGTTTGCAATTTTTGTTTACCCAGTCACAGCCAGCTCTGCAGGTAGCTGAGACTAAGAGGATGTGAAATTCTCACTGTCACCTCATTCTTAATTAGTGCATTGATCCCGTGTGATCCCTGTAGAGTAAACACTGAGATTTCACAACAGTTTTTCACTTAATTCATTTCTGCCTGAAAATCCATTTCACCTAATATTTAAAATAAAATGTGTGTCAGATATTCATTTTATAGTCCACTTAATATATGGGCAAGCTTCACATTTTTCATGTGTTCTTATTCACCAGAACCTTTTCAAATGACTGCATTACCTCAAGAACATAGTAAATACAAAAACCAGATCAGTATCTGCTGTCACCTCTGGTTGTTCCCTCTTACTGTAACCCATTAAAAAACCCCAGCTCTTTACTCTGCCAGTAATGACATATATTTGAACCTAGGTACATTATCTACTTTTTTCTTTTATAGTCTTCTTCAGTAAATATTTTGGAGCATGCAGCTTTCTGTAATAGAGTCAGCTTCCTGTTACCTGTGATGCAATGGGAACACCCTGTGTCACAGTACCCTTGGAAAGGCAGCTGTGCCCCGGAACACTTGTAGAAATATATATCAGGAATCTTAATCACACACATGTCCTGGTGGCTGCCCAGGAGTAGGGTCACCCATATCCAAAATGGTGTGTGTTAAACAAGACACAAAAATGGGTTGACTAATTCTGAGGTAACTCCTACATTTGTGTGTAAAGCTCTACACACAAGTGGTCTGTGAACCAGAAGAGTCTATTTGCACAGAAGAGTCTATATGGTTTTTCAAATTCAATGGCTCCCTGTACATGCAACAAGACTGTTCTGGTAAATCTCTGTGGACATGAGCTTTGGGTTCATCTTTCAAGTACCTAACTTGCTAATTAAGACTCAGCTTGGGGATAAGTCACTTTGTTGGCTCTGTTTCAGTGCTGGCCACCCTGGAGCAGGGCTAACCTTTGTAGGGGCTCCTAAAGAAAGTCAACACCTTCTTCTTGGTTCTCATGGATCTGTACTAAGAGCTGCTTATCTTAGTGCTGTGTGCCAGTAGACACAGCTAAACCTGCCATGGATCCTGGGATTACTCAGTAAGGTGCTTCCTATCTTAACAGTTTTAAAAATTTTAACCTGTCCATATCTCCATAAAGAATACAGCTACAAATCTCAACTGTGTGTCTAGTTGTTCATGATGCTTTGCTGGGAATCAGAAGGTTTGCATTTCTGTAGCTTACAGCTACAAAGCTCAGACACTGCTTAAATGGTTTTTGAAAGTCTGGAAGACAGTGCTAATAAGCAAATGTCATGTTGAAATGCAGTTTTCATTACCTAACCCATAGATTTTTAAATGCTTGTAATTTCAAGTGCTTTTCAGGGGCTGAAATTATTCCAGGCTCTGTTTCAACTTGAGATCGTTAATTTTTAATTTTAAAAACCCATATTTTTTTTTTATTTTTGAAAAGGAAAGGAACACCAAACTTCTTTATTTCTAATTAAGAAGATTTTTTTTTTACTACAGTACTAAAAAGATAAAACTTTTGTTTCAACCTTCCATACTTCACAGACTGTGTAAACCTTTAAACACTAATCTTCTCATAAAGAAAATTGGTGCAATAACTCTGGGCCTTTCCCTGTAAAACTCTGTACTTTATGAGATATTAACTCTATACCTATTACATTGATTTGTAAGCAAAGGGAACATTGCTAAAATATTTTTTGTGGAAAGGAGTTGAACCTAAAATACCAGTACAAAATTGAACTGTGAGTGGTAGCTCCATAAAATTTGAACTGTTTCATTAAAAAGTAATTTTTTTGTAAAAGTTAGACTCAAATAGTTATACTTGTAATGGATATAATTTACTCATTGAGACTCAGTTTTCTAGGAAGGAGTGGTAGCAATGCAAAATCTATGATTATTAGTAAAGTTATATTCATTGAATATTTACAAAGTTGTTCCTTCTAGCCTGTTGACAGTTTGCTATGTAAAATTTTCTCATCATAATTACATGTCATCCTAGATATCAGGTCCTCTGAATGAAATAAAGTCATCTCAGCATTTATCTCTTTCAAGGATTTAAAACATAACCCATAGACTCTCACATTTTCAGATAAATCTAGAAGAGTTTGGCTTGCTGAGGTTTAATTCACTTTTAAACAATGTTTTAATACTTTTTATCTTTGTTTGTTTTGAGAATACCATGTGGATATACCTCTATTTGTGCTGGTCAGAATAAAGCAAAAAAAAAACAAGCAAATGTACATGGAGGTTTTCTCTCTTTTTTTTAAAATATATTTTACAATTCAGACATAGGTGTCCTTTTCCTTAGAGATCCTTAGCAGTGAAGTGAAAGTTTAATGAGGTTTTTAAGTGAAATGCTAGCCAAGTATAAATAGTGTGGTGGTGGAGGGCATCTTGTGTATGATGGGAGGGATTGCATAGGCTGGAAACAGTGGAAGCATAAGCAGATTATTTTCTTTATATAGAGTAAACTGGGCATTTCAGTCATTATTTCAGTGCAGCTTTCTAGTAAAATTGTAAGTTTGGAAGCAGTCACTGGAGGAGGGGAACAGTGCTGGCTATCAGACATGTATCTCAAATGCTAGATTTCTGAGTATTCAAGTAATTGAATTTGGATTGCAAAGACAATTGATAGCACTGACAAATTCAAGTATGCTTGTATTTAACAATGTATCTTGTAATTAATCAAAGTGTAGTGCAAGTATTTCATTCAGGAGGCCATGAGCACACAAGGCAGATGTGAGGATTGCAGCCAGCGGTCGTGGCACTGCTCTCACCATGACTTACAAGGATAATGCACAATTACAAAGGGCTTCTCCCCACTTTTCTGCACTGTTGTGGGAGTGGCTGAAGCTGGATTTTTTTCAGCTTAACTTCTTAATGAGACTGGTGAATGAAGTCACAGTTTTCATTTCAGCCTTAACAGCTTAAGGCATCTGTGGGGAAAAAGTAATTTTAAGCATCTAACTCTTAAGTTTAAGCTGATTAACTGTGCTGCTCCACTCCCTAATCGCTCATCCCTTTCAACATACAGGCTATCACTTTTACCTTTTCCCTTACTCACAATGTTTTAAAGTAATTTTAGAAGCCGATACTACTCAAATATTGCCATTTTCTATTTTGTGCTTCTTTAGTCCTCTGTGAGTATGTCAAACAGTGTGTCAGTAGACAACAAAAAGTAGTTTGTCATTCAGCCCAGATTATGTATTAACTTGTGCTCTCCTATTTTAACCTGTCTCCAGTTGTTCATTCACAACCAAAATTTAGGATTTGTTAATTTCTCTGACCATTTCCTTCACTTCAGTAAATCTGCAGAGGATTGTGATTGTCATATGGCAACAGAGTTAAGAAAGGCAGAGGGACAGACTAAAGTCTTAGTGAAGAAAACAGGGAGTAGAGCTTAAATACAAATCTGCATATAGCTACATCCCACTGGTTTGTAAGCCATGTTTCTTTGCTGAATGCTTATTCCTTATAGTACCTGTATCATATTAGTGTCTAAAATATGTACCTAATGATTAGAAGATTATGAGAGCCTTTGATTAAGCCTTCAAGTAAAATAAAACAACACACACCTTCAAATCCACTAAACAAGTAAAAAAAACAAACCCAAAGAAAATTGATTTTTTAAAGTCTCTGTTCCTCTTTTCCCTCATGTTGCCTCCTTCCTTCCCCTCCTTCACCATCCCACTCCCAAATTTGGATCTGACATCCAAACTGACTGATACAACCCTTTTGAATTTTAGTAAGCATGCAATTTTTAGATTTATAAATCCTCCTTAAATATACTGATTCTACTAAAGGCAGAGGCACAAAACTTTCTCAGATGGATGAGAGTATGTTATCAGATATGTAGAAAATAAGAAGGCTTGTTTAGCTCTGTGGTTGTACATCACCTGTCCCAGTGGCGGGGAGACCTGTCTCAGGCACGAGCCATGCCCATTTTCCATGTTCCATCCCAGTTGCCAACCAGAGTGCCACTCAGTAGGTATCATGCTCTGCTCAGAGGAGCATGGCTGGATCTCAGAAATGATCACATCCACAGTGCAACAAGGCTGTGCTCCATCAAATATGCAAAGACAAGGTGAGGAGCTTGCCTTTCCAGTACACTAACAAGGAACCTATGGCTTTGGAAGATAGAGGTATCAGATCCAAGTCCCCTGAAGCAGAAATGAAAAGGCTTCTGAGACAGGTGTGAGGCACTCCTTTCCCCCACCCTGTGATGAACACAAAGACAAGAATTGTATCCACCCTGTATCCTTCCCAATAATCTGTGGTCCACTGTCCAGCTGTCCTTCTGGATCTGAGCATCAGACAGCTCTCAGCATGCTCGGGTGAAGCCAGTCATGTCCAACCTGTGGGTCAAGATCTCTCAGGTAATCATTGACCGGATGCTCCTTCATGCCTAGTAATTCTCCTTTCCTATCTTTTCCTATGGAAATAGAGAACTGGGAGACCTTGTTGTTTCATTTTCAGAAGGAGGCAGAGGAGGCATCAATTATTTCAATGTGTATCTATCTGTCTGCTGTCATTTAAATCATCCACCCTATTCAACCAGAGTCCCACGTTTTCCTTGTTTCACTTTTACCACTAATTTAATGATCTCTTTGTTGCACTCAATTCCTTTTGCAAGTCTTACTGTAGTTCAGCTTTGGCCTTTCCTAACACCATCTCCTGCATGCCTAGGCAGTGTTTTCAAACTCCTCCTTTATAGTTTGTCTCTGCTTCCATCTTCTGACGGAGGAAGAGTTTTATTCAATATATATTTAGTTTACGTGAATGTATGCTCTCTGGTTGTGTGAGAAAACTGGGAAACTGCATATAAATAGAAGCAGTTGAAGCTTGCACATTAAGAGGTACACAGGAGACTTCTACGTGGGCTTTCTCTCATCCGTTTGTACATAGCAGTCACTTGGTGGAAAAACATTATTAAATGCTTCTGTAGGAATTATGTGATATACACAATGTGTTAGATTTCTGTTATAATTCATCCTCAGCACCACTGGAGTGACTGTAATTTGGCCCAGTTTATTAATAGATGCAGTACAAAAAAGTTGCATTTGACTAGTGCTTTTAGCAGTAAGAAAAATATCCAGAATCCTTGTTCTATTCCTTTTGGAACTCTCTACTGGTAACTATCTTGGAGAAAAAGATGTCTTTCTCTGGATTCTATTTTCAAAACTTCTATATGTATGTTTTGTATTAATGGGCAGGGAAATTGAGGACTTGAGATCACATTAATTTTTTTAATATGATTTCTCCAGTTAATGCTTTAGGTATTGATATTTATTTGGAAATTTTACATAAAATAAAGAGATTTCAGAAGGAGAGATAAATAAGAAAACCTGTATGGAAAATATTATTTTTCTAAACAATTCTTAACTAAGCCTCAAGTCTTTTATATATTATATGATTACTGAATTTTAAATATAGACTATACTAAAAAGGAAAAAAAATCATTGAAAACTATCAGTTCTGGGCATCTGTAGTTGTTTTGCATAGTTACTTATCTAGTGTGTCTCTGCCTACCACTGTAGTAACACATTTATCTGAAAGAATCAGCAGTTATTCTGTTCCAAATGATTATTATAATAATCTAAGCAATGTTCAACTACTGTCTTGTGATATTCAATATGATTACAGTTATAATCCACATGATGATCGAATGTTTTCTTTTGATAATGTCTTGTTACTACCCATTCACAACAGAGACAGTATGTTGTTTATCTGTTATGAAATAGAGAGGACCATAAGTGTTACTGAATATTCCAAAATTCATTGTTTAAGGGGAGTTATGAAGTAAGGTAGTAATTTAGAAGAGTTATTCAGTGAATCAGATCAAGCCCATTACATATGGCAAGGTACAAACCTTATTTAGATACATGAAGTTTCAGCTATTTATGTTTTTTCTAAAATTAGGTGAGCTATATTGTGATATGGAAATGTACACTTAGGGCACTCATGTAACTTTAACAGCCCTATCACCAATGCCCACACAACCTTAAGTGCTTTATCACAGCTGCTTTCCAAAGGCACACTTCAATTTCACTGAAATCTTCAGGGCAGAATATATTTGAACACAGAAATACTATTTTTGCATAGCAAAGCTTATGTCAGACTTAGAAGTTACTTGTTACATAACTGAAAACATTTTTGTAAGTCATTGACATCCATACTACTTAAAAGGTATCCTGCTTTTATGCTTTTAAATACAGGTTTGGAAGCCTGATTGCAGTTTCAACCTGCAGCTATCAGAGCTAGGTGTTGCACAGTTTGGTGCACGTGACTGGAGTACTGCAGTAATGAAAGGGCAAAGAACTTGTTGGGGTGTGCCTCTCAAATGTCACACAGGTGTTAGGTTGAGGAAATGGATGACCTGAAGAGTGGCAGCATGACACCAAATGGTTCCAGAATCCTGAGCGTTCCTGCTGATCGCCTTGAGCAGCTACACTGCTGAGCAGACAAGTGGATGTCACAGCCTATTTTTACAAATATTAATTGCAGGAGTGGGCCTGAAAGCAAGGAAGTGTGTAGGTAGATCCTTGCTATTCCCTTTGGAGTTATTTGCAGTAATTTTAGAGCTGCACTGCATATGCCAATATTCTTGAAGTGTGAGTATCTGTGCATGTCAGCTGTAGAATACCTTAAATCCAGATGATAATTGATTTATTTGAACTCTGTCATATCATGAAGAAACAAGACCATTTCTGTGCTGTCAAGCTCTGTATCATTAAAAAGCCTGAGGAAATAATTCTTATTTTTGAAATACAGAAGAAGCCAGATTTATTGTCCTGATATTTTTAAAGTTTATTCATGACTATTTGTAATTGAAATATTGTGAGAATATAGAGCGCAGGTCTACCCACACAAGATTCCCTTTCAAATTCCCAATACATGAAGTATAATGTAAACTGGTAATTTCTCTCTTAGCACATCCAAATTCATATTTTATATATGTTTTTATATATTTCTGCTAAAACTTGCTGTCTGGTCTACACACAGATGAAGCTTGCATGATGGATGAGGAAACACAACTGTTATCCATAATAGTCAGAAGTAGCCTGGATATTCAAAGTAACATAATTACACGAATAAAAGCAAAATAAAATATTCATGTAAATGAGAACATACAGTTTTGCAAAAACTGAAGGAAAACAGGGAATTTCAAAACTTGGTTTCTAAAGCCCTAAGCCTCTGTGTACACATTTGGTATTTGCATCAAGAAAGGGGTGTATTAGTTTTAGTTAGTGAACACTCTAAAGTTATTGATGTTGGTGCATACAGCAAGTGCTCCACATTTTAAAAGCAACTATGCACTTGATGAATGAAAAAACATCTACAAGCCTAAATTCAGACATCAAGCTCTGAAAATTCTGGATGAAGATAATATTGATTCTTTTCATATCTTGTGGTCTTTGTGTACCTACAGGCACATTCTGATAAAACATACTCTTCAAATCCCACACTGATGCCTGCTCCTTTCAGATTCACCAGACAAACAAATAGCTCTTGTAGAGGTATTTCCTGGCTTTTCTTCCGGTTTCTGAGTCCCTGCCCTGTCACTGAGTCTTCTGATAGGGCAAAGTCTTCTGATCAGCTGAGAAAGGCTCCATTTGTGCTTTATATATTGATTTTGTAGTTAACTTACTAAAGGATGGTAAAAACCAAAGAAAAACATTTGTTTGTTTGTTCATTTTTTTTTAAAATGAACATGCAATTTGTTATTTTGACAGTAATTATATACAGGTTGCTGTTTCCAACAGACATTTTTGAAAGTATTCACAGAGCAATTAGGCTTGTTATTAAGAAGATGTAACATAAAATTTTGTTTTTCAAGGTTTTCATTCATGTATTGATCCATGTCATTTAAATCTGGCAAAGAACACTCTCTTTACCCATCTGTGGAAGATGGAGTACAGTCATTCTGGAGGATGCTAAGTAAATGCTTCTGCAGTCTTATTGTGGATAGCAGCTTGAGCTTGGATCTCAGCAAGCATGTTTCTACCCTCTTTGAGAGAAGGGAGTGTATGAAATACGTGCCCCAGAGTGGCATTGAGTAATTGTTTGGAGTAAAATGGGATTAAAGAGTAAATCCTACCTCTATAGCACTGACTGACAAATTTCATAGTGTGAAGAAACAAGATAAGCAGTAATGAAGAAGAAGTGTTAATCTGGTGTATTGTGTTTTTCCTCAGTGGTCATGATTTTTGATTTTTTATTTTAATATGGTTTAATTTACCTCATCACTTAACTCCTTCTACTAAGGAATATTTTGTTTTGTGGCCAAAAAGGAGACCAGTGTTCTCAGCTGTAAAGTTTAAGTGGCCTTTGCTTCTATGTTGCTCCTAAAACATATAATCTTTAAAGGTTGAGACATCAGTTCCTGATGATGCTGAGAGGCAGAATGCTTATTCTGTTCCTTTGTTTGAATGTGATATGAGGTTATTTGAGGTAAACAGTGGATATAATATATGTGCAGCTATAATAGTATGTCCAGTGATGATGATACTGGATGTTTCTGTAGGGGTTGCTTTTAAGCGAGTTGTCTTACCTGTCTGTGTTAAAAACTTAAAATAGTTTCATATTATCTGGTTTCTCCTAGTTTTTGTATTCATCTTGGCAGTAATGAAAACATGTGGGTAATTTAGGATTTTTTGTTTATGAAAGTCATGTGTTCAACTGAACCAGGAAATGACATAATATATCTATATTGTCCTGTTTGTATTTTGTTAAGGCGTATAATCTTCTTTCTTTGTTAATGAATTTGTTTCGAAGCCTCACTGAATACCCACTCAATATTATTTAGATTTCATTTTATGAACTAACAGCAGTAATGCTGTACTTAAGACCACATTAGAGTTGATAGTACATCAGGTTTTGTCATCACAATATCTAGCAATATAAACTTTATTATAGCTGAACTGTGTTTTGTTTTTCTGCCTATGAATGATTTCTAGATTATTTGAACATCTTAGATTGGTCCAAAATTGTTTTGGTCTGTTTTCTCTAGATAAATTAATAGCCTTAATATTTTACTAAACATTCTGAATTTCTGCCAGTAAGCTGTAATACAATTAGTATTGAAAAAGTAATTTCCATTGCCTTGTTCACTTATCTTAGAAATTGTTTCTCAGTGTTCTAGGTTTGAAAAGATGCAATTCTTTCTGAAAACTTTGAAAATTTACACAGGAGTGCCTTTTTTAATTTTTCTGGTTTTATCTGTTGTGGGTTTAGTTGCTGTCACTGTTTGCCTGTAATGATGTAATCATGATGAATACTATTTTCCTGAGGGGCTTTCTGATTTAAGGAAGAATGCCAGACATTTCAACTTTTTAGAAACAGATTCAGAAAATACCTCAATAATTTCAGAAAATTCTTGCCTCATTATTTTGATAGCTTTTGATGAAGAAGATTATGACATATTTATGTATAAGATAACATAATTTTATAAGTAATGGCTGGGGGTTTGAGGTCCATGAGCACAGCATGACAGGTGCGAGACAGACACAGGTTTACCACACAGGCTACAGTGCCTTTGCCTTACAGTGCCTTTGCCTTTTTTGGCACTGTTTGGTATGGCAGATACTCTTGCGTCATCTGGTAGAGTCTCATGTGGATAGATAGAAGGCAGGAGACTAGAGATAGTGGTGAAAGTAATCTCACCCCTAAAGAGTTACAGCTGTGCTAATTATCAAGGATTAAGAACAAGCCTGCTCTTAATAGGCCACAGCTGGATCCAGTTAAGAGGGGTATTATAAAAGAGCAGGTTGGCTGGTTGAGGGATGAGATGGAGTTTGTTGCCTGTGCTGAGAAGAAGGAGTCAGTGCTGTGAGGAGCTGCTCATGAAAATCATCTAGAAGGTACGAAACCTTTCCAATAGGACAGTGACAGTCTTATCTCTGTGCAACTGTCCCATCCTAGAAATTGAGGCTGCATCTTTCCATGTGAGATGCTAGTTGGGAATGAAGATATTTTTTTTCAGTTCCTTTGATACATCAGTTTGAATCCTATGAAGCAGAGTTTATTACCTGTCAGTGGTTTGTCTTTCATCTCCTTCTGCTCAGGATTGTTACAAAGTACTACTCCACATCTGAAGCAGCAAGAGGCCTTTTTTTCACCATGTAAACTATGAACATTACAAAATCTTTCAATAATCTGGAAAAGTTTTTCCTTTTGCTGTCGGGCATCCTAAAAGTTTGTGTATGGTCTGAATCTTCTCTTAAATAAGAAAGAGTAAAAGGCAGTGGAAAGGAAGGATGGCTTTGTCCTAAAAGCTTTCTGAATGTTCTTTGTTACAGGTCCCCTTTTTTGTGTACCAGCAAGAGGTGTGCACACTAGAAGCAAGTGTTTCAACATATGTAGTACAGTGACTGAATTATAACACTAATTTACATGCTGGAATATGAGTCATGTTTATTTCTGCTGCTACACAATTCAAATATGTGTCTAGAGCAGTTAATCATAAAAGAGCTCAAAGTTAGGGGAGAATGTAACAAGATTATGTTGGTTACTTACCATCCAAAAAAATAAAGAAGAATCTAATTATCACTTGAACTCTGTCTTTGTCAAATAGCTGTGAATTAAAAAGGCCAGTTATCTATTATGCTATCCTATGACATAGCATAATAAATAAAATAAACTTTGACACACTTGTTTTAGGAAGGAAACATGATTTTCTTTCTACTTGATTAACAAAAAAGACATGATGTATATCCCTATGTTTTGGATGTCTTCTCCACTAATGAACCAATTTAAGCTAAGTGTTAATTCTCATTGTCAAAGTTTAAGCCTAATATACCAACTCTTTTTATTCTCACTTGATGATATTAAATTAATGAAGAAAAATGGATCTGGAAAAAACAAACAATAGGCACAACCTGTAGGACTCTTGTCAGGTTTTGATTCACTTTAAGGGATTCCTTGTGTGTGATACAGACATCTGGATAGTCTAAAGTACTCTCTTTATTTACGGGATTGTACAGGAGAGAGTGCATTTCTAAAAAATAAATCCCTCCCTCCCCAAACCTCTTTTCAGTTACAGTCTTTAAACTTGTCACAACAAGAATAGGTCAAAGTCATTGAAGTAGACAGTTTTTTCAAGTTACAAATGCAGTGCATAAGCATCTTGTTCATGACTGATTTTAATGAGATTTCTTCATGATCTCTCTGTTGGTTGTCACTTCTATAGTAATACTCCAAATAGCTTGGATTTTTTACTGGCACTATTTTTGCTTCCAGAACTAGTTAAAAAGGAGGATCCCATTCTCACTGCATAGTTGCTTCCCACAGAAAAACTTCCCTTTTATCTGACCATGCTGTAAGGGAGCTGGCAAGCTTCAAACAGAAGTTCAGAAGGAGCTTCTGGAGACGGGGACACTTTGTTGGGATGCCATGTTCAGTGCAGCCACGTCATAGCTCTCCACCCTACAAGAAGGGATTGCTCTTGGCTATTCTGTGTCTTAAAAAAGGCCACCCAGTGAACAACCAAACAAAAATTGCTCTAACAGCCTATGGAGAGAACCCTTGATTGTGTAGGGCTCTGTATTTTGTCAGTATTTTGCCCTGTAGCAGTCCAGTGAAACACCTTGGGAAAGTAAGAGATACATTTAACTCCTATAACAAACTAAAAGGTCTGTTGAACATACCTGAAGTCTTCAAACGGAATTAGATTGCTGCAGTCCTATTTTGTAGCCCACACAGGTGGCATTGTGCTGGGGAATTATGGAACATAGATTGATTTTGTTTGTAATGAAAGGTAAAGGAGAATAGAAACCTAAGTGCCAGTAATTATCCATAGAATTTGGAGCAAACAAAATAGCAAATGATAAGGAAAAATACAAAATTTGTATCTGCATTAAGCTTTTTTTTTTAATAGGTAAAGAATTTACATAACTGTAGTGCTGGTACCTGGAAAACTATGGAAAAAACAGCAGTGAAAAATCTACTTCACCTGTTCCATTTAAATTAAAATACTAGTGTGAAGAAACAGTGAGGGATGTTTTTAGGGATGATTGGGGGTTTTTTGCCCCTTTTCTTTTGAAAGATGTGCTTTAATTTTAACACTCCAATGATCTGATACACATCAACATGTTTTTCTCAGAGAGACCATAGCATTCTGTTCTCAGAAGTACAAAGCGCTATGTTTTTAGGTGGTCTGTGATTTATTTTTTCTCCCCCAAACATCATGTAGGTAGAATTTGCTGATAGTTCTTTAAAAAAAAAAAAGGAAAAAAAATTTTATTTTGCTAAAGGTTTTCCTTATTTTGCATCTTCATTAGGTAGCTTTCTGTTGCATTTTTGGTTTTTTTGTTCTGCTTTTCATAACCTTTGGTTCTCTTTTGGTCTTTCTATTAGCATCAACCAGATTAGGTCTTGGAGATGTCTGATAGATTATATTGTCCAGTCTAGGTCTGCTGTTCATTATTTTCTTCCATTTTTCCACTTCTGATCAGGTGACTTAATATTCTTTGAACTTGGCTTAGATACCTCATACTGTATATATTTGACTTACACATTTTGCATAGCTCAGCCTCAGCATATCTTCCAAAATCTCACTCCATACAACTTCCTTCTTAAATATTTCTGAGCATCAGTTGACACAAATGTTCAAGGTGTTGTGATGCCTGTTCTCAGGATAGGCTTACATAATTTGCCAGAGGCAATTGTCCTAGGTACTAATTATATTCCTAAACACATAGAAATTACTTAATATATAGCTTCCCTTGCAAGTATAAGTGCTTCAGATAAAATACAGATTATAAATGCAGAAGTCAACATTTGACCTATGAATAACAATGGGAATCATAAATAGGGACATTGTGAGAAGTTACCAAAGCCTTTTATGTATGAAAATTATTGGAAAAACCTGACATAGTAGTAAGGTGAGAAATCGAGTGTGTTGATTTTAATAAAGATACAAGGAACATGTCATCGAAGAATGTTAACACATTCAGGAGAGAGCTGAATACAATTGCAAATGATAAAGTAGACTGATAGAACAAGGTAATAAAAAGGCTTCAGAATAGAGAAAATCATACCTTTTCAGATCATCTCTTAGAAAAATGTCAAATCAAAGTGGGAGGTAAAATATCTCAGAACTGCAGATTTATTAAAATCTACTTATATTATGCAATCTTGAAAATCTTAATTCTCTAAATATGCAAATAAAAAGATTTTGTGGGTGACTTCATAGGTGGCTTAAATTTCAGCTTTAGAAGAGAAGGTCTTGATAAAATGACTTTAAAAAAAAAAAAAGAAGACCTGGGTTTAAGCCTCATATATGTAATCATAAAATAGGTTGGATGTGGTAACACTTATTAAACCTTTTAGAAATTCTGCATTAAATTAACTGTAATTTTTTTTGTGTCATCTTAGCAGGGCTTTGAGAAACTTCTACTATTTGAGACCCATATTTAAGAAAAGAGGAGGAGTAGCTGATTTGTATATTCACTCTGCCAAATTAAAAGCAAAATATTTCAGGTTGCACCCTGCATGTTGTTGAGTGATAAATCTGCTGGGGGTGGGGGTCTTTTTGTTAAAAAAAACCAAAAAAAAAACCCCAAAACAACACTTTTTAAAACTTTGCAAAAATTTTGGGAAACTACTTTTCCTTTCATAACTCAATCCAATATAAGTCAGTAGGGATAAGAGTGATCTTTTAATTCCTTATTTCATAATGAGAAGAAGCAGTAGATTCAAGAGTCTGTATCTTAATTCTGTGGCCAAATTGCATAAGAAAACAGCTTTATTTCTATACTGATGCAAAGGTCTTTTAATCTGGTGGGGAAAAAACCCTTGATTTTTAAGTCTCAAGTAATGTGACTCAATACCAATTTTAAAAAGTGCCATTTAAAAAGTATGAAGATTAGAAGTGATGGGTAAGCTAGCTCAAGTATGCCTACAGCTGCTCTTGCTGCACTGTTTGCTGTTCTGTTCCTTCAAGTGCCTGATGTGCCTAGTATGACTCCAGGGAAAGTATGTGCTGCAGAAGCTTGAGACAGAGAAGGTACCAGTTTGCCATCTAATTCTGTGGCAGCTTCTAACAGAGGCAGGGAGGTTCAGTGCTGGTACTGAGAGTGACACTGAGCTGCATCCCACCAGGGATATCTGGCCTTGGTGGAATACCAGGTGATGGCTACTTCAGGGAGATTCACTTTTTCCACTTTTTGATGGGCCTGAGCCCTGTCTCTGGGAGTCACTGTCACCCATGTCCTTCTGCTGGCCTCCTCTGCAGAAGGATAAGGCACACAGTGGGAAAGCTGCTGGAGCTGGAGGTGAATCTGAACAGCTTTTGTCTTCATTGGCTTCCACCAGCTGAAGACTATTTTGAATCTGAGCAGCTGCTGAACACACTTTCTACTCGTGGAAACTTCAGTGTCTCAGTAAGTGGTCAGTGTGGCCTCCACAAGAAGGCTTGAAGCTACATTATTTCCTGGTATCGCTTGGACTTCTCCAGACCTTGGTGTCCTTTTGGTTACTGCTTCTGTTTCAGGAGTTTCTCTGCAGTGTTATTACCCCTATACAGCCTTCACTTCCCCTTTGATTGTTTGCTGTTACCTGTTATCACCTCTAAAAATTACAAAAAAGCTGATATTTTCTGGAGGAGAAGGCACTAATGCTTTGTTGTACTCCATGTGTGTTCCCTGGGGTTTTTACACTTGCATCTGTTCCCTAGCCAGTGAATCCTGGAAAGTTTTAGGTTACTTTTTCGAGGTTTCCAATGAATGTCAGGAGGCCTTTAGTTCTTGGAAGTCAAGAAAAACAGCTGAGGCAGACAAAAGTGCTTTCTCCTGCTGATCCCTACAACATGTGAAACAGCATAGGAAGCACAAGAGATACATGGAATACAAGGGTGACTTTTCAAAGTAATTCACAGCATCCAGACTTCTTTAGATTTCCTAAATCACACAGGAATTGTGACCCTGGGAAGGGTCAGAATGATATAACAAAAGTTAAGGAAAGAGGAGGTGTGTGCTCTATGTGAGTACAAAGTTGCTCCTGGAGTTCGGCAAGGTAGAGTAGGATACAAATGGAATATTTTCAGCCTCTAGCAAAATAGTCCTTTCTCTTACTCTCTTCCCACATTATATTCCACAGATGTTGCTTCTCCAAAGTATTGTGGTTCCATTGGACTTTGGTGCTTCCTTGGTATAACAATATGTATTATCATTAAGGGAAAAGCATTTATGCTCTTATTATTCTTCAGATTTTAATGTATTTTTGAGGACTGCTAAAAAAGAACAACCAAACTCTCCAAGCAGCCTAAAGCAAAAAGAAAACCCCAACCAATCCCAAACAAAAAAAACCATCTCAAAACAGTTTTAAGATATGCATATGCCTGAAAGCTTGTCTTTGTAGATTAAAAACAGGGAGGAAATTAATTAAATACTCTAACCTTAGCCTTATTCATCTCTGGTTGATGGACGTTTCTGAGGTTAAAGTTTGGGGTTTTTTCTTAGCATTTGCTGAGGAATTTATATATATGTTGTGTGTGTGTGTATGTTTATGTGTATATGTAAGTATTTCAACTATTGGCTGTTCCCTCAACTTAAACAATTCTCTGAAGGAAAGAAATGCCTAAAAGGAAAGAACAGAGGACAAGATTATCATGTTACACAAAGGCATACTGTGGCAGGACGGTAGCTGAGTTGAGCAGAAAATAGGACTATAAAACTTGGATGAAATAAGAATAGAAATCAAAATCCCAAGCAGAATTTGAAAACAAGCTGTAGGCCTGAAAAATTCAGTTTTTTGTAGTATGTTTACATTTTCTTAAGGATGTTACCAAGTTTTAGAAAAAGACTGTTAAAAATCTTGTTTCTAATAGCCTAAGCTTGTGAAAGCAACTTCTGTATTCTCCATTTTATTTGTTGTTGTGGGGCCTTTTTTCCCTACGTTTTCCTTTCACCTTTTGCCCCAGAGATGGTACCTAACGAAAAAAATACACTGTTCTGGTGCTTTTGCCTTCACGCTTTACGATTGGCATCTGATATAGATACCAGGGCAAGGGCTGCTTTGAGAACTTAACTGGCTGTCTGCTTGGTGTTTTGTATTTCCCTTGCAAGGACATCTCTGAAGTTCCTGGTGATGTAGGGGAAGTGCAATATCATCTCATTGCCATCCGTTTTATTAATAGCAAGTAGTGCATATGGCTATGTAGAAGCATTCTCTCTTGAGCTGTACTTCTACTAAATGGATTTGCTTTGATTATTTTATAAATCCTCCTTTAGGAGCATAAGGAACAGCTACTCAGATACCCAGCCAGCTTTCTTAAATATTTTGCTTATAATATTTGTATCACATCTACTAAGTAGTATGAAGATAATTCAAAAAATGTATTAAGATGCAAGAGGATTCGCTAGCAGTGAGCTGCAGATGGTCTATTATTGAATTAGTAAGTAACAGTGGGAAGGCCAGGACAATAATTATGGCATTTACCTGCACAGGGGCCAGCAAGCTGTTCAGACCTAGCTGTCTGAGAGGCAGCCTTGCTGTTTTGCACACTAAACATAATTTTTTGTTCACTTATTCATTTTCAGGAGGCAACTGAGAAAAAGAAACGCTTTGCACACTGGTTTAGAATAAAATAAGTCTGTTAAGGGAATTTTCCAAATTTCTACTTTAATACCAAGAATTCCAGACAGTATATAAATAGTTACAGTCAAAATTAACATTATACATGGGAGATCATAGCCATGTATGTAGCACCTCACCACAAGAATGTGACCAGTTTCTTGCAGGAAAAAAAAAAAGAGCAGGCTTTGCAAGAATTTAGCTCGAGTTTCTAACAGACTAAATACATTTTTGTCCTTCTTATCATCTTTGTTGCATTCTCATATTGTATGCTTTTCTATTTATAATCTCACTGCCATATAGATAAGCACTTCACATATAAATTCATCAGAAGAAGGATCAAAGGAGTATGAAGCAATCTACATTTACTATAGGAGAGACTTTAATTATCCATACCAAATTTATAATTGAGTAAGAGAGCAGTGGATTTTTTAAATAAAATATAACACCTAGGCAATTATCTGGGAAGATTACATCATTTCAAATGTATTTGGATGACTGTGTCTTTTAATTTTAATCCATTTTATCTCAACATTTAGGTAGAAATGAGTTACACAAACTCATTTTCTTTTTAACAGTTCAACTACCTGTTTGTAAAATGTCTATGAGAGAACAAACTCCCCAAGGTGCATTTCAGGATGTTTTTCATGATAGAAAATTGCAGAAAGCCTGATCACTCACTAGTTTTATTGACTTTCTGTGCAGTTCTGTCTCTCCTGGTGAATGTTTTTTGT
Organism: Passer domesticus; assembly: GCF_036417665.1. NCBI lineage: Eukaryota > Metazoa > Chordata > Aves > Passeriformes > Passeridae > Passer > Passer domesticus. The sequence continues at coordinate 88,745,972 of NC_087474.1, forward strand.
CTCAGATTCGCTCAAGTTCGTTCAAGTAGCAGAATTACACAGTTCTGTTCAATGTCAACAGGTGCACCCAAATTTTATCACTTTAAATAATTCATTGTTGTTTGAAACTCTTTTTGTAAACAACATCTGACAGTAGAAGACTGCTCATATTCTTCTTATTCTTTACTCAGAAATGTCACACATTTGATTACATAGTTTAAGTATGAATTTATTATTAAGCACATGTCCCAAATTCCTCATTCTGCATAATACATTGAGCCAAACAGATGCATATAGTAATTGTTCATGCATTTTATTTTACTGGAATAAAAGTAACTAATGTTTTACTGTAGATTAAAGCCTTTTATTTTACTTTATTGTCTTGAAAATCACAATTTAAGGCATAAAGACTGAGAGAGGATGATCAGTTGGATGCCTTGTTAGCTGTGGCTAATGACTTTAAATGGAAGAAGCTTTTCCAAATGGTGGAAAATGATTGATTTAAAACAAAGCTTATTCTTCTCACTTTTTTCCCCCCATAGTCAAAATGCTTCCCCCAAACTGCTGCAGATGGTCACAGTCTTTTATCAAAATTTTGTCTTGCATTTCTACAGCATTAGGCTTGATTATTTCTGTTGGATTGCTTTAGGGAACCCAACGTCAACACTCATTTGCAATATCCAAGTAAGATGATGCAGTATGATAGCTTCTTCTCAAAAGAAGGTCATTAGTGTTCCTTTAACCCTTCCTACAGATATGCTATAGCCAGACCTATTATCAGAAATCCCAATAGCTCCTTTTACTAAGGGAGGCTGCTGTTGGCGAAGGTTTATTATAAGCTTTCACAGTGTATTTAGTTTGTATGTCTTTTTGTGCATTAACATAATTCCATGCAGTATTGGATAGAGTTTATACTGTCCATCGAAAGATTAGTACAATCTGTCCTTTCACATTGTTTCATTTGGTTTATTTCATGGAATCATTAAAAATTTAAGCTAGAGAAGACCAATGAGGTCATCTCATTCATCCCTAGAGTCCAAAGGTGGAAGTAACTCTACCACCAAATTATTATTGCCATTAAGTAAAATGTCATTTTTCAGTTCAAACTTTCCCTGCTCCAAATGTTTGATTAACTTAATCATAAGCAGTTTGCATGTTCTTTCTCACATGTAAAAGTGTCAGCAGTACTGCAGTTTTAGATTATTCTGCCTCAACTGTGTTTTTATCTAGCACACTGAATGATATAATTTTACTCTCTATCTTCCAATAAATTATTAGGGGAACACAGAATTCATCTGGTGTTCATATTTTTAATGCTTGGCCAAACCTAAGCTCTTCTGTTCTGCTCTTTTAATAATAATACTAATGTTAATGCTAATACTACTAAAAACATAGTAATTAAGTAGTCAGGGCTTCTTAAGTAGTCAGTGGCACGCTGTTCCCAACCCTTCATAAAATACTAAGAAAACCCCATACCTTGATGTCTCCCCAAATGTTGTAAATTTACTCAAGTCAAACAAAACAATTCTGAATTTAGCAAATGAAGAAAAGGGAAAAAGGAAGATATTGTTGCCAAGGAGAAAAAGGTAGTATTTTTAACATAAGGTATTTCAAAAAACCCAATAACTGGTTTCAGAAAGGGAGTATGAGAGGCATGATAATACATAGAAGAAAAACCTGAAACAAAATTAAAAACTCAAACCTCCCAAATCCTACTGAAAGCCCCCAAAAACTCAAGAGGGGAAATATGTTAAGTATACATGGAAAAATATATGGCATGAGAGACTGTCAAATGAGAAATGAAGAAATATTTTGACATATTGAAGTTTTTATATTTTTGAAAGAGTTGTTAGTATAAGAAGCTCTTGAATAGGGCTGCTAAATGAAGCATATATGCTGCTGAAGCAGAGAGCTTTATGTGTTGATTCAAGGAGGAATCTCCCTCAAAAATAGAGCAGTTTTTGTCTTGTCTTAGGTCATGATATCACAGGGAACCTAAAAGATGAAGTAGCTCTGTTGGTGAAAGGACAAGGAATAAGCCAAAATTTCTTTTTCAGTTTTATCTTCATGTAATTCCGCTTCAAGTACTGTGTGGAAGTGATAATGAGAAGCCTACTAATATGCAGGATGTTATTGTTTTGGTTATCATAAAAAGGGGTTTGACATTTACTGGAATTGTCCCCCCCTGCCTATTTCTCCTTCCTTCATTATTTTTGTTCCACATTTTGTGTCAGACATCCAGAGTCAGTGGTGCAAATTGTGGTTCTAGAGACTGCTGTCACTGTATTCCAGCTGCCTGTACAACATTAGAAGTGGCATTCTGTCATATCACAGTCTCCAGGAGCCCGAAGGTGTCTTGATATTAGCTTTATACAAGTGCTCAGTGTTCCTTTGCTACTGTCATCTGGTTCATCTGGTCTCACCTATACAGAATTTTCAGTGCTTTTAATTTCTATTAATGAAAATTTCAACTCAAACAGGTTTATTTTTGCTTATGAGGAACAATATCTGATATTTGTAAGGTAGAATAACTATAACTATGAGTTATAACTATAACTAGCTATAACTCATGGGGGTCTTTTTAAATTTTAAGCTTTTACATTACTTGGCAATACATACATATTACCTGCCAACATCATACATGCAGATGTGCTCTTTCTAGTTGTGATTTGGTTTATGCACATTGCTAATAAGATTGCAGAAAATGACCTTATACTTGGAATATTTTTTATCAATTATAGTCATCAGTGCACTCCATATATCTTATGTATTTAAATCTTTTCCATAATGTTAGGTCATGCTTCCATTCTCTGGACACTTGCTCCAGTGCCTTTTTATTTTCCTATATAGGAAACACTGTCAGTGGCATAAATCTCTGTAAATTTTCCAGATGATATTCAGGCTGAAAGGCACCTCAGCATGAATTTATGCCAGCCTCCTACTGAAATAGGTCTTTGTCCTTCACGTCCCAGAAACTTGCTCCAAGAGAACTTGCTCTGTGATTTTTCCCTTGGGTTGAAGTAGGGTTGGCTGTCTTTCTTAACACTTCAGCCAGCTCTGCAGCAGCCTTGGATGATGAGGTGCAGCAGATCCTACAGACCTGATGAGCTCCCACGGATAATTCCTTACCTGATGGCAGTTTCTTGCCTCCTTGAACCCTACCTCTTACTGCAGAAGTCCTGAAGCCTCAGCAGTATCCAGTGGCACAGTCCCACAGTTTCTGTGTATCAGTAGCTGGTTTCTGAGGATCTAGGTAGCTGATTGCTAGCTCAGAGCTCTGCAACAAGGAAAGGAGGTGGGAGTGCAAAGTGAACTAAGGAACTATGGGAGCAGCAGTCCCTGTTCAGGAGCAAGGGAGAGAGGCTTTGCTTGTCAGCAATGGTGCTGCATGTAGGTGCTGTGAGACAGAATGGAAGGGGGACTTGAGAAGGGTGTGAATGTAGTGTCCGTGGCTTGGGAGAGAGGGCAGCTTCTTGGTGAGCGTTAAACCAAGGGCAGAAGTAGTTAATTGTGCCTGTGGAAGACAGCCCTCTCGATAAGGAAGTCTTGTTGCCTCTTTTTGCCCAGAGAGAAGAGCCATCTTATTTTCCACACTATATTCAACTCTCACGAGATATCACCTCTCTCTGCTGTGAGTGGATATAGGTCCACCCTTAGGATGGATAATCACCATGCAAAAGGTCATACTTCTCACACAGAAATCCTTTTTATTTTCCAAAGTCTGTTCTGCACAAGAAGCAGTAAGTGACCAAGTGCCCTGGTGTACCTACCACCAGGTTAAAGGTAGCAATTCACTGAGTCTCCTTGCACTCCCCAAATCATTATGATCCATTGACACATCTGGGTCTATGATTCCTGTGTCACCCACATTGTCCCCACACCCCCAAGGATAAACATGTAAGGAATGCATGTAGGAGTAATACTTCAGTAATGGATGGTGTGGTCTTTTCAGGTGCTCCCTCATGGCCAGGTTGGAAGTTTGGGTACAAACAACCTGCAGAGATCAGCTCATCCCTTATAAGCTGAGGGGTTCAGTGATGTGGTCCTGTCTGAACACCCTTTTTAGTAGATTAATGTCTTACTTAAAGTAGTTTTACTTGTATTATGATTATTATTCCTTGTTTTCAAGAAAAGGTGGCATCACCTTTTTTGGTTCAATGGAATATTCCTCTCACACTGGACTGCAGCTGTAAGTTACAAACTTGCTGATGCTGTCATCAAGCTGAACCACTGCCCAAGACACTTGTAGTTCTCTTTTAGAGGTTCAGATACATAAGGCAATGTCACATTCATGAAGTCATTTCTCTTTTTCCAAGAGTGGCAAGAGGTAGCCATTGACTGATAAGACAGAAGATATTTAAATATAGAAAACTGTAACAGGTAATAGTACCAAAAATTAGTTGAACCAGGGATGAGTGCAGTAGAAGAAAGTGCAGGTAAGGAAAAGAAAGGCTTTCAGAGCAGAAAATGTGTGTGACTGAAGAAGGAGCAGCAGAAATGAAGAATAGTTCGAGAACTTTCAGTCACTTGATACAGTGAAGGAGCCTCCTCATATTTGCTGTGCTTGACAAACTTTTAGGTGCTGAAAGTTGCATGTGGCAGTGTCAGCTCTGTAGGAGTTTGGACCTAATTATCCCCATCAGAGTTGTAGAGCACTTCGGTGCAGTACTTCTAGTTGATTTTTCTAAAATCTAATTTGTTCTCAAAACTGCTCTGAGAACTGAGCAAGCACACAGGAAACGCAGTGAAGCGAACCAGAGAATTTGGTTTCAGAGTGTTTATCTAAATGGGATTGCTAATGTACTCAGAGCCTCTCTGAAAAAAGGGGAAAAACTTGCAAAACAAGCATATTCCTCTTTTATGCTTGTATTCTGCCAAAAGAATAGAGAAATTACCATTTCCTGTTAAAAAAAAAACAACAACAAAACACCAAATAAACCAAAAAAACCCCATAAAAAACCCAAACACCCAACAAGCACAAATCTCTGTTTAATTAGGTTTTCCAGATACCATTTTTCTGAAATACATGTTCAAGCATTGGACTTCCAACACCCTTGCTTTTACTTCCTTTACACTTGCATTCAGTGTATTGTTTCCAGCAATCTAAGCTGTTTAATGGGTTTACGCAGCTTCCAATTACATTTGAATCACAGGCTCAGATCATATTATGCTTGACTAAAAATCTACATTTGCATAAATTTGTCTTTTTTATCTTAACAGTTTATTTTACAAACATGAAGTATTTCTTTGCAAGCTTAACAGGTTACTTCATTTATATGTGACATCTTTGTTCTGACACTTGAATATCTCAATTTTTTTAATAAAACAGTATCACCTGTAAGCTAGCAGTCAAGAGACAAAAAGTGTTTTAAAATGAGATAGTAGTTCAAACCTGTTGAGCCATAGTAAATTCTCCTTGTCTTCTTAACTCCCTATTCTAAGGTAACTTGTTTTGTAATACAATAGAATGAATTCTGCTCAAAACAAAGACAAAAGGAAAGGCGGAATTAAATCAACTTTCTGGCCTTCTTAACCTTGTTCTCTCCCAGTCAGTGTAATTTGTTCTTTGTATAGACTTAATTGTTTGCAAAGTACTTTGGTAAGTGTTAAATAAATAGTTTATATTAATATTACAAGTATATTTCTTTGCAACTCATTCATTTAATTGACCTCTATTTTACTACAGCTTATAATGATAATCAATTAAATCTTTTTTCAGCCTTCACTGATCTTCTTTCATCCCACATTGTGTTTTCTAACTGGTTTTCATCTCAAATCCCTTTAGAAGATAGGAATAAATGTAAAATTACTTAAATTTATTTTAGCTTCCCCCTCCTCTTCTCAAGATACCCACAGATTTGGAAGATTTTTATAGTATTTCAGCTACAAAAATGCAAAACAAGCATACTCATTAAGCTAATTAAATTATGATGATGAACTGAAATTAAATACAACAATTGCAATAGTTTATCAGTATATTTGAGAGGAGTGCAAAAAACACCTCAGGTGTTTTGTTCTTTTCAGTGGTAAAAGGGAAGTGAAACAGTCCTAATCCTTTTTATTTGTCATATGGAGAATAACTGGTCAGTTCTATATTTGGAATGCAACACTCTACAGCAGAAATAAATTTCTAATAAATATTTCCATCTTTTTTGTCATATTTTTTTTTTGCTTTTCTTGTTGCAGTATTCCTTAACATGTTGGCTTAATAATATCCATCATGGTGACCTTAGCAACATTCTTTACCTGTTTATTACTATTTATTTATTAAATAAAAAATTTAACTCTGTTTCATGAGGTTCTTTTTCATAGATTTATAGACGTGCCATTGACTGTGACTTTTTTAAAAATCTCTGTGATACATCTTCCATATTTAGGCTTTAGACAGACCTATTTCCAAGATGTGTTCTACATTTGGCGTTTCTAACTCATCATATTCCTTGTGAAAGTAATTCACGAGGAGCTGGGTTTGTTTTAATGGTAGATTCCCCGGAATGGGGTAGCATTTTATATCAACTGTGTGTACTAGAATGGAAATTCCCAGTGATGCCATCCTGGTTCTTACTCTTGTAACCTTTTGTAACTTGCTTACATGAAAACTTACTGGTCTATGGGGTGTAATACATCAGAATTCCATGTCAAAAAATAAGAGCAGCATTTTGTGATACTGGCTAAGAGCAAAAATGAGAGACTAATTAAGAACACAGAAGAAACACAAAGACTTGGAATATCAGTGAGTGAGACGTATTTTAAAGTTTCTTTCATCTGTGGTCATATTCTAGAGTTGGAAGTAGCTCAGAAAATCACAACTGAAAAAAACCCACTCTACTACTGCAAATCATGACTGGCAAAAGGACGCGAGAGTATTCTTAAAGTTCTCAGATCATAAGTGTGGAGAGGTTCCTTGTTAAGCTTCGTTAATAATTGAAAGATCCTTTTTGCATCTGACCTGTTAAATAAAGGTTAATGAAATAACCTCTATAAAATATCAGATTTTTATTTATTACATTGAAATGGATTAAAATCTAAGTTAACAGGAATTATCGGTGCTGTTTCTAAATAGCTGATTTTATAATGGTTTTCACCATTATAAGGCATATCATGTGGAAGGAAGTATTTAAGAAAGAAGAAATATTTGGAAACCAATTAATTTTCAGGAAACTAGAACATAATGCCACTTAGAAATAAACTGGGATAGAAAAGAGCATCATGGAGAAAAATGCAATCTAAGTCAGTTTAAAAATATCTATATATTCATGTGTGTATACATACAAATAGATTAAAAGTGCAAGCCATTGGATGTAAACACAACCTGATGGAATCTGAAACATTTAGAAAATAGCTGGTGAGAACTATAAACCGAAGTATAATAAGGAAAGTTGAGGCAACAAAATAGTGGTTTTTGAAATATGACAGTTGATATTGCACAGCATACTAGCAGTCAAAAAGTTTCTTTAATTAATGGGGGATTTATTGTTTTTACTAGTATTAGTACTACAGTGTTCAAAGAGGAAACAGAACCATTGCTGTTTAATTAAGAACTGAAGAAACAAGATGATTATGCTTTTTCTTAATTAAATTCAAATTGAATAAATAAACATGACAGAAATAGTAGAATAGGCTTTCCTAATACACTTGAATTAATATTACCTCTGTCCTAAGAAATTAAAATAGCATGCATTAAATAACTATAAAAACCAGGGTTTTGGTGAATTTCAGACGTATCAGGAAAAAGCCTTCAAATTCAGCTATGTGTGGTCAACAGCAAAAAAATTTCTACTTTTTCATTTTTTGTAGTGTCCCAGATGACAAAATAATATTGTTGCTTACCTGCTTGATATTGCATGTGTCTTAAGGATGAATGCTATGATTAGAAAAGGCTTATTGTTGGTAAAGGAGCAGATCATGGCTAGCAAATTTACAGACAGGTTAATCAGTATCGTCACAGAAGGGTCAAAGAAGATGTCATGCAAGATATATGTCATTATGGAGAGATATATTTGTATCTGGCATACACAAAGATTTCAGACCATACTTAGAGTAGTCACCTTTGTTGGGCAAATGATTGGAAGCCAGGATGGATCAGTTCCAATTGTGACTTTAAAGCCAAGCATGTTATTTAGTTGTAGTGGAATGATTATTTTCAGAGTATCTTTAAGTCCTACAGGAGTTAACTAGTTCTTATTTGTCAATAGTTCAAGAAAGATGCTGATAAATTTAAGAGTATTTACGGAATGAGAGTGATTAAAGACCAAGAAAACTTCCTCTTTCTTCTGTGAAAGATTCACAGAACTTGATCTGATTAGTTTATCAAGGGGATGATAAAAGGTACCTGCCTAGAAAAAAAGATATCTGATAACAGGGTTAACCTGTAGTCCACCAGAAGTAAATCATCCAAACTCTGGAAATTGAAGATGTGAAAATTCAGACTCAGGTAATAAATTGTTAATAATAAAAGTAAATAAGATTAGATAAGCTGTTATAAGAATTATCACATATATACCATCAAGATTTTTGTGTTGCATGTATTGTGTTTTAAAATGAATGCTTAGTTCAGAGAAACTTTGTAAATTCTTTTTGTTGTGGAAGCCAAAGTGGATATAGTTACTACAGAATATTTTCACCAGCCCTTGAGAAGTAATATATTAATAACATCTCAGATTTCACTGTTCAAAACAATTGTATTACTCAGCAATCCTTTATAATACAAAAGGATTAGGTTCACTGATTTATAGCACTTCAATTTGTACTTGACATAATCAATGTTACACCAAGCCAGTGCAAAGATCCACCCACCTGAGTGCCCTGTCTTCAGTCATAAGAATGTGTGTAGAAAAAGGAATAGAAGAGAGTTCTTACATACTGATGCAGAGATCTGTGGCTAATGAGCCACATATTGACTCTAATGGTGAATTACTTTTAGGGGAAATGGAAAAAGAAGAGGAGAGGAATGAGAAAGGATAAACTCCCCCTGTAAGCAGGAGGAGGAGAAGTGCTGGGGGGACCCCACACTGTTAAGCTCTCTGCATGCATATATTGATTGCCCGAATGTAAATCAAGAGCTACAATGAAAAGAGGGGAAGGAAGAAGTGACCAGTGATAATTCCTTCCCTTGACAACCACTACAAGAACACTGTTGGAGTCTGCAGCAGGCAAAAGGCCGTAGGAATAGCACCACAAAGGCAACTGCATAGGAACAGCAGAGAAAATGGTGCCTTTGAGGCTCTAGAAAGCACTCCCCTCACAGCTTGAGCAAAGGGATCCAGACACACAGCTGAAGGGCTCTTAGACCATTCAGAAAGGAAGACATCAAAAGCACAAAATACCTCTTGGTCTGTGTCATGAACACAAGTGTTTTATGTATCTCTAGTCATATATAAGATGTTTTTCCCTTTCTGAAAGTCAGTTATGAGGTTTTACACTCAATGCACTGGCTGCTATTCATGATTATTAATATTATACTAGCTGCATTAGAATTCAGTCATTAAATTTTACCATGTCTTGGTTTGAATGTGATAAGCTCCATGATTTTTTCTTCAATACTTTTTCCAATTTGGACATTGCTATTTGTTTACATTCCACTTGCAATTCCCCTTTAATCTTTCTTAAACAGTGTTCCTTTCTAAAAATTGAGTGAATTGTTCATTTACTTCTTGAGCCATGCATTGATAGCCTTTAATTTTGTCCCCAACCTCACTAAGGCCTTCCTTGTTCACTTCTGTAGTTAGCAGTTGTATCCATATTCAGCCATTTAAAAATGAAACTAATTATGTCTTAATGATTACTGACTGAAGGAAGTAAATTTTTTTGAAGGATAGAAAAAAAATTTTAAAAATACTTTTAAAACTTAGTGACTTAATTTCATTTTGATTTAAATTAAAGAACCATGAACAAGAACAAAAAACAACTTTATATACTACAACCAATATTTATGCAAGAAGGTGTTTAAAAGATGTGGAATGCCTAAGAGGGAACATTAAAAGGGCAGTTTAAATAATTCTTTAGAACTTCAAATAAACATGAGTTTGTTTTTAGATTTTATAAGCTGAATTGGTAATCTTGGCTGAGACAGCAGTGAACATTTTATCTTTTTATTTCACAGCAAATGGAAGAGAAGTGATAAGCCTGGTGTGTAGGGTTTTTTATTTTGTTGGTGGGTTTTTTTGTGTGTGTATGTATGTGTAGATGCTCACTGAGTATAGGATGTTTTTTTGCTTTTTACATGCATGATTCAGAAACTGCTGCAGGTATTCAATGAAATCCAAACAAGCCTGTACAAGAAAATTAATTAAATAACCACTGTTGGGTTTTGAGCTAGTGAGTGCATTAGGAATTTTATATTTGAATGTGATAAATTATGAGAGAAACAATAAATCTTATTAAAAATGACACTTAACTGTTATTTTTACACAGAATTATCTGACTGCCAGAGTGTTTATCACCATAAAAAATACTATAAATCTTTAGAAAGGAGGAAAATCCTTTTAAAAATATTTGCTATATTTTACAATCTTAGCTCTCATATGATTACCAAACAGTAAATTCTAATAGACTCTGCACAAGATTTTTTTTAGTGTTAGGGTTTGGGGTGGTGTTTTTTTTTTGTTTGTTTTTGTGTTTTTTTTTTTTTTTTGTTTTTTTTTTTTTTTTTTTTTTTTGTTGGTTTTTTTTTTCTTTTTGGTTTGTTGGTTTGTTGGTAGTTGGATGGCTTTTGTTTTCTGTTTACTGCTTTGTTGGTTTTTTCCTAATTTGGGAGTTTGGATATCTCAAATTCCTCAATAAAAACAAAAATATGACAAGGAAAGGAATTTAATCTACACTTATAGTAGGGAGCTTGCTTTTTAACACTTCTGACTTCTATGGAACTTAGGACTGATGCTTGCCATTGAAATCAGAGTATGATTGCTCCTTTAATCAGGCTGAACCCAGTGGCAATCCAATTTCAGGTTTTGCCCTAGAACATAAATTCAGTTAGTTCAGCTGTTTATTCGCAGCATACCATCCCAGAAATACAAACAAAAAGGAACTGATTGAAGAAAACACTATGCTGGTGGTATGAAACCTGTGTCACCTGTATAAATACAGCAAAGAAGCTGTATTTAGGGGGCTGGGAGCGTGGTGAGGTAGGACAGTGTCATTACCTATAAATGTATGAGCTTGTGCCTGACAAAGGCAAGAAATGAAGGAATGCATTACTGTTATAGCTTTTTGCCAAACAGAGGGATAGAGAATAATACCAACAGGCCTAATTTGCCTGCAAGTAAAACACTTCATTATATTAAGGTTAGTTGCCCAGATTAATTTGATTTAGGTAAAGTTGATTGGAAAATAGTATAATACTTACATTCTCCAGTATTGGATACCATTATGAGGTTCCTATAGTTCTTTCTTTTTTCATGTTATGAAACATAAGTATAATCATCAACAAATGCAACTACTTGTATTATAAAATCTAGCTTTAACCCACATCTTTGGACTGTGTAATGACTTACTCATTTAAACCAGTCCATTTTACATTGGTAGTAAAAAAATTCATTCAAGTAGGTAATTATAAGGGTAATAGAAAAATCTGGCAGGAAGCAAAAGCAGAAAAAAGAACAATGGTTTCAAACACTGAACAGTTGGCACAAAAAAAGGTTATTGGTGAAAGCTAAATACAGAATAGGGACAAAGACAAGCAACTCTTGTTCACTGTGTTCCCACAAATGATCTCACAAGCACAACAGCTTAGCAGGAGCTTCTCAGTACACACAGCAGGATCTAGCTGGTACCACGAATATGCTGCCCAAGGGTTCTGCGAGGGCATTGTCAGCCTCCTCCGCTTCCCTGTGAGATGTCCTGAGTGAACCCCAAGGTGGGACACTGAGTTAAAGCTTATGGCAGTGTTGGATGCTGGATAGCATCCTCGTCCAACAGAATGAAAGAGCTGGAAAGAGTGTTTCCTTAGTTTTAAATAGAAAGGAAGTAGGAAGTTAAGAGACAGGAGCACGCAAAGGAACAGTGCAATGAAAAGAAAGTGAGAGGATTGAGAGAGAGATGGGAGAGAATAACATGAAGGGAGAATAAACAGCTTTGCCATTTGGTTTGGAGCTCAACTCCAGCTATGCCAATGAATGTCCTTTCCTGACTCTGTGCTAATCAAAGCTGGCAGAATTCTCTGGCAGTCAGATACTGGAGAGCACAAAAGGCCAGAAGCGCTTCCTCTTATGTAGGGAAATTCCCTCTCAGAAATGGGAACCAGACATCTTGACAGTATAACCTAAGCTGCAAATGCAATTTCAGTCAAATGCAGAACACTGAGCAATCAATATAGTCAAAAGCTATACTGGACATGGAAAATTACTGGCTATGAGTCAAGTATGATGAATGCATTCATCTGGGAGAGCACCTAGAATTTACTATGCCAAAAATCGGTTCTGCAAGCAGTAGTAGGAAAATACTTGACTTCTGTAAAATGGACTCTGAGGGAGAATAGAATGATTTGAGGAAAACTCCGTAACATCTGAAAGGTCTGTACTGGAAAGTAAAGAGATATGTGTGGAGTAACCCATACCCAAAAGTCATACTGAAAACCTAAAATATGTGAGAAAGGAACATAAGCAATTGTAGCTTATTATAATTAAGAACATACTGAGAATATTTAAAATGCAAAGTCAAGAAAGTGGCTGAACATTATTATTTGGTAGTAATGCTGTAGAATTAGCATAAAGAATGAAATAGAGAGAACCAGTAAACTGGTGACAGCAACCAGGAAAAGAAGAATTTCTAATTGGAAGGAGAAGCAAAGAAAAACAGAAACTAACCACCAGAGAAAAAGGCCTAAATGTATTATGGCTGAAAATAAGGTGTGAGGTGCTTGTTCCTTATAGAAGATAAATATAAGTGGGAGGGGTTTTGAGAGGCAAGAGGCTAAATTATTTAAGAAAAAGTCACACAATGAAAGAAAACTAGAACTATAGTTGTTTATAATACAAACCACATCTGTTGCTGTGGTTTGACTTTCTTCTGGAACACTCTCTCTTCTCTGTAAGATCAGAGGTCTTGCTTCTTTTCATTGTCTGTGCTCCTGCTTATCCTACCTTCTCTGTTTGTGTGCAGTTGTGTGCTAATATGCTTCTCCATCTGGTGGGAGGTATGTAAAGGAAGTTTTCCTGCCCTGAAATTATTGCTAGAAATAGCTAAGAATATTTATCAGTCTGGTATAACTGTAATGAAATGCAGTTCAGGAGCAGAGTTTCAAAAAAGTCTCAGGTACTATGAGATGGTCTGAGTATGGATCTTTTCCATTCTAACACTAACTCAAATAGCCTTGGCTGCTTAAAAAGTGCATGTGGAGAAATTCTGTCTCAGAGGGCTTGGATATTTATCAAAAACATGGGCCACCTTCCTTACTACCTGAAACTAGATGGTGCTGGCAAAACAACCAAGAAACAGGTACAGAAATTCTGTGCTGAAACCTGACATATAGTACAGTGAGAATAGATGTAGTCTTTATTAAATATATGCATTATCTGCAAAGTATCTAATGTTAAAAAAAACCCAAGCTCAACTCTCACTTGCTGTTATGAAAATTAATTAAATATTCGATACAATGCTTGAGATTTCTTACATGGCACAATAGTTCTCTGAAGGGAGAGTAAAATGAAAAAACAATATCCCAAAGCCCCTATTTTGAGAAAGATGTGTCAGAATAACACCTAGTAAAACAGTTTGATAAAGGATATCCAGTGTGAATTCAAGCAGAAGAGGTCATGCCGAGCTAATCTGTTTGAGTTCTTTGAAGATACTAGTGGTAAGAAAGATAAGGAAAATTTAGAGGATGTAGCATCCTTACATTTCAAAAAGAGTTTGACAGGCTTTTACATCAGAGATAAATGCCTACAGAAAAAAACTCTGGAGGAGGAAATAAATGAAGATGCTGCTAAAAAATTATTTGAAAGTGGGGAAATGCTTTGTGAATTTCCGAGAAGTTGAATGACATTCTCCTGGTCATTCTGTTTTATGAAACTTAGACAATAGGAGCAAATATTATATTGTTGATTTTTAAAATGGTTGCAGAAAGACAGCAGAAGTGATTTAGGGTTATTAAACTTAAGTTTAATAACCAGTTGCTCAAAACCCAAATCATTGGGATTAAGATTTGTGAGGAAACTATTTATGTTCACACTCAGAAAATCTCCTATTACATGATCACAATACAATTTTCCACAGCATTTGCTTTCTTTACTGTATAAAGGGTTTAGTATTCACTTGGCTATTTAGTGATTTGTTTTACTTTCATTCAGCCTCAGGTCCTTTTAATTATTACCACTTGCCTTGTGATTTAAGATAGATTTTTTTAAATTCCTCATTGACTTTTCTATGACAGTTTCTAATAGCACAGACTTTACTTACAGAGGAAGAATACAGATTCCATCTTTCAGTGATGGGGAACTGAGGCACTGAGCAATTACAAAGGTGTCCTTACTTTGCATTCTGAGGTTCCATTTCTGTCATTCTGAGGTTCCTGCAATATGACCTTTTATTATACTTAATTTATACAGCATTCTGTTTCAAAGGATAATATGATACAGCTTTGAAGTGCATAGTATTAAAATTCTAAAGTTAGAAAGAGCCATAAAATCACTGCTGATAGCAAGCTTTTTGCATGTTGAGGAGAGAGGAAATAGAAACGTTGGGTTTTATAAAGTCAATGACACATTTGCTGATTACTGTTTCTCCTGTTATTCCTGCACTCTTTGCATAAGTGGTCCCATGGTAATGGGATGGAATCACTTTCAGTTTCTATAATAAGGGTGTGCTACTGTTTCTTATTTCCAAAGAAAAGCTTATTGGATATGACACCATCATCCTCTCTGAAGTTTGAGTCGTCAGGAAGAGCACAGTATTTTTAGCATTATTATGTTGGTTAAAATCTTTCTGCTTAACTTGATTGAAATCTTGTATCTTTCTTGTGATTGTCCCTTCCAATAACTCTATAGACTGTGTCTGATTAGAGTGCAACATTTGGAAGAAAAAAGAATCTCATGTCTTTAAAGTGAATCTGGTAAACCCGAACTGTGATTTTAATTGAAGGCCCTTGGAACTCATAGAATAAAAGTGTTGTGTCACACTGCTGTTGTTAGGTCAGCACAGGATGAGCAGGAAATATAAACATGTAAACCAAAGTGGAGATTTTAGTTCTTTAGAAACTTCATTTCATGTGATTGTAGCTTGTGATTAAAATTGAATTTGGTAGTATAAACAACGAGATCACTTCTCCTTCAAGCTTCAGAGATTAAGTCATGAGTACTTATTCCTTTACTGTCACTTAATTTATGTCTTTTGTTGTAAAATCTTTATCTGTCCAATTTAAATTGTTCTTTGTCTCTGTATTGAGTGAGTTCTGTCATGAGAGAGATTGTTTCCTGCTAAATATCATTTTACTGCAATATATAACAGGCTAAACAAGGCGTGACTTTTTTTTCATTTATGTGTCATATATATCACCTGACTTATTTAATGCAGGAACTGAATTAATATATAAACAAAGGAATCAAAAGCCATAAAGCATTATTTTCTGGAAAAAAAATCTGTAGTATACAAACAACTACTCAGATATATGTTAGAATTATGACTGCTTATATTTACTGTATTCCCTTGCTTTGAGGCACATTTGCTATGGATTTTTCCCTGGGGCAATCAAACAGTCTTAACATTACAAATTGGCAACAATGAACCAACAGAAAGCAATGTGTATTTCTGAAATAGACATAAATCAGAGGTGTCAATTGTAGGTATTTGAAAAAAAAGAAAAACAGATGTAGGGTCATATTGTGAGAAAGAAATAGCAACCTGAAAGCAGCTTGAAAGATGGTGTCATATCCAACATGCTGTAGTTACTGAATTTACAAAATGTATTGTTTTTACTTCTTTATATGAATCTCAAAACCTTAAGGTGACAATCATGCTTGGGTTCTTGAAGCTGAGTCATCAAGAGATCATCTTGGGGGCTTGGAAAATTTGACTGTTTCTATGGTTTTTTTTTTTAATATTGAGTTCTGTGCTATCACATAAGCAATGCTAGTATTTTAGAGTCATAAACTCCATGAATGAAAATTGTCAGTCAGATCATCATTTTGATGATCAGGCTTGACTGAAGCTTTTTTCAATCAAAAGATGGTGCTGTTAAATAAGCATTTGTGTTGTAATCCTCCAGCTTGAGTCATTACAAGGCTATTTCAGGAATTAGCTTAGTAACAAGTTTTAGGTATGGATTTTGGGATTTGGTTTGGCTTTGTTGGTTTTGTTTGTCACAAATTGGACAAGGAAGTAAAAGGGAGGGAAGGAGGAAAAGAGGGAAAAAGAGAATGGAACAAAGAAAGGGAAAGAGAAAAGAAGGGGGGGAGAGACAGAGAGAGAGAGAGAGAAAGGAACTGGAATAATCAGAAACCTTGGGTCAGACACTGGTCCTCAATTTCAGTTTTGGAGTGCTTTCATTCAGATGTATTTCATTTACTCTTTCACACTTTCTTTACATCTTTAAAAAATTATTTTGCCTTACTGAGAAAGATGTATATAAAAAGCAATCATTTCCCTTCATTGTCATTTTTCCTCTGTAAAAACAAGAGGATATTTTTGCAGATTTCAGACAGCACCTCTGTGCACTGACTCATGTGAAATGAATGTTATATCCTATATTCATTCTGGTTTGTACTTCACAATTTATTCAGGTTGTTAAAGTACTGGAATTCATTGCTAGGCTTCTGGGTCTTCATATTATCACAGGACAAAAGGAATGACCTCTATGGGTGAATTCATTTTATTGTTGTTTTCTACATGGGTTGATGATGGCAGCCGATGGGGATGAGACACTAAAGCTTAAACAGTAAAGCTCTCTTCAAGGATGAAGCAGTAAAAAGTGAAGGTGTTTCTCCTTTCTTTATAAATAAGAAAAATGGTTATACCTGATGAGTTTTAGCAGTGAAATTGGTGAGCTGGAAAACTTCAGTCGGGTGAAAGGGCCTCTTCTCCAGTCAATTTTTGGAGACTACTTGATGGAATACGTCCATTTGAATAGAAACTTAGAGTGTAGAAGGAAGATTTTATTGAGAATGTAATCTTTGCGTTATGAAAGAAACTCTTGAAATTTAGAAGACAATTTGCCTTTAGGGAGCCTTTGGAAAATAAGAGGATTTTTATTTTTTAATAGAGGAAGTATTTAGGAATATTAGAAAGGAAGATGACTTTTTTTGTCAGTACCATTTTTGAGTTTAGAAATTATTATCTCTTGCCTGAGGAAAGAAACCAAATTATTTTGCTGTATTTCAGAAAAAAATGTAATTACAGTATTTATTTCCAAATATGTTTTTTAGGGAAGAATTTGATTGAACTTTATTACTATTACTGCCAAGGGAGAACCAAAACTAAGATTGGTGTGAATAAGTGTAGCTGATACTGACCCCTTGTTAAAGAACCTGAAGAAATAAAAAGGCTGATGAGTAGACAACAACACAGTTGGCTTCAGCATCATTCCAGGGTACACACGCAGAAAAGGGACTGACCAGGTCTAAAAGACAGTTAAAACCTACCACAACAGTAATTAACTGGACATACGTACTTTATTTTTTTTCATTTTGAGGCCAAAATTTTTGTCCTTCTTTAGCTAATAAATGTGTTGTTAAAAACCTTAATCTGTGAAGGACCTACAGTCATATATTCCTTGGAGACAGAAGTGAAATTTTAGAATCATAGTTTCATTTCAGTTGGAAGAGACCTCTAAAGATCACACAAATTCCAAGACCTCTGCCATGTGCAGGGACGTGTTTCAATGAACCATTTTGCTCAAAGCCCCATCCAGCCTGGCCTTGAACTTCCAGGGACAGGATATCTACAGCCTCTCTGGACAACCTATTCCACATAACATATTTTATGTTCTCATTACAAAAAACAAAACAAAACAAGGTTTCTTTTACCTCATCTAAATTTACCCTCATTCAGTTTAAAACCTTTGCCCCTTATCGTGTCAGTACAGGCCTAGGTAAAAAGCTTCTCCCCATCTTGTTTATAAGCCTCTTTTATATAGTGAAGTGGACCTCTGGAGCAAGTACAAGGCAGTAGGATGACAATGGCTTAGAAAAATGGAGCCATCTTGGATATGAGTGGTTGCTAAAGTTAGCAGACATTGATGCACAGACCAAATGTGCAGGAGGTCATTCAGAAGTAACAAGCAGGACCAGTATGACAAGCTTGCAAGCCCTTGGTGGTCAACTGAATAGAAGTTGCAAATGTGTATTGCTTGAGCTGAGCTAAAGACTCTGGCTTGTAATGACACACCAGTGCTCTAGCAGAGGCTCCAGCAGAGGCCCTGCTCAGCTTCCCCAACAGATAAGTCCTCTTGAGTTCCATGTCATTGCAACCCATTGTTGTCTGAGCACTGAGGATGTTCAATGAAATTATATCCATACAACTTTCTTTTCAAAACTTCTACTCTTTGTTGGAAATGCGTTGTGCAAGAGCACTGCCAGCATTTAAATAATGAAAGTTTTCTGTTTATTTCAGCCTCAGTGTAGATACTTAAGTAACTGAATTTTAGTTACATGGAAAACTTTGGCAGCTGCTGAATATCAAGATGGCTGAAACCAGGGGTTTTTTGTCAGTAGTCAGGAAGAAATAGCTTGTTGCAATAATTTTCTGTGCACAGAGTGGTTCTTGCACTAACGCCAGTATTTCAAGAATTTGTCAAAATTTACCTCACTGCTTGCCTTGTCATAGAGCTTTTGTGATGGGAATCAGTTTAGCGTGTTTTATTTTAGTTGATCTATTTTTATCTGGTTTTTCAAATGTATGGGAGTTTATTGGCAAAAAGTGAGAAATGTACCAGCAATCCAGGGAACTTGAGAGTTTTCCTGCTGAGCTTAATATAAGAGCAGTTCTCACTCCACAGGGGCACTCTATTTTCTGCTAGCTAATGTCCACATGGTGGGTTTTTTTTCATTTAGTAAAGATGATGTTTTTGAAATCTGCTTCAGAACACATTAACAATTGCAGGAATACTTTGGAGCTTGAACCACATGTAAAATATTTACTTAAGTGCTTTTTGGAATCTGAGCATTACATGCCATCCCTGAAAATCTGGATTCTAAGTTTACACCTGCAGGTGTTACAACTGGAGGTTTCAATAATATCTAAAAATAACTTAATGTTATTATAAACCAGTCACACCTGTTACAGGAGCAAGGAGCAAAGACAGGGCTGCTTTGGACCATCCACTGCAATACTGGGTAATCTTTCATGAGGAGGCACAGCACTGGTCTTAGAATTTAGCAGTTTCAGACTGTAATGTAGCACTGCTGTGACAGGTCTTAGGTTAATTAACAGCCTGACCACTTCAGTAAGACATCAGTTACCTGTCAGTCACAAAGACTTTATGGAAAGTGAGAAATAATTTCAAATGTTATGTATTTGTATTCTTGGGGAATTTGTTTAATTGGAGTATCCTGTGAAAATGAAACAGAGAATTTCCTCCTTGAATGCCTCTTATAAACACCTTTAGTATTATATAATAGTGATTTTGAGTTTCATACTGTTAGTTGGCCTTGAGCTATAGATTTCACTAGTCCTCACCTGAAATAGTATTCCCTCATGGTCATATTTTGATTTCTTTAAATTAAAAAAGAAAAAAAATTTCTTTCTGTTTCCATAAAAAGGATTCAGCATAGGTTGTGAGGGTTCACCTTCCTGGTGGGAAAAAGCTGAAAGATGTAGAGTCACTACATACCTTTGTTTAATTAGTCTTTCCCAAATCCCTTTCTGTTGGAATTATCTAGCTGCTGCTTGTAATTATAAAATACATATTTTTCAAATACAAATCTAGTGATTTCTCTCTTATACAAGACCACATAAATTACCAGAGCATGGCAGTAATTAACTTGGAGGGGGATAAAATTAGTGAATAGTGTTTTCAACAACATATTTTCTAATTTGATTTAAAAAGTAATTGTATCATAAAAGGCATTTCAAAAGCCTGTGGAACTAGTGCCATGTTAGTTGCATTCTTGGTACATATGATCGACCTCTAAAGTGATGGGATTACAAATGTCGTGCTTGTGATGTCTTCCAATGTGTTGAGAAGCAGATTCTCACCTTATGACAGGCCACTCCATTGTCTAAAACTCATTTGGGTTCCCAGTAATGGCAACAGACAATATTCTTGGTGTATTAATCATTGAGATGCCAAGTCAGAATACAATTAGAAGTAGTTTAACATACCCTTAAATCCCAATAAAGCAAATTGAAACTATGTGCTCAAATTCTTTCCTGCAATGAAGACTAAAGGAATAGAGGCAGACTGGATGCTTGAAAGTTTCTCTGGTCTGAACAAAACAAAAGTAACTTAAATTCTTCCATTCTCTGCAGTTCAGCTATGAGGCTCAGCAATACAAACTGAAGTCCAAAAGCAGCCAGCATTTATATATCTTTATTTCCCTAGGAGTGGAGACTCATGGAAAGTGGTTTCCTGCCTAGCAAGTTGTGTTTTCACTCTAGTAATTATATACTGTACCTCTTGCCATCTTACAGCAAGGATAACTGATAACATTACCTGTGTAAGAAGTGGTCAAAGTGTTCTGAGAAAGTAATTTCAAGAGAGATAATGCATCTGTACAGTCTGTTGTCTTTCTCAATTTTTGTAGGGCTGTTCAGATGCACTTGCTAAGTAAACTGACTACAGCAAGAGGGAATAAATCTATGTGTAGTGATTCTTACAGCAGGTGTTCATAAATTGCTGTACTTCAGTTGTGACAGCTGACATGTTGAACTCATTTTTGTACTTGTGTAACATACACATACATATGTGAAATAACACACAACCTAATGTGTAATCTGGAAAGCTCATACACCAGGTTAGGATTAGGCATTTTCTGAATTATTTAGGGCTTCTTACCTAGCAAGAGAATGGCAAAAATAATACTCTCTCACCTAATATTTGGTGTAGTGACTTAAGAGTTTCAATATTCCAAGATGCAACCTAACACTGAATGACAAGACTTTTAAGCAGAACTTCTTATATATTGATTGTACATTAGAAGTAGTGAATACCAACCATCTTTTCTAAAAGAGAATGAAGTAGATACTTCAGTGAAAAATACTTTGCAAGTGCTGAAACAGAAAGAAGATTCCTACTTCTCCCTCTCAGCTTTGAAGATAATGTTCAAAGTACAGTAATTATTTCTGATTATGCCTTTTTGGTTGCCCCCTAAGTTGCAGTCTGTATCTTGGGCTCCAGTTGGAAGTCCCTACTCCAGAAGCTTCCCACATCTATAAGCCTAGGGATGCCAGTTTCTGAGTGGCTGATAGGGGTTAATCTGAGCTAATGTATTTTATACATTTTAAGAATATCTGGTCTGTTTGAAATGTGGCACAAGTGAAACTTCTTTGCTTTCTGATCACTTGCTAATTGAGTGTCCTTGCAGTTATCTACCTGAGTGCTTCAAATGTAATGAATGAATATTAATGAAAACCTATAATGACTTTAGATTATGGAATGTGTTTGATCATTAGATTATATCTTTGAAAAACTTCAGTTAGAAGAATAAGAAAGAATTCTGTGCTGAAACTTGATTCCAAATTTATACATATTAAGTTTGCTTCTTATTATGCTAGAAGGTCATTAGGTTTCACAGAACATGTATTCTGCAGTAAAACTGTGTTTTTGTGAAGATTTTACTTAAAAGTGTCAATGAAGTTCTTTTCCACTTAAAATTAGCTTTATTGCAGTCGTTACTGTTCAGCTGCAATTGATTTTTAAAGAAAAAATTAACCGATGAATTTCTAAGTGTATTAAAAAAGTGGTTGATAATTTATATGGTAAACGAACTGGCTCTGCACAAAAGGAAATGAAAATGCTGACTTTGTGCCAATTCCTACCATCTTTATTCACAGTGTCTTATACTTTATTCCACATGAAAGCCCTAGCTGAGAGAGTTGGACTACTTGCCTAGAAAAGCAATTACCTTGATAAATGAAGATGACAGAGTCTTTTCTTAAATAAACATGAATAATCCTTCCACCCATTCAGAAAGCTGAACATACAGGTGCCATCTTATCCTGGCATAACAGTTCGTTAAAAAACCCCAACCTTTTCATTCACCATTTCAAAGGGATGGATTAAGCTAGAGTTATTTCCATATTTCTTGCTCTTTATTCCTGGTTTTGATTCAGAGGTAAGTAATAGTTATTACAACAATTCAGGATGAACTTTCTAATTTCTGCATAAATGGATCAGTAAAATAATCTTTTCAAATATGATAAGCCTTTGCAAATACTGTTCCAATTAAAGTTTCATGAAATCAGCAGGACTTTTTTTGGATAATCTCACTGCAGACATTTTGTTCCAAAAAAAAAACAACTCGTATTTTATACAGGGAAAGAAACTAAGTAAAACCAAAATTGGTTACATTGTAGGTGAAGTGGTACTTTATGTGTATCCTGTTTCTGTTTTTTTAAAATCTGACTTCCATATTCTATTAATCAGGTTATTTCTACTGTCGTTCATTGATCCATCTCTTGATTTAATTATTAATTAAGGTTTTCCTATTACAGAGAAGAGCATCCAAAGCACTTATTCTTCCAACTCTATGGCATTTTTTACTTCTGGTTTTCTCCTAGAGGAAGGAGAAAGATTCAATGGCAAGATTTAACCACTCATATGTTTGTATATGACAAAAGAAAGAAGCCAAATTTTTCACAGTTTCCAAATTATTTTTTCTTTTCTCCATATAGTAATATACTGTCTTTGGATAACAGGAATGCCTTGCCAAAATCTGCTTGGCAGAATCATACTGAGTTAAAAAAAAAAAAAAAAAAAAAAAGCAAAAGAAACCAAACAAAAACGAAACAAAAAAAAATCCTAAAAACCCCTGACAATTTGTTCTGACCCATACAGATCCCAAAAATGCAGAATGGGTGTCCAGTTTCTGTCACTGTTGGCCAGCCTTTGTGCAATCTGGCATGATAGAGTATGTTCTTTGTGATTCTTGTCATCTGCCAGGGCCTTGGTGGCCTCTACGTGCTGAACCCTCCCCTGTAGCAGCTACAGTCTCCATCTAATAATGTGTTGTTCGTTCCAGTGAGAAGGAATGTTGACAGAGATGCCACTGAAGAGTTGTCCGTGCAGAAATGAGCCTTCTAGTCTTATGCCTCTGGCTAGGAAAAAACCAGCCAAGTACCTACCTTGTTATTTGCACTCAGTTCTAGATTTTTTCCAAGTCTCATTAGGCAGGCTTCCTAGGAAGTCCTTTAAGTGTCTCCTCCAGAAAAATATTCCCCTTCAGAGTCTGTAGTCAGCTGATGTAGTCCTTGCCCCTATTAAGAACTTAGCTCAACAGCCAAGGTGCTGTGGCAGCAGACTTTCTGCCAGGCATTCTCTTCAAATTAAAACCACTAATCAGACTAATGTTTTTTTTCTGTTTTGCACGGGATTTCAAGTATTGGTTTGGCTAAATAGACCAAAAGCAGATGTTACAAGAGCTGGTGCTGAATTCTCCATCATCCCTCCCATTCCGAAATCCGTTAAAGATACTTTTGGCTTTGACATTAGGAGGTCACAGGCGTGGTGCAGTCCTGATGGTGTCTCAGAATATGGCCTTGCCTTGGAGAGAGCTGGGTTTAGCAGGGGCAGCAGCTGTCTGGTGGCCACATGCCTGTAGCTCTCCTACCTTGGCCTCTTTAGACTTTTATACCACAAAATAGACTAACAACATGTTGAATGTAACTCCTGCACTGTAGCATGACCAGCAGTTAGGGACATGGATGGTGGCTGAGATAAAGAAGGGTTGCCACTAGAGCAGATTCTTAGTGCAACCTGTGTCTGCCTGTCAGGACCTGTCTCCACTGGAAAGTGATAAACTTGCAGCTTGTTCAATATCCCCTACTCCTCCCAGTTGTATTGAATCAAATACTGCAACCTGCCTTTCAGGTGTGGCATTTTTGCCTTGGCACTTTGGTCTGCCTTTTTTTGGATATGTTAAGAGATTCAAAACTCTCTGCAATATTCTGGAGGGCAGCATCCAAGCTGTATTTAGATGGTAACAAAAAAAATGCCATGACAGATTTTAAACAATATGGCAATCTGTGATCTGTAACAAAATAGATTTTAAATGTACCACAAAATGGCTCCAAAAATTTTTTCTCAGAGAGCTGATGTGATCTGCCATGTATCTCTTCTCCTTGCTTTAGCCTACAAAATAGCCCCAAATTCTTGCTGTTTAAAGTTTGTCTGAGCATTTACTTAGATGAGCATTTGGAACTAGTTAGTGAAGTAGTTTCCTCATAGCTATCATGATACTACCATGACTAAAATATTGTGTCCTCTTTCTTCCTTCCTCTTACTTCTATGTCCTTTATTGTGTTGAAGCTACATTTCAGTGAAGAGTAGCTATAGTTTTTCTAAATTAAAGCAGTTCCAGCAGAAATATGATCTGTGTGCCAGCATTCCTGTAGTAGTTTATTTTCTTTCCTCAAAATACGATTTCAAATGACCTGCACATAGGTTGGTTAGAGTGATGTTTTGGTTTGACACTGGCCAAGTGCCAGACATCCAGAGAAGTTGCTCACCCACCCTCCCCTACCACAGCTGGGCAGTGGGTGAGAAAAAAAGTTAACAAAGGAGATAAGGATTGGGATAAAATATTTCAAGGGCAAAGCAGGCTCAACTTAAAGGTACAAAGTGAATTTATTGCCAACTAAATCAGAGCAGGATAATGACAAGTAAAATATACCCTTAAAATACCTTTTCCCCCCAACCTCTCCCCCCTTCCCACTGATAGTGCAGGGAAACAGGGCATGGGGGTTTTGGTCAGTTCATCACCTGAGGTTTTCTTTCACTGCCCAGGGAGAGGAGTCATTCCCGTGTGAGGCTGTGGGGTCCCTCCCACAGTAGACAGTTGTCCGTGAACTTCTCCTGTGTGGGTCCAATCTCATGAGCAGCAGTCCTCCCAAAACTGCTGTGATGTGGCTCTCTTTCTATGGGGTGCAGTCCTCCAAGGACAGGCTGCTCCAGCCTGGAAGCAGGGCCCTCTCTCCACCGGGTCTCCCACTGGATCACAGCCGCCTCCTGACATCCACCCACTCCAGCCTTGGCACCTCCCCACAGGCTGCAGGTGGATCTCTGCATCCTCCATGGATCCCCATGGCTGCAGGGGCACATCTGCTTCACCACGGTCTCACCATGGCCTGCAGAGGAACCTCAGCACCTCCTGCCCCTCCTTCCCCACTGACCTTGTTGTCTCCATGTTGTTTCTCTCACATGTTCTCACCTCCTCTTCATCTCTGGCTAGGAAAAAGCTGTGTGTGCGTTTATTTTTATTTTCTTCCTTTGTATGTTATCACAGAGGCTTTACCATCATCTCTAACTGGCCCAGCTTTGGCCAGCAGCATTTCCATCTTCAGAGCCATCAGGGATTGGCTCTGCCAGACATGGTGGAAGCTTCCAGCAACTTCTCACTGAAGGCACCTCTGTGACTCCCTGCTACCAAAAACCAGGCTGAGCAAAGCCAAACAAACCAAAACAGGTGACATGACATGCCATCTATTTAGGAGGAAAGTGTGCTTCATTTTAAGCTAGCATCTTTGTTGATTATGAACTCAATTTACAGTATTAGTAATTATTTTCCAAGAGCTACTTTACCGTTGCTTGGAATTTTCCTGAATTAATTTGAAAAATGTTGTTCTTCTTGCTTTAACAATTTAATGATCTATGCAATAAATCCACTTTAGCAGTTCATTCAAATTTATAGTTACTACCACTTCAACCAATACTATCTATTTTGTGCATTTACAGTGAGGAAATGCCATAGGTACTGCTAATAGTGTTAACCCTTATAGCATGTTTGAACTGTAATCAACTACAGATGAAAAGTTATTGGTTAGAATACTTTAACTAGGGTCATCCACTGGGATGCAACATTTCTCCTTGGTACATGTTAAATATGATAAAAATAATCCATAATACTTCCAAAGCTAATTTTCTTGTCAAAAATTTAATTGACTTCAATTAATTTCATTCCTTTCTGAAGTAGGATGAGAACTTGGATAAGAGCAGTCTGTCCTACTTGTTGCTGATGTATTTGTCCATTATATGTCCCTATATATATATATATATATAAAATCTGGTGTGGTTTCCACCTTAGCAAAATAGCTGAGAGAACAGTCAGTTTCAGGATTTAGGGGTTTTTTTTATGTTTGTTTTCTTGTTTGTTATGTTGGACTTCTCTCTACACTCACGCAAGACTTCTGTCTAAAAATCAGTCTTAGAGTTTAGCTTTATAACCAGATATTATTTGTCCTTCAATATTCCACTGTTGGGAAGTATGATACACATTATCCTTTATAGTGATATAAAAAGGGAATTTCTTCTATGTAAAACTCTCAAAATACAAAGGTAGGTTAGTGTATGCTTCAATAGCAAGTATTTCAGCCAAGGAATAAGAAATAATAATAAAAATGTAAACCTTAATGTTGGTAGCATGACCCCCTAATACAGGGATAAGATAATCAGCAGGGGTTTTGAACATGATGCTTTCTGTAAAGTTAGATGATTTCAGTAGGAAATAGATTATTATGTTAATAATTATAAACAACTTTACTCTCAGCTTCTGTTCACATAGCACTGATTCTCTGAAATTCTGCCTTGCTAGAAGACAAATAAAGAATTGGTCCTTACCAGGAGAAAAATCAGATAAAGTGCATTATCCTTCCATCCTTCCATTTCCTAGCAACCATGTCTTCAAGCTATATTTTGTCCATAAAAAGCAAGTAAAGTAAGCTTCACTCTTGTCCTAGCCTAATTCAGTTGCTTCCTTCCTTCCTGCCTTCCTGCCTTCCTTCCTTTTGACATGTTCAGTAGATACTGTTATGAAACTCTGTCCTGATGAGTTTAACTTTGACAAAAGATTTGGAGCAAATTTTATGATAGAGAAAAACAATCATGCTATTTTAAATGTGCTGGAGCTTATATTTCCCCCTAATTTTTACTTTAACAGTGAAATGCTAGGAGTTTTCAACAGGATTTTCAACCCTATCTTCACTGTACAATACAGCTTAGCTTTTGTTTCTCACTAAATTTTTTTATATATACAGTGGATCATTACTGCAAACACCTCACAGATCAAATCTGGATCATTTCCAACACTTTATAATGTGCTGAGTTCCTATAAGGATAAGGGTCTATTCACTTAAGATAATTTAATATGGGAAAAAATACTATTTTTTACTATTTTTCCTCTAAAAAAGTTGAAGGAAACTGAATAGTAGTATGTTTGTAGGAAATCTTTGTGGAAAGAGAGTAAGATACAAGAGTGAGATGTAGAGTAAGATCTAAGAAGTCTAAAAGGCAAGCTGGCTTGCTGTACACCATTTTTTGAAAAGGTCTTGGTTGCAAAAGGGAGCAGCTATACTTAGAAGCATTTAATCTTGTGCATAATTGATGGGTAGGCAGGTGTGCTTTATAAGGAGAATGCCTATAACGAGAATGTGTTGATCTGTACGTGTGGATAGAGTGAGGAGAGAGACCCTAAAAATACAAAGCACTGGTCTAAAAGGTGTTTTAAATTTTTGGTTTGAATTATTGTAAACACTGGCTTTCACACCCTTTCACTGTTATAAGGACTAAATATTTCATTTTTAAGATCTGAGACAAAAATTGGCTAAATATTTTCAAAAGGTTTTTATTAACAGATAGTAGTACAATTTTGGTGCAGTGGGATCTTCAAAATGGTGCCTCATGGGCATGGCTGCTGGATGCATTGCTTAACACAGGAAGGACTTAGCTTTGTACTCTTGCTTTCAAATCCAAAATAAAACTAGGGAATTAGATAGTGAATTATTGCTTAACAGTCATAAGTATAAGGGAAGAAACTTTTTTTTTTTTTTAAAGTCAAAATCTGCTATGGGCGAGGTTTCCTAAGCTTCAAGAAAAAACGTTACTGCTTGATATATATGCATGCATCAACCTCTGTTCATGCTGCATTCACTTGGAGTGTATACACTTGAAAATGCTACTTTTGTTTACTGGTGCTTGCTGAAGTATTACATGATGGAGGCTGGAGCTCAAGGGAATCTCATCCATGTATGTAAATACCTAAAGGGAGGATGCAAGAAGTAGGGAGCCGAGCTCTTTTCCTTGATGGCCATGACAGGATCAGAGACCATGGGCACAAACTGAAACATTGAAGGCTCCCTGTTAACATCAGGAAACCCTTTTTCACTGTGAGGGTGGCTATGCAGTGGCACAGAGTGCCCAGAGAGGCTGCAGAGTCTCCCTCTTTGGAGGTATGCAAAAGCCACCTGGACACAGTCCTGAACAGCCTGATTTATTTATGTGTCCCAGCTTGAGCAGGCGGGTTAGAGCAGATGAGCTCCAGAGGCCCCTGCCAATCTCAAGCATTCTGCCATCCAGTGGAGATGCCTGCTGTACATGGTTAGAGCCACTGTATCCAGGCAGCTTAACTTCTTGTGCTGGAATAATATTTACTCCTTTTTTTTACCAAAAGCAGCTGGCATTGTAGGCCCATGAGCAGAAGCCTCAACCTACTGTGAACTAACAAACAGTCATGATCTGTCATGAAATCCCAACAGCAGAAAAGGGCTGACTGATGAAATTATTTGAAGCCAGCCCTTTCATTGGCCCGCCTGTTCTGGTAGTATCCCATCACTGGAGGGAGAGAGTAATTTTCTTGTTACAAAGGGAATTACTACAAGACCTCAAAAGGTGTGCTGCAAGATAGCATGCTGTCTCAAGACAGCTATTTCAGTCACTTGACAAAGTGGTGTAATCAAAAGATTATGCAGTAACAGCAAGACTGTTGATGCATGTGCACCGCCACCACTTACTTTGTGGTCTTGATAAATGATTGAGCCCGACAGCCTATGGGGTCAGTGTGCACAGTACAGCAGGATGCCCAGATCTAGTAATGGGGATTGAGGACAGAACTTTTGAGCTTTCCTACCTGCTGTTACATGCTTCTTTTGGAAGGTGTGGTTCTTGCTTCTCTTCTCCCAGTTGTAAAATGCAGCATTTTCTTGCCACTGTGTTTTAAGGATTAATTAGTTGGCATTTACAGAGAGTTTCAAAGAGGAGTTAATAGGACAATGTTAAATCTAAGACACAAGAGAGTACAATCTATTTGGTTTTTATCTGAGCAATCTCATTTATGTCAGAGAGCCAAGTTCCTTTTCTAATCTAGGAAGCAAAATCCTGGGAGGTGAAAAACCTCTGCAGCTTGCATTTGAAAATTTGATTTAAAATCTTTTTGACCCTATTTTCTGAACTGTGGAATGATGAATTAAATCAAAGTAAAGAAGCTGAAAATGTGACTTTATTTTCAGTTCTGAGCACTCAGAGTCTCTTAGTAAAGTTAAGAGGAAACGTGCAAAATTTTTGGGTTTTTTTCTCTTTTTTTTAATGAGGTCACTTAAACAGCTGCTTCAAGTATGGAATTACGAAGCTAACTTTGGTTATCTTGTCTTCTCAGAATACTAAAAAATTTAAGAAGGGCTTTCATTATATAGGGAAATCATAATGTGCCTTCTCTGAAGACTTCATCCATAAATAAATTCTTGTAAGCAGGGTTTAATATCAAATGAATAGAGTCTGCAGCTACAGCAGGTGTTCGAAAGTCAAAGAGTGGCACTAATAGGCATAATTTAAAGTTCATTAACATTAGTAGAAGAAAAAAAATATATTTTTGTTAAGTTATTTTAACGAAAGCTTTACAAGGGCATATATGCATCGGTAATTTTAAAATTATATCTTTTAACAGCAGTGTTAAAGTGCTTTTTCTTCATGACAATATTGTTTTGAAAATTCAGGTTTAAAAATAAAGTATAGATGAAAAGAGGACTTCATTAAAACAATTAAATAGCCCTTACTGCAGGGCTTAGCTTTGGTATCTCTGCAGGGCTTGTGCAAATAACAAGAATCCCAGGGGTGGGCTCTTAAACACCCCAAAAGACATTTTGTCTTCAAAGCCCATCAGCAGAAACCCTTGGATGCAGAAGCTGCCTGTTCAATGGCCAGGGCTCATGTGACTAAGGAAGTAACACTCTGGGGGTGTGTGTCCTGCTGGGATTGCACAGAAAGTGCAGCCTTATGTGCCACTCTCCCAGCCCTTGGGGAGGAAGTGGGGAGAGAGGAAGCTGTCCTTCTGACTGCCAGTCCCCCCCCCATTAATCTCCAGACTGTTTTGTTGCAGCTGTGCTGAAATGTATTCCATACACCAGCTGTCAGCCTAATGTGACTTGAAATGGGCTGCTGTAATAAACCATTATCAGAGCACTTGAGGAGAATGTGAGCCTTGACCTTATCTGGATAATTATCTAATAGAGTGCACAGAGTGATCCCTTTAATTGCTGTTGTCATCCTTTGCAGCCATGGCAGAATGTGCTGGCTTGGACAGTTACTGATTCCTAGGGTGTCTTTACACTTTTTCTATCAACATCCCCCTTGCAGGTCTGTAGACTTTGCTATGGATGAGAATCACACTGAACTTAAAAATGAATTTTATTTGGATCATTTAAGAAATTCTGTTATTTAAATAGCTTGCTAAATTAACTCTAGCTAGCTCTTGACAATTACTAATGTTTTAGACTCTGTTATATAAGAAATCCCTGAACAATATAACGAGCTTAGGTTATGGTCAGCAGACTGTCAAAACGCAGGTCTGCCTGGCCAAGACAAGTTTTCACCCCTTCCTGACTCACTGTCAAGCAGGCAAGATGCTCAGCTCTTCCAGAATGCAAATTTACACATTTTTCTTACTCCAGAAAAACAATGCATTTTGGCAAAGGATGGTTGAATAGGATTCAGCAGTGCATCTTTAGCAGTTTGTTTCTCTGGTGGTGAATGGGAGCCAAGCAGAGGACCCAAACAAGTTCTACTTGTATTACTTTATTTAGAAGCTTTCAAAAACATTGGTTTTTTTTATATGCAAAGAAGGCATTTTGCGAGAATCTATATGTGTAGGTGGGAGGGTAGTTTTTAAGTCATTCTTGTCTTTTGTCTCTCATCTGCTTTCTCCTGCAAGTTCATCTAGAGGTAAAAATGGTGTCATTCCTTTTTAAGTAGCAAAATACACTATCAGTTCCCATTACAGGTCCATTTTTTGGACCCTGAAAAAATTCTGCCAGTGTACATGTGTTAGTAATATAAATACACTTAATTGTGACTTGGGTGTGATATAACTGACATTTAATCCCAAATCCAGTTTATCATCTTTGAAAGTCTCTCATAATCTGTATTGTTGTCATGTTTCTAGTCCATATTTTATCCTGAAAGGTCAGATTCTGGAAAGCAAGATCCCTTACTTTTTAAAAATATATTGGATAATTTTTTACTGAATAATTATGGTATTGGAATGCTATTTTATTTTTTACCTTACCAAGAAGTCCTGCTCTAGTCTATACTCTTGGACTTTTGGCCTTGTATCTCTCTCAGAATTAGATGGCCAGAAGAAAACACGTAAGTATTCTCATTAAAGATGTTTATGCTTTATTTTTTCATGCTTTAGGCATTTTTTCCTTTATGTTATGAAAAAACTCTGATCATCCCTTTATGTTGGCAAGTTTATGCCATTACTTTTGCTTGGTTTCTGTGTTTTCCTAATGAATACTTTATTAATACACTATAACATTATTGATTTTTCACTTACAACCAATGAGAGATTTCAGATGTGAATAGCAACTCATATTTCAGACTCTGAGAAGACTGGAAATGGAACGCACTGAAATTTTTTTTAAATGTTTGTAGATAACAAAGGCCTTTGAATTTTTTTTTTTGCATGCATATATAAATGAAAATACAATGCAAAGCTTGTTGTTATTTAACAAAACAAAGATTTAAAATACAACAAACAAACCCTTTTTTCCAATGCTATGAAAATAAAGTAACTGTGTGAGTGAGTAGTGATGTAGGTCAATTCAGCTGCTTCTCATACTCATTGTGACAGTTATTGGAATAGCTGGAGGCGGAGTGATTACTGATACACTATCCTGTATTTAGAGTTTGAGATGCTATGGTATCAACAGCAAGACCAATGGGAGCACTTAAAAGGATATGGTGATACAGAGGTTGAATTTCATCCTGAGAGGCGGTAATGATTCTCATGGATTTTGGTGGTGAGACACAATTGACAGGACAATAGGTGCCAGATGCTTACATTTTTTCCCCTCTTGTTATTGTTTTTATGATGCTAAATTTTTTGTTCCCCAGTTCTCCACATTTCCCTACTCAATGTTGTACATTAGGAGAAAAAGATTAAAAAGGGTTAGATATCAGATATTACTGTAACAGAAATAATTTACCTCCACAGAAATCATAATCCCTCACTTCCTAGTTACACTGACTAAGCAATCAAGGCTGAACACAGTCATTCTAGGTACTGGGCAAACAGAAAATTGTAGCATTTCCATCTTATCCTGAAGAGTTTAGTGGACGCATACTGCATATGTAGCATGAGGGGTACACCAAACAAGAATGATAGAAGAAATATTGTGGAAATTCTGTGATGATGTGGAAAAGGCAGTGGAATGGAGGCAAACATTGAGAGGGAGAGAGATAATGGTAGACAGGGAAAAGCATAGGGTGATAAAAGTGGTACAGTGGTACAGTGAAGGATCAGGGTTCAGGGAAGGTTTGATTTTGCTAGTACTGCATGTACCATTTTTTAATACAGCACTAACACAAGAACAAATTAATTTGAGAAGTGGACTGTTTGTGGTTTTTTTAGCACAGGCCACAATTTCAGGAGTATTAAGTAATATATGCCATTACCAACACAATTGGCATATTCTGAGAACTACTTCTTGTGTGGAAATAAATATTGTAACTTAGAAACATGTATTATATGGACTCCTAAAATGAGTGCAGATCTTTTCACTTCACATTGACTCTGATGCCTAGGCAGACAAATGTTGCATCACTACAGATCTGTATCTCCTTGATAAGTAGTCGGGTAAGATTGGAAGGTTGCTTTGGAATATTGTAAATAAAGGGCACATAGCAAGACCTTTCAGCTGATATGCGCAGCTAAAGGTGAGAAAAGGGTAGGTTTCATGATGATTGATGAAGTTCAGAGGTGCACTATGCCTGCAACTTAATAGCAGTTATCAGTAGTCAAGAGAGATTGTGAATAGTCTGTTCTATAAATACTACTTTGTAATGCTGTGTTCTTGACTGTAACCCTTTCTTTACAACTGTTTGTCTGAGATTTGCCTTCATTTTTATGCAAGTGAGGAAAACCATTTCATCTGTACTGTCATGGTACAAGCATGGGTTACCACTTAACTGAGATCTGTACTTCACGATCATGGCTCTCACCCCAGCCTAGGCAGACGTGCTGATAAGAGCTTGAAATTTTAGGACAAGGTGCGAGACCAATTCCATGCTGCACACAGAGTGCTCTACTCCAAAAGTAAAGCCAAGTGAGTTAGCTTTCAGTTATTAGTTATGCTGCCTTAATCTTGCAGCTCTTTGGATCTTCATGAGCCTTCTTTTGCAGGATAAAAGCAAGATTTAATTTGACATTGACTTGACTTTCAGATAATTCAGTTTTTAGCAGCAAGTAGGTAAGATTTTTTAATGCACTTGAATAAAATTGGTACTATGTGCTGATTCTCATTAAAGGATTAAACTATAAGCATTTTATTAAGTTATTCTTTATAAAGCTATTTTTATCAAGTTATTTTTAATTGACAGAAGAAAAAAAAATAGAGGAACTCAAAGTAGAGGGAAGTGCCATTATTCAGAACCTTCCAACCAGGAAATTATTTGTCTACTTTGAATATAAAAAAAACCCAAGTACTCTATATTATACAGAGATCATGCTGGGCAAACTTTATTCAATTTCTTTTTTTTTCCTGGGCCCTCTAATAAAAAATTCACCTAGAACATACTTCAATTTCTTGGGTCATTATTCCCTATATGAGGACTTGGAGTGTGAAGACTGAAGGAGTTATATTTTCTTCCTCCTCTTTTTCTTTACCGCTTCATCTGAGAAAACTGACAGAATTCAGTGTTGATTTGGGTTTATTCCATAAGTGGGTGAAAACCTACCTATGTGCAGCAGGGCAGTGAAAGGGCTGTTGAAGAACAAGCAAGCAAAAGCCTTGTGATTTTAAGCTAACTTTTCCCCTGAAAAAGGCCATGGTTTTTCACACGTATCCTTGGCAAAGGTAGCCAGATTTTCGTAGTGGTTTTCTCTCTGTTGTATGGAGTTGCGTAAGCTGCTTTGATCTTACCTTTTGCCCTGCTGTGATAAAAATCACCTCCCTTCCAGCTCTCATTTAGTCTAGTCCAAGTGGTCCTTGTACTGTCCTGGGAGGATGAAAAAGAAATAGCTTCCTCTCTGAAAGAGCAGGATGACCTGACTAGCCTCAGGTGGCTAAGGATAAGGGAAAGGAATAGTTCAGGAAGCAGAATTGCGGGGACAAGGGTGAAGCTAGAAAGCTCTCTTAGTCTTGTCATGAGGTGAAAAGAAGCCGTGCTGGAGCTCAAAAAGCAATTGGTGATGTTGGGAAAAGCCTAGGAAAGATACTGGTTTACCAGGTCAGGGAAACATCTTCAAATCGTTAAATGTTGAATTGGAATGATTTTGTGCTTATTTATGTTCTGTTAAAGAAAACCTGACTTGTTATATTCTAATAATAGTAGATGGCAGCACCAGTCAAATGTTCTATTTAGAAAGCAGCAATCACCTTATGGAAAATGCATATATATGTACAAGTATTAAAAACTGGCCCCAGTGAGTGAGATAATTGTGAGCTAGTTTAAATGTGATACAAAATAATAAAAGCTGTAATTAATAATAACTATTTCTTGCTATATAGTTATTTCCCATTTGAAGCATATGGTATATGACTTTTTTCACTTCAGGCTTCTTTTGTATTCAAGCTTCATATACTGTTAATAGGTCATAAATCCATCGAATTAAAAGATATTGTGTACAACAATTTGCTTTAATTACAAAGTATCATGTGTTCTGTTTAACTGTGAGTTTAATGAATGGCTATTTAATTAAGGGTTCTAACTCAGGTAATCAGTTTGCATCACTGGGCAACAAATAATCAGTTTATAACATGCAGTTGAACAGTCAAAGCATCAGCAAACCTTTTCCTGATAGCATTTATTGGCTAATTAAATGATCTGGACTCCAGGGTAAGTATAAAACAGGAAATAGATGGTAGGTGGAAAGGATGTCAGAGGAGGGTACTTGACAGAGCTTGTTGAAGCCATGTAAATGTTGGTAGAGGCTTGTCATTCACTGTGTAAATATATCAATTCACTGCAGACACTATCACATGTAGAAAAAGAATGTCTTATACTTTTGTCTGTCTTCTGCAAATATATTACAACTCTAATAATGAAATACTGAAGTTGTTTATTGTTGGCTATGCTATAAAAGAACACATCCATTCAGATTTTTTTGGGTGGTAATATTAAAATCCTTTATTTTCCCTTTATTTTCTTTTTAGGTTTGTTTTCTCTTTCCACTTCTACCACATCTTGAATTATTTCTATTTGAATTAAATTGATTATGCATTTACATTAAAAAACTACAGTTTACATCAATACATTTTAAAGCACATGCAATAGTTGACTATATTCATATTCTGTGGCTGATATACCTTCTAAAGGCATAATGTGACCTTAAAAAGTCTTGTATTTATGATTATGAGCAATGTCTTCATTTGATATCTCTGCTGTCATCCATTCAGATTTTTATTTCAGGCATTGTAAGGATAAAGGGGGACATTCTGATAGTCCATGATATATTTTGTAGGCCATAAAATTTCAGCCAACAGTCCTAGTATTTGTTTCAAAAGCCGTGGCTAATCTATTGTAGTGTTTTAGAAAGACAGAGTATAAAAAGAGGAAGTGATGCATAATCCAGTACAATGATGGAAAGTTACTCCAAAATTCTATTTCCTTTATTGTTTAAGCTTTCTGCCTTATTTATCAATTTCTTTTACTTCTCTTCACCTACTACTTGAACTGTCAACTAAAGAGCTTTTCTTTCTCATGTAGATCCTTTTCATATACCATAGCTAAAGCTTTTCAGATTATTTCTTCCTGCTAATAATTTAAATGAGGCAATTCCTAAAGGTTACAATTCAAAATAATTGCTTTGGTGATGCTCATGGTTTGTATAAAGTATTCTAGTTCAACTGAGAGACCAAAACCAAGCCTGATCCTGAACTGAAAATGCTAAAGTACCATGGATTTAATTATTAGTTTTATCTTTAAGACTTTTACATTTAATAAAACAAATTGAAGTCTGCTACACACCACATACATATGAACCATAATTTTTTTGGTTTAGGTTATGGCAAATATAGGTTTTGCATTTAGACTACAGGAATAGATTTCTCCTCTCCTGCATAACAAAAGAGCTAAGTCATCATGATAGTACATGTGTGCAAGACAAGAAAAAGATACTGCATCTTAAATTAGTGCAATAATATTGCATATATTAAAGTTCTTTTCCTAGGTTCCTTTCTTCATGGCCTATTAATAAAGCATTTTTTTCCCTTTTCATTTTGGTGGGTCAAAATGAGGAAGATGACATTTTTTTTCTGTGTAAGACTTTAGGAAGGGAATATTAGAAGGTTTTCTTTTCCTGTTCTAGGTATAACTCCAAAATAGTTGTCTTCATATCAACCTAACAATGTTTGCACAAAATCCTACATCTGCATGGTATGCTGACCAAAGAAATTGTTGTTAACTTTTATACCTAATTTAGACTGAGATTTCTGTCTTGACTTTCTGCTCATATCACATGAAAATTTCAATTTTCAGACATTCAGTGGCTCTTTCAGTGAATTCTAAAAATGCAAATCAATGAAGATGAGTTGGAGTCCTAAGTTTAGATTAATCTTGCTTAGATGTAATTTAAAAGCAAATGAAATTTTAATTGTTCTTACTAAGGGCCCAACAGCTTCTGCAGTAGAAAAAAATGTATTGGTGATCATAACATATTTCACTGTCTTAGTGGACTAATGTTTTTCAGTGAGGGCTACCTATAGATGGCACCAGGAGTAAATACTAGAGGGGCTATACAGAAAAAGTTTTTTGAATCCAGTGTACTCATGCTTCTGAAGAAGCAGTACTCAATGACTTTCTGATTATTATCACAATGTTACAGTACTTTTATTAATTCTCATGGACAATAATTGAAATCCTTCTTCTGACCTAAACTGAATATAGAAAATGGGGACTGGATTCAGGAGATATTAGCTTAAATGGCCTTTGCCTTAAAGTCTGTCTTTCTAGCCTATTTTAGGTCTGGTGACAGTTCTGAAGATTGTCTCACAGCACTGAACAGCAGCATCACAAGGCTCTCTACTCCTGTGTGTGCTGCTGAAGAAGATGGAGGGCTAGAACACTGTCTCAGATGGTTTTTCTTTCCCCCAGCTTCATCCTGGTTTTCCTAAAACACAAGCAAAACCATTCTGAGGGAAAACAAAGGGGTGCTGAATTACATCAGGAATGCTCCCAGTGCTGTACTATTTCTTTATGTGACCCTGTGCAGCGAAATGTTCTGAGACATGCTGGGAAGTAAAATTAGCCTTTGAGACAGTGCGGCCCTTGGTTTCTGTGATTACTACATGCATCACTGCCTTTCTGCTATCAATCTCTTTGTCCAAATTGGCTCAGCATCCCAAGTCATAAAGCTTGCAATGCCAATTGGAAGCATCATCAACATTAATAATGTGTTACTCTCCATCTTCAACTGCAAATATAATAACCAAGCAAAAAAAAGTCAGAAGAAGCTGCACAAAGAGTCGGTCCCATTGTTATTCACCTTTGTAAGCAAAGCACCAATACATTAAAGTACAGAGAAGTCAGGCTGACACTAGAGCAGGACTCTGGAGATTAGTAGAGATAAAAAGTCCATATTACATGTTTTCCCATTCTGTCTTAGATAGGGCAAAAAACAGCACTAATAAAGCAAAATAACGTATGAGATACAAAGAAAGAAAATGTTGCAAGGTAACTAGTAACTATTTTAATTTCTAAATTTATATGCAAACCTGAAATTAGATTGTTAATAATGGCTTTCTTGTTATGTGAGTTCATAAAGGCCAGAGGCCCTTAAGACTTGGACTTATCATTCTCTTGAAAAAGCTTTTTATT
The DNA here is from genome assembly GCF_036417665.1 of Passer domesticus. Lineage (NCBI taxonomy): Eukaryota > Metazoa > Chordata > Aves > Passeriformes > Passeridae > Passer > Passer domesticus. The sequence continues at coordinate 88,784,118 of NC_087474.1, forward strand.
TATGAAATTCACAGAACTTAGATTTTTCCAGTTTCCTTAATCTTTGCTACGATCTCAGTCTTTCATTTCTAACTTGAACAGTTATCATCTTGAGTGCTGTCACATGGCACCTACAGGGTGGCTGGGGGGTCACGCCCAGCCAGCATGGATTTAGGAGGGGCAGGTCCTGCCTGACCAACCTGATCTCCCTTTATGACCAGGTGAGATGTCTGGTGGGTGAAGGACGCGCTGTGAGTGTTGTCTACCTGGATGTCAGCAAAGCCACTGACACTGTCTCCCACAGCATACTCCTGGAAAAGCTGGCAGCCTGCAATGTGGGCAGGAGCACTCCTGGCTGGATGGCCAGGCCCAGAGAGCCATGAATGGGCTGCATCTGGCTGGTGGCCGGTCACTAGCAGTGTCCTGCAGGGATCTGGGTTGGGCCCAGTCCTGTTTAATACTTTTACTGATGATCTGGATGAGGGGATTGAGTCTACCATTAGAAATTTGCAGATGACACCAGGTAGGGGGGAGTGTCTATCTGCTGGAGGATACGAGGACTCTGCAGAGGGACCCGGACAGGCTGGATTGATGGGCCACATCCAACAATATGAGGGTCAACAAGACCAAGTGCCAGGTCCAGCACTTTGGCCACAACAACTCCCTGCAGTGCTAGAGGCTGGATGGAGACTGGCTGGCAAACTGCCCAGTACCTAGGGCTGCTTTTTGAGTCAGCTGAACATGAGCCAATGTGTGCCCACAAGGCAAGAAGGCTAATGGCATCCTGGCCTGTGTCAGCAATAGTGTGGCCAGCAGGAGCAGGGCAGTGATTGCCACCTTGTACTCAGCACTGGTGAGGCCACACCTTGAGTGCTGGGTCCAGTTCTGTGCCCCCCAGCTTAGGAAGAATGTTGAAATGCTTGAACGTTTCCAGAGAAGGATAACAAGGCTAGTGAAGGGTCTGGAACACAAATCCTGTGGGGAGTGGCTGGGGGAACTGGGTCTGTTTAGCCTGGGGAAAATGAGGCTCAGGGGAGACCTTACCACTCTCCGAAAGTAGGACGTAGCCAGGTGAAGGACAACCTCCCAGGCAACTGGCAGTAGGATAAGAGGACAGAGTCTTGAGGTGTGCCAGGGGAGACTTAAGTAGGAAGAAGTTCTTCACAGAAAGGATGATTTGATACTGAAAGGGGCTGTCCGGGGAAGTGGTAGTGTCACTATCCCAGCGGTGTTTAAGGAAAGACTAGATGTGCCATTTTGTACCATGGTCTGGTTGACATGGTGGTGCTAGTTCATAGGTTGGACTTCATGATCTCAAAGATCTTTCCCAACATAGTTCATTCTATGAGTCTGTGATTCTGTAAAACATTGTGCAAATGAGGTGAATGGCTATGTCCTATCACCCTTCTGGAGTTTACCTTCTCAGACAGATTTGTGTATATAGATTGCACAGCAGAGGTTCAAAGACCTCCCCCCAAGGAAAAAAAAAAGAGATTGGGTACAAACATTTAAATGTATCTTGTGCAGGATAAATTTTTGACATTGCTTATCAACTGTAGTTTTTCCAAGAACTTCATCTTTTATAGCAGCACTGATCCTGTAAATATGAAGAAAGAGTGTTGTAGTGTTCGTTTTTGAGAGAGTGAGAGTTCAAGGCTGTTGAAGTCAGTTTGTGAGAGGAAAAGAAGAGAAAAAAGGAAAGACTCGATTTTTAGGAAATGATTGCCTCAGAGTACACTTTTCTTTTGATGTTGGCTTGAATACTGTTTCCACCATACAAATAAATTTTCCTTTCTTTCTATTAATTTCATATCATTGGATTTCAGGCAACAAATTTTCTATGCAAGAAATACATACACAAGGAGGTTTTAATTCTTTGCTCTCCTTTCCAAGAGCAAGTCTCAAATACTTACAGTTTGGGGGGGGGGTTAATACTCTAGTAAAGCTTTATTCCTTTATCAAAGGATATATGATATCCTTTGTTTGTTGGTTTCAAAAACCTTCCACAAAATAGGTTTCAAATACAATGCATGGCAGTGCCATTTTGGTTGAGTCCTGATGCAAAACATACAATCTATAAGGCTACTATACTGCTAAAGCCACATAAACTTCTTTTTAAAATTAAACATTTTGTTTCCTAACAGACAAAACCTGACATGGCATGTGTCATATTCTCATAGTACTATGGTAGTATATCTCAGCCATTTTAAAAATAACACATGTACTGTGCTGTAATTATTTTGAAGTGTTATAAAGTTGAAAACATTGTGTGCTATTTAAGGGTATTATTGCCTTTATTCTTCTTAACTGGCATTTTGTTGTTTCATTCCAAGTTCCTTCTCACTGAAAGAATTAAAGTTTTAATTGTTTTAATGTAAAAACAAGGAGATGTGTAACTCTTCCTAGCTATGATATCTAACTATTGAACTGTACAAATACATGTAAGTAGCACTAGTGATAACAACTGAAACCATGAAATTATGTTAGTATCTACTAGTGCCTATAGTTACACCAAGCCACCATGGACATTTTGTGTTTGGGGAGTGAATTACTTTGGGTAACAGAAGAAAAAGTGAATACTCCTTAACTTCTACACAGCCATTTAGTCCTAACTTCTCTCTCAATGATGCAATTTTACATAAAGTATTACATACTGTGTGTCTGTTTTTCACACATTTGGTTATGGATATATAAAATCATGGTGGAATGGAAACGAAGTGTTATTGCTTGTACTTTAAAATTTCTTATGTAAATTTCATGTATTCCTTTTTTATTATGCTCCAAGCTGATATGCAGTTCTTGTTATTGTTGCCTTTATCTTCACATAATTTTATATTTTTATATTCCAATTTTTCCTTTAGCCTATAAGGATGACTCTGACTTGTTTCAGTCTTCAATGACAAAGTATTAATTCTTAATCTATAGGGTTGCTCTGGACTTATGAACTTATTCCCATTTCTAAAATGTGTTTTTCTAGAAAAGTGTCAGTGTATTTTGATCTGATAAATAACATGCATACATTTTCTCTAAGTCTACAAGTCAAACATATTATAAGACCATGTAATAATCTCAATATTCAAACAATTCCTTAGTGACCTTTAATTGCTTGATACAGCCAGCATCTACTTTAAGAGATTGGTCATGGTAAGTTTATCAAATTAAAAACATCTTCACATTAAGAAAGATATGACACATTTGGCACATGGTACTTTCTATGTTTTGGGGGTTTATTTTACCTTGGATATTTTACTTAGCTAGATCAAAGCATCTTTGTTATAGGAGAAATTCTGAATGTACTTGTTGCTCTCCAGTGATAGAGCAGCAGATGACAAAATGACTGGTCACAGAGAGTTTTTCATGTCTTCTAGGCCATCAATTTTTCCGTAATTAAACACTCAGTAGGAGGCTTGCAGTTTCTCTGTTTTATGCAAATCCTAAGCTGAAAAATTACCTGCCATTTTTAGGTGAAATAGAATTTAGTAGATTTGTGAAGTAGTTATCTTAATTAAAAGGAAAAATACTGTGTGGTAACTCGGTAATTTTCCATGTGAACTTCATACAATTTTAAATTTAAGGGAAGGAAAAGTATAGTTGCCCTTACTTTAGCATGGAGGAAAAGAATTAGAGAGACACTCCAATAAAAACAGCGAAATCTGTGAGGGATGGAGAAAAGAAACTGGAAAAGGCAGAATAAGAAAAATAGCTTCAAAATGTTAGGTCGCAGAGAGTCGAGAAAAACCAAGCAAGTAAACACTTTCTGCAACAAGCCTTGTGTTCAGTGCTAAATGCTTCCTACCTCTTCACCGCCTCCTGCTTCATTAACAGTACCAGCTGTCAACAAGAGACAAACACCCCAGAAAAGGCCTTGCCCTTCTGAATGACTGAGATTTACTCACTTATGCTTTCCCCCAGGATGTTCCACAGTCTTTCTTATCAAGGTCCCAAAATGTTTCAAAGCCCATGATGTACCCCAAATAGAGAATGTTTTGTGTGAGTTGGTGGATGGTATAAGGAATACAGCTGACTTCTAGCATGGTGTTTCCAAGCCATCATCCTGTTCACTGGAAGACTACCCATGAGCACAGAGCCACAGGCTCTAGTTCATGATTTCCTGCTGTAATGCTAAAAGTGAATATCCCCCCAGGCTGTGAGAGCAGGGGAAATTGCCTCACTGGGCTCTACTCTCTCCTTACTCATGGCTTTCAATTGCCTTCCCACAGTCTAAATAATTTGGTTTAGGCTTATGAAGTAGTGTGAATTAATCTCCAGACTGACTTTATTTCACCACTTAGTGCTAAGCAGCTAGCAAAAGAATTGTTTTTTTTTACTGAAGCATATCTCATTTTCTCATTGTCTTCAGTAAAAGGAAGGAGCAGAAAGGTGGACATGATTATCCATTATGATTATCACTTATTTACATCTGCTTGAAATTCTAGATGTTTGATAAGTCTACTTGTTTTATTGAATATGAGAACAACATTTTTTCATTAAAAGCCAAAATTTTTGATTATTATTTTGGTACATCTTGCTCTATTAATGCAGTCTTTAAGAACATGGTGGTTGTCACATATTACCTGCTAGAAGGCTGTACTACCTTCTAAGTAATATAATATTCTGTAAGTTCTAAGCAGATTAACCTCTGGATACCCTTTGCATAAAGATTTCAAGTACGCAAAAGCTTATTTAAATGGGTGCAACACTTTCTGCTCATATATTTACTTGTGGGATGCATATGGCAGCAATGTTGCAGCTATATGCAACACATTCCAGTGTTGCATAAACATTTACCTGTTTCAGACCTTTCAACATGAGCAATTGTAACTTCCTTCCTGATTCGGCATTTATTTGCAATTATTTTTATTGTTAGAATAAGTAAAGGCAATATTGGATGCTGTCTAAGCCATGCAGGTCTATTAGAATCAGTTCTTTTGTTCTCCAAAACAGTTCCAGCTGACATTTATGGGGTATGTCTGCATGTGGGTGAGCAGAGCTGCTCTGCCTAGGTCACAGGGAGCACAACCCAGTCTGTAAATGGAAGAAATCCAGCATGTGCCTGTGCAGTTAGGTGCTTTTAGTTTAGAAAAGTGCAGTAGGCATCACTTCCTTCATCATGAAGGAAATTTCAATTATAATTTACACAAATGCCTGCAGAATAGGTCTCAAGATTCTTTTAGGCAGATACAATTGCTTGTATTCATGCAGAAAATCCCTGTTCTCTGTCATGCCCTTGGTTTTAATCTCCATAACATCCTAGCTGGGAGAAATTCTGTCTGTAACTAGCAAAGCATAAAGGCAACTTCATTTACAGTAACTAGGCCCTATCCAGCAGTTATTGAACACACCCAAAAGAGAACCCTTTTACTCTGGAGGCCAAGGGAAGGAGACAATCTTCCCTGAGACATGGTATTGTCAGCTATTTCAAAGTCGTTTCAGGAGGCATGAGTTAGGGAAGACTTTAGCTGTTCTTCTTATAAAGGTAGATAGAATGAAAAAAGGTTCTCATTAGAAGGGTTAAATTCCTTACTCAACTAAGATATCCTGGGAAATGTACTGCTACCTTTCTGTGCCCACTCCCAGCAAACATTTTGAATGTAGGGAGTTTGAGTTCTTATGTAGGTCAACACAATGTAGCTTTTCAGTTTCCAGTTTATAGAGATAATGTTGTCTCATAAATATAAGTTCTTAGACTGAACACTAACTTGGTAGTTTCCACTAATGTTTTCTACCCAGTGTATCAGCTTGGTTTACTGATAGTTTTTATATCACATGAGGGCAGCTACTCAAAAAGCTTAGAAACAGATTTTGAATTTAACACTTGTGGGCAAGGTGTAAAGGCTGACAGACAGCTCAGCATGGGCCAAGACACAAGCAGAAATTCTTGTACAATGTGTTGCCATGAAAAGAAAGGAGACAATAAATTTGAATCACAGCATGGGAAGATGCAATGACCAAAATCTCTTGGCATCTGTCAAGATGGAGAAGAAAATATTGTGGTGGGGCACCCTGTGCACAGAAAAAATAATAATCCACTAGGTCAAAGTTACTTGTGGTTTACTGGGCACATAAAGGTGGGGTGAAAGATATGGTAGGTAGTTATGTGTACTGTCACACTTGAATAAAACTGGTGCTGTAGGACAGCACCCTGCCTGGGGAGGACACTGCCCTGCCCATGGTAGAGGCATGCCTCTTCCTGCTCCAGTGCAGCTCAGCACTGCTGCTCCCTGATGGTCACTGGAGCCAGCACCTGGTGCTCAAAGCAGAGCTGGAATCCAGCCCCTTCACGTGTGTGCCCCTGGTGGGCAGTGAAGGTCTGGCACTGCAGCTTGTGGGTGTTGCACAGGAAATGGTGGGTCTGGCTTCCAGGCTGAATTGAAATCATTGTTTTTGGGGCACTGAGGTTTTTGGGGTGCTAATAACGTCCTGCTATATTCTGAAGTGGAAAGAGGCAATCTGAAGGCATGTTGGATTTAAAAAATATACTACTGCGGTTCGTGCTTACTGCAGTATAAGTAACTAGCAACACAGTCTCCAAGAGTGTGTGCAGAAAGGGCTGTAGGTGTTACTTCTTCACAAAATATTGTTTCATTTGTTTGAGGACACAGGCAGAGAGATAACATGCCAACCGAGGGAAGGAATTGTTTGCTTGAGTGTTGCTGGGATTTTTTTTTGTTTTTCCTTAAGGGAACTGGATTTACTGTAAGGAGAGCAAAGTGGCAGGAAAGAATAAGGGAGTGACTGAGAAGAGAAGAAGAAACATACGGAGCTGCAGAGTGAAGGCAAAGTGTGAAAAGGGTGTTATTTAAATGTAACATTGTTAAGTTATTAGAGTGAATGCCTTATTGACTGGAGAATGTTAGCAGAAGTTTAAATAATTAATTGGTCTGTTAATCATTGTCCAAGTTGCTTTCTCTCGGGTGTAAGTAACATTGTTTCTTGGTTTTTGCCACAAATATTCAACAGGTAGAAGTGAGGCCTTTAGTATTTGCTATGGTAGTATGTGAGTATACTTCATAACTTTCTGTTCTACAAAATCATTGTCTGTAATAAAACTTATGGAACTGATGCACTGTGTGCTTTTAGGAGGGAAAAAACCAAACACCAAAACCACACCAAACCAAAACTACACCTCTGTCCTTATCCGATTAAAAACCTAAACTGAAACTCCAGTAGACGAGCAGTCATGATTGTCCAAAAGAATTCCCTGAAACTGATTTAATTTTTACCTGATGTGACTGCTGTAGCAAGGAAAGGTTAGTATGGCTGTCACCTCAAAAGGAATGGTGGGTGCAGTCATTAACAGGTGCCTCTCTCTCTTTCCTGGTAGTATCAGTATCTCATGCACCATTCTGAACATCAGATTAATCCCCAGCTTTTTATCTGTTCTCTTTTTATCCCTCATCCCCCACAACTCCCTTCTCATCAGGTTAACTTGTTTTCATTTGTGACAATCATTCATCAGTTTATTCTGAGTACTTCTACAGCCAAAACAGAAATCCATTACATCTATATAGCAGTTTAATCTCAACCAATAATTGCTCATTAATCTTGCTGGAAATACACATTTTCTTCAGCCCATTGCCAAGGCACAAGCTTGAGGAAAAAAAAAGCAAAGTATTTAATCAGTTTTTTAAAGTTTGTTAATGACAAATTCTGGCTGACAGATTAAAAAATTTGGTCCGCTGCATTGGGGTGCATTCAGTTTTTAAAAAGTGATTAACTATATGCCAAGCTGTCAAAGAAATTTTGCATGAAAAAAGAGGAGTTGTTAACATTATTATGTCTCTGCCCAATGATTTTATAATGTCCATTTTAAATATACATGGAAAAAAATAAGTCAGCATCATACAGTAATTTTCAAAGAGTGGAGTATTTATCTGTGAAAAGAGAAGCCTGAAACACCTTTTATGCTCACTCATACCCTCCGCCGATTTTTTAATCCCATTGGTTTGACTTTAAAAACACTTCTGTCTTTCCCTCTAAAATTTTAGTTGTATCTGCTGGTTAACTGAATTGAACAGATTTTGGCTTTTCTGTCCTGAAGAACTTCTCCTCATTCTTGCTCTCCCATCAAACCATGGCTGCATCCTGGGAGACTCAGTTTTCCAGTGCAGTTGGATTTGCTGACACAGGTAGGTCATGGCCTGGGTTGATTTAGAAGGCCCACACTTGCTAAATAATTCAACCTATTTTATGGCCACTTGCTTAATACCCAGTTTCTGTGGAGTTGGTAAAGTGTCTGACAAAAGGTCAAATTGATTGCACTACTTTTCTCTGTTGAACTTTTGCTGCTTCTTCATGCTGCTGTTAGTATATCTTCACTTCTGATTGATTTTCTTAATTCAAAAATTGATGCAAAAAAAGGTTTTTTTCTAATGAAAAAGCATGTTTGTCAATATTCTCCACTCCCTTTATGGATTTCTGTTGCGTTGTTACTTTGATTACCAGCTCCTGACCTGTTTATAGTCTGGTTTGCTTGAAAACCAAATCTTCGTTCTCCAAATGTGTAGTTTCATTTTAAAGATCTTTTTGAGAGCAGAAAGCAGCCTCATGCTTCCTGACCCATTCTGTATTTTTATATTCAGAAAGAGAAGGAAAACAACCTGTTGTGAGCAGCAAGTCTTTATTTCTGGTCAGAGATGAATTCCCAGATAAAAGGATACATTTCTTCTTTGCCTTGTGACATAAAGTCAGACTTCAAAAGCCTTTTACTTGTTCAAAGTGACTTGGAGGCTGAAGAAGTGACACTGTGAAAGACTGTATATGACACACACCACTGCTGTGCACTTGTTCTGTGCAAACTATTGAGTCTTGAACTCATTTTAGTTTGATAGAAAACCCATCATAATGTTTGACTATTACAAAGCTTCAGCATCACAGATGTTGAACTTTTCTTGATGCTTGTATACATCATACAAGGGTGAAGCAAGTGAAGCTGTGTTACAGACATTGTTTTGTGTTGTGATGATGAATTGTTTCTGCCACTGATCACCACACCAGCAATGGAGTACATGCCTGTAATAACACATTTTCACATTCTATTTGTTAGTTCCTTTCCAATGCAGCCTTAGACTTTATTTGCGGTTAAATACAGCAACTTTTGAGGATTTCTCTATTCAAACAGTAAATACTAACTAAAATAGATCCTATCATTCAAGTCCTCCAAGATTTTATACAGTTGAGCACATCCTCTCATTAATTTGGTTTTCCAGGATTCTGTGTTGTTGAAGTGAACTTTAATAAGAATACACATGTAACTGAAGCACCTTCCCTCCCTACATTTGTTAAAGTTGTCCTAGAAGGATGTGAACACAAACTCTGAACTGGCATCAAATTTTACAAATCAAATTTTGATCAGGAAATCTTTACTACCAACTTGTGTGAGGGAAGTGAATTGGTAGTCCAAGTGGAGACTGATGACAAGTGGTGTTCCTCGTTGATTGGTGTCAGGACTGGTGGTGTTCAGCATCTGTGTTGGCAATATGGACACTGGGACAGAGTTCACTCTTAGCAGGTTTGCTGATGACACCAAGCTAAGTGATGTGATCAATACAACAGAAGGAAGGGATACCATCCAGCAGGACCTGGACAAACTTGAGTGGTGGACCTTTGCCATCTTCATGAAGTTCAGCAAGACCAAGCACAAGGTGCTGCATCCGGGTCAGGGCAATCCCAAGCACTATAGGCTGTGTGGAGAATGGATTGAGAGGAGCCCTGTGGAGAAAGACTTGGAGGCATTGCTGGACATGAAGCTTGATGTGAATTAACAATACACACTTGTATCCCAGAAGGCCAACTGTACCCTGAGAAGCATCAATGAAGCAGGACCAGCAGATCAGTGGAGGTGATTCTGCCTGGCTGGTCTGCTCTTGTGAGACTCCACCTGGAGTGCTGCATCCAGCTGTGGAGTCCCAAATGGAAAGAAAGACAAGGACCTGTTGGATTGACTCAAGAGGAAGGCCCTGAAGATGCTCAGAAGCCTGGAACACCTCTCCAATGAAGACAGACTGAGAGACTGGGGCTATTCAGCCTGCAGAAGAGAAGGCTGCAGGGAAACCTTATAGCATCTTCCAGTGCCTAAAGGAAGCCTACAGGAAAGCAAGAGAGGGACTTGTTACAAGGGTGTGTAGTGACAGGACAAGGGGGAATGGCCCTAAGCTGAAGGATGGCAGGTTCAGTTTAGATATTAGGAAGAAATTCTTTACAATGTGCGTGGTAAAGCACTGCAACAGGATGCCCAGAGATTGTGGATGCCCTATCTCTGGAAGCATTCAAAGTCCAACATGGATGGATGGGGCACTGAGCAACCTGGTCTAGTGCAAAGTGTCCCTGTCCATGGAGGGAGGGTTGAAACTACATGCTCTCTAAGGTCCTTTACAACCAAAACTATTCTACAAATCTGTGATTCTTTCTTCTTATCTTAATGCACTGTATTCTGCATTGCTGGGCATCTAGTAGATTTTTCTCATGTTGTGAACAGGCAATGAAGCTATTCTGGATGACTTACCTAGCAGTAATGCCTACCAGTGCACTAATTTTCTTCTGTTTTAACTATAGATATTCAAGATGAAATATTATAAACAAATTGCAGGCTACAAACTAGTCTCATCTGTGCTCATTGCAATATAGCATAAATGCACATAGACGGTAGAAACAGAATATTCTTTTGAGGGAGAATTTCTTCAATTTCTCCTATATTCTCTGCATAAGTCAACAACCAAATATTGAAAACAAGGGGAAAAAATGCCCAGCGTCATGGCTTCTGGGTCCTCTTTTTATGCTTGCATTTAATCTTTATGACAGCGAGCAGTACTAAGTAGCACAGAATAGTACTGACCATTCAGCACTGCCTATGAGAGGTGGGTGGTGTGGGTTTCTTGAGAGACAGGTTATCCATCAGATCCCATGGTTCTGATGGTGATTAAATCATCAACAGAAAAAAACCATTCAGATTACACTGTGGAATAACCTACCTCTCTTTTGCCCTTTTTTGTCCCATCCCACTTCTCTAATGCAAAGCTCAGTGCAGCTTTCTGTAACAAGGCCCAGGTGATTCATGTTCTCTCCAAGAAACAGGGATTATCTTCAGCATGCCTTCTGAAATTGTTTTGCTTTCTACTCTATGACTTAAAAGTGGCTCACATTCTGCGAAGCTCTTCCTGAGTGTTAAAAACATTTAGCAATAATGCTTTCCTCAAAGCTGCTACAACGTAGTAAGAAATTCTTAGTAGTTCTTTTAACAAAGCTGGCTAGCAAATGGGCATGTTCTCTTCTTGCTTTCTGTTAGTGAACTGGTTATTCCCCCAAACAGGAAAATGGAGTAAGTCTTAAAGACTCTGTGGCCTGTAATACAATTTTAAAATAATTTTACTATTCATTGGTGTTACAGAACATAAAGAGCAAAAGTTGGTGGAAATAACTGCTCTCTCCTACTGTCAATTCAGACCCTGAAAAAAGGCTTTCTTCATTTATTATACAAGAACAAAATTTCCTGTTTATTCAATTTGCCTGAGCTTAGTATTTTCTCATGGAAGAAAAATTGTAGGGATCTGCAGGGCCACCGTGCCCAGTATCACAAAAACCTCTTGCTTATTCTTAGAGTGGTTGTCCCCATAGGGTTATCAAATCAAGAGACAAACATGAGTAAAATATAGTAAGACATTCTGACAGAGGCCTGAGATGTTCTGAAAAACATCTGAAGTTTTGCAGTATTTGAGGACTATTTCACGGTAACTTAGTGTCCCAGACCAGAAAATGTTAGTAGAGAAAAAGAAAAAATTCTGGAGTAATCTCTGTCTGCATATGCATAGATTGTCAAGCAGAAGAGCAGCAAAGAGTCCCCCTAGAAAGGGTTTAGGAGGGAAAAAACCCTACCACAACTCAGTACAGAAACTACCTCAGTAAATATCTTTATTTACTTTATTTCATTTAAATGAAATAAATGAAATAGTTTATTTCTAGCAGGTACAGCAGCTTATCCTGTGCATGACTGTTGGCTCACTAAACACATGAAGGATAGCACAAGATAACCTTAACTCTGGCCTTGGAACAACTGCATTGAAATGTTCACAGATGTATCTTTTCTGAAAACATAGATTTCGGTATTGATGTTTTTCAGTCAAATTGAATGAATCCACCTAGCTGCTACACTCTTGATGTTTGGAGATGTTTCAAATTATTCTTGATGAGCCAACATGAAAAAAGGGAATGGGCACTTGTGTGGATTAAAATGAGGTGTGGATGTTTGCATAAAAACACTTAATTGTGGTTCAGAGATAACTGTTCATGGGTTGCATGAATGAAAGAAAAATCGTACACCTGATCTCCTTTCTCAGCATTCCAACTAAAACACGGTTTTCCTTTTATTCCAGTAGCTCAGGAATAAATTGTACAGTTTCTTTCCGTTTCTCTCTGTTCAAAGTTTGCAAAGCTTCAGCATACAATGGGTCAAATATCAACAGAGCACTTAAGGAGTTGATCAGTTTTGTGTGTAGGAGTTTCTGTGATTCAGTTCTGTGATTCAGATACAGTAGGTATTCTACCCATATACAGTAACAGTATATGGGTTTGAAATGGGAATAGTTTTCCCCCACTTTCATCAATCATTTTTATGAGATAGAATCCCTTTATATAAAGATAGCAATCTGCACAAATGTCAAATGATTGAACAACTCTTTCAAGAATATGTGGCAATCCATTTTAATACCAATCATTGATTTTGGCAATGAGAGTGAAATCCCTTCAATTGTATTGATAGGTTAAATTTCCCTATTGAATATACTGCAAAATGGCCTGAATGTTGTGCAGTGCTGCAATAGATGCAATAGCTTTATAGTATCTGTTTTCTTATTTTTTTAACAGAGCTTTTCTGAGGTGGTGATGCATATTAGCTCATTGAAATGAAACAGGATGGCCCTTCACAGTATTTTAATAAAAGAGAACATACTCAGGCTGCTATGTTATTAAGTGTGCCTTTGAGATATTCTTGCGTGTAGAGTAGATTTTTTTTCCTATTAAATTGCCAGTTATTTGTGACCTTTAATGTATCACAAACAGTCTTCTTTCTACATCCTAAGCAGTGCTGGAGAACAACAATAAACTGTTGTATTGCTCTCCTTAAATGACACTTACAGCTTGGCAGTGTTACAAGGAAGCTGGTAGGTTTGCCATTCAGGAGCTAAAATAAAGGACTTATCCGTTGCTCCCAGCAACATTTTACTTCCTTGAAATTTTAGAGATACAATTAACTGTTGGATTTTCCCCTTCCAAAACTTTCAGCGATAAATAGCTGATTGTTTCCAATACTACTACTACTACTATTACTATTATTATTATTATTATTATTATTATTATTATTATTATTATTATTATTATTATTGTAGTTGGCCTCGGCAGATTTTTAAAAGAAGTTTCTGATGCGAAACCTGTGAACCTTCTTTGGTGCTATCTGTTTCTTCCCTCCCTTTTGGGAGGATGCTGAGGACAAGCCCTGCACCTATGTCTGCCCCAGGTAGCACACACAAACCCAGGCAAGATTGGTAGAAGCCAAATCAGCTACTTTTTTGTCCTTTCAGACCCTGAAATGCTGCTTTTCCTCCCTCAACGTGTATGCCATGTCCTGTCAAATCAAGCAAAAGTGACCTCAGCTTCATTGTGACATTTTGAGAGAAGGCTAGTGAAGTGTGCGGTGAAATTTTATGATTCCTAATCAAAAGTGGTAAATATTAATGATAGGGGATGTTAAGTACCTGGTCACTGGGGTTCAGAGAAAGGGATGGCCCTATGTAAGTAGAAAGGAGCTGGTTTTTTTTCAGATCTGTACTGAATATGGAATTTTAAGAAAAGGCTAAAATGCAAGCCTCTAGTCCAGTCCTGCAGCCTTTTACCTAATCATTGGCAGCAAGTAACAAAGGCTGTGTGCAAGGAATTCTTTTAAAATTAAAATGAGTATAAAAATGACATTAAAAACCTTGGGAAGGGCTCATTTTGCAGTCTAAGCTGACAGTTTATTCACACAAAGTATTTGAGTATGAAACTTAATATTTATGTGAAAAGGAAGGCTATTTTGCCTGAGAGGATCTTTATATACAAAATAATGGAACAGTTGTTTTCTACCAGCATTCAGATCACAGAGGTGTTGACCAATGGAAATCAGTGTACTGAATAAGGCAGTTTAGCAAGAAATTTTAGGAACAAGTTAAATCCTTTTGACTTCAGCAGAATAATTGAACCACTTTACATTTGCACCATGCCAAAACCACCACCAATCTTTTATGGGCATAATTACACCTATGGGGGGGTCTCGCCTGGGGTTGTAGAAATTTGCCATGAATATTGAATTTCATTTCCACCTTTGGCATCTTGATCCTTGACCCACAAGCTCTCAGACTTCAGGGTGCACACAAAGTCTTGCTGCATTCAGTGGCAAGTAATGCTGTACATGGATTTGTTCCTAGCAATGTGGTTTGGAGCCTCAGAGTTGTTCCCATTGGAGGCTGGGCCAGGCACTTGTCCCTTAGATTGTGACCTTGTCACCTGTTGCTGTGCACACATCTAAAAATTCAAGAGTAAGTTTTATTTTCTAGATGACTGCATATTTTAAAGTTTCACAGCTTCAGGTCATACAGTCTGCAAAGCAGACATTTAAAAGAAAAGTTAAAGAAAGAACATATGCCCCAAAATGTAATGTTTTGCATTGTAAGAGACTAATAAGACCTGTCAGACTCTGATGTGGAGTTAAATCCATTCAGTGTGAAGTTATGCTATGCATAGAATCATAGAATATCTGAGTTGGAGAGGACCTACAAGGAACATCAACCCCTGGCCCTGCACAGGACAGCCCCAAGACATCACACCATGTGCCTGAGAACATTGTCTGAACACTTCTTGAACTCTGTCAAGCTTGGTGCTATGAACACTTCCCTGAGGAGCCTTCCAGTGCCCAAGAATGCTCTGTGTGAAAAACCTTATTCTAATATCCAACCTAAACCCCTAACACTTGAATGACTTCAAGTCATTCCTTTGGGTCCTGTCACTGGTCACCACAGAGAAGATATCACTGTTTGCTTCTCTGCTTCCCCTCACAAGGAAGTTGTGATGCAATGAGAACTCTCCTCAGTCTCCTCCAGGCTGAACAGACCAAGTGCCCTCAGCTGCTCATCATACAGCTTTCCCAAAAGTCCTTTCACCATACTTGTGGATCTCTTTTGGATACTCTCTAGTAGTTTAATGGGGCTTTTAATATTGTGGCGCCCAGAACTGTCCTCAGCACTCGAGATGAGGCTGCCCCAGTGCAGATCAGAGCAGGACAATCCCCTCCCTTGCCGGGCTGGCCATGCTGTGCCTGATGTCCCCAGGACAGGGCTGGCCCTCCTGGCTGCCAGGGCACTGCTGGCTCAGATTCAAGTTGCCATCGACCAGGATCCCCAGGTGCCTTTCCCTGGCGCTGATTCCAGCCTCTGGTTCCCCAGTCTGTCCACACACCCAGGACTGCCCCGTGCCAGCTGCAGAACCCGGCACTTCCCTTGCTGAACTTCGAAGGGTTGGTGACTGCCCAGCCCTCTAATTTGTCCACCAGTAGCCTATCGACTTCCCTCAATTAGAAAGCCTAAATGCCTATACCTGTGTGTGAAGACTGATCTGCACTCTGGTGGGGAAAAGAAAAATAAAATAAAAATTGCTGCAGACGTGTGGCAGGGCCGGGGGCTGCAGCCCCTGCCCGGCTCCCGGCCCGCTGTCGCCGAGGGCGGCTTCCCCGAGCCGCTGTCGCGATCGGTGCTGCGGGGGGCGGCGTGGGCGGGTCCGGCGGTGCCGGGGGCGCGGGGGGCTCGCCCCGCCGTTGCCATGGAGCCCTTTGTGCCCGCGGAGCGCCTCCCCCGGCCCGGCCGCGCTGCCCCGGCCCGGCAGCTGCCGCCGCTGCCCGCGGCCCGGCCCCGCCCGCCTCAGCGCACGGCGGCGCGGGCTGCTGCTGTTGTCGGCCCCGCGCTCCGCCCGCCCCGGCCGCCGCTGCCCCCAAGTTTCTTTTTGTAAGTGTTAAAAGGAGAGGGGGAGGACATTAAAAGGAAGAGTAGAGCTCCGGAGCTTTCTCCCTCCGGAGCGGAGGGAAAGTCGGCTCGGCGGTGAGGAGGCTTCCCAGGGCGCAGCGAACTGATTCAGGAGATTAATTTACAAGTGGGCGACAAAAGGTAAAGCTTGAAAGATGGATCGCTTGTGTGAGATGGAATGGGAGCTGTCGTGGAAAGGTTTATGACTTGTCTTAAAACGTCACTTTTGAATGTCTTTCGGATGATTTTCGACTTCAAAATGCTGTAATGTAATCTCTTACCATAGGTAGCATAATTAGTCACATTTTGGAGTTCGCGGGAAAGGCAAGAAAGTAAATGTTACTCTTCAGTATGTTATTTCCCCCAAATGCCTCGTGTTCTTATTCAGCAGCACTTGATTTGGCCGCGGTTATTTCTTGGTGCGACCCGTCTAAAACAAAGCTTTAAGTAATTCCACTGAGTTATAATAATTCAACCAGCCGATCGTCCTTGTGCAAAAATGCCTTTCTGTACATGCATGCTTTTGAGTTGGCAGACCTGTTGCTTTGTACTTTCACCCTAGAAAATGCTCTCAGTAGAATACCATATACCCATCTCTCTTTTCAAATTATAGTCTTATGTAGGTGAGAATGGGATTTGCATTTTTTATAATTATATTTAGCCTTTCAATCTTTGCTGGAGGCTTTTCAGGTAGATTTTTTTTTTTTAGATGCAGCAGCTAATTTGAAATTCATTAGAGATAGTAAAAATAATGCATGGTTGTGACTTGTTAGTTTCATCTGATGCTGCCCAAGTCCCAGGGAAATGTGACTGACTGTTCAAGGGATTAAATGAATGAATTTCATGTGGAAGTCAGTTGTGTGGAAAAAGTCCTGACAGCCTTCTTTTACACAGCTCTGTATTGTTGTTAAGGTAACAGTTCAATAGTTTTATCTTTTGGCTGAATAAATGAAATACATAAAATGTAAAAATAAACCACCCTTCCTTATGTCTAGTACTCTCCACTAACAATAAGTAAAGAGGTTTTAGAATGTGTTGTTTTTATGTATTTTTCCTGAATCAAACTTGCACTGCAAGAACGTCTTAATGTGGAGTAATACTGTTTAGTAGGTGACTGTAATTAAAGGAGTAAACATGTATTCTCCCAAAGTCCATAAGGACTGAAATACGTGACTTTGGGGAATTTTTTTTCTGATAGAGTTAGTTTGTATCAGTTGAATAGGAAACAAAAAGTTTTCTAAACCAAAGTGGTATAATTACTCAATGTTATGGTAAGTGCTGGGGTGTTTTGTAGTGTGCGTTTGGTTTGTTTGTTTTTCTTTTTTTTTTTTCTTCTGCTAATCTAGGGTATTCATCTTTCTTTAGGTGTTCCCATCTTTATTAGACCAATAGAACTCCAGTACTTATTTCAAGACCAAATTTTATTTCAAAAAATGTTTTGTAAAACAAATGTAACATTTGACTAGTACTCAGTAGTTTAAGTGCTGTGTGCGATTGATCCAAGCTTTTTCTCACTTGATCCAATTAGTCATTTAAACTGTTTATACCAGTAGATTGATTTTAGTAAGACTGCTTATCTTGTTCTGTGGTATTTTTCACTTGATTGTGGCATCTTAAACCATGGATTCTTTCAGTAGCTTTCTAATTGCAGACAGTTTAGTTTTAGTGGCTTCTGAAGTTGTGTGCAGAAACTGGGTACCTTCTTCCTCTCCCTCCTAAGATGTGCTGCATAAAGGCCCCAGTTGGTCTGAGCGGAGGGAAGAACATTAAAGTGACTTAGAAACACTCATGAAGTGCTTGTGAAACCTGTAGTGTCAGAGCAGTACCTGAAGTTGTTACAGCGGTTAATTCCAGTCTCCTTTTCTAAAGTGCTCTGAGTCAGGTGTAGAAATAAAAATTCAGTGAAGTTCCTAATACAGTGTGCTCTCAGTGGAACCTCCTGCGGTTGATAAATATTTCAAGAAGCTGAAAGTTAGTGATACATTTTAAATGCACTGCTAAGCTGAGATACTTCATGGTCCTTTGCATACACATTTGCATTATTCATTTGTGCTGTGCAGGTAGATAATGGGCCAAATCTATCTTTGGTATTACTCCACTGATTTCTGAGTAACTGAGCTAATTCAACCATATGTGTACATCTTGCTTTTTGGAAGTCCAAGGCAAAGTCAGAATTACATTGGTGATTTTATTATACAGGTAAGAATTGTTTGTACCCTAACTATTAATGTTTGGTAGGTTAAGCATTTCTTCATTAGGGTAATTGTAAGCAGAAGGTATAATTTAGTTTTTCTTCATTTTTTTTTTTCTGAAAAAAAAAACCCCATGGTTAATGTTTAGTTGCAGAAGTGACTGAGAGATGTGATAAACCAGCTTTCTGTCATTGGTAAAATTTCATCCTAATAACCTACTAACTTAATGGGTTAGCCTTGACACACTTCTTTGTATCATGATACACACTCTCTACGTGTTTTAAGCAGCCTTTCAAGCCTGGGTCCATGATACTGATGTGCTGCAATTGTGTTTATGTGTGTATACAACCTGTACATATATCTCTATTTTAAATAACTAGGTACTTGCTTTAACATACAATGAGAGGCAGAGGTAACAGAAAATGGAAAGCCTTGATCCATTTGCATGGACTAGATTTTAAATGCTGACTCTGAGCAGGCCATTCAATGGCAGAGTATGTAATGCATTTGATGGAAGCTACTATCCTTACATTTAAATCTGTATATGAAAGAGGTTATTTTTTGTGGGGGAGCTTTCTTCCTTTATTTCCTTCTTTTAGGAGATAATGATGTTGTAGAAACTTTAATGTCAAATTTAACTGTTTAATTTTAAGAACCAGAGAGATCCTATCAGAAGACCCTTAGCATGGGGCTCATGCTATTATGAATAGTTTCTGCCAGAGATCAAAACCTTTGTATGGCATTCTCAGAATGCTCATTCCAGTAAGTGGCTTTTGAAAAAGCTAACCTGAAAATTTAAGCAGCAACTTTGTCCTGCCAGCTGTGAACACATGAAAAACATCTCTGTCAGTGTTGAGTGCTACAAAAATGTGCATTTTTAGGGGTCTGGAAGAAAAAGTAGGTGGAAACACAACTTTCATTTCACTCAGTTGAAGGAAGGCTCTACTTAATACACCCTATGTCTAACATTTTCTAATGACAGTGTGCACAGCCATCTTATTCCGCAGAAGTCCTTCCTTAGTGAAGCAAATCAGAACTTGGGAGTCAATAAGAAAATCACTTATACGTTCAGGATATTGCCAAGGAATTATCACCATTGTCTGTAATTCCTGTTAAGACCAGTTTTAAAATTTTATTCTCGGTGGAATGAAACATGTTGCAATTAAATAACTTTTGCAGCTTTAGTAGTTGTCAGAGAAACTAAGTCTTGGGACACCTCTCTCTTCTGTGCCAAGAAATTCTGTAGAAGTCTATTGAGAATGCAATAAGTAAGCATTTATTGACAATTTTTTATCCAAAACTACAGGCAGAGAAATATTATTTTTTTGAACTGTTGAGCAGTTACATTAAATTGTTTAGTGATCAGCAGGCACTCAGATGTCATCACATTTTTGGGGATTCTGGCATCGGTTTTCCTGGTAGTGATGAATACTGATTTTTTTGGTTTTTTTTTAAGAAAACTTGACTTCTTTTAAATAATATTACCATTGAGCAGGTGTCTAAGATATTTTGATTGTGTAATAAATTAATTAATACTGATTATTGCAATTCTCTTAGCTTTTTACGAGTGTTTTGTAAGGATATCTACATGTGGAGTGGTACTAAGCAGTCAGTTTGCAAACTGAGGGCAGAAGATGCCTTTGCTTTCTAGTATCTTGTTCTGGCATGTACTCAGGGCTATTTCACCTGGCACAGGTGATTCCTTGTGATGTTTGCATGCATGGTGGCTCGAAGATAATGTTGGTTGCCATGGTGGGAAAAGGGCAGTCTGCTTGTCCAACCTACTGGATGGCCCAGCAGACTATAAATAAGTAACAACATTTCTTCTGCAGCCTTGCTTGTGCAGTTGCTCATTTCTATTTTGTGAACCCATTGCACAGTTGGAATTTGTAGTAAATCTGAACTCTAATAAGTTTGCTTTTCTGTGTTTCCAACTCTTTCAACTTTCTTAACTGGCAGAGTTCATGAATGTGTAAAAGAGATATGCCTGACACAAATCTCTTGCACAGAGGATTAAAATGACTGCATCCTAAATAATGTCAGAGGGGTGTTGTTAACTAAAATGTAGAAAACAATATAAAAGTGTACAGGAAATATTACACACTTGTAGAGTTTTTTTGCAGTTAATGGCCATCGTCAGAAGAGTCAGTATTTTATTGCTGAGTCCAGCCTAGCATGAACTTTCTAATCATGATTTTATCTTTTAAAATCTTGAAACCCTTAGTTGTCACAAGATGGCCTTTAAGCAATAGAAAAATCAGCCTGTTGCTGGAAACTAACTTAGAAAACCTAAAACATTCTTCTAATGCAAGAGATGGTTAATTGACAATAGATAAAGACAAAGAATTAAAATAGAAGGATAGCAAAGATTTTAAGCAAACAAACAAAACCCTCCAAATCCCTATAAACAGCTCTGCAATTTTTTTTAAAGGTTACAGTGCTGCCTGACTGCCCTGCCCTGATTTTGGGATAGTTTTCTTTTGGCTCCCCAGTTGACACCCTCAATTGGCTTTTTATGTAATAAAAATTGAATAGTCTAATTTCAAATTGAGAGTCAAGCGTGCAAATGGCTCCATGACAGCTTTCTGTGAGGAGCGGGTTCTCATCTTTGTCCTTGGTCTGTGCTCCTTTTCTCCACCTCAGTCTGCACAGTGGCTCTGTTGTTTTTCATTGTCTTTCTGTGGCATTCAAAGCCATTATGTATTCACAGCTCTATACTGCTGAGCTATGACTCTTTTTAAATAATTCCCACCTAATTGATACTCGGGCACATGGGTAAAGTCCTTCAAAAACGCTCCTGTCAGCCTAGTCCCTGCCATTAGCTGGGGAGGGAGATACTCCTCAGTTCTCATGTGAAATTTAGAGCCATTAGGGAGGGAAGTTCATGGCTGCTGAATCAGAGGAAATATTTTTAGTGATCTGTCTCTAGTACTTTCTTTTTTTTTTTTTTTCCTAATGAACTTGATGATATTCAGTCAAAGCCACAAGTTCTCAGATGGTTTAAAATGAGGTATCAAGATCTGCTGAAATTAGAGGAATTTTGCTTACTTACCAGGAGGTGGATCTGTATTTGGTTGCCTTATGTTGCCCTTGTAGTTATGGAAGACTTGCCTGACCTGATAGAATCTGTATGTTTTGTTGTGCTCTTGCTGAAACTGCTACACAACTGCTTTAAGTAACTTCAACCATAGTAAACTGCAGCACATCTTGGCATATCCTGTGGAGGAGGTGAAATGTCACCAGTTTTATCTGCATAAACTGTATTTGAAATTATGTGTTCAGAAGGATGTAATTAAAAGAGGAAAGAAAATAATATATAAACTGCAAAAGCCCTTGGGCTTTCCTAAATAACTTTACAGCATCCTCACCACATTTGTTCCCCTCTAAACAGTCATAAGGGTAGACATTGCACTGGGAGGGTATGTGCTTGACATTCATAAAGTTTCAAACACTGATGTATTTTGGGTTTAATTTTAACCAAGCACAGATGCCTAAAAAGTCATTTCCAGTAAATGATTTGCTGGTGCTGGATCTGATGAATAACTTGTGTTCCCTAATCTATTAATTGAAAAAACACATAGAAAAGAATTTAGAGCAATTTTATTTTAATATGATTGTTCCTGTGTGAGATTAATACCACATATGAGTATTGAGTAACCCCATCATTAATCATATTTCCTCTTCATAATTCTTTTTCTCAGCCTCAGTTCACTGTAAGGCTATATATGCTCTTGTCCAGCAATGATTTGTGATTTTCCTCACAAATAACAGAGACTGTCTATTCAGTACCAAAATATTAAATGTATTGAAATTGTAGTTACAGAGATGGAGAATTTTCCTTCAGCAGTAGCATAATGGAGTGTATAGATTTCTCGGACATTTTTGTCATGTGAGTTATTTGTATCCATTTTTGAGGAGGTCATGTTATACCTCTATTCTCCCATTACTGCTCTTGTAATGCGCTGGCAATCCATGGTTTTGGTTTGGTTTGAGTTTTGTTTGTTTGTTTTGGGGTTTTGCTTGTTTGTTGGTGTTTTTTGGGTTGTTTTGTTTGTTTGTTGTTGTTTTGTTGTGTTTTTTTTTTTTGTCTGTGTTTTTATGATTATTGCTTAAATTTTGTTTCATAGATGAAATAACTACTTTGTTCACTTTTGAACTGTAATGTAGTTACTGCTGTGGGTACCCTATGTACTTTGTTTCTAATAAGTATCTACCACCAAAAAATTATTTAACTATTTTTTAATATACCTATAGTAGGATTTTTCAAGTGTCATTGCCCCTTTTCAATAAGCTTCTGCAGTACACATACAGTGCTGGATTATATGAAGAATGATATTAAGATTAGCCATGTCCAAATTAGCTCTGCATTTAAATAGGAACTTTACCTAGAATGTGCATCTATATACTCCCTCAGTGCTCTTTGCACAAGTTGTCTGTCTTTGTAGAGTGGCATTTCACACAACATTAGTGCTAACAAATTATTATTTTCACAGTATCTTTTAGTTTGACAATATTTTATTTTCACTGTGTTTAATGGTAGTTTAAAGTATATTTTTTAATTAGTGTTAAATTATTATAATGAACATGTGCAGTACATCATAAATAAGTTATTTCTAACATCGTATGAGCTCTCTGGTTTATACTGTAAATTTTGTACAATGAGAACTTGCTGTAAACCAGACACATGCTCCTTGATTCAATTGATGGAGTAGGTCAGAACTTCATTTGCTTGGTAGCTGTAGTTCTGTGCTGAAGAGCTAACACAAGGTCACAGCTTCAGGGAGGTGGGGAAAGGGGAAACAAAAAGTAAAGTCTTAAAAGGTGGTGATGTTTTTCATTTGGACATCTAGCTGACATATTGGTCCTTCCAACTAAAGAAAAAGGCTACTGTTATTTTAACAGCGCAGTAAAAATGTATAGACATTTTCAAGGAAAGATTAAAGCAGAAGGGTTTATAGATCCATCACATATTGAATGAGACCCAAAGCACATTTGCAATGTCCCTGTAGGCATCTAGGGACTGGGTTATGCTCAAATGGAATGGGCTAAGTTCATCTTTTTCCTGTGGACTATGGCAATACACTATCTGCTGCATTACCTGAAAGCATTCCTTAAAAGTTACAGGATTTCCTTTAATGGATAAACTCTTGTGATAACAGCTTCTTGACATTTGTATCTTTAGACTCTCTTCTTTAGGCTGTCATGACAGATTTTTTTTTTTTAAATGTTGCCAGTTTGTTTATGTGTTGATGATGACTTGCACACAGACACAAAAGCATTGCTTCAGAGCACGGGCATTTCACATGTGCATTTATCTCTTTGCAGAAAATGATACCTGAACTAATATTCTGGAAATACCAGGAGTCTACTTCAAGTATATGAAATTTTATTTATAGTCTTGCCATCTGGAAAGACACGAGGCATCTCAGCCTTGTGAACGTGCTTGGTGATATTTGAGGAAAAATAGAGGGAATAAATTTGGCTGTGGCTCCTTTGTCATCCGTGTTCCTGCACTGCTAACATGAAGACAGAAGTGGAGGTGTTTTGTAGGACAAGATGATCACTGTTTTAAATAATAGCAAAATTCTACATACTTTGGAGTGTAAGTCTTTGCTATGATGTGTAGACAAGTAAGTTAAAAAGCAGCCACCCATCATTTTCAAGTGCTCACAAGTGGAGGGCAAGGCCCTTGCATTGCAACTTGAGGCCATTTCTGTTACAATCTGGATGGTCAGGTTCCAGGCTAGTAAGCTGGCAGCATCTGAGCTGAAAAATCTTGATATTCCCTGACTGGAGTTTGCACCTCTGTGCTTTTCTAGAGAGTAAAATCCAGAAGCAACTTGACAAGTTTGGTTAGTGTGCTAAGCAGCCAGTGTTTCTGGGAGCCAGGTGATGCTAAAATCAGATTTGGGTTAAGTGTTTATGTGCTTAAAAGTGTTTCCCTGGTTGATCTCAGCCTGTTGAGGAAGTCTTGAGCAGCTGGGAGGGTGTCTGTTCTGGCAGGCTCCAGGATGGCCTTATTTCCATTGGGTCTCCTGCTCTGAGAGTTGTCTCCTGTGGCTTATGCAGAGAGTTTTCTCTGTCATTACTTTCTCTTGGCTTTTTTCCCCAGGAATAATTGTAGCATTGGGAGTAAACAAGTACAGCAGTGATTCTAGCATTGCTGCACTGCTTCCTTTCTTCTCCCAAACTTTCGTTCTGTGTTGACTCGTGCCATTCCATTACTGATGTGTTATGAATGGGTCTTGCTATGTTCTTGGAGTTCTCTGAGTTAGGGGTGTAATTTTCCTGTCTGATATTATATATTGAACTATTTTTTGGTTTTCATTAGGAATTGTGTGTCTGAAATTATTTTATAATGAAATTCTGAGTTCTTTCTGAGTTATTGAAATGGTTAGAAATTGCATATATGGCTGTGGTAAATGCAGCATTAGATGTAAGTGGACTCATTTCCTCCTAAACAGGAATGCATGTTCAAATAGTAACTGTATCCATCTGAATAAGGCTTTATTTTGTCTATATATACATGAAGATTAAAGTAGTTTTGCATATTTCTGATTTTCTTTTTCCAAACAAAGTGTGATTTATTTGCCATTTTGTTTATTTTAAGATTTTGGGTATTATTGAATCATATTATTAGTTAGTGCCCTGCTAATAGTTTTGCATAATACTTGAAATCTATATTATTTGACTGTCAGTATCTCATTACTGCTTCCTTCTGTAGTGTGTTCAGGGGCTTCAACTTAGAAAGTCTGGCAGCAATAATCTCAACTGTTGTCCTGTTCTTATTTTTAGTTCTTTGGCATCAGTGTTATAATGCCTTAAAATGAAAATAAGCTTGGATAAATGTAGAGGCAGTGCCCGGACACTTGTCACTAACTGCCTTGGGTTAGGAAGTTGTACAGATAGGGGTGGCTGTGGCATAGCTGCAGGATGGAGCAGATAAAGAAACTGCCTGCTTGGCTGTAACCTCCAGATAGACTCTGGATATCTGTTTAGACAAACTCTAAAATGCCTTATGATTAGGTTTTTATTGCACATGGGCCTCCTAATGTAATCTTTTAACATTTTTAAGACAGGAAAGAGACAGAACCTAAGTTTTAATTAGTCCTGGCTCTTGTAAAACAGCTGTCCATAAAATCAGTGAAATTCCTATTTGGACAGAGGTGCATTTTCCAAGCTCTTGCACAACCTCCTTGTGTGGGTGGCTCCCTTTCCTTCCTTTAAACTTTTATTGTTAATATTCATGGAATGCTTTAAAAGCATAATTAGCCATTTTGTTATTTGGAGGGAGAAGTCACATGCAGATTTGAGATAGTCAGCATTTGGACTTGGCATTTTATGACTGATTTTTATGAATGGCAGAGTAGGTTTATTAAAAAATCTCACACACTCTTCCATCTAAAAATCAGTACATTTGAAAGGGAATTTGGGAAAAAAATCTCTACAAGCACTGTGAACAGATTGAAAGTTTTTCTGGGAATGGGAGGTCCAGTCATTACTGTTTGGCAGCACTGTATTGTTTCAGAATATCCTTGTGCATGACTATTTTTTATATATAAAGGAATTAATTTTCATTATGATTTTTGTCATTCACTTCATACAGATTTTAGTTGAAGTTTTGAATCATGCACCACTAAGGCACAATATAACTTTGAAAAACAGTATTAAAAGAAAAAATAGTTTGAAAACTAATTTAAAAAAAAACATTTACAAACAAAATCTATTTGGCTCAGTTCACCAAAACATGAGCAGGATTCAGAAACAGCTTGCTGGCTGAGCTCATCAGCAGGAGAAGCTGTAGTCGATCAGTTCTGCCCTCTTCAGCAGGTGTAATACCATTTGATGGAAATTGCAATACATGGTTTCAGGGGACATGTGGATAATGTGTCCAGATGATAGCAACATCAACAAAGTATAGAAAAAAACATGGGCAGATGTTTGGCTTATTCTGTCTACATGGTTACACGTACTTAAATTCACTGTAATGGAGTTTATCTACTGTCGTGTTGTGGTTTGCTCTCTTACAAAGAAGGATTTTATGGCAGGCTGCTAATCTTGCAAAACAGTTCACCTGTTGCAGCAGCCATATTTTGCAGCCTTAGCTGCAGGATTTTTTTACCTTTTTTAACCTTTTTTTTTCCCCCTAAACTTTCTTTCCAAATATATTGAAGTCCTAGGTTTGACTACAGTGGGATGAATTGCTTTATGGTTTTGACATAGAACAGGGTATTCTTGCAGTGTGACTGGATACTTCAGACCTTCCCAGGCAGAAGAAAATAAATTGAACACTTTTCAAATATCATCCTTAGGAAAAAAAAAGCCTCTAGGTTTATCTAACTGAAAAACTTTTGATTTTTATATTCTGCTCTCTGTGTTCCAGAAGTATGTCTGCTCCTAAAATTACTGAAATAGAATGTTGACTCAACTTGATCTATGGAATATAACATGTATCAATAATTACTGAAAATATTTAGACAGATGTTTCACTTAAGAGTCATTGTTCTTCAGATCCATTTATGTAGAATTGAAAGTGGTGGTGTATCCAGCTGTTCTATCATCAGGAGGTCCTGTTGGCATGGGTAGGGCATCCTAGCTCTATTATCTGCTCCTGTCTCTTTTCATTCCCACTACTAGAACTCCTTAAAATTCTAGATCAACACAGCTTGCAAATTTAAATTCAGTGCTTTGTAAGATTAATTCAAAAAATGTATAAAACTATAATTTTGAAGCTGATGCGAACATTTAAAGGAAAGGGGGTTTATCTGCTATTCATTTAATGCAGCACAAAATTAACATCTGAATCAAACAGCAAAATTTTAGTAAATAAGATGCAGCATTTATTATGAAGCCTCATTATTCCATATGCATAGTAATACTTTCAAAGTGTAATTTTTTCTTCTTCCTAAGCTGCTCAAAATGTTTCCCCCTGTTTTTCAACAAGGCATTGTCTGTTGATATTTGTAATTAGATCATTTGCATACAGTCATTGTCATTAGAAAGTTAGCATTTTCAGTGGTTGTAGTTGTCTGAGTTATCCAAAGCTTTCTCATTTAGAAATATTTGAAATTATAATTTAGGTCACATAGTTTTTATGCTAACCATTATTTGGAGTGTTATTTCTCACATGACTGCTTCTCAAGCTTAAGCTTGTTTCACTGTAAATAATTTTGTAGTTTCCATTTTAGTGGAATTCTAACTGTAGAGTATTTTCTTTGAGGGAGCACATAGTTGCAAGTTATTTATGTGAGGTACTGTATCCAGAGCCATGTGTACTCCGTTGCTACGGAGATACCTGTCATCCTGTCTTCCTAGGAAAGTGATAGTCCAGCGTGGCACCAAACATGCCCAAAGCAGTGGTGTGCAGAAAATTTGCTAGCAGGTACAAAACCTGTGTCACTGGCTTGAGTGATGTGTTCTGTAAATTCAGGAAAGGAAGGTAAAATCCTAAAATAACTGAACCCTATGCACTTTGGCTTGCCTCCAGGAGGTTATGTTCTCCTCTGTCCCCAGTCCTGGCAATAATCCAGTTGCCAAACTTCAATTAGGATTGTCTGTAGAGACTGTACCCTATGCAAGTACTGGGTCCAAAAGGGCTCCTTGCCTGTCTCCTGTATCAAACATGAGCTGGAGGAACAAAAGATAGAAACGGTCTGCAGTGTTTGTAAAACTGCTTAAAAGGAAGAAACTGATTTATAAGGCTTTAATTTTCAAAGTCCTCCTCTTTAAGTGGTATTACACTGTTGGAAGATTTTGCTCTTCCAAAAAAAGACATGAAAAGTGGCTAGAGGCACTTTATATTCCAATGATGCTGTCAAAGACATCCCAAACATTGTTGCAAGGTCTCTGCCCACTTTTCATGAATGTATTCAAGGGAGGGTGTGCTGTATTTCTCTCTCTCTGTTTCTCTCTTTCTGGCTTCTCTCTGCAATGGACATGAGCCAGAGAAATGTCTTTCCTGGTCAATGCAGTCTCTTGTTTGAGGAAATGAAGTAAAGTGCATCCCATTAAATTATTTCTTTCATTCTAATTTCAGTGACTTTGCTTTTGGAAAGGATACACACTTTGCCAGCCATGTAATAAGAAAAACTAGTCTGTACTAAATAGGAATCAAGCTTTAGGGATGGGAAAGTACCACAATATTAGGAGAGCTTCAGCAGAGGTGAAATTTGGTTCAAAATCCTGATTTTCATACACTAAATATATACTTTCCCTTTTTAAGACAGAGAGGAACTTGCTCTATAAATTTTTAGCCCTTGAGAAATCAGTTTGATGTCACATTTTGCTTGTCACATGATTGGATAATGTAAAATACACAAGGAATAGACAACAGAACAGGTCCAGAAAATTAAGTAGCTTTTCTTTTATTCTTACAGTTTAGCATTGCAAATGTTTCTGGTACTTGTGTATTCCAGTCTGGTGAGACTCTCCTCGAAAGGATCTGAATCCAAGGAGCCAGACTTACTGAGCAAAGAGGCTTCTCAGGACTGTATCCAGTGCAGCTGTCAGACTAGGGACAGTTAGTGTTTTGCATGGTGCAGGCTATTTAAATGAGAGTGTCTGTGAGATGAGAGGAATAAACTTTGTAAGGTAAGACAAGTTGAACCATCTATGATCAATTCAGTAAATAAAACAATATTCTCCTATATTGATGTAATCTGATATCTTACCCATTCTAACCCTCAGGTGCGCTAGGAAGAAGCTACACCTCTCACTCTGATTAGACAGAGAAAAATTCTAGAAAATCTCTCTTTTACTACAGAAGTGATCTGAGAAGGAGAGTAATTATGATGACACAAAAAAGTTACCTAGTACAGTGTGCCTGACGACTGTCTGGTCAAATTTTGCTGCTTCTGAGATGGTGTGTTTGCCTCAGTAACCTTGGTAAGGTTTGTTTCAGACAGAGCTAAGCCCAGTAACTCCATGCACCAGTACACACTGGGAGCCACCCGGCTGGCAAGTAGCTTTGCCAAAAAAGGCCCCACAGGGGTCCTAGTGGACACCAAGTTGAGCATGAGACCGAAATGTGCCCTTGTGGCAAAGAAGGTAACCAGAGTCCTTGGCTGCCTTAGGAGGATGAGTGTTGCCAGCAGGTCAAGGTGATCTTTCTCCTCTTCTCAGCACTAGTAAGGCCACAGCTCTAGCACTGGGTCCAGTTCTGGGCCAAAGTCAAGGTGATCTTTCTCCTCTTCTCAGCACTAGTAAGGCCACAGCTCTAGCACTGGGTCCAGTTCTGGGCTTCTTAGTTCAAGACAGATACAGACATATTGGAGGGGGTCTAGCAAAGAGCCACTAAGATGATGAAGAGAACATCTCTCCTTTGAGGAAAGGCTGAGAGCTGAGACTGTTCAGCCTGGAGTAGAGAAGGCTTGAGGAAGGAAGTCATCAATATGTACAAACACCAGAACAGAGGGTGCAAAGAAGAGGGAGTCAGATTCTTTTCAGTGGTGCCCAGGGACAGGACCAGAGCCAGGGGACACAAACTGAAACACAGAAGGTGCTGTGTGAACACCAGGAGACGCACCATTACTGGGAGAGTGACTGAACACTGGAACAAGTTGCCCAGAGAGATTGTAGATTCTTCCTCCTTAGAGATATTCAAAAGCTACCTGGCATGGTCCTGGACAGCTTGCTCAGCGTGGCCCTCTGTGAATTGGACAAGGTGGCCTCCAGAGGCCCGTGCATACCTCCACACTTCTGTGATCCTTTAAAGGTACCTGCCATGCATGCTCAGGGCATGTGTCTACTGCTGATGCATTACATCCTGTTTTATGAGCAGGTTGGGGATTGGAAACAGGCAGAGTAATCTTGCATCTTAGTTATGTTGTGTAAGCAGAGATTGCAATTCCAGATTCTCATTATTTCAGACTAGTGAAGATCATTCAGAAGTGTCACATCACATCTCGTTTCTGTCTTTGAGATGTTTGGCTGTGCAAATCATATGGCTTTGACAAGTAATCCCAACACATTCACAGTTCTGAGATGCTGAAAAATACAGCTAAAACTTTGGTACCACAGGTTTGGTATTTCTGATTTGTGAAGTAAAAACAAGGTCCTCATGCTGCTTTAGCAGGTACATATGTCTACTTCCCCTCAGCCATGGAATGGCCAGAAATCCATCTGCCGTACAGGAGACCCAAATGCTTTCTGGCCGTCCCAGATCTGCTCCCACATACCAGCAAAACTGGGCACTCCATCCACCACATCACATGGGTTTGAACCTCAGCAACTCTCACCAGGCACAAAGAGAGGTTTTCAGACTGCATGGTGCTGCTGGGCCCTCAGTCCCCCCCAGGCTGTGCAATCAGCTTCTCTCTTGTCCCTGGTTTCTCAGAATGCCTTGTCCAGGGAGGTGAGAGGGAGCTCTGCTGGAAGGGTGATTCTCACTCCCTCCCTCCCAGACCAGTTTGGAATGGCTTTCCTGTTGCTGTCATGGAAACCATGCTTGGAGTTATAGGAGAGGGAATATGCGTGGCATTCAGCTGCTGCCAGGTGTGGAGAGGAGAGAGGCCTCATTTTACCCAGTCCAAATTCCCACTGGGGGAAGAGATGTCAGATTTAAGATGGGGAGGCAGGGTAAAGAACAGCATGGCTCTGAACTGCAGCCTAGAAACCATGTCTGGAAATTAATTTGAATTGCCTCTCTGCCATTAAATTCACTTAAAACACTGAGTTTAAAATTCTGCATGCATGGCTTGTTTCCATTTACTTTGCCTTTCCTTTTCAATACTGTGACATCATGAACCTTTTTTTTTCCTGAAAAAAAGAGAGAGCTGCAACATCTCCCTGCTTGTTCTGCATTTGGAAACAGGGGCTTTAGTAATATGCATTGTTTGAAACAGGTCTTGGACCTGTTATCACTGCTGCTAGAAGGTTCCTAGCAGGAAGCCAGTTCCACAGGGATAGATGCAGTTTTGATGACTGTGTTTTGCTGTAATAAAGACTTAAATTTCAGGTGACTTTCACAATACTATCAATGAAATATTCTGATTGAAGTCATACAACAAATTTATTCATTCATTATTTCTACTCACTGTCTCTTCCTTTTTTTCTTTCCCCTGAATCAATGAAAGTAACAATGATTCCTATGGCTCTCTTCTTTTATAATTGTATCATAGCAGTAATTTTGATATTCCTTCTGTAAGGAGCATCCCTGTAGAGATGCTTCTCTCCGTTTTAGTCTACTGACAGTTTCCTCGACATCATTTTGGTGGCAACTGAGCAGTCTTTGAACTGAAATCTGTGCTGTAATTGTGGAAGCAGCACAATTGTCTTAGTGAGGCATGGTCATTCTGGAGTGCAGCAAGTGTTGCTTGTGTGTTTGAACTCCCAGAGGCATAACCACAAATCCAGTCCAGTGTATTTAACTATTCTTGTTCTATTGAACTATATAATTCTATTCTTTGCTTTACTTACAATGAGTAGTACAAATCTGGAATCTTTCTGACTGATTGTTTGAGAACTCAGTAGTTCTCAAACTACTGTAAAATCTAGTAAAATATATTTTGTTTTTTATTGAAAGAATAGCCTGGATTCCCAATCTGGATGTTTTAAGGATAAAATCTATTCTTCTGTAGAAAAACCTGATACATTATATTTTCTGGTGTCTGTTTGGTGGCCATAAGTGTATGTTTCACTAGCAAGAACAGCCATTGTTGGTCGGATGAACTGTCTTCACTGATGACATCAAGTACATGCTGACTAAAGAGTAAGTGCAGGGCCATAATATGTGATACTGTCTTCTACTACTCAAAAGCCACCTGTTTTCAGGTTTCCATGACCCACTGAAGTTATGATGTACTTAGTAACCATCAAAAGCATGCCTGTTACATAAAGAGTAATCTTCTTTCATCTATTTTCAAGCCAGTAGAGTGTTTCTGGGTCAAAATCAGAGCTACTGAGAGAAATGTCATGGTGTCTGCTATGGACCTAGGTGAGGAAGAAGATGTGGATTGAACCTTTGCTTCCAAGACGCCTCAGGCTCTGGTTCTCATGAGGGAATTCAACCATTCTGGGAAAACAGCACAGTGGTGCATAACAATCTGGGACATTTCCAGGATGTGTTGGGAACAACTTCTTCATGTGGTTGTAGATGGACCAATTAGGAGCAGTGCTCTCCTAGACTGAATGTTTACCAGTAAAGACCTGTTGGAAGATAAAAATGTCAACAGCAGCTGCAGAGACAGTAAGAGCATAGAGGCCAAAGACTTGAGGAGGACAAGCGATCAAATAAAGACCTGAACTTCAGAAAAGCAGATTTCAACTCAGTCAGGGAACTTCTAGGAAGGATCCAATGGGAACCTGTCTTGGATGGCAAAGAAGCTCAGGAATGTTGGGAGATTTCCCAGTGCAGCTGCTTCTTGAAGTACAAAAGAGCAGTCTATCCCCCTAAGCAGGAAAAGCAGCAGACATAAAAAGAAATCAGTTGGAAAGGCACCAAGCTACCAAAAGAGCTCAAATGAGAAAAGGAGCACTGGAGCAGTGCAAAAGGGGACAAGCTTCCAAAGACGACTAGAGAGGTACTGCTTCAGTGTGCAGAGATGCAATTAGGAAGGCAAAAGCTCAGCTGGAACTCAAAATAGCAAGAGATAATAAGAATAATGTAAGACTTTCTGCAAGTATGTTAGCAAGTAGAAGTACAAGAAAGATATAGCTCTGTTGCTGCTAAGGGCCAGTGAGTTCATAAAAAATGGCACAGAAAAAGCTGAGGCACTCAACCTCTCTTCTTGGATAATGTCAGGCCCCAAAACTGTGTCAAAAAGAAACAACAAAGTGAATGATAATACAGAAGGGTCAAGTGTTGTTGCTGTTCAGCCCTACTGTCCTCCGTAACTTTTTATTGTTGCCTAACTTTGTTGACCTGTTGCTCATTCCATGTTTCAAGTCATTCTATATGTATTAAACAGTGTGGAACATGGCACCAGAACTTCACTGGTGGGCACCTTCAGCTGGGAGAATTTACCCTTTATTTCCTGAATTGACTTCCTATTTAAGAAAGACCTTATCCATGCAGAAGCCTTCTAGATAACTTGTTCATATTTATGTTAGAGGCCATGAATTCTGTTCTGTGTTACAGACTCTGATAATTTGCCCAGTAAGACTATCTGGCTTGCTGGTCTTTAGTCTTCTAAATCTCCCTTAAACTGGGATTGCATTCAGTGTCTTACAGATTTAAGCTGTGTATTTCTTAGTTTCTTAGAACTATTGAGTAAATACCATCTGATCTTCAATTTGCTACAGGTTGTTTTGTCTGTTTGTTTCATGACCTATTCACTTCAATTTCAGGCAGATCTGCTGATAAGACTCCCTCAGTGATTTCTTAGCATGAGAATTTTCCATGAGGGATTCATTTGGTTTCTCTTCAGTGAACCCTTTTATATTCTTACCAGTGATTTTACAGACTCTCCAGGCATATTCTTGCTCCTGATGCATTTGGAGAAATATTTGTTGTTTGCTTTGATGCTTTTGGCTATTTGTCCTTTAAAATCATATTGTGTTGTCTTGTCTTTTTATGTTTAACATGTCAACATTTATGCTATTGTATTTTCTTTACTTGAAGATGATTTCAACCTTCAGAAAAAGGTGTTTTTTTCAGTAACAGCTTCCTTTGCCCTAACTTTCTGTATCTTGACCTTTTCTTGATACACTGACTTGATTCTGTATATTCATCATACACTTCCAACAATCAGTTTCCCTACTGTCTATAAATACTTTACTTCTAGCTTTAAGCAATTTTTAAAATATTTTTTCTTAAAATTTTCTCTTTTTATGTGGCTCCTAACTGGCAGATGCTCTGCTTTCTATGGGGATGTTGGATTCAAGGACAGAATGATCACTTAGGGTCACTTCTCAACCACAAAATATGAAACTGTCTTGCTTGACCAAGTCAAGAATTTAATTTTTTCCTGTGCATCCCAAGCATCTATATATGATGATATCCAAAATTCACCTTATGTGCCACGTTGTCGTGTTACTTTATTTCTTTTTTTGTACCAAGTGTTGGGGTAATTGAAGACTCCCAGAACTGTTGCATTTTGTAACCATCTTTCAGACTACATCTCTGCCAACTCAATACTGCATCAACCCATATGTCAATTGAAAAAACGAATTTTTATTCAGTGAGGTTGTTTGTTTTACAGATTCTAAGCTCTTTCCCTACCTGTCTTTGTCCATATGACAAATATTACCCTGAAGTACATGTTCCTTACTTATTTGTTTTCAAACAGGTGATTTTTAGACTATAATTTCATTATGAAAACGTTTTTACTTTGTTCAAAAGATGAGCTATTCATACTAGAAATCAGGAGAATAAGATCATAATGATACTTCTTAAAACTAACATTTTCATTACTAATTGCTCTTTTCTTTCATAAGAAACAATATGAATCTGTTGGGAATTTCCTGAAACTGTGGTATTTCCATAGGGTAGCCAGAAAAGGAATAAATTGCCTAATTATTTTACTAGTTCTCTTCTTTGTAATAAAAGATATAATAAAAGAGGAAATATTCAAAAGCTATTAAAGTTAACTGCTACTGCCATAGAATTGTCTGTGAGAGAAAATGTGCAAATCTCAAGGGTTTGCAGTCCTTGAGTTCAAATTTTTTTTAGCCCATGCTGGGAATTTTTTTCTTTAGCACTTAATAGTACTTAGTAGCAGAAATAAATTAATTATTTGACTAATCAATATACTGTCAGCTAGAATACTAGAATATTTGTTTATGAACATCTCTGTTTTTGAGCTGAATTTACAATTTTGATGTAATCCTTTATTTATTTGAAAGTCCATCCACATTCACTTAGTGTAGCAACTCCATGTCTCAAGTGTGCAGAAAATCAAGCTTCTAAGCTGTTAGTCTCAAGACAAGGAAAAAAATCCTATAGATATTAATTTGCACGTGCTAGGTTGTCTTAAAAAAAAAACAAACCCATCTTACTTTGTTAGATAACTTTTGAATCTCTCAGTAACTTGCTAATGACCAGCTTTTTAATAGCTTCTCATGGCAATATTCAGATCTAGTATCCTAATTAATTCAGAAATTCAGGGATTATTGCAAATTATAGAGTGTGTTCTGGGATATGCTGTACTTACAGTCTATGTCTGTGTTGCAAATTAAGTCTTTCTTATAAGATGAGGAAAATCAAAAGAAAAAAAATATTCACCAGAATAATTTCCTCAATTCCAGTAGGAGAAGAGAAAAGGAATAGTTGGCTGCTCATTTAGACCATTTTGGACAAGTGTAAAGCTAATGATTTATCGTGCTGGTTCTCCATCTGTTCCCACTGCCTAGGATGATGTGTATTCTCTGGGAGGGAGAACTAGTTTAGAGGCATATAGATAGGGAACTGGAGATCTCCATGAATAAAATGCTGGAGAGGGCTTCAGATCTCTAAGCATGTAGACAGACTGGTCAAGAAGTTGTGTGTGTCACTGGTGTGCACGTGTTGGTGTGTGCTCTGACAGCTCTGCAGCTATTGCTGGCATCTTGGCACATTGCCCAACAGAGCACAGATGTAATCAGATAAGAAAGGGAAACTAGAACCTGAGGATGTTGTCAGAACCAAAAAGACTTAGTGCTTCAATGACTAGGACATTTTTAGAAATTTCACATGTTGTGACCATGTTGTTCAACTTCCTTTGCTTTTCACATGTCTTTGAATTATACAAATGTATGTATAATAAAGCATCTTCCATCTTCAAGAAAATTGTTCTGTAGATATGTACTGGAAAATTGAGGTAAAAAACCATCAGTCCACAGTTTTGTCTGGTATATTAAATTTGCTGAAAATGTAAAGTCAGGCTTCAAGAGCTGCTACTATAAATGGAATTGCCCTTTTCCACTTAGACATATGCTTGGAGAGCTGAGAAGTAAATGAGAATTACAAGCTCAGGCCAGTGTAAGACTGAAGAGTCAGAGTCTGTTACTAAACTCCAGCTCTACTTCTCTTGCTCTCCTTGGAGAAGGCCTACCACTTTGACAATTTGTTTTGCTCTCATACTGAGCTTTGCAAATAATAACAGTAAGCCCTAAAGCAGGTCAAAGTAAGGTAGAAAGTCAGTTTAATCTTACGTTCTCCTTAAATTGCTGCTGCAGAGGGTGGAGAAGCACAGCACTTACATTGGAAAGCTCATAGTAGTCCTAATCCTATCCTAACACCCTATAAAGTTTTTACTTACAGTTTATTGCTTTATGGACAGTTTGCATGGGAGGAAGTGGAATAGCGCAGCAGTCGTGGTGGGTGATGAACCATTGGGAGTGTTGGCAAGGGATGTAAAAACTAATGAGAAGAAGAAAAGAGCTTAAAGACTGAAGCTGAACCTAAAAAAGAGAAGAAAAAATGGGATAAAAAAAGACAATTTGAAATTTAAAAAACTTTGGTGATTCTGTTGGAAAAGAAATAATGCAATTTCCCTAGGAACAGAAGTCCAGGCGGTTGGGCAATGTGCCTTCAGAGAGCAAGGCTTGCCTGCAGTTCACAGAGGAACAGGGCAGTATGCCTAGAGAGCTAAAACAATCCTGTGGAATGCAATTGTTATCATATTTGTATCAGGATCCTAAGCACAGAAAATAAAATAGGGCCTTATTTCTATAAAAGTTGTTAAAGATATAAAAGGGACTTCTTTGAAGTAATCTTACATGAAAATGCAGGAATAGTTTATTTTTAAACACTGTAATCAGCCAAACTAGTTCTTTATACCATAAATGATCTATATGCATAATAGCCTAGATGCCATGCTAGTCTCTTGTAAAGAAGCATTGGATTGCTAAAACAGTCAAATCAGGTGAAGGAATTAGCCAGAGAAATTCAGGCTGATAAAATACAAGCATTTACATCAAGTGAAATATGTCTTCATGTAATCATCATGATCAGAGAGTTTAGTAGCCTCTGATCTAATCAATAACGTTTGTATAAAGACTCGAAAAAAATATTCAGAGCTCATCAGTTTTAGGATCATGGAGGAAATAGGTTAAAAGAGACTCTGGAGGTCTGCTCCAAGCAAGTCTGGCTTCAGGGTTAGATCAGATGTGAAGATGACTTTTGAAATCTCAAAGAATGGAGATTCTACGTGTATAACCTGTTCCAGTGTTTCGCTACCTTTGATGTATTGTTTGGTTTTGGAGTCTTTTTTTAAATTACTGTTTTTGTTTGTGTTTATTCTTTACCTCTTGTTCAGTTTGAATTTACTTCATTGCAGCTTGTCGCTGTTGCCTGTGTCTGCTTGCTGCATATGTCTGGCAAGAGCCTGGTGATGTGTTCACTATAACTGCCTTAAAGTGGAAGTCTGCGACAACCAAGCTACAGGCTGGGGGCAGAGCGTCTGGAAAGCTGCCCAGCAGAAAAGGACCTGGGGGTGTTGATTGACAGCAGCTGAACACAAGCCAGCATGTGTCCAGGTGGTCAAGAAGGCCAATGGCATCCTGGTCTGGACCAGCAATAGTTGTGGCCAGCAGGAGCAGGGCAGTGATTGTCCCCCTGTACTCGCCACTGGTGAGGCCACACCTCAAATCCTGGGTTCAGTTCTGGGTCACTCCCTGCAAGAATGACATTGAGGGGCTGTAGTGTGTCCAAGGAGGGCAGCAGAACTGGTGAAGGGTCTGGAGGGTCAGTTATATGAGGAGTGGCTGGGATTATTTAGCCTGGAGAAAAGGAGACACAGGGGTGACCTTGTTGCTCTCTACAGTTGCCTGACGGGAGGGTATTGCAAGGTGAGGATTAGTCTCTTCCAGGCAGCCAGTGGGAGGACAAGGGTACAACAGTCTCAAACTGTGCCAGGGCAGGTTTAGGTTGGGCATCAGAAAGAATTTTTTCACTGGCACGGTTGTTAAAAATTGGAACAGAGTCATCCCTGGAAGTGTTCAAGAAATGACTGGATGTGTCACTTAGTTCTGTGGTCTAGTTGACATGGCAGTATTTGGTCAAAGGTTGGACTTTTATTCTTAGAGGTCTTTTCCAGCCTTGGAGATTCTATAAAAGACATCCTCCCTAGATGGTCTCTTCTCCATGCTAAACAAACCAAATTCCTCCACCTTCTGCTTGTATAATGTGTGCTTTAATCTTCTGGCTATTTTTGTGGCCCTCTCATGATTTTTCTTCAAAATCTCATCATGTCTTGTCCTGGTGGCCCAAAGCCAACCACTGTACTTGCAATGCAGCATAAGGAGTAGCAAATAAAAGGGAATAGTTGTTTCAATTGTTTCCTAGTTCTGCTAGTGGCTGTCTTGTTAGTGCAGTGAAATGAGTGGTTGGTCATTGTCACCACAGGAATGCATGGTTAAGTCATAACTTTGTGTCCACCACACCCCCAGGTCCTTCCTGGGGAGATGCTCTACTGTTACATGGCATTCCATCCTCTGTGCAGGGCTGATTTTCTTTTATGAGCTTCATGACACTCTTGCTGGCCTATTCTTCCAGCTTGTCAAAATTCCTCTGAATGGTAGTTCTGCCCTCCGGTGTATGAATTGCTTCCTTCAGGTTGGTTACGTGGAAACTTGGACTTGCTTATAGGTGCAGTCATCTCTCCATTAAGATTCTGCAAAAACATACATACCCACCACTGAGTTTCTGAATCTGCCACCTCTCTGCTTACGTAATTACCTTTCTGTGAGCTTTCTCCCTCACCCCTCATATGTAAATTATGTTATTCAGTATAATGGAAGCATGAAACAATCTAGTGAAAAAGGATAAGAACAGAACAAATGAAAACACAGTCCTACAATGGAGAGTGTAGAGAATGTGAAAGGTATTGATTGGTACATTCTAAAGCCCAGTTTTGAAGCTTTTAGAACAACATTTATTGTCAGATGTTTAGGGGCATTGCTAGTGGTGTTTTTTTCCTGTTTTCAAAGCATGAAGATATTCTGTTTTCCTTCTATTTACAGGATGGGTTGTCAGGTCTGGTTTATGTCTGATGATATCTGTCTCTATATTTCTGCCAAGTTAGACTTTCCTAGGTTTTGCCGTTTTCCTTAGGAAGTAAGTGCTCCAGTTTTTGCTACTCATGTGTGTTTGGTACTGTAGGTTAAAAATAGTTTGTTGCCAACATGACTCTTAAGTAGTGGTGTGCAGTGGAGTGTACAGATGTATATGGAATTGTGCATGATGTTGTGGGATGTGCCTAGAAATAAACACATACTTGTGATGTTGATTGAGGTAAGTTTTTTCTTGTTTAATAGGTTACAAAAAGGTAGAGCCAATGCTGTACACTTCTACAACCTGTGTACTTTTTGAAGTTTTGTGGTTTCTAACATATTCCTCTGAAAGACTTCAATCCCAGAGACAATTTATTTATTTGTGTAGCTGTAATCTGGTTTACTGTATTCATCTCACCAGGGATTCCCAACCTGGATTATCAGTGCTGTTATTTGTTTGTATTTGAAAATTCAAGATTCAAATGATCACCAGTGCCCCAATCAG
Source organism: Passer domesticus (assembly GCF_036417665.1). NCBI lineage: Eukaryota > Metazoa > Chordata > Aves > Passeriformes > Passeridae > Passer > Passer domesticus. The sequence goes on from NC_087474.1 coordinate 88,823,744, forward strand.
GTTTTGTATAATGTATTTGCAATCAAAAGCTAGACACTTCTCCTTTTTTAATGTCACGACCTAAAGATTCTTAGGAACCCAATAATTTTGCAAGTCTCTTGTGCCTAAATTTAGATTTTTTTTCAAGTTTTTTTTTAAATTGATTTTTACTGTCACTACTGATTTTGCTATGTCTTTTGCTTAGCATTGACACACATCTTCTTGTGAAAGGATTGAAGGATTACTTTAAGATTGTAAAGGACAAAGTAAAATGAGATCAACTCCAAATACCAGCCAAATTTCTTTTGCCCTATTTTACCCTTCTCAACATTCAAATGGGTCAATACAGTAGATGGCCCATCAGCTGTAAAGCAGAAAAAATAATGAAATACCCTCTGGTTTGGTGTGCCCTGAGCTCAGGAGTTCCTAACTTGTCCAAAGGCTGTGAAGATTTCCATCTTGCTTATTTGGTGTCTGGACCATTGTGAAATGTTGTGACCTGACTCAAGTCTTATATTGTGCTTGAAACTTTGGTGGCTGCAGAGGATAGATAAAATACAAAACTCATGCTGATAATGAATATACATTGAATTGCCATCTCTGGAATAATGAAATAGCTTTACAAAATGAACCCCACCATGGTTGTGGACAAGTACCTTTTTTAAAACATAAATTACTTCAGGCCCTAGCAGATAAATACTTTGTATCACTTCAAAACAATTTGATAAGGTTATCATGAAGTTCCTCCCTTTTCAAGTTGTGCTCTTGAGTGATTTCTTTGGATTACTGTCATCATTATCTCTGATCTCTGGTGGCTTCCCACTCCCACACCCCCTCCTGGAGCCAAGTGCTAAGGACTGCCATGCTGGTCACTGCACTTTGTAGTGCCTTTGTGTGGGCACTTGCTTTGGCATTATTGTCCTTTGCAGCACAGTCCTTGAGGCTGCTCTTGACATGTTATTATGTAAATTAATTTTGATGTTGCATTGTAGTTTCTGCTGTTCTTCATTCTTGAATTGTCTTGACAACAGATTTGCATAATCAGTGAGTAGGAATTTGTTTTTAATTTTGATGTTCTGATTAGCTTGATTCAGATAAATAATAGAAAGTTGTGAAGATAACAAAACGTGGCATGAACTGGTGAGAATGATTGTAAACACAACAAATAATACAAATGATGGAGTCAGGTTCAGTGATTATTTTTGTAAAATGTAAGCAAACGCTATTTCTGGTTTCTGTCTTCTTGCACTATGACAGCTGCTTGAAATCTAAACATATGGATTTATTCAAATATTAGTCACTCTCACTGCTTCCCAGACAAAGAGAAAGAAGCTTATTAATTTGTTTCTTGCCAGGTTTTCTTGGTATGGAGGGAAAACAGATTCACAAATCTTACTTGAATTCTTCTTCCCTTTTTTCAGTCCAAAGGCAACCCTGTGGACCTGCATCTTTTTCATGGGCATGAGGAAATACCAAAGGAAACTGCTTATTAAATTTAATGTAGAGGATAATTCTTGAAGTTATAATTGTTTAGCTCTGCACATATCCCACCTCCCCACCTTTTGTTTCCTTTCTTTCATTTCTGACTTCTGGTAGCACTGGACAGAAGATAATTAAGTAAGAAATAGTAGCAATTAAAAAGGTAGTAGTGAAGAAGTTCCTTCCTGTTCATCTTTTCTAGCCGTTTTCATGTATTAGAAACCCAAGGTTATTTCTTGCCTAAGTGATCAAGTAGATCTCTGCTTCCTGGTTGAGGAGTAACGTAGATACAACTGCCCTTTTCTAGTCATCTCTGCAGGGCGGGACTTAAATAATGTGGGCAGTGAAACCAGAAAACATCAATTTGAACATCTTAAGAACAGAAGAGTTTCCTCAAGGAACCAGGGTGAGAGAATGACAGAAACTCCTTAAATCAATCAGTTTAGGGCATTTGTTGGAGTAGCACTTTGTGTAATAGGACTGAAAGAGACTTAGTGGAGGATGAATCATGAAATGCACTAGGAAATGAAAGAAAGATGGAAGGCAAAAGAGAGCACAAAGCAGTAAGTAGGAAAGAAAAATAAATGACAGAGTGAAGAGTAGAAAAGTATATTTTGGAGATTAGAATAATGAGAAAAAAATGTTCAGGGGAAAAAATAATCATAGCAAAAAGGTATTTGTTGTGGAAATGCAGAAGTTTCTGGAAAAGTTGTCAACCAATGTGATTAACTGAAGAAATAGAAAGTATAGAAAAAATATGGGAAGACATACAATCCAGACAGGTGAAGAAAGAAAAAAAAAAACCCAGCAAAATAATATTTACTTTTGACGTATTTCAGTAAAATAGGATTGAGGCATTTCCATATTTATTTGGCTTGGGATAGCATGGACAAAAGGAGAAGCTAGAGAGCCATTGTTTGCAGCCCTGCTAGACTTAAAGAACTCAAGGAGCTGTGCTTTTTTGTCTAGGAGAAGGCAAGTGGACAACATAAAGAGTTGTTGGAGCATTTGTTCCTGAGTTCTTGGTGCTTAATATTCTCTTAGCAGCATTGAGGGGACATCTGCACCTTCTCACTGGGCAGGTAAGGCAAGTGCCCGTGCTGAGCCATGGCAAAGAGCACTTCTGACCTGCCTCACCTGGGATGGTGAGCGCTGAACTGACTGGGTGAAAATCTATCCTCAACGCATAAATTTGTATCGTTGTGATAGAATCAACTGTCTTAAAAAATGCAGTGGCACAGAATAGGTATTAAAGTTCTGCTTGTATTTGGAAAGTAAACATAATGCTCAGTTAGATTTTCTTGGTTATTTTGTACTATCAAAATTTCTCCAGGCTTGCACACTTTGATTTAAGCACACTGGCATGGCAATTACTGTACTACTTTGATTTTTCATTCATCAACAATTTAGTAATATTTCTATTACAATCCTTTCTGCATTAAGGGTTTTATTTTATGCAAACAAGACCCGGATTTGAATAATAACTCTTGGAAAGCCGATAAACTGTCTCTTCAGCTTTTCAGGCAATTGATTCTTTTAGGTGAGAGAAATGCTCTCTGTGAAGAAGGCATATATGAAATAGATGATTATTGTCAGGCGATTTTTGTTAATCGTATTTTCAGACAACAGTGAAAAAGTTGTTTCTGCACACTACAAAAATGTACAGAGAATATTATTAACTCTTGATTACTACAGCAGTGTTGACATTTAATGAACAGTGGTGTTTTGGTCTTTACACCAATCTGACTTTCAGTGGTATTCTTGTACTCTGTATAGATTTGTTTGGAATAATAAATTCACAGTTAAGCAGGCTTTTTCACATAGTCAGTGGCCATTTAAGTATTCACTGGCTATTTCATGCTGAATATAACTTATGTAGATGTCTCCCTTTACTCATAGTGCAGGGCAGAAATTATTTCATGAAAATAGCAAGAGAAACAAAGGGGAATGATCCAGCTAGATTAAGCAGAATGATGACCAGCCAGTTCCTTCTTACATTTCAGTTATCATTTCCCTCATTTCAGAGACTTGAAAAATTTAATGCCTTTATTTACCCTTGATTACTTGATCAGAGGTTTTAGGTGGGATTTAGAATAAACACTTAAAAATCCTACTCTACTTCCACCATTTCTTCCTTTCAAAAACTAAGTCCTTCAATGTCAGTTGGTGGGTATAAGTCATGACTCCAGTAAGCTCCAGTGCTGTTCTGCCCAGCAGGACTTTGCTGGGGAGTTATTCAAGGGACTCCCTCCCATACCTCTGCATTACAGGGAGGCTGGTTTAGGAAAAAAAAAGTGGGAGAAAGAGATAATGGGTTCATTTGTGTGGATAAGGGAATTATTTAAGAAATGGATTCAAGATATTTCTCCTTGAGCCTTCAACAAACCTTAATAAAAGGGGCAGGAGAGATGTTTTTGTTTACCTGTGAAAATGATGCAGTTACTGAGCAAAATGAAAGGGCAGCAACACTCAACACCTTTACAATAACCATAACTCCCTAAAGGTATTTAATTTTTTTGTTTCATAAAACTAGTGCTACAATATGTGAGGAATGTAGCCCTTTGAGAAATGGTGGGGATTTTAATGATATTGGTTTTCCTTTTTTTTTTTTAAATTAAAAAAAACCAACTTAAAAAAAGACTTTATAAGCTCTGTGGATAAATCTTATCTGGTAGGACTAGTTTGGTTTCCTTGATAGAATAAAAGAAAGTAAATTAAATTAGTGGTAGGAATTTAAGCACAACTTTTTTCCAAAACTACTTGAGGTTCTCTTCTGCACATCATTAGCTGCAGAAATTAAGCTGTGCCTAGCCTGTATCAACATACCTTCTAGTTTATTTCACTAGTGTATACTGTGATAGTTATCTTTTTAAGTGCAGGAATTTAAATTAGTTTATCCACAGAATTTAGCATCTTTTTTTTCAGTAACACAAATTGTACTTATTTGTGATCACACTTAGGTCAGTTTGCTAAGACCTCTATGTTACTGAGAGAGCTCCATGAACTCTCTAGGCTAAATTATTTAATATATTTAGAATTTCCTTTCCTGATATGCAGTCTTATTCTGTGACATACATCATTATAATAAAGGAAAGAACAAGTAGGTGTGAACTTTGAATATTAAAACTTAACTTTAACTTAAAAAAATAAAAAAAGAAAACTTTGTTATAGATATTAAGCTAATAATTCTTGCATAAATTTCATTTTTATGTGCTGAAATCCCTTCTTAATCTCAAGAGAAGTCAAAGCAAATTGTTTAACTTACTTTTTTCAGGAACTGCAGTTTGAGAGACTGACTCGAGAACTTGAGGCTGAACGTCAGATTGTGGCGAGCCAGCTGGAGAGATGTAAGCTTGGATCAGAAACTGGAAGCATGAGCAGCATTAGGTAATGTACAAATTGTTGAGATCTTTATAATTACTAAATTTTGTTGCTGTTATGAATTATCACCAAGAACAAGTTTGATTTTTTTTTTTTTTTGGTAAAAATAATATACACTAGGGAGAGTGAGATTTTAGTAGAGTTTGAAAATTTGCATTATGACCTGCTTTCTAAAAAGAAAATGTCTTGCAATTTTGTATCTTCTTTGTTCAGTAACAAAATAGTAGTCACATTTGGAATTCATTGATTTGCTGGAGCTTGAATGGATTATCAGCAACTTGTTTCCACCACCAATACAGCTGTAATTTCCAGCTGAAGATTTTTAGCTTCCTAATTGTAGAGATGTGTTGATAAGTTTTGTGAACCTGTTTAACCATAATTTTATCATTCAAGGTACTAAAATGTTTAGAATTAATTATGTAAAGCTGCTGACCTGCCTTCAAATGTCAGGTATATCTTCATGAGGAGATATAAGTCCCTTTCTTTGTGTAAACATTGGTTTACTTTAAGAAATTTTTCTGGTACGTTTTTTAGAGGATAACAAGTCTATTTAAGAAATTGTAACAAAAGAAAACTGATCTCTTGGTTAATTTAGTGGAAGTGAAGACTCTGCATTTTTTAGCTGCTTGGTAAGTGTGTATCTTTGTTTTCTCAGTGAACCTAATAAATGGAAGATGATGGTACTTGAGTTTCAAGAATTGAGAAAAAAATAAGTTGTATAGGCATGTGTTCTTTTTTATCAGTGGAAATATGAATAGATAATATTAAGTATAGCATGCCAAGCTTAGTGCAAAGTTTTATGTGATCATAGTGGCAAAAATACAAAAAGCATCAATCACTTCCTTAGTTTATACAATTCAAACTACCCTTCAATCAAGTGAATGATTTTTCCATAAGTAAGAAATAATTATTCAGTAGAACGCCAAAGATGTAACAAAAATATGGAATTCAAGTTCAATTAAAAATGGCAGTAGTCAGAAAAATCTTTCACTAATTCGACAGAAGCTGTACATGAAGTTGACTTAAATGTAAGCATTCTTAATAAATCAGGTGAGAATTAACTCCTTAAGATAAACTCTTACTTTGTATAAAGTCACCATCTAGACTTGTTAACATTAGAGAAAGTTACTTATAAGTATTGAAGCACAGCCTATATTGGCATGTCAAGTGTACTTCTCTAGCACTTTAAATTTTACATATAGTATGACTGCATTTCAAGAACATTATCTGAAATATGTTTGAGTAATACTCAGGTATTTTTAAATAATGCTGTTATTTTAGGATTATTCCAGTCAGTGGTATGAAGGGTGGGAAATTTGTAGTTGTGCAGGTAATGTTTCCTTGGTGAACTTTTTTCTTATTGATAAGTTTATACTATTGAGTTATCAGTGATATCAAGGTCAGGTGACTTGGAATGAGTTCTGAGACTCCAGTTATTCAAGAAGTTTAATAATTGGACTGCTAATCTGTGAGTAACAGAAGAATAATGGAATCAAATAACAGAACAGATTTTATGCAAATTTTTGCAATTGCATTACAATTTGCAATTTTGTACAAATTTTCTGTAATTTGCCCTTGTAATATTTTACATATGCAATTTCTAGCATTTAAGCTAAAAGCATTTCAAGAAATAGCTGAAATACTGTTTTGCAGAAGATAACATTGAAAGCTTACTGTTAGATAACTGTCCTTAGATTTAGCAAGTGACACAAAGAGGAAATAAATAATAATCTAATATTGTTTTTGTTGGGTTGTTGTTATCCCATATGAATTAAATGAGTAATCTTCTGTCCAAAAAAATTCTAAATCCTCATTAGAGAGACTTAGAAATAACACAAATGCAAAATGAAGTCAAGTATCTTTCTGACTGCTGTGCTGACTTTTCAGTGGTCATCCAGATTTGAGAAAGTTTCTTTAGCATTGTATTCTTGATCTGCAATTATATATACTTGATCTGTAGTTATTTTTTGGGTATTGGGGACTGTATTCAATAGGAATTTTGCCAAAAAGGCCTTGCGTACATTATTTTCAGGAACAGGTACTTGGATGTGAACCAAAGGCAGAATAAGTCGCTTCTGATAAAACTGAAGAAAATGCTTAGACCATGAGTTAGGACAAAACTCGTGAACTCTTCCTTTCCCCAGTTTCCCTGTTGGCAAACTTTGAACTGTTCGTTACTCAGCCTGCTGAGTATTAAAATTTCATTATACATTCCATAAGGAGGCAAGTCATGTTCTATGCTGCTCCATTCCTCTGGCTGAAGTGCTTATTCCTTCTGGGCCAGATCTATCAGTCTGTCACTTCCTTTGGTGTGGGGGGGTGTCAGAGTTCTTCAGCCTCTGATAATTTTAAGCACATACTAAATAAATGTACTGTTAGCAAATCCTTAAACCTTTAAATTTCTGTTTCATAGACTTTGTCACTGGTTTTGAGCAGTTTCTTTGGTTTTTTGTTGTTTTGGGGTTTTTTTGAAAAAGCCTTAGTATTCAAATTGAGAAGCGTACCTCAAGCCTAGCCTACTTTTCTTCTTTGAACACAGTGTTTGCAAATTGGTCAGGCAACAGACTTTTTCTCAACTGAATTTCTACCTGCTACTGAAATTGGTAGAAGTGATGTGACATTTGGTATTGAAAGTCTCTTGGATAGACTGGCATTTGTGCCTGAGTGCCTGAGGCAATATGCTGAAGTTTCTGTATCTTACAAGTAGCAAAAATACAGTCTAATAAACTGAATAACGTGGAAAACACACCTGCTTTGTAAATGTGGTTTTTTTTCAGTCAAGTTATATCTCTCAGAAATGCATATACTGTTCGCACTTTATTACCAGGAAAATTGTTTTCCTTAAGTAGATACAATTTTTGCAAATTCACTGAAAATAGAAGTACAGCAAGGCTAATTGATAAACCTATAAGATCCTTCATTTCAAGAACATTGAAGAAATATCTGGGATGCCTTGTGACATAGATAGACAGCTGCTGCTGTGTTGGTCAAATAAATAAAACTTCAATTACAGTTTTCCTGTACAGATGTCATTGTTTGATCTAATTTAGGCTACTTATTGTGAAAGGATATATAGTAGTCTTTGTAGATTTTAATTTTAAGGATTGTCAAATGCAGTAACCTCATAAGAGGTGAGGCTGCTGTAACCTAGACCAGCACAGACTAGAGAAAAGGGCTGAATGGAACCTTATCAAGTTGAAATTCATAAATAATTTGCAAATGCATCTGGGATGGAGTACCCCCTTGTTAAAACACAGGCAGGGATAGAAAACAGCCTTGCAGGAAAAGACCTTCAGGACCTTGGAGGTCTTTTCCAACCTAAGTGATTTTCTGAATTACTGTGATACTTACTCAGTGATTCTCTGAGCCAGCAGTGTGTCCTTGCAGCAAAGGCCAGCTGCACCTTGGGCTGCAGCAACGAAAGTGTAGCCAGCAGATCAGGACAAGTGATTCATCCCTTCTGTTTGAAGCTCTTGGGGATACACCTTGAGGGCCCTATCCAGTTTTGGGCATCCCACTATAGGAAAGACAGGAGCATGCTGGAGCAGGTTCTGTGCAGGGCTGCCAGGAAGGCTGGTGGCTAGAGAGCACCTGGGGTGTGACAAGAGGCTGAGGAAACAAGGGGTTTTAACTACAACAAGAGAGGGTCAGGAGGGGCAGCTTCTGATTGCAACTAGGTAAAGGAAAAACGTACAGAAGACAGGGCACGTGTTCTCAGACGTGCATTGGGGTGGAATGATAGGTGACAGATGGAAATTGTAACACAGAGTGTTTTAATTAGGTGTAAGGTGTTTTAGGTGTTTTTCAGAATGAATTTGGTTAAACATTGTCACAGGTTACATTGATAGATTCTAGAGTTTCCATCTGTAGAAATAATAAGGACATTCTGTTCCCACATACATTTTTCTGTGTTTTTTATTACTATTTCTTCATAAATCCTGGGAATAGAATTGTATTAGTATTCTTTTTTTTTTTTATTTTTTCCCATAAAGTTAAAGGCTCCCCGGGGAAGTGGGCATAGCATCAAGGCTGCCAGGATGAAAGAAGGATTTAGATAAAGCAGGCACATGGTTGGATTCTTGGGACTGTCCTGTACAGTGCCAAGTGTTGATGATCTTTGTGGGTCCCTTTTGACTCAGGATATTCTATGATTCTATTCAAGTATTTCAGAAAAAATCCCTCTCTTGCCTGAAGTGGTGAATGTGTTTGCTTTTGCCTGTGAATGTAGTGTTAAAATTAGAATATAGGTACTAAAACAAAGTTGAAAAATACATGGTTAGTATGGATTCTGAAGCCAAATATGAGCCAAAAGACAAGAATATGTTTGTCATATTGTGAGAACAGAACAGGGTTTTTTTAATGCATAGAGTTTGATCAACAATCCTGTGTAAAAAAACCAACTGCAGCTTTCAAGTAAAATTTATACACCGTCATACATATTGAATATACATTTCAATACATATTAGAAAATAGTTTAGCCTGCATTGTGGTTCTTTGTCAACTCAGGATTTATCAGTTAAAATGTGTTAAATTTTTTCACATTGGTTTCCTTACGGTAATACCTCCAAATGCTACTGGGAAACTTCTAACTTGAAAACAAAAATTAAAAAATCTTTTTAATTAAATGTAAATTAGAAAGCTAACTTTTAAAAAGAAAAAAAGAAGTCAACAATTATTGCAGAGCAGAATGAGAAAGGATCAGTACTTTATCATTACCTATGAAAATGCCAATTATAATGATTGTACTTATTTTTTTAAAAACAAGCCAATAGCATGGCTATTTTTAAAAGGATTTTTAAAAGTGATGTTCTTTAAAGAGATGGCATTTCACCAGTGGGAGGAGAAGACTTTACTAAACTTTTGTCAGCAAATGCTGTAGCTCAAAATTAATCTCATTCTGCAATGTGTGTTTGCTTAGTAGCTCAGAAGCTGAATAAGCTTTAAGTTTCTTCACACACTGTTGTTCATCATTGTGAATTGTGTAAAGCTTAACAATTCATACTTGGATGAACTTTTGTCAACTGAATTAATAAAAAAGTTTATTTGAAATAAAATTTAAAATGGCAAAGAAGCATTTAGGTTTTTGAAAATGTAAGATTATAAAAATATTCATCACAAATTCTACAAGTCAGAATTAATTAGCTGTGATAAGATAACATTTTGTAGGGGGTTTTCTGTTGTGTCTTCTCTGCCTTTATTTCACAATGATTTTATGTTGCTATAAGTGACCAGGTCAGGTCAGAACCTTTCAAAAAGATACAGATTGCTCTGCTCCTGAGAGTTTTGTCAATGTTAAGCAGAGTACTATCAGATATATTTCTAGATCTTGTGCAAAGCTTATCATGTGTGGGCTTGTGATAAAGCAGAACATCCTAGTAAAAATATTTTGTGGGTTTCAAGGTAGAAGAGATTAATAACATCCTACCATTCTTTGCTAGGAAACCTAGTTTTGGTTATAATGCTGTTAAGCCAGAATGAAGATGAAATTAGCTGGAAGGAAGCATTCAGTTGGAACAAAACAATGGGAAAATGTGAAAGAGTTTGGTGTACCAGAAGGTTTTCTTTCATTGAAGTGTTTGCATTATTTGTGTTCTTTGCTATCTCTGGAAGGCATGAATCCAAAAAAAAAAAACCTTTAAGAAACATCACCACTGCCAAAAAAAACCAAAGCAAAACAACAAAACACAGAGATTTTCTTTTAAAAAGTTGAAAAGATGGTATTTTTGTTGCATTCAGAATCCGTAAGGAGTTCATTTGTATCATCTCAGAAGAAAAGAAACTGAAGCAGTCTGTGTCAGACCATAATTAAGAAGGAACAATGTGGGTTTAATGCTCACCACTTTTTAAAAGGTTGGTTTGATTTGTTTTGTTGTTCTGATTTTGTTTGGGGTTTTTTTCCCCATGTCAGTTTTCAGCCTATGGCTTAACTAAGTCATTGAGGGATTCCTCCCCAACCATTCATCTTTTCCGATAATCGACTGAGCTACCACAAAAAATGTTTGTGACTTTGTTGGCTTGCCAGGATTGCTAGCTGATGGCTGATAGTCACTGTGCTAATGTGTGCCCAGCCAGGTAATAGCTGGAATCCTTCTGAAAATAGGTGGGAGCACTTCTAAAAATTGGGCTACTGATTTCCATGCCCACAGTCACAACATTTAGGCATTTCTCATGACGGGAAGGTGGAGGAGCAGGTGCTGATCTCTTCGCTCTTGTGAGCAGTGATAGGACTCAAAACAACAGGAAGCTGAGCCAGGGGATGTTTAAGTTGGATATCAGGAAAAGTTTTTTCACCTGGAGGGGTGGTCTCAGGCACATAGTGTGACTCTTGGGGTGTCCTGCTCTGGACCAGGAAACGAGAGACTTGATGATCCTTGTGAGTTGCTTCCAACTCAGCATATTCTATGTTTCTCTGATTCTGAAATCTTGGAAATTTTGTGGAATACAGTAAGTTGTCCAGAAGTAGAATGGGCAGATTCTGCATGTTGTAACTGTTACAGTATACATAATTTCCTGTTTGACATCAATAGTTGATGTTCCTGGTGTTGTGTGTACCACCACATGTAAGAGAGTTTGAGTCAGAGAAAAGGTTTTAGAACCCGGGGAAATACTGAGGATAATATTTTCAATACTTCAGTATCACTTTGTACTTGGTATCTTTTGATCGTTTGATTGTGAGACCTAGAGACCTGAAATGTGGTGAACTCTGTATACTATTAGACTTTGTCAACAAATTAGTTTGAATTCACCAATAGAAGAAGATTTTAAGAAAATGGCACTCTAGGAAATAAATTATGGCTGGAACAGTTGGCACAATTAATATTAGTAATGCACCTACTTAATTATATTCTGAAGAATGACATTTTACTGGATTAAAGTATCAGACTTGTGATCTGATCATTCCAAACAAGCTGATCTCAGATTAAGTTTGAGCTTATTTGTACTCAGTTTATTGTATGTCCAGCATTGAGGGAAATGATTTATAAAATGCTACGGTAAGAAATTGGTACAAGAACAGAAAAATGAGGTGAAGTCAAAGGTTGTACATTTTTTTTTTAATTTCCATTACTAGAATATTTGTAGATTCTTTGTGCTGGTTCTCCATAATAAGATATATCAAGAGAACATTTATTAGATTAGTCCTGTTATCCTCTGCCAAAAACTAGCTGGTTTCATAGTTTTTTAACAGATAAGCTTCTGTTGCTGAAAGACAAGTTTCCAGAATATGTCCAAACAATCAGGTTTGGTGCAATTTTGTTTTATACAATACATCCATATCTTTTACAGCAGTAGTATGGATCATATAATTCCCAGATAGATATGTCTCTGAAGGCACAAACTCCAACAGGACTTTTACAACACCCCTTCTACAGACACTCTCCCTCTTTTTCTGCTTGCTGAATACGCTCCAGGTATATACTCATCTCCATGAGAGGAGTAACCCAGTGATATTCCGTCAAACTCATTACACTGGTGCGTTAATGAAATCAAACATCAGATTTTCATTTAATCTCAATAAAAGGAAGCTATGTCAGTAAGGATATGGACATTTTTCTGCCTTAAGAAAGGGTCTTAAAGTCTGAAAGCCTTATATGGGGCTGCCAATTGTCACTTATATTCTCTCTCAAGTTTTTTCTTGATGTCTTCTGTTTTATTAATACAGAACATATAGGAATAATACAGGAAAAAGGACATAAGCAAAACCACAAAAAAGCAGAATGACAGCAGAAAAAGGTGATACTTTACATATCAACTTTCACTGATATGTGAGCCAATGAAGACTATACTTAAAATAAGTAAATAATCTACCTTAGTGCACTTTAGGCATACTACTAACTTTCTTGAAAACTGTTTCCAAATTTTACATTCACAATTTAAATGTGTGTTTGAAAGCCTGACACTTGGGTATGGCTAATTTGAAATATGCATGGAATTGCTGATCTTAAGAAATACATTGTTAATGTAAAACTTGTTTATGTCTTACAAAATACGGTTGTGTTGAGCCTACTGTTCACAAGCTGTTTGAAAAATCAGGACACTTCAGTTTATCATAAATGGTTGATAAGCACAGTAGTAGTTTGCCCAAGGACACAATAATAAAAACTATAATTTGAAACTTAAGGACATGTAGAATATCTATCAAGAATGGGGCATGAGTGACAAGTCTATTTCTCTACAGCCCTTCTAGCTCTCCTTGCTGGGCACTGCTTTAATAATTTGGCATTCTTTTTGTCCCTGTCCTTCCTTATCATGTGTCAAACTGTTTTTGGATAGGTTAGGAGGAAGACAAAGTTGAGTATATATTGAGGAAATTGCCTTATTATTAAAAAGTTCATGAATTTAGAGTGTTTGCAGGCAAGTTTGATAAAACTTCTCCAGGAAAGCTCATTTTTAGTGCTTACTGCTTGTGAGTCTAAGGAACTAGATAGTGATTTTGTGATATCTTAGATGTAGAATACAGCTGAAAACATGGTGCTAGTAAAAAATGGCCATGGACAATCAACATCAAACATTGAAACAGAAGTAAGGTATCCAAGGTGCTTTAAGGAGTCAGTTCTGAGAAACTGGACAGAGACCAAAGTGCTATCTGTCATCAAAATTGCCTGCTGCTTTATATAGAACCAGGATTTCAGTTGTTCCTTATTTTGATAAGCTGCACCTTCCAGGTTGCATATTTCCTTTTCAAAATGCACATACTGAGGCTTTAAAGGGAATTTCAGCTAAGTACCTTTCTTGCTGTTTTTATAAATTTGCACCAAAAGACTTGTCAGAGGAAGTAAACATACCTTTGCACAGAGTTATGGAGATAATTCCCTATTTTCCTATAGTGCTTTTTGCCTTCTTCCTAATGTGGTGTATGATGGGGCAGAATACTGGAGCTTGGAGGGAAGTCTCTTCAGTGTTATTCCATTCTTCCTTGCATGCTGCCAGGGTAAGGAGGTATCCTTTGAGTCCAGTGGCAAGCGGTTAAGAAGCAGATTTCCAGCTGCATTTAACATCCCAGTTAATGCTTGTATGGGGGAAAGTTAGAGGGGAGGAACCTTTGTTCAAAATGTGGATGAAGCATCTGGTAGAATGCAGATTCAGTCTATAAAGTGTAGATTGGTCAAAATGCAAGACTTGAGAAGTGAAGAGCACGTTGAAGAAGGATGAGGAAAAAACGGTAGCAGAGAAAAGCAGAAGACGTGGCTAAGGCAGAGGAGTCAGGGTGCTATATTCTTTCCTTACAGCTGGAGGATCAAAGAGTAAAGTTGAAAAAAGCCCTTTTATCCTGGCTACTCAGTCTGAGAAATCTCAGAGTAATTACTGAAGAGATCTTACTGTCTTCATTTGCTGCTATAAGCAGTCATCACATCTGTGTATCGGTTCCTGATCTGGTTATTAGGATCCCTGGATGTCTGGAAGGCTGTACAGAGAAGTAAGAAGCAAAGAATACCTGTCAGGGATTCAAATGAATCTTTACAGTAGCAGCATTAGGCAGCAGAGCAATTCCACAGGTACAATTCCACTGCATTGCCTTCAGCTGTTACAAGCAGATAGATAGTTCTTTTCCTAATGCACATTTTGCAAGTTTTGAAATCTATTGGTCCTGTAAACAACAGTTGTCCCTCCAGACAAACATGACTTATCCCTTGAGCAGTTTAAAAATGAAGTGGTCATGAAACAGAAGTTGTGTAATAATGCATTTGTATAAAGACTAAGTCAAAATGCAACCAGCTGAATGTGTCCCAGAATTCCAGATAGAACTTTTCTTCATGTGTGTGTTTCACCTGTGAAAACAAAGCCTATCTTATTGCTTTCTTGAGGAAAAAAAAACAAACCAAAACAAAAAAAGTCTGATGTTGAGTTTCAAAGAACTATTTCAAAGAACTTTTGCAGTAGGCATGGTAATTTCTCTCCCTTTACCACCCCTACCTTCTGCTTTTCACCATCTGACCTTGTGTAAACAACCTTGAATTATGTCTTGAGCATCTACTCTTCTGATATCTTTCTTCTGCAACCCTGCCTAAATTTAAATTCCACCTAAATCACTAGACACTGTAATTTGACAAAATAAAGCTCTGCTATCAGTACTGCTTTGCTTTGGCAAGTCCTGCTCACCTTTCAGTGCAAATACAGGAACAGTTACTAAAGGTCCCAGCCAAACCCTCATCCTGGCTACTTTACCTGTCCCTAGCAAATGATGAAGTTATTTATCTATTAAGGTGGCTTTTTTGGGTTCTTGATTTTAATAAAAGCATAGTTGTTTTCCAATGCAATCTTGAGAAACTGAATAGAAATGTGTTGATGGAAGTTACAGACTTCCCAGTAGTCACAGCTTTCAAAGATATACTACTCCTTTTGACAGTAGTAATTTCTGCAGTCAGAGCAAAAGTGGATCCTGTATCTTGCCATGATTTGTCTTGATAAAAAAAAGATGAATTTTGTTCTACTTAGCTGTAGTGTTTGATACAGCAAATTTAAAACTTACCAATTCACTTAGAAAACAATTTGGGAGTGGGTTTTTTTTCCTGTCTTATTATCCTAACTTTAGAAATTGACTGTTCTATTGCTCTTAATTTTTTGGTATTCTCTCCTTGCTCTCCTATATGTGATAATTGGTCCCAATTATCCTTTGTGTTGTCCGTATACTTTTCTGTTGGATTGACATGAACTTCTTAATGGTGCTGCTACAACTGTGACTGTTCTGTGGTGGAAACTGAACTATGCATTCTTTGATACTCACTTATTTCAACTACCAGAAGTGCTCAGGAAGTATTACTAGTATATTTAGTTGAATTCCACGGAAGGCATGAATGGACACAGTTCTATTCCACTGGCATCTCAGAACTGGATAGCAGTGTACTTTGAATGGCTAATTTTAGATGCTTTCTAGGCATGTTGCCACTTGAGCAGTTAAGGAATATTTTATAGGCTTTAATACGTTAAACTTAGAGGGGCTTTTAAATCCCTCATGCTTTCAGCTCATAGATGTACTCTCAGCTATTGCTAATTGTGAATAAACACTGTGCCTCCTGCTGGCTTTCCTTTACTCCTTCTATTGTTACCTTGTTCTCTACCCTGCTTGTTTGTACAAAGAAACGATGAAAAAACCCAAAGACTAAAACCAACCAACCAAACGAAAAACCAAAACCAAGCAAAACCCCAAAACTTTTGCATCAACTCACAGCTTCTTCACTCGCTACAGAGCAATATACCCTAACTCCCCAGGTACAGAGAAGGAAAATTTGGTAGAAATGTTTTATTTATGTATGTTCTATTATCTTAACTAGATCAAGATTATATAGTTGTATTTTCTTTTCATTTAAATCTACTTTCTGAATTTTTTCTTGAAAGTCTTCAACATAAATGTTATCACAAAGATGGCTGTGAGTGCAGCTGCAATAGAATTCATATCAAACTGAGTACAGTCTGAAGTTTGCCTAATTTCAAATATCCTATGAAAGTTACCTTAAATGTTCCCAATATACCTAGTGACTTTTTTGACTGTATTCATGCATGGCTAGCAGGAGCCAGTGGCTAACCTGAAAGGAATGTCTTTAGCTTAAATAAGAACACTTTCTTCAAAGCTTACCAGAAAAAGCATTAAAAAAATTATAGGGCAGCAGTAGCCGATAGGAAAGTTTTAGCTTCAGGGGAAGTTCAACAAGCTTCACAGCAATGGCATTTCTCTCCCCACCAGTGAATCCACAGTTTCAAAAGGATTAACTTGGTAGTAGATTCTATGAATTCTGGCCAGTATTTCCAGCCTCCCTTCTGGGTTTGAGCAGTGCTCTCCAAACTTTTTTGTTCATGAGCCCCTATCAGTGAAACATTTTGAGCATACACCCACAATATATGGTTATTTATTTATCAATTACATTTGGGTACTACTATATTAATATATTATGAACCTTATAAACCGTAAACCCGACAGAAATTAAAGTATGAGATAAAAATGAAGTAAACACAATTTAAAAAAAAATTATATTTCTTTTATGTATTAATGGTACAAAAAGAATTTTTTTCCTGCACTCCAGCAACTCGTCTCATGGAATGCCTGGAGTATCTGCACCCCGCTTTGGAGAGTGCTGGGATGGAGGACTAGTCTCACAGTGGTACTAACTTTTCTGCTGAGGAGTCTGACTGAGGCTTTTTAGAAGCAGTCCTGATTTAGGTCCGGCTCTGCAAGAAAGGAGTACAAGACAGTGGTGTTTGGCAAGATAAGCAAGGGAGCTGTAGATGGGAGTTTCCCCCTCTCCTAAATCATCTGAGAGCTGCAGTCCTCCTTTCACAGTATTGGGCACTGTGTAAGGAATCCAGCAGCAGCCACATCAAAGTGGTAGTTTTCTTCTTCCCCTTCTTTTACTGCCTTTTCCCCCCATTCTCACAGTGTGAAAGTGATTTCTTTAATATCTTAATTTTTGGCCTAGGTTTATGGATTTACTGAATAATATGTACAGTTATCTTTACAGTAGGTTCATGCCACACTTTGCATGTAGGTTCCAGTACTTAAGGGTTCTTGTCCATAGAGGCATGTATTGCCTGTATTGGGATTAGCTCCCTTCTGTAAGCTGGGGCATGTATAGTTGGGGTGCTATTATGCCATTTCTTTTCACTTTTGTATCACTCATGAAGAAATTTGTTTATTCTAAAAACCAGTTGTAAGTAGTATTTAAATCTAGACCCATTTCAACCACTTTAAGCTAACACAAAAACAGCATATCAGCAACATCGATCTGACTGTGTCAGTCTATATGGAGCCACTTTTAATCAGAACGCCAGGCTAGTAGATAGAGAGCATTACAAGAATTTTCTTTATTACACTCATAGGACCTATTCAGTTATAATCAGTGCTTTGTAGTTCAACTATCCAGTTTTCCTGTTCTTGATTCACTGAAAGCTCTAGCAGGTCTTTAGAAGCTCATGGCCAAATAATTTGTCAATGAAATGTGTTGTATGTAAATTGGTAAATGTAGCTGTTAGGTGGAAATAATCACTGCAAATTCCTGATGAGGACAGAGGACCCTATTAATAATTTGAAACAATCATCATCTCCACTTTCTTTCTTAGTCTGCTAAATATATTGCATCAATATATTACATGTTGCTTCCTAGGGATATGTAAGCATAAGGGCATAAGGAACTCTGTATATTTATGAAAGGCTTTTGCAAAAAGCTTTCTGATTTCCTCCATCCAGTCCATGTTAATCATGTTGAAGAAATGAGCCAGAGATGTAGTTTATCCATACGTAATGGCGTTTATAAATCTGCTCTTGAAAAGAGGAGTGTACTTTATGCAGTGGATTCTAGAAGTAAATCTGAAACAACTTCTCAGCATTTATGTTTCCCAGCTTTTGTTTACGATTTAAAAAATACCTCCATTCAGACGTCAGAAGATTAGTACTTTTATTATTGGGTATTCTCTCATGCACCTCTTCTCCTTTCCTTTCTCCCCAACTTAGATCCTCATAGTGTTCTCAATTAGTGCCATAATTAAGAAGGCACTGTATTTATATTTGAAGAGAAAGACTTTAAGACTTTAACCTTCCTTGAGTCTTTCTTTTTTGGCACTAATCTGAAGAGGACATTGTGTGCTACCCTCCTTACCACTGTAAGAATCTAATTGTACTGCAACTCACTTTGTTCTGATTTTGAAATGTTTTTTAAATCCATGTAAATCTTTCTATAGCCAATTCTACTAATAAAACCTAAAAATGGACTTATTTTAGTGGCTTTTGAATAAACAACTGTTTCAATATTAATCTCTGTTTCTGCAGTGAGACACTATGTTGCTTTACTCCTTTGCATGAATTTAGATGACAGTTTATATTCAGCTTAGAAGAAAGACCCCAACAACAAAAAAGGGCTATTGATATAATTAGAATAAATGTCCTTTTTCATGCTATTAAAATAATCTGTGACAGGAACCGCCTAACATCAAGGATATTTCAATAAGCATGATTTTTATCCCTTGATGAATAAAACTTAAAGAAGGCCCTGTTACCATGCATAATGTAACTCTTGTCAGGTTTTGATTATTTAAAGCATTTTTGATTATTTAAAGCATTTACTGAAAATGTAGGTTATGAATTACTTCTATTTTGTTCAAAATAATGCAGGATACACATAGTGAAGAGATACAATTGTGGCTAGTCATTTCGAAAGATATTATGGTTAATGTACAGCTTTGTGCATTAATGATGACTTTAGTGAAAAACAGTACTGCCTTTACTGAATGTTTTGATAGTAGCACATCATAGTGAAGAATGTAGCCAGCCTGGGATACAATTTTTTGGATCTTTTTTTTTTACTCTAGCCTGTTATGATTTAAAGCTATATTAAGTTATGCTAAGCCATAATAATGCTAAATATTTTTAATCTAATCCAATTATCAAGGTAGGATTTTAAGGGTTTTTTTTTTTACTTTTTTTTTTTTAAATATACACAGGAATAAGTTATTTTGATGTTACTATTGCTGTTCAGAGTTCAACTGGCTTGAGTTAGCTTGTGAGGTACAGCAGATCTCATGAAAGAAACTACTGAAATCTCATATTTTCAATCACTTCTGTATTTTTCTTAACATTTCAGTTCTGCTTCATATTTTTGTCATATTTACAGCAGTTTCTTCTCTTTCTCCTTTTCTCTTTTATTGATATTGTAAGGGTGTAGACCTTTTGATGAGCAGTGATCTGTTCTGTATGATTCAATGGTTTTGCCACCCTAGAATGTCTGATGAGGTAAATAATTTATTTTACTGGTGTGGTGTCATTTTCGTGAGTTTCAAGACCCAAGGGCCCTGAAGTCTTAATGACTGCAAATCCTTAACAATTAACAGACTCTGAAAAACAAGGTGTGTCTAGAAAGACAGAATTTTTTTCTCTGTTGATCATCTCTAGTTCTCAGCTAATCTAGGAGATAAAGGATTTTCCAATCTACTTTCTTTAGAATTTCCATACCACTTTCTCTTTTGGCTTTGGAAGTATCTCGTCTTTTGCTTCTGCAAGAACAATCAATTGCTTTGTCCTCTTAGCTTTTCCATCACTTCATGATGATGATAGGTCTCTCTATGTTCTGCTAACGTATTCCATTCAATAATGGTTCCTGGGTCAGAATCAGGGGACACAAGACAAGAGGTAGTGTAGCTTGGAAAAAATGGTAATTCTTCCATTGATACTGGCAGTCTGACTGAAAAAAGTACTTCCATGAAGGTCTTTCAGAAATACGACATGCTGCATTTCTTGATAGCCACTATAAATAGAATATTATATGCCAACACGTATACTTACTGCAACTAAACTTTTTATGACTTTCAAGGAAATGTGCTTGCCTTCCTGCCTTGGGTTCCTTTGAACTGCTCAGTCAAAAAGCCTTCCACTAATGTTGCTGAAGTTTGCAAGTAATCTATTAAAATTAATCCATTAAATCCATTTTGACTGATGTTTAATTTTACTGCAGACAAATCTCAAAGAGGGACACCATGCAATGTGACTTGTAGGCAGACAGCAAACCTTTTAGTGGAAGATAGATATATTGCAGCCAGTCTTCAATTCACTGACTGCTCATTAATTTCAATGGTATTGCTTGGGTAAAGAAGTTAGAAAATGACCTTTGATATTGCCTGTTGAAATTTTGCATCATTCTTACTGAAAAGAACTGTGGAAGTAGAACAAAAAGTAGTAAATGCATAATTGAAAGTACATTCTGTATATTTGCCTCTGTGTTTACTTTATTTTGTCGTGGTTAAGGGTTAATTTCAAAGAAAAACAAAACAGAAAAAAACAAACAAAACCCCCACCTTACAGCGTTTGGTTGACATTGGTCCTTCTCACAAGATGGAATTGCAAGAGAAAGCAGAGGCTTCAAAACAAGCTATACAGTCACAGTTAAATTTAAACAATATATATTAAATTACAAGTTCCCTTTTGTGGAACTTGAGACCCCTGAATGTCTGTAGGAATAAAATTATAAAGAACATCAGGGCAGAAATTCAAGGTTATTTTGTAATGGACCATTTTTATGGTCCAAGGTGAAATCTTAATTGATTTTTATAACACAGTTTGAACAGAGATAAATATTGAAATTTTACTTCTCTGCTGAATTGTTATGCTTCATTTTAAAATGAAGAGACCTAGGTGTTGTACCCTGTGGAGACATGTTGATTTCCTTCTTTTAGTTCTTTTGTTCCCATGTGCAGGGGAATGGAAAAAAGAAAAAGGAAAAGAAGAAGAAATAAATTAAAAAAAAAAAAGACAGTAAAAAAAGAGCTTTATTTGCATGGAGGAAGGGCAGGAGTTGAATAAAGCATTCAGTTCTGCCAAGGCAGCCATTCTCTTCTGTGACATCAGTACTCTGCCAAGATTGTCACACTGTGATACCTCCTTTATTTTAAATTGGAGACTTTCTAAAACTAGGATGTTTTAGGTCTGTGGTTTTGCAGTGTGATAGCATGAAGCCTGATGGGAAGGATTCACCATGAACTCCTGCCTGGAAAAGCTTGGCCAATTCTCCTTGAGCAGCAAGCTTGCAGTGAAAGAAATGGTAACAGAGGGGAGAAGCAATGAATGTGGTATAAAGTTACTTTACTTTTTTGATAGGACACTAAGCACAGTTAGTGTGACTTTTCTTATCTTTTCTACTGTCATCTTGATGGCCTTTAGGTAGCATCAGGGGGCAAAGCTATTAACATTAAGAAAAAAAGATTCAAATACATGAGGACACAGAGCCTCTTATGGGAAATACAGCATCTAAAATGGCATTGCTTACTTCCTGAATGCGATTCAAAATGCCTTCAAATGCCAGTTTTGACTGCATTGGGTGTTCCAGCTAGTGTGATTATTTTCCCAAAATATCTTTTTTTAAATAAGTTTAAACAAGCTCATTACATTATTAGAAGTTATGGCAACCATAGGGATTTTCGACTGTTACTATAAGAAAAGAAATGCCTTACTGCTCAGACTAATTTTTTTTCAATGTTGCAGTATATGATTATTTTCATATTTCATCTAAATTCATGAGCTATAGAATAATTACTACAGGAAATATATTTTATGTAAATAGCTGTTTTGTTTTTTTTTCTCAGAATCAAAATTATGTTTTCAGTTAATGAAAATAATATTAGGCAATTCTTTGAACGTCTATTGTGAGTCCTTCGCTGGTTTCCAGATTTTCTCTGAGATTTTAATCGTGTTGTAAGTAAAAAAGCTCAAATGCTCCAAATAGTTTATAACTATTAAATATAGTACTCAATTACATTCAAAATAGTGATGTTTTGGGTACTATGAGTTGTTCCACTGGTACTTAGGGAGTAAAGGCAACTTTAAGGTTTCTGTAGTGACTGGCTCTATGTGCCTTGCAATCTCATTGCACTTGGCCACCAGTTGTCCAGACATGGAGTTCTGGATGTCTGGTTCTAGCTGCATCACTCTCTGTTAGCCAAATTCTTTTCAAGTGGAAGCCAACTGTGCCTTTTGGTTCTTACTTCATTTATAAATTTTTCACTGTTTTAATCTGTTTTGCACTTGAAACTTAAAATTTATGCTTGCTCTTGTATCATGGCAATGATATACCAGGGACAGTTGATCTGCTGTAGCAAGGCACCTGCCATTGCTTGCTCGTACACAGGATAACTGTGTAATAAAATGTAAGTGGTGTTAAGGAACAATCCCATTTCAGTGAAAGCTATAAAATAAATATATACATAAGGCTTTCACAGACATTTTTAGAGAGTATCTGTAAAGGAAAAAAGCTGCATCAAATGAAAAGAGGCCAGGAATTACTTAATGGGGACTATCTGAACTAATTATATCTGAAAATCCTTTTTGAATGTATTCCAGTGCTTCACCTGCAGAAAATGTATACTGCTTCTCTGATTGATAGTGTTGTCAGTTTTACCAAGAGTTGCAGCCAAGTGGCAATATATTTGTTCTCTCAGAGATATGTACAAGATGACTGCACTTGCAGACTGGCTGTGAGAGTGACAGTGACACAGAACTTGCTTTTCAGTTTGCTTATGTTACTCTGTAAACATATAGGTAGGTCATGCTTGAAATGAATGTGTCACCATTACTTTGCTATACACTGGTATCTTTAATGTCATTTCCATTTCATTACCCTACCCAGAGCAATTTAAGCTATCTGTGATAACATTCTTTGTCTGCTGTCAACATAGTATTGGTAAGGCATTCAGGGGCCAATGGAAAATAAATGAAGAGTGTGGGTATCCTTGCCCCCCGACAAGATAAATTTACAGAATGGTGCACCAATAATGTTCATGTTTTTAGAAAACTTTCGATGTCTGTCCTGTGGACTAGCTTTCAGCCAGAAAATGTATGACACTGAAACCAAATGTCACTGTCCTAGAGGTACAGAGCCAGTTTGTAGGTGCTCCTTTTCCAGTCCCATTTCCTTGAGGAGCCCTGAGTGTATGTTGTAGGTAGCCATGTCTTCAGCCTTGTGCATTGCTGTGTCACCTGGGGTAACCTTGAATATATATTATGGGTAACTTCTCTCCTGGATGGACCTCTTGGACGTGCACTACAGCTTGTATTCAGGTCTGTTCCCAGCCGTATCTCCAGACGCTCCTGATGTGACTCAAGTCCCTGGATGGATTCTAGACCCGATCAGTTACTTCACTGTTTTGGGAACTGTAGGTAGACGGATGCCACCACCCTGTCTGCTCAATTCCTTGGCAGGAGTGAGGAAGTTATCCACAGCACAGTGCGGGGCACTGAGCACACCAAAGATGTGTCCCTGGATGTTTCTTCAAAAGGGTCTTCTGTCCCTGGGGGCTTGATATTGATGCAGGACAACGCCCAGCCAGGGAATAACATGCAGTGACTCCAGGATTCAGAAGGCTGAACAATTGCTTTATTAAGCGGTATTATATTATATTACATCATATACTATACTATACTGAACTCTACTATACTAGTAATGAAAAACCTGTGACCCTTTCAGACACACATGACACAGCTTTTTCCTAATTGGTCAATCAATCCAAACAACCATCACCAGAGTCCAATTAACAAATCACTCTCCAGTAATTAATTTCCATAACACATTCCACATGTGCCAAACAACAGGAACAGCAAATAGAGATAAGAATTGTTTTCTCTTTGCTCGCTGAGCTTTCTCACTGTCTTCCCCAGGAAAAATCCTGGGAGGGAGAATTATGTTTCTCTCTGTTCAGAGAATGTGCATACCACAGCATGAAGATTTCTCTACCCTGAAGGATTTTCCTGTGAGATGATCCTGGTTCTGTGGGTGGAAGTATCCAAATGAGTGCAAAGCTCAAGTGCTGTGTTTCCATGTGAAAGTGAGCTTGAGATCTCTGTAACAGAGATGTGTCTGTTTTGCTACTGTCAAAGTCTGGTTGTGTTTTAGGGTCTTCCAAGACAAAGGTTTTCATCTTCATGAAGACAATGCAGCACCTGGTCAGCTCGCACATTGCAGTGTAGTATAAGCACTAGAGAGTAGCTCTGAGCCTCTAAGCCTTTCAAGAGCCTTTTGGATGACATATGAATGTTTAGTGAGTATTTGGTATACCTCTGGAACAATGTTTTCAGCTAAATTTCCTCCTAAAAGGATCTAGTTATCATGCACTGTACCAGTTCTGCAAACTGAACTGGCATTCCAAAGGGTCTTTACTTCATGTATTTGCTTCAAAATGATTCTACTGCTTAAGACTGAAAAGAGTACCATAGATGGAGCCTTAGGCCGTGGGTTCATCTTATGATGACTGCCTGCCGCTGAAAGGAGCAATAGTTGTCTCATGCTCACATCACTTTGTGTGTGCTCCTTCTGCTTCCTCTTCTGAGTTCTGCTTGTCACACTAAACGTTCCCTGCTTGGAGGGAAAGCTAACTCATGAAAACCTCCGAGTTTTCCCTCAGATCAGCAAGCTGAGGAGAGCCACTAGAGAGTTACACAATTACTAAATTTAACTCAAGGGAAGAGTCAGAAAAGCAGGGAGAAAGCGGGTCTACCCCCTCTGGCCTCTGCCTGATGTTAGATTGAATTAAGTCAAATATGAAAATATACCCTGAAGGAGAAGCATGTGAGTTTATTTGGAGAAGATTATCACTGTTGCTGCTGGTTGAGAATTCACACAGCTGAAGATTCACTGTTTAAAAAATGTGGGGGAATTCCCCAAATCCCTGAGATTTTTTTTTTAGCAGATAATAAATATTTTCATGTGTCTTGTGGAAGTCTTTCTTGACAAATGAAAAAACAATAGATATGTGTTTGGTTTTCTTCTTTTATTCTAACCTTCTCAGAAGGATGAAAAAAAATCAGAAAGTAATAGCAAACTGTTATAATCAGTATGATATTCATAGGCAGATACAGTAACTAATGCACCACTAAGATCATTCTTCTTTTATTCATCTTTCCAAAATGTTTCAATATGAAGTCTGTATTTTTCCAAATTTTAATATGGTTTTGTGTATCTGTACTTGGATGATGATAAAAATAAAAATTTTATATTGTATTTTTATACCTATAACTTAAAAAACTCATATTATCTGCCTTCTTTCCAATCTATTTATCTTTTTCTAAGAAAAAAACCACCACCAACAACCCTCCTTAAAATGCCATATTAACACACCACTCAGGCTGGGATTGAATTTTGAGCCTCCTGCTGAAACTACTTTCAGCTCACTTTGAATTAAACTGAACGGAAACAGTGGGCGAGTATTCTATTCCCTAAATATACATTTTGTTAGAAATAAGGTTATCTAATTAGAGCATATTAGTTGTGAAAATTGGGAAGTCTCAGTGCTGATGTATAGGCAGATTAAGGTGGAAGTTCTGAAATAAATAAAATCTGACTTTTGTATTCTTGCACTGTGAATTATTTCGTGCTGCTGTTGTACACTAGCAGCTTTCAGAGATTTTTCCGGATTGAATATGTACCATACATTTCCTCCTAGGCTCTTAAGGGTCTGGGCTTTTTTCCCCAGAGATTGCTCTGCAGTATGGCTGAGGTCTGCTTTCTGCTCTGGGCAGAGCCTCTCCCTTCTGGGCATTTCTGCCTTTCAGCCTCATCCTGGAAGCTTTTCTTCTTCCCTCTGGATAATTGTTCTGAATGCAGCAGCCAGGAAAGATAGCTGACCACACACACTTTTAGCAATAATAGCAGATAATGTTTGTGCATCACATTCAACAGCACAATTTGCCCAACACACTGTTAAATTATGAAGACAGAAGCAGATACCCAGGAAGATCCCTTGGCCTTAGTTAAATCCTGCAGTTGCTGTGAGCCTGTAGCTAGGACAGTCCAGATTTAGCACTAGGTGTGTGTCAAATGACTACAACTGAATGGTTGAACAATTTAAGGAGTCTGGTGTTTATTATATCCATTACATTAAGCATGCTTTGGGAAAGTGAAGTGTGATTAAACAAATCTAGCTTCAGAGACCTTGGCTGAACTGGCAATTCCATGGTTACTGTTCATGAAACCAAAATGATTTTTCTGCTGTGAAAAATACACATGTGAGTATGTCCAGAAAGGTTGTGATGGGATATATTGAATTATGTAAGTTTGTGTGTTGGAGATTTAGACAGAAATTACCAAGGCTTTGCTTCTGGAGAGTGCTTAAGGATTGTGCTAGAACAAGCTTTAGAGTCATTATTTACAGAGAATTTGCATACATGGCATTTTATCACAAATTTTGCTGACCTCAAGGAGGACCCACATCTATTTGTCACAGGTACTCCCTGCTCCTAACCCCTAGTACATTCATCATTCTGCCTACAGTCCCCAAGGAACCCGTCTTTCCCCATAATGTTGGGTGAAACTTTTGTGTCTCTTGTGGTTGAACTTCTGAGTTTCATCCAACTGGAAAAGCAGCATAAGGAAGTCAAGAATAGTCCAAGACAGGAACTAATCTAAGGCATAACCATATGAAGTTTAATACTGGCAGGTGCTAGATTCTGCACCTGGGATGGGACAGCCATGGGTGTTCAGACAGACTGGGGAATGAGAAGCTGGAAAGTGGTACTAGGGAAAGAAACCTGGGGGTTCTGATTGATTGCAAGTTGAATCTCAGTCAACTCTGCCCTGGCAGCCAGGAGGGCCAGCCCTGTCCTGGGGGCATCAGGCACAGCATGGCCTGCTGGGCAAGGGGATTGTCCTGCTCTGCTCTGCACTGGGGCAGCCTCACCTCGAGTGCTGGGGGCAGTTCTGAGGCCACAATATAAAACAGACCATTAAGGTCTTAGAGACCATCCAAAGGAGAGCCGTGGGGATGGTGAAAGGCCTTGAGGGGAAGCTTCATGAGAGGTGTATGAGGTTACTTGGTGTGTTCAGCCTGGAGGAGACTGAGGGGAGTTCTCATTGCATCACAACTTCCTTATGAGATGAAGAGGAGGAACAAACACTGATCCCTTCTCTGTGGTGACTAGTGACAGGACCCAAGGGAATGTCCTGAATTGTGTCATGGGAGGTTTCAGCTGGATGTTAGAATAAGGTTCTTCACCTAGACGCTGATTTGGCATGGAACAGGCTCCCCAGGGAAGTGGTCACAGCACTAAAATCAGAAGAATTCAAGAGGCATTTTGGATAATGCTCTCAGGCACATGGTGTGATTCTGGGGAGTTATTGTGCAGGCTAAGAATTGGACTCCATGATCCTTGTGAGTCCCTTCCAACTCAGAATATTCCATGAATCTGTAAATTTCATCTTTTTAAAAGTTGTGAGGCAGAATTGGTGAATTCCTTGTTCCTAAGTCCTTTGTACATCTCACCTAAGCAAACAAGTCAATCTCTGTTTTCCCTCAGCTCTTGAACCTCCACATGAATAGCGATGGCTTATTGAAAGAAGCTGGCAAATGTGCCTTCTCTCTGCACGTCCTTGATGAATGTGAAGAGGGTGGATACAGCCCCTAACTCTTCTGGCTTTCAGAAGGGTCCACTCTGTGCAGAGCATAAGCCTCCAGACCTCTCCCTTTTTTTTTCATAAGGTTCTCCTTGTGTTACTATTTTATGAGAAAGGGGGAAAGTAGAAACAGAACAGAGCAAAACCTAAAAAAAAAATGAGGAGCTGGCAGAGAAATTTAAATGGATGTGTAATGGTGAGAGGCTCAGGAATTTAGTAGCAAGGCAAGGAGAGTAAGTTAGCAGCAGGAGAGGGTGAGTGGCAAGCTGAGACTGGATGACCAAACACAGGAAGGCAGTGGTGTACCATAACTTGAGAAAAGAGTAACATGAGATTATAAAAGGAACTAGGCTAGGTCGATGGGAGCCAAAGGAAGTGGGTAGGCAGTTTAAAGATAAGGAAGACCTGTTTCAGCACAAAATGATGATTGCTAGAATCAAAATCTTATTATCAACAAAAGGGTACACACCATGTAGATATATAAAGAGGAACTCTTCAATGCAAATAAACACTTAAATTGTCAAAAAGTTAAAATTATTTTTAAAAAAACTAAAACATCATTGGAAATAGCTTTTAAATTTTAAATACAAGAGACACTTTCAAGTAGCTGCCCCTTCACCCTGCTGCTGTGTGCATGCTTTCAGTGTTCCTCTGGGTTCTGAAGCTGAAAATGTCAGTGTTTTTGAAGGGGAAAGGGGGCAATTAGAACAAGTTTTCAACAGTGTGAGGGCTTTGCTGAGCAAGGTTCATGGTGGCAGTCCCTTTCTCCTCAGTCTTGGCTCTCTTTTGGGCATATTTTTATGAAATATCTTGCCACAGTCTGTCTTCCCTCTACTTTCTAAGTTGGGGAGCAGCACATTGTCACCTCTAGTCCCATTACCCTGGAGGGGCTGTTTACCACACAGTGATTACGCAGCAGTGCCAGCCCTGTGCCCTGGGTGCTCCCAATCCAAAGCCATTGTAGGGAAGCACAGGCATGTGGCCATCACACAACTGCTGCCACAGCTAAAAGCAGTTTCCACTGAGGCAGAGCCAGACACATCTGGAGATCCCGTGCTGCTGACTGAACAACAAGCCTCTGACCTTGTGCTAGTGACAGTCAAAACTGTATGTACTTAGCTAAGGGAGAAGGGCTGATGGAAAAGACAAAGATGCTGGAGTTATAATCAAACTGGAAAAAGTGAACCTACATATTGCTGTACAGGGAGATGGAGTCTGGCTCCCTCCAACCCAAGAAAGAGATGCCAGAGTTGTTTCTGGAGTACTTGTGGATACAGGACTTGGCAAAACAGCTTGGCACTATAAAGCAGAGGAGGTCAAGCTTGGAGAAAAGGTAACCTTATGGAGTAAGAACTAATGTCCTCCAGGAAAGTGGGTTTGAGTTCAGAATTGATCCTGCATGTTCCCATTGGGAAGTGTCTATTGGGAAGCATGTCCAGTCTTGTTACAGGCAAAGTGTGCCAGCCTTCAAATCTGCCAACTACTCTTTTAATACAGAATGCAAAATCAATTCAAAACCAAGTCTCGTCATACTATTGATCTGTATGGATCTCAGCGTGATGCCGTACTTATGGAGAAAAGTGTGCAACAGGTTGTATCTTTGTTGAAGATTTTCAAGATTAATAGTATTTTATACATTTTTAGTTACAATGCTTAAGAGGGTGATCAGGGGTATTTTTCTACAATCATTTGTGTCATTCTGCAAACAGGATGGATCAGCTCTCAGAATAGTTCATCATTATTATGCAGTTTGAGGTATTAAAAAATTAAAGATAAAAGTATTTAAATGGGTTGTATTATGCTCAGTATTCTCAAAAAATAAGTTCCTAATAATATTTTTATGTATCTTTATTTATTTATTTATATGTCTATATATTTACACACACACATAATATATATCTCTGAAAGCATGCAGACTTCTCCACGCCTGTTCACTTGCAGTAATAGTTTTGTTGTATAGTGTCAAGGTGCTAGTTACACTCTAATGGAAAGATATATTTAATCAGTGCTTTTATTATATTTTGGATATACTTAAGAGAAAACAGTTGAATTGGATATTCAGTTTTTGACAATAGACTGCTTTTTCCTTTCTAGAAACAGAAGAATTAATCAACAAAATAGTAGATGAGGATGAAGCCAAAACATATATTTATAATGAGACAGTCAAGTTGTGTGTTGAGGCTATAGTGCAGGGAATTTTATTCCACTGTATTAAATGGCAAGCAAAAGCAATAACAATTTTTTTTTTTATATTGGTACAGTAAAGCGCTCAGCTTAGATGTATTTTGATTATCTTTCAGAAATGATTAATTTTTCAACCTAGTCATCAATCTAATTTATTGGTAAATTGAGCTCAAAAAGTATGACTCAGTACCTACATATATTTTAGGTTCTCTTGAACATACCAAGAAATGTGTCACTGATGGGGAGGCTTTGTTAATTTTTGATTTTTATTTTTTGGAAAAAGGTCAGTGCTGTGTCATTTGGGAAGAAAGCCTGGTGCATACACAGTTTTCTTTTGATGGTTTGATTAATCTCAAGGATTCTTATTGTGGCATAGTAAGTGATTCAGGGATCACTGCTCAAACTCAATACTTAACTCCAAAGAGGTCATGTACATTGCACATACTGGCTCATCCCGTCTAGGTCTTTTTGCTCTGGGCATGGAAGGTACAGACAGACTAATTCAGATCTGGAATTGCAGGGAAAAAAAAGTTCCTATTGAGCTGCAATTGAAATGCCAAGATTGGGGGAAGGAGAAAGTTTAAATTATAACTCAAAATCTATTGTGGCAGTGTTTGCAGACATTCCTTTTTGCTGACCTGCTGTGCAAGAACTTGAATTGCTTGTGTTTTGGGGGCCGAGGGGCCACCTTACCCAGGGGGCTACCGTGCCTTTTGTGTGAGCTAGCTGGGCTTTCTCATGTCCTTCCTGGCCATAGAGACACTCAGGGAGGTTGGATTTCTCCGTGCTGTGTTTTGCTGTACTTGCAGTTGTGTGCAGCACTAGAGGAGAAGTCACAGACTGTTGTGGCAGGGCAGGGCTAGAAGCAGGTTACACCATCAGTTCAGCAACAACTGTCTGCAGGGCTCTGCACCTGTGGCTCTGACTCGTTTCATGTAGCCAGAGTGGTTTAAGTGATGTATTTAATGAGCTATGTGTTGCAGTGGAAAAGTATGAAGGACAATTAGTTGGCCTCTATTTTCCTCAATTTTCCCCTTCTTTTGTCAGGCCATGGTTCGTAGAATTTGGTGCATCACTTGTGGGAAATGCAAGTTTTGATGGCTGAATCAAGTATCAGGATTTGATGGATGATATTATTTTGAGTTATGAACTAACAGAAGGAAGAAAATGTATTCTATTATCTTTCAGAAAAGGGACAACTGTATGTATGCATGGGACAACTTTAAAATTGGTAAATCAGGATCAGACAATCCAAATTTATAAAGTTGCTCACTTGTCAAATATTAGTGTCAAGATATAGGTTATAATCTATAATAAATGTTAGATACAGCATAGCACTGAGTGTTCTCAGTTGATGCTCAGGATCATGCTGCCTCTAGATGACTGTATCTGAAAAAACTGTTAAGAACTCACAGTGCTCAGAATATGTTGATTGAATGGAAGATTCGAGCATTTTGGAGATTGTCTTCATCTCTGTATATGTATTACAGTGTACCACTTGTCAAAATTAGTGTATTTTATCATTAATGTTAAACTTCAGTCACAGTGCCCGAAATCTTGTATTTTTCTTGTATATGTGACTTTGCTTTTAATATCACTACAGGGTGATATTGTAATTTACTGCTTATGTTCAATTGCTGTTTAACTGGCCCAGCACTAAACTTTGATGGCCAGAAGACTTCCTTTGTGATCAGACTAGTCAGAACATTGGCAGTCTGTTCCTGTTGTGTGGGATCATCCCACACCACAAACTGTTGCGGGGAGCTGAGGTTCTCTTTTACCCAATGTCAGGCTGAAGGAGTATAAATTCTGCTTTTGGAATGACTGTTTGAGAGGTTTTACTTTGCTTCTGTGCCAGCATCCCTCACAAGGGCTACAGTGTTCAAGTACAAAATAGTATTTCTTACCACTTAACAGGATGCTCTTGGATTCTTTTTCCAACTCAGCAGGGCTCTAACACGGTGCCAGACCTTTATTTTTTGGGCATCCGGTCTGTACTCCCAGTTCCAGTGTGACCGTCAGCCCCAGCAAGGGATGGTTGGCCATCAGCCCCGGGGAGTCAGGGCAGAGCATGCTAACAAGCCTGGCAGCATGGGGGGCTCACCAGCCTGGACCACATCCCTCAGGATCCAAGCAGGGCGGGTCTGGGGACAGGAACAAGGTTCTGAGAAGAATGGAGCTTGCCCAGGTTCACTGAAGAAGTCAGACAAGTTTGTGGTGATGAGGCAGGGCTGAAGTGAAGCCCATAACACCAGTCAGTGACTCTTGCTTAAGGCAGGCCCAGAGCCAGTAGCTGGGTCTGAGCAGAGGTCTGGTAGAGGTCTGGGCAGAGGTCTGGTAGAGTGCAGAGGTCACCAGGCGAGATCCCAGGGATGAGGCAGTTCCTGTGTCAGACTGGGAAGTCAGTCTGGGTCTGGGTCAATGGGGTCAGTGGCCGGGCACAGGCACCTGCAGTGTGGTGACAGCACAGCTCAGGTGGTCTGTGGTCAAGTGTGGCAGCCTCAGCTCTGCAGCCATTCCTACACAAGGGGTAGGGCAGCCACCAAACCTTCTTCCAGCTTCCTCCTGAAAAGCTCTTTCAGGCTTGCCAGGATGTCTCAGCACTGGCCTTTGCCACACAAAGCTGGGCTGGAGCGTGTTGCTGTCTAGACAATCACTGGGAAGTCTCTGTCTCCTGTATAACAGTGATATGAAAATACTCTCTTTTGATCAATGTTTAACAAAATAAGAACATTTCTGATACATATCCAAGGACAGCCTACTGGGATATCTTCCGTAGCACATTGAATGGTCAAGAATTATAAAAAAAATTTAAAAAACAATATAGGACTGCTTGTTCATACTGTTTATCCACAGATCTATGACATTTAATCTCTGTTCTGCACAATGTTGGAGGCAGACAGTACATGTCAGCTAGTGATGAGGCAGACATGAAAGTTTGCTTTCAGAGACTGACTCTTTCAAGTACCTCTAGGCAGAGTAGCTTACTCCTGCCACAGAGTGAATCTAAGGGAAATAATTTTAAGATCTGCAGCCCCCTGGATGTGCTTTTTATCAGCAAAAGAGTATCTAATTTTCTTACAGAAAGTCACATCCACAGACTATTCCTTCCTCTTCTACCATGAGGAAAGTAGTGGGTGGGGAATGAGGCAAGCTAGGTGGTCTCTGTGAGGTTCTCTGTTCATCACTTACCTGACTCATGGAGGTCATGTCAACCCAGGAAAGCTCAGCTTAGGGAGGGACTCCTCTCCTTATTTACATTCCACATACTTCCAACAAAAAAGTTTCTGTAAATCATTAACAGGAGCTCAAATACTGAATTTACTTTGCCTGGCACAGATGCTAACCTTATGGTCAACATAAGTGACAGCATCATTCATGTGGTCTTAAACAATATAACAAAAGGATAAATGAAGGCTCCCTCCATTTTCTTTATTTTAGGACTAGCCCCTCACATCCAACATTGTAGTATCAAATTTTGTGAAGCAGCAAAAGCTGCAGGAAGTATTTTTTAGCAAGTGTCTCATGGCTATTTAGAGCAAGGCAAGGTAGCTGTGATGCCTTGCAGTTTTGTGAGCAAGCTGTGCCTTCTGTGCAATTTCTTCTGCTCACTACCATTGAGAAGGGCTCCCCTTTTCCATAACTGTGAAGCATGGGGTATTTTTTCCCTGCTGGAGCGGGCTTACCTGTCCCTGTGAACTTATGCTCTTAGCTCTCCTCGCTGAAGATTTATGGGATCCTGGGCACAATTTAGTGGGCAGACCTTAGGAAGTGGAAAGCTATCTCTCTTCTGGCACTTGCTGACAACTGTGACCTGCCTGCAGAATATACCGGAATAGATATTTAGTGTTATGGTTTTGTGGACCTCATTATTTGAATCAAGGCAGTGTTTTACGTAAAGCCTAAGCAAATCTTTCAGTGCATGATGGGGGCATTCGGCAGGGAATCTGCGAGGAACTGCTGAGGGTTTTCTCTGCTTCAAAGTTTCTTTGGCATTCACCCCAGCTAAAGGCACCAGCTGCTATTAAGGCTTGTTGTTTTTTTGGTTTTTTTTTCTTACCTTCTCTGCTTTCGTTTCTCTGCAATTAAATAATTAACTTAATGAGAGATTTCTGGTTGTTCTGATAATGTTCTGGAACATTGTTGAACTTCTGTGATCAACGGGAACTCTGACAGGTGTCAGGTTCTATTTTCTGTCGTGTAGAAAGGTAGTGAGAAGCAGCCAAAAGCAGCATAGGGCAGTGACACAGCAAAAAGCAATTCAGGACAAACACAAAGTCCCTTAAATCAAAACTGTCTGTATGTTTAGGGAAGACTACATTTGATGGCTCAGTAATTTTTGTTTACTAATTTTTTTAAATTTTTTTTTCTGACTAGATTAATGGTACACTGGAAAGGAGTGAGTAGGAAAACTGGAGGTTTTGTAGTAAAGAGAATAATTTCAAGGTGCATATAGAGTAAAATTTACTTTGCTACTTAAGTTAATACATACTTGTCAGGAATAAAAGTTGGAAGACTTTTTTTCCCCAGATGTAAAAAAAAATCATGAGGAAAACTTATTGTGCCTGTAAAATTGTTGTGTAAGTTCTTATTCTGAATGGTACATAGTTTGTATGCAAAATTAAAATATTTTTGCTATGTGTGACTTTTTAACTGTTCAACTTAAGTATACTTGGAAAAGTTTTATTTTCACATGGTGAGTGCATTCAAGCAATGCTGCCAAATTCCTGGATTAGTACAGTTAATAAAGAACATTGTGTTGAATTTAATTTGTGAAAAGGGATATGCAGCCTCAATTATCTTTGGGAAAAATGCTACAAAATCTGAAAGTATTAGAACACCCAAATGATTTATAGACATAGTAGTTTATTGTCAAGGATAATTGATCTGAAATACATATACAATATATAGTCTTTCTGACAATGAGATCATACCACTCCAGTATTCCAACTTCTGTTTCAGAAGAACCCTTCACCCTATCTTTGTATTTGTGGCTTCTTAGAGGAAAAGGTAGTAAGGCAAAAATCATGTGGTAGCTGGTTTGAAAACCATTCCTCAGACCAGAGTCTTACTGAAGTTACCTTGTGACTAGATGTAGGAGGTTGTGACAAGATCTCAAGTGAGATGAGCAAGCCTAATCTTCCTCATAAAAATAAGCTCCCCAAAGAAGATAAAAAGGGTTCCTAAGTGCAGAAGGGGCAGGGGGAAGAAGGTGGAAAACTTATCTTTTAAATACAGAAAAATTCCAAATGACTAAGAAAACAGCACAGAGATGAAAGTGGTTCCTACTGTGTCATGGTACAGTGATTTAGTCCTTCTGGGTTTGTTTTATGCCAGATAGTGACCTTGAGTTGCAAACTGTGAACATTTTCTCCCCCTCCTCCTTCCCCTGCCATGGTTTGCTGCATTTCCTCTCTGCTTACCCCTGATCTCCATCTGCTCCAGAGTTCCTCTGGCTTCTCTACTTCCCCCTACACCTCACATGCCTCTGTGGCCACCTGCCCCAGTAGGCAATCTGCTTTTTCATGGCATCTCTGGGCATTGCAGTGGGGAAGCAGAACCTCCATCCTGATCCCTTCAGGGAGCGGAGCGTACCTCTGAGAGCCCAGGCCTCGACGAGGTGGATGATGAGAGCTTTCCCCAACAGACACTGAATTACTCAGCATGCAGCTGCTTGCTGCTTTCCAGCAATTGCTAAATCACAGTTCAGGCAGAGGCAAAACAAAGCTGCCCTTGACTTAAGGCATAACAGGCTGCAGCCTTAATTATTCTGGAATTTAAAGACTTACTGTTAGCACTAGACAATCAAAGAGAAGAGTGCTTTAATACTGCTAGAGATACAGGTTTGCTGGTAACCCAGCAAACTTAATAAAGATGATATTTCTTCATTTGAGCAACCTTCTCTAGTTTCTGTGTAATTTTGTGCTGCCTCTCTGGAGACAATATACGAGTGAGGAAAATTCCTAATTCCAAACACAGGATTAGAGGAAGTTTTCCTTACCATCTCAAAGTTATTCTGGCATCTTTTCTCAGTCCTCTTTGTGGTGTTATACCACACCTGCTAATAAGGGTCTGTGTGATATGAAAATGGGCAAGTGCAGGGAAACAAGAAAAGGTAACCTTTACTAAATGGTTGCTGGAGTGGCTTTTCCAAGTGTCACACCAGAGCAGGCAGAAACATTGAATGGCTGTCAGGACTGCAGCTTGATGGGTTTTTCACTAAAAAGCTGACACTGACATTATGTTTTGAATCTTTTGTACTTCTTCACAAGTTGAGGAAGATGAATTTGTCAAATATCTATCCAGTAAATTATGTGTAGAAATCCTCCAAGTGACATGTCTTTTAGCTTGTCTGGGTTTTTTGCCCTTCTATTGGTTTACAGTTGCCTGTGAGCAAAGAGACTGTTACTACCCACATTTTGTCTGCACATTTTCAAGTTGTTGGTTTGACAGTGTTCTTTTAACTTTAGAAATCTTATTACGTATTGATAAAAACCTTCATATTTGAATATGCTTTTAAAAAATAAAACAGAAGCCTACGTTTTTTAGCATTATCCTGTTCTTTGCCTATGCCCTCCACCCCCAAAATGTTTGGAAAACAGAACCCTAAAACAAGTGCTAAAAAGATCCTTTTAAATTCTGACACATTACACTGTTAAATGATATTGTATATCCAAAGAATTTAGCCTTGGTAAACTGTTGAAGGAAAAATTTAGTTATTTGCCACAGTATAATTTTAGATATCTGTTTCTAAAGCTGCACTGTACACCTGAGCTCCCTGCTTGCTTCCTTCATTCTGTTCTCACTTACAGACTGTGTGTGCAATACTGATGGTAACTGAGCCATATGATTGGTTTAGTATATATTCTGAACAAAAAATTAGTTATTCAAACTAGTATGTGATTCAGTGTCCTATTTAAGATAGATTTTTCTTTACTTTTGGCAAAATATTTTGGGATTCCCATTGCCAAGGTTTAAAGGATAAAATCATAAAAAGACGTTTCAGCTGATCTCTTTTAAGTGCAGAAGAATGGGCAAAGAAAGGGGAACAAAGCTAAGCAGAAAACTGTAAGGAAAATATGCCAAAATGTTTTTTGTTTAAATTTTTGTAACTTTTTTACTTTCTTCTGCTAAAATACAATTTTTACATGCATAAAATCTTGAGCAAAAGAGAGGACTACAAAAGCAGATTAAAACCAATGGCCTCTTTTTACATTTAGTTTATAATGCCATGCTCAATATAAGGTAATTCCAGCTTATTTAAAAACAAGATCCATGAGAATGGATTTCTTGAGTCCAAGAGACATTATATATAGCTACATAATTGGAACAAGTGATCGATTGAAAGGTTTTTCTGTTGTTTGGTTTTTTTAGCAGCTATTTGATATTGTTTATAGCTAGAAATTTAAAGAAGTATCCAGGTATTTGTAAGTAGCCAAATGGAAACTAAGACACCTATTCTGTGAAGGCAACAGTTGTGCTTTAAAACATTATAGCTCAGATTTTCTGAGGTGATTTCTGAAACTAGACCAGGAAAAAATGGAATACAAAATATACAGAAGAAATTAACCTTTCCCCACTGTACAGATCAGCTCTGAGCCCTTGGGCTTTGTGCTTAATAGCATGGGTTACTAGGCCACTTCTACCTAGTTTTGGGGTTTTTTTCCCCTTGTCCTGCTTTATTACCAAAGCAATCTTTGCTTTTTTCAAAAATTTTGTCTTCTGAGATGACAGCATCCTTGGAAGAGATTAAATCCATTGGCAAATAGTTGCTGATTGGAGTGTTTGCATTTTAGTCACCAATTTGGAAAGGTGCAACAAGTTTATTTGGTGCCACTTTTATTTGAACAAATGGTTATCCATGGTGTAATAACAATTACATAATTAATAATTAAATATTCACTGTAACCCTGTAGTAGGTTCAGGACTGGCTTAAGATTCAAATATATTAAAATCCAATATGTAAATTAAAGCAAAGATGAAGGCATACTGCAAAGGCAGAAGAAGTTTTACCGAGTATTTCAGTGATAGGTTTGAAGCATTTAAATTTGCTACTTTTTGCACCTTTTTAATCTTCATTATTTTTGCATACTCTCTTTAACTTAACGAATAAATAGAGTTCTGCATTTATTTGGAAAAGATAATGCTGTTGCTTACAGAATACACATTTCATGGTTTTTTGTGCTTCAGTGACTGAGCCTGTGTTTAGTTAGCACTGTTGTCTTTTCATCAGAGGAGGTCACACAAGGCATCTATCCCAAATACATGAAGCTTAGTCTACACTCTACACTTGTGTAGTGGGGCCCAATCTTTTCAAAAGAGCCCTGAACAGGTTAAGCTCTTTGGATTTTTAAGCAAACACCTACTGTAATCATCCGGGAAATCAGATTCGTCATCTTAAACTGAAATTCTGAACCTTTTTTCAGAGAAAAACATCAGTGCTTACAGACATGTAGAAAAAAAAGAATCCTGTTAGAAGTAACTAATGTGTGTCACCCCATGACAGTAGTTCAGAAGGTTTGACTTGCCATTTTAATTCCAGTGCTGATGTTTTCTTCCATGCCTGTAGAGGTTCAGGGAGGCTCTCTGTATATAATCTGCAGCATTTCACCTTTATGAAGAGTGGTGATTTTTTTTAATCAGGTTGCCTTCTGTTTGAAAATACCTGCACAAGACAAGACGACCACTTCATCTGATCATGTATGTCAATAAACCTCATTATTTAACAGCATTAGAACTTATATATGCATTAAAAAAAAACAAGCAAGAAGACAAGAAGTGAAGGAAGTAGAGGAGGAAAAATACGTAGATAAAGATATGAACAAGCAAAACTGAAGGGAAAATTTGATAAAAGATGGCCAGTATTTAAAGAATTCTTATTTTGGAAATATTGCTAATTTTGATTTTTTTTTTTCTTTTAAATCTCTGCAAATATCCAGGTATGTAATTTTGACAATAGTAGTTGTCATCAGTTTGGACATCTAGTCCATCTCATTGTCACATAATTGAAACTAGAAGATTTTTAAAGGTGCCTTCCAATGCAAATGATTTTATGACATGAGGAAGCTATCTTTGACTGAAAATCATCTTGACACGTGACAAGGGTTGCGATTACCTAATTTGTAGATTATGCTTGCTCTTTTTAATATTTTTTTCTGACTTGAGAGAAAAAAAACATTCATTAAAATGTCTAGTTCAAAAGAACAAGTGTTGGGATAATAGTGCATGTTTATATTTCATGTTCAAACACATAGCTCTAGTATTTATAGATGACTACTCCAATTATATGTTAGGAGGACAAAAAACTGAAAATGGCTACAGTATAACATCAGATAAAACCCCAAAGTTATGCTTCCTATATCTGTCTGTTTTTTCAATGTGTGACATTGATACTATATCAAATTGAGTAACTTCATAAGTCACACAACTTGAGGCGCTTCCACAAAGAAGGAAGAGAAGGAGAAATTAGTATTTATGGAGAATGTCTTTAGTTTTTTTACAAACTTTCCTTTCTTTAAAGATCAACTACTGCTCGTTTTTCTTTTGTAACTAGTAACTGACAATAAACATTCCAGGACTGTAGATCCAGGAAAAGGACTTGCATTTAACCTCTCCGTAATTCAGGAGTAAAACAGTAAGGCCTCTATTCAAGATAAGAGCTAGTAACATTTGTTTCAAGCTAAGTGTATTTTTCACTGCATTTCTGCACTGGAACTTTCCTGGTTTAACCCTGCAATTACAATCAAACAAAAGTTGAAACTCTGTCAATAACAAATCCTGAGGCTACAGATGACAAGTCAAAGTCGTGGTCTTCAGCTCATGTGCCTTGAGTGGAATGGACAATTTATTTGCTAGCAGTGACTTCCAGAACTGCCAAACATTTAAGAATAAGGATTTTTAGATCTCCTCATTCTTTGTTTTAATCCATAAACTAATTAAAGACATATTCTGACTGGCTTCTCAGGAGAGGGCAGGTGTAAGGTGTGAGCATGGACTGTAGTGGAAGCAATGCATTTGTGCTAAGAAGAAAGAGGAACACCTTCAATTTCTGAGAAATCAGCTATAGTAAAATTTCACACATGACTGTTTGGCTTCCATTTGTCACTGTTCTCTGTGCACAGAGG
The DNA here is from genome assembly GCF_036417665.1 of Passer domesticus. NCBI lineage: Eukaryota > Metazoa > Chordata > Aves > Passeriformes > Passeridae > Passer > Passer domesticus. Next base: position 88,863,744 of record NC_087474.1, read on the forward strand.
TTCCACCATGCTGTAGGTTAAGAAAGAAGTGAGTTTTTTGAGAGGTTGTGGTCAAACCAATCAGTGCTTGGATTTGAATATTCGCACCTGGTTTGGCCACTGAAGGTATGGAGCGCCTCTGAGAACACAGGGGGTTAAAAGCAAGAGCTCCCAGGAGAGCTCTCTCTTGGTTCTGGTCTGTGAAGGAGCTCAGAGCTCCCCTGCCCAGCTGGGGCTGGCTGGGGGAGGGAAGCCGTGGGCCGGGTGAGGTAGGCTGGAGCCTCGGGCAGAGGAGGGGGTGAAGGCCTTGCAGGATGGAAGGGTAGAAGAGCCCTGAGAAGCATCGGGCCCCTACCCCCCAGGAGAGAGAGAGAGAGCGCCAGTGCCTGTGCTGCCTTGAAATTTGATATCGTGCTGGCAGCACGGCCAGAAGCGGGGGATGCAGTGAGAGAAGGTGCCCGGCCGCTGTGGAAATTCTGGGCAGACAGAGGCGAAGATTTTAACCCTTTTCTAGAATAATAGAAACCTTATAAATACAGATCCTCCTGAATCAGAATGAAGAGAGAGATGAAGCAGGGGGAAATGAGCAAGTGTGATGAAAGTTGATGCACATGAGAGATGTCAGAAGAGGTGAGAAGAATCCTAGGTGGGAAGAGATGATGGAGTGGCCTTAGGCTGGACTCTTTCTTGTATAGCCATGGACAGATCCATGTTTTTCCTGTGACACAGAGACTGCATTTAGGAGGAGGCAATGCTTTGGAGTCAAGAGTGAAGCAGTGGCGTGAACAGAGATGGCTGAGGAGGATGTGATGATCCCTCTGTCTCCGCGGAGAGGAAGATCTCTGTTCACGAGGCCCCTCGGCCCCAGGGGGTGAAATTTGGGGGAGACTGGTGTCCCAAAGTTGAGAGACTGCTGCTTTTGTTAGAACTGGGGGGAGCATCCTTACACGGGGAGCCCTAAAAGCAGTCCTGGCCCATGTGCACTGGTGAGAGAACTGGACATGGGGGGAAGAAGTCACGAGGGCCGGTGTTCTCCGGGCAGAGCCACGAGTGACACGGAAACACAAGAGGTTTCAATTGTGTTTCCGAGGGAAGCCTATGGTGCAAGGGGAGACTCCTCTCTCCCTGATGGACTTGAGAGTTGATTATTTGAGAGGTGATGATGGACTCAAAAGTTGATTATCTGAGAGATGGTGACGGTGTGGAAATCTATGGTGTTATTTCATGCTGTGGAGGAAATGGGGGGGAGGAGGAGGAATGTATTTGGAGGATTTTCATTCTTAATTCTGTGTCTGTTCCTTTTTAGATGTTGTAGTTAATAAAGTTTGTTTCCTTTATTCCTAAGCTGGAGCCTGCTTTGCTCTGTTCCTGATCACATCTCACAGGAGCCACTAGGGAAAGTGTATTTTCATGGAGGCACTGGCATTGTGCCAGCCTCAACTCATGACACACTGCCATGAGCAATATTTAGTTTTTGTGATGTTATTTACTCTGTAATCTCACTTTGTGGTTTTGCTGGCACATAAATGCCATTAATGATGGACATTGCAAAACTCAGTCCTGTTTCAACAGTCACCTCCTCTTTTTAGGTAACAAATTAACCACTGAAAACTGAATGGAAGTCTCAGGATTTCATTTGACCACAGTGAATTTGGGAACCTGTTCCAAAACATTGAAATATTGACATTAAATGTGTTGACGGTCATTGAGTCTATAGACTTCAAGTAAATTCATCAGACAGGGAGAGTTATTTTGACCTACTTAGGGGCCCTTTTCTGGATCAGTTAATCAAAACTTCAGCACTGGTGTGTATGTGCTCAGCATGAATTCCCAGACTGCCAGGATTTTTATTTGAAAATCATAACTTTACAGGTAACAAACATTCATTTTGAGAATCTGAAGGATTGTCGTAGAAAACTGTCGTAATCCACTGTGGACTCTTAAGTTATCTCAAATTTCTAAAGGCTGTAAAGAGCACATGGAGAAAGTGAGACTGTTTATTATCCTGTTACTTCATTATTTTCTCCTTTCCATTGCTTTGTCATATCTGCATCTCTTTTAAAATGTTGCTCTTCTTCTAGAGGATGTACACTACTAAAACAGAAGTTAACTGTACATATCTATTTTACATCTCAGTTTAAATTCTGAAATACTATATCAGGAAGTATGGGAAGACGTGACAAGAAAAATTACAAATTTTTTTTCAAGAACTTTTAAATTCTTGGAAACTTAAGCTCGTATTCATGATTTCTGTTTATCTGAGAGAATGTTGTATTCCATATATCTGCTGTTGAGTATGCTACATTGAAACTGTCTCAATCAGATTACTGTTAAGAACTATGTGGGACACTTCATTTCTACCACATTTTTGTTGGCTTGAGTATACGTATATTCCCTTTCTCCAAAAGTGATTTTCATATTCCTAACGGTTTGTGTTTCCTGAAAATTGCTCCTTGTTTCCCAGTAAAACAGTAGTTTGTGTGCAGATGCTGTGCTGCAGGGCACGCAAAGATCAGAATATGCACTGGTTGATTGATTCCTTCTAATAAAATGAGAATTTTATGCCACTCTAAAAATTTGATTTAGTAACATTTCCTACATTCCAGAATGTCACATTTTATCCTGTTCCATCAATGTATTTAGTTATTGTTGTGTACAGTACTTGTATTTGAAAGCAAAAAGATGAGCTACTGCAGTCTTAAGGTTGCCTATCTAAAATTGCTTAAAAAATAAAAAAGGTCAATGAGCAATACTAATGTGTTGTCTTACCACCTGCAGACTTATGCTCCGTCATAGAGGTCAGAGGGAGGAGATTGAATTAATTCAAAGAGCTCCTGGAGTGTAGGGACTAATCCTATTTAAACCTATGAGTTAATGAAATGGTAGGTGTGGAATCTTCAGCAGAAGAAGGCAACCTTTTTCTCATAACAGAGTTATGTGTAATTGTGTTGCCTGTCAGGTCAGATAAACAGCGATGGATGACTACATCTGTATTTTGCTAAAAGCCCAGGGTTTTGACAGAATACATGGAGACTTTTTAGATTGAATTTTTGAAATAGTTCAAATGTTGCATGGCAATATTTTCACCAAAATAAGGAGCTATTATTGCTGCATTGTTTCAGACTTATTTTGCATGGTCTGTAGTGTATTGTCAGTAGTTTACCTTACAGATAAAATTTTCTGTTACATGTACATACAGTAACATGTACTAAACTGTGGGTATTGCCTGTCATCTTTATTTAACATCAGGCTAAAGGGATACAAAAAATTTCCAATAGAAAAAAATCTCTGACTTCACCAATTAGTAAAATTGAGTGCATTGGTGGTAAAATGCAAGCAAGAATATATGAACTAGCAAGATAGATGTCTAAAGGGTGAAAGGACTGAGTGTGGGACTGAAGAAAATACCCTGGATTGCTTCACTGGTTTCACAAGATGGAATTAACTTTGCAATTTGACTTCAGGTTTGCAGTGCCAAGTCTGTAACTCACTGTGGGCCTGGGTTAGTACTTCCCTTTGTTTTGTTCTTTCTTTTCTTTGCAGGGTGTCTGTGGATGAAACATTTTCATTACAGCAATAAGTTTTCTGTCCTTTCATTGCTTGCAAGAGGTAGAAGGGTAGAGACTTAGATTGTGATTTCATTTTGTGTGGAGCTGAGAGCACTGAGCCAAAGAATGCTTCTCTCAGTTATCCTAAAAGGCATGAGCATATTCTGTGCCTCACACAGGCACACACATGTGCTGCATACACAAGTCATAGATACACTTGCCCTTATGTCTTGGGCCTAAGTGAAATACGAACGTAGCAAATATATGATAGCACAAAGATAAAATTATGTAAAATAGAAACAAAGAGTTGTAAAAACATGGGGCAAAAAGATTATGGCTAATGTGAACAAGAACTTAAAATTTGTCTTCATTTACCTAACATACCTTGTATATACAAGGTACATTATGTAAATAAAGAAAAAATTAAAAATTAGTAAGTTGATCTTCTGATTAAGATTTTCAAAGAAGCCTTGATAAAGTTATCAATTCCTGTTGGTTTTAAGGAAAAGTTGCAGGCCTAATTACTTTAAACCTCTTTCAAAGCTGAAGAATTTGATTTATCATTTTAGATGCAAATGATTCTCTTGTGTGAAAAAAATCAAAATGCTTGTACAAATATTAAGTTCTTAATGTAAAATATGAATGTCTGAGAGTGCAAATAGAATTATAAATAAAATTGGGTTGTAGGATGAAAGAGTATAAAATAGAAGTCAAATATTTCACTTCTGAGGAAAAATCTAGTAATTTGGAGATAGAAGTCTGAGAAAACCAGTATGTTGTTTGCTAGCAAAATTGTTGAATATACAGTCCAACACATACATACTTTTTTTATCCTCTCTTGATGGACACACATTAATTAGCCTAATTGTGTCTTGCAAAGTTTTACATTTGGCTGTTGATTTGTGCAATAGCACTGTTGCTGCATAAAGTATTGGGTTTAGTAACAGAGTAGGTAATACTGAGAAAAAGTTTCATGTTGTAATAAAATTGTGATGTGTGCCTGTATTTTCAGACACGTTTTGAGAAAATTTCTTGAATTTCACGAGTCACATCCAGCTGTTAGTTTTCTTTGTTATGGAATTATAGAATAGATATATTTCCTTTGTTATGGAAATGCGGAATTTGTGTTGGAAGGGACCTTTAAAGATCATCTAGTCCAAACCCCAAGCAAAGAGCAGGGACAACTTCATCTCGGTCAGGTTTCTCATAGGCCCACCCAGCCTGACCATGAATATTTCCAGGGGCATCTGCCAGCTCTTTGTGCAAATTTCTCTGATGTTTCACCAGCCTCATAATTAAAAATGTTGTCCTTACGTCTAATTTAAATCTACTCTCTTTCACTTTGAAACCTTTACCTCCTGTCCTATCACAACAGGCTCTACTAAAAGGTCTGTCCTTGTCTTTGTTAGAAGCACCTTCTAAGTATGGAAAGGACATGTGGTCTCCTTGGACCCTTTCCTCTCCAGTCTGGACAAACCCAACTCTCTCACCCTCTCCTGTAATCATCTTTTTGACTGTCTTGTGAACCCATTTCATGTCTTTCCTGTGCTGAGGATGCCAGAGCTCGATGGAGTACTCGAAGCAGAGTCTCACCTGTGTGGAGCAGAGGGGCAGAACCTGCTGCCCGTATTTGTTTGGATGCAGCCCAGGATACAGTTGGCTTTCTGGGCTGCAAGTACACATTGTTGGCTCATGTCCAGCTTTTCATTCACCAGCAGCCCCAAGTCCTTCTTGGCAGGACTGCTTTCAAGTCCCTTCATCTCCCAGCCACTCTTGATACCAGGGGTTAGCCTGACTCAGGCACACAACCTTGTATTCGGCATTGCTGAACCTCATGAGATTCCCATGCATCCACTTCTCAGGTTTGTGCTGGTCCCTCTGGATGGCATCCCATTCCTCAGGCATGTCAGTTGCACCCTGCAACTTGGTGTCACCTGCAGGCTTGCTGGGTGTGCACTCAATCCCTCTGTGTTGTTGATGGAGATGTTAAACAGTTCTGGCCCCAGTACAAACCCCTGAGGGAGGGACACCACTCATCACTGATCTCTGTTCAGATATTGAGCCATTGACCATTACTCTCTGGATATGACGATCTGAGCAATTCCTTATCCACTGAACAGTCCATCCATCACTGTTATGGTAAAACATATTTGAGTCTCTTACAGTGTATTTACTGTCAACAGTGATTTACTTCCACTTTTTCTATCTTTTGTATATAACCAAAGCATTAGTATAAGAGAAAATTGCATATAACTGTCACTACAGTGGAACATGCTATAGTATATGATGGAATTGTAAATTAGTGAACCCTGCGGAAGAAACACTCTGCAACCTCCCTCTTCTGTTGCTGTTTCCTGTGGAAAGTCCTGCAGGAAGTTGCTGTTGCATTTTTTAAATAGCTGCTGTAAAACACGTGTGATGATAATACAAGATGCTTCAGCTGATGTAAATACAAGTCCTTCAGTGAAGTTGCACATTATGTGTGTCAGCATGGAATTTATCTAAATGTCTTTATCTACCATGCCTTACCAAATCTCTCAAAAGATGAGCTGCTGCCTTGTTAATCAATTGAGATTTAAGCAGGGATGGTTAATGTTCCATAGTCACATGGTTTAAGAAGTTAACATAACTTGAAAGTGAATGATTAGTGTTTGATTCAGAGTACACAGAATTATAGGTACAGACTTAAGAAATCATATAAACTCAGTGTACATTCCTAGAAATGTATCAGAACTAAATGCTTAATTAAATGACTTGTAACGTGGTTTATGTTATGCTTGCCAAGTATTCTTCATCTCAGCTTGTCTTCTTAGGAGATCTACACCACTTTTTTAAAACCTTTGTAGTAAGAAGGTCATATGGTGATTTTAAAGTCAAAGAGATGGTGCATAGCTCATTAACAGTATCTTAGATTGTCATTTTGTGAACGTTTTACTATCGGGGTACCCTACATCCATTTTGTTACAATTTTTTGAGGAAGGACATTGGTGAAACAAAGGGTATCTGGTAAAACTAAACAAAGGAGATGACTCTTTTCAAAGTCTGCCCAATACCTATCATTAATAGCTAGGTAATTTAGCAAATGAATGTGGATTATTTCAGTCTTCCATGCTTATTCTCTTGATGAGGGCAGAGCAGGAATGGATGTAAGGGATGGAAAAAATTTCTGTGTTGTGCATATCAATTGGCAACCATTTTTAGTGACTTCTCCTACTGAAAGGGTGGACTTGGAATGCAAATAAGGTTTGCAATCCTCTGATCTAGGAGGTTGTAGGTTATATTAAAATACTCCATCAAAGAATTAATATAGCTTTAAATACTGCATAATTACTCACCAGTGTCCATTTGTGCTATACAAGTACTTGATCTTTATTGAAGAAATACATCCCCAAAATATATGTAGTAAGCCTAGAGGAAGTGAATTTTTGCAGCTATAATTTATATTTGTCAGTGTGGCATCTGCAAAGAAGTCAAGACATTGAACCATCATTAAAAATGCAAATGAATTCTTATCTTTTCCAAGCACTTGATAGTGGATGAGCTGTGATAAGGCTGGCTCTTTGCTACACAGTGCATAAATCTGCAAGCTGTGTCAATGTGAGATGGTTGTTGTAGGATCATTTAGGCTGATGCAAGTGGTAATGCAATTCCCAAAGCCTGGACCTCTATTAAACTGTATACTCGCTCATCAGAACTGTCTAAGTCTTTCACATATAGCTAAACATAATTTCATTCACTGAATTTTTTTCTGAGGTGGATGTTATGCCAAGGTCAATTGATGTCTAATAAGCAGTAGAAGCATCTCACATGATCCAGGATCATGGGTAAGTATTAAAGCATGAAATAAGAATGGTTTATTAGAAATTGAAATAGAAGTGTTCTTTAAAGAATGTTGTTTCATTATAGGTTCACTACAGATAATTATAAACACGCCCTTTAGAATTTTAGAAATAGAATGAAGACTTCTATGACAACAGTACCTATTAAAGACATGCAAGATATAATAGCTGCTGGCACAGTGAAGGATGCCACAAATGAGGATCTCTTAGGCACTAACCTATACAAAGGTGTGGGTTAGTGCCTAATAATGCTGCAAACACAAGCTGCAAGTAGGAAGGTCTACCAGTCCAGATGTTTTTTAACCTCTTCACATTAATGGTTATGTCATGGTTTTATTTCTCCACTGATTATGTGGCTATTTCAGTGGCAGATATCACTTGTCAGACAGCCTTAGTTCAACTCCTTCTGGACAAAATGTGTAAACAGTATTTGTTGTGTCTTGGGTAACATATTGGTTTAGGTTTCATTTTTCGCCTAGTATTGGCTTGACTGATCAATCTTTTTTAAGGAAATTACAGGCTAAGACTCCTCAAGTAGCTCTTTAGCTTCTGTGTGGATAGCTGCTTGCTATGGGATTTTTGTATCTGAAGTGTACCTGAAGTGACCAGCTCACATTCCAGTTCCTCACTGAAGAACAATTGTTCCTGGCTCTACCTTGACTCCCAATTTACATTTATGGATGTGAGTCTGCACTGGACTTGGGGAGACTTGAAGTCTTAGATAAACACATGTTTTAAGCAGTACTGGGATTTTCTCAAAATCAAACTTAATGTGATTGTGCTGTGCTCTTTTATTGACCAATTTCCTTTTGATTAATGAAAAAGTCCCCACCATGTGATGCTTTGAAGTTCTCCCTGGATAATCAGAGAGCTCTCTCAGCAATACCCTGGGCAGTCTTTTCATCTGAGAAATATTTTTTTCTGTACTGGGTGTAAGCAGTAAGGGACAAACCATTGGTTCCACATGGTAATATATCTCTGTTAATTAATCTTAATTGTATTCTGCTCTTCAGGAAAGGTGAGGTAGAGGCAGGGAGAATAGCCTTTATCAATTTTCACCCTAACTGAGAAACATTTCTCCTTGATTCCAGAGTGTCTGATCATCTGGATATATTCATTGCACAGAACATGTACTCACTGACAGGCTGTTTGTTGAAAAACAGCCTGTGTGGAGATCACTTAGTCCAGTGGCTCAGATCAGTCCAGGGTGTCACTTGTGGTCACCCAAGCATAGCAGGTCTTGGTCTGCCCAGAGAACTGATGGCTGAAATCCTGGATGTGCACACAGATAAATCCCTGATACCCAAGCATGACTGATTTATGATTTTGTCTTTGATTCACAGTTACAATTTAAGTTTCATAGATCTGGACACATATACCTTCCTGAAAATGCACATCCTACATTGGCATTGTAGAGAAGTAGGATAGGACAGATGTAAGGGAGAAGAAAAGCATTGAAAATGCATTGATATGTTGAAATCAATGCCACATCCATGGCAAACATTTCTCTCTACCCTGGAGGATGAAGGAGGCACATGTTACTATAAAATGGGCTTCATTCACCCTCCCAAAAATGTTTTCAGTTCCCTCCTTGTAGGTTTTCTTCTGCTTCCAGGTAACAATCTTGTCTGAGGCAGGCTCAGATCTTTTTTCAAATGAGGCCCTAGGAGAAAATCTGCCATTGGGCCACTATCAAAGACCAGTACCTGGCTGTTAGAAAGTTTGCTTTTATCCTTATCACAGCTGTGGATAACATGAACTCTTAAGCTTGTGGCTCATCCTTAAAGGTGGTGAGCCTGTGGAAACTTGTCCGTAAAAGGTTTCTAACTGTGGAATGTGCTTCACAGATATTCTAGGAAAGTGAATTGACCTCACATAGTACATTGCAGTAGGTTAACATTGGAAACTGAAGAAAGTTTCATTACAAACTCCTTGATCTTGGAATTTCTAGGAGCACTTTTTTTTTTTTTCTTCATTATAGCTAGGGAGCTCTTTTGTGAAAAGTTCATAGAAGGGGATAGAGATAAATAGTACAGAATGTACCACTGTCTATTATCTTTATACTGGCAATATGAAAGAAGAAGACAAATTTGAGATGAATTTTTCCTTTCTATAGCTGTCTCCACACCAACTGATTTCTTTTTAAGGCAAGTCTTGTGGTTAACAGACAGTTAGGAAGATCTGATAGTACCTGGATTCCTGTGGGACATGACACTGGAGGATGCAGAGGTTTCAGAGGCTGCATGTGGATGTACAGTTTATAGAGTAGCTGAGAGCTGTGTTGAGTGCTGGAAGTCATGCTGGGTTTCTGAAATAGGACGTTTTGTGAATTTAAGGTGAGAAATGGGCTGCACTGAGGAATTTTTTCATGAAGATAACATTCTGTCTCTTCTCTCATATGCGTTAATAATTTCAATAACTAACCCACTATTGTTTGCCACTTTGTGAATGATTAAAGTGCTGCTGTCTTTAAGCCTTTAAACTCACTGCTATTGACATATTTCTTTAGGAAGAGCAATATTCTCTGAGCTTATATGAGACAAAACCATCATTAATTAAACTTTATATGTTGTGCAAGGCAGTTTGAGTTCAAGTAGATAAGAAAACCATGCATGTATATTAGCAAAGAGCACTGAGGTAGTACGTGTTGTAAACAAAACAGCAATAAAAGAGTTTCATTTCATTCTCAACAGTTCTGCCCCAGCCTGTACTATCATTTGTCTTACATAAATAAATCTGCTTATTTAGTTTCTAAAAATGTCCCTTGAGTTATGGTCTGTCCTCATTTTTGTAATTTTTCTAATTTAAGTAGGAAATAATATCAGTAAGATTCCTAAGAAAATACCTAACAAGAAACAGGATTCAGTGAAAATAGTAATTAATACTAACTAATGAGCATTCTTATATTGCAGTCTGGAAAATCCATAGGAATGATACTGAAAAAGAGTTACAGGTGATTATGGCATTAGCCTCTGTTCCACTGTCCCACCCATAAAATTCTATATAATGTCCATCAGTCACAATAACAACAGTACATTGCTGCACTGATGAGAGTAGAGGTGTCTCATGAAAAAGTAGATAACTTGGTTTCAGATTATTGTTGGATTCATCAGATAAACTACCAGGGTTAGATACTGCAAGTAAAGAAGTGATAAATAAAAGCCTTGTCAGAGACTGATACTGTTATAAAAATTCATGGTTATGTAGATTATATACTTGTAGAAGGTCAATAGTACATAAAACACCATAGTAATTACCATTCTTGTTAATATAGTATGTGTCTGTAGAAAAGTGGTTAATTTATGACCCAAATGCTATTGGAAGTAATAAACATAATGCCCTGGAAAACTACATGAGCAACTGTCTTTCAGAACATGTCTTTCAGAAATGATGCTTTAGACCTTGGAGAATGTCTTCAAATATTTTGATAGCTATATATTGTCATGAGCTCCTACAGTTGGTGCAGGATGATTGCTTTTGGTACTGTGACAGCAATGCCATATTATGTGCTGGTTATTCTCACGCCTACTTGGTCCCATGGAAGGCTTGGTGTTGGAAGGAGCCTCTCAAGCAGAACCACCTAGATCTACTTGTCCATAACCTTGTCCATGCAACTCTTGAATGTCTTCAGGGATGGAGAATGCTACAACCTCTGTGGGCAAGCTGTGTCACTACATGGCCAGTACAAAAGTGTCTCCTGATGTTCATTCACTACTGTCTGTGTTTTACCTTGTGTCCATTGGCTCTTGTTCTGTCCCTGGTCACCACTTGCAAACAGTCTGGCTCCATCTTCTTTGTGCCTCCCTTCAGTCATTTATAGCCATTAATAAGATCCCCCTGAGCCTTCTCTTCCCCAGGCTGAGCAGTCCCAGCTCTTACATCTGATGACTACAAGGTGCCCTTTGGATGCCCCTAGTTAATTTGAAACAGTGTTTGCAAGGCAAATGATGCTTGAATTATATGGTAAAATACTGCAACAGGCATATAATATTTTAAAAAGCATTATTTGTGGTTTCTTTAGAAATTATTTTAAACAATATTAGCTGGCATTATTTGAGGACAAATGGTGATTCTGTATTCTTCTTGATGTCACTGAGAGGTAAAATTTGTTTGTAGCATAACATAATATTACATGTCCCACACCTTGTCTGTTTCTTGTCAGGTTCATAACTAATCAATGTAATCTGTTGAAAATTCGGTTCAGTAATATAAGGAAAGAAGGTTCAGAATGGTATATCCTAGTGGTTCTTGGTTTTTATTGCAACTTTTACAATTTTAAATAATCAAGCACACTTTGGAATTAAGGATTCTTTTTTATTTTGGACACATCAGGTCAAAACTGCAGCTAAATAGGTGGGGATATCCATTCAGACTTAATTATAAGTTTCTTCATGTAAAGGTTATTTTTGCTTATATCCCCTTAGGAAAAAAAAACAAAAACTGGGGTATTGAAAGAATAAATATAAATGTCTGAGTGCACCATTTGAATTGCTCGAGTGTATCAATATTGATATATAATGCAAGATTTCCTGATACCAACATAATTTTAATCAGTTAAGTTTGTACAGTGTACTGAAGGTTTTTGTTTTGTTTCCATGCAGCTCTGTACCAGAGCATTTCTCTTCTTCTCTTGTGTTACCTGACATATTAATTACTAGCATACTTTTGCTGCTCTAGGCAGAATGTCTTAGTTTGATCTATGGCAGATTTTAAATTCTATTTATCATGGTTAGGTTTTTTTCATTTCTGTGTTTTGGCTTCTCATTTTTCTTCTTTTCTTCCCATACTACTTACAGAGGGGCCCCAATACCACAGAGTGCTTACCTGCATCCAAATCTAAAGGCAGCTGAATTGTCATGAGTTATCCAAGCAGAAGCAAAGCAGCAGGAAGCTGTGTGTGACAGAGTTATATTATAAATTGCAATTCACTACTTGGCTGTCCTGCTACATCAGATAATTGATAATCTGATGCCTTTCCCATCCTGCACCTGTACCCTGGTGACAAAGAAATTAGCTGCCAAATAGCTGCTGTAATGCAAAACAAAACAAAACAAAACAAAAACAAAACAAACAGAAAACAATCAAAAAATCGCAAAACAAAACTAACCTTGGAGGTGGGTACTCATGGAAAAGAATATTTTTCAGTGTTATCTTTTCACCTTCTACTTCATTTAATCACTCGTGACAATTGTCTCAACTCTCCCTCCATTTTACACACAATTTAAGTTCTGCATCTGAAATGTAATATCCCCATCCAAAAGCAGGGCTGAGGCTGCCTGGGTGGAAAGCAGCTCAGGGGCCCTGGTGTACAGTAGACATGAACCAACACTGACAGAGTGAAAGGCAGCAGTCACAAACTGCAGCATGGCCAATTCTGATTAAATATTGTGGATTCTTTTATTTTCACCATGAGAGCAGTCAGGTTTGGGAACAGGTGCGCAATTTGGTGGTGGAATTTCATCCTGACATATATTGAATCCTCACACAAATACAACCTTGAAAACCTGATTTACTTGGAACTGCTCTGGGCAGAGAATTGGGCTAAATGGTCTTCAGAGTTCCTTTGTGACCTTAATTTCTCTATAGTTTCATGAGAAGCCAGGATGAGCCCTGCAAGGGTAACAAAAAGTACCTAATGAATCAACTTCGTTGTTGAATTTGGAATACAAATGATGGGTTTTTTCTTCTTTCATGTATATAATTTTCAATCTAAACTAAGAAATCAAACTTGAGATACATTTTTCAGAAAGTGCTTTTGAATTTCATTAGACATAGTGACTTTCACTATGTCTAATGAATTTACTCTGGACAAAATTTTAACCTGTTTTTTACGATAGCTAGTGACTGACTCAAGTTTTAGATTTTCAGCTGAGGACTTATGAAAGGCTGGAGTTGTAGGGATGAAATATTCCACACCAGTATTATATATACACAAGTTCTTTTCATTGGAGTGTCTTAAAAAGTAGGTTAGACAGGACTATTTTCAGGGTCTCAAAAATTGATATCCAAGCAAAACTTAGGTGAATAGGGCCATGGCAATAAGCATCTGTTTTAAGAATATTAGGAGTGTTAACTCATAAGAGAGACAGGATGTAGATTTCTCTTGTGCCATGATTGATTGTATTTTTCTATATGGAAAGAAATACAATACAACCCTTGTTTACAAATCAAGAGAGCTGAAATGTAGAAAGAAAAAGAATACAGGGCTATGATTCTGATGTTTCACTGGGAATTTCTGCCTTTGGGTTCTGCCTGAAGGACAAGACCAAAAATCTGTGCAGTGTTGATAAATGGATTTTTGTTCCTCCAAGGTTACAGGGCCACTGTATTGCTTATACATTCTTGTATATATGCAGAAACTTATATGTATACATATAAAAACATAGAAATGTAGAACATATTCATTGAGTGAAACAATGAAACCCAGCAGAAATCTTCCCTGCAGGACTCGTACACTTATAGGCTTAGGATTTAGCAGATAACATCCTAAATATTCCCTGAGATATTTTGTTTCTGTCTAAACCAAATATGATCTTGTCTTAGGAAGTAAAATTACCCAAAAGTCAAAAAGAGAAAGGGGGAAAACATCCACCACTGTATATATGTCTCCTGTGTGGCAAATAAGGAGGCACAAACTTAATCTGTAGGGATAGCCCCATTTATTGAAATATTTGAATGTCACCCTTTCATGTCCTGTTGTTTGGACATTGCTTAGCAGCGTTGCCTCATGGCATTCATTTTTGCAGTTTCATTGTTTGTTTTGTTCTTATGTGGCCAATACAGTATTTACTGCAGCCAAAAGCAACCAAGAGATGGCAGCACTGCTTTTAGTATTCTGTGTGCACCATCTGCACTAAGTGGTACATCTGTCAGTAATACTTTGGAAAACTTTTGCCTTTGTACCTGGCACATGCTTTCACCACTCAGTGAGTAGGTCTTTCTTTACAGAAGACCTGTTAAAATTAGCGGCCTTACTGCTAATGGAAATTGCCTTTTCCCACTGCAAATTTGCATAATGCTGTCTCATCTCTTCAGCAGGAAAAGCCTAACAGACACAGGAACTCCAGGGAATATTTAAGCGCCACAGGGCTTTGGTCAGTGTGACTGAGCAATCTTGCATTTTCTTTTTTTCCTCGCAATGATTTCTGTTTCATTTTTTTATTCCAGAAAACAATTGTTTTTTTCATCAGACAAGATGTTTTGGAATATAGGATACTGAACTAACTCCCCATGTTTAGTGGTTTCTTTCTACCAGTATGCTTAAATACCTTCTACCTTTCTGAAGTGAACATCAATCACTTCAGTTTAATCCAAAGAAAGCCCCAAGGGGACACAGTCATCAAAGAATTATTAACACTGTCAGGAGATTATTAGCATCTCAGTAATTGTTCATAGGCTGTATAGAGTCATTTTGTTTCTTGCACTGTAATGGTCACGTTATGTCACTACGTATATACAAAGACTCAAACATTTGAATTAACTAATTCTGTTTTTGTGCTGTATTTTCAAAGATTTTTTTTATCAACTAGACATCTGCAAAAGATGACAATATAAATGAGGTGATTGAAGCTACAAATTAAGTATTTGAATATTAAGTGAAATAGGTTGTGATACAGTGTGAGGTTTGATACACTGCATATAAACGTGAGCATTTTTAATTTTGTACTTAAAGAAGTAAATAACATGTATATAGCTGCAGTGTCAAAATGATTTGGTCATGTTGAAAAACAAGAAAATTTAGTTTGATTCTCCTAGAATCAACATTTTTTTCTAGCAAACTGACTTTCAGATCACCTCTTACTGTGACTTGGTAATGTGCTGCTTGATTTTTGAGTTTTGTGGGATGTGATTAGCATTTTAAAACATTCAGTCTTGCCAAGAAAGACTCATAACATGTAGACTACATACATATTCCAGCCCAAAACCATTAAATGATTCAGAGTGATCTAGAATTGCTTATCCATGTGTGTCTAAACATTCAGAAAAAAAGGCACAAGCTGATGGGTCTGAATTTCATGGGTTTTTTTACAATATTTGACAAAATTGCTTGCCATATTTTGCTAAGAAATCAGTCTTGTCATGAGAAAATGAGTCTATTTCTGGCATTGCTGATCTTCCAGTACTCACCTGGGTTGGTCTTACAGCAGCTCTGCTGAATGGAATAGACCATAATTATTTTTAAATTAGCACTTTGTTTTTTTCTTATACAGAAAGTTTATAACCCAAATGATTGTCTGTATTCAGAATTAGAGTTGTGTTATTTCAGCATTTCTCTTTGCAACTGCTCTGGAAGTGGCCATCACCAAGAGCCTTCAACCATCAAATTTGTCAAACTGCACGTGGGTAATTTTAAATGATCTGTTGTAAGCCTTTTCTTTGGAAGCAGAAATAGTGATGCCAGGAGGTAAGACAGGTGGGAGACGTGGTGCCCGTGTGATGGTGCAGGGACAGACAGGTGGTGGGAATCCAGCAGAAGTCTGGAGATCTCACCCAAGTTGGGCAGCCACTGCTGCAGGGGTGCACACTGAGGCCACTGCTGCCACGCAAGACAGCAGCTGGCCATGCTCTGTGTGAAATCTCTGTATGTCTGGGAGTGTTACCCAAGGCAAAGCATATAAATTAGCAAGTTTTGGGTTGTTTTTTTCAATAACTGTTTGCCATTGTCTGTGGCTTGCTGCATTATGGGTATTTCCATTGGCACAAACTGCAAGGAGGAGCACAGTGCCCATGAGCTGCTTGTGGCAGGCTTGGATCTGTGCTGGCAGCAAAAAAGGCAATGGTTTAGGGCTGGTGTTGAACTTAGAAGTTGTCAGATCAAGCAGGGCAGCTGAGGGAGGCACTGGGGAAGCTCCAGCCCTGTCACTGGGCACCTCCCTGGGGATGGCATAAGATCAGGCTGGAACTTGGGCCCATCCTTGGGCTGGGCAAGGCTATGGAGAGCTGGAGACCAGCCCTGCTGTAGCATCACTGGGGTGACAGCCCTGGGGGACTGACATAGGGTCCTGGGCTGTGACTAGGTTTGGGGAGCACCAAGGGAGATTGGGCAGGGACTGCCTGGCCTCTTGTGTTCCTGACATGTCTGGGCAGCTCATGGATTGACCACTCATGATAACAGGAGTCTTTATTGGCAGCATCTTGTAGGGGGAAAAAAAATGACAGACCCCAAACAGCTGCAAGTGGATGTTACAGGCATTTCAATAAAATGTTTGTACACCTTTAGACATACCTTCAAAAGCTACAGGAGAAAATGAAGCAAAAAGCTTCATTTGTTATGCAATCAGTATTGGTAAGTGGCAACACTCAAGGAAGGTCATGGTGGCTTAGCATTTCTATGGGTATGTGTAGAGTCCAGTGGAGTAAATCACAGTGATGGCATTAGGGCAGCCAGCTGAAGTGAAAAACTCTGGTTTCCTTATTGACCCGTATTTTCTTTTTCAAAATGGCTGTAGTTTTCAAAAAACAATTGTTTGCAGTGGGGCTGGAGAGATGCTGTCTTTGCCTTCGCTTTGTTCTTGAAGTCTCCCTTTTCTTTTCTGCGACTAGGAGGGTTCTGTCATTAATGAAGTAGAAGCCTTGGCAGAAATCAAACCTTTTGAAGGACTTCACACTCCAGTAGACTTTGACAAATGAAGACAAGTGGGAGCGCCCTGGAAGGTGTTTATCTGAATGATGGTCAACAGGTCTGTCTGTAGGCTGGGCCAGGGACAGAGACATGTTATGTCAGTAGCTCTGTTTGAAATGTATCCAAACTATACAGTAAAAGAGCTTTGTAAGAGTAATACTGGATTTTAAATTCCTCATGAAGCCTAAAAGGTTTTCGAACTTCACTAACTTGAAAGTGTCATCTCAGTTTCTTCATTGCCTTCAAAAGATTCCACTGTGAATAATATGAACGTTGATATAATCCCAATCAGAGAAAATGACAATAATAGTTAATACCTCAGTCATTGTTTTAATTAATTATTTGTAATAGATTCATCCACCATTGCTAACTAAGTAGAATATGCAGCCACTATTAATAAATAAGGTATTTGAGCAACTTTATTGGCAAGTGACTTGAAAAAAACCTTGAAAGCATAAAATTGATCAAATTAAGATTGGTGAAAGGTGCTACAAAACAGTTTGTGTTCACTGGTGGGAAAATAACTAGTGAAACAAAATCCTGAGTAATCTTTAATAGGACTTGAGGTATATCCAACAAACCAATAAAGTTCTTCATAACAGAGATATGCAGTCATGCAGTAAAAGAATTTAGATAGCATTGCAAAAAGCATTCCAAGTGTAATACTAAAAGTTACATCAAGAATTTAACTCAGATTTGGATTAACAAGAAAGCATTCTTTTAACAGAAAATCTGAAAACTTAGTTGAAGATGAAGAAAAAGAAATCCTAATAATGAAATTCATTTTGTGTATTCTACTGTGTAAAGATTTTTGTCTTTTAGGCTTTATAGCTACTCAGATTCAGCTCTAATATTTATACTTCTTCACTCTAGAAAATTATAAACTCTTATTATATTTGAGCAAAATATCTGCCTTTTTGATTTTCCTCTGTCTGATCCAAAGTGATAAAGGAATGTCAAATACTGCACATGAAAGCACTTACTCAGAGAAATTTAAAGTGAAAACTCTCCAGCCATGAAAACCAAGTGTTTTTCTTTTTCCTAAGCATTCAGAGAAGTAGTTTGCAAATAAATTACAAAAGATCAGTACAGTTTGAAAGAAGCTCAGTACCTTTCTGCATGTAAACAACAAGCTGAGTGTAGAAGAAGATACTGGATATAGTGGCAGCCTTAGAGTCTTGAACAGTTGGAAACACATGCTGCAAAGAACCTTTGTATGGAGAATATTTTCAAGAAATGAAACAATAGATTCAATAGATTTTGCCTAAAAAAGTCTTTGAGACAGCAAAATGTTTCATGAGCATGCTTAAGGAAATGTCTTGTAAGAGAGAATGGGTCTTACTTTACTTGCAGAATTACAACAGGCTGGGTCACCAGCAGTTGGTGCAACACTGATTGAAAAAGCCCTGTCTCTGTAATGCTATTAGTGCCTGAAGGTGTTTTTTTCTGACACCAGAGAATTTCTTGCTGAAGACACCTATGCAGGGGAGACAGAATGAGGGAGGGTTGAGAAACCTATCAATGTCCCACTGTATGACCTTCCCAAATAGGATAAAATTGAATTTTGGATGCCAACTGCTCACAGTTCACTGGCAGGCTGCACAGTTACATCAAGCAGTAGACTTTAGGCCAGGTAAAATAACTTAAAGGATTAAGCATTGGCAGCTATGTGTTTGATATATATTTACTGATCTATATTTGAATTTGATTTTTTAATGTAGGTGGGAATATTGTAGGGTCGGAGTTGAGAAAAGAATCTTAGAAGGGATTAAGAGCAGCTAATACAGAAGTAGAGCTAAACAGTGCACTGTTTAGTTGCCTTGCATTAAGAGAAAAGTCCAGGTCTTTGACTTGTAGGTAGACCTTCAACATTTGTCCACTTTTGGTGACATAGAAATCAAGTTTAGGTGCATTTCACAATCAAATGTAAGACCCAAGTATAGACTTCAACAAGGTCTGCTTTTTTGAATGGAAAATGAAATCCTCTCCAAGAAGCATGCCTTCATCTAAGCAAGCATAATAAAACTTCAGTGAAATTGGTAAGGCAGACCTTTCATGTGCAAGTAAAACAAATTGAATTCTAAATGAATGACTCTTTCTCAGTGGTTTGAATCATGGCATGATGTTAATGCACAAGAAAAGCTGCTATATTCAAATACTAGACCATACAACAAATCCATGTTGTTTCGTTTCCATCGTAGAAAGCATATTTACCCAGATTATGTGGGCTGCATGCAAAAAATAGTTTTGCTGTGGGTAACAAAGATCCTCCTTTAGGTTTTTGTATGTCAGTAACTATAGCCTCAGGATTGTAGTTGCCTAAATGGCCACCTTAGTAATTTTTTATTTAGATTCTCTGGTTTTCTATGGCTGGCTTAGCAGATGACCTCAGATTTAAATTCCCTGGAGTAGGGACCATGCATTTATATGGGCATGAACAGTGAGGGTTTGATCTTGGCTGGAGCTGCAGGCTGTGACTGCGATGTAAATGTCAAGTCATAATAGAGTAAGCTCAGGCAATTTCTCTTAGAAATAAAACTTGCTGTTTTCAAATGTCACTAGGCTAAAGAAATTTCAGCATAAACTAATGCTGAAGTCAGTGGGAAATATATTTATCCACAGTGTAGCTTCAATATAAGTTATTTAATTGTAAGATATATTAAAATTTTATTAATCCAGTCAGGCTGTATTGTTCACTCTAGCAGAACTATGCCATTTGAGAGGAAAAAGCTTATTGGATGTCTTTGAAATTGCCACACTTCCTTCTGTCTCCCAGGCACTCCTTGCAATTTTTGGCAGTCTAAAAATAAATAATGATAATTAAAACAAAAATATAGTAACACCTCTAAACATAATCTTATGTGTTAAATTAGCCACAATGCAAATGCTTTTTAGGGAAGTCAAGTTCTCAAGTTTCTCTTTACCAACTGTGTGATTTCCAATTCATATTTTCTCACTGCAAGTCCAGAAAATTGTATGTCACCTTTATGAGGAACAGTGATAAGTTGGAATGATTTCCTCCACTTTTTTATATTTTTATGGCTACTAACCCAGAATGTCTAATAGGATTTATCTGCAGAGCATAAATTTTAGTAGTGCAGTCTCAGTGAATGGAAAGAACTCTATATGTACATATGTATGATCTTGGACTTTTCTTACAAGCAGCCTTTTATTCCTGGCGTATACCTTTTGTTTTCAGGCACTCAATTTGTTGTATTTGGAAGAAGTCACCATTCCTCTCTCTTGCAGCTCTAGGGCTTCTTTGCAGAACTTACTTAAGAATTCACATATGGATTATACCTGAACTGTGAAGAGAAAAATTTCTGTGATGAAAGGTACAGAAGTAAATATTTGAGTTGATACATGTGAATTTCTTGTATTTCTGAAATACATATACAGTCACTCTCCTCAGTGGTGTTGCAAAAATAGTAAATGTTTGAATTTCATGGCAGATAGCTACATGGAAATTAAATACTGCTGATTTGGAGTCACAAAGTCCATTTATCTTAAGTAAATAGCTGCCATGATTGAAGGGAAATAATTGTGAGAAAAATATGGTAAATTGCAAAATCTTACAGAATACAAAAATGTGCTGTGATCTCTTTATCTTTAGACAGACTTGCACATTATGAAATGGTTTGTTATTGGCACCATTAAAAATAATAATTGAAGCATCTTGAATTGGGTTGATGCAGGTCAGGTTCAGGGAATGATGTCTGTCATCATGAAAGGTGTCTTTAGGGTCCTGGCCTCACACCTGTTTTTCATGATCATAAAGTAGGTAAAGTTGATTGGGTGCACACTATTTTGGATTGCCTAGTAGCAATCCTTCAGTAGGCATTGCTGTTGTTCCCTGCAGCTGCAAGCTCTGACTTTGCAGGGACAGGATGGATGCTAAGGCAGGACTCAGTGGGTGTGCCTGCCTCCTTGGTTTGTTCCCTACACCTTTGTGAGGAATGGGAAAAGCTAACAGCAGGAAACACGTCTCCAAATTAAGGCTTTTATGTAGGTCTGTCTACTTCTTCCTGGCTTATAAAAGTCTTTGTTTAAGTAGCTTTGAATTAGATCTGTGTGATGTCTTGCATCTATGGTAACTCAGCTGTGAAGCCGTAACAAAGAATGAAATTAATTGAATGTAGGTTCTTGGTGTTTTGTGGAGCAGTGTTTGCTTGACATATTTTTCACTGTAGAATCGGGACAGGCCTTGAAAACATGCAGTTACACACTCTCATGGACATGTATTGCTAAGAGGGAGCAATCAGCATCAAGTTATGTAGATACCAGTTGTATGACATGAAAGACATGCTTATATATAGATACAATTCATCTCCTCATTGCAAAAAAATATATAGACAACAGTAAGAAATTAATCTAAAAAAAGTTACTGCATTACTTTTTAACCTGAAATTCCTAAGCTATTTTTTCTCCTCATTTGGCTTTCAAGTTGACATAGCAACTGCCATGGGTTCTACTGTATTGCATTCATCTTCCAGTTTCAGTGGGGGATGCAGGAAGTGCTGACCTGCATAAGGATGTGTTGATACAATAAGTTATCCTTGTGTTTTGGTGTAGCAGGAAGGTTCTGAGGGGAGAGCCTGGAACGGGGATGCAAGTCAAGGTAGAAATTAAGAGTCTTACAGGAGAAAGTGATAAGCTGCAGATTTGTTTGTAACACAGTATGTCCACAAAGAGATGTAAGGTATGTGTAGGGCAGATAGAATATGAATACTGAAATGCTACCATCCATCCAGGGAAAGGGCTGGTCAAAGATTTGAGGCCTTAGGCTAACGTGAAGTCCTCTGCACATTTCCCTAAAGCATTGGAGGTGGCAGCCTGTAACACTTTCCTCAGAGAGCTTCCTGGAGCCATCTGACCAAAGGAAATGTCTTGCTGGTGCAGGTAGAAGTTTGTCTTGCTACACAGTTTCCATTCTGCTTCTGCTCTGAAAAAAGGATAGAAAGCAGAAAAACACTGTGGTATCCACATTCCCTCTGAACAGAAAGATAGATAATTCTCTCTCTGACTTTTTTTTCTGGAGAAGCACAGAGGTAAAACAATTTTTATCTCTGCTTGCTGCTCCTGTTGTTTTGCACGTGTGGAATGTGCTGGAAGATTATTTATGTGAAAGAATTTGGTAATTGGATTCTACTGAGGATTGTTTTTATTTCCTTAGCCAGTCACTCAAAGCTGTGTCCTGGCTGTCTCAAGACAGTCACGAGTTTTCTTTAACATTTTTTAATATTCTTTGTAGTATAGCATTTCTTTAGTATAGTATAATGTAATATAGTATAGTTTTAATAAAACTAGTGTTCAACATTCCAAAGCCTTGAAGTCAGATGCCAATCATTTCCCAGATGTTGGGATCACCTGCAATTACTATAACAAACAGCCAAACAAACCTCACATTGCTTTAGTCTCTCAAAAGGAAATTTCTTTAGTCCTGTATTGCTTTAGGTGACAAATTGTCTGATGGTGTAATTTCCACTTTTAATTTGGCCTAATTGAACTGGAGGAGTGGGGCTCAGGGAAGCATTGCTGTTCTGTTCACTATGGAAATAAAATGGGCTAGTCCTGAAGGAGATTAGATAATCCATAATCCAATTTACCTTTCCTAATGAAAGTTCATCATTGACTGTCTAAAGGACAGTGTCCTTAACTAAGGACACTGGCTTTAAATCCTGTAACTGGCCACAGGTGTGGATGCTACCTGACAGACTAATCAATCCAAGGGTTAGTAAGTTGGTAAAATAATGGGAAAAAATAATTTGAGAATAAGGAATTTATGAAAAATTAAGATAGAGGAAACATTAAGTTTACATAGAAGTGTTTTAAAATGAGTGAAAAAACTGTAGTTTTAAAATCCGTGAAAAAAACTGAAGCAAGTAATTAAGTAGACTATAGAAAATCAGTAACATTGTATCTGCATTAAAACTGTCAAGATATTCTACAACTTTTAATATGCAGAAATTGCTAGAGTAAAAACATCTGTTCTCTTTCTTGTAATTTATATGCAAACAGTGAAAGAAACATTTTAAAATAATTATTTTAATGGTCTGGGAGATCCTATTGACTGTAATAATTGCTCATACAACTAATACAACAGGTCAATGTGAGTGAAGTAATTATTACCCTTAATCAATTTAGTAGTAGTGAATTTGCTTACTAAATGATCTGATACTGTTATGACTACTCATCACTTCCTCAGAGTATTGTGTTCCAGTGTCTCAGATTTATTAGTAAACTGAGCAACAAATCCTCCTTCTCTTTCTGTTCAGCCATAGATAAAACATCATATGTGGACTTTCTATTCAAATATTTTTTTTATCTTTTAGCAAATACATCACCATTTATAATAGTTGCAGTCATGATCGATCACAGATGATCAGTGGTTGTAATCATGGTTAGTGATGCACTCAGTTCCCAAAGTGAAATGTACTGTGTTAAAAATTAGAGAAGTATTCTTATTTCAATAAACAACTGGAGTGCATTTACCCCTCACCAGCTTCCCTCAAGATACTGCATTTCATCCTTACACTACTGAAAAATTGTTCTGAAATTTGAACATTGATCACCAGTAAGGAAGTTGCTGGGTTTTTCATTGGCTTTTATACATCAGTGTGATTTAGTCTTAAGTCTTGAGTTGCTGATTAATATTAGTACGTCTTCAAAGTCAATTGGCATGGAAATTCAAGCATTCCTAATCTTTATTTATTTAAAAACAATTTTCTGTCCAGTCTAAAAAAGCTGATGGAAGACTTGGGACTTTCCCAAAATTATTTTCCTTAGAATTTTACTTTTTAAATCCAATTTTAAGAGCTGAAATGTCAAATAATGTGAAGACCATCTAAGATCTCCTGTATACTTCTGTTCTGATCTGAAAGTTCTGTCAGTGAAATTATCCAGTTCACAACTGAAGTTCTGTTGGCAATTTTAACCCTTTTTAACTGGTAATGCTATCAGGAACATGATAGGTTCTTTGAAGAAAAAAGAAAAAGGTTGTGGTAGTGGAGGATTTGAAGAGGGGCTTGTGTGCCATCTGCAATAGCTGTCCTGATAAATTGCCTCTCCTCTCAAAGCATGCCTTGCTTCAGTGCAGAAATCCAGGCATTGTAGGATCTGAATGGCTTAGAGGATGAAATGTACGTCAAAAATTGACACAAAAGCTGGTGTCCTTATGTCTTCCATGGGAGTCTTCTCATCTCTTACCCTAAAGATGATTGTATAGTCACTCACTTTGGATATGATTTCTGAAGCTTCCTGAGCTACTACTGCTTTCCATTCATACTTTCCATTCGTACTTAGTAGATTTTACTTAGGCAGGTACATCACTTGGTACATAACAGTGAGATAATCCATGAATCATTTTCTTCTTCAAGCTTAGCCATACAGTTAGCAGGGTTGTTGTGTCTCAGAATACAGTATTTGTCAGAGTAATGACTTAAAAATGCTGTAGAACCTCAATACTGCATTTTCTCTCCCTCTGCCATTATGAACATGCATTTCAAATTGATGCCACTTTGTTTGAAGCTTAAACATTATCTCAATTTCACTAATTGTCTGACCCTTGTGACCTCATATTTCATCCATGTACTTGCAACATTTATTCTCCAGGCCACACTTCTTGTGGCTTTTTTGCATTGTCAGCTTTTGTTCTTTTTGTTACTTTTTTTCCCCTGGGGTGCAGCTCATGTTTATCCTGTGATGGCAGTGTCAGGCTGATTATGTGCGAGACCAAGAAATAGTTTTAAAAAGGGGAGGGGAAAATAGTTGCACCACAAAAAAAACCTAAACCCCTGTAGGGTTTGCCAGCTCTACTTTGCTTCAGTGTGTCACTTTTACACTTTCTGAGGCAAGCACTGATGTGTGTTAGGAAAATACATGAAGGAAAGAAGTTATGGTTTCTCGTTTTCCCTTCTACAGACAGTAGTTTGTTTACAATTGGGATAAGAATCTGTATTTCTTAAAGTATAAAAATGGTTGAGATTGAGCACTGCATATTCATGGTCATGCCTGTAGATGTCCCTTGAGTTAATAGAAGAGACCACAGCATAGCAAGCAGTACAAAATCTGTGATGCCAAATGCTTTTTGGTTGGAAATTACTTTGCTTCTCTAATGAAAAATGTTGCACTGGGTTTAAGGTACAGTTATCACCTCTTTTTATTCTTTGAATAAGCCAAGAAATGATAAACTGTGTTCTGCTGTGTCTGAATGCTGTCCCTTTAAAGCCAAAGAAGATGTGCTCTCAGATCTGATTTTCTATTTGTTAAGTCCAAGGAATGGCAGTTGATGGTTGAGTAAATGCTTGAAGTATTTTGGGAAGAATAGAGACTTTCCAGGAGAAGATATAAGAATGCTAGGCCACTGTTTAATTAGAAGGGACAGAAACAAAAACCTTGCTGATACTTATCAATCAAGCTTTCTATCTGTGGTCTTCTTTCTGTGTGAGAAATATTAGCTATGAACATTTTTTTAAACCTTTCTCTTTTGTAGTGTGGCAAGATGGTAACTACTTTAGGGAGGTGGATTGGGTTGGCATTATTTGACTGTTATTGCAAGCCAGTTTCAACAATCCTGCTCCATGGTTCTATAAATACGTCTATCTAAGACACAAAAACCAGTACATGAAAAAAAGCTTAATTCTCAATTCAATATAGTATCTTATTTTTAATTTTAAGCATTTTCTTATTAATTTATTAGATAGAAAGGTGCATTTTTCACATGTTGAAAATTATGGAAGTCCTATCTTCAATATACTTTACCATATTGGATGATTCTCTTCACTCTGTGTTGTACATTTGTGAGAAGCAGAAAGGTACAATTATATTCCATTACAATGAAAATATTTACATATGAAGAAAATTAGTAAAATGGCTATATTGATATTTTTTGTCTTAATCCTCAAAAGATTTGGTACAACAGTTCTAAATTAACTGTAAATGTTGGGATAAGATGGAATCTAAGACTTGTAACATGGGGAAGGATACAAGAAAGTTTGTTGAAAGTGAACTCTCAAGTTCAGCTAAATATAGAGGGCAATATGTGTATGGGTATTTTTTGCTCTTTATATTAAAGGTCCAGTGTTTTTCCTCTAGAACTTACGTACAAAGAGACAAAAAATGGATTCTTTGAGGTGAGGTTGTTGTTGTTTGCATTTAGCTAAAGTACGCGAGTGACTTTTTTTGACCAAAGCAAAGAAAAAAAAAAAAGAAAAAAAAACCACCAAAAAACAACAACCAAAAAACCACAAAAAACCCGAAAACCACCAAAAAAAAATCCTGTGCCAAATCCCTTAGAAGTTATCAGTTCAAATCCATTTTTTCTTCTCTCTTTAAAAAGAAAAATCATCTTTAACCAGAGCAAAGTCTTAGTTATAATTTCATTTTAATATTAGGTAAGTACTAGTTCCTAATATTAACTTTCCTACATGTTTACCTAAGAGAACAGATGTATAGCAACTTTTAATTTTTTTAGCAAACACAGAAGTGACAGCAGCATTTGTAATTGCTTTACGATTTCTCTTACTTCATTTTGGGGACGATATTATAAAGCATCATTTTGGCAGAAATAAAATAACTGAGCATCAGGTGAATGCCTAGTGTAAAGCATTTAATAGGAATCAAATGTTCATTATCTACATTCAACCAGCTGTAATCAACAGGAGATTTGAAATTCATAGCACTTTTTAACACCATTTCAAGTGCAGGACCTTTGGATATTTGTGTGCTGAAGACTAAAATCACTGTGTGTGATATTAATGCATTTATGTTTCAGAGAGAAAAAAGTTCATTAGTCTAGCAGCCAAAGCTGCTACAGATTTAAATCTAAATAGCATTGCTACCACATTAGAAAATCAAGTGAAAGTGGTAGAGTCTCCACCAGTAAAGGAATTTTAGATAGAAAAGGAATGTGTTATCCAAAATATATATAATAATACCAAAATACTGGTTTGGAACAATGAAATCAAATCCACTGACTCTTCCCAGCATTTCCTTTATCATAAATTGAATGACCAGTCTATTCTGGTATCTAAATACTGCTTTGACACTGAAAGTTAAAAACAATGAGCAGCAGGTGCAGGAACTGTCATACCAATAGAGCACACAAGTTTGAGACAAAATGTATGGTTCCTAATTGTATAATGCTCATAAAGTGTAAGGTTTAATAACTTGTAGGATAAAGCAAAATAAAAGTTTTGTTCTTTCTTTTTCCATTTTGGTTCTTGAAATACTTTCAAGGAACAATCTGTGTATTTGGTCCTGCCTAGCCATCATGGGCATACCTGTCTTCTTTCCTGTGTTAAAAATTTTTGCACATATCTCTTCTGACATCTGTTATCTCACGGTCAAATCCTACAGCTTTGATAAAATCTTTGGGGATAACTGGAATTTTAGCTCTGTAAAAATGGAGTTTTGGCTTCAAGATTTATTGTGAACTGCTTGAAGGACATTAAAACAAATTCCTTTGTGAGTCTCAGTGTCCAGAAAAATAGTGTAATTCAAAATAAGGCTGAGTAGTTATCATTTGGCCTGTAGTCAAATATTTTTAAGGTCAACATAGTAATAATCATAACTTATCTTTTGGATAATCCTGGAAAGGTACATAACTTTTAGTGTGGTTACATTTGATTGTAGTTCATGTTTACATTGTTACCTTCAATTTCATGTGTGTAAGGCTCTGTGAGCTCATCTCTGGCATTTGTGGTTTGGACAGGTAGATGCATAGAGCAGTGAAGTTATTGCTCTCCCAGACAATTTGCTGAGTGTCCTTTGGTATGCCTGGGGTTTTTCTCAAGTGCACTGTGCACCAAAGAGTTTAAATACTGGCTACATTAGACTTAACTTGCCTTTAATTTACTGTTACTGTGAGCTAAACCACATGAGGTTAAGAGCTTGTCAGTGTGGTGTGGAACAGCCAGCATACTGCATGTGGCACCACCTGAATCAACAGCATATTAGAACACAGCTGTACACATCTAGTCACATTTTCAGTCCATCACTGCAAGCTTCACGAGGTCAGCTCTGTCCAGCTAAGGCATGATGGCCTAAATCTTTTCTGGTATATACAAAAATGTACCAGGTGTCTTCCACTCATCTCCAAAAGGCCACCAGAAAAGGTGTTCAATGCTCTAGGCATGAAATGTATGAAAACTAAGTTCAATTCATTTCCCTAACCAACACGGAGAAATTTCTAATGACAAGAAATATAAATTATTTTGGCTGAGATTTATTTTTATACTTCCTATGATGGCTGTTGTACTATGCACAGAACTGAAGATTCATTAGAGTGGAAAGAGGTCAAGGAACATTATTCTGACAGCTGGGGAGGTACCTGCATTTCCATCTGTGCTTCCAGAACTGTTTCTGCACTGTGGTTTCATGGACTGAAATATTAGCCTTTAAAACGTAAAGCTTTTATTTTTATTTTTTCCTTTTATCAGCAAAACATGCCACATTTGCTAAGAGTGATTTTTATTTTTTTTTGAGGTAAACAAATGCAATGCCATAAATGGAAAGATGTCATTTCTCTGCTTGTTGGTGTTAAAAAAAGCAGTGGGGTCTTTTGTTATGAGAAAGTGAGAATACAGTTTGTGTAACTGAAATTGTTGAAGGTTGTTCAATAAGAATGGCACAGGGAGGTGCCAAATTTGGTGGGCTTTTTATAAAGTTATGGGCTTTCTGTTCAAAAAGTTTGTGTTGTTTTTTTGGTTTTTTTTAATCAGCACCCATGGAGCTGTGGGTATGGTCTTTCTTATACATCGCTGCTACTGTGCTGTTGGCAACACACACAAACGTCATATTGAGTACTACTCATTTGAGAATATCCCAGTGGTATTGTGAACCTTAGGGAGAAAAAAAAAAAAAGAGAACCGTAACTTAGACAATCACATCTTCTATTGAAATCCAGGACAAGAGCTGTTCTCATTACCTGCAAATATACCTAGCTCTGTGTTTGTTGTAAATATAAATTAACTAAGAAATTATTTTAGTTAAGAGAGCAGAAGGCTGATGAGAAGAAATGGTAATTTTCTTCTCCCACCAGCTTTTTCTACATTGAGAAGAGGTATAACCACAAAGTTAGTAGTAGATCTCACAGAAAGAACATCAAAGTTCAATTCATTGCTTGTGTGACTGCACACAAATCTGTAGCATGAACAAAGAGAAACAAAGCTTGTAAAATATTAAGCCTTAGCATTTGAGCCAGATGTCATAAGATTAATTATCCTTATGAATCCTGTTTCTAAGTTTTTACAAGCTAAGTGTACAGTTTTTTTTGTACAGTTAACAGTTCTAATTCAGTGCACACAGTCCAGTGGTTACATAGGGTTAGCCTGATCCTGCTGAAGACAATCACACATTCCAAATAAAAGATCAAATGCCTTGAAGTAGATCACTTGGAGATAAACAGTATTAAAATGGAAGCACATCTGCCAAGTATCAGCTGTCAAAGCCCTGCAGCTATCTGAAACCAATCAAGTGTTAGAATAATCTGTTGTAGTGCACTTCATCTTTATGTCTTTGTAATCATCCAGGCAATTTCATGAGCAACATGAAAAAGCATACGTGTGTGTTTGTGATTATACTAATGCTTTAGGTGAAATCAGAAATAAAGAATAAACACTTAATCTGCCGCTATGAATTTCAGCACCTCATTTGTTCATTATTTCCTGATTTCCCATCAATTCATGATTGCCTATGGCAGTTGAAAACATTTATTCATTCTATATCTCGCTGTGGATTAAGAAAACTTGATGTAAATAGTCTGAACCTGAACCTCTTAAGCAATTGCATACAAGGCCTAAATGATTCCGACACACGCATTGTTGCACTTTCATCCTTTAAAAATGTTTGTGTGAGACTCTTGCAGAGGAATAGGACAAGCTGATTGCTAAGATCCAAAATCAATTTTTAGCTCACCTAGTTGTTGGGTCAGATAACTTCTGTGTTTGTAAGGCGGGCTGCAAAAGTTAGGTATATACTCTGTCACAGTCACTGAATAAAACTGAAAGCATTCTCTGATGGTTACAGAGCAGGTTGATATTGAGAACTGGAAGGCTGTCAGAACTGGAAGACAGCCCATGTGATATAAGAAAGGCCACTTTGGGGCACCACCCATTTTTTCTTCTACCTCTTAACCTTTTCTTCTACCTCTTTACCCATCATCATATTATTTGGATGCTTTATAGTTTAGAAACTGGCTTTTCATAAAAACTATGTCTAGCTTGTTTTGGCATTCATAGAGCACTTGGGAACTATGCTGTACAGAATAATTGCTTTTCTTATGCAGTTGGTTGGTTCTAAAGACAGAGTTTTGTGCTCTTGGTTTTTCAAGTGGAGCAGAATTTTGATGGGTTAGAGGAGCTACTGGAGAAAAGTTGAATGTGAAGTCTAGGCCATCGCCATCAGGACATTATAGATGCCACTGGAGTTCAAGAATCTACTTACTAAATATCAGTAGTTGAAACTATGTCTGACTTTTGCCATTGGTTTTATGGTTTTCAGCATAATCACTAACTTCTGTGTATGGATTTGACTACTTTCCCCATTATGGAGATAAAAAATGGGTGCAGTCTTTAAAAGTATCATGGACAGAAATGACCCTGGGAGTGTTCAGATCTGACCTCTCATTCACCTTAAGCCATTTCATTTCAGCCAGCTTATACGTACTTGAATAACATGTGTTTACCTCACATAATTTTCAGATAAATGTAAACTCTTGGCTTACAGGCATTAAGGAATGGAGAGTCTATAAGTGCCCTTGGTAGTTTGCAGCTCTAGTGGTTACATAGCTTCATGAATATTTATATCAGATTACTCAAAGGAAGAGTTTGCTATTGTAATGTTCTCCTGTTCTATTTTCTGTACCAGGAGAAAACCCTAATGCTTTGACTGGGAGACAGTTTCATATATTGCAATCAGAAACCCTCTCAATCTTCTTGATTAACTGATCAAAAGAAGCCTTCTAATCACACAGGTCATACAGAGGCATTTTCATTAGTTTAATTTGTTTTATTCCTCACTTTTTTCTCCAGTTCTTTCAATAACCCCTTTTGAATTTTATCTCTCTAAGCAATATTTGAATATCAAGAATATTTCTGGAAGCCTTTAACCAAAATAGAATTTTCTCCACTATTTTTATGCTCTTTTTACATCCAAGGTTTTTAAATTTGCTCTTCCTGTCACGGCATATTGCTTAACTAAATAGATATTTAACCATGACACCAAAAATCATCTTTAACTGTTTTTCCAAGATACATACTCCATTTTTTCAGGAAAAAACAGAATTCCTTATTGTTTAATGAATTACTCTTCTTTTCACTGTAATAAAACACACTTATAGCTAGGAAAGTCACACATTTTTCTTTCCACTTGTTTCCTTCACATCTAATAATTTTGCCAATTCCAGTCATCAGCAAGCTTTATAAAGTCATTGTTATACTTTCTTCCAGCTCATCGGTGAAAGTAGTGTTAGCTGTCCTGCATACTGTCCCATTTGCTACAGAAGATGTCAGCCATTTCTCTACATGTGCTTTGATTCGGCCCAGTCCTATTTTCTATCTGAAAATATTATGCAGAATGGCATTGTGTAAACTGTATCTACCATTCATTTAAAAAAGTGAAACTTTAAGTCTAATTAACGCAATCAAATTGTTTTGATAATAACAATTCTTGGTAAACTGTTATTAAATTACATTTGGGACCAGCTCTTGGTCACTGCAAAGTAAAATACCTTAATAGTCCCACCAATTGATTCAACAAGTGGAAGAATAATAAGGTAGACTAAAGCAAAAATTGTCAAAAAACTTTCATAAAGTTGTTTCTCCTCACTCTTGCCATAGAACCACTCAAAAGAATTTCAGTTTTCGTGGTTGTTACTCAGGCATGATTCATTGACAAATTTATGTTTAGAATAATATGCTTTTTTTTTTTGTTGACCAGAGTTCTCTAAAACAACTTGCAGTTTGAACCAACATATAGTCTGATAACTGGCTCACAAGTGATGTGAACAAAGTAGCTATATAGTCTAGTAATCAGACTATTCTTGAAATAAGCAAGAGTACCTAATAGTACCTGAATGTTCATGCATGGTCCAGCCAGTCAGTATGTTTACAATTCATTGTCTTACAGGCTTAAATATAAGTTATTAACTAGACTTAAATTTTATTGTGAATCTTGTAATTTTTTTAAATGTAAATTGTGCAAGAGGTTAACCTTGACCTTTTTTAAATTCATTGAAAGAGAAGGGTTTTGGAATCAGCATTTGAGATCATGGGCAAGAGAACCAGTATTGGAATTGTTGTAACTGCCCTTCACATGCTCGGTAAGGTGTTGCATTTGCTATCTGTTGTAAATAATTCACCATTTTTTTATAAGATCTGGGAATAAATTAACCTATTAACTCAATGTAGGGTTTTCTGTATTAAATTTTTGTTTCCATTAAAAACCCACAATCTTCTCTTTTCCATTATTCAGACTGTTAAGTAGTTTGGACTGTATAATATATTAGATTCTCACATTTGAATCACAGCAGTGTCAAGATTACTTTTCAGTTGAGACAAATCTGTTTCTGTAGCTTTTAATATGCCTGCAGGTGTGCAGAATGTTCAAAATGTTTGTGACAGTACCCAGTTCTGAGGGGGAAGGGGGGCAGCTTGCCTTTTGCCTTTTTTTTTTTTTTTTTTTTTTTTTTTAACCATCAGAAATAGTATCAGACCATACTTTCTACACCAGGCTTGACAGAGAGACAGCAGTGAGTTCAGCAGCTGCTACCACCTGTAGCAGTGTTCACTGGTGGCTGAGATACTCTTCAGAGTCAGTTGTGAAGGGCTCACAGACCTAAGCAGCCTTGCCTCACTTGACTGTCCCGCTCAGGGGTTCAGCTGAGGAGATGGAGGTAGGAGCCATATGGCCTGGATTACCACACAGTGTAAGATCTGGAGATGAAAGGTTACAGGGACTGCTCTGGGAGCCTGCTGATAGGGTGGATGATCCCCTCAAACAGTAAATACAAAGATTTGCATGTCTTTGCCAAGTCTGGTGAGTGATGTTGCATTTGACATTAGCAGTTGTTACAGTCATTTATAATAAAGCTAAGACCTTTTTCTTCTCTTTTTCAATTAAATTCTTTTGTCCAGCATAAAAAAAAATAGCATCACAATTTTGTCAATTTTGCAGGATGAGGTGCCATTCTTATTTTTATGTGAAATTGTCCAAAACACTTGAGGAAACAGGAGCATGTAGATAATGCATGTCAATGTTATAGTTCTAGCAAAAATACAATATGAAAATTAAAGTATTTATGCTTGCATATAGTTCACATTGCTGGGAGCTCTACATGTAATCACTTTCATTTTTCCTGGCAAATGTGCTCATAAGAAAGAACAATACAGCATCACAGCACTTTGCAACACTTGTTGGTGATTAGCTTGATTAAGTTATATGGTGCTCACAATGAGTAATTCAAAAGTATGTAATATTGAGAGATAGGAGCAGGAGAGAAAACAGCTCCCTTCCTTCAGTATGTGCTTACTGTTAACTGTCCAGTGAATGACCTTTTGCCTTTGTCAAACAACTTGTAGTTTCTTTTAGGTGTCAATTTTGTGACTTTTGTGAATGTGCCATACAGTGAGAATATATCTCACTGTTCTGTAGTTTTAAGGAAACACTTCTAATCACTTGCAAACTTTGGCTTCTTCCCTGCAAAATTTCGATCTGCTTCATGCATCTTCTAGGAGTTTGTTCTCTCTAGCTCATTGGGAAGTACAAGATTCATACTCTGTTCACAGTTGCCTATTGAAACATTTATTTCCAATACAAATTTTTTAGCTTAATCTTTTACTCCAGGAAATGACAACCAAAGACATGAATTCTGTAGAGCAAGTAAAATGCAATAGCTTCAGCTATTAAATAAAAATGTTACAGATTTTTGCAGCTGGAGCTTAAGAAATATTGGGTAGTGAGTAATGTTATTCAAAATGTATTCCCATGATGTTTCCATTTAGAAATATTCCTTCAATCTATGTATATTATTCTCCACTTGATTATGCAGTTTGAATTTTTTTTAGCCAAAATTCTCTTTGGCTTTCTCATAATGATTACACTATAAAATGTCTTCAAATATTTTAAAAATAAAATAGCTTTCAGTAACCAGTTATATTATTTACTATCTATAGATCTCTTCAGAAGAAGCTTTTTTTTTCTGTCAAGTTGACTCTGGAGCCATTTCTTCTATCCTTATTCTTTCATTTCTTGCAAGGATACCATCATCATTACTAAACATTTATGTACAGCTGTGCATGCACTGTCATAATGATTTGACAATATTTTGCAAGTGAGAGAAAGTCAGTATTTGCATCTTCAGTAGCTTTATCCAGACTTCTTAGAGATGCCTTTCTAGCAGCAGTACTTACTGTGTACTGCTCAGATTTTGCCCTTTCTTATTTGATACAGCTACAAACTCAGAATTTTGCATAGATGGTACTTATTGTAAGTGCCTCTGATTTCTCTTAATGCATTACAAATATCCAGAAACAAGCAAAATATATTGACTTCATAAAGAGGATATTAAGTACAGGAAAAGCTAAAATTCTCTGAATATTCAGGTACTAATTTTTAGGCCTATTTTCAAGAATATATATTGGGATATCACATTATATAGTGATCGTCTCCAGGCCTGTCTCATACTGCGCTAAGACTGATAACCAAGCTGTCTTTCTTCAGTTATTATTGGTTTTGTCTGTGGAAAAATTGAACTGAAACTACCCACTCAGTTTTAATCCACAGACCACCAGCTAGCTGAGGACACAATATTTCCAATTTGGATTCCAATTTAGACAATAAAAAGAGATCCTTATCCTGACATCTGCCTGTTTAAAATTCAGACAGTTTAGAGGTGTAGTCATGGTAGATTTTTATTCAGTTCTGAGATTTAGAACACAATAATGGAATATTTGGATTCTTTTGAATGATAAGCTAGTTTGTCTCAGAGTGGTAATTTTTTTTCTATACTGATATAACTCATATACAAAAGATGCTATTTAGTAGCAACCCCTGTTCTAATTAGGAGTATTGGTGTCACATTTTTCATGAAAGAAAAGACTCCTTATAGTTCAAGTGTCAAGTAATGATAATTTAACTGAAATCAACATTGGCAGAAAATATGAACAAGACATTCATTTTCCATGTCTATCTGATTTGAACAGATTATTTTTTAATACATTACAAAAATCTGGAATTTAAAAATAGTTTGCTATGCAGGGATTAGAATGATCATATTTTTTTTTTAACAGAGTAAGTGGAGACCATCTGTCTATTAATTTTTTTCCCCAAGTTCTAACTGTAATTATTTTGTAGTATCACATACCTTCATATCTAATCATTCCACTTGTATGAAAAGTTATATTTTTGACTCATCTTAAGGGTATCCAAAAACATGGCTTAAATGTTTTTTCTTGCTTGGTCAGAGTGCATTCTCAGTTCAAAAGACCCTATCTGTTTTCTGTACACATCTCAATTTAAATATTTGCAGAATGCAGTTAGCACAAAATTGACATTTATCATGAGACTGTTCTTGAAATATAAGATTTACTGAGCAATTTAGATGTGGGAGGAACCCAGCTTTCATCCTGGATGCATGATGTTCTGAAAATAGAAGTGGTATTTCCGATGCTTGCTTATGATCCAGCTAAGTTGATATGTGCTGGCAAGGGGTTTTGGGAGCTGCAAACATTTCTTATTTTCAGGATGTCTTTTCAGTTTTAAATCAAATCTCAGTTTCTTCTATCTGACCATTAGATGCTGGGACAATAATCCTTTCTGGTTCTGAAAATTAAAATAACCTGAGTTCCAGGACAGTAGACTTCTGCTAAATTTCTTCTAAAAAATTTCTTTGTAGTTGTATTTTCTTTTGCAAATATGAACATCACTTTCTGTCTTCTGAAATATGTGTCTATGCTGTCTTCAAAATACTTTAATTTAAAAATAATGATACAGAGTCTTCTTAATTAGGTCTCTGATTGTGATGGCAAGCAGCAGGGGAGGAGCATACAAGGATAACTTACATGACATTTTCTCCCATGTATGCATCCTCAAGACTAGATCAAAATGAAGCCATATGTTGTTAAGCAGTCAGACAGTGCTGTACCTGCTGGTATCATCCTTCTATTCCAAAAGCAGGTGCATTTTATTTTCATTAACTCCTTCTGATGTACAGCCAGGTACACGTTGGGTGGGACAGACAGCACTTGAGCCAGGGGAACCACTGTGGTTAAGGGCTGAGAGCTGAACTTCAAGTTCACACTTTACTTTTCTCAGCAGAGAAAGTTCACTTTCTCTGTGGCAGCAAAGTTGCATGTAAAAGTTGAAGACAATGATCTTTTAGCATTTTTGTTAATTTATTTATTTTGCAATTTTCAGCATGCCTGGGTTTAAATTCTGGTTTATAATTTATTTGATCTTGGTAACATTGTTTTAGGGTAATCTAGAAATTGATTTAGTTTTCTCCCTGTTCCTTTACAAAACACGAGTCTTTAAAATCACATTGAGATCCCAATATGCTCCATCTTTTTGACATTCTGATGTAAAACCAGTAAACAGTCAAGATTGCAAGGCACCTGTGGAAGTGTTTGGTGCCAGCTCAAAGCAAGTTCAGCTAGAGCAGGTTTCTCAAGATTGCATCTAGTAGGGTTTGGCTCCAGAACTCTCTGACCAACCCGCTCTAGTTACTAACTGTAAAACAATTTTCTTCATGTTTAAGTGGATTTTCTTCAGTCTTAATTTGGGCTCACTGCCACTTGTCCTCTCACTCACTACCACTGAGAGGTCTGGCTCTTCTTTGCTCCCTTCCATCAGGTTCTTACACAAATCGATAAGATCCCTCCAAGCCTGTCCTTCTTGAAGCCTTCGCAGCTCTCTGAGCTTTTCCTTGCATGGCAGAGATTCAAGTGCAGTTGTCATCTTTGTGGCCCCTCACTGGACTCTCAGTTTCTCTGTACCTTACATCCTGGGGAGCCCATAGAGCTATCCACTGTGCACAATGTGTAGCCTCACCCATGCTGAGTAGAGGGAAAGGATCACCTCCCTCTGCTCACAGGCAATGATTTTCTTAATACACCTCTGGGTCCTGTTGGCCACCTTTTACTGCAAGGTCACGCTATTGGTTTATGTGCAATTTATTACCCAAAAGGACTTCTCTGCAAAGATTCTTTCTAGCTGGTGAGATCCCAGCCTGCACTGGTGGGATTGTTCCTCCTTAACCCCTTGTTGAACTTTGTGAGGTTTCTGTCAGCCCATTTCTTCAGTCTGTTGAGATCTCTCTGAATGGCAACACAATCCCCTGGTTTCTCAAACACTTCTCACAATTTTTTGTAATCTATAAACTTGCTGAGGCTGCACTCTGTGCTGTTATCTACACAGTTAAATTATGTGCTCATCTCCACACTGACATAATTCATGTGGTATTTTCACCCAGCTGCCTTTCCCTTGAATTGATGAAGAGAGGCAGTATATGTTAGGGAATAGATGCACTGTATACAAACAACAAAAGACCACTTCTTAATTTCCTGTAGCCTCACAAGGGCCTACAGAACAACAGTTCAGATGTAAAGGATAGTGGACTTGGAAACTTAGGTGAGTCTAGTTACAAATACTATAGAAATGCAGCATTTTCAGATGCCAGGCCTCATTTTGACTTCATTTTGAGCACCAAATGTATTAATTTTGGGTCTGGCTCACTGAAAGGGAAATAACCTCTAGCACGTGTTTCTGATTTTCACTATAGTCTTCTACCTTACACATGTAACAGCTCCTAAATTTAGGGTTATCTGTATTCAGTCCTTAAGTACATATCTTGTATCTCATGTTTAAATGTCTCTTTATATATTGCTTTATCAAATTCTAAGGAGATAATAACATCATAAAATTACTGCTGCAGTACCTAATCTGTATTCTACATATGTCTATACATACTAGTTCACAATTTCAAAGTTTATACTTAATGGACAATAAAAACATATTTAGTAACTGTCTCCCTGGAAATATGTTATTTTTACCAGGAATATTGGTTTATTGGTTATTCATTTAAGTAGGTTTTATTTAAATGTTTCTGTAGTTTTGTTTGGGCTACAAAGTTCTTGGCCATAATTGTACTGACAGCTGTGGATCCACTAATCCATTTGTATAAAAATCAAAGTATTACTCACAACATTAAAGCTGAAAATTGATAAAATGGTGGAATATAATTTAAACATGGAAGTCAGAGAAGGATAGAAAAATGTTTATGACTGGAATATTTATAAGGTTAAATTAATTTTAAATGTGATTCACACTGTGATGTGAGAAGTGAGTATAGCTTCATTATTAAATAAATAAATAAAACAAAAATAAACCTCTTAGCTACTGATTGGGCCATATTCTAGTCTTACAGAATTATTCAAATATTTTTGCTGCTGTAAGTATGTCTAGAACTTGCTACATAGACGTGGCCAGTTTGTAGGGGAAGTAGTTGTCTGACAGATCTAGCAGCCTGTGACTTCCATAGCCAAAGGGTGTGGCTGTCAAGTGGATCACATGCTGGTACACATGTCATGAGTGGGACCAACAAGTTGTGCTGGCCCGGGCTAGTCTGTTTGCCTGAGAAGCTGAGAGTGAACTACATGAACCACGTTCAGTTTGTCACTGAGCAGGAAGGAAATGGAAATGCTCTTGAAGTCAGTGTGATAGACTCAGAAAGGTACAGTGGCAATAGTGGAGTGTCTGAGCTGTGGTCACCCTTGGTTGATGGCTCTGATCCAGTAAGTTAGACACAGGTAACATACATTTCAGTGGAGCAATATGGAATCTGACTGTTGGAGATTCCTGCTGGGGCATTTAAGATGTAACATAGAACTGGGGCATTGGGGGATATGGAGAAAGAAGGCTGGATTCAGGGCAGTTATGGACTCATTCAGGTGGTCAAGGCTTTCATAAAATAATGGGGCTGATGTTACAAATTTGTTTGAATTAACATAAAAGCTTGAGCCTTGTGGAAGAAAGTGAAAACTACAGAATAATTGTGCGGTCAGCTGCTCCCGTAAAGCTGAATTTGCCACACATAGTAATTATGTCAAATGTCCTGAGCTAGTTATACATTGACAAGGAATTAATTTTTAATTTTTTTTTTTCCCAGAAGTAAGGGTTTGTTTTTTGCTCAAATGCACACTTACAAAGGGCTTGAAGGAGAAAGGGGAAGGTGCCCATCTTATATCAGATAGCCCTTCACTTAGTTGATGCCATCCTTTTGCTTAGCAGATTGTTCTGCAGCTGTGAGAAAGGCAGCCCTATCTGTCACATGCATATCTTGTGTCAGCGCTCTAAAGAGTGAATTTCCATGAAGGGAGGCTTCTGGTCACAAGTTTCAGTTGGTTTTCAGGTGATGCCACATATGTCTCGTTGCCCTCAGCTGAAGAAGTTGTTGAAAGAATCCTTTCCTTTCAGACACATTTCTGAAAATGTAACTCAGCCCTGAGAAGATGGTATCATGGCCTGCTGTTTCTGCTGTCCCAGTGACTCCAGGTTATACTTTCACAGGTTCAAAGCAAACATGAGGATTGCATTCACCTTCTCTTTTCCCTGTCTGCAATGCAATTTGAGACCAGATTTTAAATGCAACCAGACCTTCTTCCATATGATGTCCTGGTTAGGAGGGCACTGACAGTAATACCAAGCACACTGTACAAGCCAGAAAAAATCTCCAGCTTTTTCTAAGCAGCATCTGGGTTTACAGGAGTTAAATCTATGTGTCGAATCTAAGTACTGACATGTGCAAATATACCTGCTTCATGTACTTGGAATCAAGTTGCTTAATATACCGACATTTTTAATCTCACATTTTATGGACAACCTCACTTGCATAGTAATCTACCATCTTCAACTCCTACTAACCTGAGCAAAATCTGAATCTAAAGTCTGCTTAGGAAGAAATAAAAGGATCCATTAATTGTTTGCAATAAGTATATTTATTCACTGGGTAAATAGTATTTGAGATTCCAGTATGCTTGTCTTTTCACAGGTTCCATTAATGCTTATTGTAATACGCAGGAGATGGGAGGAGGAGATAATAATTCTGAAAAAAAGGAAACAGAACAAAATCTAAAAAAACCCCCAAGGAACTCATGTTAAAAGTTTTCAGAAATACAGCTCTTTGAGTACAGGTGCTGGGTAGCAGGAACATTGAAGTTTTGGATTGAAGAGGAATTAACTAGGCAGTCAGGCCATCCACCATGTGCACAAACACCATGTGCCATAGGAGAGTTTTTCCTCACATAGACATACCAGGGAATCCTCGATCCTTTTCTCCCACTACTGGTGATGTGCTCACTCATGCACTTTGGTATTTCTGGATTCCACCCAGCACCAGGTCAGCTCACCCTGGGAGAAGGCAGGTGAGGGTGCTGGCTGTCACACCAAGGTCACCTCTTGTCAGTGTCTCCAGCTCTGTGCTCCGCAGCTGCCTGGAACTGACCTGGCACACAGGGGAGTCACTCGGTGATGGAGTGCAACCTGGATTCTTGTGTAGGTTATTTTAATTATGTATTACTTCTCGAAAGTGCTTCTGCTCTTGTAAAGAGGACTTTGTAGAACATGTCAATCTTGAGAAGGCAGTCTTTGTGTGTAATATGGAAATTTTAAAGCTGTTATGGGCTTACAGTGCTGCAGAACAGATTTTCAAATTTTTCTTTTCTTCAGTGGTGAAAACAATTACTAGACAAATAGGACAAAACTTTTGGCCGCTATTAGTGTGCATCACTGACATTTCACATGCAATTTTTAGTAGTATTTCATTTCAGACAGAGGTCAAGAAGTCCAGTCTTATACCACAGGACTACTTTAATATGTTTCAGGCACTGATCTTGACTCATTTCCAAACCTCCTGAATTTGTCTTGCATACTTCTGTGGAAAAGTGTATTCCCCCAACATTGACTTTTGGGGAATGCGGAGTTGTCTCTCTCTTGCTCAGCTTCAGTTTAACACTGCCAATTGTCTCTTGTCCGGCTCTTTTTATGCACAGTGTTTGAATCTTGTACTGTTTCTCACTTTCTTTTTGAAGCTATTAACTTGGCAATGTCATCTGATAATGGGTTGAATGCCCAGTGGAATTCCAGATGTATTAGATCTACTTTTCCTTTTTTTTTTTCTCTATGAAAGAAATTGTGCTCCTTGAAACCTTAATAAAATCAAGTGCATTTACTTCTTTTCTTTTGACTTACTAGCAAATTCTTAACTTCAGTAGCCAGCCTAGGCTTGAGTTGTTAGTTTTGATTTTTTCCTCCTTCCTTAAATAGGTATGATACTTTGTAATGTCTGTTTAGAAATTGCCACCTCCAGCTTGATGGAATAACAAAATGCGTGATTACATCTGCTTATTTCACTTATGGACTGGACACATTATAGTTCATCATGAGACATAGAGTATGCCATATTATGCAATTTCTGCTTACCGTTATCCCTGAGTAGAATACCATTCTTGTTGAAAACAGGCCAGATAAAATGTTCTTCTCTGTACAGGTCACTTCTATTCCAGTCCATCCTAACAGCAAAGCTGTTTTGTATTGCAGTCTAAACTATCCAGTGGTTGTGCACAGGGTTGTAATGAACTATATTTCTCAACACAAGAAATTGTTGAAATTGACATTCTTAGAATTTTATCAATGGGTCTTTTCATATTTTCTTTATAAACTTTTTGCTTACTCACTGATTTGGTTTTTTTTAAACACAAAACACCCATTAAGACCTGGATACAATTTTTAACAAATGAAGGCTAGGAATGCCTCTCAACCAGCACTCATTGATCTGGCTTTGAGCAGAGGTTTTGCTACTTGATGGGCAGTAAAAATTTGTCGCTGCTCTTGACACTGACAGCCCTGAAGCTAACTTGCAAATACTGTTCTTCCTCAAAATGGCCACAAAATTCATTGCTTTCTTAAGCAAAATTATTGTTTTCAACTCTTAGCTTTAGCATTTCTGTACTGTGAAAAATTAATTTTGTGAAGTCTAGAACAGATTTTTTTTGTGATTCATATTCAGAGAGAAAAAAAAATAAATCAGTTTCCTTACTTTTCATATTAGTTCTGTTTTGCAGTGAGAACAGATTTAGCTTTTTGATTGGACTATTTCCAAGATGCACTGAATAAGTAATATAAAATCTTAATTTTACAATCAGCTTTTAAGCCTAGATTAAGATATTGAAAGAGAAAGAATCTAAGAGAGTTAGCGAATGATGGCATAACTCAGTTGACAACCCCTCAAAGCTTCATTTAGTGTAATTAGAGAAAAGAAAGCTAAAATAAATGCAAAGCTGGTAACTTCTCAGTATATGTAGTATTTCTGAACATGGAACATAGTGATTTAGATGGGCATGAAGAGGAAAATATTATTTAGTGGCATGAGCTTTAGTGAAAACTAACTGGATTCTGGATCTACAAGGCATGGGAAAGAAAGAATTTTAATTGTTTTGAACAAGTGATGTT
This sequence comes from Passer domesticus, assembly GCF_036417665.1. Lineage (NCBI taxonomy): Eukaryota > Metazoa > Chordata > Aves > Passeriformes > Passeridae > Passer > Passer domesticus. The sequence goes on from NC_087474.1 coordinate 88,906,235, forward strand.
GAGGCATCCTGGAGAGGGACTTCCATAGGTAGCCAAGAACTCAATTTTCTTATGGTTCAGTAATCTTTTCACCCAAACAAAGGACTTTCAAAGAATTGTATCTGCCAATGTAAAGCTCAGCTAGTTACTTGAGATCTGGGTTTCATTTCCCTTGTCTGCTGTTTCAGCAGAGTCAGCAGAGAAAATCTGTGCTTTTATTTAACTAAATATAGTTTAACATTTTTCTGCGTAATTGTGCAGACTTTACAGAAAGTACTAGATGGTCTCGTGCACAGAATGAGGATCACTGCCCTATCTTAATACTTTAAAGTTTTACAACTTTCAAAATTGAAGTGCTTTGAGAATTACAGTAGGTAGAATTTTGTTTTATCAAACAAGCCATCTCAGTTGAATTCTTTTATGAAAAAGTTCTTAGATATGAACTCAGTGCTACCATAAGTGACACACTAATTGGCCTCTTAAATATTTACAAGTGATAAAAGCATATAGCTAAGCCTCCTGCATTTTTCTTTTTCAATGCACAGTGAGAACCTGTAATATTTGGGAATATAGTCACTTCTTTAGTATTTGCCACATTTGTGTTGGAAAAATTTGCAATAAATAAGAGACGGCTTTCACCACTTGTCCAATTAACACTCTGCCTTGGTCTCCCCATTTTGTGGAGAGAAAGATGATCGTTTTTGCAGCTTAACAGAACAGTAATATGGAATTAAAGGGTATGCTTTTGTTTTTCATGAGTATTGGTAAGATTGCCTAAAACAGGCCACAAGTGTTAGGAAAAAATTTGCAATTCGGCTGTAGCAATATGAGCTGCATGGTAATAGGTGCAGACGAGGAATTTGGTACTTGCTTCAATATGCAGACAGTGAGCAGTAGAGGGGTTATAGAAGAACCAAAAAGAACAAAGAAGTTGCTGTGATGTAGAATTTCCAAAGTTGACTGAGCACTTGTTTTTGGATCTGATCAGAGTTTTAGTCCCACTCTGGCTACTAGAGTACATCCCTTCATGGTTCACCTGGTTGGCAAACCTTCGGGATTGGATCAGGACATAAAGTTTTGTTGCAAAGTAATTGCAACAGAAGTAATTCAGTATTGAAATGTTAGATTATATGTGCAATTAAAAGATTCAATATTTAACTATTTTGTGAGATTTCATGTTCTGGATGTAAAGAATATGTAAGTAGAAAGGTGATTTCATCCTTTTGTTAACAAAATAAAAATTCAAGGGATTGCTTCAGTTGTGTAGTAACTTTCACAACATTTTATATTGTAATATTCTTCTAAGAATAAAGATGATTGAAAATAATATTTGTTTCAGCATCACTAGTATGATATCTGTAAGATATTTTCTTCTTAATTCTAAAAAAAATATCCTTTTACTCTTTAGAAATATTAATTTTAATGCCTGCATATAATTTACTAAAATACAGCATATTTCTTACATCTGTCTTTGCTAAATGTCTGACCTATGAACCTACTTTTACTTGTGTTGTGTCTCCTGTGTTGTATTTATTCTGGTAGGCAATGAATAATGGAAGAAATAGTATTTTCATAGGGAACTGATTCTTGTTTTCCCTTCTGCACCTTAGTGGAGAAAAATACAGAATAAAAAGGCTCTGTGCTTACAGCAATGCTCCCAATCTGTCTAAAGGTTACATTTACTTTTTGTCAGCTTGCATTAATATAATTTTAGTCATTTTCAGTAATAAATGTGTGATTAAAGGTTATCCATATAGCTAAATAGCTGTTATTACCATGTGCCATTTTAGTTACTTGGATAATTTGTCAACTCTATATACAAACAGACAGTTTACAAATAAGAACTTTCACTCCTGTTGTTAAAATTATAAACCAATAGCAATTTTTCATGGGTTGATCCAGCGGCTTATCACCCGCCTTACAGACCCAATTACCTTTACATTCATCTAACATTTTAGGTTAGAAAGTAGTTTTCTGTTGCCTTTATGTTCATGCACTGAAATGTGAACGTAGCATTCATCAGTTCTTACAACATTATTCTTGGTACTGGCGGCTTCTAGAAAACTCTATTGCCTGGTGTTTCTGGTGGTATCAGTTATGTGTGGGTACTGCTCTGTAACAATCATCAGTTTGCCAGCATCACAGATTAAGGTTATTTCAAATAGAGAACTGGAGACACCATCCTGGGCTGTCCTCCAGTTCCTTGAAGCTGGAACTTATATCAGCTCTTTCTAATAAACTTACTAAACAACCTTCTAAGAGCAGAGTGAGTATCGTTTTGACACCTCAACTCCAATTGCATGGGATTTGCTGCTTCCATGATGTTTTAATACCGTTTTCAAAGTTCCATCAAAAATTTCAGTGTCCAGCTTGAACTTGTTTGTCCTTGTCCCATATGTGCTTCCTGACTATTTCTTCTGTTCTTCAGCCTTGCTATATATATTATAAAAACCAGGTGTGCTCCCTTCTCAGACTTCAATTCTTTCATTTAAATTCCCTAATCTTCTGACTTTTATCAGTCTTTATTTTCTCTATTAATAAAAATATAATTAACTGAACAAATGCTGAACAGCAGAATACTGATGGAGTCTCCCACGTGCCTTGCTGCATTATGTCCAGGACAGTACTTTGAAAGTAGCCCAGCTTTAAGTGGGGACTGGACCAAATGTTGCCTTAAAAAAGATCAACAAAATCTTCCCTGCTTCCTGCAGGAAAAATCTTTCCTGCTTCCTGTTTCATGGGAGTGTTTCATGTTCAAACATCTGGTGGAGAACACAGAAACAGAAGACAACCTATAAGGTATAGATGACTGCCATGCAGTCTCTTCAGTGCCAAATGCAGACAATGTATTGACATTGAGACTATTCTTTGTTAGTTACAGGGGCCTTCCGACCACTGTGGAGGCACAGTAGGAACTTGCTTCTTGGCTCCAACAGCCATAAGCTACGGGGAAGGAAGTAGCTAAATACAAAGAAGAAACATCCTGGTTCTGTATTTTCTTCTGTAGAGGGGAAAAGAAATGAAGAGAAAAGGAAAGTAATTGTTTACAACTAAAGAGGTGAAGGTGAGGAATCTGTGAAGGGAGGTTTCGTGGAAGCAGCTGAGTGAAGCTAATGCGAAGAGGCTGTAAGGGAGAAGAATTGGGAAGGGCTGTGATGTGTGATTTCACACAGTGACAGGCTCTGTGTGTGTGTTGGGAATTTCCTGCATGGAATACACTTTCTTCAAGGTAGAGGCCGTCTGGCTTCTGTCTGTTTTATTTCCCTAAGGAAGTGCTGAATTTAAAATGAATCATCCCTTCACAACATTGAGAACATCCCTTTCTATTATTTACCAAGGACAACACAGAACAAATATTGTAGCTGAAATACTCGTATAAAGTGTGACCATACTTTACATAATTTACCTAAAACAATGGTCAGCATGAGGTTCTCGGCTTGAGCTTCATGTTAAGAATTAACTCTTTTGCAGAAGGGGTATCCTTGTGCAATTTGTTGGTATTGAGAAGAAAAGGAGCTTCATGTTACTAGTGCTGTGTCTTTTTTACCTGCTCTAGCAATTAGCTGTCCCTAGGAAAAAAAATATTGCAATATCTTCATTTACAGAAGTGGGTTTCCTTAAAGGAATTTCATTTACATTACAACATGTTTATTAGGAAATGAATGTTATGGTACCACGGACCAGACCCAAAAATACACTGAAAAAATGTGTTGTAATCCTTATTTTTAGGTGACTCTCCACACATCCATGGTTTGAGTTACCACCCAAACCACAGTGCTCATATAATGCATAGGGAACTATATGCCTCAGAAAATAATTGATCTCATATTCACTGAATGTTTCTTATCCAGCATCAAAGATAGGTTGTTTAAGGCACCTGTAAAGAAGAAATTCACCCTCACTCCTTGATCTTTAGTACCTTTTTCTGCTCCACTGGGAAAACACTTTCCTCAGTGCTACTGTCTGCACACTTTCCCTGAAGGCATCTTTCAAAACTTCGTGTGAAGAAAATGTAGCTGTGGTGGTGTCTTTTATAATGGAGTTTCTTAACCAAAATAATGTATTGCTTTCTATACAGAATAGAGGTTTCAATAGGAAAGACAGGGAACAGAGCCCAGTGTTTACATTGAACTTAATCACTGCTTTGATTTATCACAAAATATTATAACTGGTTCCATCACATTGTGCACAAGTGCTTTAATAGCTAAACTTTTGGAATAAGAGGGAGGAGGGAATGAAAAAACTAGACCTCATTTTATCTTTTAGGGCATAGTACTGTTTTTGTTAAAGCATGACAACCTCTATGCTACTTTTTGTACAATGTTGTCAATAAGGCATGCTTGAAGAACACAGTTTTATGGGTACTGATAGGCTGTGGTGTGATTTAGGCACCAGACTGCTCTGTTGCCTTAGGGCAGAGATGATTCTATCTCTCCACTATTGATTTCTCTAATTTGCCATTTCTCATTCTACTTTAGATGCTTGTTGGGTTTGGATCAGATCCAAATACCACCACTGGGACTGAAGGAATATCACAGTACACTGCTGTCTAAACTGCTCTGCTGTGTAGAAGCGGCAAAATTTAAAATTTAAGATGGCTGATCAATGAGCTCATTGCTCACTGAGGAGGTGAAGGAGGGGCAGAAGAGCTAAGCTCTTCTCCTTGGGATCCAGAGACAGAGCACACCTGGGAACAGTTCAAAGTTGTGTCAGGGGATGTTCAGATTGGGCATGAAGGAGCATTTCTTTACCAAGAGGGTGGGCAAACACTGGAGCAGGCTCTTAGAGACGTGGTTGAGGCCCCAAACCTGTCAGTGTTTAAGAAGCTTTTGGACAACGACCTTAATAACCTGCTGTATAACCTTCAGTCAGCCTTGGAAAGATTAGGTATTTAGACTCAATGGTCATTGTAAGTCTGTTGCAACTGAAATATTCTAATTCTCTGCTCTTCTAAATGTGTTCCTGTGTAGCTATGTTCAGTTTGGGAAATGAGCTTTTTTCTCAAATAAAAATAGGTTTGATGCAAACCAGAAGAACTAACAGTATTAGCAGAAATCCAGCCTTCAGCTAATTCATTCTTATTGTGAACCATTATCCTTTTTCTTAATTAATTAATAATGGGAAATTACAAAATTAAGTCATTTGGTTTGATTTTGGCTTTTCTAAATAAGAACAGAAGAGTGGCTGTATTGATTCAAACCCAGGGTCTATGTAGCCCAGTATCCTGTCTGGAATGGGTAAGGGCATGAAAGGGACATCAGGGGAAGAGTGAGAGCAATCACACGGTACTTGTTTCCCTAATGTTGTTATTGTGTCCACGTTTAAAGTTAAATAAATACACAAAGTACCTACTGCCCTCTAAATTATTTTCCTTAGAACAGCAGAGCTTCAAAGGCTTCCACTCTGAAGGAATTCTCTGTGTTCACTGTCATGCCAGTTCTGTCTGCTGAACTGAAACTAAAGGGAGCTGGCTGGTTGCAAGGGAAGTAGCAAGTGTTCTCTCCCTAGGTGACCAAGTTCATTCAAAACTGAAGTAAATGGGTTTTGGGGGTTTGGTCTGTGTGAAATTAATTCAGTAACAAAATAAAATTTACCACAGTTGATGTTCTTGTAGACCATTTCAGGAGTGATGGTCAAAAACTACAGGAAAACAGGCTGTGTTATGCCTTGTCCATTAGATAACAGCCTCTGGCACCTGCTTTACAAGCCCTTTAGCAGTGCACTGTGTGGAATGCAAGGCTACTGCTGCCTTTCTATGCATGCTGTGTACTTGAACAGTGTTCTTAGTGGTGTACCACCTGAACTTCAAATCACTTTTAAATAAGAAACAGAACAGTTTTATTAAGCACAATCAGCGTAGGGATATTGAATATAAATAGGACTAGAGCACTTTAAAGATTGTTTTTTAAAGGAAAATAATGTCAGCAAATTTCTGCAAGTATTAAATGCAGAGGAAAGCATTGATTTTTGAGACCTGTTTGGAAATTTGGCTACAAATATTTCCCTCTGTCATTGAAAAGAAGTACAAAACTTTCACAGCACAGCCACAAAGTTCTGCTATTGATTTCATAAAACCTAGGGAATAACAATCATTTTTCTATGAAAAAAATAGACAGTTTTCTTTCCCTGCAGGAACTTGAAGCTAGGCTGTTCTAATAAAGGTGGGAATTAACCACCTGAATGGTTTCCTGGCATCTACAGCTAAGAACTTTGTCATCATTTTAAAGTCAGTTTGAAATTTCCAAGGTACAAGACAGCAGCCATCAGTTAAATATGTGTGGGTTTGTGGGGGTATTGTTTATTTGTTTTGGTTTGTTGGACTGTTTTTTTACATTTTCCACGATCATTGTAGGGAATTGGATGAGGTTTGTTGGAACATCAAAAAAAGGACTTCTTGATAGGGTAGCCAAGTTGATACCACAGCTGATTAATAGAGTGCCATTCAATATTTCAGAAAGCCTACAGTGTTATATTTATAGAGGTGAAGGGAGTGCCTACCAATGTCATAGATTTTGATGCTATTTTTAATTGGCCTCAAACCCCAAAAGTTGCTCTTGAAGCTTGTTTTTTACTATGGCAATTTATTGAAGGAATGGTACTTTTTTTCAGGATTATTTGATGTAAAATTTATTCTTAGGTTGTTTTTTTCCCCCACCAGACAGTTGATACTAAAAGTTGTTTACTATTTTGCAGATAACCTGAAATGTACTGCTGATTTAAAATCTCCTTCTCTTTTGCTTTAAATTGAATATTAGTTTTTCAGCCTCCTTGCTTTTTGTGAAATGCTTCTGGATCTTTTTTTTTCCACAAAAAACAAAACAAACAAACAAACAAAAAAAAAATCAGTGAGACACTATCTGCCCGTAATTATATACAACAATGTTTGTGTAGCTCCATTGTAGAAATAATTTAAAAGATCATGTGCTGATACAACTCCTTGTAAAATCCTTTCATAGCTTTTCTACAGAAGTGTTATATATAATTTCATTAATTGTTTTAGAAAACAAGAAAAATATTTTGGTGTAGCAGATAGCTATAGCACTTTTTCAAAAAAATGAGTGACAACTGTAAACGGAATGACTTCACACAAAGGAGAGGCACACAAACATTTCTTGGATAATTAGAGGAATACAAAAGTGTGAATTTGTCCTGGCAGCCTGTATGCAGGCTCAGTGATAAACAAGGAGTGTGCCAGAAACAGTGAATGAAAGAAAACCTACCTCCCTTCCCAACAAGAAGTGAGTTTCTTTGCTGTGGTGTTCTTCTGAGGAGAGCAAGGCAATGAATAACCATAACTGCTTTGGCCTGCTGTGCACGTGCACTGACGTATTTTGGTGCATGTGATAAGAACAATGAATTTCTGCAGGCTGCATAGTAAATACTATTGCTGTAGAAGTGTGTGCAGGACAGTGGAGCTCCTACTTGCTGGTTGGTGAACCTCTCAAGGCATTCCTCTGAAGTGAGCCTGGTCTCACATTAGGCCATGTAATGTCTAAAACTAAACCCAAGTGATGCTGCAAGTACTGCTGTGGCCAGGTAGTGTGCAAAACATGTCTTAGCCCAGGGTTTGGTGTAGCTTACCTTTGCCTACCATTGTCCCTGCTGCCAGTGCCACAGGCACACACCCACCTTCCAGGAGTTCAGCTGGGTCCAAGATGCCCTTGCTGCTTCCCAGCACCTACTTTGGAAATGAATCTTTGGGTGTTTGTACAGGCCCTAATAGCAACACAGTCTGAAGATGTCTCAGGTAGCTTTCCTTCTGCCAAAATATTCACCCCACCTCTGGGTTACCTCCCTTGAGGAGTTTGGTTGCTTTTATGGAAATATGGCTGGTGAATGTTGTCCAGGAAAGCATTATTTTGGTGTTATATGGAGCATTCACTGTTACACCACCAAAATGCCTTTTGACTCCTGTAAAGTGCTGGGAGAGGCATTTGATGGTCTTCTGTAATTCACCTTGCTACACAGGTGCTAACTGATCTAATCATGGTGGATTTCTATCAAGTCCATCATGAAGGGGCACCCACTTCTTGTTTAACTTGATTTGAGGCACAGGAAAAAATTAAGGCTCCCTGAGGCCTGGTTTGTTGCTTGTTTATGGACAAACTGTAGGTCAGTCTGGGATTTTTCTATTTGTGTCTGAAAAGGGATAAACTTGATGTACAGTGCTGCTGGTAATACTCAGACATCCTCAGCTGGCTGTAGAAAATCTGTGTTTTTGCAGTGCTCCATGCTGCTGCTGTTCCCTCGCTGTGCAGAGGCAGTAGAGCTCCCCAGGTGATGCTCCCCAAAACGAGCTCCTTACAGCATGCTGAGCTCATTTACCTTTCACCCTGCCCCAAGGGCACACACAGAGGGTTCTCACTGCTTTGGTGCTTTTATGACATTCATGCAGAAATGGGAATGTGTGAGTTCAGCTGGAATCAAGATGACTGTTCTGTGGATATTTCCTTTCCTCATTCTTGCCTAGGGAGGTAAACCAATTTTTACTGGACTATCTCCTTTCCTAGGTAGTTATTAAAGCTAAGGTTTCAAGCACAATGTAGTGCATCCTTACAGAAGATAGGTTCATTAGCTTAAATATTAACATCAAGAACCAAGCATACAACAATATTCTTTTGTTTAGTCAAATGTTTTGTTCATTTTTTTGGTGTTTAGCATTATCTTCTCATTCTTAAGTTATTCAGCTTCCTTGTGATTTTCCTTCAATAAACTGAGTTTTCCAAAGGCAGTATAAGCATAGAAGAATCAAGTTTTGCATAGTTGAATACTGATGGAGGATTCTTTCTATAAGTCAGGTAGAATTAAGTAGAACAGTAGTCTTATTTGTACCTAGAACATTTGAAGTATAAACAGGATGCAATGAATACCAAAAATAAAAGAAGAATAAATAAATTACAATTATTCTTTTGAGTTTAGGTTAAGGGACTTCGTAATTCTAACTGCTTGAGTTCTCAGGTCAGTCATTTTTTATGCTAGAATTTTCTAAGGCTATACTAAGGTAGTTCTGGTTAAAATCCCTTCCTCAAACTCTTAAGGTGGGCTCAGGTTACCATAGTTCAGAACAGCTTGATAAAGAATTGTATTGCTCATCTTCCTCAGTCAAAGTTACTAACATTTGCAAACTTACAATAATGAGACATAGGAACATTCAGAAAAGTGGTTGCTAATGCATTTTTTCTTCATAAAAAAAATATGAAGCAAAAATCCGTTTTGCTGAACATGCTGAAAAAATTTCTTAGGACAATACTTCTGTTAATTATTGGATTTTTGTCTTTTCATGTGTTTGATGTAACTATACAGTCAATTGTACTGATCTCTCTCAGCTGGGAAACACCTGAAAGGAAAGGATAGAAAAGGGTGCCATTACACTCAAGTGGATTTGGCATAGTTGTGTGACAGCCTAAAGGCTTCCTGCACAAACAAGTCAGGTTGCTTCAGTCAGGAATCTTTTTCAGGCCAAAAGCAGGGGAAGTTCAGTAAAAAAAAAAAAAGGAAAAAGGAAAAATAAAGAGTATTTCGATTAAAACTATGGAAAATTCCAATAAAGTTTTCTAGTGAAACCATTTAAATGTTTGTTTGAAAGGCTCTAGTATTGGATTGCAACCAAGAAATGGCAGCTTCAATATCCAAATATACTGGATTGTTAAAAAGCTAAAGAACATGAATTTAACTAAGGAAAATAGGACTCTTTCTATACCAGAATATACTGATATCTTTGTACGAGTAAATACAACTTTAATAGAGAATCATAGAAACTTTTATATTGGAAAATACCTTTGTGACCATCGAGTCCAAGCATTAACCCAACACTGCCAAGTCCACCACTAAACCATGTCCCCAGGTGTCACATCTACACATGTTATAAAATACCTCCAGGGATGGGTACTCACCACTGACCTGCTCAGCCTGGTTCATGTTCCACATGTTGAATGAGAAGGTAGCATTAGGATAAAAATTCTGATGGTGGATCTGCAGTCATTAGTCTAAAAGCTACATTATTTATTGAAAGACCATTACAGTGCTGGTGAGGAAAAGCATGACTAAAATTGGAAAAGACAAAATGTAGTGAAAATTCATTGTGATCCTGAGATTAATATGGATACTGTACAGTGTTTCTGTGGAAGTCAGACAAATTATATTGGGGATTACTATAAATCAACCACAAGAGATTAATTTAACATAATGACCTTTGTTACATTTTGTACAAGTTTGCTACTTAAAAAGGAATAAGCTGGATCTCCTGGAAGTGGTAATTCACTCTTTATGCACGACCTGATTTTCTTTTCTAATTTATTTGGATGAGGTGGCATAGGCTTTTACATCATTGTGTTCTTGCCAGCAACATCTAGTAATTCATTCTGCCAGCAAGAATGCCACCTGAGATATTACCTTTTTTTTTTTTTTTTGGCTGGTGAGGTGATATCTATCACAAAGAAATCTGGATAGTGGAAGAAGGACTTTGGAATGGAAAGTAGTACATTACTTATTATGGACTGTGCTAATTACAGAAAGGAAGATTGCTCTCAAGTCCCAGTGTGTCAAATGAAGCTGCAGTTATTTAGTACATCTGAAAATCAGACAAAAGGAATGTAAAATTTGAAAAAGTGTTATTTCAAAAAGAGTCACTGTCTCTAGTCACCACTAGGACTTCATTTCAAAGGTAATTTAAATTAAAGTAATTTTGCACAGTTCAGCACTTTGCAGTTATTATTGTTTGTCTGAGGACTCTGGAAACACTTATCTTCAATATTGTTAATTTCAGTGGACTTGAACGCAAGAGTTTTAGTTCACTATCTCATCAAAGGCCTGGCTTCTTAATCTATAACATCTCACTACTGTGAGTCAATATAAACCACAGACCATATATATTAGGAAATTTATGATGATGTATAGATTTGAACTTGCCATGTTAACATTTATGATGCCAGGTAGAAATTAAAAGTCCTTTTAGAACTATTTTTATGTAAATTAGACATTACTTTTTTTTTTTAACACTATCAAATCTGGTAAATAATTTGCACAACTTCTTTACTGTAAAAATAGATCTCCACAAGGAAGCATTTAATTTAATTTACATTGCTATTGTTCAGAGTATAGATAGTAGAAGGTATACTAACATATTAATAAATGATCCAGCATCTGCTGGGAAAAGGGAAAACAATTAGAGATTTTAATCCTTTTATTCATTCAAAAGAGCATTTAATCTCAACATCAGAAAATAAATTTAAAAAAAAGTATTATTGTTGGAAAAGTTAAAATAATTTCAGTCTTTGTTGTTTTGGTTTCTTTTTTAACTTATGGATGCAACAGATGTTGTTGTTCTCCCTTATAAGTATCTTACAAAAATGTACAGAAACATCTTTCAGTCATGGGTGTAATAATCAGTTCACTGTTATCAAAAGAATGGCTAGTACTGAGTAACTTCAATCCTTTTTGTATTCTTGGCATATGAGGAAGATCTATATTGAAGCATAAACAGAACATGCCTTGGAGGAAAGTGTAGTCATTGCCTAATTGAATATACAATTTATTTTATCATTCATTTGAATGTATCTTTCATTTTATTGGGAAAAAAAACCACAACCTACCTAACCCATCCTCTGGTGTGCATGCTCATTATTTTAAAATTAAGACCTTCTGTTGCTTAAGTGCTTGTACACAGAAGCACAAACACATCTAAATTTACTCTCCTGTGTAGGCCAATTGAATTAACTTGGCTGCATATTTGAATAATTTAAAAATGCACATAATGATCAGTGGAACCAAGAATCATACTCATAATTTCTTTCAGAAATCACATGTAACTATTCACTTGAGAAAGCAATTTATAATTTTCTTTATAAACATGGAGAATCAGACAAATGGAAGGATCCAAAAAGTTGAAGAATGCTAATGTTTTTCTGAAATAGTGTAGTTTGTATATCAAAATCAAGAAGTCAATTTCTATATGCATGATTCAAATTACTTGATAAAGAAAAAAAGATGCTTCCCTCCAGCTGAGTGAGTGCTGTACAAGTCATTAATTAAATATATATATAAAATATGTATTCTAAATATGTTTTTTATTCTTAAGTGTGTTTTTCTCTTAAATCAGTTCCTTCAGAATAGATTTATATCTGTATATTCATGGCACACTACAAAACAATTTAAATAAAAATGATCACTTTTTTCTTTCTCTTTCTAGTTCAACAGAAGAGCAGTTTCACTGGCAAACACAAGGTAATGTACCTATCTACAAATATGTATTACTTACTTTTTCTCCCAGAAAGATCATTTCTACCTAAAGAAGAGGGAGGGGAAAAGCACATTGATGTATGTGGAGGTTTTTCTTGGGGTTTTTGTGTGTTTTTTTCTCTTTGCTAGTGTGTGAAAATTGTACTTAAAAAGTAACAGGATCTGGCAAAAGTTTTTAGGATTGACAAAAAGTACACTGAAACTAAGTAGAGTTTTAAGAAGAGGCGTTGCTAAATGTGTCTCTGGCTGTTTTTTCTATTGGACCTAAATATTCTCATTTTCCTTTTATTAATCCAAGGCCGTACTGTCAAAGGATGGCACAATTTTCAGTATGGCCAGCATCCTGGGAATGTCTGGCCTGCATTCCTTCATCAGATGTGAATGCTTAGTCACATATAACTGTTTTGGGTTTTTTTGTCTTGTATATGGCTTTACCTTTTTGGCCTTCTTCTGTTTTTATGTTGTTAATTTCATTACAGATGGTCAGAAGGATATAGAAGATGAACTCACCACTGGTCTGGAGCTGGTGGACTCCTGTATTAGATCGCTGCAGGAATCAGGGATACTTGATCCACAGGACTATTCAGCCAGTGAAAGTAAGTTGCTAGAAATATGTTTTCTAGAACCCCAACATTTCTTGCTTTAAAACTGAATGCATGTCTTTAAGTACTGCTAGTTGTTTTGGGGGAAAACAAACACATTAAATATATTTTAAGGCAAATATTTTCTAATTGCAATGTTTCTGTGCTATACTATAAGGTCATGTTTCAAAACTTCAGCATCACCACCATAAAAACAACATGCAAACAGCAATTTTTCACTGTCCAAAGGTAATAATATGAAACATACTGGGTGGCTGTGAGGAAGTCTGATGGTAACAACTTGGCCAGGTAGCTGGTAACTCCTTACAACTAAAATTTTCTTGTGGATACACAGACAGAAATAAGTGAGCTTAAAGATGATGCACAGAACAGCAACTGTAACAAGAAAGGTGAAGTCTTTTCTCCAAGGTTGGCTCACTGGTCGCTTACCAGCCATTCTGTTTGTGGAACTGTGCAGTGAGTGGATGGATTGCTGGCTAGAACCAGCCACTGGGGAAGTGAATCAAGGCTACACAACAGCACAAGTTATCAAGGGACATGCCACTCAATGTGTTTGTAGAGCAGATGTCTACCAAGAGTTGTGCTCATGAGTCACACCGAGACTGTTTTCCAGCATGTTAACTGGTCTCTTATCAGATATAGCACTAGAGAATGAAAAAGCAGGTTAATTCCCTAGTTCCCTTTCTTTTTTCTTAGGCTCCTGTCTCATATTCTGTCCCCATCTGCCACATATAAACCCACATTCACTTCCCTGCCTCTGCAGCTCCTGACACTGGCTTTGCTTTTTTTTTAGTATTCCTCTACATCTCCTTCCCTCTTGCTCAGTTGATCCCTGCTACCCAGTACCTTCTGACTGAGTCACATCTTTGGAGGTGGCTGCCCAAATTCAGCTTTCTTGATATCAAAAGGGAAAATCTCCCCTTCACCTGAAAAGGTTGATGAACTTTGACAGCCACCTTCTTCAAAGCATCTCTAGCAATGACAAGTCATCACCTGCAATATGGTCATCAGGTGACAAAAGGAAGACATTGCGCATTGGGTGCAGAATTTTAATTTGCCAGAACACTTTTCATTATTGTAAAACAAGGTTTGCTGTCAAATTCAAGCTGACAATCCTGGGACAGTAGAAAATTTTTCATTTTTCATGTGCACAGGATTTCTGGGCCAACAGTGTCACTAACACTTTTGTTATGGTTTCGTTTAATCTGAACACAGTCTGTATGATGGACATCTGTTAAAATGTTGCTTGATCTGAACAAAATGGGAAAAACATGATGAAAGAATGTAAGTCCTTGTTTTTTCTTCATTTTGGGGTGAAGAGGAACAAAACAGACTAGCATGATAAGGATTGCCTTCAAGATGATTCTATGATAGAAAAATGAAATGGATAGATGGCAATAGAGGAGACTGAGAGCAGAGTGGGGCCAGCGTGTATGGAGAGCTGCCAAAACCTGGCTTAAGAGATGGAAACTAAGAAAAAAATATTGGAGAAAGATAAAGATAGTACATGGAATGAAGAAAACTAATACTAAAGACATTTCTGAGGAGCATCACAATAAGCTAAAACACAAATAGGAATGCAGGTAGATAGAAGAATAAAGAACATAGGCAAATGGAAAACAGTCATGGAGAAGAGGAACAATAGAGATGGATTTGTAGGGAATCATCAGGAGAGGAACTGAGGTTTGTTGAAGCAGGAGGTCCATACAGAATGTTGAAAGCTGAGTTTGCTTGGCTGGATGATTTGTTTGTGGGAGCAAGAGCTAGGTGCAAAGAAAGGGAACAACAGGATGATGAAAATGACAGCCAAGAAAAGGAAAAGTGGTATTGTTATGGACAGGACAGTTACTGTCCCTAAGAAACATAGGTTTGGAGAGAACAGGCAGGTGCTCACAAGGAAGCAAGCTTCCCCACAGGGCCGCAAGCTTGATTTTCTGCATTGTCAGGAAATATTTATAAAGCCTTTTGTCACAGTGCCCTTATTCCTCTGCTCTGGGCTCAGCTTGTAATAAAACTAGATTGCTATTTGCCATTTATGGTTTAATTAAGAATCAGATCTATATGCCAAAGCTAACAGTTGCAGCTCTGCTAATCACTCATAAATATAATTAGGATGTCATATACTGGATTTTTTTTTTTCTGGTTTGGGGGTCTTTTTTGAATTTGGAGTACAATGTTACAAACACATCAGACAGGTAAAATGTTACTGTGTTTTAAAAGTCAAAAGTACAAAAGTCAAGATTGTCTGCACAGCATAATTTGAATTTTTTATGAATGCATTAGAAAACAATTATTATCATGCCCTTTTTTTTACATTTTCTGTCCATGCCTCATTCGCCCTAAGCTGAAGCTCAAATTGCAACAGCACACTAGAGGGGAGAGTGCTTCTGACTTCTGTAAGCAACAAGTAGAACACACATACACAATGAAAACAAAAGTCTCATATTTACTTAAAATTTTATTGTGTCCCTGCTTTGTGTCCTAAAGCTTTTCTGTTATAGTTGTGCAATCATTCAAAGTATTTTCTGCTGATACATAGTTTTAGGTGTTCCCAGTTAGGTGTGCTGAGAACAAACTCTTGTAACAAAACACTGTGGGAGCACAGTCTCAAATATTTGAAGCATGATATAAAAAGGAAGTTTAAAGCCCACTCTGTAATGTCTCAAACACAGTGTTTGCATTTCCTAGACACTTCAGTTCTTAATTCTTTCAATTTTTAAACAGGAAATGAGATCTATATAAATGTCTCACTTTTCAGGTATTCCAAAAATCACCATTTATGATGTATCTGAAGTAAATATTGAGTGCTGTAGAATTATCCATCAGGGTGCTATTTTTTTTTCTTTGTATTGAACATTTCTCAATGGAGACCTGATGTGATGCAGTAAAAAACACAGAACCATTTTGCATTGTGTGCACTGGCTGTAAGGCAAGGAAGGAGGGGAAGAGTGATGACTCAGAAAAGGAAGCTTAGTCTGGCATTTTCTAACTTTTGAGCTCCCAATTTGACAATTTTACTTATGTTTACTTCTCTGCAGTTTGACTGCAAAACTGTATTTTAAGTAACAAGACTGACTCTGAGGAGAGCATTTCCTGCCTGCCATGCATTTGAAGCAGATTTTGTTAAATCATCACATGAAAGCCTGCTCCGGTGATGTGACCACAGCTTCCTTTTCTGAACTGTGTGCACCTAGTCTAATGACTTAATCTATCAGTAGCCCTGCCTTTGTAGAGGATTAGTGTGTCTCTACTCAGAATCTTTACAATTTGGTTTCACGCACTCTGATTTTCTCAGACTTAGTTTTAAAAGTCGTCACATAGCAGTGAGCTGTTATAATACTCTAAATCCCAAACATCACTTCACATGTGCTATTCCTTTAGCAGAAAATAAAAGCCATGAAAAAAAGGCTAATGGGACAAGTCACATGAAAGGGGCTTACACAGGAGGGGTTCTGTATTGCTAATAAAAGATGCTCACTAATTATCTTTACTGAGTGTGAATCAGTAAATGTAAAAAAACCTTAAGTATATAAAACTTCTTTATTTGGTTTGCAGAGTGATCACTGGTTCTAAAGTAATTATCAGACAGGCAGATTCATAACTGCTGCAAGCTCTCATACAAGCTTCCTCTGGTGGAGCTGACCCTGGGACAAGGTTATATGCAACCAAGGGGAGCTCCTGCACTGTCCCCCACCTCTTTCTTCTGTCCCAACTCAGTGCTAGCTGTCTTCCTCAAACTATGTGCTTCCAGCTACAACCAACAGACAGAGAGTCAGGAAACTTCCAGAATTATGCAAGAAACTGCATCTGACTGGAGCCCTGAGCCTGCAACTCCATGGTCCAGTTCCCCATACGGCAGTGATTTCTCGTTATGTCTGCGTAGCTCTACATCTGACAAGATTATGTCACCCAGTTTACATCAAACATGTCAGAAGTTTGTGGCCTCAGAGGGGCGTTCAGCCTGTCCTGAGTGTTCCTGGGGATCATCAGCAGAACAACAGTGGTCCACACATCCCCTCAGTCCCCAAAGGAGGGCACACACAGGCTCCTGCTAGTGTCAGTAGACATCTGGTACAGAGGGTCCAGGGGTCACCCTGAGCAGTCTCAATCCATCCTCCTCGCTGCTCTACATTGCTGTAACACCCAGCTTGCCTGGCTGCTCCTCTCTGAAAACATTTCTTCCTTCTGCCATTACTACTTTTTCAAAAGTACTGCTTTTGCATAAATGAAGATAAGTAACTGTCACCTTAAATAGGGTCGGGGAAAGATGTGTGAGAGCCAATGTAATCACATATAAGATGCTGGAAACAAGTAATGGAAGAGGGATGGGAATGCACAATAAGTGCAGGACTTGAAATCATGGAGTGAGAAAACATGCAGAGGAATGAAATTTAGTTCAGAACAGAGTTATCTCATTAGGGATGTTTCAGGAGACACAGCAGTACTGAACAGTGAATGTAACTCAGGAATGGTATTTTCATGGCAGAATGGTTTAATCTAGTGAGGAAATACATGTGAAAATAAATTTTGTGAGGGCTGGATATGCACTGTGGAGACAAAAAATTAATATTTCTGACTAAAAATCTTGGGAAAATGCGGGATAAAAGAAGCAAGAAATTATTTCCTCCCCTTCCCATCACTGCAACACTTTCTCAAAACTACTACTTCAGCTCCAGCAACTACTTCAGATCCATTCCTTTTACTGCCTTGTCAATGCACCTCCTTTTTTGGTTTTGTTTTGCTTTGTTTTTCCTTTTTTCCACTCACATTATATGTAAGAACAATTGAAAATATGGAAAGCTGCATTGGAGGAAGGAGAGTAAACACATATATACAGCTGTCTGAGTTAAGAAGATTGGTTGCTGAGGACATTTGTCATTAAGTTTTAATAAGCTTGCGGTCTGGCCTGCAGATGAGTGGGAAAGGTCCTGATGAACTGCCTGAGGCCCCCAGATGTCCATCCTCTCTGACAGAGAAACTGGAGTCCTCTAAGCAGTTGTTAAGACCAAACTACCTTTTCCTGATGATGTTTGTAAATTTGCAGTTTACAGACGGGTAGTGTAAGGTAAAAGTGGAACAAGAGGAAAAGTTGGTTCTATATTTCTTTTCCTTCTATTAGTTTCTCTGTCCCCCTATTCCTGTGGGTCACTAGCATGCCACAGTAGAGGACTGACATGACACTGTCATCAAAACAATTTCTGAGATAATTAGCTGAAGTTCACTGAGTCTTTACAGAATACACTGCGTCCTTGCAATCTACAGTGGTAGAGACAGGCAGTGGTTTTTCCTTCCGTCATGGCATTAGCAAAAGGAGGGTTAGAAGACTTCTAAGATTACTGAGCAAATCCATTGGCACTTTCTTCCTAACTTAAACCACAGTCTTAAATGTCTGCTAATACAGAAGTCTCTAATTTTAAGTTAGCTATTCTTAAATCTTCCACACTTTTTCCTTTGCTTCAGCCTCCACAAAATGACCATAGGACCGGTCTTTAAAGGATTTTGGGGCAGATTCATGAAGCTTTTGGTGTTTGTGTTTCTAACCGAAACAGAATAATTTCATTATTTTTCACGTGCTTCATCACTTCATTTGGCAACCTTCCTTGTTTGCTCTCTAAATCAACAGCACAGACTGTAGGAACAGAGCTCTCGTTGACATGGATCAGAAAACTTTCTTAATAGTTCTCCCAATTGTCTTGATAATTTTTAAATGCTCATTTTTAATTTCAGTTTCTAATTTTTTTTAGAACAAGCAGTTTCTATTAGGATTGCAGTTTTTCCCACACAACACTGCCAGTACTCCAGATGATTTTTCCCCCCCCCACCATTTTCTGGATACATATTTTTATTTATGTCTGTGACCCTGTTGTCCTGGTGTTCAGGATTAATTGCAGAATTCAGAGCACTGATAAGGGAATAAATACAGTGCAGATTTAATAATGCCATCTTCTTGGCTAAGGCCAATTCATAATGCACTTCACAGATGCTACATATTGACAGAAATGCAGGCAATTAAGAGTGTCCAAGTTCTTCTTGGGAAGAAAAATAATGGCTTACCACTCTGATCTCAATTCCACAATATATTAACTCTTTTAGTCATTTGAAACTACTTGCCCCAAATGTAGCACAAATAGGTAGCAGTACCATTTAGATGCTGG
Source organism: Passer domesticus (assembly GCF_036417665.1). Lineage (NCBI taxonomy): Eukaryota > Metazoa > Chordata > Aves > Passeriformes > Passeridae > Passer > Passer domesticus. The sequence goes on from NC_087474.1 coordinate 88,925,208, forward strand.
GGTTTTTTCCCTCTGAAGAATGAATTATGTTACAAGAACATTTTACCACATGAAATTATATACAGCTGTTTCATTAGACAGATGTGGATTTCACTTAAAACCCCTGTCTAATTATGAGGCTGGAAAGGCAGGCTAAACTCTTACTTTATTCTCTTAATTCACTTTTGTTTCAGCAATTTTTTGTAATAAGAGAGATCCTCTTACCCAGTGGCAAGCAGATGTGCCAGCTTGAAAAAAGCACTCCTTGTTCAACCTGTATGATTTTATCAGCGGATTTCATTATAGATGCTGAAAATGGATTGAAGCAGAAAGGCACTATTTACACAATGAATGTGTAAAAGGATGTCTGTTTATGTGTTTTCCATCCCATAGCTCTTGCTTTGTGAAATTGCCACCTGTCAGATGGCTGGACATGCTCAATAAGATGAAATTTGGCAACAGTGGACATCACAATTTTTGACAGATGAAGTTATTTCCATTTCATTATCTGCTTTGAGAGCCAGGGCTATGCAGTTTAGTTATTCTTTGTGCACACAAAAGAGGTGTTCTTGTGGGATCTCCTGGTAAACATACACACTAACAAAATCATGTGCTCTTTGAGTATGTTTCCAATTTGAAAAACCCCTAGGAAGTGTGCATGCCCCTCCTCCACTTCAGGATCAGAGTCTTTAGAGTAGAAGTGGCATAAGTGCCCAACACAAGGTACACTATTTTTCTGTCTGCTGCATTAATGCAAATCTGACAGTGTCTGACTCAACAGTTCATAGCTCCAGATAAATCTCTCAGAGTATAAAGTCTGATGAAATTGTGATTTATTATGGAAACTTCTGTCAGTATTGTAATATATTTAGGGTAAATATTTATGGTTGGACATTTTGGATGCCTCTCTTTACTCCATTCATCTCTTCTAAAACAAGCCCTTGGCCAATCTCTACTTCAAAACTTTGGGGTTTTAAAGTCATCTTTGCCAATTTCTAATGGAATAAATCTCTGAAAGGGGGACACCATTTTTCAAAGGTGGTTTCACAGTTGTGCATTGTATGTTCTCACAGAGAAAGTTGTAAAGGAATCGTCTCAACTGTGAGTCAAATTCAGTCTTTTAAAGTAGTTATTAAATATGTAGATTTTTTAGAAATGGGGATAAGATGTTGTTTACTTTATCCATCTCCCCTTTTTGGCCCTCGTCACCCTAAGTGCAAGCATGAAATAACTATTAAGTAATTTAACATTGTAATAGCCACTGGCTGATCACAGAGATCTGCTTTCCAGGAGCAATCCTCAGCAGGAGATTAATGTCTTTACAAAACAGCTGACGATGAAAAGCTCCTGTAGATTCATTGCTACACCCCACTAAGACATTGGATTTGATGAAATGAAGCCGGCTCTAGTGCTGCTGAGAGCCAGCTCTTACATCTCAGCATCAGTGTTTACAGCCATTGCTGCCTCAGGAAATGCTCCATCAGCACTAAGCATCCTTAGCTTGGACTCTATTGAATATTTTCATTCTCTGTCACAGGCAGAGCTCAAAGGCATTGAGAATAGCACCAGAAGAAGAAATGTAGCTCAAACACTGTCATGCAGTACTCCATCACCTCTGCCCTTCTGGGTATCAGAATGGTGTAACAGGCACATCTTTGTGACTGACATATCACATCCTGGTAAATTCACTCAGTGTTCTTATTTTAAGAACATGAGTGAAGTTTTCCTTTTTGGCTGCTTCCCTTATGCAGGCAGGAGAACAAACTTAGGAGCAGAGTCACAGTATGGGCTTTGACCACCAGCATTCCTGACAAACTTTGGTATCTACTTCAGGATGGACTCAGGTCCAGCTATCTTGTTACTCTTTGGTTTGCTGCCTGTCTTCAAATTAATGTGTGATTGTTGCAAGCAGGAAACCTGGTGAAGGCTGAATGGACCATCAGTGTTCAGGGAAGCAGTTTATGCTTTCCCTGGTTTCCGCAGAGGTGGCACAGAAGTTGTTGCAGGTACCCTCTTCAATCATCTCAATTCTTCTGTTGCTTTTCTGTAGACTGGTAGGTGCCTGGGTGAGTTTACTGGCTTCCAGGGGGAAAGCACTAGAAGCCACTGGCAGAAGTGCTGTTCAAAACTGGTAGCCCAGTACATGCCCTTATTGTTGGACCTAAACTTCTCCGGGCTGCCTCTTGCAATTTCCTCTCCTCAGGAAATTCTCCAGCTGGAGATACTCACACCATTGTAACATCCACCCTTCTCCCTTCCTATGCTCTCTTGCCTTCTCTTACTGCACCATCTTTCCCTAAACCACCCACATCTGTCTTACCACATCCTTGTCTTTTGCATCCTTTCTTGTTTCCATTCCCATCTTTTCTTTTATCTTCTTCATCTTTTATTTCTTCACATGGCCTGCAATAAAGCTTGTCCTCAAAACAGATGATCATTCATCTCAGAGACAAAAAAAATAAAAAATAAAAAATAAAAAAAAATTAAAAAAAAATCGATCAAAACTCCCCAAAACCCACACACATTTTCTGCATATAAGTGACCTTTCTATCCTGGCTTTTCACATGCTTTCCCATAAACTAGAAGCAAACCCAGATTGTGTATTGCTGTGTCATGTTAGGAGTCCAGAGGTAGCAGTATGAGAACATTGCAACTAATGAATTTCTAATTTCTCTCAATTTCTGCACAGCAGCCTACAGGCTGAATTTTTGTGTCAATGTGCTGTGACCTGTAACATGGATTTTCTTGGAGTTTACTTATATCTGCAAGATGAAATGTGTTTATATATAAGTTCCATACTGATGTTACAATATTACTTCATATCTCTGAACGTGTCCTGTGATGAATCTGATTTTATTACCTGGTGTCACTTAATGCTATGCAACTGACTTAAAGTCCATGACTGAGGAAAACAACCCCTCACAATCTAGCTTTAGTACTGTAGTACAGAATAGGAAACAAAACCCCAAAATCCAACAAAAACCAAGCCAGTAACAGCAGATAAAACGTACGTGGAGGGGAGAAATGGAAAGATGAGAGTCAAGACCAGGACAGCAGGAACAATTAGTGGCAACATCAAAGATGGATAGGAGGTAATGATCAGTTTGTAATGCTTAGTCTGTGTCAAACACAAATCCTTTACAAGCAACCAGGTGTTTCCTCATCCACTGCAGGAAGCAGCTACTGAAACTCGTTAGGAAATGACAGTGACTTATAGCAGCATCTGTAGGAGCAGAACAAAGAAAGGCTTTTGGCATCCGAACCCACAGCGCAAAAGAACATCAGTAAATATTGTGCCTGTGGTATGGGCCAGGAAACAAATGCACCCACATCCCCACGACAGACTGATAAACCACTCACCCTGCTCCTGCCTCAGTGGCAATGCCAGTGCCTGCACACTCGGCTCCGTCTGGAGTGCCAAGAGCCACATAATTCTGGGATCTGCTGATGCCAGCTTGTGAGCATAAGGATTGTGGAGATGCAGCCCTGGAAAAAGAGGTAGTTGGCTTGTTAGCCTATGTAAAATGATGTATGTGGAAGATAAAATTTTGGCAGGTATGGATTTGGGGTTGATTTCTGTTGTGCTACATGCAGTTTACACAGCTCTCAATCAAGCAGGATTTTTGTGACTTCTGTGGTAATGCAGATTAGGGAGCTGCTTCTGTTTTTTCCATTCTGGCCTTATAAATGGAGAAATTTATTTTCTCAGGACAGTGTGAGAGCAGAGAGTGGTGCACATTTGTGTGGACACAGAGAAAGAAAGCAGAAGGGTATACTTTCTGGTTTATGGCAGAGGAGGTTTTGGCAGATGAAAAAGATTGTAATAAAATTTTGA